>NC_073345.2:32622500-33932500 GCF_027580225.2 Misgurnus anguillicaudatus
CTATGTTGATACCCAGCATGCATTGCAGCATGAAGCTTTTTTGTTAATAGGTACCATTAATGAGCTTTATAGACTGATTCGTAATTCAGAGATTGATTCAGTAGTTTAACCTTCAAAGTATGTTTTATAATTCTGAAAATAACAGACATAATATTTAGGTAAATCTACAATTAAATTACTTAATCACATTAGATCTAAGTTTTCTTTGCAATAGCAAATGTGTCTTAAAACATGCTTCCACAGCCAAAGAAAACTTAACATTAAATACAAGAGTCAGGGGCCTGACTAAAACAAACACTGATCACCATAATGGATGTTTGTTGAAATTGCAATATTTGTTCAATATTAATGGAGGGTGCAAACGTGATATTGATTCAGTAGGATTACTTTTGACAACTCAACAATTTTTAACATGGTTTCAATGGTTGCTTGCCATCTTGGAAGCTATGCATTACACCGATTTAAAATAAATCTAAAGATTCCAGAAATGGTGTCTGTCATGCTTTATGGTTCCAGGTCTTCTGCCTGACCTCAACTCTCTCGCATACAGCTGTGGTTTGAAATATAAAATGTTTGCTTATAAAAATAGTTTCACCTCAAAAGACATTTAATAACTGTATGAATTAGTTTTTGATGGATGGATGCACTTTTTGATGAAGATTTAAAATTTGGGCACTATCCCATGCCATAATAAAGCTGAAAAGAGCCATTTAATATAAATCTGACTGTGTTTCACTTAAAGGGATAGTTTACCCAAAAATGAAAATTCTGTCATCATTTATTCACCCTCAAAACCTGTATAAATGTCTTTGCTCAAAATACATCCCTTTGTGTTCAGCAGAACAATGTTTTTAAGCACCACTGATTTCAATAGTATTTTTCTTTCCTACTACAGAAATCAATGATGCTCCTGTTTCCTGCACGATTACAAGTATTGTGTTCAGCAAAACAAAGACATTTATACAGGTTTTGAACAACTCATTTTCAGGTAAAGTATCCCTTTAAAGAAAAAAGTCATATACACCTAGGATGGCTTGAGGGTGAGTAAAATATGGGCTAATTTTCATTTTTGGGTGACATTTTATTCTAAGCAGACAAGAAATAATTATGTTGCTGTGAACAAACAAACAAACTAATAACAGACTTTAACCCTTTATAGTGCAGTGTGTGTATAGTCATACCTGCGAACCGTGAGACGCAGTGTTTTGTAAGATCCTTTCACGAGAGAAATGGCCTCCTGTCTCCATCCACTCAACTCAACCTCATTAATTATGACAACCTCATCACCAACCTGTAGTGGGTGCTGTAACAGAGATGCTTTGCCGCCCTCCTCTACCTGTGGAAACACACAAACACACACACACACATAAAGATTGTGAGCACTTTGTATGATAATACATGGAGGCTACAAAGGATTTATGAAGAAAATTAAAAACACATGCTTGCTCAACTGCACAGAGCCAGCTCAGAATTCAAAGAATGTTTTCTTTGGACCTTCTCGTCTACACATTCAGAGTCTCCAGACACTAATATTTCATATAATCTCTCGCCCCGTATACACAGGACGGAGTCCCACGTTACAAAAGCTCTGCGGTGCATCCAGTCAACAATGTCATTATACACCTGAAAAGAGCCAGAAAGACTTGCATTCATTCTGTTCCTGCTTCTGAACAACACAAAGAGCACAAGGCATTAGTCATGCACAGGAAACCTAATGTTTAGATATTTCCACCACAAAGAAACCTCTGTGAAGCCCAAGAAGCATCGTGCCATTAACAAGAAGGGTAGAATTTGTTTATAGATAAGATCTGTTAATGTACTTTTATTTTAGACATGTGATGTCTCACTCTGGATTGTTCCAACAATGAAAAGTCCTGTGGTGTGACATTGAAATATTTCCCCTGGAAACAAATGTTTCGATTGTATATGTAACATGAGCAATTAGTGAGCAGTCAAAATGATCTAGAATTTTGTTTATTTAAAAAATAATCACGGGTATGCGTCTTGCTCAAGGGGACAATGGAGGCAATCATGTTATTTTTGCCACGCAGAACATATTCTTGTATTAACATTACTGTCAAACAAACATATTCTCAACCCCAACTACGGCTGGACGACATTGACCCAAATTCATATCGCAATAATTCCTGGATGAGTAGGGGTGCACGATAATAAAAGACAAATGCAATGCACGGTAACTTGCTAAATTATGCAATGAACAATATGCATTGTGATAATGCTTTACATTTGCAAAATAAAGTTGAACTTATGTTAAAAACATACATGTTTCACATTCTTTACGATCATTGATCATCTTCCACACGTCAAAGCACTCATTTTCACTTTACTTAAACTTTGAAAATACATAAACGTTTCAAGTATTAAAATAACGTATTGCCATATGCGATAATTAGCTTATTTTGAAAAATTGTGCTGCCCTATCGGCATGCGATAAATATCTTCGTAGGGCTGCATGATTATGATGAACTGCATGAGCTTTCTATGAAGCAGCTGCTTGGTAAATTCTAAATATCCAAAACTTAATAATAAAATGTAAATAAACAAATAATTATGAGAGTTATGTTGTTAGTAAAAAATCCAAAACAAATGGCTAAAGGACGCATCAACTTTATTCTCCACTGATTCACCACTGTATTTGGTCTAGGGATGGGCAATATAAACGATATGCAATATAAACGATACAAAATTGGCATACGATAGATATTTTAATTCTATTGCATCTTATCGCGATAATGCATGTTGATGACGCTATCAACCCGTGAAATTTAGAGCCACGAGCTGCTGCCGGCTGCAACGCATAATCATATTCGTCATTTTGAATAAACATGGCTGAAAGCGTCAGCGACCAGTCAATCTCAAAGGCAATGCCGGTAGATCGCACATAAGTTAACTGCTGCTTCACGCGCAAAATTGGCATTATGGACTTAAACACTTTTTCTAAGGGTCTTTATAACGTGTTCTGAAACGAGTCTACTAAAAGCATCATACCGCAATACATATCGCTATCGCAAGAGGCTGCAATGTATATCGCAAAATGGATTTTAGGGCATATCGCACATCCCTAATTTGGTCCCAAATATACTGCTGAAATACACAGAAATGAGCACAAATGGAGGGTTTTGGTGTTTATGTAATTGTTTTACTCGTAATTGTAATCCCGATTAGTTTTTCAATTAATTGTGCAGCCCTAAATTGCAAAAAATCTATTAATGTAAAGCTGCGTTGAAACAATTAACAATTGTGAAAAGCGCTATATAAATAAAATTGAATTGAAAAAATTACTTTCTCACTTAGTATTTTTGTCTTGTTTTCAGTACAAATATAAAAAAATTCTTAAATCAAGATGAATTTTCTTGATGAGCAAAATGACCTAAGAAAATAAGTCTAGTTTTTTGACAAAAAATATACAATTTAAGTGAATTTGTGCTTAAAACAAGCAAAAAATCTGCCAATGGGGTAAGACATTTTTTCTTGATTTTTTTTAATTAACTCATTCACCGCCAGCCTTTTTGAGAAAAGTTGCCCACCTGCATTTTTGTGATTTTAACAAAAGTTTCACAAAATTCCTTGCAGGAAAAATTATCTTCTATAAATATATAAACATACAAATTACATCAAATTAAAGAACACACCCTTTGCTTTCAAACAAACAATAAACAAACAAACAAACAAACAAACAAAATGGGGAAAAAACGTTTCATTATATATACTTTTTCCACTTAATTTAACCACTGAAATATGGATATTTCTCTTCAAAAATACAACATTTTGAGCAAAAAGCTTAAAAAATTGCGTTTTTGTAAAGGAATTTATGTTAGATATCAGACTCAGAATGACTATCAAACATAAAGGTAGGTAAAATAAATCATTAAATCTTTTTAACTTCCGTTTTTGATAAATTCGGTTTTGGCGCCATCCAGTGGATAAAAGCGGTATTACACTTTCACTTTGAAATTCGTCAATGGCGGGGAATGAGTTAAGAAAAAAGTTTAAGATTTTTTTTCTTACCCCAATGGCAGAAATGCATATTAATGTAAGAATTTTTAGATATTTGTACTGAAAACAAGACAAAAATACTAAGTAAGAAAGCCAGTTTTTTCCAGTGTACCCTGCAAAAAATTATTTTTAAGAAAAAATTTTCTCATTTAAAAAATCTAAATATTCTTAAATTAAGATGGTAAATGGTAAATGGACTGCATTTATATAGCGCTTTTAACAGACATTTAACAGGCCATCCAAAGCGCTTTACAACTAGCCTCACATTCACCCATTCACACACTCATTCATACACCGATGGCGGTGTCAGCCATGCAAGGCGCCAGCCAGCTCATCGGGAGCAGCTGGGGTTAGATGTCTTGCTCAAGGACACCTCGACACTTGGTCCGGTGGAGCCGGGGATTGAACCACCAACCTTCCGGTTTGTAGACAACCTACATGAACCACTGAGCCACTGCCGCCCAGATGCTTTTTCTTGATGAGCAAAACCACACAAGAAAATAAGTCTAGTTTTTAGACCAAAAATATCAAATTTAAGTGAGTTTTTGCATAAAACAAGCAAAAAAAATCTACCAATGGGGTAAGCAAAAAAATCTTAAAAAATTTTCTTAAAGGTGCAGTGTGTAAATTTTAGCGGCATCTGGTGGTGAGGTTGCGAATTGCAACCAATGGCTCAGTTCACTGCTTACCCCTCGCTTTTAAAACGCATAGAGAAGCTACAGTAGCCACCACCGGACAAACATGTCAACTTCACAGACAACTTAGTAAAAAAGTTTGTCCGTTAAGGGCTTCTGTAGAAACATGGTGGCACAAAATGGCGACTTCCATATGTAGATAAAAACGTCTCATCCTAAGGTAATAAAAACATAAAGGTTCATTATGAAAGGTCTTTATACACCCCTGATAATATAGTTTTGTATATCATTTTGCATTTCTGTCAAGAGATCCTTCTAAAAATTACACACTGCACCTTTAAACACTAAATTCAAGAAAAATTTGCTTACCCCATTGGCAGACTTTTTTGCTTGTTTTATGCACAAAATCACTTAAATTTGATATTTTTGGTCTAAAAATTATTTTCTTGGGTCGTTTTGCTCATCAAGAAAAAGCATCTTAATTTAAGAGTTTTTGGATATTTTTACTCAAAACAAGACAAAAATCATTTTTTGCAGTGTATCTTGGTATTTTCTTCGAAGTTTACATTCAAGCCAAATCCTCATGTGAGATGTCACAATTACATTTATTAAAACAACATATGATGAAAATAATATTCAAAGACAGTCGAGATAGTTTCCTTCCTGAAAACATACAGCTGCACAACATGCGAGCTGGCTGAAAAGCTTACGTCTGACCTCAGTATAGATTTCTGGCAGAGCTTCTGTTGCAGAGAAGGCTCATATCATAACGATATAGACTGTATCATCTGATCCAGTATCCCGCTGGGAGAAATACAGATATATTACCAAAACTCAATATACCACCCAGCCCTAACACTAACCACTAACTCACTTAAAATAACTGTAAAGAATAGGTTGATAATAATAGCCCTAACCAAACCCTTAAATGTGATTCCTGAGTCACACCTACTGTACCGACTATGCATGTGTCACTCTGTGTCAGCAGTCAGATATTAAACTTTTGCAAATGACTTAAATAAAAAAGTGCCTGCTAGATGATTAATAACCAATAGCCTAACATACTGGCAGATGTCCAAGCAAATTCTTCCAATGATTAATAGGATTTGACCGCTGGTTTATTGTTAGCATTCCTTAACTACAGGCAAATCTGAGCCAAGGAAAATAAATCCATCAGGAAGCCCTTTCAAGAAAACACAGAACAAACTAGCATTTCATTATCCTTCAAAAGACACGCATTTGGGAAGCGTTCACGATTGTGTACGGTTTCCTGTTAAAACCTGTCTCTATCCTGACAACACTCCTTCTCAAAGGACGACCGTGAGCGACTTCCTCACGCTATTCGAATCGGGACATATTCAGAATAATCGTAAGAGCAAGCATGTCTTCCTTTTCATTGGTTATTGAGCGTAAAGCCCAGCACCTCAATGAAAAGACCGCTAGCGGAGATTTACTTAACACTCGGCCTCTGGGCCGTGAATAGGAGTGTTTAATTGTAGATGTGCTGCCAAACCGGTGACAACGATTCCATTAATATGTAACCGAACGAAGTGCCTAATTCCCTTAACCTTATTTTAACCCCCGACATCCTGAGGTTAGGTCGCTCTTAACTTGCCGTTTACTGTCGAAACGCACAAAACAACACTGGATGAATAAAAGAGCAACTTCACAGAAGAGGCTAAATCAGCATTCAAGACTGGATAAAGTACAATTGGAATTGCGCTGTTTTTTCCCCATCCTTTTTTGATCATCTTTCTTCTTTTGTTGCTTTCCAGGCTAGCTGGGCTCTCGCAAATTCCGTAGCTGACATTCTGCACTCTCGCTCTCTCTTTTGGGTCTTTGCCAGACGCTTGGGCTTTATACTGCCCTGTATTTGCCTGTTTTCAAGAAGAAGATGAAGGGGTTAGGACAGTGTGTGGGGGGTAAGAGAGAGAGAGAGAGGGAGAAAAATGAACTTTGTCTTGAATGTTTCTCCTAAAACTCAAACAATTGTTGATACGCAGTAAGAGCTATAAAGATGTGAATAGCATAGCTGAGATCGTTTTTTGTTTGAAGATTATTATGACAAATGTTTAACTTCATATCAATGACTTTTGATGGTGGACTTTGATATCAATGCAAGTCTGAGCACATCTGAGACAGTTTGAAAGGTGCAGAAATTCCAAAATGTACATAAAAACTCACTGTACGGTCAAAAAAGGACTTTGTGCTGGGTTGTTTCCACCCAAAATTATTATTTATTTAAACCGAACGGCTGGGTTTGTCTTTTTTGACTCAACACTTAATTGAAAACAACGAGTGTGTAAAATACCTTTTAATAATACTAGACAGTATCTGCATTTTCATTACAGACCTGCGTAAAACCTATGCAACATTTTCTAAATTACGATAAAAAAAACGTTTATGAATGATGCGTTTACACTAATCAATGAAATTACTTCTCTTCCGAGGGGCGCGAATTTAAAATATGTGTTTGTTGCGTCATGTTAACCATGTGCATCATGCGTCTTGTCAAAATACGTGCCTGCTGTGGTTTTATATTGGAGATCGAAATTTCCACTGACCGTATTTTCAATTCGCAATGTCAATTCGCACAATTTGAAGGGTAATGGAAACGCAGCTACCATGCAAGTGCACTTACAAGGAAAAATACAGAAAAATTATGTAAAAATATTTTTGAAAAATATATTTTTTGAAAACATTATGAAGGGCACTGTAGACACGTTTCTAAAAAAATGTGGAATTAAATTAACCCAGAAAATGTTTATATTTAACCCCACAATAGGTTAAACCAACCAAGCCTTTTGGGTTAAAACAACCCAGCATAGATTGAATTGCAAACCAACAAAAGGTTGGGTCCGTTCCTTTTGGACACAACACTTGGTCCAAAAAATAACGCATTTTCCAAAAAGCTTTTTTAGCGAGTATTTACCAACTAAAAAAATCCATATCAGCCATTACCTTTTTAGGATGTCAACCTACACTTTTTAGGATGGATAGTATGCAAATTGGGATACTGACAGGGAGTCCAATAACAAGCAGTGGCTGGTGCTACCCACAAACACTTGCATGTCTTTTAAGAGCAGATCATTGTGTGTGTGGTCATGAAAGAACCTCCTTAGTGATATTTACACCACCCATAACCTCCTAAAACTTCACTTTCTCCCTCTTTCTACCATCCCTACCCCATTGCATACTCAACTTTCTTTTCCTCAGATCTGAGAGCCTCTCAAGGCCTAAAGCTCTTCCTTATCCTCGTGTCTTATCTCCCGGGCGTCTTTACTTGTTGCCGTGGTAATGGTGACAAGCTCTTAAAGGGGGTACGAAGGGCCGTGGCTGTTGTTTGAATCCTGCTCACTATTCAGCACAACACACTTTAAAGCTCACCACAACACACAAGACGCCGCTCACTATTGAAAACAAGACACCACTCTACATCGCGCAACAGAAAGCTAGCTATTCAACACGACACGCATTACTGCACAAAAGAGCTACATCACAGATAAAACAGCAGAGGTCTTTGTTGAACACAATGCGTTGGCACGTAAGTGTTTGCATCATTACCTTATAATTAGGGATGCACCGAAATGAAAATTCTTGGACGAAACCGAAAAACGCAAACCAAGGCCAAAAAAAACGAAACACCGAAAGAAATTATTATGCCAATTATAAGTACAATTGCATTTATGGCTGTCACTGTGTACTAACTAGGGGTGTGTGACGGATCAAAAAACTCACAGTTCGGATCACATTACAGTTTTTGAGGCACATATCAGATTATTTTTCCGATCAGCAAAAAGCGGGTGGGAAAAATCTAATAAACAATAAAGAAATTGCAAACATTTATAAAAAATAACAAAGTTGTGCATTATTAAGGTCTGAAATTATAGCATTAGGTACAGAAATCAAATTAAATGAATCATAACACAATAAATTAAATATATTATTATTTTTAGAGCTATTTGTCTCTTTGTCATGGATTGTTTGATTAACATTAATGACACAATCTGACTGTAATCTATACATACACTTAAGACATAAACAAATGTTTTTATTAGAAAAAGAATACTGTGGAGATAATTTTGTTTATATGTGCCCTGTCAATAACAGAGAGATTTTATGTTTGCTTGTTTTTTTTAAACTCGTCTCTCTCGTATGTGCACTATTAAGGGCACTTAAACACACGCGCACACCTGCTTGAGCACGAAGGGGAGGGGTGGGTGACGACTGATCACCGTGAGTGAAACCCAAGCGCTAGCGCACAGATTGGAGGGGCGCGGTTGACATTCATTTTCGGTTGATATTTTCAGCTGGATTTTTTATTTCGGCCCGAAACCGATAATGCCATTTTCGCAGGAAATTTTCGGCGACCGAAATTTCGGTGCACCCCTACTTATAATCCATTTAAGCTTAACTTTTTGAAGTTAATGAATATAAAATGTAGATGCTTGTGGCTCGTCGCCATGTATGTAGTGAAAACGTAAATGGAAAACCACCACAAACTTTATTATTGCAACAATACCCAGCAAGCAATTTTGCATTTTATGGACGTCTAATACACAGACCAGGCGTCTAGGCTAAAACAAGGCAAAATTTGGGCTGTTGGAAATTTTAACGGATGCCTTCAAATAAATGAAATAAACTAAATAAATAAATTAAACCAAACACTTTTGACTTTGCTTACATGATGGGGTATCATACATCTTACAAGTAATTTACATAAGCAAATTCATGTTTATTTTGGCCAGAAGTGGGTTTTCTAGCCGGACTATATCGGGTCTATAGTTAACCTAGATGGTGAAATGAAGGCTTTGCTTGCTGGGAAGTCGAGTCCACGACCAGTAATGGTTGATCAATATATAGGTTTAAAGGGACTGTAAGTAGGATTTAAAGTGTTTTATTAATCAAAATCAATGTCTTTATTTATAAATATGTCCTCGTTGGTGTCAAATGACCTCTGCCAGTGATCTGACTTTTTTTTGTAAGCTTAGAATTTCTCCTTTTTACTTACACTGAACGTAAGTCCAAGGAGGCATCCATATCGTTCCGCTGTATTGATAAACTATAATAGCATTAGCCTACCAACGCGTTTCCACAACGCGTTTTCATTCAGAACACGTGAACCAGCTGCAACGAACAAGGATATCAGTGATTACATAACGGCTACCGTAGTTGCAACACGCATTTATAAAGGTGAGGCGCTAGAGAGCACTGTTCGTTTGAATGCAAAATACAATTTCACCACTAGATGGGGTAAATCCTACTTATTGCCCCTTTAATGGCTGATAATACCAATAAAGAGAGGATGGTGTCCAGTAAAATGCCAGTACAACCACTTGATCATTCAATCTAAATCTCAATATGGGGAAATATCAATATAAATATCAATATCTAATATATATATATATCACACAACATATCAGACTTTGACTAAAATGCACAAATACTGAGGGAAATACAGCTCACCTTCCAGACACCTTTGACATTCTCATTCGAAGTACAAGCTCATGCTAATCTTTCATGCCATTTAGAAGGAACAGAATACAAACTGGGATTCAGCCAAAGTGTTTCTCCAATCCGAATGTGAACTCCCTGAGCTTGAGGACTTTGATTTTTAAGGATAAACCGAGCATGCAATGCCAAAATTAAGCTTTGGATGCAAACTCGTGATTTTTTTTTAAATAGCTTCCGTTTCCGAACTGAAAACATCCTTGTAATCAATTCCTGTTTATGCAGTATAGGACAGAGCAGGTAGCTACTGAACACACAAACACAGTCAGGCACCTACATCACATTGTCATAGCAGCAGCGAAATCACAAACTATCTGGATGTTTTGTGTTGTTTCTCCAAGAAGCTCCAAGAGATTGGAGTTGAGCTGTGGAAGGGATATTACTCAAGAGCACAAAACCAGAACACCAAATAAGGCCGGATGGGGATCTCCTAAACTTTCGCTTCTTCAGACTGACATTTCAGCCAAGAATTACTCCCTGTATAAAATCAAGTTTACAGTTCGAACCGACAGGGGGTTTATAGCCTGATATCACTGCAGAACCCTCTTAAGTTCCACAAAGAACGTCTTGTTCTCTATTTCTTGAGAAAGACATCAAAGAACAAGTACACTGACCTGAAAAACCAATAATGTAATGATGTAAGCCGTATACACAAAAAAATTATCCCAAGCTGTCACTGGGGCAGTACCATTATAAATGTCCTGTCTGGGTTATTTTTAACCCATACAGGGTAAATATTGAAAAGAACACACCGCTCAGTTAAAATTGACCCAACTGCTGGGTTTTTATAACCCATGGTTGCATGACAATTGGGGGTGTAACAATACATCAATATGGATCAAGGCATCAATTAAATTTCTAATGATACGATGGATCCATTGCCACACATAAAATATCGACATGAGGTACCTTTATTTTGCATCCTCATTCCTTATCGTAACCTCCAACTATGCAAATGCAAAGCAGTAGCAGCGAAAACACAGCGAAAGAGGCAGAAGATGTTGTATCGGACGCAAATCATAGGTTTGGAAATATTTTGTATTTGGAAAATGGATTGGACAAAGATAAAAAAGAAAACCAGTTGAAACAAAGACTTTGACTGTTGCCAACATAAGCTTGATTTTATGTGACATTTTTCCCTCATTATTTATTTTTCTTGTGTAATTTTGCACAAGAAAGTGTGTAAAAGTCTGCATATTTATGCAGCGGACACATTTTTTCAAATACGCCGCACTTTCGCAGCATAAATTGCAGATTTCCGTGCGCAAAATATGCATCTCTTGCATGATTACATAATCTCCGCATTTTCGTAGCAAAAATCAGATATATCTTTGCAGAAACTAAGTTGAAAAATGTTGCATTTACCTCACACAAGCGCAGCCATGTCTACTGTTGCCATGGAAACGTTATGAAGTAATGTGATTATGTGACGTGAACATCGTTGAAAATATGCAAAAGCTGACAACAGTTTTTGCAAGTTCCCGCAGTTTTTGCCAGTTCCCGCAATTTCATCGCATAAAATTGCATAAATATCCTGCATATTCCATCGCATTTTTTAAGAAAACGTGCCGCAAGATCAAGGATTTTTGCCCGCAACAATCACAAAAAAACTCCGGAAGGACTAGTTTGTTGTTGTTAATGTCCCAATTTTTAAAAGAGCTTAATTAAATATTCATGTTATATATTTTAGTTGGATTCATGAGTCATTAAAACTGTAAATGCTTTACTAGAACGTAATATTAAAGTATTGATAAATTAAATGAATCGTAATTGCATCGAACAAATGTTGGATGTATCAGCAAATATCACATCGCTGGTGGAGATAATCGATATTGTATCGTATCGCAACGTACTGTCCGATTTATACCTCTAATAACAACAACCCAACATTGGGTCATATTTAACCCAACATTAGGTCATTTTTAACCCAGCATGTTCTGTCCAGTATTTACCCAACATGGGTTCAAAATAACCCAGCTATTTTTAAAGTGTAATATTTACCATTTATTGTAGGTACAGATGTGTATTTGGTACCAATATGTACTTCTGAGGTACTAATATGAGCTCTTTAGGTGTAAAGGTGTACTTTTTGAAAGGGTACCGCCCCAGTGACAGATAGGAACCATCTCCTGATAGTGTGGGCTAGGGGGTTTCAAATGTTATGGTCCTCCACATATGATGAATCTTCAGTAAATTTCATATCCATATTTTGTATAAAGGAACATTTAACTTTAAACGTGTTAGATAAATATTAATTATGATATTATAAAGACAGCAATGGTTTACAAACCAAAATAACTGACTACACGCCATTTTTGCTTTGTCTTTTAAAAACCCTTGGTGTGGGCAACTCCCAAAATGATTGTCGAAAACATGAACAAAGAGGGACTTTATGTTTTGCAATGAGTAAATACACTCACCTAAAGGATTATTAGGAACACCATACTAATACTGTGTTTGACCCCCTTTCGCCTTCAGAACTGCTTTAATTCTACGTGGCATTGATCCAACAAGGTGCTGAAAGCATTCTTTAGAAATGTTGGCCCATATTGATAGGATAGCATCTTGCAGTTGATGGAGATTTGTGGGATGCACATTCAGGGCATGAAGCTCCCGTTCCACCACATCCCAAAGATGATCTATTGGGTTGAGATCTGGTGACTGTGGGGGCCATTTTAGTACAGTGAACTCATTGTCATGTTCAAGAAACCAATTTGAAATGATTTGAGCTTTGTAACATGGTGCATTATCCTGCTGGAAGTAGCCATCAGGGAATGGGTACATGAGATCATAAAGGGATGGACATGGTCAGAAACAATGCTCAGGTAGTCCGTGGCATTTAAACAATGCCCAATTGGCACTAAGGAGCCTAAAGTGTGCCAAGAAAACATCCCCCACACCATAACACCATTGCATTAATGAGAACTTGAACAGGTGTTCCTAATAATCCTTTAGGTGAGTGTATACAGCCACTGAAAAAAATAAGAGACCTCTATTTCAGTCCAGTGTTTGTAAAATTCAAACAAAAGCAAACCTCAGAAGTGACAAACTCACCCAAAAGCAATGTAAAAGACTGAAAGCATCTCAAGAAGACCCATGACAAATGTGCTTAAAAATCAGGGCTATTCCATCAAATATTCATTTGTGAAATAATTAGGGATGCACCGATAGGATTTTTTTGGGCCGATATCGATTTAAACTTCTGGCCGATACCGATTTAAACAGACAACTTGTATACAATACTACACAGTTGGTCTATTAGCTAGTTTATTTCTGCATCAGATTATTTTTACTGAACATGGATGGGATCTAATTAACATTCAACTGACCAACATAATAAGAGAGGCACAAATTAAGCTAAAACAAATATAATAAGACAGCATGACAACCTTCAAATGTGGTTTTTGCTATTCAGCATTTATTTTATTAACAACATTAACTCATTTTTTACATATAATGGATTTCTTTATGCAGTTAATTAATAAACAATCGTTATCGGCCTTTCTCGTGCTATTGCCGATATGTCGATGGTTTCAAATTAATAAAAATCGGCCGATAAATATCGGCAGCCGATACATCGGTGCATCACTAGAAATAATGTAAAAAAACAAAAACATTAGCACTGTTTGTTTAAAAAATGAATATAGACTTGTTTTCTTTGCAGTGTTCAAAATCTGAAAAACTGCACTTTTCTGTTAGTTTGTTCAGTTTCTGCAAATAAATATCATAATTTTATTAGGAATTTGGCAGAAATTATGTTGGTAGTTGACCGAATAAAACAAAAAATACATTAAAGAAAATAACCTTGAAGTGGCCTTTTAATTTTTATTCATGGCTATATGCAAAATACACTAAAGTTCTCAAATGTAGAAATCCTACGTACTGCTGTAGGAATGGGATACATTACAGGAATGGACTTAACCCTCTGAGAAATTCGGGCTGGGAGGATAACTGTAAAATGAATATTCCCAATGTGATTTTCTGGTATTACTTACTACAGCACAGGGATTTGTGTTCAGTATAATGGTTTTAAGACACCTGCTGATGTTAATGCCAAGAACATTCCCAAAGACTACTTTTTTCCCTAAAATAAGCAAATTCACATTGATCATTTGCTGTCCACCACACACATCGAGCAGCATGCTGACTTTGGACTGGAGTGATTCTAGTGTTTGTAATCTCTTAGACTGATAATCCTCACACATAGACACTGCACAACAGTGATAAAACTCTTGTCAATACCAAGGCGAAAGCATTTAACCCCTACAATGCCGACAATTAATCTCCATTGTTCTCAAAACATACAGTCGTAAACAGATTGTGGGTGTTTCTGTGTATGAGACAAAAAGGCAGGAATGCCCAAATCTGTGTGTTTCACTTTCTGTCTTTATGGGATGTTTTCCTTTCATTCCTATGTGTTTCCTTGACAGCAGCGATTAGCCGACATGACAGGTCAGTACTGATCTAGTTCAGTACAAAAGACCTTGTTCTGATCACGAGTAACTACGTGAACCCATAATATTCTTACCAAGCACCATCATAAATATCTTGATATAAATTCAAATGCAGTTCATTATTGCACAATAAGTTACAGAACTGTGGCTATTGTATTGCCACACATGTATGAATAAAACATGTTTTCTTTTAGTTTACTTGATAGCCAGGAAGGAAATTACTTATGCCTACATTGTCAGAAAAAAAAGTTTTTTTTAGCTGTCACTGGGGTGGTACAGTTACACATTTGCACCTAAAGAGTTCATATTAGTACGGCACATAAATGTATACATATATGGGTGATTCTCACGAAAACTTGGTTTTAAAAATGTCAAGCATGAAAATGTAAAAATTGCTTAAATTTTCCTTTTTTTCCCACCAGACATTGAAAAACAAAGTCTGGAGTAAATGGGAACATTAATTTAAAAACTTTTACTTATCATTTAACACTTTTTGTAACATAATATAAATTAGTCCTAAAAAATCTCATTACCGCAACAGTCAGAAAACATCAACACTGACATATTTTCAAAATGACATGACAAACCTGAAAGAACATAATTTGGAGATTCTGCACATGCATTTAAAATCAAAGTATAATGCTTCTATTAATTAAATTAACATTTAATAAGCATCTGTTGCGGTAATGATAGTCAAAATGTCGTGTAAGCATTCTGACAAGACAATATTTCAGATTTACTGTAAAAAAATGATCTTACCTGGTAGCCATCTTGAAGTTACTGGTCCATGTGCTTGGTCACTCAAAATCAAACTTTATTAAAATTCTGTATGTGTGCTTAAACTGTTCTCAAAAAGTGTTGCGGAGGATGAGAACATCAGGCATGGACACATCATTTTCCTAATTTTTCTTCATTATTATTATACATGAATATTCAGTAAATATTTTTTCTGTCATCTAAAGTAGTCTAGCAAAACATCCATTTATTTTTTTTCGTAATATTTTTGTGTTAATTTGATTAAATTACAACATAACGCATGTTCAAACACAGCCGGACACATTGCGGTAATGAGAATTTCAGCAGAAAATGAGATAAAATTTCCAATTATAAATTCTTATGTTGAAATCACACATTGTGCAAGGTAGAACACAGTATTGTGTTAATTCTGAGGCTTTTTAATGTTAGTATATTACACATTTTAAAGCTAAAATCATTAGTGCCGTGGTGTTTCAATGGTTTCGTGAGAATCACCCATATGTACCCAAATGGTACATATTAGGACTTTTTTAAAGGGTACTGCCTCAGTGACAGTTTGGGACAATTTTTGGACCTTTTTTCTGACAGTCTACTTTTTTCGATTAAAAGTACACAATCCCGCATCTGTAATGAGAATGCATTGGATATCATTGCATACGTGTTGATTGCCTAAATTTCACCTTTCAACTTGTTTCTCTGCATTTATACTATTGACATGAAAGATCTCTCAAAGGCGTTTTGTGCTATTGTTTTCCATAAGTAATCAAACGTATGACAGATAGCAATGCAAAGGTTGTGGGTTTGATTTACAGGAAACACACATACTGATAAAATGCATGGCTTGAAGGCATTGTACGTCTGCCAAATGCATAAATTTAAAACAGGCTGAAAAATCCCAAAGGCTTATACTGAGGCAGTGAGACATAAAGATTTAAAAAAGGCTTAAACTTGGGTCTGTGCTCTTTAGATTTTATCAACTTTAATATAAAACCCCAGTTAACATTGAAACATCTTCCATAATATACATCCATAATATATAAACATATATCTATATATATAAGATATAAGGAGAAACTGTACATCTAGAGCTTACAGAGATGCTTTTAAACATCTCGGCTACAATAGATTCAATTCCACTGTCTATTGTGTTTAAAGTTTGGGCTCCAGTTGTGTGGAAAACATTGAGCATGTGAAAAACTTGTTTTGTGAAAGTAACTGGTCAAAATCTGTTATTCACGCTGGTCTGGGTGTCACACTTAGAATCTGACCCTGTACTTAGTAATTATAGTTTAGATGTGTGAAGGACGCTTTCATTAGAAGTGTGTAAGACGTCTGGCCCATGCAGTCTACATGTGAAATAACTTTATTAGACCTTATCTGTTGTAATATAAAAACTCAATGCCAATATGTGTTTGTTGTGGATTACAGTTTGAATTAAACATAAAAATGTCATAACACTCTTTATTCCACTTTCATAAAAAATCCTGATAATTGACTCACCCCTATGTGATCCAAGGTGTTTGTGTCTTTCTTTTTTCAGTCGAAAAGAAATTAAGTTTTTGTAGGAAGAATTCCAGGATTTTTCTTCATATAGTGGACTTCAGTGGACCTCGAGGCAAGATGTTGTGGTTTAAAAGTACTTTTTTGCGAAAATGACAATCGTTTCACTAGATCCTTTTGCTTTGGTTGGGTTCATGTAGAGCCCTTTAAAACTGCATTGAAACTGTTGAGGTCCACTAAAGTCCACTATATGGTCTTCTTTAAGAGAATACAATACAATTGATGCATAAAGTAAGTAGGAGTTTTTAAATATCTTAGTGTCCAAATACCTAAAATCCCACTCTGCAATATTTCATTCATGCTTTTCCTCAATTCCCCAACTATCAGGTGAAACTTTTCTCACGTTTCTCTCTGGTGTATAGAATAACATGTTGACTGACAGATTTAAAGGCCTCTGAGGAATAAAGCTGTTATATTCAGGTAAAGTGATGGACAGGTGGGTAAGATGATCTTTCGGATAACTTACCTTCGATATGATTAACGGCTCGTCGTGTTCAAGTCCACCTTTCAGCGTGAAACCCCAGGGCGCTCCTCCCTGCAACTCAGCCTCGACGAACACAAACTTTCCCTGATGGATCACCGCGCTGCTGCCAGGAATACTATTATCCATGGTGGGAATGCGACTGTAGTTTATCAGTCAACGACTAAAAACAGCACTGCCAAGGATGTCCCGAGGATGAGGGAGGTCAGAATCAGCGCACGTCAAAACTTCAAATACGTGAAGGATCATTTCCTCGCGTTACTTTTTTCGGGATCGCCTCGTAAACTTGCAATCCGGTTCCCATTCCGAGCACCTTCCAGTACATCCTACCTGTCGGACAAATGAAAAACGACTTGTCCAACCTTGTGAAATGCAAATGAGCAGGCAAATGTGATCTAGAGGACCATTTTTACAATGGTTAAACTCTCCTTTAAAGCCCGTTTGTCAGCGCGCACTCGCGTCCGAGTTTACATCACAATAGCATTTGATACATTTCACTGCGTGCGCAGAAAGAGCGAACGCTCGCGCCCGAGAGTCCTGTCAAACAACGAAACAACTTATCCGTTCCCGCGATCCTAAAATCGGCGTTTTAAAAGTGCACAGTCCTAAGTTTACTTTGCCTGTTGATGCGTTGAAACTCGCCGCAGCCATGGATGAGGGAGACTGTGGTCGACCCCCCCACCCATCTCCTCACGGTTCATCGGAATGGTGCCCAGCGCGCATGCGCGTACTGAGTAAACCGCTCTGCTTCGGCGTAATAATGCAACAATTCCCAAAATCACGTACTCACGCTTATGGTCGAAACTAAAGCCAGACACAATGTAGTCAAATCAGCACCGTGGCTCTCGGTCCTCCCACTTAATGCAGTTGAAACCACAGAGATACACTCATCATGCTTGCTTGGCTCTCTAACAGATCATCCAGTTTAGTGTTTGTACTTTGTAGTAGAGTTGCTTACACCTTGAAATACAATATAGGAAAAGAGTTGAGTGGATATATCTGACTGACAGGATCCTTATCCGGAGTTTAGCATATAAATTAATAACACCGTTTCCACGTCAAATGACTCTGGTTCTGTACGCGATTTTGTCATGGAACATCACGCATGCGCCCTTTTACCTTATAGATATTACTGAATAGGTGTGCTTTCGGATATATTACACCTGATAGCCTTGCCTCAGGGGCTGTAAACTTCACAGATGTACGCGCAACGGCGCGCTCTTTTGAACCAATCATGTCGTGATTCAGACTTCACGTGCCTTTGGAAGGCGGGGCTTTATAAAGAGAGCGTGTGTTTGAATGGATGACGATGGTCCACCTACCCACCTATAATTTATTTAAGGTTTATTTTAAAGTAGAACTTTAACATTATGCTAACGTGTATGCTGACAGATATACTACCAATTGAATACCACTCTAGTAGTAGTTAAAGTATTATATAGTAAAAATGTTTTTTTCTTTTTCTTATAAGCTATTAAAAACCTAAGTTTACTACATAACACAAAAGAGTAAAAACATTTGGCTCAGTTGGTTAGGTTTATCTGGGAAACATGTTGCTTCACATCTTTTATGATCACTGGGTTGTACAAATCTTTGGAAACACCTAAATAAACCCTCAAAATCTACCTTTCATCTTTACAATAGCACACCTGCGGTGCAGTACAACAGGTGTGGCCCGCTGTGCTCTGCAGCCTTAAGACACATCTGAACATGTTTACCAATGACATCATAGCAATGAGGTCATGTCCTGATATCACTTAACTTACAGGACAAACAAACAACAAAACAAAACAACAAACAAAACTGTTTGTAAGATGATGTGCTAAAGAACAGCATATCCAAACTGAATATGAATTGATATATACCTTGTTTTTAACAGTAAACCATATATTAAATGGTCTTAAATACTTCATATTTAATTTTCAAGTATATTAATAAAGTACAACTCTTTTCACAAAGTTTTTAAATGCACAGATCAAAAGAATGATAACTGAAGTGTTCACTGAATTAGATGCTACACACAACAGGTAGGCTAAACCATTGTTAGTGTGACAACATATTAAGACCGGAAGGGGGCGACAGAAACAAATGAAAAACATTTAATCTTTTTATATTGCGTGCACACAATTGGGATTTTCTAAATCTGGACTGACCTATAAATGTCTGGGTGGTCTTTTTACAGTGTCTGATTTTAAACACTGTAAAACAATAACTTTGGAGGTTGAAAGTGTTTAATTAAACGTGGTTTTGATGTTTAATATGATTGAAATGTTTATGGTGCAGATAATAAACATTGGCAGACAGTTTGTTATTTTTGTATTTACACACACACACACAGCATTGTGAGAGGTTTTGAGAGTTTGTCAATAAAACAGTATCAAAGTTTTCTGGGTAGTCCTACCACAGCTAAAATATTTACTTTTATTGCCATTATAATTACAAAACATACATAAACTCCCAGCACAAAAGGTTTATAAAAATAACCACAAATTCTAATAATATAAAATGTTTTAAAACGTTTATCAGCCTTGTTTACTACAGAATGTAAGACCTTGTATAAAATTGTGTTTTTCTGTCTGTGTTTTTTAACTACAAATAATATTTTATTCCAAACAATTACTCTTTATGTGACATAGTTGATATAATACAATTATCTGAAGTTATGAAAACCTATGAATGTGTATATAATTGTGTTTGTGTGATTTTGTTGAACAACAAAACCGGTGTGTGAAATCCAGTCTAAAGTCTCATAATCTAATGGTGGATTTGTAGGATCAAAGTTTGATTTCAATCATTGATTACACATTGATTTCAATCGTTGACATGACCTTATTCAGTCAATCTTAAAGTTATATATTTACAGAATGTACTTTACATTATGTATAAAACAGTAAATCACAAAAAATATTTTAACAGGGAGGGTCACATGTAGAAAAAGGACCTTCAGAATAAGGAACTACTGGTGTGATATTTCTGTATTTTATGATTTTTTAAAATAAATATTTATAAAAGAGCTGTAGTATCTTACAAAAGACATCAAGACACAGCAGTAATGTTAAATTGTAGTTTATTTTTAAGCTGCATAGACAAAAACTAAATTTTCCCCAAGTTTAAAACATTTTGGGATGGTAACCTTTTAACCCGTTAACTGGTGTCCCGTGAGCAGGACACCTAAGTTAATTTCAATATTTTTCATGTAAATGTTAATCTATCATGGCAAACTATATATTGTTGGAAAGGTCTAAGAATGTTGTTTTTATATTTCAAAACCTTTTAGCACACTGAAAAAAACGATTCATTAAATTTAATAAATTTTTTTTAAGGTAAGTCAAGTGCAATTTATTTAAGCTACATTTAAACAAAAAAAGATTAGTAACGTAAAATAAAATATAAAACTTTTGTTTAAATGTAGCTTAAATAAATTGATTGCAACCACTTACCTTAAAAAATGTATTACATTCAATGAATCATTTTTTTTCAGTGCAGTAATAATAATGCAGTAACTCTAATTTATTCATTTGTGAAAAGAGTATGCAGCACACCTCACAGCAAACCAACACAAACCTCAGTTTTTTGATAATTTTATGTATTTAAAAAAAATAATAGTGCATTTTTTATTTATTACAAATAACACTGAATAAAATGATTCATTGAATGTAATACATTTTTTAAAGTGGTTGCAATCAATTTATTTAAGCTACATTTAAACAAAAGTTTTATATTTTATTTTACGTTACTAATCTTTTTTATTTAAATGTAGCTTAAATAAATTGATTGCAACCACTTACCTTAAAAAAATTGATTAAATTCAATGAATCATTTTTTTCGGAGTATAAAAAACTAAAAAAAAAAATATATATTTTCACCTCCAGAAACTTCCGTAAAAAACATTGAAGTGTCTTCTTTAAAACAAGAAATAAATTAGGCTTCTAGACCAAAAAAATGCCAGAGTTATATTAATTTGAACACTGAAAAAAATGATTCATTGAATTTAATCAATTTTTTAAGGTAAGTGGTTGCAATAAATTTATTTAAGCTACATTTAAAAAAAAGTTTTATATTTTATTTTACGTTACTAATCTTTTTTGTTTAAATGTAGCTTGAATAAATTGATTGCAACCACTTACCTTAAAAAAAATTATTAAATTCAATGAATAATTTTTTTCAGTGAAGGTGTACATCACCTTTTCACCACCCCCTCACTGAAAAAAATTATTCATTGAATTTAATAAATTTTTTAAGGTAAGTGGTTGCAATCAATTTATTAAACTACATTTAAACAAAAGTTTTATATTTCATTTTACGTTAATCGTTTTTGTTTAAATGTAGCTTAAATAAATTGATTGCAACCACTTACCTTAAAAAAATTGATTAAATTCAATGAATCATTTTTTTCAGTGCTCCACTCAAAAAGGGCTGTGCCAGATAAAGTGTTAAAAGGTAACATTTTAAGTGTACCATTTAGGTATGATATGTACCTGAGCTATTAATACGTGCATTTTTGGTGTACTTTTTGAAAGGGTGTGTCATAGTGGCAGCTTTTTTTGTACCCTTTTCTGAGAGTTTAAAATTAATGATGTATAATTGTGCAACATGTCAATCTGCCTTGTACATTTTTTAAGTTTCTTAAAAATACCAACTTCCGTCATGTAGAAGTAAATACATTATCAAAACTTAATAAGTAACAAAACCAATGTGAATGTTCAGCATAGGTTGGCAGTAGGTCAAACCCGAAGTCTGAAAGACCTTGATCAACGGTTTTACAGTTTAATCTTCTATTAAACTGAATAATCAGGATGAAGGAGGTGTGAAAATACAGAGGACACAAAAGCTTGTCAGTGTTGTATTTGTTCTGTTGCTCGGCTCTCCTGCGATGCTATTTCTGTGATCTGGCCTCTCATAGTTTATCCTTTTATAGTACAGCTTTTGAAGGGCAGCGGCAGTCATGGGTTATAGCAGTGTTAGAGATATGTTTTATTAATAGGCTCAAGTGCAGTCAATTTTCCATTAAAGTCAGTAATGCATGATGTGTATGTGTTGTTATGCAGTGAATTTTGGACTTTGTGTGTTTGTTATTGGGGCACTGTGGATGAAGTGCTAATAATAGACAGACTTCAGGTTCATGAATGCAGGTGTTCGTAGTTCGTAGTTGCCCTGGAGGTCAATGACAAAGGAACACTCCCGTTCGTGATTCATCCTGTTGCGGAATTGAAACTGAGGGCTTTTGCAATCAGGAAATGATGTAATAAATAATGTCTCATAAAATATGTCTCAAACAGCAGGAAACGGATTGTGAAAACCCTGTACAAGGCTATGAAGGAGGGAGGTCAGAGGTCAAAATCAAGTTATCACCTAGATGTAAAATGTCATCCCTTGTCATGTGATACATAAGCTCCCCCTGGCTGTAACGTTGGAGAGTGTCGAGCAATGCAGCCCGTCTTATATCTGGTGTGCATGCCGTAAATTCTGTTGATCATAAAATCTCACAGGGACTATATTGAAAGCTGGAGGGTGTAAATTAGGAATCTATTACAAGCTAAAGCTTAAAAAAACTTCACCTTAACACACATACTGTAGTCACATTAACACCTTCAAAATATAAACACTCTGAAGTACTTGAATAGCTTGTAAGTTTAAATTAGAAATGATAAGCCATTGCACACTATACTCCAAACACCTGACTAATGTTTTTTTTTTTTTTAAGTCAAAAGAGTCAGATTGCTCTGACGGGGTTGGGTTTTTTAGAGATGACCTCCTTTTGTTTTATCTCTGTCAGGAACGTTTATCAGTATATTCTTCAGAAGAGTTACAGTAGCACGATACACTTTTAAAGGGAGTACAATGTTTATGAGATCAGAATTGCTTTATGTAAATTAATGCTTTCCCTGAGCTGCTTTGCTAATTTAAGCTGACCTACTAGCCTGTTTGCTGTTTATAGGCACCCTGAGCATCATCAGATTACTTTTAACCTAATTTTTCCCCATAGGGATGGCTGATGTATCAGTCTAATACAACTTTGTTTTGTTTACTTAGGTGGCAGGTAAAACCGCTTCTCTCTCCATTCCTCAGCTTCTCTAATTTATATATTTTCTGATCTTAAATTGCTCTTCATGTTGTGGTTTTTACAACATACCCTACACGAATATACTTTCTGTATAACTAATGCACTGTAAAATTTGTTAATCCAACTTATAAAATTAAGTTACCTAGTTGCCTTAAAATTTTTTTTTTAATTAAAATTCATATATTTTCACATACTTAATACGTTTTTATACAGGTGTTTTTTTAGTTATTTTACAAAGATAAACTGTATTTTAAAATAATATTACTGTATAAATGCAGAGCAATTTAATAAAATAACTAATAAAAGCCATATATTTACAAGGATTGACCTGAAAAGTAGTTGTATTTCATGTATTCATAATTTATCTGTTTTTCTACAGTTTTATAACAATTATTAACAGTAATATTCTGTAATTTAATGAATTAGGACTGTAAAAGATTCTCTGTATTTTTACGGTTTTTGTATGTAATTTTGAAAAACATTTATTTACCGTAATTTGACGGAATTTCTCTGGCAACTTTGCTGCCAGAGATTTACCGTTTTTTTACGGATTTTTTTACAGTGTTGACTCAAAAAATTATTGTCAACTACTATTTTTAAGTTAAACGATTGGTAACACTTTACTTGAAGGGGTGTTCATAAGACTGACATGACACCTTCATAATCATTACATGACACGTGTTATGAACATGAAAGAGGTTTTATGCACGTTTATGACAAATGTCATTAAATGTAATTTTTAATGCGAAGATGACATTGTTTGAGATGTCTTTGTTATGACAACTTGACATTAACCAATACATTATAACTTGTCATGACAACTTGACATTACCAAGCCAACATAACCAGTGTTGTGGAAAGTTACATATAAAAGTAATGCATTACAATATTAAGTTACTCCCCTAAAAAGTAACTAATTGCATTACTTAGTTACTTTTCGTGGAAAGTAATGGTTACGTTACTTTTAAATTACTTTTGCATTACTTTTTCTTACTTGGCTGAGGCTTGATCTCTTTCAGGCCTTGCAGGCGGTTTTTATGACTGAGAAGTTCTGCACTCAGATTCTTCCATTGCAAAAATCTCAAGCTTTGGCCTGCCTTCCCCGTTTCTGACTCAAACTATTCCTGCTCAGGTGTGCACGCATAGAGTGCGTAATTTTACATGACTACGTTCAGTTTAATTCTGTACATAATTTTTTTTATTGAATAAATTAAACTGAAAAGTAACTTGCATTACTTTTAAAAAAGTAACTTGAATATGAATGTGTACATTTATAAAGTAATGCATTACTTTACTCGTTACTTCAGAAAAGTAATATTATTAATTATTAATGTGTCATTAAAATGTCATTAAGTGTTAAACTCTGTCATATAGTTTTATAACAGCATCATGAATATTTTTCTTGACCTCAACTACAGTGGTTCAATCTTTCATATACAAGGTGTAGTATCTTACAAAATACAACAGGAAACAACAGTAATGTTAAATTGTAATTTATTTTTATTGCATTTTGTTAAAGGAATAGTCTACTCATTTTCAATATTAAAATATGTTATTACCTTAACTAAGAATTGTTGATACATCCCTCTATCATCTGTGTGCGTGCACGTAAGAGCTGGAGCGCGCTGCGACACTTCGATAGCATTTAGCTTAGCCCCATTCATTCAATGCTACCATTTAGAGATAAAGTTAGAAGTGACCAAACACATCAAAGTTTTTCCTATTTAAGACGAGTAGTTATACGAGCAAGCTTGGTGGTACAAAATAAAACGTAGCGCTTTTCCAAGCGGATCCAAAAGAGGAGCTACATTCTATGGCGCAATAGCACCCTTGGGAGTACCCCGACTCGGCGCAGTAACACCCTCCCTCTCCCATTATGAGAGTGAGAAGGGGAGCGGACTTTTCAGGCGAGTCGAAGTACTCCCAAAAGTGCTACCACGCCACAAAACATAGTTCCTCTTTTAAATCCGCTTAGAAAAGCGCTACATTTTATTTTGTACCACCAAACCTGCTCGTACAACCACTCGTCCCAAATAGGAAAAACGCCGATGTGTTTGGTCACCTCCAACTCCATCTCCAAATGGCACCATTGAATGAATGGGGCCAAGCCAAACGCCATCGAAGCGTCGCAGCGCGCTCCAGCGCCCACGCGCACGCACACAGACGACAGAGGGATGCATCAACAACTCCCAGTCAAGGCAACAACATATTTCAATATTGACTATTCCTTTAAGGTATTTAAAATTATTTGACATAGTATTGTAATGGTTGATTCACTACAGTGGTTCAATCTGTAGGAATGCCGAATTGACTGTAAAACTGAATGTAAAACTGTGGATTTCTTGTCAATTATCACCCTACTGCAACTTATACCAACAATGGAATTAAGTGCAGTTATGATAGCAAAATATGTGGGAGAGCTAGAATATAAATATATTAAATTGCAACATGTAGCGTTTAAGTATTAACACTAAATCCAAACTAAACAATAGATTTGTAAATGAAAAGGTTTAATAACAGACTTAAAGTTACAATTGAAATGGTTACACTATAAATGCATAAAATGGTACAAACAATGAACTGTTATCAATGTATGTGAGATATTACCTGATAGTATAGAGAACAGAGAAAGTACGTTTAGAAGAAAGAAAAAAGTCCCAAGACCCCCCAAACATATTCTTTCAACCCCCTTACCTTGACCATGTGACTAAACCCAACATGATACAATCAAACTGACCCATCAGAAGATCACCATTAACCCCCACTGTACTTGACCAAACCCTAATACAATCAAACTGACCAATCAGAAGACCACCTTTAACCCCCATTGTATTGGATAAACAGCTGTGACAATAGTCTTTGATCACTATCAGTAAGCACAGGAATGCAGATGATACAGGATGGAAATGGGGGTTGTGACGGAATAACAAAAAACTATACTTTCAATGTTACACTATTAACACTTATTGACATTTTAATGACAAGTTCAATTTGTACCACTGTAGTTGAGGTCAAGAAAAATATTCATCATGCTGTTATAAAACTATTAGAGTATTAACACTCAACAGTTTAAAGTAATATTAACCCATAAAGCTAGGTAGTTTCTTAAGTTTGATAATTAATTTGCTATGTCATGTTTATGACAGATTTATGACAAGTTATGAGTGTCTTGTGAACACCCCTTCAAGTAAAGTGTTACCGAATGATTTTAAGGCAACCAGGTAACTTACTTTTTAAGTTGAACCAACTTGCAGTGTGCATTTTTCTCTTTCTCCCATACAATTGTTCATCATCTCAGAGGGCCAAGTTACTGCAGTGAACTGTTGCCTATATAAGCACATATAACACTGCCAGGGAATGTGACATGATTCATTTCCTTTTGATTTTCATTAAGACAGTAGAACTGGGTTTGTGATTGTGAAAGTTCATCTTATTGGCCGCATGACAAGAACAAAAAAAAAAACATTTATCAGAAATGACTTCAAAGTGTAATTGTATGATTAGGATTGGCCAGAGAGTGATATTGATTTAGGTTGTATTGACACTTGAACAAACTGTTTAGACTTGCCAAGTCAGAGAGTTTCTGTAATCATATCTATGACCTGTACTGGGAAAAGAAATTTAAACTGATCAACAAGCGTGAGAATTTCACAATTTTGTGCATGATCTTTACCCTGTTTTGAGTTTTGTAAATAGTCCAGGATCAGCATAGTTCATTTAAACATGGATTTTAGCAACACTTTTAAAAATTGGTTAAAGAAATGTTTTATATTTTATTGCTTGTCACCATAAAGTCTTAAAGGGATGGTTCACCGTATACCGGTAATTTAAATTGTTATCATGTATAATAAATTTAAAGGGGACATACATTTCACAAGGCTTTTTAAAAGATGTCAAATAAATCTTTGGTGTCTCCAGAGTACGTATGTGAAGTTCTAGCTCAAAAAACCATATAGATAATTTATTATAACATGTAAAAATTGCGACTTTGTAGGTGTGAGCAAACGTGACTTTTGGGTGCCCTTTAAAGGGACACTCCACTTTTTTAGAAAATATGCTCATTTTCCAGCTCCCCTAGAGTGAAACATTTGGTGTTTACCGTTTTGGAATCCATTCAGCCAATCTCCGGGTCTGGCGGTACCACTTTTAGCATAGCTTAGCATAATCAATTACTGAATAGAACATTGAACTGTATAGTATAGTTCCTAGTCAAATTGTTCTAGAAAATCGCAATTTTTAATTTTCCGTCTGTCTTAGTACACGATGTAACTACAGAAAGTTAAGTTTTAAATAGGAAAAATATTGAAACTCTTTGGTTATTTTTTGTGTGTGGTGCTAATGGTCTAATCAGATTCAATGGATTATGCCAAGCCATGCCAAAAGTGGCAACGCCAGACCCGGAGGTCAGCTGAATGGATTCCAAAAATGTAGAAATCAAATGTTTAACTATAGGGAAGCTGGAAAATGAGCATATTAAAAAAAAATTTCTGGCATCACAAAGGGAGCCAAATTTTATATTTACATGCTTGCAGTGAATGATGTACCAAAACTAAGTTCTGGGTTGATCTTTTTCACACTTTTTAGGTTAATAAAAGCACTGGGGACCAAATTATACCGCTTAAACATGGAAAAAGTCAGATTTTCATGATATGTCTTCTTTAATAAAATATATTTTTAGGAAAGTTTGTAACCAAACTGATTCTGGGAACCATTCCATAGCATTTTCCCCCCTACTATGCAAGTCAATGGTGCCCCAGATCTGCTTGGTTACAATCTCCCTTGTTATTTAGCAGAACAAAGAAATGCATATGTCATGTTTGGAGTCATTTTTGGGTGAACTACACCTTTAAGTGGGGTATTTGTTCATTAATCGTGAGCAATAGTGTGTGCATTTGATGCCATAGTACACGAGCAAACTCATTGAAGATATTACAATTCATTTTATTGGATTAAATAATTTGCTACTGATTGACAGGTAAACATAAGTTTAAGGGTCAGAAACAGTATTACACCTGAAATACACAGAAAAAAACAATAACAGTAAAAGCTAAAAGTCAAATATAAAGTTTAGTACAAAGTGTGAGCAGCACATGTTAATCATTTTAAGGCAAACATTGTTGTGAAAAAAATGTATTTGTTGTTTTGCTACTTAAGATATTTACCTCAAAATAAGCAGCATAGAATCTCGGTAAGGGCAAAACATGGCAAACAAACAAATACTGGCATCATTAGACATGCTAATGTCATTGTAGCAGAACTGAACAATGTAATCGATTCAAAAGATCTTAAGTATCACCTGAACTCAGTAAAGGATGACAGTCAAAATTTACTGGCACTTAGTTGAAGGCCAGACTGGATCTGTAAAGCTTGTGATTTTAAGGAGTAGCTGACAGTCCAAGCAGAGATTTAAAATAGGATAAGCTGACCGTCTGTCAGGATTTTAACATATTGTGCCACCAGAGCAGATTTCAAATGAACTATGAAGTGTTTTTGCTGGTTAAATAGCATTTTACTCGCAAGCATTCACAACTAAACAATGTCTGAAACATATTCTGCACAAGCATGTATGTGAGCTGGATTTTCATCTTGTAAAATGTGTCAGTGTTTCATTCTCAGTGTTGCGTTATGTAATTTGCATAAACATTCACAGTGGATTTTCTCTTTAATATCTGCTAATGTCAGCGTGATGATAATCCGGCGAGTTAAACTGTTACTGAATAATAAGACATCCGGTTTACTGTCACACACTTGATCGCCCTTGTACCGGTTTGCACGGTTGTGTAGAATGTGTTTCATAACATTATCTAAACAGTAAACAAAATAATACATCTTTACATTATTGATTTTTAACAAATCTGCCAATAGCACTGAGAATAGAGATATGTTGTTATACAACAAACTGATCTCGATCTCTGGAAGAACATTGATTTTCCTTGCGCACAAAATGAAATTTTGGTTTGTTGCTGTTACAGGGTTGTAGTCTTGTAAATAAATTGAACACAGAAGCACATTGTTCGCTAAAAGTAAAAATGTGCATATTTGTAATATTATATAACCTTATTGCTATATTAACAGTTCCACAGCCTCATGCTTTATTTGAATAATTAATATTACAATATATTATTGGCTTTTTAAGGTAATGCACTATGGATTATTATTGCTATATAGAGTTGAAAGGTGTTCAAATATATCCCCAAGACTTATTAAGATGTAGCTCTTCATCATGGCTAGATAAAACAAGATGACGGTTACCACATTCCTCCCAGCGAGAGATTTTTCCGTCATCCACCACGACAAACTTCCACTCCACCTGGCTGTCCACGGGGAGGGTGATGGTGTTGGCCCAAAACCCATCTTTGGCTCTGTTGAGCGGAACGAAGCTCTCCCAAGCCCCCAACTCCTGCAGGCTCCCCGTAACAGCCACCAGCTGGCTGGAAGAGTACGTAATGTAGTGAACTCTGAATGTAATGTGAACCTGTTGTGGTAAGGGCTGGACAGTTGCTACTCTTTTATTTGCCAGTTCTTCATCATCTTTAGCTAAACTGTCCTTTAGCGCAACCATCACCACTTCTTTTTCTCTATTTGTGTGTTTTTCATCAATGGACGATGCACTGGTTGCAGTTAACCAAGGAAGATCTTTGAACTCTGGCCCACCTACATTCAGCCACTCATTATTGTCCATAATGGCGTCCATGATGCTAATCTCATTCTTGTCCTGTTTCTTCTCCATTGATGCACCATCCGCTTTTCTGTCAACAGACTCACGCGTGGAGGATCCACCCATGAAGGAATTATCCGTCTGGAAGCCCAGGTAGTTCTGCAGGGGCTCGGTGGGATAGTCAAACTTGTTGCTGGGGTTTTCATGCTTGATTGGAGTCTCCACATTCGGGCTTCCACAGTGAAACCATGGCTGGCCTTTATTGTTTCCTACCGGATCCGTTTTCTTATCATAGCAACAGCAATCCAAGTCTTTTGTCCTGGGGAAACGCCAATCATGGTGATCCTCAAACTTGCTTCTCAAACTTGTATTATCCATTTCCTCCACGGTTGATGTTTTGTGGCCATCCTCAGATCTGTTCTTACTGCAATTGGATGGATCTGCAGCTTGCTCTGAAGAATAATTGCTTTGAGAAGTGAATACGTGACTGTGCAAATCATCCTGAGGTCTACCTGTAAGAGCATCTTGATGTTTCTCAGAAATGATCTCTCGAGCGCTTTCCGTTTCAGACGGCTCATCCGTGTCTCCGTTCAACCCCGGCTCATGATCTTTCAAATGTTCCTCAGTTTCCTCTTTGACCATTTCACCGGTCTCATGTTGGCACTCTAATTGGGTGAACTGTACATTAACATTACCACAGATATCTTCCACACATTCACGACCTGCATCCTCATGCTGAAATTCCAGGTTATCATCGGGTTTATCGGGATCCATTTCCATGCTTTGATCAAGATCAGAGTCTGCTTTGCCTTCTGATTCAGGTTCCAACTCTGTAAGGAGCTCATCTGTAATTTCCTCCAAGTCCTTGAGAGTGCTTTCATTCAGGTCTTTTTCTGATACCTCAGTAGAAAGAAGGCTGCTATTGGTTGCTAAGAGGTCTATGTTATCTCTAGACTCTGACTCAACGCAACACGTCTTCTGTTTTGCCTCCTGATCTTCTCCTACAAGAAAGTGAAAAACCATTAGCTACATTATATGCTCAAGGTGTTAAAAATTTATTTCTGAAATCTTTTAGCAAAATTATTGTAGATTTATTCAATTTTTTCTGTGATTTTAAAAATGTATGTTTTTCTTTCTTTTATATACTATCTGAAAGATTTAGCTAAAACCAGCATAAGCTAGACCAGTGGTTTTCAAACTGGGGGCCGCGAGATGGTGCCAGGGGGGCCCCATTTTTATGACATTTTATGAAATACATTAATTCTGTGTAATTAAACCTAAAAAAAACAAGGCTACTAACCAAAAGCACTACTTTTTGTATAGTTATTTTAGAGTTTTAGAACAGTTTTTGTCACAAATTTTCTTTGGGGGGCCGCGAAGGAATGCATCGTTTACAAGGGGGGCCGCACACTGAAAAAGTTTGGGAACCACTGAGCTAGACCATCTTAAAAAGTGACAAAAAAACAGCTAGACCAGCATGCTACACCAGCAAAACCAGCTAAAACCAAACTGGGAGACCAGCTAAAACCAGCTCACCATCTTATGCAGGTCTCGCCGCTTTTAGCTGGTTTTGCTGGTGTAGCAAGCTGGTCTAGTTTGGTTTTGGTCACTTTTTAAGCTGGTCAGGCTGGAAGACCACATGACCCACCAGCTTGACCAGCTTTGCCAGGCTGGGAGGACCACCTTAAACCAGCTACTGCCATTTTAAACCAGTTTATTCTGTTTTTTTTTAGTAGGGATTATACTGCGACTCGGATTGAGGAATTTTCCCACCTGAAAGAACTAACATTAAAAGAATTTAGTAACATTAAAACATTAATGTTTAATTTGTAAACATTAAACACATAAACATTAATGTTTTAATTATTTTCTAACATCAAAACATAAAAAATACTAAAAAAGTGTTTCCGACATCATTTCCGGGTTGAGGTGGGAAATATCCTAAATCCGAGTTGTCTGGAATGTAGCATTATCATGAATGGTACACTTAACACTAATAGCATGTTTCTGGAACACGTACCATGATAAGTTGTTTCTTTGATGTCTTGCAAAAAACAAATATAGTAAAAACATGGTAAATAGAAGTAAGAAAGATGTAAGAATAATCCAAGTTAATTGATTTTTGGACAGTGCATAAAACGACCATTTAAATAATATTTTAAACCATAATATTTTAATTTGTTATATTAATAGTTGCCTATCATTACTGAAAATAAACAAAAAATTGATATCATCTCTAACTTTTCCTGACAACTTCAATATAACGCCCCCCCGAAGCTATATCAACCAATTCGATTCCAGTAAACCGGCAAACGCTAAATGATTGACAGCCAGAGAGCGTTTCTGATTGGCTGATTTTCTGACTGACTAAAACAGCGAGGGTCACTCCCCTGACAGGTACTTATTTCTTTTTATATCAAATCACGTCTTATAGTCAAAGACAAGTGTGATTTGTGTGCATTTCGGCGATATCTGTCAAGAAATGCAAACATGCGCGTGGTTTTACAATAAAATCACGAACACATTCTTTGACTCTGTGACGACGTTAGAAATGTCAGCAACTCACATGAATGAGCGCGTGTTGGTGGCGTGCACGCTCACAGTATCACGATTATTAAGAAAGCAGAGAGAAAGACCGATCAATTTACATTTACATCCCCCTCAGGTGATGACGGTTCAACAATTGTTTGGTTTTACCTGTTGACTCGGTCTCAGTAGGTTGATCTCCCCTCTCTCTCCTCATCCGGGCCGAGGTCCCATGTTCCGTTGCTGCGGTTGTGTCGTTACCGTTATTCACGCGACCCTTCCCACGCTGACCTCTAACGGATCGGTAAATGAGAAACGCAGCGCATACCGACAGTGTAGCAATGATCCCTACGACGACCACGGCACCGTGTCCACCGATCAGATCCAGCAGAACGTGGCGATCCACCGCAATCGGTTTGCTGTTTGTCATGGCGATGCTCTGAGGGACAGAGAGCCGCGTGTGTAAATGGGTACAGGTGAAGCGGACGAGACGAGAACGAGATCACTTCATTCTCATTGCCACGACTGAAATGATCCACTGCTGCAGCACGAGATCCAGACCCCGCAATCAGGTGAGTGCACTGCCAATGGGCGTCTCTCTCTCTCTCTCTCTCTCTCTCTCTCTCTCTCTCTCTCTCTCTCTCTCTCTCTCTCTCTCTCATGCAAACACACACTTGACGTTTGCCTAAGTATCATTGTTTTCACTCACTTCGCTACAGTTATGTCTAATCAGTTGTTTGGTTATTTTGTTACAAATAAAAATCAGGTTTGAACTAATAATATACTTTTTTTTGGTAGAAATCGTGAGGGTAAGTTTAAAGTGTGGCCTTTAAACAGCTTTCTGGTGAAAATGGCGTACTAAAAACATTACTTGTGCATTTTGACTTAAAGGGGGCATATCATGAAAATCTGACTTTTTTCATGTTTAAGTGCTATACTTGGGTCCTCTGTGCTTCTATCAACATAGTAAATGTGAAAAAAAACAAACCCAGTGACATTGAAATTCAGCTCCCCTTGTGATGTCAGAATGGGATAATACCGCCCCTTAATCTGCACTATCCAACCACGGCACTGCCATTTAGTGCAGCGATCAGCTCATTTGCATTTAAAAGGACACACCCAAAAACGACACATTTATGCTCACACCTACAAAGTGGCAATTTAAATATGCTATAATAAATTATCTATGGGGTGGTTTCCCGGACCAGGATTAGCTTAATCCAGGACTAGGTTTTAGATTAATTAGAAAATATAACTAGTTTTAACAAACATGCCTTACTAAAAACATTACCTGTGTGCATTTTGAGGTAAAACAAACGGCCCTGATGTATTTTAAGATATGTAAGTGCAAGTTGTTTTCAGTTTGGAGAGCTCTTAAAAGTGTTTAAGTCTAGGACTAGTCTAATCCCTGTCCGGGAAACCGCCCCTATATGATATTTTGAGCTAAATCTTCACTTACATGTACGTACTCTGGGGACACCAAAGATTTATTTGACATCTTTAAAAAGTCCTGTGAAATGTCCCATTTAAAACTAAGGGCACTGAGGTATTTTAAGATATGTCAGTGCAAGTTGTTTTCAGTTTGGACAGCTCTTACATTTTTTTGGTCTAGGACTAGTCTAGGACTAGTCTAATCCCGTCCGGGAAACTGCCCCATAATGAACAATATACTGTAGTTTTTCAGCATTTTCTTATCTTGGCTAATGTTAGTTCATGTATGTGCAGGATCACCTAATATTAGCAACCTTTAGATTAAAAATATTAGTAAATGCTGATATTAACATGAATTAAGATTAATAAATGCTGTAGAAGTGTTGTTCATTTTTAGGTAATGTTAACTAATGTTAACACAAGCATCGCAGTGTCATGACTCATGGTCAGTCTGTTGGTCAAAGTTCGGTTATTGATTGAACGGGTTCTCACTCAAGGTTTAAATATATACCAGCACGAAAAATTTTTTTTGGGGTCTGTATAACTTAACCATTTTCTTTGGTTGTTTTGATTTTGGTTTTATTTTCCATAGAGTAACCAACATTTGTGTCTTTATATTTATAAAAAAAAAAATAAAAAAGTAAAAAAAAAAAAATAAACATACAATGTTAAATTAACAGCACTTAGGGCTGCACGATTCGGAGAAAAAATCTAATTGCGATTTTTCTGATCAAAATTGCGATTCGCGATTTAAAGTGCGATTCATTAGTATATAATAAAAGAGGTACATCCAGGTTTGTTGTGGTGGTTTTAATAGCACCAAAGAAAGATGCTGTGCTACTGTTTATTTAAAACCTCTTAAACATTGTACCAAGTTGTCTGCAGGACTTTGCTATTCTGCAGACAAACTATTTTTTTTAATCTAAGAACATTAAAAAAAATACAATTTAATTTCTTTTTTGTGAAAGTTTTATTTAAAAAACATATAGGCCAATGTATTTTGGTTGTCACTACAACAATGCATCTGACAAGCAAATGTTTAGTTTTTCTTTTAATCATACGACTATACTCATCTTGTTTTACTTTCAGGCATCTGTAATAAATGTAAATATATTAGTTATTAGAATCTATGATTTAACATAAGCAAAAAATACAAATAAAACACTGCACAGTCCTCACTGTAGGATTTTAAATGTGGAGCTGCAGAAGCTTGTTCAGTTAAGAGTAAGAAGTGATTTAAATTTTTGGTTTAATAAACATTTCTGACACAGAAAGCACCAGGTTACTGTCACTTTAAGACACAAGACAGCTAAACTGCTCTGCTTCAATATAGCCTACTGATAAACATCCAGCTGTTTATGTTCACTTAGACAAGAAAGAAAACTTAAGTTTAGTGATCACGCGTGTGCTGACTGCTCTCTGTGTGCGCGCTTCATGAACCCTCATGCCTGTAAATATTCAAAGCGGTGCAGATGTGCGCGTGCAAGAAAGTATAATGTACCTGTTTCGTCTGCTGTGTTCCGGGCTTTAATGAAACCTGCTTATAGTCTGATGAGGCGTTTGTCATTGTTTGCGATGCATGACGAGAAACGGACGTATATACACCTTTCTTTAAGTCCAACATTACACAAAAGGGAAATGTTTTCGCGCATTTCTGTCCTTTCATTTGCCGGTTAATGAGTTATAATGCGTTTTTAAAATGACTGAATCCAAAATCTGCCAACTTCATGACATTCCGCGTTGTGCAGTTAATTCCATGTGTATGCATTTCGCGATTCTGTCCGTGTTTTCGGCATCGCGGAAATCATATGGCCGTACATTTTGTTGAGGAGTTGAACTGCTGCTCGCGCTCATGTTTTCCAAATGGTGTGATGACGTGTAGTCAGCACCTCAGTGTTCATGCACTCTATTGGTTTAAACTGCATCAAACGTAAAATGCGCATGAAGCGAACTGTCAAAAACTGCGTACTAGATGATTGTTATATTTAATAGTTTTGAATCGAAATAATCGCATTTCTTGCGATTCGAAAATCGCATCCATTCACATCGCGATTTCGGTTTAAAAACGATTAATCGTGCAGCCCTAACAGCACTACTGGTAAAATATATTATATGAATGCAAAATATCTTTTTATGCAATTAAATTATGTTTTTGGTAGGTCAGTGATGCTTCAATAATTCATTTTTCATTCTGGGAAAAATTTTTCTCATTCTGAAAGCCAAAATAAGGAGTTGTAGTCTACAGTAGTCAGCACATTTCTCTACAGTACAAAATAATCTGCTGCCACCTGCTGGTAAATTAAGTAATAGCTATACATTTTAAATGTCATTTTAATGTTTCTTCCTAACATCAGCCTGATGCAGGTCTGCATTACTCTATATATTGAACATAATAGCCAGTTATTGCCAGTTCATATTGCACTTTACACCTGCTATGTACATATTAGCCAGTCAGACAATATCACCCCGATTAAACACTTCTGCACATTTGCAACAGTTAATACTGCTGTTGTCTGTTTGCATTTCATATTTATATGCATGTTTTATATTTCATTCATATACACTTTGTATAACATTTATCAGGTGGAGTGCCCTCATGCTCCACCAGAGGGCACTCCTGTCTTTTACATTCAACATCATTCTTCACTACGTTTCCCATAATAACCCTTTGCATGGACTAATTATCTCGGATCACTTATACCTTGTAATGACCAGCCTATTTAAGGCCAGTCATTTTTCTCATGCATTGCTTAGTCTTGCCATTGTCACTCAGCAGCGAAGCCAGTATCTTTTCCCGTTCCCTCCCAAGGTTTTTTCTGTTATTACTTTGTATTTTTTTGTGTTGGGTACCTGTGTGTGTTATGGACGAATGATTGTGGATTACCCTTTAATAAAGTTTACTCAATAAGAAATGATTTCGTTATCACTTAAAATAATTGTTTGACAGTTCTAGATTAGTTAAAACATTTCAATTGTATGTGATTTCAGTTGAATAAAGACTATTTTCCATTTTTAATATATTTTATCATTTCTTAAAGTGTAAAAATCTTGTCTCGTTCTCATGAACCTAATCTGATGTCTTGTCTTGTGGGTTACGTGTCTCGTCACACCCCTATCAAATGCCCTTCAGGTGGATCTTTGTCATATTTTCTGTCATATTTATCAAAACTGTCATAACTTTTGATGCTTAATAGATGTATTATATACGTCTTACATGAGTTACACACAGATTATTTGTATGTATTACAATACTGATTATATGGTGCTGACAACATTTATTTTTTGATTGATGGGTTCATGTATTGTGGGTGATCTAGTAAAACTATTGGCAGCGCAAGTACAAACTACTAAGCTAGCACAAAAAAATCTTTATTGTTGTTGATGCAATAATAAGGAAGTTTAAAAAAAAATCACAGAATGAAAACAGACACAACTGCATAGGAAATAACCCTGAAAACACAAAAATAACTAAACAAATAGAATATATATGTAGTCAATATATATATATATATATATATATATATATATATATATATATATATATATATATATATATATATATATATATATATATATATATATATATATATATATATATATATATATATATATATATATATATGCTTTACAGTTAATATAACATAGACAATCTTTTTATACAACTTTTTATATAGTGTTTGTGGTAAATAAAATGGCTTTTTTCGTCCTTTTTATAGACTAGAACCTTTTTCTACTTCAAAAGCCTATTTGTGCAGCAGAAAGGATGTTAAATTTCTTTTGGAACCATACAACTCGATAAAAGATCTTTTAAGAACCTTTATTTTAAATAATTTATTGAAATTATTAAATTACAATATTGCACGAATAATAGAAAACACAACCATTCCGCTATTCATTTGGCAGATGCTTTAATCCTAAAATCACAATATCATCATTACATCCAATCAAATAGTTTTTGTCCAATTATGGACGGTATTTAATGTCGTGTTTTATTTTGTTTTTTATATGTATCCCAGTATCTAATTTTTCCTTAAAATAACATCAAAGATAATGCAATGAAATCTCAAGCTATATTGCATAAAGCATTTTATTCCAATAAAACATTTTGTTGTTGCGGTGATAAGTTGTATATTTTAAAAACATAAAGCTTCTCATTTTTAAGCTATGTTACTTTCACACTTTTTAAATGGAATGGATCAGGATGTAGAAGAAGAACGGCCATAAGAGAAAGAGGAGGTGCTGAGTGATGCTCTTAGCACTGTTACACAGATTCCCTTGACAGCATGAGATTCCCACGTAACCTTGAGTCACTTGTGTTGTAACATTACACATAGATTTAGAGGCACATCCTTTTACAGCTGTCACAGAAGTTACTATTGTAAAGAAATGAAAAGTTAAAAAATTAACCATGCATATAATATATGTCATCATATACACTAATCCAAAGTCACACCTTATTCAGTGTTTTTTCTTTATTTTAATTGTTTTCAACAATGAAGACATTATGCAGACATAATATCATAACAAATATGGAATTATGTAGTCAACAAAAGTGTGTTTAATAAGCCAGAATATTCCACAAAGTAGCCAACTTTTGCTTTGATGACAGTTTGCACGTTTGTCATTCTCAGTCAATGATTTTCCAAGAATCTTGAAGTTCCCAGAGTTGTTCTTCATTGTCCAGATTTATTTAGATCTAGTGATTGTGGAGGCCAGGTTATCTGATAATACACACTGTAAAAAAAATCTGTAGAAATTACAGTAATACTGGTTATTATTGGCAACTAGCTGCCAGTAACTTACTGTAGATTTTACATTTATGTTATTTACTGGCAACAGTTTGTTCAAAATTAAATGAACTTGAAACATATTCAGTCTTTATCTTCTACGGTAAGATACTGGCAACCAGCTGCATAATTACAGCTATTTTTTTTACAGTGCATGCATCACTCTCCTTCTTGGACAAATAGCTGTTATAGACAGCATAGGGCTCCACGATAAATCGCACGCGATTGTCATGCACATCTCGTCGGTGAAGCTGGTTCCTTGATTAGTAGTGAATCGGGGCAATTTACCCCTTCCTTATAAGAGACGTATCACCCGTGATAATGAATGCGATATTGCCTAGCTTGTCAGTAAACTATGTATATGTTTAGTAAATGCCACTATTTCTAAAAGCAGGTGATGGCGATTTACTACTAATCAAGGAACCGGCTTTACTGACGAGATGCACTAGCCTGGTTTAAACCAGACCATTCTCAGTAACCGATTTATGGTCTGGCAAAGCTTCATAGACAAAACATTTCCAAAGGGGTGTCACCAACGGACGTCTCAAATGCCTCTGTGTCCAATTGGATAGACCTAAAACTAATCACAGCGATGAAGATGATGACGTATGCAGAGCTATATCAGACTTTTGCAGATCCAGTTGGTAAGACAGCGATAACATATATTTTTAGATATGATGGCTTCAAGTGTTGTTCTTTGCTCAGGTTTTAACGAAAAGGAAAAGTTTAAATCGCTTAAAACAGACACGATAGCTGATTCGAACAAGTGATGTTCCACGGTGGCATCCATCTTTGTAATGTACAAAATCTGCTTCACCGTCACTGCGCTGTCGTCATCGTGTAAACCAACGTTTCTGATTGGTGCCGTTATTTCTCTGCATTAGAAATGGGCTTGAATGGCCTCTTTGCCAGACTATACTTGCAGAGCACATCTTAATTTGCCAGAAGTTGTCTGGGTTTTCCAGGCTAGAGTATGACATGTAGCCCTGAGGCGTACACACCAAACGCGAATTTAACGATTTGCGCAAGTAGATCAAAGCATAGATGCGAACTCATGTAATTCGCATTGCATTGCGCGAGTTCGCGTCTATGCTTTGATCCTGTATGCAATCCACCTGCGCAAATCGCTAAAATTGTTAAATAATTTGGCGGCGCGATGGCTGCAAAAACACGCGCTATTCACCTCAAACGCGTCTTCGCGCAAATTGAAAATATTAAACTCAAGCAAAAAATTGCATAACACGAAGTTAAATCCCATGAGTAATTTAGAGCAAGGAATTCGCATTTGGTGTGTACGCAGCATAAGACAGCTGACAAGGGACTGAGTCTGAGCTGATTTTGTGCAATGCTACTTTACCTTCATCGCCCTTTGCAGCAGTTTAGGTAATAGTTAGAGGCAACTGTAGAAGAAAATTTTCTGCAACAATTAAGCTTAAGCTTATATATAGTTCTATATATCAAAGACAATACCTGGGACATCTTTGGTATTACAGAGGTCTGTGCTACAGCACTGGGTCGATAAAGCTAACCTTTTATTACCAAAGTTAAAGGAACCAGTTCCACAGTTCTGTATTAAGTCACAATCCTTTGACTGTATGGTAGAAATAATGTTACCTAAAACAGAAAATGATTTATGCTTAACACAATGCTTGACCAATGGAGATAAAAGTATGTGTGCGTGTGCGTGTGTGTGTGTGTGTGTGTGTGTGTGTGTGTGTGTGTGTGTGTGTGTGTGTGTGAGAAGTATTGTGTCTCGAAGGTTTCAATAGTGTCATGGGACATGTTGTGAAGCATAAAGATTAAACAACTGAAATATAAATTATGGAAATTAAATAATGAATGAATATATATATATTAGAATGAGCAGATGAGCGCTTTGTCCTTTTTTCATATTTTTCCACACTTTAGAATAATAGTGAACTCATCAAAACTATTGAATAATACAATTTTAACTATGGGAATTTTTTTTTGTAACTACAAAGATCCAAAATAAATCAAAATGATTTTGTATTCTATAGGGTCTACAAAGTACAATTTGCAAAACCATTTTATCAAGCTGCTTTTTTGATGTGTTAGCTCGGGACTTTTTTAAATAGCATTGAAAAAGTTTACATCTTTTCTGGGCTCTTATTGACTGCCTCGTCATGATAAACATTTCAGTCAAGTTTCCTAAATCTTTAACCCCTTAGCGCTCCAATGTACACTCTCAAAAATAAAGGTACAAAAGTTGTCACTGGGACAATACCCTTTCAAAAAGGTACACCTTTATTAGTACTTAAAAAGTACATATTGGCAGTTCAAATATACCTATGTACCTAAATGGTACATATTAGGATCTTTTTTAAAGGGTACAGCCCCAGTTACAGCTTTATACCATTATTTTTGCCAGTGTACCGTGGGAGGAACAGTGCATTATTTAAAAGAAAACTTCATACAACAACTTAAAAATTAAAAGCTAAGCATGTTACATATCTTTGGAAAGCTGTGATTCTTGGGATTTGAAAGATGTAAACCCTTTTAAGATACAATCAACACAGCATGTACAATTAGTGCCTTATATATGATTTTTTTTTAGCCTTTTTCAGGAATGGAAGTGTATATGGATAGGAAAATTAGAAATGAAGTATAACACAAATGTCTTTACTCTCAAGTCAGAGTTTTAGTCACCTCACACAAACAAAGAAAGGTTTCTTTTAAGAAACATTTTATTACCCAAAAAACCACTCACATAGCAGAGGCTTAAAATCCATCATACTGAACTCACCCAAAGAGCCTGTTGACGTTGAACTTGAACATATCGCATTAGTAGTGTTACACGTCGTCTCTACACCTGCACAAGAACCTGTGTCATTTGAACACTGATAACATTTGAGCGAGTGCCCTAAAAAAACAGAATGAAGGAGAAGCATTCAATTATCTATATTTGTAATAAAACATTAAATACGATTTTGAGTCTACTGTACCTCCAGCAAAAAGAGTAAAAAGGAGAACAATGAAGATGTTCAGATCCATCTTTGGTCTGTTAGGAGGTGAATAAAATGACAAACCCTTTTCCGTCGCCTTTATAATTTTGATGAAAAGGGGGTGAGACTGCGTAGGTGAAGCTTGAATAGTAATGTGGTGGGCATTCTGTCAAAAATAGAACCAGAATGTACTTTAATATATTTGGGATTCTTTCATAGTTTTTACGATCTGATGTTCATAAAAAATAGGCAAGAACACCGTCGCACACCTGTAAGTCCCGGATAGGTGTGTAAGATAGAGTGAATGAAGTCTATTCATGTACAAAAATAAATTAGAGGTATCCAAAACACTATTAGCTTGCAAAAATGAAAGAATTTATTACAGCAACGTTTCAGTCACAAGATCTTACCTGTATGTATGCCTAATGAAAATATTGTGATCGAAACGTTCCTGTAATAAATATTTTTTTCATGTCAATAAATATTGTTGAGTTATTTTGTCAATTAAGAGAAAACGCTTCCCTGAGGAGTTTTTAAGCCGATTTAATATTTCTGTTATTATCCAGGTGGCCATCTTAACTCTTTCACCGCCAGCGTTTTTAAAAAAAGTTGCCAGCCAGCGCTTTTCATGATTTTCACAAAAGTTTAATGTCTTCCAGAAAATGTTCTTCTTCAAATATATAAACATACAATATACCAAATGAAAGAACAGACCCTCTGCTTTCAAACAAAAAAAAAGTTTCATCCCACCTTGAGTAGTTCTTTTGTAATCAGCTTTTGAATATGGGTAGGTTTCTGCAAAAACACCACATTTTGAGCAAAAAGCAGAGATTATTCCATTTTTGTGACGGACTTTTCATAGAGTTCCCATTCAGAGCGATCTTTAAACAGACACGGATATGCAGCAGCTTGCCATAGGGCAATACTTCCGGGTTTAAAAGTTGCGGAAGGGCGCCACCTAGTGGAGAATAGCGGTATTGCGGAAAGATGGAAAAACTCGTCATTGGCGCGGAAGCGTTTTCTCTTGATTGACGAGATATCTCGTCAATGGCGGGGAAAGAGTTAAACAACTAACGATAAACACTGAAGTATCCACAAAAACTCTGTGTAACTGTGCGTTCACACCAGACGCCTAAGAGGTGGCAAAAATGCGCCATTCATGCGAAGTTGGACTCAGGTCACTTTTACTTCTGTTTTATTCTTTTTACCTTTTTAAAGTGTTTTTATTAAAATCACATTTATTTTCTTTAATTGTTATTCTAAATTTTCATGTGTCTTTGTTTTTATTGTGATTTTATTGTGTATCTATTATTTTTACATTTTCTTTTTTCTCTTTTATATATTGTTTTCTCATTTCTATGTAAAGCACTTTGAATGACCTCTGTGTATGAAATGTGCTATACAAATAAACTTGCCTTGCCTTGCCTTGCCTTAAACATTTTGAGTTTACTCGCTTCATTTGCGTGTGAAATTCTAGTAATTTAAGACATTCACATGAAAATTTCTCATCATGGGAGGGGCTTCTGCAACCCCCCCCCCCTCACTTCCTGTAATCACGTCACTACTAGTGCAAGCTCCTGATTGGTTAACGTGGCGCAAATATCCACCAGAGTTCAGATTTTTTTAACCCATGCGTTTCCCGTGACTATGCTCAATTCGTTTGTGCCGCGCCACAGGATGCCTATTCGCGTCTTTGCATTGACTTTAACATGTAAATCACTCGCGCTTGCCGCCTCTTTCACGTCTGGTGTGAACGCACAGCTAATTTCGATCATCGCTCGGAATCTAAAGGCCTTCACAAAATGCAATTATCTGAGCTTTTTGCTCAAAATTTGAAAGGTAAGTTTTTAGTTTGAAAGTGGAGGGTCTGTTCTTTCATTTAATTTATTGTATGTTTATATATTTAAAGAATAATTTTTTTTCTGGAAGGCATTACATTTTTTTTTAATCATAAGATAAGATAAGCTCCGCCCCTAACAATGCCCCTTAGCTTTTATAAAATGCACTGGTAACTCACTGCTTCTTGGGGCTTATTGCTTTATTAAATCCTCTAAATCTTTAAATATAAATGGCATAAGTTTTGTATTTGTTTGTATTTTTTATCAGCCACAAAAAACAATTAAATGGCATCATGTAAAACTCACCGAGTGTTCACTGATATGCTCACACAAAAGACACTTTCCAACAGGTTTTATCGTTGTTTTTTCCAACTCCATTGACTTGTATTAGATGTGCTGTGTGGTACGGTATTACTCCGCGCCATGAACGTTGTTTGTATTCTTGCAATTGGCAAAGGTGGATTATTGCCACCAACTGGGCTGGAGTGTCTATTATTCAAGCTCTCAGCGGAAGAATGTAATGTAATTTTTGTGTGAGCATATCAGTGAACACCCCTAACCACTTGGTGAGTTTCACATCTTTGTAAACGAAAGTTTATTGCATTTTAGGAAGGATTGTTCCAGTGTACCTATGCAGCCATTGTAGAGGTGGGAGGTCATGTAACGAACACCCGAAAATTCTCGGGCCAGCATCATATGTCCAAATTTCAGTCAAAACCGTTCTATTTCATCATAAACAATCTGAAAACAGGGCTTTAAGTGTAAAATGCCGAACTTGTTCTTTAAATTTGTTTAAAGGTGACATAGAATGATTGAATGGGGTGTTTACGGAAATACCTGGAGTTGTGAGGAGGTGCGGGCGGAGCCTCAGAAATTTGGTGTCTTTGCCGTTTGTAGTGCATTAAACCGTTGTTTTCACGATTCATTCTGAAAATGAACGGTTTGTCTAGAGTGCTGTATACAAACTATGTATAACAACCACTGAGACATAATTACAGCGTGCAGCCGTCTGTCCATGGTGTCTGCTGTATTATCTTTCTTTTTGTTTACTTCCGGGGGTTCTGTTGGAATTTTGCGCAAGTTGATTCTGACCAATCGAGAAGCAGTTTAGGAAATACGTTCAAATACATGTGGCCAATGAGTGATGTTGATCTTATCACATGACAGAATTTTGGTTTGTTTTAACTGGTGCGGATCAGAGCAATCAGTGTGGTGTGAAATGGAACCAAAACTGCTAAAAAAGTTACAATGTATCATTTTTTGCTTTTGGTCCGGACCAAATTAACCGAACTACAGATGTGAAAACACCCTTAGAAGCTTCCTAAAAACCTCTCTCAGATAGCTCTATTAGGGTGGGGGATTTTAAATAAGTGGTTTTGCACCTATTTGGCTCCCCCTACTGGCTTAACTTGCAATCTCATTACTGATTGGCTGACTTTGCTGCCACTCAAAAAATGTGGCCAATTATTTTAAAGTGGAGGGGCAGTCAGATGCCTGTGATGTAATAAGCATCATTTTTTCAGATTGGGCTGTTTTCTTTTTAATGACATATGTGAATATATTTACAAATGATTAAACCAAATATCGTGTTTGTGACTATTGAAAGTCTTCTGCTTTGCATCGGGTCCTGATCATTAGACATTAGACTTATTAATAACCAGTTATCCTTCATCTAAAACCGGAATACATGCTGCTTAAGTTTATTCATTGCATTTGCACTGTCACTTTAATTTTCTTTCATGTAGCTCTGTGACACCTTACAATGACATTTTAGTGACTGCTCCACCCCAACAATCTTATATTAGTAGCTCAGGACTACGTATAACCACTTATACAGGGTTCCCATGGGTCCTTGAAATCCTGGAAAGTTTGTGAATCTTGCAGGGGGGGGGGGTTTGCAAATATACACACATAAATACAGGTCATTTTATGCAAGATGAAAAAAAAATTCCATTCCCTGTGTGAATGATAATATCATAAAAATTCTCGACTTTTTAAGCACACGTGCTAAACAGTTCGCTTTAAATGCTTATATCTTCTGTATGCGAATGTTGATTCATACCAAAATGCTTTTTTGCCTAGTTGTGTTTGACACATGAAAACGTTCTAACTGTTGTAACTGTTGAAAACAAATGTAACTGTTGTTCCCTGAGAAAGGAACGAGGCCCTGCGTCTCCCTTGCCATACTTCCTGCATCCCTGTAACGGCGTCTTTGGCAATAATTCAGACAGCGATATACTTCCTGGCTTCCGCGTCACCCTGTCTTTGTTGTCAAGCCTCACTTTTGGTTGAATTTGATTACACATTCAGATGCACTTACCCCTGGAGGCGTCCCCAAAATGTCACCACAGTGACGCAGCACTGTAACAATGTATCTTAAAAGGTAACACGATGTAATTGCTCTCACTTGAAATGTGTCCCCACATTTAGTCCTTGAATTTGAGGGTATTGGACCTGGAAAGTCCTTGAAAGGTCATTGAATTTGAAATTTACTAGAGTGTGGGAACCCTGTTATAACTTATATACCCTTATTGTATCTGTTACTGTCACTTATTTTTATGTAATTCTCTGTTAAAATTTCAGTACCCTTCATGTATGTCTATAACTGTTTATGTCCTGTTATTGTCACTGTTTGTCTAAGCCTCATCTTAAGCATTTCAATGCCTACTTTTCCCCAGTGTTAACTAAGCAAATGATAAATAAATACCTCTATATACATTATCTCACATGTGGCTCACAAAATAAAAAGTTTGGGAACCCCTGGTCTAGAGGGTGGACAGCAAAAGCTATAATGTTCACCAGGAAAACGTAATCATATCAAATTAGCCAAGTTTTTCTGATTAAGAGAACGGTCGAGGAAGTTCATATGAACAATCTTTTACTTACACTAGGATGACTCTCTGTCTTACATGATCTTAACTGTGGTTTTTGTGGTTAAGGGTGAGTCATGTATTTTTTTACTTGTTTAACCTGTGCCTAACTTGTCTAACTTCTTCTAGTTAATTGATTGTAAACAACTTTGATGACAGCAGCAAAAGATATTTCTGCTTAAAAAAATTATTATTTTGCATGTTTAGTGACATTTAGCTTAGTTTATCATTTAGTTTTTGTCCTGAAATCACAAATTCTTCTTAGAAGGAACCTACAAAATGTTTCGTAGGATTTTTCTTCCTTTTGGGCTACCCAAATGTAGCGCCACCCTGCTTGATGTTCTTGCTGAAAAAAAAAATCCTTTTGATTTACCTTGTTCACTCCCTTGAACTGTTATTATTGATGTTCATTTCTTCCTCCCTGAGTGGGAACTGATGCTTATCTAACTAATTATTAACCATTAACCAACAAGTTTTGAATGTTAAATTAGAAGATGTATAAATCATAATGAAATAAAATATTAATGACTAAATTCTGATTGCGTTGTTAACACCCACATTGGGGGTGGGCGGTTCAGCACAGACCTTTTCATGTTATTTTATAAGGATCGAATCGACCCAAGTGAAATCCTTGCTCCCTAGTTAATTCTGTATTATCAAAAATCAGTAGCATTTATTATAAACATTAAAAATATTAAAACTGTAAATTAATCACATACTAGAGTATAAAAATATAGTAAAAAACTGTAAATATCAGTTGTTGTACAAAAGAATCTCCTGCCATCTACTGCTAAATGAGTTTTGCATTTAATAAGAATAATTTAGTTGCAAAACTTTGAAGCAGTTTCAAAAAAAAGAAAAGCAGCAAAGTATGTTAAAAGTACTTCCTGGACTAAAAGCTAATATATAATATGAATTGATCAAAGCAAGTCTAGTCAAATGGCCTGTCTTCTGCTGGTCCTTTGTTATATTTCTAATTGTCATATCTGTTGATAAATCATCAATCAATCAATTAAAATGTATTTATATACAATGTTAGATTGTTTCAAGGCAGCAACCAGAGATATATTATATACCTCTTATCTAAGTTAGACACGGATTCATATATTGAGACTAAACTCACGCTGAAATATTTTATTTTGATTGTGATGGGACTAGTGATGAAAGTACAGGTATAGCAGGAAACAGTGTTGATGCAATAAGAGCAATACAAATATGAAATATGAAATAGTAACATAATAGTATGATAGTAAACATAATAAAAATATGTATACGCATCATATACGCATCTTGGTAACACAAAAATCAGGTAGCAGTTATGTAAAAGATGTAAGTGTAGTTTAATGGTAATATATGACAAGATCTGTGCACAATTTTAAAAGTTATATTTTATTATTCATATATATCTTTCCTTAACAATACATACAGTAACACAAAGTAATACAATGAAAATAAATCTACAATGCTAAACAAATTTATAAGACCACTGTCTATTTGTCTCAAAAATCATCCAGAATCATAAAGTGCTTTAATGTGAACTCTTTCCTTTTTAAAGAGTTCTTCGTGTTTCATCATTTAAAACACGAGTAATCGATTTCAAATTGATTTGTGTTTTTATACCCAAATGTGACTTCAACTTTTCTCAGAAGTCAGAAATAAATCAAGTGTAACATTGAACTATTAAAATCCAGTTTCCTATTAAGGACCGCAAGTAAATAACAACAATAATTATATTTTAGCATTAGAAATATTACTGTGATTAAAGATTACTAATACAGAAACATAAACAAATGAGCAGCTGTGGCACAAACCTTACATTAAGTGGTGGTCTAATAAATGTGTTAAGCACTGTTCCAAAATATGTCAAATTTTGTTGTTTCATTTTTACTTTTCATGCTGTAAAGTTGAATTTAGTGGATCAGGATGTAAAAGAAGATCGGCCAGGAGAGAAAGAGGAGGTTTTGTGTGATGCTTTTAGCATCGTTACACAGGTCCCCCTGACAGCATGATACGCCCATGAAACCTTGAGTCGCTTGTGATACATCATCACAGACAAATTTAGAGACGCATCCTTTTACAGTTGTTGGCAGAGATGTAATATTTGCTAATGTAAAGAAAAGAGAATTTAAATCATAAATGACTGATGGCTTATATGCTAATCATTCTAAACAGTCTAAAAAAATCTGACAAAATGCTGCAATGACACATACTTTATAACATACACTTTGAATATAGTGCACTTATAAATTTAATTTAATATACTTTAATTGTATCAATTATTATCATCAGATTATCATCCATTGGGAAAAAATAATCATTTTGTTTCCAAATTCTTACCTGTTCCTGTAACGCAGTAGTCTTCATTTCCTAAACACCTTAAAGTGTTCCAACAACTCTTCCCATTACAGTAGTAACATTGTTTTCCATTGCCGCTGTTAGAGATGTAATCTTTAGAAGAAACAAATATTAGTCTTTCATTATCTGCAATGCTTAAGCTTATAGTGCTACAAATCAAAGACAATACCTGGGACATTTATGCTATTACAAAGGTCTGTGTTACAGCACTGCATGGATACTTTTGACCTTAATACGCCAAAGTTAAGGGATCCATTTCCACAGCTCTGTATCACTTCACAACTCTTAGCCTGCAAGTTGACCGAAGTGTCGCCTAAAAACAAAACAAAAAAATTACACACACACAAAGGATGCTTTTTAATAAATCAGATCCTCTAATTCACTTGTAATATATTGTAGTACATTTGATATTTGACTACCTTAAAACAGTTAACAATAACTATCACACAGCAAAGGCTCATCCAACAGTACATTTACTCTCCATCATACTGTACTCGCCAATGGTTGTTACCACTGTTACACTTGCACATGTATTAGCTTCAGAGGAACACGTTGTCTCTTTGCTTACACAAGAACCCGACACACCTATGCACTCATTACATTTAAGTGCACGTCCTAAAAAACAAAATTACAGAGAAATATAAAATTAGCTATAATAAAACATTAAATACACTTTTGGGTTTGTACTGTACATCCAGCGAAAAGAGTGCAAAGTAGAACAATAAATAGGGGTGTCACGATTCTCAAAATCCTTGATTCGATTACATTTTCGATTCTAAGGTCACGATTCGATTCAATTCTCGATTTTTACTTTTTTTTGAAAGACAAGAAATGACAATTAAAATGCCATTAATATTTATTATTAGTTACATATTAGCATACACATTGCGTGCTTTTCCTCACATGTGCGTTTGTGGGCTTCACTTACCCGAGAGAACTTGTAGAAAGGATTCCTTCTTGCACGCACATGGACTTAATGCTCACGTCTTGAAATGGCATCTGACATAAAACCAGCGGGTCATAAGCAGCTGCGCTTCTCTCTGTCTCACGTGCACGCGCTCTCGCATCTGTCCGAAGTCTACACATAAACTAAAGTAGTAATCCTTACGTATTTGTTCAGTTTTATGCGTTTCATGCGACCTGAGGCAAACTATCCCTTTTGTTTAAAATATAATCCGCTGCATCTTGGCGCCTCATTCTTACGCACGTGCAGAGAGCTGCGCTCTGTCTAAAGGCAGATCAGTAGGTAGTAATCCTGTTTATGATATGCATTTCAAGGATTTGTAGGCAGATCGACGATCCCATTTTTTCATTCGAAGTTCGAGGCTGTGACTTAATTTCGATCGATTCCGATTTAAAATCGTGACACCCTTAACAATAAAAATGTTCAGATCCATCTTTGATCAGTCAGGAGGTGAATAAAATAATGACAAACTCATCAGTGGTCTTTTTATAGCTGATAAAAATAGGGTGAGGCTGTAGAAACTTGAAAATGAATGTGGGTGCATTCTATGAAATAGAAATTACAATGTTATTGCAGCTGGGTTGCCGGTAATTTACCGTAGGTTTGTGTGACAGTCTTAGCACCGTTACACAGGTCCCCCTGACAGCATGATAAGCCCATGAAACCTGGAGGCGCTTGTGATACATCATCACAGAGAGATTTAGTGGTACATCCCTTTACAGTTGTTGGCAGAGATGCAATATTTGCTAATGTAAAGAAAAGAGAATTTGAGTCATAAATGACTGATGGCTTATATGCTAATCATTCTAAAAAAATCTGACAAAATGCTGCAATGACATATACTTTATAACATACACTTTGAATATTGCACTTATAAATTATTATCATCAGATTATCATCTATTGGGAAAAAAATAATAATTCTGTTTCCAAATTCTTACTTGTTCCTTTAATGCAGTAGTCTTCATTTCCTAAACAGTTTAAAGTGTTCAAGCAACTCTTCCCATCACAGAAGTAACATTGTTTTCCATTGGGGCTGTTAGAGATGTAATCTTTAGAAGAAACAAATATTAGTCTTTCATTATCTGCAATGCTTTAGCTTATAGTGCTACAAATCAAAGACAATACCTGGGACATTTATGCTATTACAAAGGTCTGTGTTACAGCACTGCATGAATACTTTTGACCTAAAAACGCCAAAGTTAAGGGATCCATTTCCACAGTTCTGTATCACATCACAACTCTTAACCTGATAGATAGACGTAGTGTCGCCTAAAAACAAAACAATAAAATTACACACGCACGCACACACACACACACACACACACACACACACACACACACAAAGGATGCTTTTTAAAAACTCTGATTTACCTGTAATATATTGTAGTACATTTGATATTTGACTTTAAAACAGTTAACAACAACACTATCACACAGCAAAGGCTCATCCAACAGATGACAGAATTCAATGCATTCCAGTAAATTTACCCTCCATAATAACTTACCAATGGTTGTTACCACTGTTACACTTGCACATGTATTAGCTTCAGAGGAACACGTTGTCTCTTTGCTTACACAAGAACCCGACACACCTATGCACTCATTACATTTAAGTGCACGTCCTAAAAAACAAAATTACAGAGAAATATAAAATTAGCTATAATAAAACATTAAATACACTTTTGCGTTTGTACTGTACCTCCAGCAAAAAGAGTGCAAAGGAGAACAATAAAAATGTTCAGATCCATCTTTGATCAGTCAGAAGGTGAATAAAATGATGACAAACTCATATCAGTGGTCTTTTATAGCTGATGAAAATAGGGTGAGGCTGTAGAAACTTGAAGATGAATGTGGGTGCATTCTATTAAATAGAAACATAAAATTTTCGAAATAACTGAGTTCATAGACTTACTGGATTTTCATTGTCTAATGATGCGTGACAGGTTTTTATTGATTTAGTGTTCATTAAAAAATACAACTGAGAATGTTGTCCAGGCGTTTAGTGGTGCAGAAAGCACTCAAATCAGTTACCGGTTTTACTGAAAAGGGGCCGCGAAAAGTCGTTTAATGTAATATTTCTAATCTTGTGAAAATTGCCCAGGACACAGTGGCTCAGTTAGTAGCACTGCTGCCTCATAGCAAGGTCATCGGTTTAAGCATCAGCTGGTTGCCAGGTCATTCATTTGTGTGTTCTCCCTGTGTCAGCGTAGGTTTACTCCGGGTACTCCGGTTTACTTCCACAGTCCAAAGACATGGAGGTTAGGTAAATGCTAAATTGTTTCTGTTTGGATCAACTTGTGAATAAATTAACTGGTTCTCGCCATTAATAAATGAATAAAACATTAATCATGTGAACTTCCTTAACCTTTCTCTTTACCAGGAAAACAGGACTAACTTGATATGAGATCATTACCGGGTGAAAAAGTAGTACACTTCTATAATATACTAAAATATATTATATATACTAAAAATGCTTCTTTAGTACTTCTTAAGATGTTTTTAAGATTATCTAAGTGTTTTTGTTATTTTATGACACCATGAATATTAACTTAGATGCACTTTTTACATACTATCCCTGTATTAAAAAATTATTTAGTTAACTAACAAGTTTACTACAAAAATTTTATTTACTCAATTTTTTTAAGGTAAGTGGTTGCAATCAATTCATTTAAGCTATATTTAAACAAAAGTTTTTTGTTTTGTTTTTCAAATTTTTTTGTTTAAATGTAGCTTTAATAAATTGATAGCGAACACTTACCTTAAAAAAATTAGTTAATTGAATTAATCATTTTTTCAGTGAAGTTGTACCTAAATATGAAGAGTTTGGTTCCAAAACGCGATAAAATCAAAAATCTTCCAAAATCAGTATTTTATCTTAATTTTACGCAAAATCCAATATCCGCCATGTTATTCTGTCATCTTTTCTCCATTTTTTTTCCAAAACACAATAAACGCCACTTTTCTGCAGAATGCAATAAATCTGCTCCACAAATTACAGCGCACCATTCCACGCAATGTAAACAAACAATGGTGGCGCGTTGAGTTTTCCTCATCTACTTTGTACTTCATGATCAACAAACAAACAAAAACAAAATAATACTTTAATAGCATTGATAAACCTGTGATGGTTTTCTGTGACGGGAAAGAAACGTAAGCCATCAACATTTAATAATTTACGCGAGAGGCAATTGGGAGCCGTTTGCTTGTTCTCCTGACAGCATCGAGCTTTTCTCATGCTTACACATTGACCCCAGGGGATCTTATGAAAAACTATTAATAATTTTTTTGAAAGTCAATGAAAATCGAGCAGAACCAAAACATTTTACATTTGATCGCTGTGAAAAATATTAAGTGACGACGTCATGTTAATTTCATCCTGTTAACCCCTGAGACACCTCAAAAGGTGTTTCAATAAATGTTACTTTTTTAAATTGAGACTTTTGGCGTCATCGTGACAGTTTTATGATGTAAATTGAGTGAGCAAAAGCAGTATCTTCTCCAAATATCGGCTCAAGAATATTGGCAGCCTGTATCGGTCATCCGCTAAGGCTGATGAAACAAAAATCGGCATCGGCACAAAAAATTCCATATCGGTCGATCCCCAAATTGAGTTCATACTTTTTTTCAGTGTACAAGTGGTACCTAAATATATTTTTTAAATATATTTTTAGCACATTTTAGTTCATATTCATGGTGTCTTAAAATAGCACAGACAAGTAAACTTAGAAGTTCCTAAGATTATTTTAAGAAGCACTAAAGAAGATTTTTGAGTATGTAAAGTACAAAATTAGTGCGTGATAATAGAGCACTTTAAGTACACGGTAGAAGGGTACTTTTTCACCTGGGAAACCAGAACAAAGCTGCATAAAAATTATTTCCAGTCTAAATGCTTTTTGTCAGTTAAAAAAACATGGAAAAACATACTTAACTTGGTAAGTGAATTCAACACTCGCTCTTGTAACATTAATTGGTTTCTGCTATTTTTTAGCTGTATAACTTTCTTTGTTGGTTTGACAACATTATTTAATTGCAACATTTCTGTGAAACCAGAACAAGAATATTTTCATCCTTATCGGCACGTGAGTTAATTACATCCTGTTTACCCCTGACACACCTCAAAAGGTGTGTTTGAAATATTTACACATCTTTATAAGAAATCAACGTTAGGAAACTTTCACGGAAATTGAATAAGTTAAGCCCTGAGGACATGTACTTGCACTTGATTAAACCCTTTACTGACATTGGCTTTTTAAATCCTGACATTATTGAATTAATGTTTAGTATTAAGTAAACTGCCTTTCAATAAGAACAAACATAAACCTCAACAGGGGTGCCAATAACAATTTTTGGCCCTATGCAAGACTATAAAGTTGGGCCCCCTTCCGCACTCATTTTGCACCAAACATACTGTACAAGCCACCCTAGCGGTTACTTTTGCTATTGCTTTTGACCACTATATCAGTATTTAGTCAGAGACGTTTGTTGCTATAAGAACGTTAAAGGTAGGGTAACAGATTTGATCCTGAAACATTTTTTGTTATGCTGGTTAAAAGTCTCCTTACATCCTGATAGCAATCACTGTGTTAAGTTGTTTAAATGTATTTGTAGAAATTTATGTTATCTGTGAAAGGCGTAGGACCAAAAAATGTTCAACAAATCATAGATTTCGGTCCGAACGGACGTTTCCATTTTTGTCCCTCATACGTAAGCGTAATTTGAATGCCAACCGCGCAGCGAGTCCACGCAGACACCATACGTCATCGGCGCGTTCACGTGCGCTCACCTCCTGCCTGTAAACAGTGAGAACAGCAAACTTTTCTGCTAAATTGATAACCTACACAGGAGGCACAAAACTAAAGGCATCTTTTATAACAACAACAGCAAAAACTGCCTGGATCAGCAAGAGCAAAAACCGAAATTAACATCGGTAACTTTACTGCTTTACCACGAGATGAAACAGCTGCAGGAGGCAAAGGGTCTGAAAGAGTCGTTGCACTGTTTATTTTGGTAAGGTAGGTACGCGATATGTTTGTATTGAGATGGATTCAGATATTCTACTTTGATGAAACATTGTGTTGCTTATGAAATTTGTGTTCGTTTACTGATTAGCGTAACGATATAGTTACTACGTCTACACAACCGAACGTGTGCTTAAACTAATTTTGATGTAAACCAGTTGTTTGGTTATTTTGGAAGTGTTATTCGACTTTGTACTGCAAAGTTTTCTCACTGCTGAATGAGAGTGAGACATGAGATGTGACCGTCTGATCTGTGCGTGTTCATGTGTTTTGAAAGAGGCGTGACTTTGGATGGCGATTTGACTTGAGGGTGGGATCGGGATTTCATTGCTAGGCGGCTACCGTTAGCATTTTTCAAAATGTGTTACTCTACCTTTAATTGTGTAAACTCAATATTATATTGAGTAAGATCATGTTTAATAAGTTGTTTAATAATTGTTTTAATTTTAAAATGTAGCGAAAAACATTTATAATCTAATCTCTATACTAATTAATGTCTTTGTGTCAGTTTATTGTTTAAAATGGTCTGCAAATATGCATTTCGTAAGGAATAATTGACGACGGGCCATTGAATTATAAGAAAATAATGCACACCCAAGGTGCAATGCTGCACGACGCGAAGCTGAGTGCCGTTACACCGCGGGTGTGCATTATTTTCTTATAATTCAATGGCCCGTCGTCAATTATTCCTCTTTTACCACGGTTATCACAAACATTGCTCTGGTGCCTATTTTTAAGACATTTGGGAAGTTAGGTGTACGGTTATCAGAAATTAAAGTGATAGTTCGGCCAAAAATGATATTAAACCCATGATTTACTCACCCCCAAGCTGTCCGAGTTGCATATGTCCATCGTTTTTCAGACAAACACATTTTTGGATATTTTAGAAAATATTTTAGATATTTCAGTTGATTAAATGTAATGTTACGGGGTCCACCCATAGTCCACGACCTTCAAGTCCAAAAAAAGTGCGTCCATCCTTCACAAATTAAATCCAAACGGCTTCAGGATGATAAAAAAAGGTCTTCTGAGGGTAATCCGTGCGGTGTTGTTGTAGAAATATCCATATTTCAAACTTTATTAACGAAAATAAATACCTTCCGGTAACGCCGCCATCCCAGACTCCTCCTCACTCAGGAGAGAGTATTAGCGTAGTGTACGCACTTTTCTTAGGAGGCGGGGGCACAGAGCAGCAGCAGAGTAGCCTCCGTAGGCTGCGTAAGCACTCATCCTGAATGCAGATGCGACCAAGATGTCGGCGCTACCGGAAGGTAGTTATCCACGTCAACAAAGTTCCAAATATGAATATTTGTACAACAACACAGCGCGGACTACCCTCAGAAGACCTTTGTTTATCATCCTGGAGCCGTTTGGATTTAATTTGTGAAGGATGGACGCCCTTTTTTTGGACTTGAAGGTCGTGGACTATGGGTGGACCCCGTAACATTACATTTAATCAACTGAAAGATCTAAAATATTTTCTAAAATATCCGAAAATGTGTTTGTCTGAAAAACTATGGACATATGCAACTCGGACAGCTTGGGGGTGAGTAAATCATGGGTTTTTAAGGGCATTAAAATATCAGAATGAAAGCACACAACAACAAAACCCAGAAGTACACAGAAGTAAACACAATAGAAATATATGTGTATTATGTATAAGTGGATAGAAACGAATTGTTTGGTAACACATAAGCTCATGTAGCAGTTATGTGAAGGATGTGGGTGTGCTTTACAGTTAGTATACCATAGACAAGCTCTGGTAAATGAAGTTTCTGGATTACAGTAGATATTCAGTGGTGTGTCAAATAAAGAATTGGGGTTGTCACAATTAAAATAAAGGCAAACTTTGTGTCTGGTGAGGCTGCAGTTCAGTGCAAATTTGAAGTAAGGGTTTCGAGTCTTTCTCTACTATATAAAAAATGTGATCTGCTTTCACCTGCTGGTGTATATCACTGTAAACAATACTTTGCTGCCTTAAAATTTTTGGTTGAATCAACTCGGATTTACAAGTCATTACAACTTACTATTATTTATCTTGACTAGAGATGAGTTGTTATAACTACAGGTGAGTTGTTATAACTTATAAAATTAAGTTGACTTTTCTCAACTATATTTTCCCTGTTGACATGACTTGTAAATCTGAGTTGATTTGGCAAAAAATGTTGAGGCAGCAAAGTATTTTGTACAGTGTACATATCATTTTAGTTTGAAAATGTTTGTGCAACAGAGAGGTTTTGTGGATGTTAAAGGTTTTATATGGGAACTTTTATTTTAGTGTAGGGACAATGAGAATTACAATAAGTACAGCACGATATCATACATAAATAAAAGACAACCACACCATTGCATTTACCTTTATTCATTTGTCCGACACTTTAATCCAAACATTACATTATCACCATTACATTAAATAATAAAGCGGGTTTCAGAGTTCAAAGAGTTCAAAGACTTAACAGGTTTTTGTTGTATGTTTACATATATGGGGTTCTTGTTAAACTTGATTTGTTCCAACCACCGGCATTCCTTAATGACACGTATTAGCACTGAATGACGTTTGGTGATATTTTTGGCTACTTATTCATGTTATATATATTCTTTTGTTTAAAGAAGCGGTGAATCAAAAACTCAATTTTACTTGATAATTTGTTATATAAGAGGTCATCATACTTAAATGAACATCCTGCAAGTTTCAGAACTGAAAACGTCCGTGCTACTGAAATATAACCGTTTTTGGCACCAAGCCAGCTAAACACTCCAGTGAGGAATTCGGAAATCTATGACGTCAAAGTAGAATTGAAACACCTTCCCATAACCAAAAGGACACGTCTACTTTTGTAGCCCTGCCCAAAGCTTCGCGTGACACACGTGTGTCTCAACAAGTAAACATGTCTTTAAAGATTGACAAATGTAACCAAAATGACTTTTAAATACATTTTTTCTGAGAGACTTTTATTTTGACGCGGTGATCTGTTATGATACCATGGAAACGCATTTTCGGTTGTGGAAGAACCGCGTGGGAACAACACAAATACTTCAATTCGAAGGCTTGGAACATAACATTAGCAGTATGCGTGGATAAAGTTTGCTTTTGAAGAAGTTCCAGCTCGTGTGGGGAGTGTTTGTTAACGTTGTGTACAAGGATTCATTTGTAAAGAAGTCGATGCTGGATTTGCAGAGAGACTGTGATTAAAAGCACCACTTATATTGGATCTGACAACAATGACACAGCAGTATAATACACAGTAAGACATTTTACTTTATTTAAGTTACTGCGTTTCACTATTGCTTTGTTAGAAGAGATTGCTTGATATGTCCTGTTGTAACATCCGTGTCTAAATTTACTAAAAACATTAAACGATAGGGGTGTGACGAGATCTCGTGCGACGATATCTCGCGAGATTGAATGTGTCTCGCGAGATTTCTTGTGTAGGTGAAATTCTGGCCGTTTCTCAAATAAAAGACTGCATCCTTCGGAGGTCGCATTTTTAAACTGCATTTACTTCATAAAGACTGTCTTATTAGAGACTATTAACAATTATAAAGTTTACTAATAATTTAGTTAATCGCAAATTGTTGTAATATGCTAACGACTTGCGAATGTAATGCTCAGTTAATGATCTGAAATAAATCTTAATGACGTATGCAGCCTGCATATGCGACCTCCGGAGGATGCAGCTTTCTGTTTGACTCTTTTAGGGGCCAGTTACACCAAAAGCGTTTATGGCAGTTGCAGTCGCCTTTTTTAAATGATATTCTATGGGCAGGGAGCTTTTGCGCGCTGTTTATGTGAGCTGAGTGCCTTGCGGTTTTTGCCGGCGGCCGCAGCACGCACCTTTGAAGAAACGCTGAGAGCGGAGAAGCGCCCAACGTCATTCGCGTCTTTCCATTGTCCACTCAAATGAGGGGAGATGCGGGCCTTACGCTGTGGTGAGGGAAGTTTACAGTTGCTTTGAAGAACCGGATTACACTCGCTCACTCTCTCCTGCGTGTTTGTGCACCTCTCACCCTCAAACAAGGTCAGAGCAAGCGCCCTCTTTTTAAAGTTTCTGCTAATATGATAGTTAACAGCAAAAGAGCGCTCACGCTTCAATATTTGATTGACAAGACAGCTGACTCCGTGGTTGCCTAGCAATATTAAAAGCCGCGTCGACTCGCACTGCTCTTTTTTAAAAAAGGCAGTGCGTCGCGCCTTGCGTTTTGAAGCGTTTAAAGCGTGGTTGGTGTAATTAGCCTCTTACAGTGCATGCATTATATTCTGTCTTTTACTGCATTTGCTTTTTTGTTTGGGTTTCCGATAATGTTCGTTTGGGAGCTCGTATGAAGTCTGAGACGTGTTCTGTTGATCAGTGTCAGATGTGAAGTCTCAGCAGATTAAACCATCAAACCATCAGTTTACATGATTTAATGTCTGCATGTTCATTTCTATTGTAAAGAAATGGACGTATATTAAATTCAAATGGATTTAAACATTGTTTGGCTAAAAATAAGCGTTTTTCTCCGTCTAAAGTGAAAGTGAAGATAGCGTCCACGAGACGAGTCAACTATCTCCCCCTGCAGGCATTTGTTATCATACATAATGCTTTTTATTTATAGACCACAAATGTAATGTGTTTGTTAATGTAATGTTGTTTAAGGTAACTTGGTTTTAATACTTTATTTGAACCAATTATTATTGCATCTTCGTTATTATGTAATTTTAAAGGCTACTGCTCACTTGGGTCTATTTTTATTACCCAAAATAGCAAATTACTTCATTATCAGTTAGCAAAATAATTGTTGGGGCCAGTCCTTGATTAGTTAAAACATTTAAAAATAACATGATTTCAGTTTCTTATTCATTTATTTTATCATCGAGGGTTTCTTAAAAAGTGTAAAAATATCGTCTCGTCTCGTTCTTGTGAACCCAATCTCGTGTTTCGTCTCGTCTCGTGGATTAAGTGTCTCGTCACACCCCTATTAAACGATTAATAAAGGTACAACACTTAACAATATGACTGTAATTTAAAGGTAGAAATATACAAAGGTAGTGATAAGGAAGGATTTATCAGCCGCAGTTTAGATTCTGATGCCCGTTTACTGTGTTGTATACGGTAATTTAAGCGTGTTGCGTTTGAAAGGTCAAACACTCAACAAAGCTTATTTTTTATTATATAACTGTGGTATGTAACATTACGTGAATGTAAAAGCAACCTCACAAGCACAATAGAAATATACAAAGTTATTGATAAGGATTTATTAGCCGCAGTTTAGATTCTGATGCACGCTTACTGTGTTTTATACGGTAATTTAGTCACGTCGAGTTTTGTTTCTACTTTAATATACGTATTGTCATTTATGTGTATCATCTTTAGCACCCAGAATCTTTTGTGGCTCAAACATATTTGTGTTCGGCTGCTATTTTTATCACATTAATGTTTTTAAAACATTTCCCCACATGTAATGACGGGGAATGAAGCTGTCCAATCATAGCAGTGGGTGTTTACGTTCAGGTCTTCAATGCGGCCCGCCCCTTCAAACGAACCATTTCTCCAGAGAGCCACTAATCCATGTTACAAAATAGCCTATTACTTATTGCTTTTGATTTTTTTGAATGTAAAAACCATGCGAACATCATAAATAGACATCAGACAACAGTATAAAACAATAAAATCGACAAATTCACCGCCCCTTTAAAGATCTTAGCGCTGTTACAGAAAATTGTCAAAATATGTACTCCACCTGTCACTGGGGCAGTACCCTTGTAAAAATTCCTAATATATACCCTTAGGTACAGATATGTTAACATAACTTGGAGGTACTAATAAGCAATTTTTTGGTACAATACCAATCTTTCCCTTTGAGGTATGAACTCTTTAGAAGCAAAGTTGTACTTTTTGAAAGGCTATAGGTAGGCCCGCTGGGGTACATATTTCATCGTTTTTAGGTAATTAAGAAAAAGAGTGTGAAGTTCTGTTGAATTCAGTGAATCAGGATGTAGAAGAAAAACGGCCATAAGAGAAAGACAAGGTTTTGAGTGACGCTCACAGCACTGTTGCACAGATTCCCCTGACAGCATGAGATTTGCCCGTACCCTTGAGGCACATTTTTAACAAGTAGTGCAATTAGAAATGAAATTCAATATAATTTGTCATCTTTTGGAGAAAAATGTCCCTCTTCTGTTAAGAAATTCTCACCTGTGGCTGTGGCTGTAATGCAGGAGTCTTCATTTCCCAAACAGCTTAATTTGTTTGAGCAAGTCTTCCCATCACAGTAGTAACACTGATTTCCATTTGGGGTGTTAGAGCTGGAATCTGTAAAAGAAACAAATCTTATTCTTTCACCTTAGGCTTAAAGGGGACATATCATAAAAATCTGACTTTTTTCCATGTTTAAGTGCTATAATTGAGTCCCCCTGCTTCTATCAAGCTAGAAAATGTGATAAAGCAGTAAAAAATAGGTACTTGAAGTTTAGCTCCTCCTGTGATGTCATAAGGGGATACCACCTCTTAAAGGCGGAGTGCACAATGTTTGAAAAACACTTTGTAAATGGGAGTCGGGCCGACTACCAAAACACACTTGTAGCCAATCAGCAGTAAGGGGCGTGTCTACTAACCAACATCCTTGCCTGGGTTGCGTATGTGTGGGGCGGGTCTATCAAAACCAGATTCTATTGGGGTAGGGGTGTGTTTGTTTAGATGATTTCAAATGTCAACATTGGCTTTCAAACATTGTGCACCCCGCCTTTAATCTGCACTATCAAACCACGACACTGCCATTTAGTGTAGAGATCAGCTCATTTGCATTTAAAGGGACACACCCAAAACGGCACATTTTTGCTCACACCTATATTTGTTATAATAAATTATCTATGTGGCATTTTGAGCTAAAACACCAAAGGTTTATTTTACATCTTAAAAAAGTCTTGTGAAATGTATAGCATATCGTATAAAAAGTATACAGCATCAAGGTCAAGTTCACTTTTATTTATATATAGCACCTTTAAACAACATTTCTGCTGACAAAGGTTTTTCACAATAACACAATAAAAAAATCATACAAAGCAGTCATAAAAGAATTATTTAGTATGTAAATCAACAACAATGCAACAATGCTGCTAATGCAATGTTCTATCACTGAGCTATAAAGATTAAACAACAGTAATGAAAAATGGGAACGAAATAAAATAAGTAAATAAGAAAATAAATACAACACAGATGTTACTCTCGAGTCAGAATTTCAGTCGTCAACTCCGATACTTGAAATAGTACATTTACCCTCAAAAATACTGAACTCACCCAAAGTTGAAATACTTGTTGCGCTCATACAGGTGGTATAGTTTGCTGTTTGACATGTTATCGGTACGCCTGTTCAAGAACCTGTCACTGTCACATTTTCACACTGATAACATTGGAGCGAGTGTCCTTAAAAACAGAATGAGAGAGAAAGATTCAATATGTGTTTAAACCTAATAAAACATTAAATATACTTTACTTTCCTTTATACTGTATTAGTCCCATCACTGGGAAATTTGTCATGAACATTGTGCAAGTCAGTACATACATCAAAAACAATATACAAAAATATACTTTAGTGTTTTGTACTGTACCTCCAGCAATAAGAGATAAAAGGAGAATAATGAAGATGTTTAGATCCATCTTTGGTATTCGTCAAAAGGTAAATAAAATGAAAAGCATTTTCAGTGGCTTCTGTATTAAAGACAAAAGAGGGTGTAGCTGTAATGAGAAAGTGAAACCTAAATAATTAAGTGGGTGGATAATCTACGGCCTATACCAGGTTTAGTCCTGGTATTAAGTTTAAAGTTTAATTTATTTCTAAAGCACATTTAAAAACAATAGAAGTTGACCAAATTGCTGTACATGTAATAAGGATCATGAAACAAACAACAATAAAAAGCAAGAGTATACAAGGCACTTAAGCTCTCAGACTGATTCAAACGCTAAAGAATAAAAGTATGTTTTAAGAAACAGATTAGGGGCCATCCTCCCAGACAAAGGTAGTGAGTTTCAGAGTTTGGGGGCAACTATGTAAAGGCACGATCGCCACTGTGCTTCAGTCTAACTTTAGGGACCGTCAGCAGCATAATGCCAGCAGACCCCAGGGATCTTGATGGATCATGCATTTTTATAAGTTTAGAAAAGTTGAAACTAGGCCATTTAAGCATTTGTAAGGAAACATTAAAACTTTCAAATTAGTGCTGGGCAAAGATTAATCGCGATTAATCGAATACAAAATAAAAGTGAGTTTTGGCATAATATATAAGTGTGTGCTGTGTGCAGTTATTATGTATATTTAAACACACACACACACACACACACACACACACACACACACACACACACACACACACACACACACACACACACACACACACACACACACACACACACACACACTGAAAAAAATGATTCATTGAATTTAATAAATTTTTTTAAGGTAAGTGGTTGCAATCAATTTATTTAAGCTACATTTAAACAAAAAAGATTAATAAAGTAAAATAAAATATAAAACTTTTGTTTAAATGTAGCTTAAATAAATTGATTGCAACCACTTACCTTAAAAAAATTGATTAAATTCAATGAATCATTTTTTTCAGTGCACACAATTTCAGATTTTTTTTTATTTATATAACATTTTTGTATTTTATACATAATAGAATGTATACAAATAAAAAATATATGAAGAGTTTGGTTCCAAAACGCGATAAACGCCATTTTTGAAAAAATGAGTTACTGCCAAAATCAGTATTATATCAGGTCAGTAGTTAAAAGTAAATTCTTAATTTTACGCAAAATCCAATATCCGCCGTGATATTCTGTCATCTTTTCTCCCTTTTTTCCCAAAATGCGACAAACGCCACTGCTCCTTTTTTACAGAACGCAATAAATCCATTTCTGATATTACAGCCCACCAGTCACGCAATGTAAACAAACAATGGCGGACGCGCTGAGTCCACGGAGTCCTAGTTTTCCTCATCTACTTTGTACTTCGTGATCAACAAACAAAACAAAATAATACTTTAATTGCATCGCTAAACCTGTGATGGTTTTCTGTGATGGGAAAGAAACGTAAGCCATCAGCATCTAATATTTTCCCTGAGAGGCACTCGGGAGACGGGTGCTTGTTCTCCCGACAGCATCAAGCTTCTCATGCTAACACATTGACCCCAGAGGATCTTATGAAAAACTTTCCATTATTTTACTCAAAGTCAACGAAAATCGAGCAGGACCAAAAACATTTTACAGCTGATCTCTGTGAAAGACGTTAAGCGAGGACGTCAAGTAACCGCAATGACAGTGATCTTAATATGACAAAGTAAGTGTTTTGATTAATGACATTAATGTTTATTTTTTTAATTAGTGTGTACAACTAGTCAACTAAATGAATATAACATGGCAAAGATGAATGCACATTTATATAGGCTATTGATTCAATAGATTTATAGCATTTTGAATAAAAACTTGTCATGGATTTATTGCATTTTGTGGAAAAAATTATCCGTTTTTATAATAAATCTTTGAAAATCAACTTATGGATTTGAATTTTTTATGTTTTTATAACCTAAAGATGCTATGTGAAAGTTTGTAATAGAAAATAGTTGTTTTCATCTTGTCACTTTCTTGGTATAGAAAACACGTTTTTACCAAAATTTGTCAAAATGGATTTATTGCGTTTTGGAACCAAACTCTTCAAATACAGTATTGTTCAAAATAATAGCAGTACATTGTGACTAACCAGAATAATCAAGGTTTTTAGTATATTTTTTATTGCTACGTGGCAAACAAGTTACAAGTAGGTTCAGTAGATTCTCAGAAAACAAACAAGACCCAGCATTAATGATATGCACGCTCGTAAGGCTGTGCAATTGGGCAATTAGTTGAATTAGTTGAAAGGGGTGTGTTCAAAAAAATCGCAGTGTGGCATTCAATCACTGAGGTCATCAAATTTGTGAAGAAACAGGTGTGAATCAGGTAGCCCCTATTTAAGGATGAAGCCAACACTTGTTGACCATGCATTTGAAAGCTGAGGAAAATGGGTCGTTCAAGACCTTGTTCAGAAGAACAGCGTACTTTGATTAAAAAGTTGATTGGAGAGGGGAAAACCTATAAAGAGGTGCAAAAAATGATAGGCTGTTCAGCTAAAATGATCTCCAATGCCTTAAAATGGAGAGCAAAACCAGAGAGACGTGGAAGAAAACGGAAGACAACCATCAAAATGGATAGAAGACTAACCAGAATGGCAAAGGCTCAGCCAATGATCACCTCCAGGATGATCAAAGACAGTCTGGAGTTACCTGTAAGTACTGTGACAGTTAGAAGACGTCTGTGTGAAGCTAATCTATTTTCAAGAATTCCCCGCAAAGTCCCTCTGTTAAAAAAAAGGCATGTGCAGAAGAGGTTACAATTTGCCAAAGAACACATCAACTGGACTAAAGAGAAATGGAGGAACATTTTGTGTACTGATGAGAGTACAATTGTTCTTTTTGGGTCCAAGGGCCACAGGCAGTTTGTGAGACGACACCCAAACTCTGAATTCAAGCCACAGTACACAGTGAAGACAGTGAAGCATGGAGGTGCAAGCATCATGATATGGGCATGTTTCTCCTACTATGGTGTTGGGCTTATTTATCGCATACCAGGGATCATGGATCAGTTTGCATATGTTAAAATACTTGAAGAGGTCATGTTGCCCTATGCTGAAGAGGACATGCCCTTGAAATGGTTGTTTCAACAAGACAATAACCCAAAACACACTAGTAAACGGGTCTTGGTTCCAAACCAACAAAATTAATGTTATGGAGTGGCCAGCCCAATCTCCAGACCTTAATCCAATTGAGAACTTGTGAAGTGATATCAAAAATGCTGTTTCTGAAGCAAAACCAAGAAATGTGAATGAATTGTGGAATGTTGTTAAAGAATCATGGAGTGGAATAACAGCTGAGGTGCCACAAGTTGGTTGACTCCATGCCACACAGATGTCAAGCAGTTTTAAAAAACTGTGGTCATACAACTAAATATTAGTTTAGTGATTCACAGGATTGCTAAATCCCAGAAAAAAAAAATGTTTGTACAAAATAGTTTTGAGTTTGTACAGTCAAAGGTAGACAATGCTATTTTTTTGAACACACCCCTTTCAACTAATTGCCCAATTGCACAGCCTTAAGAGCGTGCATATCATGAATGCTGGGTCTTGTTTGTTTTCTGAGAATCTACTGAACCTACTGGTAACTTGTTTGCCACATAGCAATAAAAAATATACTAAAAACCTTGATTATTCTGGTTAGTCACATTGTACTGCTATTATTTTGAACAATACTGCACTGAAAAAAATGATTCATTAAATTTAATCAATTTTTTTAAGGTAAGTGGTTGCAATCAATTTATTTAAGCTACATTTAAACAAAAAAGATTAGTAACGTAAAATAAAATATAAAACTTTTGTTTAAATGTAGCTTAAATAAAGTGATTGCAACCACTTACCTTAAAAAAATTGATTAAATTCAATGAATAATTTTTTTCAGTGTGTATGTGCAGCATCACCTAATATTAGCAGTAACCTTTAGATTAAAAATATTAGTAAATGCTGATATTAACATGAATTAAGATTAATGTAAATGCTGCAGAAGTGTTGTTCATTTTTAGGTAATGTTAACTACACTGAAAAAAATGATTCATTGAATTTAATCAATTTTTTTAAGGTAAGTGGTTGCAATCAATTTATTTAAGCTACATTTAAACAAAAGTTTTATATTTTATATTACTTTACTAATCTTTTTTGTTTAAATGTAGCTTAAATAAATTGATTGCAACCACTTACCTTAAAAAAATTGATTAAATTCAATGAATCATTTTTTTCAGTGTAATGTTAACACAAGCATCGCAGTGTCATGACTCATGGTCAGTCTGTTGGTCAACGTTCGGTTATTGATTGAACGGGTTCTCACTCAAGGTTTAAATATATACCAGCACGAAACATTTTTTTTGGGTCTGTATAACTAAACCATTTTCTTTGGTTGTTTTGATTTTGGTTTTATTTTCCATGGAGTAACCAACATTTGCGTCTTTATATTTATAAATAAATAAATAAATAAACATACAATGTTAAAGCTCCAGTGTGTACTTTTTTTAGTTAATTCTTAGCAAAAACCCATGTTTTCTTCCAAAAGTATGTGGTCATTCATGTGTAATTACTTCCACCCCACTAATCAAAGTATTCTCGTAAGTGTAGAATCTGCTATTTAAAATACATACCGCCGTAACGCTCTCTGGCTGAATCCATGTTGTGCCTCCATCTTTGAAATACATTCGCCGACGAGGGACATTCCTGAAATTCAAGCTCCGCCTTTCGCGCTTTCAGAGCACACTCAAGCTGGCCGCGAGCTGAAGCCTACGGAGGTTGCATGTGTAGGCGGTATACGTCATCAAGACAGTCTTATTTCAGAATATTAACAATTATAAAGCTGACATTTATTCTTAGTTAATTGTAAATTGATGTAATATGCTTATGACTTGCGAATGTAATGCTCAGTTAATTTAAATAAACCAGGCTTGATGACGTATGCAGCCCGGATATGCGACCTGCGTTAGACTGAATCCTTCGGCCGCACGCCGTGATAAACCTGCGATCTAATGCTTTGAAAGCCTGTTGAAGAACTATTCTCGAGGACATTAAAACAAGTCGCCAAGGAAGCGAAACAGGGATTTTAAACGACAACGCGACAGGAAAAACATCAAGACCAAAGTCAATATTGGAGTTAGTTTTCCAAGATGGGGCTCATTGGACAATGAAGTTGCTAGGTTACTTCACCACAGGTAATTCAGCATATTCGTTTACATCTATACAGTTTATGTTGTAAACTTGAAGTTTTATAGTTCCTTGGCTAACTATAGCATGGGTATGCGTAACACTTGTTAGTGTAAACATGCATGTGGTTTAATGTCTTGGAACAGCCACACGCCGTCTCTCCGCCCATTTATGTAATCTGAGGTAACTGTTACTGAGATAAATGTTTTTCATCTTTTCTGACCTCTAACACAAACACACGGTGTACAGCGCTATTTTTAGCCTTTCATTGATAAAAGCGTCTGATCTGCGCGTCTTTCGTTTCATTTTACAAGCGTGTGAAAGTTGAGCGATCTTATTACCAATATCAGAGAAAGCTCTTACATATACACGGACATGTAACGTTTACTTAAACATAAGCATTGGACTCTGACATATTAGTTTGCGTCCATTTAAACCCGTCATTACTCTAGCTCATGATTAAATGACAGAGGGACTCGTCCACAGACCATCTCCTCAGTAATCTGAAGAGAAGCGGTCGAAAATGGACAAAAAGAGACGGATTTAAACACCAAGTGTAAACGTAATGTGTCTCTCTCGTCCACTTGTGATCTGATCGACGAAAACACATCTTAATACCAAGTGTAACAGCCCGTGTGATATTTTTCCTCGCGTCGATGAAAAAAGAAGTGTCTAAGCTACGTTTATGGTTGCTTTTTGTATGTGATTTTAAGCGGACATATCATGACAATCAGACTTTTTCCATGTTAAACATAAATCTGTGTGCTTTGATGGATCACACGCAAATGACATTGCAAATTGTTCATTTTTTTTCATTGCTTTTTCTTTGTAGCTACTGGAAGCCATGTTAACCTTGGCATGACACGGCCGGGCCACCGTACGAGTTAAAACGCGTTCCGAATGGGGGGGGCTAGAAAGTAATATTCAGTTGGTTGTCATATAGACTTTCACCGCTTGATGGGAGTAGATCCTACACAGTGGAGCTTTAAATTATCAGCACTACAGGTACAATATATTATATGAATGCAAAATATCTTTTTATGCAATTAAATTATGTTTTTGTAGGTCAGTGATGCTTTAATAATATTTTTTTTCATTCTGGGGAAATTGCAAAACACTCTACTGTTCAGTCATTACACAAATTTTGGAGCATTAATAACAATTTTTACTCTTTATTGATAATTTGATTTTGCTATTAGTAAGGTAAGTCAATGAGTACTCATGATCATTTTCAAGGAACATTTTTATTTTTTTTCTCATTCTGAAAGCCAAAATAAGGAGTTGTAGTCTACAGTAGTCAGCACATTTCTCTAGTACAAAATAATCTGCTGCCACCTGCTGGTAAATTAAGCTATAGCTATACATTTAAATATTTATTTATATTCATTACACATCTATACATCTTCCTAACATCAGTCTGTTGCAGGTCTGCATCACTGCACTATTGAACATATTATCAGTTCGTATTGCACTTTACACCTGCTATGTACATATTAGCTAGTCAGACAATATCACCCCGATTATACACTTCTGCACATTTGCAACAGTTAATACTGCTGTTGTCTGTTTGCATTTCATATTCAATCATATGCATGTTTTATATTTCATTTATGCATACTTTGTGTATAACATTTATCAGGTGGAGTGCCCTCATGCTCCACCAGAAGGCACTCCTGTCTTTTACATTCAATATCACTCTTCACTACGTTTCCCATACTGATTTGATTTGAATGATTTATACACTTGATTGATTGATGTGATTAATAACCCTTTGCATGGACTCATTATCTCTGATCACTTATACCTGTTTCTCATTACCTTGTAATAATTACCAGCCTATTTAAGCCCAGTCGTTTTTGTCATGCAAAAATGCCTGTATCTTTTCCCAGTTCTCTCCTAATGTTTTTCCAGAGGTGGACACTACTTGAGTATTTTACTTCCTACATAAATTTACATTTTCAAGTATTTGTATTTTATCAGTGTTTTTCTTTGGAAAACATACATTCCAAAGCATTTATCATAATTTTTATTCTAACTACATTTCATAATAAGTTTTTGGTTTATATTTTATATTTAAGTACATTAAACATCTAGTACATTTTTACTTTTACTTAAGTGAAAAGTACTTTCTTACTTTTACTCAAGAAAAGTAAAAGTACACAATTTTTATTTAATTAGGTATTAAATAATTTTTAATATGCAATATAAAAGGAATACACAGTATGATTCTATGCTTTAGAATGTAGAATCAAAGTAAAAAAATTTCCCAAGACAAACACTCTAATAAAGCACAGAGCTTGGAAAATGTAACTTAAAAACTCAAGTAGTGTCCACCTCTGTATACTTTGTATTTATTTTTGGGTTGCTTACCTGTGTTATTGACCTCTGCCTGTGTTACGAATGATTGTGGATTACCCTTTAATAAAGTTTACTCAATAAGAAATGATTTCGTTATCACTTAAAATAATTGTTTGACAGTTCTAGATTAGTTAAAACATTTCAATTGTATGTGATTTCAGATGAATAAAAGACATTATCATTTCTTAAAGTGTAAAAATCTCGTTTCGTTCTCATGAACCTATTCTCATTGTCTCGTGGGTTAAGTGTCTTGTCACACCCCTATCAAATGCCTTCAGGTAGATCTTAGTCATATTTTCCGTCATATTTGTCATAACTGTCATATCTTGTGATGATTAACAGATGTATTATATATGTTTTACATGAGTTACACACAGATTATTTGCATGTATTACAATACTGATTATATGATTGATGGATTCATGTATGGTTGGACTAGTGAAATTATTGGCAGCGCAAGTAAAAACTACTAAGCTAGCAGAAAAATCTTTATTGTTTATGCAATAATAAGGGGGTTAAAAAAATCACAGAATAAAAACACAACTGCATAGCAATAAACACAGAAAAATCTAAATAAAACAGAATATATATATGTATATATGTATATATGTGTGTGTATGTGGATAGATAATAATTGTTTGGCAACCCAAAGGTAATGTAGCTATGGATATGGATGTGCTTTACAGTTAATATAACAATCTTTTTATACAACTTTTTATAGTGTTTGTGGTAAAAAAGTGGCTTTTCCCTTCCTTTTTATAGACTAGAACCTTTTTTTACTTCAAAAGCCTTTTTGTGCAGCAGAAAGGATGTTAAATTTCTTTTGGAACCATACAACTCGATAAAAGATCTTTTAAGAACCTTTATTTTAAATAGTTTGTATTGAAATGATTAAATTACAATATTGCACAAATAATAGAAAACACAACAATTGCGATATTAATTTGGCAGATGCTTTAATCCTAAGTAATAATAATAATATAATAATAACTTTATTTTTATATAGCGCCTTTAAAGTAGCTTCTCAAGGCGCTTTACATAACAGAAAATAAGAAAACAACGCACACAAAATTATGTAAGTAATGCATACATACATGTAAAAATAACACAAGTAAATGCATACGTACATGTAAAAATGAGACAAGTAATGCATACATACATGTAAGAACACACAACAAATAAAAGGGTCATAAAAAGGCTATCCTAAAAAAGTGAGTCTTTAAAAGAGATTTAAAACTACTAAAGTTCTGTGCGTCTCTGATGTAAGGAGGGAGTGCATTCCAGAGTCTAGGTGCGTACGACGAAAAAGCCCTATTCCCTACTGAGCGCAGCCGTGACTGTGGGACTACTAATAGTCGTGCCTGTGAGGAGCGCAAGTGACGCGTGGGTGTGTAAAAAGTTAAAAGTGCTGACAGATACTGGGGGGCAAGACCATGCAGTGCCTTGTATGCAAGCATGAGGACTTTAAAATCAACTCGGAACCTGACCGGAAGCCAGTGCAGGGACTTGAGAATTGGTGTAATGTGCTCATTTTGCCTGACTCCAGTCAGGATCCTAGCAGCTGAATTTTGCACATATTGTAGTTTATTCAGTGTGGTTTTAGGAACTCCAATCAGAAGTGCATTGCAATAGTCAATGCGAGAGAACACAAAAGTGTTAATAAGCCTTTCAGTCACCGAGCGGGACAGCATAGGATGAAGACTAGCGATATTTCTGAGATGAAAAAATGAGTTCTTAACTGTGTAACGAACGTGGGGGTCATAAGACAAACCAGAATCAAACATTACTCCTAGGTTTTTTAATTTGTTTTGTGCTTCCAGGACAGAGCCATCTATGTTTAGCGATAGTGAGCCAGCTTTGCGAAGCTGGTGAGGGGTGCCAAGAAGCAAGACCTCCGTCTTATCACTATTGAGGCACAAAAAGTTTTGAGACATCCATGATTTTATCTCAGCAATACAGTGAGTCAAACGAGAAAGGTCCAGATTATGATTAGTCTTGGAGTGGATATAAATCTGAGTGTCGTCCGCATAAAAGTGATAATTTAGCCCAAGTGATCTTAGGGTGTTTTCACATATACACCGTTTAGGTCGGCCCAAATGACGTGTCGCTCCGAGTACGGTGCGTTTGGGTCAGTGTGAACACAGCAGCCGCACTCGGGTGCGCACTAAACGGCCGCTCCGAGACCGCTCTAAACAGGTGGTCTCGGAGCGGCTGTTGCCGAACTCTGGGGCGACCCACCTGTGGTGTGAACACTGCCGGACCTCGGACCGAACCAAATACAGGAAGTTCTCCACATGTTTGAGCCACTGGGCTTCCGTTGTGACGTGAGCCGGGTGTTATATTGTGGGTTAACAACAAACAAGCCAATCTGGTCCGTTGCAGAGAGATTCGCTGTCTCCTTTACGTTTGAGCTGATGATTTTATAAATGCATAGCTGTCCTCCACACACAAATAGTGACATTACGGGCTTTTTAGCAAACGGCTCCGTGAGAAAGGCTTTAATAGAACAGCTACGCAATTTCGCGTTAAAGCAAAGAAACTTCGCAAAGGCGTGCATCGTTTATCTCCACATCTTGATAGCTGCGCTCTCCCTGTCAGGCTGGTTGTCGTGGAAACGTGGGGGTGGTCATGAGACGGTAAGAGCTGTCAGAGACCAATGACAGCGCTGACCGTTGTCACATGGCGTACGGTGCGGCATTTCGAGTAAAGTAAAAAATATATATATGTGAACACGGACCGCACTAACTGAAAAATGATACAATGTATTTTGGTGCGCTCCGAGGCCACACCACGGTGCGCACCAACATATGTGAAAACAACCATAAAAGCAATCCAAGTGGAAATATGTAAATGCTAAAAAGTAAGGGGCCTAAGATGGAACCTTGAGGAACACCCGTACAGACATAACCAGTGACGGACCGGAATCCACTCATAGATACAAACTGTTGACGATCAGAAAGATATGATCTAAACCAAGTTAAAACAGTCCCAGAAACACCAAAGACAGTTTTCAAACGCTCGAGTAGCAGCTTGTGGTTAACCATGTCGAAAGCGGCACTAAGATCTAGGAGGATCAGGATGGAGAGAGATCCAGAATCTGAGGCTAATAACAGGTCATTGGTGACCTTGACCAAGGCTGTCTCAGTACTATGAAATTTTCTAAAACCAGACTGAAGGGGTTCGAAAAGATTGTTAACTGTGAGGTGACTATGTAGCTGCAAAGCCACCAAACGTTCCAGAATTTTGGCGAGAAACGGTAAGTTTGAAATGGGGCGATAATTGTTAAAGTTGTCCAAGTCACCGTTATGTTTTTTTAGAACAGGTGTTACAGCAGCAGTTTTCAATGCTGCTGGCACAACACCAGTATGCAGGGAATCATTTACAATATCGAGAACTGCAGGACACAATGAATTAAAACAGGATTTAAACAGGCTTGTGGGGAGGGGATCAAGTACGCAAGTGGTAACTTTCATACGTGACACCTCCCTAGTGAGCAGCTCATTGTCAATTTGTGAAAAGGTAGAGAAGGGTATACCAGAAAAACTAGGTGAACAAAATGTGGATGATGATACAGGTGCAGCATGAATAAGTTTGTAGACATTGTCAATTGTAAGTGACTTACAAACATCACAATATCATTATTAAATTCAGTCAAATAGTTTTTGTCCAAAAATTATGGACGATATTTAATGTCGTGTTATATTTTGTTTTTATATGTATCCCAGTATCAAATTTTTTTTCTTAAAATAACATCAAAGACAATGCATAAAAATCTCAAGCTATATTGCATAAAGCATTTTATTCCAATAAAACATTTTGTTGTTGCAGTGATTAGTGGTATATTTTAAAAACATAAAGCTATGTCACTTTCACACTTTTTACATTTAATGGATCAGGATGTAGAAGAAGAACGGCCATAAGACAAAGAGGAGGTGCTGAGTGATGCTCTTAGCACCATTACACAGATTCCCCTGACAGCATGAGATTCCCACGTAACCTTGAGTCACTTGTGTTGTAACATTACACATAGATTTAGAGGCACATCCTTTTAGAGCTGTCACAGAAGTTACTAATGTGAAGAAATGAAAAGTTATAAAATGAACCATGCATATAATATATTCATTATTATACTATCAGTCAAAAGTCACACCTTATTCAGTGTTTTTTTTCTTTCATTTTAATACTGAAGACATTATGTCAAAACAAATATGGAATTATGTAGTCAACAAAAGTGTGTTCAATAAGCCAGAATATTCTACAAAGTAGCCAACTTTTGCTTTGATGACAGTTTGCACGTTTGTCATTCTCAGTCAATGATTTTCCAAGAATCTTGAAGTTCACAGAGTTGTTCTTCATTGTCCAGATTTATTTAGATCTAGTGATTGTGGAGGCCAGGTTATCTGATAATACACACTGTAAAAAAATCTGTAGAAATTACAGTAATACTGGTTATTATTGGCAACTAGCTGCCAGTAACTTACTGTAGAATGTTATTTACTGGCAACAGTTTGTTCAAAATTAAATGAACTTGAAACATTTTCAGTCTTTATCTTCTACAGTAAGGTACTGGCAAGCTGCATAATTACAGCTATTTTTTACAGTGCATGCATCACTCTCCTTCTTGGACAAATAGCTGTTATAGACAGCATAGGGCTCCACGATAAATCGCACGCGATTGTCATGCACATCTTGTCAGTAAAGCCGGTTGCTTGATTTGTAGTGAATCGGGCAATTTACCCCTTCCCTATAAGAGACGTATCACCCGTGATAATGAATGCGATATTGCCTAGCTTGTCAGTAAACTATGTATTTGTTTAGTAAATGCCACTCTTTCTGAAAGCAGGTGATGGTGATTTACTACTAATCAAGGAACCGGCTTTACTGACGAGATGCACTAGCCTGGTTTAAACCAGACCATTCTCAGTAACCGAGTTATAGTCTGGCAAAGCTTCATAGACAAATCATTTCCAAAGGGGTGTCACCAACGGACGTCTCTCAAATGCCTCTGTGTCCAATTAGATAGACCTAAAACTAATCACAGCGATGAAGGAGATGACGTATGCAGAGCTATATCAGACTTTTGCAGATCCAGTTGGTAAGACAGCGATAACATATATTTTTTAGATATGATGGCTTCAAGTGTTGTTCTTTGCTCAGGTTTTAACGAAAAGGAAAAGTTTAAATCGCTTAAAACAGACACGATAGCTGATTCGAACAAGTGATGTTCCACGGCGGCATCCATCTTTGTAATGTACAAAATCTGCTTCACCGTCACTGCGCTGTCGTCATCGTGTAAACCAACGTTTCTGATTGGTGCCGTTATTTCTCTGCATTAGAAATGGGCTTGAATGGCCTCTTTGCCAGACTACTTGCAGAGCACATCTTAATTTGCCAGAAGTTGTCTGGGTTTTCCAGGCTAAAGATGCGTATGACATGTAGCCCTAATGAGGCGTACACACCAAACGCGAATTTAACAATTTGCAGAAGTAGATTACATACAAAATCAAAGCACAGACGCAAACCCACGCAACTCGCATTGCATTGCGTGAGTTCGCGTCTATGCTTCGACCTTGCATGTAATCCACTTGCGCAAATCGTTAAAATTGTTAAATAATTTGGCGGCGCGATGGCTGCAAAAACACGCGCTATTCACCTCAAACGCGTCTTCGCGCAAATTGAAAATATTAAACTCAAGCAAAAAATTGCATAACACGAAGTTAAATCCCATGAGTAATTTAGAGGGACTGAGTCTGAGCTGATTTTGTGCAATGCTACTTTACCTTCATCGCCCTTTGCAGCAGTTTAGGTAAGGACATCTGCATATTCATACTGAACTCATTGAGAGTGGAGGGGAAAGAGAGAGTATGCTCCTTGCTTAGACAAAGTGTGCAGATGCATACGCATGTAAGACGGACATGGAAAGTCAAGTATACCTTGCTACCTTTCACTCAACGTACTCCACGGGTCATATGCGTCCTTTCCATACGGATCAACTGCAATTCGTCACAAAAGTGCATCCGAATTGATACGGAAGATGCTCACCAGGAGTTTATGATGATCTACATTTTGAACACAGCACTACATCAGCACAGTAACTGAAATTAATGATGGACTGGTTTTCTTGTTACTTTAGTGAGTGTTTCTTGCCATAATATGGATTTGTACAATAGTTGTAGTGGCACTTATAGGGTTTTTGTGCTCACCCTTTCTCTGCAAGACAACTGATGCTCTAAAACACTAGGCAAGAAATGTCAAAAAAATTACTGACAGGGAAAACCTGTGAATTGGAAACCATTCCAGGTGACTACCTCGTGAATCTGATAAGAAAATGCCATGAGTTTGCCAAGCTATCATCAAAGCTAAATGAAGCTACTTTGGACAATATTAAATATACACTTTTTGTTTACTACATAATTCCATACATGTTCTTTCATAGTTTGGAGGTTTTTGTTATGAATGTTTAATGCTGAAAATATTTAACTTAAGGAGAAGATGTGTCCAAACGTCTTCTACTGTACATATAATCATAGAAAATGCACATACATGCAGATATTTTCAATAATTGCACATAGACTTCATCACATACTTAAAAAACAGTGCAATTATGTAGAGACCAATCATCCATTAGAAACAAATCTAATTATTATGTTAACAAATTCTCTATTACCTTGTGCTTTAATGCAGTAGTCTTCAGTTCCTGAACAGTTTAATTTGTTTGAACAAGTAATACCATTACAGTAGTAACATTGTTTTCCATTAGGTGTGGTAGAGCTGTAATCTGTGGAAGAAACAAATCTTATTCTTTCAGTTTCTGCAACAATTAAACTTAAGCTTATATAGTGCTACATAACAAAGATAATACCTGTGACGTCTCTCCCATTACAGAGGTCAGTGTTACAGCAATCCATAGATAATGCTGTCCTTGAAATGCCAAAGTTAAGGGATCCATTTACACAATTTTGTGGCGCATTACAGCCCTTACCCGCTCCGCTAACTGTAGCGAGACCTAAAAAACAAAAATAGAAAAAAAATGTATCTGCAGCTGAGTTTTTTTAGGTGTGTTTCTGAGAGATGACTGACATTTTTATCTGTGTTGTATTTAATTTCTTAAGCATTATTGATTTGACTTATTGGGCTCTATCATACACCCAGCGCAATGCAGCGCAATGCGCGACGCAAGTGTCTTTCGCTAGTTTCCACACTGCGCAATTAAAATTTTCACGTTTAGCGCAACGTTGTTGAAATAGCAAACGCATTTGCTTTTGCGCCCGTGGGCGTTCTGGTCTGAAAACGAGCTGTGTTCAGGCGCATTGTTGGCGCGTTGCTATTTTGAGGCAACTAAAATAGACTACGCCATTGACCAACAAAAACCTGCTCTAAAGTCTAAAGTCAATGGCGCAATATGGTTTTTGTTATTTAAAGAGAGTGCGAGTGCATTAGTAATATGCGCCTATAAACGGGAGGACAACGCGGGTTTGCTTATCACATAGTAGCCTACATGAATGCGCAGCAGCACAAAAACGCTTTTAAATATGAAAGATTAAAGGATTGAATGTAAAAGATTATTATTGAGTCTCTTGGACATAAATGAGGACTAATTATGAGACGTTAGAAGGCGCAAAGAGCTGCTTTACCTGTAGCCTGGTAAGTAAATAAATGCTTTGCTTTAAACAAATGCATCTGTTTTAATTTTTTTTTAAATGCTACCTCACGGATTTATTGTATATGATGACTCTGTACCTGTGGATATGAAGAGATGAGAAACATTTTTAAGTAATGCTTAAAAAAACTCTTTGCTTAAAAAACGCTGTCCAAGTGCTGAAACGTTCGGAGAGCCGTTTGTAAATTCTTTATCTCCTGTTTGTTAGAAATAAAGTATTTTTAGAATACAAACCTTATCTTACATATTTGTAAATTATTATTTTGATGAAATTGGATAGCCATACATTTAAAGCAATTAAAAACCTGCTTTTTTACTTCCATGACTAAAAGAAAACGATTTTTTACGTTTTAATAAAAAAAAAACACAAAAGTGAAAAACAGCACAATTATTTAACATTAATCTTAAACTGGGGATCTTCTTCCTCAGCTTAGTTTTTCAGTTTACAAAGTCTGTCATCTAAATAGGGATTAGACAACTTGCTTTTAAAGGGGATGAGAGCTGAGACTCTCATTGGTTTATTGCACGTTACTCCCAAAAAATACTCCCATTACAATAGGACCAACCCTTTTCGACCATGCGCTCGGTGCACAATCCATTTTTCCGTTGTTAAATTAGCAAAAGTGGATTCGAACACGCCCATTTAGACGTTGCGCTGTGCGCTTTAGATATTGCGCTTAGATCGTTAAAATAGGGCCCATTATGTGAAAACCCAGCTAAAGTCATTTTTTGTGATTTACTATTTTCTACATCATCCTATATGTTGTCTTAATAATCTTTGATATTATTGATTTAGTAAGATCATGTCAAAGATTAAAATCAATGTAAAATCAAACTTTGATGCTCTTAATCTTATAATTAGATTATGAGTCCTTATTGGATTTCATAGACACTCCATTATTTCATTATTGTTGTTTAATTTTAAAAAGCGATTTTGAAAGCGATTAATTTGTCTTTGAAGGACTCGAACTGAAATGAGACGATCTAGCCTACAAAGGATTTTCTAGTTGTATCACCTGCTGTTGCCGCTCACCGCACCTGTCACTTATTGACAGCTGTGGGACACAGCAAAGACGTTTCTGCATCCAGAAATTTTTATTTTATTGCAAAGAATGTAACTGATATATTACATGCATTAACCTTAGAAATAAACAAAAGTGCAACACACATGTTGCAATAATAATGTTAATACAAAACATTTATCTGAAGGTTTTCAGTAGCAATAGAGCAATTCAGTCATAGAAATAATGGAAGTAATAGAAATGGAAAATAAGTAGTGATGCACTGATGTATCGGCTGCCGATATTTATCGGCCGATTTTTGATGAATTTGAAACCATCGGCATATCGGCAATAGCACAAGAAAGGCCGATACCGATTGTTTATTAATTAACTGCATAAAGAAATCCATTATATGTAAAAAATGAGTTAATGTTGTTAATAAAATAAATGCTGAATAGCAAAAACCACATTTGAAGGTTGTCATGCTGTCTTATTATATTTGTTTTAGCTTAATTTGTGCCTCTCTTATTTGGTCAGTTGAATGTTAATTAGATCCCATCCATGTTCAGTAAAAATAATCTGATGCAGAAATAAACTAGCTAATAGACCAACTGTGTAGTATTGTATACAAGTTGTCTGTTTAAATCGGTATCGGCCCAAAAAAATCCTATCGGTGCATCCCTAAAAATAAGTAAAAAAAATGAAAAATGGTAAATAAATATACAGACAAGGAAATAAGAAACAGAAATGTGTATCTGTACTCTCGGGTCGAATTTTACTCGCTCTCTCACAAACACACACACACACACACACACACACACACACACACACACACACACACACACACACACACACACACACACACACACACACACACACACATGTAGCTTTGTAGAAACACAGATCCTTCAATTGCAATAGTAAATTTTTATCACCCAAAAAGTCAACAATATCATTAGCACACAACCGACAGGCTCATCCAGCAGAAGAAATCAACAATATATAGCATCACAATAAATTTATCCTCCAACTCACCAAAGGATTGTGTGACTGTTACACTTGTACATGTAGTCGAATTAGAGGGACACGTCGTCTCTACACCTACACAAGAACTCGTCACACCTGAACACTCATAACATTTAAGTGAGTGTCCTGAAAATAGAAAAAGGGAAAAACATGAAATGATCGGTACTTAAAACATTAAACAGGCTTTTGTGTTTCGTACTGTACCTCCAGCGAAAAGAGCGCAAAGGAAAACAAAGACGACGTTCAGATTCATCTTTGGCCAGTCAGAATGTGAATAATCTAGAAAGACTTTTCAGTGGCCTTTATATGACTGAACAGAAAAGGGTGAAACTGAATTAAACATAGATAGTTCTTATTGAATGAATTCATGGGCCAACAGGATCTTTTGGTTGTACGTGTACATATTTAAGATTCTTGTGTCATCCTGATTTTATCTTTTATTCAGTTTTTCCTGTGTGAAGTGTTTTCTGCTTGACAACAACATTATCTGTAAGGAAATTTCATAATGGTTTTAAACACCCTGGTTTGTTACGGGGTTTTAATGATTTTTTGGCTTCTGATTCAAATAATACCTTTTTTTTATTATTAAATCATAGCATGTTGATCATGATATGCTTATCGTTTTGAAAAATGTTTGGGTATCTGTGGAAATGTCCTTAACTAGATTCAATCACATTTTCAAAGATAAGGTTTTCTGTATGTATGGGAAAGTTTTCATTTGCTGTGGCATGTTTAACATGTGGCATCCCTCAGAGATCTATTTTAGGCCCATTCATTTTTTAGTATATGCGTTCTGTTTCTTTACCAAAAAGGCCTGAGTACATTTTAAGTGCTGGAAAGGTTTACAGTGTTATTTTTTCTCAATCTGCCATTGCTAAATGTGATTGGCTATGGGGACTTATCATCAGTCCCATCATGTCACGCATAGCAAACTTGTGACCAGGCTGTCAACACCTGGTACCACCTTCTTTAAAGAATGGATGAAGAAGGATAAAGTATGGTGTATGCTTTAGCAAGTACTCTAACATTGCCAGTACCAGCTAGGGTCCTCCTAAAGTAAGGTGACCAGATTTTTCAAATTACAAGCAGGAACATGTCCTAGTTCAATGGTTAAAATATCCTTAAAAGTGTATTTGTTATTGTCTATGAATTTACAATCGGGGACAAAACTCTTTTGAATGTTTTCATCTTTTTATTGTTGTAGGTTTACGGAGAACCAAACACCAAAAAACGTGACGGTCCCCGGAATACGGGGACATCTGGTCACCTTAGGGACACTCCACTTTTTTGAAAATAGGCTTATTTTCCATCTACACAATTGATTTTTACTGTTTTGGAATCCATTCAGCGGATCTCCGAGTCTGGCGGTACCACTTTTAGCATAGCTTAGCATAATCCATTGAATCTGATTAGACCATTAGCATCGCACTCAAAATTGACCAAGAGTTTGGATATTTTTCCTATTTAAAACATCTTCTGACTCTTCTGTAGTTACATTGTGTACTAAGAACAACAGAAAATTAAAAGTTAAGATTTGTCTAGGTCAATATGGCAACTATACTCTAATTTCGGCGTAATAATCAAGAACTTTGCTGCCGTACCATGTGCAGCAGGCGTAGTGATATTACGCAGCAGCCGAAAATAGTCCCTTGGTATCTTTCAATAGCTGGGGACTATTTTCGGCCACTGCCAGACCCGGAGATCGGCTGGTTAGATTCCAAAACTGTAAATATCAATTGTTTAACTCTAGGGGAGCTGTAAAATAAGCCTATATCCCAAAAAGTTAATCGTATATTTAGGAAACTTTTAGGTTAATCTGTTTCTCTTAAAAACATTGCTACAGCTATTCTGTTTTTGAAACATGCCTGCCGTGTGTGCTTTTGTTTTGGTCTGAGACACGCTAAGATCTAATCATAAAAGAAAAGTTAGCCTACTGTTTATCTGAATCAGAGGCCAAAAAATAATCAAACCCTGTAACAAACCGGGGTGTTTAAAACCTTAATGAAATTCTTCACAGATGTTATTGTCAAGCTGTTGTATAAAACACTTTACACAGGAAAAACAAAATTAGAGATAAAATCAGGATGACACAAGAATCTCAAATATGTGCACGTACAACCAAAAGATCCAGTTTACCCAATAGTGTAATTGGACACCTTGGTCGCCAGTTCTCACTGGTTCTTAAATAAGACTGCAATGCCCATAAATGCCACCTCCGGTGGACGCAACCTCCAAAAATGAGCCACAGATTAAGTTATAAAAATCCAGACTGGCGGGTTTGTAATTTGCATATGACAAAAAACATTGCAAATGGAAAACTGAGCAGAACTTTCCATCGTCAGTTGCATTCCTGTTTATAGCAAATGCTAATTTTCCACCCCTGTCCCTGGTTGGGCTTTAGACACAATAAAATGTACATACTTAACTATTACAATTTAAAATGATATAACATGATATATTGGCATCTCCTATCCCTGATTATACCCAATAAAATGTAATTTATCCATAAAATTTACATACTACACATACACATCAAACCACTCTTACCTACATACATTAATTAAAATGAGTACACCTTTGGTTTATTTTTAACCCGTTTTTTTAACCTGGAAGTAAACACTTTAAAATCTAGTACAGTCTTAATGTCAGATGGTAATGAGTTTCAGGAGCTCTTCACAAAGAAGGTCGTCTGACCAAAACTGGTCCTGCAATATGGTATTTTACAGTCATGGTTTGTGAACCCCTAGTGACTTGAATGCTGCTTTGTCTCTCTACAAATGAACTTAGTGGCTCAGGTGCTAAGTGATTAATGCACTGGTGAATTAATTTAAGAAAGCAAAAATTGCTAAAATTCTCAAAAGTCATTAAATTATATTTCTTAAGAATGGTACAGTGATGGTGACATATTGGTTTTTTATCCATAATGTTTTATTGCTCGGTTGTATACAGAACCTATGCATTTAGTTGCTGTAGGAGTGGCTTGAACCCATGGTGTCATGCAGTACGATATATGAGAAAAGATCATAGCATGCATCAGGGGTGGGCATCGAGGGCCACAGTCCTGCAGAGTTTAGCTTCAACCTTAATCAAACACACCTGAATGTCATTTCCAAACAGTCCTGAAGACTTCAATTAGATTTTTCAGCTGTGTTTGATTAGAGTTGGAGCTAAACTCTGCAGGGACACTGGCCCTCAGGACCAGGAGTTGCCCACCCCTGGCATGCATGTACAGCAGGGCTGCCTGGTTCGGTATAAAGTTTAAAACAGTTAAGATTACTTTGTGTTGTATTTAAAATTTTCTTTATATGCTTATCGAAATTAAGTTGAGGATCTAAAACCAATCCTAGATATTTCAATTCTTTTTTAATAGAAAAGCACATGGAAACTAGCTGATTTTGAATGAGCCATTGTTGGATGTGAAACATTCTAGTAGACAATGCAGCTGCAGCATGCTCAGGTGATTTAGCAGGTGCATAAATAACTGCATCATCCGCATAGAGTTGACAACTGGCATCAGTGCACAGGTGAGTCGTTTATAAAAAGACTAAACAGCAAGGGGCCAAGTATAGAACCGTGCGGAATGCCCATTTTTTATTTGAGAGTGCAGATATGTTTTGATCAACTTTTACACACTGCATTCTAGATTGGAGATAAGATGTAAACCACAACACTGCCTCATTTGAGAAATTAAAATTGAACATTTTAAATTAGTACTTCCTTCTGTATAAATAATAATAAATATGCAGTGAGCATTCTTTTACATTTACGATTTTAGGAACACTTTACATTTTTATGAAATTTATTCAACCAAGTTCGGGAGGAGCACGGTCATGTGATCCTACCAATCAGTGCGAAGAGTTGCCTATAAATAGCCACCCTCCCTTCGACCTCCCCTCATTCCCTATCGATTAGCTGTTAATGCGAACTCGTGAACTGACTGTAAAAGCCAAAACAGAAATGCTTATCAGGAGTTTTCGTTTTCACTAGTCAGTAAGTTCAAGTCTTGATCCACTGCAGTACAAAAGAATCTGCTGTCACCTTCTGGTAAATGACGCTGTATACAGTTTTGCATTTAATAGCAAGAATAACTTTGTTTCAATACCTTGCAACAGTTTAAAAAAAGAAAAGAAGCAAAATTAGGATAAGACAGTTAAATCTACTGAACTTAAGCAGAAATATAATATATAATTCATCTCAAATATAATTAATTACCAAAGCAGTTATTTCTGGAAAATGGTCTTCATGTCCTTTGTCATATTTTTAATTATCATAATGAACCACATATATATCATGTAGTTATTTTGTGAGTTACACACACATTTTAAGACTAAGGTTTTCTTGCATGAAGAATTTGCCTCCAACTGTCGACATAATGAAAGATGTGCAGACCATAATGAAATGAACAATTTAGTTTTAAAATGCAAAAATTTAATTGTGGTTCTCAGTCATCTAATTATTAAAAAAAACACTTAAAATATCTAGTGTGTAAAGCCACGGTACACATGCATGTGTGCACATGATTAAGATGGCACCACCTCCACCTCTTCCTGGTGATGAGCCAGGAAAAACCTGTTTTGTTTTTTGGTTAATTGATTTATTGTTGTGAGACTTGACTCACCCAGCAGAAAAATGTTGTTATTGTTGATGCAATAAAAGCAATTAAATTATCACAGAATGAAATACGGCACAAAAGAAAACACTGAAAAGTAAACACAATAGAAAAGTATGAATATGCGTCAGAACCTAATTGCTTGATGACACGAAAGATCAGGTACAGTTGTATGAAAGGTATGTGGTTTAAAGTGAATATACCACAGACAAGATCCACCCAGGAACAGTTTTAGAAGTGTTCAGGTTACCTTAGTATCTTTCCCTATATAACACCAAAGATTATGCAATGAAAAAAATTAAGCTTGAGTAAATATAGCGATGTTATAACGATGATGAAGTTTTGCTGAATTCAGTGGTTTAGGATGTAGAAGAGGAGCGGCCAGGAGACAAAGAGGAGGTTCTGTGTGATGCTCTTAGCACTGTTACACAGATTCCCCTGACAGCATGTGAAGTCCTTAAAACCTTGAGTCCCTTGTGATGCAGAGTCACAGATAGATTTAGTGATACATCCTTTAGTAACAGGCTTATCCGTAATATTTGCTAATGTAAAGAAAAGAGAAGTTGAGTCAAATGATTGATGGGTAATATGTTAATCATTCTAAACTAACCATTCCAAAACATCACAAGTCTAAATCTGATAATACATGTCATATGTTTGAATGATTTCACAGATGTAAAAATATGTTTATTACTAAATAGTGTATTTAGAAATAGAATTTACTTTGATGATTTAGAGACAGTCACCTACTGGAAAAATCGTATTTAAAATTCTTACATGTTGTTGTAAGGCAGTAGTCTTCATTTCCTAAACAGTTTAATTTGTTTAAACAACTCTTCCAATCACAGTAGTAACATTGTTTTCCATTGGGGCTGTTAGAGATGTAATCTGTACAAAAACAAATCTTATTCTTTCATTTTCTGCAACAATAGACTTAAGTTTATATATACCTGTATCAAAGACAATACCTGTGACATCTTTGCTATTACAGAGGTCTGTGTTACAGCACTGGGTCAATATTTTTAACCTTATATCACCAAAGTTAAAGGATCCATTTCCACAGTTCTGTATCAGGTCACAATCCTTTGACTGTGTGGTAGAAGTAATGTTACCTAAAACAGAAAATGATTAATGCTTAACACAATGCTTGACCAATGGAGATAAACATGTGTGTGTGTCTGACAAGTATTGTCTCTCAAAGGTTTCAATAGTGTCATGGGACATGTTGTGAAGCAGTCTTATTTCATAAAGATTAAGGGCCAATCCCATTTCTCTGTCTTACCCCTTCCCCTACCACTTCGTCTTACCCCTAGCCCTTGTCCCTCAAAACCAAGTGTTAAGCGCTAGGGGTGAAAACATACCCCTATGAAATGAGACACCGCTTGGTTACGGTTATGTCATCATACATCGTCGTTTGCTGGCTGCCAGTTAAAACTGTAGACAAGCATGCAGTCCATTCATGGCTGGTTAGAGAAATACGGGAATGTTGTGCAAATCAGCAAATACGGGAATGTTGTGCAAATCAGCAACGTAATGTTAGCGTAGCAAACTAGCGAAATTTTAAAACATTTAAATTAAGAACATAATTCAAATATATATGAACAGGACTGTGTAGAGCACAAAACAAGACGTTAGTAATTTTTAAATTAATTATTAAGCCGAAAATACTTACATTTATGGGACTCTCTGGACGCTTTGGCCGCCATTTTTGCCGGTTGCGCAGTGTATTCTGGGTACCCCTTGGTTTCAAGTAAGCTCGCGGAAATTCTTGGTTTTAAGGGGTATCTACCACTTGCCCTTAGCCCTACCCCTTGATCAAAACGAGAATTGGGATAGCCCTTACTCTCACGTGAACGTGCAAAACTAAGGGGTAGGGGTAAGGGGAAGGGGTAAGACAGAGAAATGGGATTGGCCCCAAACAACTGAAATATAAATTATGGAAATTAAAGGGGACATTCCACAAGACGTTTTTAATATATTAAATAAATCTTTGATGTCCCCAGAGTACATTATGTGAAGTTTTAGCTCAAAATACCATATAGGTAATTTATTGTGGCATGTTAAAATAGGCACTTTATGGGTCTGAGCAAAAATGCACCGTTTTTGTGTGTATCCCTTTAAATCCAAATGAGCTGATCAGGTGGGCGGAGTCTCAAGCGCTTGCGCTGTAATCAATTTTCTCACGAAAGAAGTTATGTAAGCGATGCTAAGCATTATATATTTGAACAAGTTTAAAAAGTCAATCATCTGTTTTATGCATACTAAATACATGTTTATCAGCAGATGGGGAACATTGTGGAATAAAAATAAAGACTTTTAGGTTTCATGCTGCCTGTGTTTTAAACAGGCACAATGATTTTCAGCATGTTACAATAAAATACACGTCCACAAACACTCAAAAGTTTACTTTGTGACCAAACCACACGAGCACATTTAAATGATCTGTAATAAAACAACACGTTTAATACTTAAACTTTAGAGAAACAGATCAAATGACATGTTTAAGTTTATTGTGATTGAACACAATCGCATTTCTGTCAGTCTCTCACTCTCTGTCTTGTGACTCCTCATATTCATTTGAAACTGCAGAGAAACATTAAACAACATATTTATGCTTATTGTGGATGATAGTGAATACGCGTTGTTCCCTCACTCTGTTGCACTAAGGTAAGGTTAATCGTTTAGAACGTTAATTCAATCTTTAGAAAGATTATTAAAAACTACAAGTTATAAGATTGTAGGCTCCTGTTTGTGTTTGAGGGAATACAAACGCGTCATGCTGTCAGTCATTCTTTCTCTCTGTCTATCGCACTCGTGAGGCCGTTCATGGTTGGATAGCGCAGTTAAAGGGGCGGTATCATTATAATAAGAGCCCCTTAATACGTCATGGGGGGAGCGAAATTTTAATGGCCTATTTATTCACATGCTTGCAGAGAGACCCTTACCAAAACAAAGTTACAGGGTTGCTATTTTTCATGTTTTCGGGGTTGGTAGAAGCATTTCTATAAATATAGCTAGAACACTGTAGTATTTAAAAGAACATCTCAAAAATAAAAAGCTAAACATGTTACATATCTTTGGAAAGCTGAGATTCTTGTGATTCAAAAGATGTAAACCGTTTTAAGATACCAACAACACACCAGATACAATTAGTGTCCTTTTTAGGCATTTTTAGCCTTTTTAGGAATGCTAAGGGGTTAAAATGGAAGTGTATATGGATAGGAAAATAAAAAATGAAGTATAACACAAATGTCTGTGTTCTCAAGTTAGAGTTGTAGTCACCTCACACAAACACAGAAAGGTTGCTTTTAAGAAACATTAAACCACCCCCCCAAAAAACTTAACAACAACACTATCACACAGCAGAGGCTTAAAAGAGATCCATCATACTGAACTCACCAAAAGTGCTTGTTGTTGTACTTGAACATATCGCATTAGTAGCGTTACACGTCGTCTCTACACCTGCACAAGAACCTGTATCATTTGAACACTGATAACATTTGAGTGAGTGCCCTTAAAAAAAACAGAATGAAGGAGAAGCATTTAATTATCTATATTTGCAATAAAACATTAAATATGATTTTGTGTATACTGTACCTCCAGCGAAAAGTGTAAAAAGGAGAACAATGAAGATGTTCAGATCCATCTTTGGTCTGTTAGGAGGTGAATAAAATGACAAACCCTTTTCCGTTGCCTTTATAATTTTAATGAAAGGGGGTGAGGCTGCATAGGTAAAGCTTGAATAGTAATGTGGGTGGGCATTCTGTCAAAAATAGAATTTAACATATTTGTGATTCTTGCATAGTTTTTACGATCTAATGTTCATAAAAATAGGCTAAAACTGAGAATGTAATCCCGCACTCTTAAATAAAAAAGTACAAAAGCTGTCAGTGAGACAAAAGTACCTCACTAAGACACCTAAAGTACCTCAACACTATGCACCCATAAATATCTGTACCAAAATGGTACAAATTAATACCTTTGTAAAGTGTACCGTTTGAGTGACAGCTTTTGTACCTTAATTTATGATGGTGCAGGCCAAGGGTTAATCTAATATTTGTAAAAATTGAACAATTCTGTACGGGCAGTTCTGGTCGTGTTTTAAGATGTGAAAATATAAAATACCTCGTGTAAAATACCCTGGTAACGCCACGGTTCAGACCGCATTACATAGCTTAAGTATCACTACGCCACTGTTGCTATGTACTGATTTATAAAAATAAACACCACATTCTTTAATCATATTTTTCAACAAGTGCACAATTAATGGCGATATCTATATAAATGTCAATAAACATTGTTGAGTTATTTTGCCAATAAGAGAAAACACGTCCCTGAGGACTTTTGATGGTGCTGTAGCAAATGGCTCGGAGTCAGATTGAGGCCATTTGGCGTCTGGATCGTAAATAGCCCTAAAATTGTGACTAGATAACCCTGTGTCCTGATAACACAATCACCCAGATATCTACCACCTATCAAGGCTGTAAAGTGGGCGACAATTAAAACAAATGCAGTCTTCAAAGGAGGTTCAAAGGGATCCCACCAGAGAAACCTGAGAGCCGTTCGTTCGACGATCGCCAGAGACACAGCTGGGGGCACAGACTATACGTCTGTGATGAAACCACATTCAAAGATCACAATGAGCTGTTTAAATGTATATATATGTTATATCCCTTTACTGCATGATCATGTATGTGTGATGTAACTGTGTGTTAACACTTTAGTTAGATTTTATTCACTGTAGCATGGTTCATATCTTAGGTATGAAATTATTATTCAACGTAATCTTAAACCCATGTCTTGTCTAGTATCAAATTAATCTACTCTTTATTTCCCAATCATTTCTATGTATCACATTACCATAAGCCGCATCAATGTCATTTAATATCGATTTGAAGAGTTATGGAAACAAACTTTTATCATTATGCAAATGTGATGTCTGAAAGAACAAAGGCTTGTTTCCCCGCGCACACATTGGTCATACACCCAAAATGGGCTGGGCGTGTGAAAGGTCAAAACGGCCTATCGCCCAAGCCATCATGGCTCATTTTGCTCGATTCGCTCAGTTCGCTCAATCGCTCAGTATCTCAGTCAGTGGCTTAGTTCACTCATGAGCGCTCAATCGCCCGGTTACTTAGGTAACCCGCCAGCGCAGTTTGGAAACTCGCTGAGACTCAACCAGAGTCCCTCGGATTCATCATCTTTTCTCTGAGCCCTGTCTTTCTTCGGGACAGTCTTCCTGGCTTGCACTTTGCGCTAGAGTTCGGAAAACCACGCGGACCAATCCGCCCTACGAAACAACTTAACGGACTACATCTTACGAACACATCTGGACTCTCTCTCTCTCCTTGCTCGCACCGCGTGCAGCAGAAACTTCGCAACGAAAACACAAAGAGCCAAATGCAAGTATAAACTTGTTTTACTCGCTGATGTTTAAGCTTTACCCCTTATAAAATTAAGGCGCTACTTAGAGATTTTCCGATGGTTTGTGCAGATGTTAAGCAATAGTGCTTTGCCAATCTTTTACTCTCTCTCTCTAGCTCTTTCAATCTTTTCTTTCTCATCTATGTTTTATGTTATTGTATGTGTGTATGTTTAGTTAGTCGTTATGTGTACTTCATTTTATAGTTAATAAACCGGTTTGCATTTTCACAATTGAATTGTTTCTGTGTTCAATGCTCATGAAATTAAAGTCACTATTTCTGCCTTTTGATCCAGCTACACGCTGCGAGTAGCACTGTATATCAGTGAGAAGGTTAATTTTAAAGGCCATGAAATTAACATTTCTTAGACGTTAATATACGATTATGGATATATGTCTTCGGTGGACGAACATATTAATTAATTGTTATTATTAATTCTGCTACGCCAGGTAAAACCTGATAAACTTGTATAATTAATTACAGTTAATTATACATAATATTCCCTTTTGAGCTAAAATCTAAGATTCCCTTGGGAATCCCCGTAGTGTTTCGGTCGGAGGTTCATAGTGTTTCAAATAACGTTATTTCCCTCCTCCCGCTAATTCGCTACATATAATGGTGGAGAATGCGCGGGCAGATTTAAACATTATTTTCTGAGCAAACCAGTTACAAATCAAATGTGTTTTTGCATTGTGTGAATGAAAAAGAACTATCAGCTATAACTGATTTCGTTCTTTCTTTGTATGAATGAAAATGTATTTTCCTGTATCATTTTCAGGACGTAACAGACTCGCGCCCCTGTTATGTATAGTTAACTGCAGTCTTTAAGGTAACCGTATTAAAAAACCCTTTGATACGCTGCATTACCGTCTGATTCCGCCTAATAAAGAGTAGAATTCCTTTATTTAGAGCGAAGCGGTGGTCGAGTGAGTACTCCCATCTGATAAGGCCTTTTTGTTAAATCTCCAGGAAATGATTTACAATTAGAGAAGCTGTCTATTGTATTTTTCCATTTTATTCACATACGTGGATTTTTAAAATTGTAAGCACCGAGGGTAAGACTTTTCAATTTTAAAGGAGATGAAAACTTGATCAAGTATTTATAGTCACAACGTATGATAAAGCACGTTGGATTCTTGTTTATTTCGTGTCCCGGTAACGTAAGCCAAAAGAGGCACCGGCTGAACACAAGCGAATTACATCCGTCGTCTTAGCAACGCAGCGGCCGCCGATGTAATTACTGTATAGAAGCGAATCTTTGTCAGTTTAAAGCGTACTACCTAGTTCTAACACTAGATGTCAGTCTTGAGTGTCTAACACTTTTTCTTCTCCATTACTCTACGTCTGACTTCCGCTTTCTTTGTTTGTTGGGCGAAATATCGCCATCTAGTGGGAAAAGCTCGTTTGGTCCTCTCATAAACTCTTTTGGGAGTGTATGACAGGAATCAAACTGGGATTTTTGACCTTACTTCAATAACTAGGTTATTCTACTACTTTGTAGTTTTATTTCCTACATATTGAATGTTATGGTCTTAAATTATAAATAATAATTAATATTGCTGTGGCTTTATTAATTTATTATTTCTTTATTTAATTTTTATTTTATTTTGATTGATTTTATTTTTATTTTATTTCATTTTTTTGCTGGTCTCTCTCACTCCTTACTCTCCTGTTCTCTTTTCTATTGTAGAGATTGTATTTTTAATTAAGTTTAAATTTAAATTCAATGCAGTTTGATTTATTTTAAATTTTAATTGAATCAATTCTTTACTGTGAATAGAATTCAGCCCCATAAGTCCCATTCTCAGTGAATTCATTTATGTTTTAACTGGTGCAATAGGATAAGCCCCTGTGCATCTCTTGAAAGCTAACACTTGATAGATGAATCAGAGGCTTCGCCAGCGGTGAGTTCTACAAGAGACCGGTCCCGCTGAACTGACTCGAGTGTGTACAGTCGGGGTGCTGCGGTAGCTCCCTCCTTTAGCACCTTAGGCAGCAAGACACAGTGCAACCTCTGCCACCGGGCACTCCAATCGCTAACCTTGCCAGCTGACACACAAAAGCCCTAGCGGCAGTGCCAGTTGGTGGGTGACACCTTTGAGTGCGGCCCGGCGGTGTGAAGGGTGTGACTGTTGAGCGGTCGAGGTGGGGAGGGCAGAAGGCCCGGCACTCTTGGCTGCGTGCTCAGGGAAGCGCCTTGTCTCTGTGTTCCACCCTGGGTTTCCTTAAATAGTCAACGAGTGTTGGTGTAAAAGAGATGCACTTTTCTCCCCTCTGTAGCCACTAGAGGCACCAGATCCCTATCAGGTTGGGTCTAGCCCAGCCAATCTAGCTAAGCCACTCCCCTAACTCGCATGACTCCATAGTGCCCTCTCCCTGTAAGGCCCTGTCATCAAATTTAGGGTAGAGAACCTGCTAAGCTGAAACAGGAAACCCCTTTTTCCACCTCCTTCCTCTTCATTTTCCCAGCCTTAGGACTTCGTCTGTTGGCTGTCTCAATTCCCATTTTCAGTTTATTTTATTATTTTTATTTATTTTATTTTATTATTTTATTATCATTTATTTGTTTTTTTCTCTCTTTTCCCTTTCCTGTTTCATTTCATTTCCAGCAACCTATCCTCCTCATTCTTTATTTTGTGTGTTTTATTTTATTATTTTTATCATTATAATTAATTAATTTTAATTATTTTGATTCATTTTATTTTGGGCTGAAAGAGCAAAACTGCACAAACCATTAGGAGAATTCATTAGTAATACGCTCGAATAACCAAATGTCCAAGGCGACCTATAGGTTTTAACAAAGCGACAAATTACTAAAATTTTTCCCTTATTTCCCCACACTGATTATCTGTGCCGCCGGAGAAAGGCCCTGATAATAAGCTTATAGCCCACGTATATATATTTTATTGCCGTAGCTCGCTGAACTGTGCGGACTCGCATTGGCTCTTTGTGTTTTCTCTTCTACCAGTGTGTCAACATGTCCAGATTACCAAGCCCTGTCAACCACTGGGACCAGCTAGAGGCCTGGCTCAGCGCTGTGACATCTGAACTCCTGCCCAACCTCGCCAATGAACTGCAACACTTGGAAAGAGAGCAACTCGACGGCACCCTGGACAAGTTCATAGCCCACGACCCAACGAGGAGCTACAGTCACAAGGACATAGCCAAGATCACAGGTGCCATCGCTCACAACCTCATCATCCAGCTTAAACTGGGCGAAAGGAACATCGCCCAACTGGAACAGGATGCAGCAGCTCTACAGCTCCAAGCAGCAGAGGCACGGAGGAATCAGGAGGACGCGCAGAATCGTCTAGATCAGCTGACACAGGGATTAGAGATTCAACATCCATCGACGGAGGAGGAGCACTGGAGGCTAAAGGACGAGATTGGACAACTCCAAGAGGCCTTGTCAAAACTCCGCACAGACACAGAGCACAAGGAGCAACAGGAAAAGACAGCCAGAGAAGAGCTGTCTGGAAAGCTCCAGCAGGCTGAACATCTTCTGGTGAGAGCAAAGGCAGAACTGAAGGAACGTGATGCCAAGCTGAAGGCCTGTGAGAATCACCTGCGAGCGGCTCGAGATGAAGGTCGAGCTCTGGCTCAGCAACGAGACCAGGCTAGGGACGACCTTGACTCCGCCCAAAGAGAACTCATTTATGCATATAAACTGCAAGCTGAACAAGTAAGGGAAAAAGCAACCTTTCCCTTTCATTCAACCAGTGAGCCTGCACCCCCCCACCAAAGCTTTTCTGTTGAAAAGGGGGGCGGGAGCCCACTGTTAAAGACATCAGCCAGCATCCCAGAACCTCTCACTACCATAGGGGGGTGGGGACAGACAAATTTCCCGAGGTCACCTGCAGACATGCCCGGCGTGGCACCCAAAGACCTCGACAAGCTGGCTAGAAATATCCCAACATTTACCCCAGAGCCTGCAGGTGGCCATGATATCCACTCTTACCTGCAGGACATTGACTTTTATTTGCAAACACTGCCAAATGTAACCACAAGAGACAAACTGTATCTGCTACGGGTTACTTCCAGTCGTGAAGTGAGGAGTTTCCTTGACCGGCAGCCAGAAAACGTCAAGATGGATTACGAGCAGCTGCAAAAGGCTTTAATAGAAGAGTTTTCGGACCCAGAGGCAGAACAAGGACTTGTTACAGCGATGGACCTCAAACAGAGCCGAAACGAAACTCCACAGGCCTATTACAACAGACTCAGGCGAGCTTACTTTGGCTCACGGAATGAGCCAGGAATGGAGGAGGACTTCAACTTCAGGACCCTCTTCCTGCGAAATCTTCACTTCACAGTAAGCCAACACTTAGGGGTTATGGCCTGCCCTCGCACGATGACAACCAGGCAGCTGCGGGACTTGGCCCATAAAGCTTATAGTAAACAAAGAGCGGCCTCTGAAAAGACTGTTAAAAACCCTGTCATTCTCCCTGTCTCTGAACTGTACCCTGAACTACCACTGGAGGGCGCACAACAGCGCCACAGTGAAAGACCTTTAAACAGAGGGCCAAGAGGGTCAAGAGACTTTACAGCCAGCCAGGAATGGTACGGCCATGAAGGGGCTCGTCCCAAGCACCAAATGGGACGTGCCGAGAGGTCATGGAGCCGGCCAAACTCATCAGACAACCAGAAGGGTGGCGGCTCGTGGGAACCTGGCCGACAACCTAGAGGTAACCGTCCTGCACCTTGCAGATCAAATACTGGTCACAGACAACAGAGAGATCAGTCTCGATACACACAGAGCAAGGCTAAGTCTGAACTACCCCAGAAACAGAGTGACACAGACACGTCTGAAACAGCAGAGATTCTGAGAATATTGAAGGAGTTAATCCAAAAGAGGCCCCACAAGGAGGACCACGAAGACAAACCCGACTCCTTATTCATCCCACAAACCAAAGGCTTTGGCATACAAACAATATCTCAAACACCAACCAACCAAAGCCTGCAAGTACCAGAGAGTGCTGTGTTAAATGTCTCCTTCCCTACAGAGTCACAAGAAACCAGCCTTAACTGCCTTCCCATTAATACAACAGCCCCAGTACCAAGCCTCCTGGGAAACCTGATCGAAAGAGGAGAAGCTAAAAAGCTATATCTATCCATCACCTTGGAAAATGAGGTTGAACTAGAAGCCCTCGTCGACACCGGAGCTGACCTAACGCTGATGTCATCCCAGCTTTTCACCAGACTCCAGAACAGAGCTAAGGCCCAAAATTTGACCCTTAAACCCCAAAGGTGTATGCTGAATGTGCAGTCTTACAGCCAGACTGAAGTTCAACTGCAACAGGTGATTCCCATCCACCTGACGATCGGTCCTATGAGCATCATACACCCTGTGTACATCTCACCAATGGACTCATACCCTCTCCTCATTGGCAAAGACCTGCTAGACCGCTTTGAACCCTTAATGGACTTTAAACAGTTAAAAATTTGGGCTCAAGTGCGAGAACCTTTACCCTTTCAATCAGCCAGATCATCTAAGGTAAACTGCCAGGTCACACAGGTCATGGACGACCCCCCAGCCAGCCGCGGGAACTTCGTCTCAGACCTAAACTTCAAAAGTTCACTGCTCTGCAATCTGCATCCAGCCAAAGACTCAGAGCCATACCCAGGACTTGACACACAAGTTCAACAAAATTTAAAAGATGCAGATGCCATGCAGGATGATGCAGATCATCAGAAACTACAAGCCTTTAACATCGCTACCCAAGCTATGTTAAACCACCTCTCAGACCCCTCCACCTACCCTATCACAAACTCTGACCTGTCTGCTGCTCCAAACCGCAAACGTCTCAACGATGTCAGGCACCTGCTGCGCATACAACACAACATCCTCGGGTATGTCCCTGATGACCGCACTACACCTGCGCTTGTGGTTCCTCAGGCCCATAGGGGGGTCATACTAATGTATGCGCATGACACAGCATGTGCCGCACACCACCGCACAAAAGCCACTTATGAAACACCGAAACAGGTGGCATACTGGCCTGGAATGCAGCACGATGTAGCAGAACACATCAAGAAATGTCTGGTTTGCTGCCAGTTCCAACCGGCTAAGCCAAACCATGGAGCACCACTTCAAAAAAGAGGTGTCAACTTTCCAGTGTCAGACCTCCAGATAGACTGGGTTGGACCATTACCCAGGCCAACGAGGGGCAACAAACACTTTCTCACGGTCATCTGCCAATTCACAAAGTTGGCAGAATGCTTTCCAGCACCCAATGACACCACTCACCAGTATCTGGATGAACTTCATCCGGGAACGACCTTCGCTTTTCGAACGACCAAGATCTGCTCCTACAGTTTCGCCCCGCCAATTCAGACAGCTCACCGACTGCTGTCAAAGAAATTTCTGCCACACTGGACAGGACCTCATGAGATTGTGGACAAACTCTCCCCCATTGCATACCAGATCAGGATGGGCAGGAGTCAGAAGGAACCAATTTCCAGATGGGTCCACCAGAACCAAGTCAAGAGACACTCAACATTATGGCATGATAGTAAAGGGGGGACGAACCAAACTTCTCCACACTGCCTCATCACTAAAACTCTGCCACCTAGGGAACAGCCGCCAATGAAAAGAAAGAGAACTGTCCTGACCAAACAAGGACCTGTAGCGCTCGCCTATTGTTCTTTCTCTCTCTCCCTCTCTGTCACCAGGATGCTGCTGTGGATCACTGTTCTGTACATCAGCCTACAGGGGGGATGGTCGCAACCTGAAATCGTGTCGCCGGGTCCCGTCTCAGGCATCGTCCTTAAAGAGCAACCTGGACTCCTGATCACGAACTGCAGAACACATAGCCAAAAAGTCTATGTCCGACTCAACCCCCGTGATGTCTACAGAGCACACTACACAGCATCAGCACCAGAAACCAGTTGGGCAGGAGAACGATGGGCGCAGAACGCTATGATTCACGCAGAGGTTGACATCAAACACATGCTGTACCAACTTCAGAAGACACAGGCAGGTCTTGGCGGACAAACCAAGCGTCCCAAGCGGTTCCTGGGAGCCCTACTCGGAGCTGCCGCAGCAGCCATTCCACCCTGCCTGGTACCCCTAAGCCTGGTACAGACCATTTTATCCTCTGCCACTGCAGGCCCAACAAACACCCTGCAGGCACATCTGGCCTACTCCCTAGGTAGCGCAATTCCACTAAGCATAGCCCCTGAACAAGGCGAACTTGCTTTTCTGGTAAACCTGCCAATCATCGAGTCACACAACATCTACAGACTCAAAGACATTGTCAATGTTGGCTTCTGGCAGGGAAACACCCACATCAGAATACGCACCCCCACGGTGGTGGCTTACCATGACAGCAATGAACAGCTGTACCTTGCACCAAACCTGCACATGTGCAGCCTCACTGAAGACATTAATTATCTCTGCCCCAGCAAACCTTTCCTTCATGACAACACTGACGGCATCTGTGGGCTGCGGCCCATGAAGATTGACTCTCGTTGTCCTGCCTCGGCTGAACCACGAGCCGAGGTCACTAACACCCAAGCTGAAATCGTAGGTGACCGATGGCTGGTCAACACCCCAGCCAGCACGGCCACTTTGACCTACGACCAACACGACACAGCCACCCGCATCAGTCTACCAAACCAGATGATGTGGATCCAAGTTCCAAAAGGTGTGATTCTTCACATCGATGAACTCGCACTCTATCACCTTCCCAGTGAGGAGTACCACACCGAACTGGAATTTTCAACTTTCTTCAGGGACCACAACTTCACTTTAGACCCTGAATTGGAGATGAGGATTACAGAAGGGGGGACCCAACTAATTGATGTCACGCCCATCGACACTGCCCTCCAGGCACTTGCTCGCATGCCAGCTATGCACAGCCTCCCTGTTGTCCGAGCCTGGACCGCCGCTAACATGGTACTGTGCCTCTCCACAGGAGTAGGATACGCCCTTACTCTTGGCCTCACTTTCATCCTGTACCGAAGAGTCAGCGGGATGCAGGAAACAGTGAACAAGTGCACAGCTGCCGTCCCTCGAGCCTTCAAGCGGAACCGTGGGAAGCAAGACACACAAGCCGAGCAAGAGCCCAACCTCATCGAAATCACCCCTCTGCAGGCACGCCGAAGCGCTGCAGAAAATTAAGATACACCTGCCATCCAGACCAAATGACCTGTATAACCATCGCCTATTGAACCATCGCCCACCAAAGTCTCTCAAGACCCTGGTGGCCATGAAGGGGGGATATGTAGCAAATGGCTCGGAGTCAGATTGAGGCCATTTGGCGTCTGGATCGTAAACAGCCCTAAAATTGTGACTAGATAACCCTGTGTCCTGATAACACAATCACCCAGATATCTACCACCTATCAAGGCTGTAAAGTGGGCGACAATTAAAACAAATGCAGTCTTCAAAGGAGGTTCAAAGGGATCCCACCAGAGAAACCTGAGAGCCGTTCGTTCGACGATCGCCAGAGACACAGCTGGGGGCACAGACTATACGTCTGTGATGAAACCACATTCAAAGATCACAATGAGCTGTTTAAATGTATATATATGTTATATCCCTTTACTGCATGATCATGTATGTGTGATGTAACTGTGTGTTAACACTTTAGTTAGATTTTATTCACTGTAGCATGGTTCATATCTTAGGTATGAAATTATTATTCAACGTAATCTTAAACCCATGTCTTGTCTAGTATCAAATTAATCTACTCTTTATTTCCCAATCATTTCTATGTATCACATTACCATAAGCCGCATCAATGTCATTTAATATCGATTTGAAGAGTTATGGAAACAAACTTTTATCATTATGCAAATGTGATGTCTGAAAGAACAAAGGCTTGTTTCCCCGCGCACACATTGGTCATACACCCAAAATGGGCTGGGCGTGTGAAAGGTCAAAACGGCCTATCGCCCAAGCCATCAATGCTCATTTGCTCGATTCGCTCAGTTCGCTCAATCGCTCAGTATCTCAGTCAGTGGCTTAGTTCACTCATGAGCGCTCAATCGCCCGGTTACTTAGGTAACCCGCCAGCGCAGTTTGGAAACTCGCTGAGACTCAACCAGAGTCCCTCGGATTCATCATCTTTTCTCTGAGCCCTGTCTTTCTTCGGGACAGTCTTCCTGGCTTGCACTTTGCGCTAGAGTTCGGAAAACCACGCGGACCAATCCGCCCTACGAAACAACTTAACGGACTACATCTTACGAACACATCTGGACTCTCTCTCTCTCTCTACTTGCTCGCACCGCGTGCAGCAGAAACTTCGCAACGAAAACACAAAGAGCCAAATGCAAGTATAAACTTGTTTTACTCGCTGATGTTTAAGCTTTACCCCTTATAAAATTAAGGCGCTACTTAGAGATTTTCCGATGGTTTGTGCAGATGTTAAGCAATAGTGCTTTGCCAATCTTTTACTCTCTCTCTCTAGCTTTTTCAATCTTTACTTTCTCATCTATGTTTTATGTTATTGTATGTGTGTATGTTTAGTTAGTCGTTATGTGTACTTCATTTTATAGTTAATAAACCGGTTTGCATTTTCACAATTGAATTGTTTCTGTGTTCAATGCTCATGAAATTAAAGTCACTATTTCTGCCTTTTGATCCAGCTACACGCTGCGAGTAGCACTGTATATCAGTGAGAAGGTTAATTTTAAAGGCCATGAAATTAACATTTCTTAGACGTTAATATACGATTATGGATATATGTCTTCGGTGGACGAACATATTAATTAATTGTTATTATTAATTCTGCTACGCCAGGTAAAACCTGATAAACTTGTATAATTAATTACAGTTAATTATACATAATATTCCCTTTTGAGCTAAAATCTAAGATTCCCTTGGGAATCCCCGTAGTGTTTCGGTCGGAGGTTCATAGTGTTTCAAATAACGTTATTTCCCTCCTCCCGCAAATTCGCTACAGTGCATTTACACCAGCCGCGGTTGAGGCGGCAAGCACGGTTGATTTACATGTTAAGTCACGCGTAGTTGGACCATAGACTGTAAAAAAAGATGGACGACGCGACGTCGCCTCCCACCATTGTAATGAATTGAAGCCAAAAATGTCCGATCACGGTCGCCGCCATGTTACGTAAAAACGTCAGTTTGGAGCCAAGGCATGCGCAGAAGGAATCGTCCGTGGAGCCAGAGGCGGAGCCGCGGTATCAAACTTCCGCCCAAACGCTCGTGCGGCTAATTCAACCACTCCAATCATAACGACACGCCCCGTTTCTATAGCATCAAATTACAAGCTAAAATGAAACTTATCACAAAAATGAACACTTAAACATATATCAGCGTGATAACAACTACTTGAAAGGACCAAAACCATCTTTCGAAAACTTTTATTGGAAGTGTAAATATTTTTTTAATTTAGAGCATAGTCCCATTCATTTGAATGGAGAGGGCGGGGTTATGACTTGTACTGCAGCCAGCCACCAGGGGGCGATCAAAGAGCCAGAGGCTTCACTTTTCAAGGCTTATGAGGCACACACGAGTAGGACGCTTAAACATTTAGAGTTTACTCACTTCATTCACGCGTGAAATTCTAGTCATTTGAGACATTCACGTGGAAATTTGCATAATGGGAGGGGCTTCTGCGATCCCGGTTTTCCTGTAATCACGTCACTACTAGAGCAAGCTCCTAATTGGTTAACGTGGCGCAAAGTTCAGATTTTTCAACTCACGCGTTTTCCGCGACAATGCTCAAAGCTCAAGTCCCACGCCTTTTGTGCCGCGCTATTCGTGCGTACCGCACCGCAGGATGCCTATTCGCATCTTTGCATTGACTTACCATGTAAATCACTCGCGCTTGCCGCCTCTTCCGCGTCTGGTGTGAACGCACAGTTAGTTTTGATCATCACTCGGAATCTGATGATCTGGTGATAAAAAGAGAACACATTTTTTTAGTTTGAAATGGGAGGGTCTGTTCTTACATTTAATATGTTTATATATTTAAAGAAGAATTTTTTTCTGGAAGGCATTAAACTTTGTGAAAATCACAAGATAAGCTAAGCTTCGCGTTGTCCCATTAACTTCGTAGAATCCAAAATGTACCAATATGTCCTCTTTCCATGGAAAAGGGTGCGTTTTTATTTAAACATCTATTAAGGTCATCTCTCTCCACCTCAGCCATCTTGATTGTTGTTGAAACCCCGGAAGTAATTGAAACTTCACAACTTTATTGTCCACTCGAGGCCAGAAAAGAAATACTGACATAATAGATTATGGCACTTTGCTGCATTGATGCTGAATCGTGCATGCGCGCATCGCAATGCATTGCCGAATCGATTATTAAATGGCATAAGTTTTGTATTTGTTTGTATTTTTTATCAGCCACAAAAACAATTAAATGGCATCATGTAAATACCAAAAATGCGTAAACAGAATGTAAAACAATTTACAAAATACTTTACAAAATAAAGCTGGTATGTTGCTTATGTGGGTATTTTACTAAATCAGAACGCTTTATCACTTATTCATTAATCAATAAAATGCACAACTGGTTGTTAAATTTGTTAAATACAGGGCTCAATAGAAAGCTTGATTCTGATTGGCCAATTGCGACATTAGCAGGTTTGTTATTTCTATAACAACCATTCAAAACTAAAACATACGGAAACCTGGACACAATGACTCTGCGACACAATTACATTTTAGTCACTGCTCTACCCCAACAATCTTATATTAGTAGCTCAGGACTACGTATTACCAATTCTAACTCTTAATATTGTATACCCTTATTGTATCTGTTACTATAAATTATTTCTATGTATTGCTCTGTTCATAGTGTTAACTATGCAAATGATAAATAAATGCCCCTTGAAGTCTTGATCACACTGTTGGAAGCTATAATGTTCAGGAAAATGTAATCATGTTTTTCTGATCACGGTTGAAGGAGTTCATAAGAACAATGTTTTACCTACATTAGAACTCCCTGCCTTACATTATCTTAATTGTGTTTTTTGTGATCAAGGGCGAGTCATGTTACCTATTTATTTTCACTTGTTTAACTTGTCTAACTTCTTCTATTGAATTTTAATTAACAATAGTTAATTGATTGTAAACAAGGCTTTGATGACAGCAGCAAAATATATTTCATACCTGTAAACATTGATTATTTTGCATATTCAGTGACATTTAGCTTAGTTTTTCAGCATTTCGTTTTTGTCCTGAAATCACTAATTCTTCTTAGAAGAAACCTACAAAATCAGTGGCCCGATGTCCCGGGGTATTTTGGCTTCCGTTTCGACTACCCAAATGTAGCACCACCCTGCTTGACGTCCTTGCCATCTCATAAAATAAAAATCCTTTTGATTTACCTTGTTCACTCCCTTGACCTGTCATTATTGATGTTCATTTCTTCCTTCCTGAGTGGCAACTGATGCTTATCTAACTAATCATCATTAACCATTAACCAACAAGATTTGAATGTTAAATAAAAAATGTATAAATCATAATGAAATAAAATATTAATTATGTCTTGGGGGGCATCTCAGCACAGACCTTTTCATGTTATTTTATAAGGATTGAATTGACCCAAGTGAAATCCTTGCTCCCTATAGTTAAAGGAACAGTATGTAAGAAATTTATATCAATTAAAGGCGGAGTCCATGATGTTTGAAAGCCAATGTTGATATTTGAAATCACCTAAACAAACACGCCCCTACCCCAATAAAATCCGGACCTTCTGTTGATAGACCCGCCCCACACATACGCAATCCGGCATTTGATTTGATTTGATTGGCTATAAGTGTGTTTTGGTAGTCGGCCCGTCTCCTTTTCCAAAGCATTTTTCAAACATCGTGGACTCTGCCTTTAATCATAAAATGGCCCTGATATGTCACTAGACAATAAGAAATCATTTTCATTTCAAATACTTATATTACTGACAACAGTGTTATGGCCAGGATATTGTCATTTAAAAAGTGGAGTTGCAGCCCACAACTGATATTTTTGTTGTCATTTTGTGTATTGGCCACCAGTTGTGTGATTGCAGTACCAGTTTTAGCCACAAGTTTTGTTATTGCAATACCAGTTTTGGCCACAATCCTACATACTGTTCCTTTAATTCTGTATTATCAAACATCTAGATGTCACGCCCACAGAATGTTGGCTAAACCCTGGCTACGCGAGACTATCAAACAGCATTTATTATAAACATAAAAAATAATAAAACTGTAAAATTATCATAGTAAAAGAACTGTAAATATCAGAAGTTGTACAAAAAAATCTGCTGCTACCTACTGCTAAGTAAGTTTTGCATTTAATAATAAAAAGAATGTAGTTGCTTTACTTTGAAGCAGTTTCAAATAAAAAGAAAAGCAGCAAAGTATGTTAAAAGTACTTCCTGAACTAAAGCTAAATATAATATGAATTGATCAAAGCAAGTCTAGTCAAATGGCCTGTCTTCAGGTGGTTCTTTGTTATATTTCTAATTATCAAATATGTTGATAAAGCATCAATCAATCAATTAAAATGTATTTATATACAATGTTAGATTATTTTAAGGCAGCAACCAGAGATATATTATATACCTCTTATCTAAGTTAGACACAGATTCATATATTGAGACTAAACACTAAAATTGCTATCATAAAATATTTTATTTTGATTAATTTATGATTGTGGTGGGACTAGTGATGAAACTATTGGCAGGGAAAGGACAAAGTACAAGACGTAGTATAGCAGGAAACAGTGTTGATGCAATAAGAGCAATACAAATATGAAATATGAAATAGTAACATAATAGTATGATAGTAAACATAATAAAAATATGTAGCCTATATGCATCAGAACATAACACAAAAATCAGGTAGCAGGTATTTGAAAGATGTAGGTTTGGTTTACAGTTAATATACCATAGACAAGATCTGTGCATAATTTTAAAAGTGTTAAAGTTATATTTTATTTTATACTTTTTTTCTGTTAACCCAATATATCTTTCCTTAACAATATATACAGTAACAATGAAAATTAATCTAAAATGCTAAACAAAAATCATCCAGAATCATAAAGTGCTTTAATGTGAACTCTTTCCTTTTTAAAGAGTTCTTCGTGTTTCATCATTTAAAACACGAGTAATCGATTTCAAATTGATTTGTGTTTTTATACCCAAATGTGAGTCGTCATAAATAAAAAAACCATTAAAATCCAGTTTCCTATTAAGGACCGCAAGTAAATAACAACAATAATTATATTTTAGCATTAGAAATATGTGGCACAAACCTTACATTGGGTGGTGGTCTAATAAATGTGTTAAGCACTGTTCCAAAATATGTCAAATTCTGTTGTTTCAGTGATGTCGTCATTTTTACTTTTCATGCTGTAAAGTTGAATTTAGTGGATCAGGATGTAAAAGAAAAGCGGCCAGGAGAGAAAGAGGAGGTTTTGTGTGATGCTCTTAGCACTGTTACACAGGTCCCCCTGACAGCATGATAAACCCATGAAACCTTGAGTCACTTGTGATGCCTCATCACAGACAGATTTAGAGGCACATCCTTTTAAAGTTGATGGCAGAGATGTTATATTTGCTAATGTAAAGAAAAGAGAAGTTGAGTCATAAATGACTGATGGCTGATATGCTACAGTAATCATTCTAAAAAAATCTGACAAGAATGCATATACTGTAATATGCTGTAATGACACATATACCTTCATAACATACACTTTGAATAAATAGTGCACTTAGAAATGTAATTTAATCGACTTAAATTGTATAAAAACAATCATTCTGTTTCCAAATTCTTACTTGTTGCTGTAATGCAGTAGTCTTCATTTCCTAAACAGTTTAAAGTGTTCAAGCAACTCTTCCCATCACAGAAGTAACATTGTTTTCCATTGGCGCTGTTAGAGATATAATCTTTAGAAGAAACAAATATTAGTCTTTCATTATCTGCAATGCTTAAGCTTATAGTGCTACAAATCAAAGACAATACCTGGGACATTTATGCTATTACAAAGGTCTGTGTTACAGCACTGCATGGATACTTTTGACCTTAATACGCCAAAGTTAAGGGATCCATTTCCACAGCTCTGTATCACTTCACAACTCTTAGCCTGCAAGTTGACCGAAGTGTCGCCTTAAAACAAAACAATAAAATTACACACACACAAAGGATGCTTTTTAAAAACTCAGATCCTCTGATTCACCTGTAATATATTGTAATACATTTGATATTTGATTACCTTAAAACAGTTAACAACAACACTATCACATAGCAAAGGCTCATCCAACAGATGACAGAATTCAATGCATTCTAGTAAATTTACTCTCCATCATACTGAACTCACCAATGGTTGTTACCACTGTTGCACTTGCACATGTATTAGCTACAGAGGGACATGTCGTCTCTTTGCTTACACAAGAACCCGGCGCACCTACACACTCATTACATTTAAGTGCACGTCCTAAAAACAAAATAAAAGAGAAATATAAAATGTACGTATTTATAGCTATAATAAAACATTAAATACACTTTTGCGTTTGTACTGTACCTCCAGCGAAAAGAGTGCAAAGGAGAACAATAAAAATGTTCAGATCCATCTTTGATCAGTCAGGAGGTGAATAAAATGATGACAAACTCATATCAGTGGTCTTTTATAGCTGATGAAAATAGGGTTAGGCTGTAGAAACTTGAAAATGAATGTGGGTGGGCATTCTGTGAAAAAGAAACTTACAATTTTCTAAATAACTGAGTGACTAACTGGATTTTCATTGTTTAATGATGCGTGACAGCAGGGACGTGCACAGGGGGGTTGCTCAGGTTGCCCGGGCAACTGCCCATATGCCCTTCTCGACTCAACTTGCCCTTCCGAGGTGGAATTTTTTTTACTTTTACTTCATTTACATTGTGCAGCGTTCCTTTGTTACTGTATTTTAATTAATTACAAAATTTTTATTTTTAAATTGCTGTCTCGTGTTTCTGAGGCATTCGCGAATTGATGACTCGTTTGAGTCGATTCCTTACAAAGTGTTGCAAATAATAAATGAGTCTTTTGAATCGATTCTTTACAAAGGAAATGGGCAAAAGTTTTGAATTGGTTCACAAATCAGTTTGAATGAATTGTTCAGATCGCTGCTAAAACAGAATCGTTTGATGCTGTTTTAGTCGTAGCCTATGTAGAAACACGCAGAATATAAACAGTTTTGGGTGACGTGGATATGAATTTACCAATCTTTTAACTAAAAGCAAAACTTCACACATGTACCCGCCATTACATACCCGCGACCTGTTCGTCGTCAAACACAGTTAAACGCGCGCAGCCAGAAGCATTGTAGCACAGACTGAAGATTATCCATCGATGATTGACGTCTGATTCGCTGTATACTGTACTGTATGATGTAAGTGATTCTCACAAAACACACGGGACATGTCAACATAAGAAAACATGAGTTTTGTCTAAAATCAGTTTGTGTAAGTGTAAACTGTCAATGTCCTCAGACCATCTTAGGAGATTCTAACTTTATACATAATGAATGCAAAACTCTTTGTCAGTTTTCTTGTCTGATACTTCAGCTATAAGCTACATCAACATTGAGACTAACGTTAGAGTTAATTTGTAATGCTTGTCTATTCTGTGTTTGTATTCTTTTTTCTGTACTGTTTGTGTATGTTGCAGTTTTACACATACTGTATAAGTGCCCTTCATAAGTATTGCTCTGTTTGCTATGGAGTTAAGAAATGTCTAAACATTAAAAGATGAACATTATACAAAAGTACAGAATCTGTCACATTATTTTTTTAATGGGCACTGAGCTGTGTCCTGTTTGTTTACACATGAAAAAAAGCATAAAATGTGTAGGATCATTGTAGGATCAGTTTGATTCACTTATGTGCATTTGGATACAACACACATAAATCAGCATTTAATGCTGTTGTTCTTTGTTGTTAAAGCATGAATGTGTTGAAACTCAAAGATTAATAAAATGTGACATTCTAAACCTCTGACACACTGATATTTATCTTACCAATATCTGGTCTCCATAGCAAAAAGAAAAAGGTTGTCTTTACTGTTCTGATACTTGATACTTCTGATACAGGGCAGGGCACTGTATTGTGGGTGTGTGTGCATGTGCATGTATGTATACCTAGATTTATTTTTTCATGAGTAACTAGTAACTCGCTACTTGAGTATTATTTTCATTGCATACTTTTTACTTCTACTTGAGTAATTATTTCTTTACTCGCTTGTACTTTTACTTAAGTAAAGTTTTTGGCTACTCTTTCCAGCTCTGTTAAAATCTTCATAATCCAGGCTGAGTTTGCCATGTTAGCCTAAATAATCAGACAGATAGCAGCTAGCTATCATAGCTTGCAGACAAGCAGCCTAGGCTACTATTTTTTTGGTAGGCATTAGGCAAACATGTTTGCTGATTTTAATAAAGACCCTGTTATTCTCAGTCCTTCATATAGGCCGTAAGTTCTTTTTCAGGGGGGGTGCCCTTTTTTAGGACGGAGCAACTGCCCCTAAAAATTCCTGTGCACGTCCCTGCGTGACAGGTTTTTAATGATTTAATGTTCAATTAAAAATAAAACCGAAAATGTTGTCCAGGCCTCAAATCAGTTACCAGTTTTAATGTAATGATATTTTTAATCTTATGAAAAATTCCCAGGACACAGTGGCTCAGTTGTTAGCACTGCTTCCTCATAGCAAGGTCTCCGGTTTAAGCATCAGCTTTTTTGCCAGATCTTTCGTTTTTTGTGTGTTCTCTCTGTGTCAGCGTGGGTTTACTCCGGGTACTCCAGTTTACTTCCACAGTCCAAGGACGTGTAAAGTGAATGCTAAATCATTTCTGTGTGGATCAACTTGTGTATAAATTAACTGGTTCTTGCCTTTAATAATTGAATAAAACATTGACCTTAAGATCTTCCTTACCCATTCTCTTTACCAGCAAAACAGGGCTAACTTGATATGAGATCATTATCTAAACGTAATCTGAGTGAAAAGTAGTACACTTTTATAATGTACTTAAATTTATATATATTTGCACACTAATTTTGTACTTTATACTAAAAATTCTTCTTTAGTACTTCTTAAAGGAATATTCCATTTTCTTAAAAGAAAAATCCAAATAATTTACTCACCACCATGTCATCCAAAATGTTGATGTCTTTCTTTGTTCAGTCGAGAAGAAATTGCAGGATTTTTCTCATTTTAATGGACTTTAACAGACACCAACAATTAATACTTAATTCAACACTTAACAGTTTTTTTCAACAGAGTTTCAAAGGACTATAAACAATCCCAAATGAGACATAAGGGTCTTATCTAGCGAAACGATTGTCATTTTTGACAATAAAAATAACAAATATCCACTTTTAAAGCACAACTTCTCGTTAAGATCCGGTCGTCATGCGCTAGCGTGACCCCACGCAATACGTCATCACGTCAAGAGGTCACAGAGGACGAACGCGAAACTCCGCCCCAGTGTTTACAAGTGTGTTGAAGGAGGACCGTTCCTACGTTGTTGTATGTCAACTGATACTAATTAATGTCTTTGTGTCAGTTTATTGTTTAAAATGGTCCGCAAATGTGCGTTTTATATATGTAACACGTGACCTTCCTACGTCACTACGCATTTACGTTAGGTCGCGCTGGACCAGACCTAAACGAAAAGTTGTGCTTTAAAAGTGTATATTTGTTATTTTTCTTGTCAAAAATTACAATCGTTTTGCTAGATAAGACCCTTATGCCTCGTTTGGGATTGTTTATAGTCCTTTGAAACTCCGTTGAAAAAAACTGTTAAGTGTTGAATTAAGTATTAATTGTTGGTGTCTATTAAAGTCCATTAAAATGAGAAAAATCCTGCAATGTTTTCCTCAAAAAACATAATTTCTTCTCGACTGATCAAAGAAAGACATCAACATTTTGGATGACATTGTGGTGAGTAAATTATCTGGATTTTTCTTTTAAGAAAATGGAATATTCCTTTAAGATGTTCTTAATATTATTTGTGTTTTTGCTATTTTAAGACACCATGAATATTAACTAAGATGCACTTTTAACATACTATCTCTGCATTAAAAAAATATGTAGTTAACTAACAAGTTTACTCTGAAAAAATGATTCATTCAATTTACTCAATTTTTTAAGGTAAGTGGTTGCAATCAATTCGATTAATCAGATATTTTTTTGTGTTTTTAAACAACCAAAACAAATGATGCATAACGAAAATTATGTGGCTGTAAAATGATCAAGCATTTGGTTTTTATTTCTGAAAAAAAAACAGAGGTATTGATTCCAACAATTTGTCTCCAAAACTAAGCCTATTTATTGCAGTTTTTACCCATTATGGGCCCTATTTTAACAATCTAAGCGCATTGTCTAAAGCGCACAGCGCAACGTCTAAATGGGTGCGTCCTAATCCACTTTTGCTAATTTAACCATTTGATAATGGTTTGTGCGCCGAGCGCATGGTCGAAAAGTGTTGGTCCTATTGTAATGAGAGTATTTTGGGCGTAACGTGCAATAAACCAATGAGAGTCTCAGCCCTTTAAAAGCCTGTTGCGCTGGCGCTATGTTTAATCCCTATTTAGATGACGGACTTTGTAAACTGAAAAACTAAGCGAAGGAAGAAGATCCCCAGTTTAAGATTAATGTTAAATAATTGTGTTGTTTTTCACTTGTATCGAAATTATTTTTTATTAAAACCTTTAAAAATCGTTTTCTTTTAGTCATGGAAGTAAAAAAGCAGGCTTTTAATTGCTTTAAATGTATGGCTATCCAAAATCATCATAAAATAATTTACAAGTATGTAAGAAAAGGTTTGTACTCTAAAAATACTTTATTTGTAACAAACAGGAGATAAAGAATTTACAATCGGCTCTCCGCACGTTTCAACACTTTGGACAGCGTTTTTTTTAAGCAAAGAGTTTTTTTAAACATTACTTAAAAATGTTTCTCATCTCACCATATCCGCAGGTACAGAGTCATCATATACAATAAATCCGTGAGGTAGCATTTAAAAAAAACACATTTAAAAACAGACGCATTTGTTAAAAGCAAAGCATTTATTTACTTACCAGGCTACAGGTGAAGCAGCTCTTTGCGCCTTCTAACGTCTCATAATTAGTCCTCATTTATGGCCAAGAGACTCAATAATAATCTTTTACATGCAATCCTTTAATCTTTCATATTTAAAAACGTTTTTGTGCTACTGCACATTTATGTACTATGTGATAAGCAAACCCGCGTTGTCCTCCAGTCTATAGGCGCATATTACTAATGCGCTCTTTAAATAACAAAAAAACATATTGCGCCATTGACTTTAGACTTTAGACCAGGTTTTGTTGGTCAATGGCGTAATCTATTTTAGTTGCCTCAAAATAGCAACGCGCCAACAATGCGCCTGAACACATCTCATTTTTAGATCAGAACACCCTTGGGCGCAAAAGGGGGCGCAAATGCATTTGCCATTTAAACAACGTGGCGCTAAACGTGAAAATTATAACTGCGCAGGGTGGAAACTAGCGAAAGACACTTGCGTCGCGCATTGCGCTGCATTGCGCCGGGTGTAAGATACAGCCCTTAGTTTTTAGACTGTAAGTGCCAGTGCCAACAATTAAGCAATTTAATTTATTAATATGCACAACAGGTTTCATGCTGTAATCTAGCCCTGACATCAAAGTAAATATCTGTTTCATGTAGATTTCTACACCTGCAGCATTTACCATGGCTTGCATCACTTGCATTGTGGTGCATTTTAGGTGAAGCATCCGTTTGAAAAAACGCGTCACGACATCACGTCCCGGTGTATACAGTAAATGCATGCTGAAGTTATTGTTGCGTGGCTACATAAAAGTTTAAGCATATTAAACACTTGTATACAATACTACACAGTTGGTCTATTAGCTAGTTTATTTTTGCATCAAATTATTTTTACCGAACATGGATTGGATCTTATTAACATTCAACTGACCAACATAATAAGAGAGGCACAAATTAAGCTAAAACAAATATAATAACACAACATGACAATCTTCAAAGGTGGTTTTTGCTATTCAGCATTTCTTTTATAAACAACATTAACTCATTTTTATTTATAAACATAAATAATGCCAGTGCTATTGCTTTAAACAGTATAAATATTGCTACTTCAAAAAAAGTTGGACTTCTTTTCCCCACTAAAGTGCAGTCTGTTTCTTTTATTGTCCAAGACATTTGAGCCAGCTCAACAAAGGTTTTCTGTCGGTGCTTAAGTATAGTGCACACCAGAACATTAAATCATTTAAATTGAAAAACAGACATGCAACTTATTGCCTTTATGCGGTTAATTAATAAACAATCGGTATCTGCCTTTCTCGTACTTTTGCCGATATGCCGATGGTTTCAAATTCATCAAAAATCGGACTGATAAATATCGGTGGCCGATACATCGGTGCATCATTAATGAATACGTTTACTACTTAAAAACTTCAAAGCTAAATATCATATAGTCAAACCAAATCACGACATCACTACAAATACAATAGCCTATGGGATTAAAATCAGCGACATCAAAAGGCTACGTTACCTTGTTTTAGCGACGCTTAGTGAAACATCAGTGGATGTTGGATGCTGAATATAATGTAGAATGTAATGATCCCAAACTTTAGACATTTTCTGTCGTTTATGGACATCTTTACTCTCCGCCATCACGCCAAATCAATTCAAAATGTATCACGCGCTATGGTGTGCTTCCTGAACATTGAACAACGGCCCGTGTGAATCTGATCTCTGCACGTATAGTGCGCGTTATAGGAATTATAACCTAGCTATTACTTTTGGTATTGCTTTTGAACACTATTATTAGTATTTAGTCAGAGACCTATGTCTGTAGCTATAAGATAATTTAGTGTGCAAATGTAAATTTAATAGAAAAATATATTACAGTAATCAAATATTCAGAGAAAATGCAACATTCTTAAAGATTAAACATACATAGTGTGTATGAACCTTAACCCAAAAACCTTCATCTTTATATTTGTTTTTCCTACTGTCAATGGGTACCCTCAATTATGTGGGTACTATAATTTATTAAAATAACTTCTTTTGTGTTTAACAGAAGAAAGAAACTCAGAGAGGTAGACCAACAGTAAATTATGACAGAAGTTTCATTTTTGGGTAAACTATCCGTTTAAATGCGTGAAATGAGTAAACAATGCATAAACGGCTGTTGAGATTGTAATCTCACTTGAAATGAGGAAAGGCTTGGACCCGGAAACAGGAAATCCTTACGTGGTGACTTAACAAGACAATATCACAAATGTATGATTTAAACCAGGAACCAACAAGCATTTTTAGTGTAAGTTAACACACAGATAAGATTGCACTTGACTGTCAAGACGAGTTTCTCTACTTCAAAACCTTCTCGCTTGTTTTATATACAATAAGGAATGCTCACCTTTGTCTTTATTAAAGGAACACAGTGCAAAATTACTGATTCTATCTGCTTCGTTTTAATGGCAGCCTTTCACAAAAATACCACAGAAGAAAAACAAATTTTTCAAACTTAAAATTTAGTTTCACTTTAAGTTGAATAAAAATGAAACTTAATTTTTTAGGTGTTACTAATTAAAGTAACTTTTTAAATTGAACAAATTATTAAGTAAAAACAAGCCATGTGAGATTACCATGTACATCATGATCTAGCTACTATACTTGTTTCCCAGGACAATGTCATGTAATTATCTGGTTATTCAAATTTATAAAGAGAATTTCGAAACATATAGAAATGTCCTTTTCACTGTAAAAATACGCAACATTTTCATATATTTTATGTTACTTTAACTTAAAAAAATAAGTTAAACTTGCAACTTGATTTTATATGTTTTGTTCAATTTTCACAAGCCCAAACTTTAAAAAGTAGGGTGAATTTTACTTGCAAAACCAAGTTGTTGACGTCATGCAGCATTTTTTACCAGCAGCTGTGTGATAACCATGATTTATAGGTTTAGAGCAACATGGGGGTGTGTACATTTTGACAGAATGTTCATTTTTTGGGGAACTATCCCTTTAAGATAAGCTTTTTTCACACGTGAAACTTTTAGCCCGAACCCACTCGGGTCGGACCTCTGGTCTTCTGATAAAAGTGGACGCGTGAAGACTGCCAAGGTTCCCAGGGATGCGAGACTATGTCTGAATTTACTCGCTTGCAAATTCAAGTTTGTGACTGTCTACACTGTAAAAAGTTAGATCAACTTAAAAAATTACTTTAATTGGTAACATCTAAAGTTGTTTTAACTTAAATCTTTCTCCTAAAGTGAAACTAAAGTTGAAAAAATTGTTGACTTAATTTTTAAAGTTGATCCAACTTTTCACTTTTTATAGTATACTGCTGCCTACTGGCTGTAGTTTTGAGAACAGTTTTAAATAAAACAAAAAGCAGCAAAATTGAGGAAAGTATGTTACTGAATTCATTAAATTAGAAATATTATATAAACTTACTAGATCAGGATTGTTCAGTCAAATGGTCTTCAGGTGTCATATTTTCAACATTCATATTTGTTGATGATCAACAGATACTATACTATTATGGGGCGGTTTCCCAGACAGGGTTTAAATTAATCCAGAACTAGGCCTTTAGTTGTAGGACATTTAAGTAGTTTTTACAAACAAACCTTTTGTGCAATTTGCATTTTGGGACAAAACAATGGGACTGATATATTTTAATGCATTTTAGTCTGGGACTATAGGATAAACCTTGTCTGGGAAACCTCCCCATTATGTACCTAATACAATGAGACTAAACTGTATTTATATAGTATTTTTACTATATAAATTTATATTTATTTAATACGTAAAATGTACTTATTAATTTATTGTGCACTAATGAAACTATTGGCAGGGCAAGAACAAACTACCAGGCTAGCAGAAAAAAACTTTATTGTTGATGAAATAATAAGGGCATTAAAATAATGAATTTTAATGAATTGAAATATATGTGTATTATGTATAGACGGTTTCAGCAGTAACAAACAAGCGTCTGTCGCGATCCGCACGTAACTTCCGGTAAACTCCGCTAAGAATAAATAACAACAAAGTTCTTTAAACGTAGTTTATTTATATAAGCAAAAACAACAAACATAGATTACCTAGGAAACCAAAACATTTGTTATTTTCGACGAGGCATTTGTTGAAGAGATCAGGTTAGCAACTAGTTAGACCATTAAAAAACGAAACCGGAAGGAAAGTTCGGATACAGACGTGTATCACGTGCGTCCGTTGAAACGGTCTATATGAAATAATTGTTTTAACACATAAGCTCATGAAGCAGTTATGTGAAAGATGTGGGTGTGCTTTACAGTCAATATACCATAGACCATCTTTCTATGTGATAAATAAAGTAGCTAGATTAGATATTCGGCGATGTGTCAAATAAAAAAAAGGCTGCAGTTCAGTACAAGTTTGAAGTCAGGGTTTCGAGTCTTTCCAAAAATTTTATCTGCTTTCACCTGCTGGTATACAAATCATTTTAGTTTGAAAATGTTTGTGCAACAGAAAGGTTTTGTGGATGTTAAAGGTTTGATGTGAGAACTTTTATTTTAGTGTAGAGACAATGAGTATTACAATTAGTACAGCAAAATATCATACATAAGACAACCACACCATTGCATTTACCTTTATTCATTCGGCAGACACTTTAATCCAAACATTACAATATCACCATTACATTAAATAATAAAGCGGTATATTCAGAGTTCAAAGAGTTCAAAGACTTAACAGGTTTTTGTTGTATGTTTACATATATGGGGTTCTTGTTGAACTTGTTTTTTCCAACCACAGACATTCCTTAATGATAATATCTGTCACGTATTAGCACTGAATGACGTTTAGTGATATTTTTGGCTACTTAATCATGTAATACATATTCTTTTGTTTAAAGATCTTAGCGCTGTTACAGAAAATTGTCAAAATATGTACTCCACCTGTCACTGGGGCAGTACCCTTGTAAAAATTCCTAATATATACCCTTAGGTACAGATATGTAAACATAACTTGGAGGTACTAATAAGCACTTTTTTGGTACAATACCAATATTTCCCTTTGAGGTATGAACTCTTTAGAAGCAAAGTTGTACTTTTTGAAAGGCTATAGGTAGGCCCGCTGGGGTACATATTTCATCTTTTTTGAGGGGATTTAGAAAAAGAGTGTGAAGTTCCGCTGAATTCAGTGGATCAGGATGCAGAAGATGAACGCCCATAAGAGAAAGACAAGGTTTTGAGTGACGCTCACAGCACTGTTACACAGATTCCCCTGACAGCATGAGATTTGCCCGTACCCTTGAGGCACATGTGATGCAGCATCACAGATCATTTTAGAGGCACATCCTTTTACAATCGGTGGCAGAGATGTAATATTTGCTAAACAAAAAAGAAAACAAAAGTTGAGTCATAAATAATTGATATGTTAATCATTCTAAACTGACCACCACACAGAAATATAATAAAAGAATAATGGATAGTCTTGTATATGAACTATATGAATGTATATGAATGTAAAAACTTGTTAACTGTCATATTCTTGTTTTCACATTGTATAATGTTTTTAACAAGAAGTGCAATTAGAAATGTAATTCAGTATATTTTGTCATATATTGGAGAAAAATGTCCTTCTTCTGTTGAGAAATTCTCACCTGTGGCTGTTGCTGTAATGCAGTAGTCTTCATTTCCCAAACAGCTTAATTTGTTTGAGCAAGTCTTCCCATCACAGTAATAACATTGTTTTCCATTTGGGCTGTTAGAGCTGGAATCTGTAAAAGAAACAAATCTTATTCTTTCACCTTAGGCTTAAAGGGGACATATCATAAAAATCTGACTTTTTTCCATGTTTAAGTGCTATAATTGAGTCCCCCTGCTTCTATCAAGCTAGAAAATGTGATAAAGCATGTGAAAAATAGGTACTTGAAATTTAGCTCCTCCTGTGATGTCATAAGGGGATACCACCGCTTGAAGGCGGAGTGCACAATGTTTGAAAAACGCTTTGTAAATGGGAGTCGGGCCGACTACCAAAACACACTTGTAGCCAATCAGCAGTAAGCGGCGTGTCTACTAACCAACATCCTTGCCTGGGTTGCGTATGTGTGGGGCGGGTCTATCAAAACCAGATTCTATTGGGGTAGGGGTGTGTTTGTTTAGGTGATTTCAAATGTCAACATTGGCTTTCAAACATTGTGCACCCCGCCTTTAATCTGCACTATCAAACCACGACACTGCCATTTAGTGTAGAGATCAGCTCATTTGCATTTAAAAGGACACACCCAAAACGGCACATTTTTGCTCACACCTATATTTGTTATAATAAATTATCTATGTGGCATTTTGAGCTAAAACTTCACATGTGTACTCTGGAGACACCAAAGGTTTATTTTACATCTTAAAAAAGTCTTGTGAAATGTATAGCATATCGTATAAAAAGTAAACAGCATCAAGGTCAAGTTCACTTTTATTTATATATAGCACCTTTAAACAACATTTCTGCTGACCAAGGTTTTTCACAATAACACAATAAAAAAATCATACAAAGCAGTCATACAAGAATTATTTAGTATGTAAATCAACAACAAAACCCATAAAACCAGATAAAAATCAAGACTAAAATTTAAGTTAAGACTAACGAATCTAAAGATTATAAATAATCCTGAGAAAAAATATATGTTATAAAGATAGGGAGGAGAAAAATATAATTGGCCGAGGTAGCAAGTATAATATACAGTACCTAAATTGTGTTATATATTAAAGACAATACCTGGGACATCTTGGCTATTGCACAGGTCTGTGTTGCAGCACTGCATAGACACCACTGACTTTGAAACGCCAACATTAACAGAGACATTTCCACAATACTGTGGTATATAACAGCTCTTAAGTTTAGAGGTAGACATAACACCAGCTAAAAATAAAACAACAACAAAAATTTATAGCATCATACCTGACCAAAGGGGTGAAAGAAAGAATATTTAGATTTAAGGTACATATTCATTTTATATTATTCAATATTTCCCATCTTCATTATTTCATTACTGCTTCCTAATCTTTTATTAAATGCAGTATTGTTTGTATTAAATGTGGCATGGCTCAGTGTTGTAAACTGTAATATTTATCATAAACATTAACATATGCATACATATTTTATTCAAAGTGACTTTACAAGGAAAGACATTGTTTAACCAGTATGTGTGCTCCCTGGGTTCGACCCCATGACCTTTCGCGCTGCTAATGCAATGTTCTATCACTGAGCTATAAAGATTAAACAACAGTAATGAAAAATGGGAACGAAATAAAATAATATAAGTAAATAAGAAAATAAATACAACACAGATGTTACTCTCGAGTCAGAATTTCAGTCGTCAACTCTGATACTTGAAATAGTACATTTACCCTCAAAAATACTGAACTCACCCAAAGTTGAAATACTTGTTGCACTCATACAGGTGGTATAGTTCGCTGTGGGACATGTCATCGCTACGCCTGTACAAGAACCTGTCACATTTACACACTGATAACATTTGAGCGAGTGTCCTTAAAAACAGAATGAGAGAGAAAGATTCAATATGTGTTTAAACCTAATAAAACATTAAATATACTTTACTTTCCTTTATACTGTATTAGTCCCATCACTGAGAAATTTGTCATGAACATTGTGCAAGTCAGTACATTACATACATTAAAAACAGTATACAAAAATATACTTTAGTGTTTTGTACTGTACCTCCAGCAATAAGAGATAAAAGGAGAATAATGAAGATGTTCAGATCCATCTTTGGTACGTCAAAAGGTGAACAAAATGATGAAGCATTTTCAGTGGCTTCTGTATTAAAGACAAAAGAGGGTGTAGCTGCAATGAGAAAGTGAAACCTGAATAATTAAGTGGGTGGATAATCTACGGCCGGGTTTACTCCTGGTATTAAGTTTCAAGTTTAATTTATTTCTAAAGCACATTTAAAAACAACAGAAGTTGACCAAATTGCTGTACATGTACTGCAGGATCATAAAACAAACAACAATAAAAAAGAAGAGTATTTAAAAAACAGATACAAACAAAACCCCACGGCTCTCATAGTGATTCAAACGCTAAAGAATACATTTTTTAAAGACTGGTTTTAAAAAACAGATTAGTGAGTTCCACAGTTTACCAGAGTCTAACTAATTAATTAATTAACTAACTTTAGGGACCGTCAGCAGCATAATGGTCATCAGAACTCAGGAAAGCTAAGTTGAAACTAGGCCATTTAGGTATTTGTAAGCAAACATTAAAACTTTAAAACTAGTGCCGGGCAAAGATTAATCGTGATTAATCGCATACAAAATAAAAGTGATTTTAGGCATAATATATGAGTTTGGGCTGTGTGCAATTATTATGTATATTTAACCACACACACACACACACACACACACACACACACACACACACACACACACACACACACACACACACACACACACACACACACACACACACACACACACACACACACACACACACACACACACACACACACACACATCATTTCATCTTTTTATTTTATATAGAATATATAAAAATATAAATAAATGTATATATACACACAATGTAAATGTTTCTTATATATATATACATGAATGTGTGTGTATTTATATACACTCAAAGGATTATTGGGAACACCATACTAATACTATGTTTGACCCTCTTTCGCCTTCAGAACTGCCTTAATTCTATGTGGCATTGATTCAACAAGGTTCAGCACCAGGCAACCTTTTTTCAGCCTTCAAGTGTCCAATTTTTGTGAGCTCGTGCAAATTGTAGCCTCTTTTTTGTAGGTTGTGCGTGTTGTGGCTTCACAAATGCTTTGCTGCATACCTCGATTGTAACGAGTGGTTATCTCAGTCAAAGTTGCTCTTCTATCAGCTTGAATCAGTCGGCCCATTCTCCTCTGACCTCTAGCATCAACAAAGCATTTTCGCCCACAGGACTGGCGCATACTGGATGTTTTTCCCTTTTCACACTATTCTTTGTAAACCCTAGAAATGGTTGTGCATGAAAATCCCAGTAACGTGAAATACTCAGACCGCCCCGTCTGGCACCAACAACCATGCCACACTCAAAATTGCTTAAATCACTTTTCTTTCCCATTCTGACATTCAGTTTGGAGTTCAGGAGATTGTATTGACCAGGACCACACCCCTACATGCATTGAAGGAACTGCCATGTGATTGGTTGATTAGATAATTGCACAAATGAGAAATTAAACAGGTGTTCCTAATAACCCTGTAGGTGAGTGTATATACATAATAATTACACACAGCACACACTCATATATTATGCCAAAAATCACTTTTATTTTGTGTGCGATTAATCGCGATTAATCTTTGCCCAGCACTACTTAAAATCAATCCTAAAATGGACCGGAAGCCAGTGTTGCGAAACCAATATGGGTGAAATATGTTCCCGTTTACGTGTGCGAGTTAAAATTAAGATGCGTTTTGGTTGATCGGATCACAAGTGGATGACGTTAAATACAGGTGTAAGCATCGAAAGTGGACAAAAGAGACGGATTAAAACCACGTGTGAACAAACATGTATCTCTCTTGCCCACTTGTGATCTGATTGACCAAAATGCATATTAATACCAGGTGTAAATGAAAAACTGAATCCTTTAGTTGTATTTTTAGATATTTGGGATTTATTCTTTGGGATTTTTGATTGTTGTTTAAAAGTTGTTAAATCTAATGGCTTTAAACTGGAAATGTTGTCCCATGTTTTTAAGTACATACTGGCTATCTTTAAAATCAGTTTACTGAAAAGTAATTTCTGAATAATCTATTGTTTCTAAAAATAAAACAGGAATTCATTTGCATGTCATAGGGTGTGTAAGGCTCATATAACAACACAACAACAAAACACAAGGTTGCCCTGCCTAACATTACACCCATTTCAACCCATTTTGTATAGTCTCATGCCTATACAATTCATAAATGAATGGATGGATAGGTACTTTAAAAATCACAGTGATGTCAATGACTACAGTCTCATCACTCTCACGTCTGTGATCCTTGCTGGATCCTCTTCAGTTTGCTTATGAAACAAACAGGTCTAAGGATGAGGCAGTCAACATGAGACTGTATTATACCCTGCATCTTGATAGACCTTGGACTTATGCCAGGATCTTGTGCACTTCATTTCTGCTTTCATTACCATCATGCCTGGTCTATTATCATCCAAACTGACCAGGTCTCTGTACCAACCCGAATTTGTAAGTGGATCACCAGCTTTCTAAAAGATAGACAGCACGTAGTGAGGCTGTGGAAACTCACATCCAAGTCCCTGACTATCACCACTGGTGACCCGCAGGGTTGTGTGCTCTGTCCACTTATCTTCTCCTTTTATACAAACCACTGCACTGCGTCAAAAAATCCTGAGCCCTTTGTCAAGATCCTGAAATTTGCCTTCCACACCCCAGTCATCTGCTTCATCCAGAATGGTGACTGCTCATAAGCTGGAAGTTGAACTGACGGCTGTCTTAACAGTGAAGATGATAGTGGACTTCAGGGGAAACCTCCCATCACTCCTCCCACTAATCATCATCAACAACATCGTGGCCGCAATGGAGTCTATCAGGTTCCTCAGGTACCCAACAAAGGTTCTATTTCTTTCGCCAGCTGAAGAACCTCTTCCTGGCACAGGAGCTGCTCAAACAGTTTTAGTCGGCCATTACCGAATCTGCCCTGTGCTCATCTCGTCTGGCTTGGTTCAGCTACTAAATCAGACATCAGGTGATGGACAAGCAGAGTCAGGTCAGCTGGAAAGATCATTGATTCCCCTCTGCCCAAGATCTTTACACCTCCACACACTCTTTCTTCAAACTGTTTTCCTCTGGCAAGCGCTACAAACTCTAAATAATTGAAGCTCATACATCTATCATAACTGTATATCGTACATAACCCTGCAAACTGTACATCTGTAAATGATATGTTAAACTGCACACCTACCTGTAAATAATATATCTGTACAAATAAGTAGAATCAGTAAAAGTACTGACAAATCTAACGGTTAAATATAGTACATCAAATAAGGGCCTTAGAATCGCCCCCCCCCCCATTGGTGAGTTGTGAGTTGGAGTTTGTGCAATATAAAATTAATTAAAACAAACTTTATTGAAATATTTTTCAAAATGAACAAAATAAGTATTCAGTAAGAAAAGGGATAATGAAGATGATTTTAACCTATAAGTTAAACTGTGTTTTCAAGACAACAATATCTTTACTAAATGTCAAGATGGGCCAAGAAACATGTAATTCAAATTTTATATTAATTTAATTGATTTATTAATTACATTTGTTGGCCAGTTACATTTTACATCTGTTTAATGAGTTGTTTTGTTCCTAATTGTTTTACTTTTAAAATGTATATTCTCTTTTTAATAGTTTGTGTTATCTTATTAGTTTAATTAACAGCCAAATAGTTGAGAAAAGTACATTTCTATCTTTCAAAAACCTCAATATAAATTTGAATACCCAGATGATTGCATGACATTGTCCTGGGAAACAGGTATAGTAGCTGGATCATGTATACGGTATAATCTCACGTGGGTAGTTTTAGTCTGTAAATAGTGAAAAGTTGGTTCAACATAAAAAGTTACTTCAATTGGTAACACTTAAAAATTTCAGTTTATACAACTTACATTTTTTACTTAAAGTGAAGCTAAAGTGAAATTTTGAGTGGAAAATTTTGAGTTTTTCTGTGCATCCTGATTGTGAAATGCAAAGTAAGTTTTTTAAAGTAATCTTTTAAGTTGATCCAACTTTTCACTTATTAAAGTGTACTATTCTTTGTAAAACTGCCTCAGAACAATATGTCTTGCAAAAAATCACTATGCAGATACATTTACTTGAGTGAAATCGCTCTTCATAAACCACAGCGATTGGCTTTGGACAAATTTGCACTGTAAGAAAAACTTTAGTTTTTCTGTGGTGGGGCTCCTGAATATTTTTGTGAATGGATGCGATTAAAATAAAGCAGATACAATCAGTAATTTTGTACTGTGTTCTTTTGTAAAGATAAGGGTGAGCATTCCTTATTGTATATAAAACAAGTGAGATGGTTTTAAAGTAGAGAAACTTGTCTCGGCAGAGTCACGTGCAATCTTTGTACATTAACTTACACTAAAAATGCTTATTGGTTCCTGGTTATAAATCATACATTTGTAGATTCAAGAGAAGCATTATTATTAAATGTTATAAAGTAACACACAGGCTATTTAAATACACTGAAAAAAGATTATTTCAATTTACTCAATTTTTTAAGGTGAGTGTTTGCAATCAATCTATTTAAATAATTTTTTTGTTTTTCTAATGTTTTTATAAATGTAGCTTAAATAACTTGATTGCGACCACTTACCTTAAAAAATTGAGTAAAATGAATAAATATTTTTTTTCAGTGCACACTTTGAGGGAACAGCCATATTGTAGTCGAAATAATAGTGGACATTATCGAGTGCACTTATTCAATAATAACTAATAATGAAAAACCCCTCACATCCACTTCATGCCCTGGTGGTGTGTTTTCTTTTATAATTACACCTTCAGTAACAGCCCGATTGCACCAAAGTGCAGGTCTAAGTCTAGCAGAAAGTCTTTTTGATATCGAGTCACGAGTTCCTGTTTCCGGGTCCAAGCCTCTGCTCATTTCAAGTGAGATTATCTCAACAGCCGTTTATGTGCACTGTTTACTCATTTCAAGCATTTAAAGGGATAGTTCACCCCAAAATTTAACATCTGTCATAATTTACACACCCTTATGGTGGTCTAAACCTCTCAGTTTTTATTTCTTCTGTTAAACACAAAAGAAGATATTCTGATAAATCCTAGAAACCACACAGTTGCCGGTACTCATTGACTGGGTATACTGCTGCCACCTGCTGGCTATATGTAGTTTTGCCTTTTTTAAATAAAACAAAAAGCAGCAAAATTGGGGAAAGTAGGTAACAAATATTTACTGAATTAAAGCTAAAATCTAATATTAATTTAATTACCAGATCAGGATTATTCAGTCAAATTTGGATGTCATATTTTCAACATTCTTATTTGTTGATAATAAACAGATACTAGTATATGTTCCCTAATACAATGAGACTAAACTGGTACTGAAAATATTTATTTTTGATTAATAAACTAATTAATTAATTTAATTAATTAATTTATTGTGCACGAGTGAGCAGGGCAAGTACAAACTATCAGGCAAGCAGAAAAATCTTTATTGTTGATGCAAAAACAAGGTCTTTAAAATCTCAGAATGAAAGCCGACACAACAGCATAACACAAAACACTGAAGTACACAAAAGTAAACATACCAGTAATATATGTGTGTATATGTGGATAGAAAATAATTGTTTGAAAATACATAAGCTCAGCAGTTACTGTGAAGGATGTGGGTGTGCTTCACAGTCAATATCAGTGGCGGCTCGTGACTGCTCATCCGAGGGCCGCTAATTCAAAATAAGTGTTCGGAGTGTCGTGGGTGATTCCCTTTTACAAAATATGCGTTCTGCGTGTCGAGAGATCCTGTGTGCATCACGTGTCCTGCCAAAAGTGCCTGCCGCAGTCGCGTGAAAACCATCCATGACAAAAAAGACGCTCACGTTCACAAAATACACGCAAGACACTCTCTTAACAGTAAACTTTGATTACGCATGAGATTATGTGAGTATCTGGAAAACACGAGCGTCTCCTTTATCATAAACCCCTTAGATGCGTCTGCAGCAGGCACTTATTTTGACAAGACACGTGATGCACACACGATCCCCCAAAGTGCAGAACACATTTTTTGAAAAAAGGAACCACACACATGACGGGCTACATACATGTTGTGACGAACTTTGCATCGAGCGCCCTTGAAAAAGAAGTCACTGGCCGCCACTGGTCAATATACCACATACAAGATCTTTTTGTGGTAAATAATATGAACTCTTCGGATGCAAAGCTGCACTCTTTGAAAGGGCTAGGCCCGCTGGGGTAGATATTTCACTTCTTTTTAGGGGATTTAGGAAAATAGTGCAGTTCTGCTGAATTCAGTGGATCAGGATGTAGAAGATGAACGGCCATAAGAGAAAGCAGGGGTTTTGAGTAGTGACGCTCATAGCATCGTTACACAGATTCCCCTGACAGCATGAGACTTGCGCGTTCCCTTGTTGTGCAGCATCACAGATAGTTTTAGAGGCACATCCTTTTACAGTCGGTAGCAGAGATGAAATATTTACTAATGTAAAAAAGCAGAAGTTGAGTCATAAATAATTAATATTTTAATCATTCTAAACGGCCCATACAGAAATCAAACAAAACAATAATGGATTATATATGAACTTTGAAGGAACAGTATGTAGGATTGTGGCCAAAACTGGTATTGCAATGACAAAACTTGTGGCTAAAACTGGTACTGCAATCACACAACTGGTGGCCAATACACAAAATGACAACATAAACATCAGTTGAGGGCTGCAACTCCACTTTTTAAATGACAATATTCTGTCCGGACCACTGTTGTCAGTGATATAAGTATTTGAAATAAAAATGATTTCTTAATGTCTAGTGACATATCAGGTCCATTTTATGATTAATTGATATACATTTCTTACATACTGTTCCTTTAAAGATATAAAAACATGTTAAATGACATATTTTTGTTTACCCATCTATACTTCTAATGTTTTAAACAATCAGAAGTGTAATTCAATATACTTTGTCATCTATTGGAGAAAAATCCTTCTGTTAAGAAATTCTTACCTTCTGCTGTAATGCAGTGGTCTTCAGGTCCTACACAGTTTAATTTGTTTAAGCAACTCTTCTCATCGCAGTAGTAACATTGTTTTCCATTGGTAGTGTTAAAGCTGGAATCTGTAAAAGATACTAATCTTAATCTTAAACTTAATGCTAGCATACTGTATATAGGGTAGGGGGAGCAGGGGCGAAAGTAAAATTTTTCAGAAAAATATAATTTTAAAAGATAATGTCTAGACAGCGATACATTTTTGCTGTGGTCAGTAACTCACACGTGTGTTCTATCAATACCAGGTGGAATTTTGTAAAAATGTAAAACGACAGTATAATTTTACTTAGGGGTGTAAAGAATAATCGATTCGTATCGATGCATCGATTATACAGCCGCCGATTCGATGCATCGATGCGTCCGCAAGAGGATCGATTATAAATGTGTTTATTTTGCCGCCTGTCTGCTCGGTCTATTTTCAGCATTCGCTCAGATATATGCGTACAAACAACTATTAAGCTGCGCGTGGCGCTCACTAACCTCATTGTTATCTTCTATGTCACACCGCTTCACACGCGTTATTTACGTTTCACAGTCTGTTGTTCACACACATTGCTGAGTCTTTTAAAAGCAACACGCAATTTCTGTTATACTCGCGCTTTTTATACTATTTTTTGAACCACCAGGCGGCGACGCGAGCAATAAAGTCAAACACAAAGAAGAGGATAGAAGAAGTCGTCCGCTGGAACAACCCTAGTGCTTTTAACATTAGAGTTTGATATATATAAATATGAGAACATGAATAAAACAACAATCTTTTAAATATGTCTTTATTAAACATTATCATTTCATTAACGTTTTTACTAAACAAACAGTACAGACATCTTAAGGTTTGTATTTTATTCCTCATCCAGTGGTTCATTCTATACAAATATAAGCCAAACATTGTGAATCATGTAAAATAATTCGTGTTTTAAACTGCAAAGTTTCCATACTTTACTTCCAGAGTGTCAGATAAATATATACATTGTTTTGCTTGGATTGATCAAAGAGATACGTCACAGGCTTGCCTGCTCGGACAGAATCGCCTCGAGTTCGGTCATTTTCGGATGCGGAGCCGCGCGGAAAGTTACAAAAAATGCCGTGCACAGCGCCACGCAAAATGGGGTTTCGCGTGACCGCCCACTCAGCGTTGACGTCATTTTTGCCGCGCGCACCAACGCGCTCTTGCGGACGCGGCGACCATAAATTAACCAGCCCTGCCCACAGCTAGATGAATTGAGACGCAGCAAGTGACCCGCGCTGTCTAGATGAGTAGGAGGTTTTCTTAAAAATAAGAACATTAAGCTCTCGTCTAGTGAATCCAATGCTCTAAATGGTCATTAAACATCTAAAATAATCCTTATCTGTACGTTTCCTTAAGTGTATACCGTCCCAAATCCATAATCTAAAGCAAAGATGGGTCTTCATTCACTTTCGGTTTCGTTTTTAAAGCATGCAGAAATGACAGAAAATACATTGCTTGATGTTAAAATAATTATTAAAAGAGATAAAGTTCTGGACCTGATTGATGTTAAAAGAGTTATTAAGAGTGACTCAAAAGCAGTCTTCCAGACGCTATCGTCTGACGCCGGTTTCACACCGCATGCGTGAGCAGCGAGTATGCGTAGCATCAGCAGCGCGTGAGGAGAGCGTTGCTGCGCGTGGCCATTGTGCTTTCATACCGGCTGCGTTTGCAGCGCATACTGTGCAGTTTAATAACAGTATAAAAATCTCAAAATCTCTTCACATTACTTTATTGTACATGCATTAATGAGCAAAACCTCTTCAAGACGTTTTTTGACGGTCATTGTTATTTATAAAACTGTGATTTGTTTAACCCACATTGTTTTCGTGCTGTTCTGGTCCGTGTAATGACAGATATAGACACAATACATAATTATAGACATAAAAAGCCCATGGCACATTATTAAATCTGTTTCTCTGAAGTTTTACAATAAAATAAAAAATATCACTCAGTGATTGACAGCATAAAGCAGTCGATCGTGTTTCCCTTCAACAATTTAAGCATAGATTTATAGGTGTATGTCTCTATTTCTCTGAAGATTATAGATGAGGAGTCATTTAGTGCTGGGCAGACAGTGAATGACAGCGCAGTCTTCTGGTGTTTTTAAATATTTCATTGCTTTCTTTTAAATTGCTCAAAGTCATGACTGTTTTAAACACACTTGGCGTCACATTTATTATTTTATGGTTAAATTACACTTTTTCGCGTCAATCCACGACCATTTAAAGCATAAACAATGCACTGTCACTTTAATTGAGCGTGAGCAGCGCAGCAAAAATAGACCCGACGCCGAAATGATCACAGCACTGCTGCTTCAGCGACGCTCCTGCCACGCGAGCATGCGCTGCTCACACGTGCGGTGTACATGCTTTAACTTGTTAACATGGGCGCCGAAAAAAACACGCGCCGCTTACGCGCTGCTCACGCTTGCGGTGTGAAACCGGCGTGACGCGCATGCACACAAACGCGGGAGTGCGTGACCCATATAGACATTTAAAATTACAGTTTTAAAAATATCTGTTTTGACAAGAATTCACGCAGGTATGACATATAATCTGTTTTATCTTAAGTGAATGTTTGGTTAACTGTTGAGGAAAAGTATCTGTTGTGTAACATTAGGCTATATTAAACCCTTGCATTAGCCTACATCTTAGGACGGTTTCACATTTGGTGCGATTGCCTGGTCTGAACCCGAGTTCGATTGCTCCCCCCTCCCCATGCCCCCCATGGACTGTGTTCACATATTTGCTGCATCCGAAAACTCAAGGCAGTGACTCGTTGCCTCGCTGCCTCATGAGGAAATGACTTCGGAGGCATGAAGGTAGCTCAGAGAAAGACTTTCGGACACACTTCTAAGGCAGCGTGTTTGAAATTTAAACAGAGAGCGCCTTTGTGATAACTAATCACATATTTGAAAACTACAATACTAATTTCTCGCTAGAAATGCAATTAAAAGGTGTAAAAAGTGAAAATATACCTTTATTTACACTAAATTGGTGGTCCAGTCGCGTCCTTGGCCGCCATTTTATTTTTTCGAACTCGACCGGACTCGACCAATCACATTCTTAATGTACGTCCACGCATAGGTATCTCAGGAGACAGGAAGTAAACCAAACATTGAATTCGGACATGCCTTGATGCCTTGCTACCTTGGAAAGCTGCCTCAGAAGGCAGCAATTTAGAGTTTTCGGACGCAGCCATTATTTTTGCATCCGAACCGCGGTACACTTGCATCATCAAGCTGCAGCCGGCGCGTTCTCATGTTGCTTGGCAACCGCTGTAAACGAGAAGACGACAAGCGTGATTGACTAACTGCAAGCAGAGAGATGATTTCTGAATGGATGATTTCTGAATGCCTCCGCAAAAATTGACGTCGGCGGACAGACCGTTGTCATCGAAACGACTTTAGTATGTTTGCGGCAGACAGACGAAAGTGTGGTTCTGTATTATTTCTTTGAAAACAAAACCAAAGGTTTAAAAAGTAAGAACAAAGTCAAGCAAGCATTCTATGCATTTTGTTGTCAAGGTAAGTGCACGCACACAAACACACACGTCTGTTTTGGTGGGACATTCCATATAATACGTAATTAACAGCGGTTCACTTCCGCGATTTGATACGATTGTGCTCACATTAGCAACGAACCGATCTGGAGTTCACATGAAACGAACCCCAGACCACCCTTTTTAAGCGGACTCGAGTACGTTTCGCGGGTGCGCACCCGAGTTCGGAAGACAGCGTTCACATCATCCAAATGTACCGAACTCTGACGCCAATCGAACCCGGGTGCGCACCAAAAGTGCTAATGTGAAAACGCCCTTAAAGTGGTCTGTCTTATGTCAAATTTAAACAATACAAAAAACCATAAATTTAACACATAGTAATATTGTTTTTGCTTGCGTGAACAGGTGTAGTTCTCTCATGTTTGTCAGATTCCAACAAATCATGCATTGTTTTGAAGTTTATTAATGTTAAATGTTTGTTAAATGTTAACTAATTTTAGAAAATTTGCTCATCCCAACTCAATTTGCAAGCACAGGTCACAAATGATGCAGCAGCAAACAGAAATGGAGAAAGAACAAGGTCTTCTAAAGGAAAATTAAATATAAAACTATGACTGATGGTTCTGTTGAAAATGTAAACAGGGTGTTGTAAACATACATTTGCATATAGCATAAATATTTGTCCAAATCCATGTTGATTAGAGCATTAAAAACTTAAATTAGGGTAAATTTAGAACAGATAAAATTTTTTTAATCTTTTGACAGCCCTAAAAAATATCTAGAATTGAATCGGATCGAATCGAATCGGATCACGGGGAATTCTGAAGAATCGAAAAGAATCGAATCGTTGACCTAAGAAATCGGTATCGGATTGAATCGTCATGAAGGCTCCAATTTACACCCCTAATTTTACTTTAAACTTAAGTAGTGAATTGTTACAGTACTTTCGACCCCACCTGCAGGGACAAAAGTAACACAACAAAACAGGATAGATTTTTGTGGTTACAGTTGTTTTTAGTAAATATACATGACTATGACCTCGTTAATATGTAACTGCAAACATATTTTGTAATTTATCTTTGTAAAAAATAATGAAATTACATTTTCATTTTAAATTTCAGTTTTATCAAATGTTTCAAAAGCAACCAACAGTACAAACTTAAATGGTTGAGAATAAGAGATTTTTTCACAGTTTGAACATCATGAAAATGAAAATATATCAAATTAGAATAATATTTTTTTTTTACATAAACAGTAACAAGTGTTACTTTAGTCCCGACAGGATCTCCTGCACATTTAAACACGATTTACTTTTATTTTGAAAAACTCTGAGACGTGAAACTTCAGGATGTATTAATTACAGAACTAAATAACCTGTAGATTGATCAGTACTTTAACACGTGAAACCAGAAACACAACGCGTTATAAGCAAAAAATAGAAAGCTAAAGGAATTTACTTATCATGGTTGAAAACAGCTTTCTGGATCTACACGCGGAAAACAAGATATTTGTCAGCTCTGTCAAGGGTTTGTGTGCTTAAGATGTTGTCATAGTTTGGGAGGCAGATGCTATCAGAAAATCGCTTTGTTACTTTCATCCCTCGTTACTTTTGCCTCGGTTCTCCCCAATATAGTGTACAGTACATAAATTGTATTATATATTAAAGACAATACCTGGGACATCGTTGCTATTACACAGATCAGTGTTGCAGCACTGCATAGACAATATTGACTTTGAAACAACAAAATTAACAGATGAGTTTACACAATCCTTTGGTATAAAACAGCTCTTAGATTTATGGGTATATGTAACACCATCTAAAAAAAAGAATAATAATAATTATAGCATCACACCTGATAAATGGTGTGAAAAAATGATATTCAGATGTTAAAAACATTAATTTAATATTACTCAATATTTCCCATTTTCATTATTTCATTACTGTTTCCATAATCTTTTGTTGAGTGCTGTTTTGTTTGCATTGAATGCAGCATTCTTGTAAAGCAGAAATTTTATTATGACCATTATGAATTTGACAGACACTTTTATCCAAAGCAACTTACAGTGGAGTCAATTTTTTTATTATATGTGTGTTTCCTGGATTCGACCCCCTGACCTTTTGCACTGCTAACACAATGCTGTATTACTGAGCTAGAAAGATTAAACAACAGTAATAAAAATAATGGAAAATAAGTCAAATAAAATAAATATATAAGAAAAATAAGAAATTAAATACAAGTCTATATACACTCAGTATAAGTCAGAATTTCATTCGTCAACTCAGATGCTAAGATGGTTTACCTACAATAGTAAATAGTACATTTACCCTCAACTTACCAGTTGTTATACTTGTTGCACTCACACAGGTGGTATGATTTGCAGTGGGACATGTCGTTGCTACACCTGAACAAGAACCTGTCGCATTGACACACTCATAACATTTGAGCGAGTGCCCTGAAAAAACAGAATGAGAGAGAAAGCTTCAATTCAATGTTTAGGTAATAAATATTAAATACACTTTAGTGTTATGTACTGTACTGTACCTCCAGCAAAAATAGTAAAAAGGAGAAAAATGAAGATTTTCAGATCCATCTTTAGTCTATCCGGAGGTGATGAAATTGATGAAGCATTTTCAGTGGCTTTTATGGTTGAACGAAGAGGGTGTGGCCAGGGGCGTCATTAGGCCATTTTTAGGGGGGCTTTATGTTAGCTCCATAAAATAAACACAGATTTGTAATCGCTTCAGTTCCCTTTAAATTTTATATGAAAACAGCAACAGGGTTCAACGCGTTCAGCCCATCTAATACAATGGAATACTCCAATAAGGTGGCGGAGCTAGAAGGGGGTCCAAATTTAATGCATACTTTTACTTCTTACTTTTACTTTTAATTATTGACAGTATATTGTCATGGGGTGAAAGCAATTCTTACCAGAAAGTACAAATGCACTTATGGCAACAGATTCGATTGCTGTAAATGGCCAAACACGTCCCATATCCTAGCTTGATTTTGGTAAAATGCTAAAAAGTTTTACAACCCAGAGTTTAATGAAAAAAAAACACAATGTTGTTTTCTATTTCCTAATAAGTAGTGGTTTTCAACATACAGGGGCAGTTTCCCGGACAGGGATTAGACTAGTCCTAGACTAAAATAAATATAAGAACTGTCCAAACTGAAAACAACTTGCACTGACATATCTTAAAATTGATCAGTGCCCTTTGTTTTTCCTCAAAATGCACCCAATAATGTTTTTAGTAAAGCATGTTTGTGTTATATATCCTAATTAAACTAAGGCCTAGTCCTGGCTTAAGCTAATCCCTGTCCGGGAAGGTTTCGACCGCAAAGTGATTATATCTTAAAGGTGATTAAGCTGTAATAAAGAAAATAGGAAATTTAATGTAATGAGCATAATGAAGGTAATGAGAAGTAATTGCAAAAAGAGAGAAGTAAAAAGGACCACTTTGGTCATACAGGGAACAAAACAGCAAAATACCTTTATTTGATATGAAAATTAGTTCTACGGAAGATGATTTGTCCATTGGCATATATTAGAGATTAAAAGGAAGAAAGTGCTGATTTGGTGTGTAATGATAATATAACAAAAGTATATAACCACTCAAATCTACAGATGGTACTAAGAACCCTGAGACAGGATTAACATAAATTGGTGTGGTGGTTCCAGTAAGAGAAATTGAAGTTCATTTCTTATTAACTTCGATCAACTAAAGTTTTATGCAGTTTCCACATGAACTGCTGTATTTATTTTGACTTTTTATGACAACAACAACAACAACAACATTGGTGTTTAGTTACACTGGTGAATCCATTATGGACAGTCAAACGTAATCAAAGATAAAGATACAGGTTAAAGTTTCAAACTATGATTTATTCATTTGTGTTTAAAATGTTGATGTAACAGAACTCAAATGAAAATAAAAACAAACTTTTTTTTAAACAAACTGCATTTACTGTACTGTAGTCTGTATTATTTTCTTTCCTTATAATCTTGATTGCGTTTTTTTCTGCAGTTGAGAATTGATGTTTTAGTATTTACATATATTCAAATACACAGATTAAAGCAGGGTTAAACAGGGTAAAGCAATGGTAAAATGACCTTCAAATTTCAACCCCATCAGATAATTCATTACAATTTTCCAAATATTGTCTCAAGATGCATTATTGTGAGCACAAAACTGACAAAAATCTACTCAATTTCTCTGCTTTTGTAGTGTGGCTGTATATAAGCAATACTCAGGATCTAATGTATGTGGAGATCACCGTGGTAAATCCAAAAAGAGAGACATAATCTTGATGAACATGAGAAGATACAGGTAAGCACGACACGAAACAACCACCAACAAACATACAATAAAGCCAAGAAGTGGCATATATATGATGATCGTTGGAAACAATAAACTGTCACGGTACGGTTTAACACAAAAGAGAACCCAAACGCAGACACGACTGAAATAATAAACTGGAGGTTTATTTCTACAAACACAAAAACCCACGTGGGGGTAAAACAGATAAATAAACACGGATGATGAACACGAAACAGAGGAACAAAACACTGGAACAAAATAAAACTGATGTAGGAACACGATTCAGGAAAACCAGAAGACAGGAAATACAAACACTGAATCTCGACGAACGAACGCGCACACGACAGAGAACAAGAGGGCAATATAAAGACACGACATCAATGGGGAACAGGTGAACATAATTAATTACGTAAGACACGAGCACATAAGGGAGTAGGGTAAAAGTGACAAGACACTGGGAACACGTGACACAAATACATAATGTGAAAACACGTGTCCCCACACAAAACACAATGCTGCCATGACCTTGCCTCAGAAATAGGCCCTGAATAATATACCAAGGTCAGGCAAGACCATGACAGCGACAAGACCGTGGGAACACGTGGAAGCCACATACACAATATGACTCCACGTGTCCCCACACAGAACCAGAGGTGGGTAGAGTACCCAAAATCTGTACTCAAGTAAAAGTACAAGTACTTATACAAAAATGTACTCAAGTAAAAGTACAAGTATCAATCTAATTATTTACTTGAGTAAGAGTAAAAAAGTATTAGATGAAAAAACTACTCAAGTAGTTAGTTACTCGTTACTTCTGATCTGATAGAGAAGTAGTGCAAAAGCACTGAATTTCAGATTACTTGGAGGGTTTTCACAAACCTTTCCGTAAAACTCTCATTGTTCTGCTTATATACAAGTAAAGCAGCCTATCTCAGTCCTGCAATGGTTACATTAACATCACATAACGTGTCATTTGAGAAAAAATCTCAAACACACACACACAGATGTTTTTCTGACGGTTAACTCTATATTTATTTTCATGTTCACAACACAAACTTGTCAGCGTCTGCCTTTAAACATGCAAACAGTAAACAAATAAGAACGTGTGTGTCTGTTTGTTATCATGTTTTTATATGAATAGGTTATTTTCTTTGCCATTTAAAGTGCAATTACTGAACATAAACAGGAGCTTAATAAAAATTATCATTTTAGATTTTCATATGGAACTTATCTGTTTTTGCAAATCATATCTACATTTATTATAATATATAATACATGTTTCTTTCAAATCAATCTTTATTCTTTTATTTTTATTCATTCATTCTTTAGGAAGGATTTAAATAAAATACAATCCCGTTTTTATTTGAATGTATTTTCTACACATTAGTGAGGTGTCCGGATTTGTGTATAAATGCAGTCATTACATTATGCTGTTAAGTTTGTTTAGTTGTGGGGAAATGATATGGAAATGTGCAGATGTGAACGTGCTGTTTGTATGGTTTAACTTACATTAGGATTTGTAATCGTTTGCACAAGAGTGCATATGGCAAAAAAACTCGGACAGTGTGTAAAAATGACCATTAATACTGTTCAAATAGACAATACTGTGACACTTACTTCAGGCTGGATCTTGAATTCCTGTACGCTGAGATGTCAGCTCGTTTATTGAACAAAGCATGCATCGCATTATGAAACTATTCTTTTTGACCTCCTGTGGTGAAAACATAGACCGAACTTGAAGCCCCCAAGCATGATCTGCCTCCGATATCTCGCACACGCGCCCTCATCTGCTTCTCCTATCATCTACGCGGCCGCGCGGTTGCGCGCGCTAAAAGGGTGACCGCGCGGTCGCGCGCTAAAGGGTGACGCAGCCTGTTTCGCGCAACTTTCGAACACGCCCTATAAACTTTAAAAAAATATATATATTCATTAATTATTACCATTTGACAGTACAGTTTTTTCACTAGAAATGTACTTGAGTAAGAGTAAAAGTACCCATCCTTAAATTTACTCTAAAAGTACTAGTTACCCGAAAAATGTACTCAAGTAAATGTAACGAAGTAAATGTAATTCGTTACTACCCACCTCTGCACAGAACATAATACTGTCATGGTCCTGTCAGATGTACTCAGACCTTAATCTAGCACAGAAGGTCTGACAAGACCATGACATAAACACCTGGATTTAGTACAGCTAAACAGAACTAAGGGAGGTACGCTATAATAAAGTTTTTATGACAAAACAATTCTGCATAGAATCCTATGTATCCTTGCTCATAACTAAATGTCTATATTCTAAGCACTAAAGTGATTAACTTTACATAAACAGACTTGGTCAATTACAATTAAATTCAATCGAAGAAGAAAACGATAGGAAGATAGCTATTGAAAACAATAACATTAATTTAATGTCAACCAGTGTTACTTTTAACTATACACAATCACTTCTGAACAATTGTAACTACAAAACTCAAAGAATAAACAGAAACTAGATATTAAAGTTTGAAGACAAACTTTATGTTGGCTTAAAAAAGCGTGGCCTGAACAGTTTCACAGGATACACGTAAAGTTAAGACGTTCAATTTAGTCTAGCTGGTTGTTTGCATGATTAAGAATGAATACAGCTTGATTTATCATGAAGACAGCATGATTGGAATGAAGTTAGCATGAAGTTAGCATGATTAGCATGAAGTTAGCATGATGTTACCATGATTAACATGAAGCTAGCATGATGCTTGCATGATTAGCATGAAGCTAGCATGATGCTAACATTATTAGCATGAAGCTAACATGATTAGCATGAAGCTAGCATGATGCTAGCATGATTAGCATGATGCTAGCATGATTAGCATGAAGCTAGCATGATGCTAGCATGATTAGCATGAAGCTATCATGATGCTAGCATGATTAGCATTAAGCTAGAATGATTAGCATGAAGCTAGCATGATGCTAGCATGATTAGCATGATGCTAGCATGATTAGCATGAAGCTAGCATGATGCTAGCATGATTAGCATGATGCTAGCATGATTGGCATGAAGCTAGCATGATGCTAGCATGATTGGCATTAAGCTAGAATGATTAGCATGAAGCTAGCATGATTAGCATGAAGCTAACATGATGTTAACATGATTAGCATGAAGCTATCATGATGCTAGCATGATTAACATGAAGCTAGCATAATGTTAGCATGATTAGCATGAAGCTAGCACGATGCTAGCATAATTAGCATGAAGGTAGCATGATGCTAGCATGATTAGGATGAAGCTAGCACGATGCTAGCATGATTAGCATGAAGCTAGCATGATTAACATGATGCTAGCATGATTAGCATGAAGCTAGCATGATTAACATGATGCTAGCATGATTAGCATGATGCTAGCATGATTAGCATGAGGCTAACATGATGGTAGCATGATTAACATGAAGCTAGCATAGGGTGACCATACGCGCCATTCTTCCCGGACGCATCCCGGACGCATCCTGACCAGGATTTCTATTAAGACTGATTGGAGTAAAATGAGCCCACCCCTCTCTATGACACTCTGGTGCAAAGATATCCATCTGGGCTTTTTATAATGGTAGTCTATGGGAGATGTTGCTAGGGTACCCAAAATTGTTGCTAGGGGCATGGCTTAATAGCTCTGGGGCGATCCTAAGAGACTAATTGGATGACTGAGTAAAATGAGCCCACCCCCATGTCTCTACGACACTAAAGTGAACATATTCCATCTGGGACGCTTTTATTCCCTTATATGGGCATGTTTTTCTGCCCCATTATAAGTCAATGGGAAATTTTGGGGGCCTCTTACACCCCAGGGGTACAGCTGACACCCTATTGTAATGTATGTTCTTATAGAGCCTGTCAGGCTCCTTAAATGTGGTAAGCCACAAGTTTCTACAAGTTTCTCACTCACAGCTATGACCCGTCAAAGTTTGTCTCCATGTTAAGTAAATGGAAATTTTGGGGTGTTTGAGCGCCCCGTTTAGGAATTCGGAAGGTCCCATCAGTTAGAAAAGATATAGCACACTAAGTCAGACCAGTCTGTGGAAAATTTGGTGCATGTAGCTTGAAAGCTCTAGGACGAGTTAGTGTCAGAAATTTTGGGGTGATAAGAAGAATAAGATATAAGTTTAAACGCAATAACAGTATGTTGGCTTTTTCAAGCCAACAACTAAACTTCTAATTCTCAAACATGAATGAACATTACAACTAACAAAAAATAGTGTTTCATTTCAAATTTTACTTTCTAAATGCAGTCCCATGTTTATAAAAATCATTCAGGTATTTCAACACAACATTACAGTATTAAGTTAATTTCCTTCTTACAAATTTAAGTGGATTATACACAATAAAATTAAGCCAAGTTTACTGTTGTGTAAGATGCAAAATATCCAACCTTTATAAGCCAAATAATGCACCTAATTTTATATGTAATTCTTCGGAGCAATATAAACCTGTGCTTTGTTATTTTATACTCCTTTTACTATGTTATGTTACTTAATACGCCTAGGGTTGCTTTGATGTAAAGTATCATAATCATTGAGTTGGGAGTATATGCATGACAGCTCTTAAATTGCATGTTTAACAAAGTGACACATATATGGTTTTGTATTTACTAGTTTATTAAGAGTAGAGAGATTGATGAATTGTATTAGATAGAAATAAAACATAAGGGATACATTACAGTTTAAAGGATGATTTAAAGACCTGTCTTTGTGGGAGAAAGCGCAGAGGAGTTCGGAAAAGAATGACAAAGAGTCTTCGTCGTATATTTAAGATATTAGAGGACTTTTCCAGTAGACGTAAAGATTAAAGGCATGCCATGAGGCCCTGAATATGATTCCTGGAATTCAGCATTGAAACCGTCCCTAAAAATTGATGCTGCTGAAGAACTTATGCAGTTCTGGACGCCGTGCAGCATCAAGCATCTCTGTTGTCTGACAGCCTGAAATCTTGTGTGCTCTAGACTTAATACATTTTTAGACTTTGTATTTTTGTTTTATTACTTTTAACTAAGTTGCAATCGCAACTAACTAAATTGTATTAATACATTTTATAAAAGATAAGTCGTCTGCTTGCGTGAACTTAGCTCAAATAATCAACCACGGGGAAGTCTTCTGACAATTATGTGAGTATAATCTAATCTTTCGAATTTTACCTTATTTAAGGTAATGTGTGATTGGTATACTTAGGGAAGTAATTGTTAGATTTGACTATCCTTGCCTAACCCTGAATAGAAAGAATAGGCAAAAGGTACAAATTTTCGAGCCATAAAACATTACTCATTTTATTTTTGTTGAATCTTATAAGGCACAGAATTTTTTTTTACAGTGTAATGACAATTTTTCTGGATAGTGTGTATACAATTGCCTGGCTTTATAAAAATTAGGATAAAATAGCATGCTCATAAAGTGTAGCATTACTATTAATAGCAATATTCTGAATAATGTAAGTGCCTACATTTTATTGATTGCCTAGTATAGATAATATATTTAAATTTTGAAATATATTTAATTTCACAAAAACTGCAACAAAGTTACACTGTAAACAGTGATGTGAACGAATGATGGAAAAAAATTGGCAACAGTGCCACCTGCTGGCCAAAGCTGTGGGCTGTTGCATGTTGGACAAACTAAGTTGCAGTGTAAGTTTTTGAGTTGACAAAACCCGTTCCTGATTAATTCAAGTAATCTGTCTCGTGATGCTAGTTATCAACTTTCTCTCACAACTCAGATTATAGCCTCATAATAAGGATAAAACTGACTGAAAATTCATAACCAACATATTTCATGTAATTGATATAAAACTTTCAATATAAAACAAACATTTGTAAAAAAGAATACATAGACAATACAGTACAGAAATAATGACAAGATTGAATGTCAGATTTACATCACTATGCTCGTAATGTAGCTGATTGGTCCAGTTTTGGTTTCCAATCTTAAGCCTTCATAAGCCTGAATAAACTGTTTTCTTAAACTAAACCTAAACTTACAGGGGTAGCTTTGTGGAACAGGCCACAGGTACACAGTTGTGTTTAGATAAATAAATATATAAGCAGTAACCACAGACAGTTTTTATTCTTTTATAAAGTTTCATTACTGGGAAAACAAAATAAAAGTCATAATGACATTACATTTATTTTTAAAGCATTAGCATTAAAGTATTTCTGTCTTTGAAAACATCAGGGGCTGCCGCTTTTGCAACACATACTGTAAACCCCTAAAACTTCCCTCTCAAAAAGCTATTTTTTTTAGCTTTATTTTGCTATTTTTCTGCTGGGTTTAAAATTTACATTGTTTAAAAGTTTAACACACTCCAATACGATGCAAGAGCGCAAGATCAATCTCAAAAAAAATATAATCTGCAACAAATTATTCTTCTGTCTGAGATGTAAATACACAAAATCTGATGATAACAGAGAAAGGCAAGCACTCATTCAATAATGTCATACAGATACAAAGGTCTTGTGTTTTACCGCTTTCAAGCATTCATTCATCTGCTTCATGGGAAGTGATGCACAATCTCTGTTCATCTGTTCTCTTCACAAATAAAAACACATATTTTAACTTACATATGATCGTTTTGTAAGTTCATGATTTTATAATACATATACACACAGTCAAGCTCTTTATTTTATTACATTTTCAACTTTATTTATATAGCGCTTTTCACAATTGTTTAATTGTTCCAATTGCTTTACATTAATAAAAACTATTTGTTGCAATGTAAACTCATGCTACAGCATCAGTTAATGCTTTATTTTCATTTTAAACAATAACCAGAGAGTGCTGAGGGTTTTCACTAATCTATGCAAAAGTTATTCTACTCCAACTGAAGGGGGGAATAATACGCTTTTTGTATAAATTTCCGCCTAAAAATATTTGAAGTGTCCCCATAACCACATACAGTGGAATAAATGCAATATCTTTATATCATTTTACAGAAAACCCTTTGAAGTTACATAAAAAGCTGCTGTTTGTGACAAATATTGTTATTTATGTTGTTTTTCATATGATGAAACACCAAATTTTCTTTTTTTATGTTGTAAACACTGTCTTTGAAAGTGGATAACTCTGGTTCTGTGTGCTCTAGCAGACTGCAGACAGTTCTGGTTGTTAGCAGGAGAAGACAGTAAACACCCCAAAAAACAATGATCTCTTTAGCATGTCGAATTCAAGTTATTCATACATTTTTTATATAAAAGTACTTTGTTTTGTTTAGCACATATAATAAAAAAATGCTGTGAATGGACTCATTTTTTAGAGTAGGACCTAAGAGAAAAGATGGTGTAGCATTTGTGGCTATCTGTGCTATCTGAGGCAGTTCACGCTCAAGTTTCAGGTAAATTTACAAAAGACTATTTTTTACCTCATTATTCATTCAACGATTGTTGGATATGTGATGACAATAGAACAAAAATAATGATGTAGCCTTATTTCCGAGAGTGAGAGCTTTCGTTTGATATAAGACTTGCCCATGTTTGTTATATTTGAAAAATATGAAATATGAGAATATTAAATCATATAAAAATTAGGGGGAAATAACTTTCTTGCAGTAAAATATATGTCAAAGTGATGCATATCTGTAGAAAGTAGAGATTCTTAGCTTTCAAACAGTATCTCATATGGTACTGGGGTCCATGACAGACCATTAAAAATTAAAGTAATATTTTATATTAAGTAATAATAAGTAATTTTGGACCCGACAACCAAATGGATGAATGGATAATTGAAACACACATCAGCAACAAATATGCATTATATAGTAAATTAATAAAAAAATAGTATTATATGCGTTACATTGCTTCATTGTATTTGTTAGCTGTGGTCTGATGTTCGGTTGATTTTAGTGAAACAAGATGAAGAAGATAAGTGGACACATGATGAAACCGCCCTTATAGAGTCCATCTGATCAAGACACAAAATGTTTTATTAACACAAAACTAACATCAATTCATTAATATATAGTTAAATAATTATATTTTGGTTTGATTAAATAATTAAATACAATACATGCATTAAAGTACAGTAAGCACAGACTTTGCACGTTACAACACGTTACAGAAGCGTATGCATGTAAACTTTTGAACGGGGTTGTTTTTTTTAACTTGGTTATTATGTTGTTATTGAGGAAAGTACTAAATAAAAACAAACTGTCAATTTCAATGATTGTTTTTAAAAAAATATTTAGCAGATACTGCAAGGTATATGCAAACGTACGACCCAAAGTGTTTTGTAGAAAAGAATCGGTTAAATCAATATCTTAAAAAAGAGCGAATTGAAAAGTCAAGGTAAATACCTGTGCCGTTGCAGTTATCAGTATCACAGCACTTAGTGGTTATCGTTGTACATCTGGTCACCGCACGATTTACGCAACCAATTTCACATGATTTAGTTGTGTTAATTTTCTCATCAAAATCTAAAAAAAGCAAGCATACATTATACTAAAATAAAGAAAACAATTATGCCAATATTCCTGTAGCCCAATTGGTAGAACATTGCATTAGCAGTGCAAAAGTTGTGGGTTTGATCTTGGGAACACACACTGTAAAAAAAATTAAGGTTGGGATTTACTTAAAAATATAGTGCATCATTTTTGCATCCATTTTTTAAGTAGGTTTTACTTGAAATTTTGAGCAATTTATGCAAAAAATTGCTTAAAATTTTTAATAAAACTTGGAAAAAAAGTGGATGCAAAAATGATGCATTATTGTTTTTAAGTAAATCCAGCGTATTATTTTTTACAGTGCAAAACGATAACACGTATTGCTTATAATGCACTATAAGTCTGTTATAAAAAGAATGCCAGACGCATTAATGTAGGAAATGTTTACAAGCTAATTCACAATTGATAATTTCCACTCCAATCCTACGTTTTGACAATTCATTTCCCCCTCTATTAAAACTGGACTTACCATTAATCGTTGTCATTGTTGCACATTTGAAATGTCCATTAGGACACGTCTTGTTTTCTTGACAAGTACCTGACTTCGGGCACTCATGACATCTGAGTGAGTGTGCTTGAGTTAAAACAAAAGAGAGGGAATAATATTTAATAGTCTCTCAATGTCTATCAGATAATAATACATATTAATGTATGCTGAGTTTTATCATACCTCCAGTGATGAAAATGAACAGAAGTAGAATGGAGATGTGCTGATACATCTTTGCTTGTAAGAGGAATGATCAATCTATGTTTAGTCGTCTGTTATTACTGTTCAGAAATGGGAGGGTGTAATGCACAGAATTCTGTTAAAACACAGTTTACAGCAGTGGTTCTCTTTTTGGGGTTTTCTCCATTATTTTGCATATTATTATTTTAATAATTTTAATAAGCAATATTATGAGCAAGAACTTTACAAGATACTAAACAAGAACTTTCTCTTGAGATTATCTTTACTGTGCTTGGGGTGTTAACATATTTTACATATTTCATTTAAGCCCAATTGTTCTTTATATTTGTAACCAAGTTATTTTCTGTTTTTTGTATACTGTTGATACTTTTACAGACACATTCATGGTTATTACTGCTTTTGTCTTACCGAATGGAGTATCCTGTAAGCAATAGCCTGCCTGCACTATGATGCGCCTTTTTGATACCCAATCTAAAGGCAAGTTGTGGTATAGTCACAAAATATTTGTTTTTTTTTTTCATGTTCATGGACACGATTTTCCAATTTTTTCGTCCCATTGACCACGACTTTATTTTTCGTGTTATTTTAAGTATTGTTTTCTCATTGTTTTTTCCTATTTGTTTTTTTCCCATTGTCACTTGTAGATGAGGTTTGAATGAATTTCAGACATCCTAACCAAAACCCCAAATCTAAACCCAGCCCCAAGCGAAAATAGTTTTAAAATCGGAAAACAAATGTAGAAACCAATACATAAAATGACATCCCAAATCTAACCCCAAGCGGCAATGGTTTAAAAATAGGAAAAAAACTAAACACGAAAAAGAGTTTATAGAAATTTGCTGCATAGTGACACGAAAAATACATTTGTGCTCAATGGCATGAAAAAAAGCAAAAAATCATGTCCATGAACATGAACAAATAAATCAAATATTTTGTGACTATAACACGACTTGCCTCAAGATTGTGTTGCGATAACTATCAGTTTACTGTAGGTGCTGGTCACCCAGTGTTGCCAGATATTAGTACGCTAAACAAACAAATATGATAGTCCAAATTAAGTTCAAAGAAATAAATCAGAAACATTTTTAACACAAACTTAATCTAATCATCAATTTAGTATCTCAAAGTGTCACATTAATTGCTAAAACACTAAGAGGAATTTTAATAATGGGATCTGGCAACACTGCAAATTCTGGAGGACCCTTGCGTCAATCCATCATTTTACACTAACCTATACAGTAAACGGTCCAGACTTAATTATATACGGTATGCGGATGCCAATATGGGCCATTTTAAATAAACCAATTAGTCATTCAGAGAATTTCAAATCCTTTTTTTAATATGAACATTTTACCGACTTCCGGATCTCGTTGACCTCATAGCTGGCTACGGCCATGGTGGACACAGAGTTTTTTTTAACAAAGGAGAGAAAAACTCTGTTTATAAAAATACACGTGTACATGTGGACTAGGCCTGAAAACCACTCTTTCCAGAAAGCTTATGCTTTAGTTAATATCCTCTTTCGCACAGCAATTTCAGTAAATTAACATCCAGAACCACTTCACCAGTAAACACAAAAATGTGCTATTCACACACACAAGGATGTTTACCAGTGGGACATCATTGGCACATCACTGGTAAAATACCAGTAAACTTTGTCGGAGGGCGGAGGTTTCCTCTAAACCGCCAAGAGGCGAGGTCGTGTTGAAAAAAATGGTGGGATATGACTACACCGCAGTACTTGTTTTTGTTGTTTCTACTTGCAAATGCTGACAGTCAAGCATATTTGCTCTTGACCAAACAATAATATTATATTAGATGACTTCAATCTGTAGAGAAAAGAGGTGCAATCTGTGTCTAAAACATTAGAGAGTAAACATAAAGCTTCACAAAGAGTGAGGAAAGGATTTGGGCATTCAACAAATAGATATATACTGTTTATACACAAGCAGTTATAACTTCACACATACAGTCTTTACTGGTAAATTGCAGTAAAGAGATCATGTGTGAACAGGACCATTTTAAAAACACTAGTACCAGTAAGAAGTTGTAAGATGTTGTGTGTGAACAGAGAATAGGAATACCAGTATGAGAACGGTTATGTAAGAGCATTAAGACACATATTTGTTTAGATGCTTTATGTAAATAAAAAAAGTACAACTTCAGCAACAAAATTATGAATTATTATCAACAAAAAACATTCTGCCATTTATACTGTGACAATCAGTCCAAAACCACCAGACAGAGATTGTCTGGACAAGCACCAACAGATTTTAAAATGGTGTGATAGCACATGAATTTACTGACTATGAACCTTAAATACTGACTAAAATTGTAGAAAAAATTAACAGTAAACAGGGATAAATATAAAAATAGGTCTTACTTTTGGTCGGCCTGCAGTTTTTATTATGCAGATGGCCTTATTCAAAATGGCAGGCAAATGAGTAGTGCAATTTCTTGCGACTGCCTGACAATGGAACATTTTCCAGAGAGAACATTATATTATATAAGTAATATTAACTTTGCAATAATGTATACAGTAGGGGAGACCGGGGCTGGTTGTCTCATGGGTTGGTTGTCACACTGCTTATTCCAGACATACTACATGGCGCTGTGGTACAATTTTGATATCAATTTGTTAGCCTTTAATAGCTTACTCATTTGCACTTGAAATTTTGCTGAGCAGACAGAAAACATTGAGGTGAGAAGACAATTTTTTATTTTTATGGGTCAGAGTAAATTTTCATGTTGGTGTTGTTTTTGTGTTGAGATCTTGTAGGATATTAATCATTCAAAAACAAAACACTCATTAAAAAGCTAAAAGTAGTAGCTTTATTTTGAATCATATTTTAGCTATCAAGTTAAAGCCGTGTGGCAGCTAGCTTAGCATGTTTGTCAAGAAGTCAGTTGGGGATGGTTGTCACATAGCTTGCGGGGTTGGTTGTCACATAAGAATATTGGACACGTAGACCTTTTAAGACTGTTTGTCTGTTTTTGTTTGCTGTTAAAATAAAATAAAGCATTAAACAAAGAGGTTTTAACACTAAAAATTATTTCATTTTATTTCTCAACACAGTAGGCTTTATGCCCAGCTGCACTACTTCCTGAACTTCAGCCAGCTTCTTGTTTCCTGTCTGCCATTATTGGACAAACTGATTAATCCAGGTGTGCCTGACCTCAGTAGTCACAACAACATTAATCATATACACCTGGATTAATCAGTTTGTCCAATAATGGCAGACAGGAATCAAGGAGCTGGCTGAGGTTCATAGTGCAGCTGGGTCTAAAGCCTATTCAAGTAACTGATCACCCAGTTTAATCCCATTGTTTAAACATAAGGGGCATTAATAACAACTATCATAGGGGTGGATTCATATTAAAACTTATTTGCAGTTTCTAGCTTAAAAAACAAAAAAGTTACACATTATCTTTTCAGATCCCAATTTATCACTGAAATCCTATTGAACCTCTATAGGGACAACCAACCCCGTGATGGGGTTGGTTGTCACATTGTGTCAGAGTGTCTTTGATGGTTAATTACTTCCTGTTACAATACATTTGAAAAGTAAAACGTATACACATTTAAAGCCAAGACTCCAAAGTTTCATTTCATGTAGGAATTACTGCTGAAAGATTTTTTGAAGATGAGCAATTCATGCATGAGTAAAAATTGTGACAACCAACCCCGGTCTCCCCTACTGTAGATAAACTAGTCAATTTTTATGATTTTTTAAATTTGAAATGTATATATTCAGGACATTAATGAGCTTCATAATTATTAATGTTAAATAGGAAAACACATACACAGAGTCAAGCTTCTTTTATTACATGTGTTGCAGTGCAAACTATGTACTACAGCATCATTTTATGCGATAAGTATATTTTAACCAATAACCAAAAAGTGCTATGGGTTTTCAGAGGAAATGAGCTGCATGTCTGCATATCTTAAATGTTAATGCACTCTAAAAAAGGTTAAAAATTTGTCACTGGGGTGGTACCTTTTCAAAAAATACCCTTTTGTACCTAAAAGGAACATACTAGTACCTAAATGGTATACATATTAGGACCTTTTACCATCCCAGTGACAAAAAAGTACTTTTGTACCTTTTTTCTAAGAGTGTGTATGAAATGTTACATTAGCTTATGTTGTTACTAAGCTCAAACCTTTTTAAACAAAACCTAACAACTAAATGTGAATTGATAATTCATGCAGCATACATCAGCAACAAATAAGCATTATATAGTAAATATATAGCAAATAGTAAAAAATTTTTGTGTAAATTTTGTTAAATTGCGTTGTTGTATTTAGCAGTTATAGCTGTGGTCTGAAATTCTGTTGAATTCAATTAAACAGCATGTAGAAGAAGAGCGGAAACAGGAGGAGGATGAAACTTCCCTTATAGATTCCATCTGATCAAGACATAAAAATGTTTTTTTAACACAAAGCCAACATTAACAATGAACAGAACAGCAGAACACAGAAGAGTAAATTTGCTATCTTGGCAATTACATACTGTAAATACAAATAAAAAGTCAATTTAATAGGGGTGGGCGGTAGACTGGTAGGTATGATAAACCGGTAGAAATTTGTCAACCGGTAGAGATTTTGGACTAGTGTCTCTATCGAGGTTACGTGCCCACGTCACTTTGCACTTTGTATGTTTTTAAGCATTGCACTTTTGAATCAAGTGATTTTAAGCCATTGAAACCATAGATTAAAACACAAACAACAGATGCAAATCTGAATCAAAAAGACTGCTTTTGACTAAATCACTTACCTTTAATAAGATATACACTCACTTAGAGGATATTACACCATACTAATACTGTGTTTGACCCCCTTTTGCCTTCAGAACTGCCTTAATTTTATGTGGCATTGATTCAACAAGGTGCTGAAAGCATTCTTTAGAAATGTTGGCCCATATTGATAGGATATCATCTTGCAGTTGATGGAGATTTGCGATGCTCCCGTTCAACCACATCCCAAAAATGCTTTATTGGGTTGAGATCTGGTGACTGTCGGGGCCATTTTAGTACAGTGAACTCATTGTCATGTTCAAGAAACCAGTTTGAAATGATTCAAGCTTTGTGACATGGTCAGGGCCGCATTAACACTGTAAGGGGCCCCTGGGCTTTACCCTTTTGTGTGGCCCTTCATCCACCAGAATTGCAGCCTACATTCACACAATCTTTATAACCACTAAGTGCAAGTTGTCAGGCTTTTATTTTGCTGGAATAAATGGAATAAAAAAATATTAAAACCATATCGGAGTGCCCACAATATACACAAATATCACTTCATAACATATGCACATAGTCCTAGCTAGAGGTGACCCAAATAGTCTAAGATTCAATGCTTTAACAGGAGAAGCCTGATTCGACTACTGCACAGTCAATCGTCGCAGATGTGTTATAAAATGAGGATCATTTAAAGGTGCAGTGTGTAAATTTTAGCAGCATCTAGTGGGGAGGTTGCGAATTGCAACCAACGGCTCAGTCCACTGCCCAACCCTTGCTTTTGAAATGCATTAAGAAGCTACAATAGCCACCACTGGACAAACATTTTATCGTTGGAGACAACTTAGTAAAAAAATTTGTCCGTTAAGGGCTTCTGTAGAAACATGGCAGCACAAAATGGCGACTTCCATTTAAGGGGACCCTCTGTGTTAGTAGATAAAAACGTCTCATTCTAAGGTAATAAAAACATAATGTTTCATTTTAAAAGGTCTTTATACACCACTGATAATATAGTTTTGTATATTATTTAGCATTTCTTTCAAGAGATCCTTCTAAAAAATTACACACTGCACCTTTAATTTTGGCTGCATAAGAGTGCACATATCTGATTTTACATTTAACAGCTTTCTCCCAATATAAAAAATATACATCCTTTTATGATAATACTAAGTAAATAATATGTGAAAAAGTACCTTTCAATAAATATTTTTAAAGTCTGTTCATAGCCTAAATCCCATGACAGAGCTGCACGTCCATATCCAGAAACCATTGCAAAGTCTCTTTGTTTCTGCAATTAAAAAGACAAAACAGGCAATTCTATACTTTCGTTATTTTAATAATTAATTTTAATATTTCCTTTTTTTATTTAATTGATAGATTATTCAGTGTTATCTGATTAAACTATTTGTGGTTTGTGGGTTTTATTCCCCTGCGCATTTAGGCATTTTGCACTCATGTTCTGCACCTTATTGACCTTATTTTGTTTTTATTTTTTATTAATTATAAAGGTAAATTCTGATCTAATTTAAGTTCTGTAAGTTTTGGATTGCTTTCCGTTGTGTCGATGTTGCGGTGTTGCATGCTATCACGTTCAATTTAGCCGAACGCGCTAGGTGTTCTGCGTGATCATATTTAGGCGTTCATCAAACTAAACATCAAAAAACTGATTTTTTCGACAAGTATAAGTTTTAAAATGTATTTAAAAAGGTTGCTCAACTTTTCAGAAGTTGAACTACAAAACAGGTATGCCGTTTTTTTTTTTTTTCGGTGATGACACCAAAAATATCTCTACCAAATCTGACACAATTGTCTCTCTTGTGATTTAATATTATGGTCGGTGTTAACTTTCAAATGATAAGAGATTCTTGAAACAAATGTTATAAGAATCATCAGGTGTTTCAAGTGAATACAGAGATGATCAAAGTGAAAGTAAGCAATCAGATATTTCTGTGCAAAATAATAAAGCATATATAGTGTCTATAAGATCATTAATTTCAGTGTTTTTTGTTTAAGGAATTGTATATAAAGCTTGTTTTTTATAATTTACAGTAACAAATTATATGTAATTTCTCGTCTTTTATTTCCAAGATTTGCCAAGCTAAATCTCAAAATGAAATAAGATCGCTGAACTTAGCCGTGGCTTCCGAGGCAGAATCTAATTTGTTATTTTAGATTTAGTTATCAAAAATGTTTTGTGTAAAATCTTTGTGTGCTGTTCTGTATATCTTAGCTTTAAAATGTTATGAGGAATCATTTAATGAATGTTTATATACACGTTGTCTTTCATATTAAGATAAAAACGCGTCCTCAGTTTCGTCTTGGTCATCACTTGAAAGGCATCAGGGCTTGACATTAACTTTTTGTGCAACTTGTCCATCGGACAAGTAAATTTGTGTTTCACTTGTCCATGCACAAAAGTCACTTGTCCGGGTAAAGATTTATAATATAATGTATTTTTTGTGTTTTGCTAAATCACTGGCGGAGCAAGGGATTTTCAGTGGTGGCCAGGCAGGGGCCAGCAGTTGTGGCACATAAAATCTCTATCATCCATCCTTAAAATCCTTTTAAGCATTATAGGTGTGTTAATAAGAATAATGTATAACATACAATTGCTACAATACTTTAATTTTAATTCAAATGAATTGAGATTAACATAAAATGTATAGTCATTATTCAACCTCATGTTTTTTTAAACTATTTAATCAAATAAAACTTTTGAAATTTACTTTGAAACCAGGATTTATATCTCCCATTGCTGAAAATACTATAGAGACCAGAAAATCATGTGAATTTAGGCCACTGAAATGTATTTTACTAAGATTCATTTGGCTGCTTCTTGTTACTCTTTTCCCACATTTCAATGATTGTAGAAAAGAGTCACCTTTAATAAATGGACTAATCCGATCACCCCTGTTGTTAAGTGCGAAATGGACTGTTCCAAAACTTACCGCTAGAGAGTCTGCGCAGTGTCGGAGAATAGAGCAGGTGAATGATAACGGGAAAGGAGATCGGCTGAATAGTGTAAATAGTTATAGTTTAAATAAGCAGGATTGATTCAAATCAAAGGAGGTTTTGTGGACTGTGCGTCTGCGTGCATTATACTAAACACACATGCACATTTAATAAAGTCAACGATTTGAATACTTTGAGTGAGACATACTTGTTCTAACCGGACAAACTGAAGCCTTCAACCAAACCCGGACTAGCAATTAAAGCAAAATAATAGAAGATTTTTCAATGATTGTCTGACATAAAAACACTAAAGCAAAACATTACCATGTTTTAAAACTTATTAGAATAAATGTATCTAGATTATCTGTTATATATATATAAAATCAATCTTAAACCTAGCATTTACGCTGTAATGTTCGTGTGGGATATTTAATGTACAGTGACAAACTCTGTCAGATTCAAATCGCTGTCGCGCAGCACGCACACATGTTCGTCGATCAGGTTTAATGCGCGCACAGCTTGTTTAGTAACAATAACAGTACATGTAAACGTGTGTGTCGGCGTGCGCACGCTCTGTTCAAAATTCCGCTCGGTGTTTGCGCTGCGCGTTCTGCTCTGTCGTTAACGGCACATAACGTGAAGTAACATTGATTGAAATTTAACTTGTCCAGTCGGACAACTAATTTTCTTTTATACCTGTCCTATGTTGGACTTTAAGGCGTCCATCTGCATGTTCATAATTGGAGGAAAGACACAAATATCTAAATTGAATATTTATTGATCAGATATGAAAAAGTTTTACAGCGCGCCGGGTTGTTTCAAGGCCACAATCGGCAAGCAACAACCCCCAGCATTTGGGAAAACAACTATTTATAGAGTATGTGACGTCGATCTTCTTCTTAGAATCTCCACCCACAAAGGCTGCTTTTCCTCGTGAATCTGACTCCCTCACCACACCCAGTTTTAGCCTAATAGGCAAAGATAAACACACAGACAAAGGAAAAAACAACTGCTCTCCCCCAACTTTGAGAGTCCTGCAGTTTGTTTCTTCTCCCCCCAGTACTTTTCCACTTTACATATGATTGACTTCACATAGCATTACATATGATTGACTTCACATAGCATTTTATAATGCTTTCTTAAAAACAAATCATTAATAAAACATTCATTTATTCATAAAAAACAAACTGTAAGATAAAAGTGATTATTATGTAGAACACATTTCAATATCATGACATAATTTCATTATTCGTAAAATTGGTTATATGAATAAGGCACACATTAACTTCTTTAGATAGATAAACACATATTAAATCTTTTACTGCAATACTACTTCTAAGCAAACACTTTTATCATCATTAAAAAACATCTGTTCAGTATGTTTTCCCTTAGGGCTTTTTACAGCCCCCCTGGCTCCCACACACACATCAGCCACTTTGTGCCCTCGAGCATTTCATCCCTACATGTCAATGTCTTATTACAGGGCAATCTTCTACATTAGTCATGGGCACAAAGGCATAATCATTTATATATTTTAACACATTAATATTCATAGCAACATGTAATTGTATAAATCCAAACACCTCTACATGTAACAATCTGGAAATGAATGATTGCCAGTGAACTAATATCAAAAGCATGCACTTCTTTGTTTTCTCCTTAAAGCTTTGCTCTTATCTCCTTATCTCTTTGCTCGGCCACCAGCTGGAAATTCCTTCACTCAAGCTACCTCCCCCCAATAACCCTCCACACACAGACAGCTCTCTTGTACTCAGCACAGAAATCATTGTTTTAATAATACACATGAATTAAGATTATAAACAGCACGACTAATAAAATAAAATCAAATCCCACACCTACAAAAAATCCACTTGTCCCGGACAAGCGGACAAGCCTTAATGTCGAGCCCTGGGCATTTGTGGTCACTTTATAAGAAAGCTGTCTGTGTTGCCTTCAGAAATGCAATAATGGATATTTCAGACAGAAATTTTAAAATGCTCACTAATGACTGCAGGGTAGCCTACAGTAAGTGAGAGATATTCTTGCGCAGGAACTGCATTCACGCACGGACATTCAAAGCAAAGCGATTAAGCATAATTTTAAAGGGAGTATCAACTTTTTTATAAAATGCGGTTGTTATTTTTTTCCGGCATCTCGGGGCCCTTCCCAGCCCGAGGCCCTGGGCTTAAGCCCAGGTAAGCCCATGCATTAATGCGGCCCTGGACATGGTGCATTATCTTGCCGGAAGTAGCCATCAGAGGATGGGTACATGGTGGTCAGAATGGTCAGAAACAATGCTGAGGTGGGCCGTGGCATTTAAACGATGCCCATTTGACACTAAGGGGCTTAAAGTGTGCCAAGAAAACATTCCCCACACCATTACACCCCACTACCAGCCTGCACAGTGGTAACAAGGCATGATGGATCCATGTTCTCATTCTGTTTACACCAAATTATGACACAAACATTTTTCCAGTCTTCAACTGTCCAATTTTGGTGAGCTTGTGCAAATTGTAGCCTCTTTTTCCTATTTGTAGGGTAGATGAGTGGTACCCGGTGGGGTCTTCTGCTGTTGTAGCCCATCCGCCTCAAGGTTGTGCGTGTTGTGGCTTCACAAATGCTTTGCTGCATACCTCGGTTGTAACGAGTGGTTATTTCAGTCAAAGTTGCCCTTCTATCAGCTTGAATCAGTCGGTTTATTCTCCTCTGACCTCTATAGCACCAACAAGGCATTTTAGCCCAAAGGACTGCCGCATACTGGAGGTTTTTCCCTTTTCACACCATTCTTTGTAAACCCTATGGTTGTAGTAACTGAGCAGATTGTAAAATACTCAGACCGGCCCGTCTGACACCAACAACCATGCCACACTAAAAATTGCTTAAATCACCTTTCTTTCTAATTCTGACATTCAGTTTGGCATTCAGGAGATTGTCTTGACCAGGACCACACTCCTAAATGCATTGAAGCAACTGCCATGTGATTGGTTGATTAGGTAATTGCATTAATGAGATATTGAACATGTGTTCCTAAAAATCCATTATATATTGACTGTATATGTTTTTTGTTTTGTTATTCATATTGGTAACAAGAATTGTGAAAATTTGTAAATAACATAAATTTTAATAACATAAAAACCTTATTAAAAGAAAAAGAAAACTCTACCGTGATACATATGATATCATGATATAAAATTAATTCTACCGTGATATAAGATTTTGGTGATATTGCCTACCCATAGCATTTATTATATAGAGTCAAATGATTAGGTTGCCTTTTTGAGCATCAGTTAATGTCTGCAGCTTTTATAATAGTTACAGTACTGAGTTTCTCATATGTCCTCAGTGTAAAAAGATGATTCTTAACATCATACAAATACTGGATTATGGGGTCAAATATGCAGAAGGACAGTCAGTCTTATGATAAATAAGAGACTCATAAATAAGTATCACAAAACATAAAGCAGTTGATCAACCAGGTAATATTGCACAGTATGAAAAATAATGCGTACACTGTAAAAAAAAATAGAAATAGAAATAACAGTATTACAGGCAGCTGTTTGCCAGTAACTTACTGTAGATTTAAATGTATGTTATCTGCTGGCAACAGTTTGTTCAAAGTTAAATGAACATTAAACATTAACAAGTCTCATGCAAACCAAAATGGGAACCAAAATCTGATAAAAAACAGAAAAAGGGTTGATGAGGATTTCTGTTTCCCAGAGTGCTTTGCATGAGGCTATTATTTTATAGTTTTTTATAGTAAATAACATAAATTTAAATCTACAGTAAGTTACTGGCAAACAGCTGCCTAACTACAGCAATTTTTTACAGTGTAAACTTTTAAGTGAGGTTGTTTTTAACTTTTTAGTTAGGCTATTAGTATGTTATGAAATAGTTTTCTGAGCACAGTATACTAAATAAATAACAAACTTTCATTTTAATGCGTTTTTTATTAACATTTTGCAGATTCTGCCAGATGCAAGCGTATGACCCAACATAGCTGTGTTTTGTAAAAAAGCATAAGTTAAAGGTATTGCAGATGATTTTCTCCTCCTAGTTGTCAATCAGGAGTGTTGCGCAATTGCATTTTTTAAAAAAGTGGAGAAGGCGGTTATTTTCTAAAATTCGAGAAAATCCTCCTCTACACCTTTAAATCAATACCTTAAAAATAAGCAGATTAAAAAGTCAAGGTAAATACCTGTGCCATTGCAGAGGTCGGTATCACATCACAAAATAGGATTGTCACAAGGGTTTACACATCCTTTAACTGTGAAAGTCAGAAAAAAAGACAAGCCATCATACAGTTAGTGTGTTGTCCCAGAATCAACACTAATGTGTTGTTTTTAACACATTCGTTCTAAAAGTGTATAGACCGTTTCATCGGACGCACGTGTGGTGACGCGATTACGCGTGGTCTGACTAGTTGCTAAATTGAACTCTTGAACAAATACCTTGTCGAAAATAACAAATGTTTTGGTTTTCTAGGTAATCTACGTGTTGTTTATTTTGCTTGTTATATACTTTAAAAGGACTTTGTTGTTATTCATTCTTAGTGAAGTTTACCGGAAGTTACATGTTTTCCACGAAAGCCGCTTGTTTATGTTGTTACTGCTGAAACCGTCGTTAACCTCCTAAGACCTGGATGTTCACATACTGTATGTGGACATCAAATTTTTTTATGTTTGCACCATAATACTTAATTCTGTATGTGGAACATGTTGTACACAAATATGGACAATCTGTCACGGTCGGCTCGCAAACCGTGACAAAGAAGGAGACAACGCGTGAGGAAGGATGAAAGAATGAATTACATTTATTAAAGTAAATAATAAAACAGGGATAAATGGTAAAGCAAACAACTAAACAGGAACTAAGACGGCACAGGAAGCGAGGGGAGCGAGCGACGTCATTCAAAAGGGAACTGCTTTTATCCGCTGGCGCCAGCATCCACACAGGTGTAAGTCCTCACAATCATGACGTCACACACTCGAACGCCGTCCTGCAAAACAAGACAAAACACACACCAACACTTTGACCCGCACTGGGGTCATAACACCCTCCTCCATAAGAAAGGGTGTCTATACAAGACACACAATCCAAAATTAGAAACACCTCTTCCTGTAGAACCACCATGACTCAGTAATACTCCCATTACTCCCAGCAACTACGGGCCCTGTAGAAGCAATTTAAGAGAGTTAAAAAGAATAAAACAAGTTCAGAAATTTAACAGTTAAGAGGAGTAAGGAATCCTAGAAAGGGCGTCAGCCACCACATTATCAACACCCTTAATGTGTCTGATCTCAAGGGCATAGGACTGGAGGAAAAGGCACCAACGAGTCAAACGCTGGTTTGGACAACGCAAAGAATGCAAATAAACAAGCGGGTTGTGGTCGGTATATACAACCAATGGGTCGGACACTGATCCCACATACACTTCAAAATGCTGTAGGGCCCAAATCAAGGCCAATGCTTCCTTCTCCACAACAGAATAGTTTAGCTGATATGATGAAAACTTCTTTGAGAAGTAACTGACCGGACGATGAAATCCAGAATCGTCAGCTTGCAACAAGACAGCTCCCGCACCCACGTTGCTAGCATCCACACACAACCTAAAGGGACGATCAAAACAGGGAGCCGCTAACACAGGAGAGGTGGTAAGTAATGATTTGGCGGCATCAAAAGCTTCCTGACAGGCGGAGGTCCAAACAAAAGCTACTTTAGCTTTTAACAGATCAGTAAGTGGGGCTACCACAGTGGAAAAATTTCTACAAAACCCCCGATAATAACCCACTAAACCCAAAAACCGCATCAATTCCTTCTTGGTAGTAGGAGAAGGGAACCCGTCAATAGCCTCAACCTTTGCGCGAACTGGACGCACAAAGCCCTGTCCAACAACTTTGCCCAAGTAAGTCACCGTGGCTTTGGCAAACTCACACTTAGCCAAATTAACGGTCAATCCAGCCTCTTCAAAACGTGACAATAAATCTGCTATACCCACCAAGTGCTTTTCCCAAGAGTCACTGAAAACCACCACATCATCCAGATAGACTGCAACTCCCTCCAACCCAAAAATAACCCTATTCATCAAACGTTGAAAGGTCGCAGGTGCATTTCTAAGGCCAAAACTCATTACGTTATAAGAATATAGTCCATCAGATGTAATAAAAGCAGAAATTTCTTTCGCTCTCTGGGACAAAGGGACCTGCCAATAGCCCTTTAGTAGATCGAACTTACTTACAAACTTGGCCGACCCAACCTGATCAACACAGTCCTCAATACGAGGAAGCGGAAAAGAGTCTGGTTTAGTTACACTATTTATCTTCCGGTAATCAGTGCAAAACCGATAAGTGCCATCAGGTTTATTCACAAGTAAGCAAGGAGAGGCCCAACTAGAAAAAGATGGCTGTGCAATATTATTATCCAGCATATACTTAACCTCACTTTTAAGATGTACGAGTTTATTTGGAGACACCCGATAAAAATGTTGGCGAATGGGCTCAGCATTCCCAACATCAATATCATGCTCCAACCAGTGCGTACGTGAAGGTACATCCCCAAACAAAGAGACATGGCGACCAATAAGAGCAACTATGTCAGCACGTTTACATTCTGGCAAATGGGCCAACATGACATGCAAATTTTTAAGAGTCTCTGAGTTTTTAAGACGCCCCAGCAGTACTGTATCCTCTGGAAAAGAAACCCCCTCATCGATTTTCTCCAAAAGAACAGGCAAAGTACTTTCAGCTACTAAGACTGATTTTACTTCAGTCTTGAAATTGTAATCTGGACAAGAACGGGAATAATATGGTTTTAATAGATTAATGTGGCACAGCTGTGTTGACTTCCTTCTATCTGGAGTGGCAACCAGATAATTTAAATCAGAGACTTGTTTCACCACTACAAATGGACCAGAATACTGAGCCTGAAACAGTGAGCCCTCCACAGGTAATAACGCCAAAACTTGATCACCTGGCATAAACTGACGTTTCTCTGAACGTCTATCATACAGGGACTTCATGCGGGTCTGTGAACACTTTAAATGTTTCTTGGCCATCTCACCTGCCTCATACAGCCGACGCTTAAAACCATTAACATAAGTTAACAAATTCTGAGGTGGTGTGCCCTCCGTCCAACTATCACCCAACACAGCTAATGGCCCACGAACAGTATGGCCGAACACCAACTCATTGGGACTAAATCCTGTGCTCTCTTGACATACCTCACGTGCAGACAATAGCAACCAAGGCAATCCCTCCTCCCAATCACCCTTCATCTCTGTACAGTAGGCACGCAGCAACGACTTCAACGACTGATGGAAACGTTCCAACACCCCTTGACTTTGAGGGTGGTAAGCACTAGCCTTGTTGTGCCTAATGCGCAGCAACTTCAAAACCTGAGAAAATAGGTGAGAGGTAAAGTTAGAACCTTGATCACTTTGTAAAATCTTTGGAATGCCAAAAATAGAAATAAACTGGGTCAGGGCCTTTACTACAGACTTAGCAGTAATGGTACGAAGAGGATAAGCAGAAGGGTAGCGAGTTGATGCACACATAACAGTCAACAAATATATACTACCTGATTTTGACCTCGGCAATGGGCCGACACAATCAACAACTAAATGCTCAAAAGGTTGACTAACCACTGGAATGGGAAACAATGGAGCAGGTTTTACTTTTTGATTAGGCTTGCCTGTCAATTGACAAGTATGACATGTCTTGATATACTTTGACACATCCTTCTTCAATTTTGGCCAGAAAAAATGATGAAGGATTCTGTCATAGGTCTTTTTAACCCCCAAATGACCTGCAAGTTTGTCATGAGCAATTTCCAACACCAGAGAGCGATATTTTTCAGGTACAACTATTTGTACAATAGGATCTCCAGCAAAATCATTTCCATGTGGAACCCATTTCCTCACCAACATTCCATCCTGTAAAAAGTAACCATGAGCAACATGTCTAATGTTATCAGACGACATCACCCCATCAAAAAGTTTCTGAAGAGAAATATCAAGTTGCTGCTCCTGTACCAATTCTGGAATAGAAACAGAAAAGTCATCAGGCAAGGTAAATGTCGGTTTTACCACAACAGAATCAGAAGACAACTTTGGTTGTGCAGAGGTCATTGAGCGAGTCACAGCACATGCAGTAAACACATCTGGAAAATTTCTGCCGCTCTCATCAGGACCTGAAATGGGAACAGATGAAACTACAGGAGGAGATAACACATCAGGCCAAACTTTGTCCCCTGCCAAATTATTTCCCAGTATTATGTGTACTCCATCTACTGGCAAAGATGGACGCACTCCGATCACTACTTCTCCACTCACAATTTCAGAAGTCAACATTATTTTATGTAGTGGAACAGACAAGACATTCAATCCAATACCTCTAATAAGCACATTTGTACCAGTGCTACTCAAAGAGGAAAAAGGCAACACATCTTGCAAGATAAAAGATTCAGATGCTCCCGTGTCTCTCAATATTGTTACAGGGACTTTTTGCTCTTCCCCAACAAAAGATACCTGCCCATAACTAATAAACGGCGAAAACTCACCATCATTTATTTTCTGTGTTGTAGCAGAAACCTCACAAACCCTAACAGGATTTAACACCGGTGCTACCAGGACAGCTGGTTTGACACGCGTCTTGCCCCCTTTTCCCTTTGATTTTAACACAGGGCACTCATCTTTCCAATGACCTTTCCCACGGCAATAATTACAGATCAGAGAGGAATATCGGGGTGTACGATCTACTTTTTCCCCAAAATTTTGATCCGTTTTTTGTAGCTCAAACCTACCCTTATGCATTAGTATATAATCGTCAGCTAACTCTGCAGCCTTGGTCACTGTGTCAGCTTTCTGCTCATTGATATACAAAGCAATATGAGGAGGAACAGTGTTTTTAAACTGTTCAAGTACAATTAAATTACTCAATTCCTCAAAGGTAGTTACTTCAGACGCCATACACCAACGATTAAATGCCACAGTAAGCTCTCTAGCAAATTCAACATGAGCCTGATTAAAACCCTTAACCAACGTTCTAAATTTTTGTCGGTACGCCTCTGGTACTAACTCGTATGCTTTTAGAACAGCAGATTTAACGGTGTCATAATCTTCACAATCAAGTTGTGAAAGAGCTGCATAAGCTTCCTGAGCCCTGCCAGTGAGTATGCATTGTAAAAGTAATGTACGTTCTTTACTAGGCCACCCTCTAGCATCTGCTATCCGTTCAAACAGCGTAAAAAAGGTGTCTGGGTCTCGTTCATTAAATTTAGGAACCAATCGCAAATTTCCAGCAGTGTCAAACACCTGGGAAGCACCAGAATAAACATCACCTGTGCCAGTATTTAGACCACCCTCCCTAATTATATTCAAACGGTATTTTTGGAGTTCAATATTTGTCTGTTCACTTCTAGTTTTCTCTCGTTCTACTTCTAATCTTACACGCTCTTGTTCCAGCTGTAACATCAACAAACGCTCTTGTTGCTCAAAAGTAAAAGAGGAAACATCAGGTTTAGTGTTACTGGCAGAAGCTTCCATTTCACACAGAATAGACTGCTCTATCAATTTTGTTCTAATAGTTTCCCTAACAGTACTATCCCGTACTCGCTTATCTGCAATTTCAATTTTGTAATGATCAGCAATTTTAAACAACTGATCCTTGGTACATGAATCAAGTAAAGTTGCAGAAGGAAAACGAATAAAATCCTCTACTACACTAGACATGCTTACCGGTTACACATAGGTTAAACACCAAACAGATATGTGCTTTTACAAATCCCAGCAGGAGGAATAAAGAGTTCCCTTTCCCTAACTACAGAAAAACTAAACTCAACCCTAACTCTTCATGGGGTTACTGGTGAGAGGTATTTTAAGCACCAACTCCGCTGACATAAGAAAAGGAACCAGCATGCTGGCAGCCCCCCTCACATCACGGATATGCACCCGAGACAACTGCTCTACTCACGGTCACCCCACAAAAATAACAAACTAAAATAAAAAAAATTACAATACCACTCGTTCCAAAAGGGAATGAGCAGCTACACCTAACAAGGGAACAATAAACAGTAATCAAAATTCCTCCCACAACGGAATCTGCAAAATCACTTACCTTCTAAAGTCCGCGTGAAAACAACAGCGTGACCACAAACACCGCGATGCAACATCCTTTCTTATTGAACAAACAAACAAACCCCAACGCGCATTCCTTCCATACGATGCACCAATTACAAATAGCGTTATACAACCAATCGCTCTTTCGTTTTCACATCCGGGTAATCGACACGCCGAACTTCCTTACAAAAGAACGCCAAAACGCTTTTAAATTACATCAAAAAAATGTTCGACGAGCCCCCATTTGTCACGGTCGGCTCGCAAACCGTGACAAAGAAGGAGACAACGCGTGAGGAAGGATGAAAGAATGAATTACATTTATTAAAGTAAATAATAAAACAGGGATAAATGGTAAAGCAAACAACTAAACAGGAACTAAGACGGCACAGGAAGCGAGGGGAGCGAGCGACGTCATTCAAAAGGGAACTGCTTTTATCCGCTGGCGCCAGCATCCACACAGGTGTAAGTCCTCACAATCATGACGTCACACACTCGAACGCCGTCCTGCAAAACAAGACAAAACACACACCAACACTTTGACCCGCACTGGGGTCATAACAAATCACACTGCTTCATGTTCAAAGAAAATTATTTAGTTATTATATTTATTAGTTCTTCCTAACCCCAACATAGCTGGTAGAAATCTGAAAAAAGACAAACCAAAGCTCGGGTCTTAGGAGGATACTTAAATAAAGAATACAATCCCAATATGCCAATATTCCTGTTGCCTAATTGATAAGAGTATTGCGTTAGCAGTGCGAAACCTGTCTGATAAAATGTATAGTTTGTAATGCACTGTAAGTCTCTGTGATAAAAACGTCTGCACTGAAAAAAAACTTTGCTGCCTTAAAATTTTTTGTTGAATCAACTCAGATTTACAAGTCATGTCAACAGAAATTAGTTGTCACAATTTATAAAATATAGCTGAGAAAAGTCAACTTAAATTTATTAGTTATAACAACTCAGCTGTAGTTATAACAACTCATCTCTAGTCAAGATAAATAACAGTAAGTTGAAATGACTAGTAAATCCGAGTTGATTCAACAAAAATTTTAAGGCAGCAAAGTATTTTTTACAGTGTGCCAGATGCATAAATACTGTATAAATGTTTACAAACGAATTCACATTTGATAATTTCTACTCCAATCCTACTTAAACTCCAACAAACTGGACTCACTACTATTGTCTGTCCCTTTTGCACATTTGGTAAATCCAGTAGGACATGTCTCCTTTCCCATTTGCTCACAACCTGACTTCAGACCACCGAGGCATGTATAACATCTGAGTGAGTGTGCTTGAGTAAAAACAAGAGAGAGGAAAAGACATTCAATAGTCTCTTAAATGTCTATCAAATAATAATGCATATTAATGTATGCTGAGTTTTTTCATACCTCCAGTGATGAAAATGAACAGAAGTACAATGGAGATGTGCTGATCCATCTTTGCTTGTAGGAGGAATGTTCAGACTATGTTTCAGTCGTCTTTTATTACTGTTCAGAAAGGGGAGGATTTCATGCAAAGACTAAGGGCCCTATTTTAACGATCTAAGCGCATTGTCTAATGCGCACAGTGCAACGTCTAAATGGGCGTGTCCGAATCCACTTTTGCTATTTTAACGACGGGAAAAATGGTTTGTGGGCGAGCGCATGGTCGAAAAGGGTTGGTACAATTGTAATGGGAGTATTTTGGGCATAACGTGCAGTAAACCAATGAGAGTCTCAGCTCTCATCCCCTTTAAAAGCAAGTTGCGCTGGCGCTATGTCTAATCCCTATTTAGATGACGAACTTTGTAAACTGAAAAACTAAGCGGAGGAAGAAGATCCACAGTTTAAGATTAATGTTAAATAATTGTGTTGTTTTTCACTTGTATTGAAATTGTTCTTTTTTTATTAAAACCTTTAAAACCCGTTTTCTTTTAGTCATGGAAGTAAAAAGCAGGCTTGTAATTGCTTTAAATGTATGACTATCCAATATCATCAAAACATAATTTACAAGTATGCAATATAAGTTTTTCACTCTATCTCCTGTTTGTTACAAATAAAGTATTTTTAAAGAAATTACAAACGGCTCTCCTCACGTTTCAGCACTTTGGACAGCGGTTTTTTAGCAAAGAGTTTTTTTAAGCATTACTTACAAATGTTTCTCATCTCGCCATATCCACAGATAAATCATATACAATAAATCCGTGAGGTAGCATTAAAAAAAAACATTTAAAAACAGACGCATTTGTTTAAAGCAAAGCATTTATTTACTTACCAGGCTGCAGGTGAAGCAGCTCTTTGCGCCTTCTAACGTCTCATAATCAGTCCTCCTTTATAAATATGTCCAAGAGACTCAATAATAATCTCTTACATTCAATCCTTTAATCTTTCATATTTAAAAGCTTTTTGTGCTGCTGCGCATTTATGTACTTTGTGATAAGCAAACCCGCGTTGTCCTCCCGTTTATAGGCGCATATTACTAATGCGCTCTTTAAATAACATAAAACATATTGCGCCATTGACTTTAGACTTTAGACCAGGTTTTTGTTGATCAATGGCGTAGTCTATTTTAGTTGCCTCAAAATAGCAACGCGCCAACAATGCGCCTGAACACGCCTCGTTTTTTAGACCAGAACGCCCATGGGCGCAAAGGGGGTGCAAATGCATTTGCTATTTAAACAACGCGGCGCTAAACGTGAAAATTAGGGTGGAAACTAGCGAAAGACACTTGCGTCGCGCATTGCGCTGCATTGCGCCGGGTGTAAGATAGAGCCCTTAAATTGTTCTGTTTTTTTAACATCTTTGTCACTTTACAGCAGTGGTTTCCTTGCAAATTTCGAATAATGTCAACTAATCCAGGTCAGTGGCAGATGCAGAACATGACATGGGTGGGCATGGATTAAGTCGAGGTGGGCCTGAATCTATGGGTGTCCCGAAATCAAAGCAGTTGTCCCGAATCCAGGGCTGGGTTTCCCGAAACCTTCTTAACGCTACATCGTTCTTATGTTACACTGTACCTTATCGTATATGTGCATGTGTACATCACATTTGAATAAGAAACGATAAAAAGTCTATAAAATTTGTCAAAACTTCACGAATCACAAGCGTATTGTACACCCGAACTTGTCACATTTTTGACAAAATTGATACTGCTTTAAATCGTAATGCACAGTGACATTGATTAAGCCTTTTTAATAAAAAATGTTATTGGGCTGTTGACACTGTCATATACAAATAAGAGCCTGCACACAGATACAGGAAATATAAAAGAACACAAAAAACCTAACACTTTTTTAAATAGCCCATTAAAGTGTTTATTACAAATAAATTAAGCTACTAAATGCCAGGACTAATCCGTGTCTGGGAAACCTCTACTATATGTTTAAGTAAACTTATTACACGGCTCTCTGGAATGCTTGATTCTGATTGGTCAGTTGAGACATTTGCAGGTTCGTTCTTTTCAAATAATAACCGCTTCAAAGTAATAACGCATAGCCGGTACTACTTGAACGATTAAAATCACTCCGCGCCAATAAAGATCAATAAAGATTACTGTTTGGCGCCATCTTGTGACAAACACTGGACAACCACAATTAAGAATGGAACATTTTGACATTAATTTTAACATGTATGGAAAAACATTTAAACAGTGGATAGAAGAACGAACAACGACAAGACACAGAGAGCTTACTGAGACTGAACTTGACAAAATAGAGCATGACAGCTACGAAGCCAACACACAAAAAAATACAGAATGGGCATTAAAACTTCTTAAAGACTGGCTAAAAGAGAAAAAAATGGAGACAGACAACTATGAAGCAGAGGATCTTAATAAGGTATTACGATCATTTTATGCATCTGTGCAAAGTTTCGCGGAAGGATAAAAATGTTAATTTAAAACAAATATGCCAATAAAATGTTTCAAATTCATATTCATGTCCGTTTTTTTCTTATGTGACAAGTAGCCGTGTAATAAGCTTCGCGTCGGGTCCTGATCACACTGTCGGGGCTTATTTCTCGATAACTACCGGCTGCCTCTACATTATCCCTTACTTAACTTAAGTTGTTCAAGTAGTCATTACTTAAAAAAAATGAAGCAAACTTGTTGTCCTAAAAAATGTAAACTAAACTTATCCGGGCTTACAGAGATAATAAATGTGACCCGCTCTGGCGAAATGAGTCGGAAGTCGCAACGTTCCGTTTTAAGATATGAGCCGATAATGTGGAAAAACAATGAAATTATCATAAAAAATATTTTAGCTAATCTCCCAAAGTTTCGTAGTCCAAATAATTGAGTAAAGGTGTTTAAATGACTATTAAAGTTGAAACAGTTTTACTAAATTCGCTGGAAATGAACATTGCTTTTCTCAAATCCTCTCGTCACCTCCGAGCATTTCCCGGGAATCCCCTGAAACGTCACTATCTCTCCAAATATGGTGTTACACGTTGTTTTAGAGCCAATCAGAAATCTTTATTAACGCTGATCATTTGTCAAAGGGAAACCCCGGGGCACGCGATTGGTCCAGCCATCCTACTGTCAAACTCGCAGCACTCTCCTCTCCTATTTAACTCCTTTTTGAATTGTTTACACTGTTATTGTCAACTACTCTACACAAAGATATGATTGCATAGGCAAGCATTATTTGTTTTCTTTTTGCTTGTCTCTCTGCCTCTCTCAATTTCTCTCACACGCGCACGCCAACCATCACCGAAAACCTTTCTGTTACTTCACATTTTCAATAAACATCATTCTGTTTAATTTATAAGCTTGTTTCTTGGTTTACTCTAATAGTATTTATATTAATGTCCTTGGTCAAATTAAGCTGTAAAATAAATCGTTTATCCCTTTAAAAATGCAATGGATTTTGAAAGATATCTACACAAAACGGGCAAAAAACTTTAAAGGCGGTTTTCTCAGGTTTTCAGTTGAAAAAAGAGGACAGACAACCTTAATTCAAATGTCTATATCTTTAAAATCATTCAAGGTATGACTTTGACTAGGATATCATTTGAAAGCTAATGATCTCCTCTTTCCATTGATACCAAAATCTCAATTTTGAAATTTGGGTCACTGTGACTCATTTTGCTGGATCAGGTCACAAATGGGTTTTTATGGACGTTTTCTGACAGAGTTTACAAATATTTTGGTACCCTATTGATGTGTGAATGGTTTTTACTGGTAAAACATTGTTGCGTGTTTGAACTGAAGCATTAAGCTTTCTGTAAAGCAGCGGTTCTCCATCATGTTCCTGGTGATCCACCGCTCTGCACATTTCTTATGTTTCACATCTGACTCTGATCATCAGCTCATTAGGTGAGATCTTCTATGTCAGCATTTGACAATGTTGGTTTGGAGAAAACTTTAGCTTTCTGATGTTGCTACTGATGTGTGAATGATGTCTTACTGGTAAAAAGGCATAACGGTGTTGTGTGTGTTAATAGCACATTTACTGGTACTGTAAATTCATTCTGGTGGTAATTTACTGAAATGACTGTGTGAAAGAGGCTGATATTTCTTTCAAAATTCACTAGACCCAAACAAAAGACATTAGGTGTCTCAACATCAGCTCATTCTATCATTCTATAGCCAATGTGAACCATCAAATTGATTATTTGTAACCAGTCAATTTATTTATGTTATATCTCTACAAACTTTTTATTTATGAATTCTTTTATAAACCAAATATAGTCATGCTTTTGATTGTGTGTTCACTGCAGTAATTTACATTTCATCACTTATGCAATATGGGCCAGTTTTAATTAACATAGTCTAACCAACAGGTTAGATATCTTTGTGTTTCAACGATCATGGCAATTTGTACATATTTTGCAAGGTGGCAAATTTGTATTAATTTGTATGAGCACATTTGTACATTTTTGTACAAGTTGCTTTTGCCCCTGTGACGTTGGGGTTAGGGGTGGGGCTTCGATAGTTTTTTATGATAATACTATGTTTTTGTACGATTCACTTTGTACAGATTCATACAAATTAGTCAACTCGTAAAATACAAATTCTCGTGAGATCAGGCTGTTGTGTTGAAAAAAATATATATTTTATACAAAAATGACTATATATTTTTTTGTGTTTGTCTGATGGATAATGGACATGTATATTGGGTGGTTTGTTGGTGATTAAATGTGGGTCACCCACACTGCTAGGCGCTGAAAGTTCAAGACGTTGGGGCAGAGTGTTGTTCATTAAAATATCCTTATTAAATTTTTTCAAATGTAAAGCATATAAAGGCTTATTGAACAAAATCAGAAACAAGTGTAAAAGTGGTTCTATTTTATTTCATGTTTTTTATGTTTGCAGTATATTTTCCTAACAATATAATACCCTGAAAAACCAAACCAAAAAGCAATGAAAATTAAGCAAAGAAAGCATTGTCTGTCATTCCAACATATATCACAATGAGCTGCTATATTTTACAAACATAAAGCTTTTTTAAGTATATCACATTTACACTTGATGCTAAGCTAAATTCATTGAATCATGATGTAGAAGAACAAAGGACACAAGAAATGGAGGACATTGTGAGTGATGCTCCTGATAGCATGAGACTAAAATGTCTTTTGGTACATTATCACAGATAGATTTAGAGTCACATTTTAAGGTTCTCAGTAGAAACGGAGACATTACTAATGTAAAGAAAAGAGTAGTTGGGTCAGATATGTTCATAATCATTCTAAACAAACCAGATATCAGACAGATCTTCTATAAAATAAACATGATCATGAAAATGTAGATATATACAGTAGATATATGTTTACAGTTTGCTTTACGGAAAATAACACTGAGATTTTAAGTAGAATTCCTACATTACTACACTGTAAAGATTCCTGGTGCCACTTAAATTAAAGTAGAGACTGGTCTCAATACTGGCATCAGCACAGTTATTGCTCTTTAAGTGAATTAACACTCATCATGATTTTCATCGTGTCTATACACAAGCACCCTTCTGAATGATGGTAACCACAAAACTCAAAGAAGAAACGACTAAATCTCATATTTAGATAAATTAACATTAAACACTAACAAGTTTTTTAATTTCAAATTCAACTCTACAAATGCAGTCACATGCAAAGCATGATGGGAAGTAGTCATTGAATTTAATCAATTTTTTAAGGTAAGTGGTTGCAATCAACCCATTTAAGCTACATTTAAACAAAAGTTTTATATTTTATTTTACTTTACTAATCTTCTTTGTTTAAATGTACTTAAATAAACTGATTGCAACCACTTACCTTAAAAAATTGATTAAATTAAATGAATCATTTTTTTCAGTTTAAAAGTCAACTGCCTAGTTAGTTATATCTACAAAAATCATTCAAGTAGTTTAAACACAAAATTTTAAAGTAAATTTCCTTCTAACAAATGTACAAATTCATGGATTTTACATGATAAAATTAAGTTAAATTTACTCAATACTGTGTTGATTTAGAATTACTTAAATTACTCACATTTTTTGGGTTATTTTTACTCAAAATTTTGGTTTAAACAAGAATGATTTTTTTAAAAGTAGAATTTACTCGTTTTCTTTAGCTAAATTTACTAAGGGACATACACATTTTTTACAGGTGCTGTTTAAATGGCAATTGTGATTTATGTTGTTACTAAGCTCAAACCTATTCATACAAACCTAACAACGAAATGGATAATTGATACAACACACATATTAGCAACAAATATGCATTATATAGTAAATATATAGTAAATAGTCAAAAAATCTTGAGTTGTTCTATTTGTTAGTTGTGGTCTGAAGTTCAGTTGATTTCAGTGAAACAAAGTGAGGATGAAGAGCGGAGACAGGAGGAGGATGAAACTGCCCTTATAGAGTCCATCTGATCAAGACACAAAATATTTGATTAACACAAAACTAACATTAGCATGACCAGAACAGCACAGAGGAGTAAATTTGCCATCTTGGTACAGTACATACTGTATATACAAATAAAAATATGCATTTAAAATATAGAGTCAATCAAATTATTAGGTTTTGGTTTGATTAAATTATTAAATACAATAAATTAAAGTACAGTAATTCTTTTTACCAGATTTTAATTAATAAAAATGTCCTCTGATCAACTGCTAGTTTCCTACTTCTGGTATGAGATCATAAAATGTGTATTGAATTTTGATTTAAAATATCATACAATCTGAGTGGACAGATCCTTGATGTCGTCCACCAAATCTATGGGATGTTAATATTATGTTTATATAATGTTCTTTTGCATTTAGCAAAGTTTACCTTCACCTGATGTATCATGTTGCCTTTTTAAGCATCAGTTAATGTTAACAGCTTTTATAATACTGTATGTAGGAGTTAATCATATGTCCTCAATGTAAAAAGATGATTCTCAACATCATACAGTAACTGCTGGGGGGGAAATATAGAGAAGGACAGTCCAGTCTCTTATTATAAATAAATAAGTATCACAAAACAAAGAATAGTTGATTAACCAGGTAACCTTGCACAGTATGACAAATGAAGCTGTAAGGAAGGCAGCCCTTGTCATGTTTCCTCAACCTAATTAGGTGTGCGTGTTACCCTTGATTAGTCTGTGTATAAATCCCCCTGTGTTTGCCATTGTCCCTTATAGTAAGTGTTACAGTATGTGTTGTTTCTGTTCACGGATGGCTCCATAGTATCATGTCTTGGATTTCTGGGTATGTAAGACTTAGATCCTGCTTTGCTTCATGTTTTGGACAACAAGTTACAGATGTGTACACTCTTAAAACGAATGTGTTAAAATAACACTTATAAAACGGCCAGTTCTGGTTCTTCATTCTGATTGGTTGAAACGCGTTCTAAGCCGTGATAAAATACCCCGGTAACCTCACGGTTCAGACCACATTACATAAGAATCACTGCGCCACTGTTGCTACGTACTGATTTATGAAAATAAACACCACAGTCTTTAATCATATTTTTAATTAGTCTACAATTGCACAATTAATGGCGATATCCAGATAAATGTCAATAAATATTGTTGAGTCATCTCATCGATAAAGAGAAAACGTTGTCCGAGAAGTTTATAACTCAAGTTCATACGTCCGCTATTATCCACTGGGTGGCGATCTTACCCAACTTAAACACTGACGCATTCACTCAACACTGAAAACAGCGTGTTTTCATCAGGCTCTGAATCTGATCTCTTACAAAAGTTCTTTACAAAAATGGAATTATCTCCGCTTTTAGCTAAAAAATTAGAGAGGTGATAAGAGAACAAATGAAGGTAGGATGAAACGTTTTTTGTTTGTTTTTGTTTGAAAGCGGATGGTCTGTTCTTTCATTTGATATTTTATGTTTATTTAAAGAAGTTTAATTCTGCAAGGCATTAAACTAAAACTGGGTGGCAACCACTGATCTATATAAATGACTGGATTGCGCATAGAACGCTTGACGTAACTGCATGAGGTGAAGCCAGCGCAGAGTTCGAGCCGCCATCTTGGTATACCCAAACGGCAGAGAGCGTCATTGACTTCCATTCAAACTCATGATCAAAATTTACCCCCTTTACAGCGTATCAGTTACATCAGGTTAATTTTTAGGATATGTGTACGTTAATTATTTGTTAATTCTGGTGTTATTTGCAATGTTTATGTTTTAATCGGGCAGGATAATGGATTTATAAAAAAACGTTAAGGTGAGTGTGTCTGTTGTTGCATTTGTTAATGACACGGGTACAAATAAAGTTTTGTTTGACATTCAGCTACACTGTGACGGTCAGCGTTATTTCTCTAAATAAGTTTAAGTAACTTGTAAGTTTAGATAACATAATTACAAAACTAGCAAATTATTGCATACACATACGGTACAAAGCATGATTATTTATTTAGATTTTAGAATGAGCACGTTTATTGTCATTAATACTAAATATGCTGCGGTCTGTCTGCTTACCTGATACTGTAATAAAGATGAATGTATAATAACTGTTTAAAACGCAAAATGTACAACTTTCAGTAAATAACTATTTACATGCTTTGGACGTTTGTGTTGTAATATTGTACATGGTAACTTCACATATAAAAACGAAGACGAGTAAAGTGATGTTTTATCATTAAAATCTGATAACGTCCATTGATTTAATAGAAGGTTTGGGTATACCAACATGGCGGCGCGGTGGCTTCACAAGTGTGACGTCATGCGCAATCCAGTCATTAGGTGTGTTCGACTTCATGCGGCGCTGCGCAGACCGATCGGCGGCTGCCTTGAAGCAGTGCATTTTGGTTAGTACTTTTGTCCGATTTCAGCTGGCGCTGCAGGCACGTGACTGTGTCATATGGTTTTTAAGTACCGCGAGAGCGTTTCGAGAGTAGCCGGCTAGCTCAGCCGGTGCAGCTTCTCCAGAGCGGCTGCCCGGAGTTGTGATGACGTAACAGCTTAACTTGATTGGTCGCCTCATTGATGACAACGATCACGTGCGTTTCAAGTTTAATCCAACCTTTAGTTTCACTAATAAACATTATAAATTCATGTTTTAAAACAGGAAAAAACACTTTAATATCCTTAAATATGTTATATTGTGTTGTGTAATAAAATAAAAAATGAAAATAACAAACTCTATTGGTATTTTAATATAGGCTTGTTTCCCGTTATTTTCGTGTATACAGTATAAGCAGCAATTAAAATATTCGATATAAAATGTTTCTGGTTGCAACTTTTTATTAAAAGGTTTGTTTTTATCAAATTCAGCATCTAATTCACTTCATTTGCGATTACAAACAAGGAAACACGGCGCACACGTCACTACGGCAAGCAGCAGGTGTCCGGCTTGAAGGCTCCGTCTTCAGTTCCTCCTTCGACTGCAAGCGGCAAACCTCGCCGATCGGTCTGCGCAGCGCCGGATGATCTCGAACACACCTATTTATATAGATCAGTGGTGGCAACTTAAAAAAAAAAAAACGCTGACGGGGAAAGAGTTCAGCAGGCTTCCAAGCATTTAATCATCACTTCAACAGTTGCACGATATAAATGTTAATGTATAAATTAGATGCATGGTGATTTATAAAATTAACACCACAGTCTTAAATCATATTTTCATTGTGTCTTTGTTGCGTCTGTGTTGGTTGGGAACTGCGCTCTGTTTCAGTCACACTTGATTCTGAGGAACTACTTTGTTTGGCGAAAGAGTAATATTTGTACTAATATAATTACAACTTATTTGTGTTTTATTTTATAAACTCCCGCTCGCTAACGTTATGCATATGAAGTAACCGTTTTAACGCCCCTGAGCTGTTATAAAATGCACTGGTAACCCACTGCTTCTTGGGGTTTATTGCTTTAATCTTGTGTCTCAGTTAACAGATCTCTGTGTTATTTTTGGAACAACACACTTTGTGCTGTTTTAACACATCTTGTGTTGGCCCTTTTATTTATTTGAACTCAAAATCAACACGAAATGACACATAATGTGTTAAATAGTTTTACACAAAACAATGTGTTCAAATTAACACATCCTTTTTAGAGTGTATGTACAGTATGTTAATATTTGAACAGGGTTGTTTTAAGCAAAATTTTGCAGATTCTATTAACCAAATTAGATGTTTTGTAGAAAAGCATCAGTTAAATCAATACCTAAAAAACGAGCGTATTGAAAAATCAAGGTAAATACCTGTGCCGTTGCAAAGGTCAGTTTCACAGCACTTAGTGGTTATCTTCGTCATCACCTCTTGATTTTGACAAGTGTTTGAACATGATTTACTTGTTGAAGTTAATCCACCTGAATATAAAAAAGCAAGCCTTCATGGAGTACTAAAATAAATAAAACAATTTCAATATGCCAATATTCCTGTAGCCCAATTGGTAGAGCATTGCATTAGCAGTGCAAAAGCTGCGGGTGCGATCTTGGGTACACATAATAATGATAAAATATAAAAGTATAGCTTATAATGCACTTTAAGTCTCATTGAAAAAAATGTCTGCCAGATGCATTAATGTAAGAAATGTTTACAAGCTAATTCATATTTGATCATTTCCACTCCAATCCTGCTTTAACTGTACATTATGACACCAGATTTCCCCTCCATTAAACTGAACTTACCATAAACAGTTGTCGTTGTTGAACATTTGGAATATCCATTAGCACATGTTTCTTCTTTACAAGGACGTCGCCCTGAGCACTCATGACATTTAAGTGAGTGTGCTTAAGTAAAAACAAAAAAAGTAATTGAATGTAAATCAAATAATAATACATATTAATGTATGCTGAGTTTTGTCATACCTCCAGTGATGAAAATGAACAGAAGTACAAAGGAGATGTGCTGATCCATCTTTGCTTGTAGGAGGAATGATCAAGCTACGTTTCAGTCGTCTTTTATTACTGTTCAGAAAGGGGAGGGTTTAATGCACAGAATTCTGTTAAATTCTTTAAGTTTTTTAACACAGTTGTCAACATGTCTTTACGATAAGGGATATATACAGCACTGTGCAAAAGTCTTAGGCCACCACCACCCGCTTTGTGGTTTTAGCAAAGTTTTAATGTCCATCCATATTTATTTTTCACACTTTTTATTCAGATACAAACAGAAAATACAGGAAAATGTACACAAAATTAAAAACAAAATGATTTTCAGAACTAAATGTCTTCTTCAGGCGTCACTCAGTATTTATGTGACCTCTCTTGGCACGAAACACATCTTGAGCTTTTTTGAGGAGACTGAAGTCCTGAAGTCATTCGATTAGAATTAGAAATTAGGATTTAAAGTCCTTTCAGAAATGAGTCAGAAAAATTTACTGTAACTTAACGAATACTTGTCATACAAACAAAAGATAAATGTCCACATAATGCTTGGAATGTCTACTTTTAAATGAAAAGTGAAATCGTACATTGCTAATACTACTAATGCACAGCCAGAGCTTAAACAACTTTATGTTCGCACAAATGCTCATATGCCAAAATAGCTGTCTTAAGCACTATTCGGACGGGATTAGTTTTCCAAACAACGTTTGAGTTTCAGCGTGTCCCCCAGGACATCTGTGATTTTATGTACCGATTCGGACGGGATTAAAATGATGCAGGCTATTCCAGAGATGGGAGTGTCTGTTTCATGCATTTGGGCGTTGCAGAAGAGCAAGTGTTCTGGATACACGTGTTTGTAATGTTTAATATTTTGCTTTAAATGTAAAATTAGTACAGAACATGTAATTTATTAATTTAATTTTATCAAATCAAAATAAAATATACAAATCCTACTAAAGTAACGTTAGGCTACGTGTTTTATATAACTGTCTGCTTATAATAAACCCAAAGAAATTAAGAAATAATGATTAATAACAGTTTATTATCTTTATTAATTAACATTACCATTCCGGAGTGGAACAAGTTTGAACGAAGTTTCTTACCTTATAACGTTAATGATATTACAGTGTTTAGTCTTAACAGTGTTTGATATTCAGCTCGTCTTGATTTAATTATTTTATTTTGCCGAATGCGAAAAAAACATTCATATCTGAATTAATGGGACTCAGGAAATACAATATACGCGCATTAGTAAGACCTTACGGCAGATCACGTTGGCCAAAACACGAAATGAACCGCGTTTTCAAAAGATATTGCGGGCAAACACAGACGTTTGCATCCGGTAGGGATTAAATTTCTCAGAGGACCTCTGAGTTCGGCGAAAAACAGTAAATAAAATGCTCTGGAATTCTTACGGAGGTTGTCAGAGAAAAACACAGACATGGCCGATTCGGACGGGATTAAAAACAGAGGACCTCTGGGAAGCACGATTTTCTCAGAGGTCCCCCTGTAAAACTAATCGCGTTTGAATAGGGCTTTAGTAATTTTTATAGTAAACAATTGGTATGTCTTAAACGAATAAACATTTTATTGCATTTTGTCCTATAATATAATATAATAATCCTAACCTCTTGAAGTCTGTCATTAAAGTTCATTAGATATCAAAAGAAAAAAAGGAAATCACTCACTGCTCCTGACTTACTTCTGTAACTTCGTAAAAAAAAGATTAATCTATATTTACTTTTAAATTACTTTTTTTTGCCAAAAATACTTTGTGTTGAGCTCTGCTATTTGAAGTAAGTTTAAGGTTTATCATGTAGTTTGGATTTTCTTTTTCTTTTATTAAAAGGTTACTGCAGTTAGCATTAGATATTTTGCTTCATTAAAGGGATAGTTCACTCAAAATTAAAATTCTGTCATAATTTTTTCATCCGTATGTTGTTCTAAACCTGTATGAACCTGTATAATGAACACAAAATGTCAAAAGATATTTTGATAAATGATGGTAAGCACACAGCTGATTCCATTGAGAGCAGGAAAAATTGATAGCAGAAAAAATATTATGGAATTATGGTGATAAATGATAAAGAAGATATTTTGATAAATGATGGTAAGCACACAGCTGATTGTAACCATTGACTTCCATAGTAGGAGTAAAAAAATATGATGAAATACAATGCGTACCATTAACCCCAATAATGGTTAATGGTACCCATTGTAATTCTCAGCCTTCCAATTGAGAAACGGCATACACACTCTCCTCATTCATGGATTTACTCAGACTCGTTTTTTGTATGTCCATTCCATTTTGTTCTTGCTCGTTTCTTGTCACAGCGAACGCGAAATTTTTCCACACATCAGATTTACAATTCCCGTTTCTTTTGCTTCGCCACTAGCCGCATCCGCCATTGTCGCTCCACTTGTAGAGAGGCATCAGAGTGGCACGCATGGGATTATGGGAATTATAGTTCCCACGTCCCTCCCCTCGCTCAACTTGTCTGGAAAAACTACACGTGTTGCCCGGAAAACCTAACGCTTTATCGAATCATGTGACCACGTGGTACTGGGAAAATTTGATACCTGAATACTACGGAATGTATTACATCCCTAATAAATCCTATCATACCGTTTACATGAACACTTAATAATGTGATTGGATTGTTGTGCTTGTTTATATGGCAATGCTTCAAATCAGATTTAATTTTTTGCGCACACTGCACAAATAAAGGTTTGCACCGCATAGTATTATAAATCAGAATTTTTTTTGGCTTTTGTGCGTACGTAGACTTTTAGTAAGGATCCTATGCACAGTTTTATAAATGAGGCTCCTGATCCTAATGATTGAGTAATCTTTTTATATTCCGTTAGCATATCGGTCATGTATTTGGGTTCTAAGCCACATTAAGGCTAGTTCTAGACTAAAACAGAGCCGTCTTAACTAAAAATAACTTGCACGTACAGATCTTAAAAGTCTTAATTCAATAAAGGCCTAGTCCTGGCTTTAGCTAAGCCTTGACTGTAAAACCGGGCAAATGTTGTTTGTATTACACACATTTTAATGTTTTTGTTGAATAAAACCATGTGTTTTACTTTGTTTTGATACTTTGTTTAAACCAATTATTATTGCATCATCATCATTACTATATATGTAATTTTAAAGTTCATTGCTCACTTAGGTCTATTTTTATTACCAAATTACTTTATTATCAATTACCATTAACATTAATTGTTAGGGACATTCCTAGAGTAGTTTAAACATTTTTATGTGATTTCAGTTTCTATGCTTTATCATGAAGAATTTCTTACAAAGTGTAAAAAATCATCTCTGCTCATTCTCCAGAACTTAATCTCTTTTCTCGTCTCTTGGAGAAAGTGCCTCGTCACACCACTAGTACTTACTATGCAAAAACACCCAAAAAACCACTAAAAAAGCTGCATGTCAGCATTTGCCAGCGTTGGTTTGGAAGAAACTTCAACTTTCTGACAGAGTTTAAAATGTTACTACTGATGTGTAAATGATGTGTTACTGGTTAAGGGCGTAATGGCGTTGCGTGTGTGAATGGCACATTTTTGTGTTTACTGGTAAAGTCATTCTTTTTGGATTTTGGCTGATTTTATTTTATGTTGTAGTAGGATGAATTTATATCCGAATGTATCAAAACAAAAGAGATTATCATGAATTTTAGTAAGAAAACACCTGCACCTCAAAGATTGCTCATTAATGACACTCAGCTTGATGTAGTGGAGAAATACAAGTATAGGAACGATTATTGATAATAGGCTGAAGTTTGATAAAAAAACAGATGTAATCATTAAAAAGTCACATAAAAAAGATTGTTTGTGCTAAGGAATTCTTTTAATGTACATAGATTATTCTCAAGACTTTTTATAATTAATTTGTGGAAAGTATTCATTCTTTTTCCTTTTGTTGGTTTTCCTTAGTGTTTTTCTTTTAGTCAAAGAATAAAAATTGGTTGCTTAAAAATTGTAGGTGTTCCCTTGCAAAGTTTTACATTTTATTACAAACAGCACATGATGAGGATGGCACATAAAAGGAGTGGGATTTCCATATTGTTTTTATGGTAATTCTATGTTGTGTTTATGTAAAATATATATTTTATAAAAAATGTATATATCACTGTAAAAAGATTTGTTGGTTCAACTTAACAAATTAAGTTACCTGGTTAACTTTTAGTTAATTCTAAATTGAGTTAATTCAATTAAAAATATTAGTTGAAACAATAATTTATACAAAATTTTTTAGTTAACTAATATTTTTTTAAGGAAAGGAAACCTGGTAACTTACTTTTTTACGTTAAACCAACAAATCTTTGTACAGTATATGTGTGTGTTTGTCTGAAAGATGATGGACATGTATCTCAGATGGTTTGTTGGTGAGTAAATAATGGGGTGATTTTTATTTTAAAGTGTTGACGTCCCATCAGGTTGTCATGTGGGTCACCCGCACTGCAAGGCGCTGAAAGTTCAAAACGTTTGGGCAGAACGTTGCTCATTAAAATATCCTTATTACATTTTGTCAAATGTGAAGGTCTATTATTAAACAAAATCAGAGACAAGTGTAAAAGTGTTTTATACAATTTTATTTCATGTTTTTCTTTTTCCAGTATATATTTTTAAAAAATATAACACCCTAAAAATCCAAACCAAAAAAGCAATGAAAATTAAGCGAAGAAAGCATTGCCTTTCATTCCAAAATGTGTTAAAATAAGTTGCTATATTTTAGAAACACGAATCTCTTTTTTCACATTTACACTCTATGCTGGGTGTAAAGCAGTGGTCTTCACTATTTTTTTTTCATGAGAGTCACACTGATAGGTCAAAGTCAGTAGAAGAGCCACTATTACCGCAAAGTATCAAAAGTTACATCCAGTCATAAATAGCATGTCTGCTTATCAATCTGTCATCTCTGAACATACAACAAAAAAATGCAGCATTTTTGTCAAATCAAAATATATTTTTATGTTACTCTAACTTAAAAAAATAAGTTAAACAATTTCAACTTGATTTTATAAGTCAAAACTTAAATTAGTAGGTTGAAATGACTTGCAAAATAAGTTGTTTAAACTTCATGCTGCACATTTTTACAGTGACAATGTGACAATATGCAATGCAATAAATACAAATGGGGAATCTTTCTTTATCTTATTCTTTCTTTATCTATTTGTGCGTATTTGGACGGCTGAACATTTTGATGCATGTCGATAAGCATGTTTAACTGCATGCAGCGCGCCAATCACAGCGCGCCATTCGTGCGCACCGTGCCGCAGGATGCCTATTCGCGTCTTTGCATTGACTTAACATGTAAATCACTCGCGCTTGCTGCCTCTTCCGCGTCTGGTGTGAATGCCACATTACAATGTGTAGATGCAGTGTCCCCTGAACCATTAGGGGGTAACATTTCTCTTAATTTTATGCGGCGCTGCATAGTATGATTGCAGAGTGACAGTACTGTCCTGCGGGAGCATTATGTTGCATAACAAGCAGTCTGATACTTTCATGTCATATGACAATCTCTCTGTGCAAGCGACGTGCGTCTTGATATAATGGATATGGTTTTCAAACAAAGTTAGCGTCCGGAGCAGAAAAGACAGAATCGTGCAAGCCTGCATGATCATATCACCATATTATTTACTGCCATGCGAGGCACAAATTAAAGCTTGCCGATCCACGTGCAATAAAGAACACTGCTGTAAAGCTAAATTCAGTGAAACATGATGTAGATGAATAAAGGGCACAAGAAATAGAGGACATTGTGAGTGATGCTCTTAGCACTGTTACACAGATTACCCCGACAGCATGAGACTGGAATCTGGTATTTTGGTGCAGTATCACACATAGATTTAGAGGCACATCCTTTTAAAGCAGACATTCTTGGTCCAGCCCAAGGATCTGCTACTGTGAAGGAAGGAGAAGTTGGGTCATAAGTGACTGATGCGTAATATGCTCATATTCATTCTAAACAAACCATACATATATAGGACAGATCTTTTATACAATAAACATAATCATGAACAAAATTCCTACATTCACTGCACTGTAAAAAATACTTTGCTGCCTTAAAAATTTTGTTAAATCAACTCAGATTTACAAGTCATGTCGACAGAGATGAGTTGTCACAACTTATAAAATATAGTTGAGAAAAGTCAACTTAATTTTATAGGTTATAACAACTCACCTGTAGTTAAAACAACTCACCTCTAGTCAACATAAATAATAGTAAATTGAAATGACTTGAAAATCCGAGTTGATTCAACAAAAACTTTTAAGGCAGCAAAGTATTTTTTACAGTGTGTAAAAATTCCTTGTTGCTTGCACTTTAATTTTTATGTTTAATCAACTTTTACTATTCTTTTCTTTAATTGCTATAAATGATAAAAATAAAGTTTAAACAACTGATGTTAATACAACTTTATTTTTATAATTTATATCAACTCCTCACTAGTCAAGGAAGTTGAAATGAATTGTAAATTCTAGTTGAATAAACTTGAACAAATTTGTTGAATAAACAATATTTAAGTGGAACAGATATATTTTACAGTTAGATTTTGGAAAAGCATGATCTCTGATCCATGGTTTGAATATATACTTTGTTGAATTTGATTTAATTTCCTCTAATGATCTAAAGAGAGACAATCATCTATTCAGAGAAAAATACTTTATTTTTCACCTTTTGCTGTAAAGCAGTAGTCTTCATCTCCTAAACAGTTTAATTTGTTGAAGCAACTTTTCCCATCGCAGTAGTAACATTGTTTTCCATTGGGTTTGTTAGAGCTGTAATCTGTAGAAGAAACAAATATTATTCTTTCATCTGCATGCTTAAGTGTGTGTGCATACTGTACAGTATATAGTACTGTAAAGACAATACCTGGGATAGCTCTGATATTACAGAAGTCTCTGTTACAGCACTGTGCAGACAACACCATTCTTTCAAGTCCGTTGTTAATGGACCCACTTACACAATTCGGTGTACTGTCACAAGTCTTAAACTGCGTGCTAGTTTTTGTGTTACCTAAAAAACAGAAATTGCTTTATCCTTCACACCTGACCAGTGGAGTGAAAATTATCTGCTTACAGTATGAGAGATCTTAGGATATGAGTTATTTACAGACATACATCTATTTAACACATAAATGAGTAGATTAAGAAGATGTCAGGCTAGAACAATAGCAAATAAATATCTTGGCACAGTTATATTTCCCCCAATCGAAATAATTTCTATCATACACACATATGCCTTCACATAAATGGGTTTTAAAGATAATGTAAAATATTCAAATAACTTATCATTCACTTCAGTCAAGTAACTTTTCAATGGTAGCCTGTAGCACTGCAGTAAATTTACCATTCATCTTACTAAAATCACCAACAGATATTATCATTAGTGAACTCACCCGTGAATATCGATTCTTTTCTTGAAACACATGTATTAGATGTATAAGAACATGTAGTCACTTTACCTTCACAAAAACCACTCACACCTGTACACTTATAACATATGAGTGAGTGTCCTAAAAGAAGACAGACATGAAGGAGAAATATTCAATTATCTGTATGTGAAGCTAATAAAAAATAAATAAGCTTTAGTGTTTTGTACTGTACCTCCAGCAATAAGAGTAACAAGGAGAACAATGAGGATGTTCAGATCCATCGTTGGTTTGTCAGGAGGTGAATAAAATCACAAAACCTTTTAACTATTGTAGCTGGTGAGAAGTGGGTGGGGTTGTGATGAGAAAATGCAACTTCAAAATGAATGTGTGTGCACGGGCATCTGTGAAAAAAAAAAAATTACACCATCTTTTGGTCGCAATTCATTTTCACTTCACTTACAAAAAAGTTGTGACCTAATGGTTAAAGGAATAGTCTACTCATTTTCAATATTAAAATATGTTATTACCTTAACTAAGAACTGTTGATACATCCCTCTATCATCTGTGTGCGTGCACGTAAACGCTGGAGCGCGCTGCGACGCTTCGATAGCATTTAGCTTAGCCCCATTCATTCAATGGTACCATTTAGAGATAAAGTTAGAAGTGACCAAACACATCAACGTTTTTCCTATTTAAGACGAGTAGTTATACGAGCAAGTTTGGTGGTACAAAATAAAATGTAACGCTTTTCTAAGCGGATTTAAAAGAGGAACTATATTTTATGGCGTAATAGCACTTTTGGGAGTACTTCGACTCAGCGCAGTAACACCCTCCCTCTCCCATTATGAGAGTGAGAAGGGGAGCGGACTTTTCATTTATTTAGAATTTTACACTCCATGTATGTTTTGATAATCATTCTGAATCTGATCTCTAACAAATTCCTTCACAAAAATGCAATTGTTTCTTTTTGCAAATTTTTTTTATTTTTGAAGAAAAATACCAGTATTTAAAAGGTTATAAGCAGAGAATAAAAATATAGATAGGATGAAACATTTTTCCCTGTTTGTTTGTTTAAGCAGAGGGTCTGTTTTTTCATTTGATATATTTGTATGTTTATTTTTAGAAGAAAAAAATTTCTTTTTTTCAAAAAAAGGCTGGTGGAGAATGAGTTAACTCACTCTTCTTCATTATTTAGTATAGCCATGCAACCCAGTCCCACGAAATGTCATTATATAGTCACGTATTTCTTTATTCTTTTTTCGTGATATTACCACGAACTTCCACGCTTTTCGTGATCGTACAACGAATTCCTGTTTTCGTATGACTATCACGTATTGGTTACTCAACTGTTTTGTCCTATTTTCTTACCATTGTCGCTTCGGTTTAGGGTTAGATTTACATAAAATGTCATCCCTACCCAAACCCAACTCTAACCCTAACGGCAGGCGACATATAAAAAAACATAAACCAATATATAAAGTGACTTTCTAATGCAAGCACCAAATCGACAATGGTTTAACAATAGGAAAAAGTAGTGGAAATAATCACACGAAAACAGGAATTCGTTATACGATCATGGAAAACGCCCAAATACGTGATAATATCAGGAAAAAAATAAAAAAATTACGCGACTATATCACAAACCCTTGTGAGACTGTGTAACATGCAAACAATATAATGAAATGCATAAAATGAATAAAAATGCATGAAATTAATAAAAATCAATAAATAAAAATTTTGTTTCTATACATTGTGGGCACTTTCCATACATGTAATGACTTTTATACTGTACAGACTGTATATTCGATCCCTTTCCCCTGACCCAATCTCCAAACCATCACAGAAACCTTTAAACATTATCCAGATGGGAAAAATAAAAAGTTTAAAATTTTGCCTTACTGTATGTGTGTGCTAGTAATGCATGCGGTACAGTATATGAAAATGTATCTAATGTGTGGTAATGTGAAGTAATCGCAATCATGAGATTCAATAATGCTTTTTGATACAAGGTTACGCATCGTTTTCTTTCATGGACTGTGGACCCCCTTAAGTAGCCTTGGCCACCCCTGGCTACCCCATTTATGAAATTCACTGCAGACATTACGTATATATCACAAATCTGTCTTTGCGTTAAACTGGTAAGCTAACGCTGCTTTATATAAACAACATACAAGGTGTAATTCACAGTTTTTTTGTATTTTGCAACTTAGCAAAATTGCAACCTGTCTACATCTAGGACACATCTTGACATAAACATCTGATGAGACAAATCTGAGGTTTATTTTATGCATTATGTTAACTTTTTTATTTTATGTTACATTTTCTATATAATCCGAGTATTTCTTTTCTCAACAGCCAAATATAATGACAATTCAAGCTATATTGAATAAAATGTATTTTATTCCAAAATATGTCACATATGCCATACATTAAAACATGAAACTTCTTTCTTATTAATCCCACCATCATATCTAAAATGTCACATTCACATTTTATGTTGAATTCAGTGAAACATGATATAGGAGACGAACGTCCAGAAGAGAAAGAGGAGGTTTTGAGTGATCCCCATAGCACTGTTACACAGATTCCCCTGACAGCATGAGGTGTTGAAGTAACCTTGAGGCACTTGTGATGCGGCATCACAGGCAGTTTTAGAGGCACATCCCTTAACAGTCGATGGCAGATATGTAATATTTGCTAATGTAAAGAAAACAGAAGTTGAGTCATAAATGATTGATTGGTGATATGTTAATCATTATAAACTACTAAAACAAGCATGCAATAGATATTTTTACATACAAGAATGAGCTAAAAATATGTACCATGCTCTCAAATGTTTGCACATATACTATCTTGAGCATAGTGTAATCATTTTTTGAGGGAAAATGTCATTTTAATAAATTCTTACTTTGTGCTTTAACGCAGTAGTCTTCGTTTCCTAAACAGTTTAATTGGTTTAAGCAGCTTGTCCCATTACAGTAGTAACATTGTTTCCCATTAGGGGTGCTAGAGCTGTAATCTGTAAAAGAAACAAATCTTATTTTTTCACCTTAAACTCAATTGCTTTATGCAAAAAATAAATAAATTAATTAATTCGATATGATAAGTAAGGTGCCGGATTAAGGTCAGTGGACCGAAACGTTGCTATTGTTAATAAATATTTGAAGAGTTTCGTTGCAAAACGAGATAACTCCGTTTTTAACATTTTTGTCAAAACATGTTTATTATCATGTTAACATGTTTTTATTGCAGCCCAGTCTCACGAAATTTCGTTATATAGTCACATATTTTTTTTATTCTTTTTTCGTGCTATTATCACGAAATTTCGTGTTTTTTCGTGATCGTATAACGAATTCCTGTTTTCGTGTGATTATCACGTATTGGTTACTCAACTGTTTTGTCCTATTTTCTTACCATTGTCGCTTCGGTTTAGGGTTAGATTTACATAAAATGACATCCCTAACCAAACCCAACTCTAACCCTAATGCCAGGCGACATTTAAAAAATAAATCTGAAAAAATAGAATAAACCAACATATAAAGTGACATTCTAATGCAAGCACCAAATCTAACCCTAAACCGAAGCGACAATGGTTTAAAAATAGGAAAAAGCAGTTGAGTAACCAATACGTGATAATCACACGAAAACAGGAATTCATTATACGATCACGAAAAAACACGAAATTTCGTGATAATACCACGAAAAAAGAATCAAAAAAATATGTGACTATATCACGAAACTTTGTGAGACTGGGTAGTTTTATTGTGCTACTTAGCTGTATTTTATTAGTTATGAAGGCTTAAATCAAAACAAACCAACTGCAGTTTGATTGATATTAATTGGAATACACAATCAAAAAACAAGATTTAAAACGGAGGTTATCTCGTTTAGCAACAAAACTCTTCATTTAAGCAAGTTTTGTGTGGGATTTTTTAAAATAAACTAAAAGAGTTATAAGTGCTTGTTTTGCAGTATTAACAAAAGAATGGAAAAGTCTGGTGTCCTGTCACATACTTGTTTAAAATTGTAGAGATGTTATAAACAAAAATTGCAAGCATGGGGTGCAATCCACCTTCATTTTTCTTAAATTCCCTGCACACCACCACTAATGCATATAGTGATATACATTGAAAACAATACCTGGGACATCTTGACTATTACAGAGGTCTGTGTTACAGCACTGCATAGACAGCACTATCCTTAAAAGCCCAATGTTAACAGATGAATTTCCACAATACTGAGACGAATAACAACTCTTAAACGTTGAGACAACTGCGATGCCACCTAAAAAACAAAAAGTTAAAGTTTTATTATGATTACAATGATTTATAATAATCATTATACAATTGATTATAGCTTCACACCTCACCAATAGGGTAAAAAGGAAGAAAACGTGTGAATTTTTGTGTGTATTGACTCTGAGAACTGACTGCTCATTCGTTTATTTTCAACACTGAAAAAAATGATTCATTCAATTTACTAAATTTATTTAAGCTACATTTAAACAAAAATATTAGTAAAGTAATGAAAAACTTTTGTTTAAATGTAGCTTAAATAAATTGATTGCAACCACTTACCTTAAAAAATTGAGTAAATTGAATGAATCATTTTTTTTTCAGTAAATAATTTCAAATTGAAATTGGCATTTTTTGATAAAGATCAAACAATAGGGATAAAAATAATGAAAACTGGGATATAAGTTAAATAAATTGAAAATTATAAAGAAATAAATACAACACAGATGCAAGTCAGATAAACATGCAAACACAAGTTGGTTTTAGGAACTGAGATGCTGAGCTTCTTTAGCTGCTTTGTACATCAACCCTCAATCACACCCAACTCACCAGTAGTATTAATCATTGTTCCACTGGTACAGGTGTTATATGAAGAACATGGCATCGCTACACCTACACAAGAACCCGTCCCACCTTTACACCCATAACACTGGAGCGAATGTCCTAAAATAACAGAATGAAGGAGAAACATCATCTATTCTGTAGCTAATAAAACATTAAACAGGCTTTTGTGTTTTGTACTGTACCTCCAGCGAATAGAGTAAAAAGAAGAACAATCAAGATGTTTAGATCCATCTTTGGTCGGTCAGGAGGTGAATAAAATGACAAACCCTTCTCAGTGGCCCTTATATACAGTAGCTGATGAAAAAAGGGTGAGGCTGGAATGAGAAAATGAAACTTGAAAAAAAAAACTGGATAGGTGAACAGAAAATGTTTTGGGAGTGTACAGTAGATAGATAGATTAGATTGTAGTAATATATTAACTGTTTGTAAAAACAAAACAAGAAATGTTGTCCCAGGCCTGTATGCAAAAAGATTCATTTTAGTTTACTGGAAATCTCTAAGCGGCCACCAATTGCTGTTTAATTGCATGTTTGTCAAAATTATTTGGGGACTGTTGTTCCAGGTCCAGTGACAAAGTGAGCCTTTTTACAGTAGGTTTTATACAATATAATTTACTCATTGACTATACATTAACCGTGTTATTTGCTTGAAAAACAAGACTAATGTGACATGAGATGACCATAAAAAAATTATGCTGAAATTTATGAACACCATATTGTCCCAAATATAAGACCCAAGTGTACCTTTTTTATGACCAACTCTTGTCTTTTATAAAGAAAATGTTTTAAAAAATTTGAAGTCAAATGGGACCAATTTAATTCCCTACATTCTTTAATACATTCCAAATGGCTTACAGTACATATAACCTGCAGTCCATCTGGATTTTATAACAATTAGGTTGTCCATCTCATTGTGAAAAACATGTAGCCTATCAATATTTCATTAACATTTCTTTAGAGACATTTCCATGAAAAAATTATATTCGGGACAACACAGTATAATCAACTTGGATTTTCAAGTCATTTCAACTTACATTTTTTTATCTTTACCAGTGACGAGTTGCTGTAACTTTGATTTAAGTTAAAATAAGTTAAGTTAATAAGTTGAAGCAAGTTTTACAGCAAACATTTTTTAAGAGTGAACATTTGTTGTTCAGGTTTCATTCATTTTCACGCAAAAGATTACATTTGCTTTCTGTTTAACCAGTTTTATGAAAAGACAGATTCCTCAAAAGCAGTGTTTGAATTACAGGTGTGACTTTTAAAAATCCTGAAAGAAAACGAAAGTACTGTAAACACCTGAGGATTAGCATTTGACTTTAAACCCCTTTCCTGACATTGACATTTTTACTAGAAAGTTTTACTAGAAAGTATTGATGTTTTTAATAAAAAAAGTTGCCTTTCAAAGAGAAAATTATGAGATAGTAAAGTGAGTCACATGAAATTAATTGATGCATATAGATGGTTTCAAAAGTAACAATATAAACAAACTGCTTTTGTGGAACAAACATAACTTTCTTTAAACTCAGCAAAGAATCAATAACAACAGAGTCATTTTACAGTAGTTTCTGATAACAAGCTAAATAAACAACAAGTAGATTACCTTAGTTCAAATTATAAGCATACTAAAAACTACAGTACACTGACTAAAATGTGTACTATATACAGTGGGGCAAAAAAGTACCCAGTCAGCCACCAATTGTTCAAGTTCTCACACTCAAAAAGATGAGAGAGGCCTGTGGTTTTTGTCAAAGGTACACGTCAACCATGAGAGACAAAATGAGAAAAAAAAATCCAGAAAATCACACTGTCCGATCCCCTAAGAATCCATTTGCAAATCATGGTGAAAAATAAGTATTTGGTCAATAACAAAAGTTTATGTCAATACTTTGTTATATACCCTTTGTTGGCAATGACAGAGATCAAACGTTTTCTGTAAGTCTCCACAAGGTTTTTACATATTGTTGCTGGTAGTTTGGCCCATTCCTCCATGCAGATCTCCTCTAGAGCAGTGATGTTTTGGGGCTGTCGCTGGGCAACACGGAATTTCAACTCCCTCCAAAGATTTTCTATGGGGTTGAGATCTGGAGACTGCCTAGGCCACTCCAGGACCTTGAAATTATTCTTACGAAACCACTCCTTCTTTGCCCGGGCGGTATGTTTGGGATCACTGCCATACTGAAAGATCCAGCCACGTTTCATCTTCAATGCCCTTGCTGACGAAAGGAGGTTTTGAGTCAAAATCTCACGATACATGGCCCCATTCATTCTTTCCTTAACTCGGATCAGTTGTCCTGGTCCCTTTGCAAAAAAACAGACCCAAAGCATGAGGTTTCCACCCCCATGCTTCACAGTAGGTATGGTGTTCTTTGAATGCAACTCAGCATCTTTCTCCTCCAAACACAAGAAGTTGAGTTTCTACCTAAAAGTTATGTTTTGGTTTCATCTGACCATATGACATTCTCCCACTCTTCTTCTGGATCATCCAAATGCTCTCTAGCAAACTTCAGACGGGTCCGAACATGTACTGGCTTAAGCAGGTGGACACATCTGGCACTGCAGGAATTGAGTCCCTGGCTGCATAGTGTGTTACTGATGGTAGCCTTTGTTACTTTGGTCCCAGCTCTCTGCAGGTCATTCACTAGGTTCCCCCATGTGGTTCTGGGATTTTTGCTCACCATTCTGGTGATAATTTTTACCCTACGGGATGAGATCTTGCGTGGAGCCCCAGATCGAGGGACATTATCAGTGTTCTTGTATGTCTTTCATTTTCTAATAATTGCTCTCACAGTTGATTTCTTCACACCAAGCTGCTTACCTATTGCAGATTCAGTCTTCCCAGCCTGGTGCAGGTCTACAATTTTGTTTCTGGTGTCCTTTGACAGCTCTTTGGTCTTGGCCATAGTTGAGTTTGCATTCTGACTGTTTTAGGTTGTGGACAGGTGTCTTTTATACTGCTAACAAGTTCAAACAGGTGCCATTAATACAGGTAACAAGTGGAGGACAGAGGATCCTCTTAAAGAAGAAGTTACAGGTCTGTGAGAGAAAGAAATCTTGTTTTTTTGTTATTGACCAAATACTTATTTTCCACCATAAATTGCAAATAAATTCTTAAAAAATCAGACAATGTGATTTTCTGGATTTTTTTCCTCATTTTGTCTCTCATAGTTGAAGTGTACCTATGATGAAAATTACAGGCCTCTCTTCTTTTTTTAAGTGGGAGAACTTGCACAATTGGTGGTTGACTAAATACTTTTTTGCCCCACTGTAGATCGGCTGCCAAAATGCATTTTGCACAGTTCTCAAAATGAGGGTATATTTTGTAAATTCAAATTTTTACATGAATGCATGTTTTGTGTGTGTGTTTTCACATTTTGTGTTTCAAAGATCACTGAAAAAAGGTAAGTGGTTGCAATCAATTTACTTAAGCTACATTTAAACAAACAAAAAATAAAAACATTTAAAAAATAAAATAAAATAAATTTTTTTTTGCAACCACTTACCTTAAAAAGTAATTTTTTCAGTGTGTTTAACTGATAAAAACAACTACTTAAAGACAAGTTCAATTGTCTTTTATTAAAATATTGTCTTTTATAAAAAGTTTTTTTGTGTTCACTATGATATAAATTAATCAATTAATTGACAAACATTAATTTAAACAAATTCTCTTTTTTAGTGTGAATACACTGAAAAAAATGATTCATTGAATTTAATCATTTTTTTTTAAGGTAAGTGGTTGCAATCAATCCATTTCAGCTACATTTAAACAAAAGTTTTATATTGTATTTTACTTTACTAATCTTTTTTGTTTAAATGTAGCTTAAATAAATTGATTGCAACCACTTACCTCAAAAAAATTTATTAAATTCAATGAATAATTTTTTTCAGTGCTGTGGCCTCCATCTTTCAGTCTCATTCATTTTAATCTTTTGACACGAACTACTAAGATATGAAGGTTATATATTCACAGAATGTTCTTTACATTATGTAGGATGATAAGGCTTTTAGCACAAATATTTTAACGTATTTCTCACATATATCTTATCTTAAGTGCACATTCAAGACCCAAATGTCGTCTTATTGTTGAGCCCTGATTGTGTTTTTGCAAGATGCTGCAGTTAAAATCAAGCAGGTACAACCAGTAATGTATGTTGATAAGACTTATTCAGTGTGTCGTGACTCTCTGTAAAGATTTCAAAGGAATAAAGGTTAAGGTGAACATTCTTTCACTGAAAAAAATGATTCATTGAATTTAATCAATTTTTTTAAGGTAAGTGGTTGCAATCAATTTATTTAAGCTACATTTAAACAAAAAAGATTAGTAATGTAAAATGAAATATAAAACTTTTGTTTAAATGTAGCTTAAATAAATTGATTGCAACCACTTACCTTAAAAAAATTGATTAAATTCAATGAATCATTTTTTTCAGTGTTGTGAGCTAAAACATTTTTGTGAATTAAAGAAACTTGTCTTGACAGTAATCCACAGTATATGTGAAATAAACTTTATACCGATAATGTTTATTTTGCAAACATATTTTTAATAATACATTTGCAATGTGTATTTTAAACAGCAGCATAATTATTCAATGTTTAAAAAGTCAAACAGACTGTCCATAGACTTTTCATTGCATTATTTTCACAAATGTGTGTCATGAGAAATGTGTGTTCGTGTGGGTATCGCTAAACCATACGATTTACACATGAAATCTTTCTTAATAGACTGTCTACTGGGTTACACCAGCATGGATTAGTCTTAATTCTAGATTAAACGATTCTTATTTAATAAATCTGCTGTAACAGACTTGAAACTTTGTTTAAAAATAATCACATTTAAACATATATTTTCAAATGTTACAGTAAACCCAGATTAACCCTGTTGCTTCATGACTTTAAACTTTGATTTATGTCTCAGTTAGGGATTAACTTTAAACTTGCAGCTGTGAAAGTGTATTGTAAACAAAAAAACTACAATTAAATGTACAGCTAAATAATCAGAGACAGCAGACACCATGAGATGGTGTCACGCTTCAGAGATGCCTTTATTGTATATGAAATGGAAATTAAAAGCATTTCAGCAGCATTCATTCTCAGCAGAGTGTGAAGGAGTATGGCGGCGGGTAAACCTGAATTACCAGCATTGAAGCGTCAAGTCTTGTCTTCTGTCAATTTGTCTTTTTTCCTAAAATTCCTACTGTGGGTTTCTGCTCCACGTCTGTGACTATGTATGTTAGCATTAAACTTTAAGAGTATTATTAGATAATGATGATTTTACAATTTGATACTCTATGAGATTGTCCTAAATAAACAGGTTTACAGATTATTTTACAGTGCAAAACCTTATCAGATTATCATACATAGCACCCGTGCAAAGCATCATTTTGTTCATTAAATAACAACTGTTGAGATTTACTAGAAAAACATGCAGTGGATCATTAACGCTTAAAAGGTGTGGTCTTGTTTGCGACTGACCTTATTTCATATGCATAGGAGTATGTACAGTGGAGTATTGCATTTTGTCATAATGCGCATGTGCCATACGCAGACAAGTCATATGAACTGAATGAACGCTAGGGTACACATAAAAAAGACTATTCTCCAGGCTTATGTAGTAAAAACTTATTGGCCTGATGTTCAGTGACAAAAATTATGCAATGTTGATGTCCACATGTGCCTTATCATTTACAGTATTTTGTTAAGGTTGTAACCCGCTGGGTCACGTCTAGGACAACACACATATGCTGTGTCACTAGATCCATTTTAGGTTGATTTTAGCCCCTTGAAATTTCTGCCCAGCCCCCCTAAAAAACTTTATTCCAGAACATGTACATTGATTTTTGATCGCTTTAGTCCCCTTTAAATTTTAAATGAAAATGGCGATGGGCTTCGATCATCTGCATATTTCATTAATATAGAAACTTGTTTATCTCCAGCAAAAATAGTTCATAACACCCATTAAGGTATACTTTGTTTGGTCATATCTTGTTCATTTAAATAAAATAAAGTTTAATTAAATACATAAGCAATTAAGTAAATACTCAAGTGATATCCATCTTTTTAATACAGTGGAATACTGCAAGTACAGTACAAGCTCTCCCAGTCCAAAAAAATCTGTCTGTGATTATTACTGCTTATATATTTATTTGGGTTAAGTGCTGTTGTCGCCATGCCATCCAGGCGCTGATATTTTCATGCCAGAGTCAAATCCCCTTTGTTTGGCATTTGCTGAGGACAACTTTCTCCATCTGACATGACATTTCCGGACAATACACTTATATACACTACACAATTAGAACTCATACTCATCAAAGCTTCCAAAACACAGGAAAAATGGCACCTTTAATGCCCTATTCTTTACGTTCTTCCCAAACAGATCAATTTTAAATTCAATATAATTTAATTTGTATGCCTCTTTTCACAATTGTTAATTGTTCCAAAGCAGCTTTCCAGCAAGCAATGGCAGTCATTTCATCGTCTTGGTTAACTATAGATAAAATATAGTATATATAATATACAATATATAAGTAACTAGTAGCTTCTAGCCAGAACTTCAATCTAAAAAATAACTTGCGAGATGAAGATGTTTGATATTCCATTATGTATGCAAAGTCAGTGACTACAATGTGTTTGGTTTCATTTATTTATTTTTTTTGCCTTGTTTTAATCTATATGTCCGTGCAGTGTTGTTATTTAAACACAAAATCAATTGCTGGTTTCACTAAAACAGAAACAAAGAAAACACAGAAAAGCAAAGAATTTCAAAAGCATGGCAGTTTTAAAATATAGTTTAGGATGGACTCTTTGAAGTTATTGAGTTATTCAAATTTTATTTCTTAAATATTGTAATACATAGTAATCCATTGCAAACTATGAACATAATCTAGGATGAGCAATATTTTTAAATGTATGCGATATTTGACAGGTAGTGTTGCTAGAATCAGGCTTTTGATCGTACTTCTTTAATCTTTACTCTTGCAGCTGCATTTTAAACCAGCTAAAGCTTATTGCCTTGATTTGCAAGACATCGCCAGCAATGAGTTGCAATGGTCAATTCTTGAGGTCAATAATGCATGGAAAAGCTCCTCTGCATATGAAGCAGACAATGTGGGGCATTTTTTATATTTCTAAGATGAAAGAATGTTGTGACAAACATTACAAAATGACTTTCAAAAGATAGATTGCTATTCAGTATCACACAACTGCGGAAGATGAAACAAAAGCGCAACCATCTATAGAGATGTTGTATTTTGTTTGGAGCTATTTGGTTCAATAATCAGTACCTCTGTCTTATTGAAGTTAAGGAGATGGAAATTGTTTGCCATCCACTTTTTGATATTATTGAGACAAAAATTGGATGACAAAAATTTCAGTCATTTGTGTCTTGCAGCCTAGGGTGAAGTCAGCCTTTATCCTACATTAACAACACATTAGGTATCATGAAATTAAATGTTAAAGGGACACTTCACCCATTTGCATAAAGCTTTGTAAAGTTAGAACCCCAGTCATGTTTTTGAATGGTCATGCATCATTTTCTCAGTTGCCGCTGAGACAGGAGAAATACAGATTTCAGTGTTGTACTTCCTTCTTTCAATGATGTAAAAATCATCATTTTGCATCATTGAAAGAAGGAAGTTCAGTACCTTTGTTGAGGGAGTGAGACTACAAACACCCCTTTTCTCGGTCAAATAGGCCCCAAATTCTAAATTTATGTTACATTTCGACTACAAATATGACACACTTTCAATAAAGATTAATGTTTCTACGGGTGAAATGCTCCTTTAAAGCAACACTATGTAGTTTCCATGTAAAAATGACTTACAGCTCCCCCATGTGGTTGAAAAGCGCAACAGTGCCTGGTATCAGACACTCTTCTGCAGGCAGGGGGAGGGGCGGGGCTGTGTGCTAGGGGCGGGGCTGTGTGCTATACCCTCCACCACCACTTTCAGAGTGTGCTTGTAGCAGCTAGGAGACTGCTCAGGTTGCAGCAACAGTACAATTTGTCCAGTTAAAAGTTGTTCTATCACTGAAATAATTTTAGAGACATTATTTAAAGGTAAAAAAACTACATAGTGTTGCTTTAATAAATGGTGCTCTGCAAGGATTATGAGCAGCATTCAGAGTCACAGTTAAAAATGTAAACATTTTGCCAACAGGTCTTGTATTACCGTCAGTGTTTTACATCAGTTCAAAACTGGTTTATGTACAACTATTCATCAGCATTCATTGATTAATTCCATGTTGTTGTAAAAATAAATGATTTGACCAAATCATGTGCTGATGTGACCAACTAAGAAAGTTGGTAGCACCAGTGTAACCAGTGTAAAAGTTAGTCTGGTGCCCTGCCTCATTAGCTCTTTTTGTGAATGATGTTCAGTGACAATTTGCTTGTTGACAACAGGGCCAGCTGCTGGTCAGAAAAGGTACTATCTGGTTTTATCTTATACTGACTTATCTGTTACTGGGAAAACAAATAATCAAGTAAATTTAATATTATTTTAATATATTTGTCCTTTAATATTCTTTTTTTTTTGTAAAACAATGTTACTCCCCTATGCCCCTCATAGTCCTCTCACTACGGCACTGCATCTACTTTTCTTAAATTTATTATGATTACTAAACTCATTTAAAATTGACTTTTTGGTCAAAACACAAAAGCATTACAGCTTGGTGTCATCGTCAATCTGAGGAACTCACTTAAGGTTAAAATATACCAGCACAAAAATATTTGGGTCTGTATAGACGATTTCATCAGACACATGCCTGGTTACGCGTCTGGCCTGAAGTTAACTTCACCACAAAAGCAGCATGAAATTAAAACAACTTTTGAAAGTTTTTTGCAAGTCAGTTCAACCTATATTTTAAGTTGTGGCTTAAAAAAGTTGACTTAACTTATAAAATCAAGTTGAAATTGTTTAACTAATTTTTATAAGTTAAAGTAATATAAAAATATATGTTTGACAAAAATGCTCCGTAATTTTTTACAGTGTGTGTTTGTTTATCGGTCTGGCAAACTGTAACTAAACTGACATCTGGAACAAACACTGTACCTTGTCGATGATGAGGGCAGACCGTGAGCATGGATCCTTAAAATTCAAGGACTTCTAGCTAACATTGTACACATTAATTTTAGACAGTAACATTAGCACACTGTAATGGTTGATTAGCCATGATTTGAGTATTAATTTTTTTAAAAAAAAAAAGGTAATTTACTGGTTATTTATTTTGCTTGTTATCAGAAATAATTTACTCTAAAAGGACTTTGTTATTGATACTTTGTGGAAGTCTGCCGGAAGTTTAAGTTTTTTGTTTCTTTATAGAGTGAAATGCAGCTGACTTAGTTTTTAGAAATAATTTATTCTGAAAGCCATATTCATGAATGCATATCAGGAGTCGTAGTATCCTATTGTCAGCAAATTCAAAAGACCTCATACTCAACTGTATAAAAGAATCTGCTGCCACCTACTGGTAAATGATGTCACATACAGTTTTGCATGAATCATTCATACAAAGATTTAATTATAGACCCCTTGCACGTGACGTCACGCTCTACTCGCGCGAATTATGGACGCCATGACGGACGGCGGAAGTGTTATGTTGTAGACGGACGGCAAGCCGAACAAGTACGTGTTTGTGTTCGTTAGGGTCATAAAATGGTTATTTCGTGTTGCTATGATGCACCTACCATTACAGAAAAGTGGCATAAATACATTATTTTTACATGTTATTGTTTAATGCTGCAGTGACACCTCATAGCTGCCAACCCTCACGCATTCACCGTAAGACCCACGCAATTGACCCCATTCTCACGCCACACATCCATTTTCACGATGTAAGTAGCTAAACCAGTGCTCGCAGTACTGACACTTAAAACTAATATTTTAGCGTACCTTCACTGTCTTTTGCGTGCCACCACTTCTCATGTTGCTGGTCCTTTGCTGCAAAGAGTCAAAGAGCATTTCACTTTATGTGGCGCTGCGCAGGAAGTTCGGCAGCGAGGACATCAGAGTACCGCGAGAGCGAGTCGAAATGTTACAAAGGGTCCGCCTTTACCTTTGCTCTCGCGTTACTTTGATGTCATACGCCGATCAGTCAGCTCCGCACCAGTCGAACACACAAAGCGTCAAGGTCTGGATAAAAAACAGAGACCTGCCCGGATTCCACGCACACAGATACCCTCAGAAAACAGCAATTTTAATCAACTATCCCTCGCGTGTGCATGTTTGCAAGCAGTACAAGCCTGCGTGATGTTTGCGGTGACAGGTTTTAATAAAAGAGAAAAAAGTCAATTGATATTTGACATCTATAAACAATAATATATACGAAATATAAGTATGGTCTTGACATACACATTATCTGTTGCTTTAGTTTAATATAAACTACTCATTTGGTTTATTTGATTGTGACAGTCCGTCACCAATCACAAATCATCACTTTACGCTTCTCTTTCTCAGTGGATAAACTGAATCAAAGCTGCTGTTATCTGCATTTATACATTTTACAGAGACCAGTAGCCTATTCATTAGATTTTAAGAACTTTTTGGCACTTTTATCAGAAGAAAAGCATAATAGAAGTGTATAAAATAATAGTAAAGACTCTAATCTCAGGCATTTAAACTCAGTAAAAGCTTTAATTTCAATTTCATTTCTAAAATATGATTCACCAGTGTATGGGGATATCCCGTTTACCACATAGTGGTACAAATCATGCGGGCTGAAGTCGGGCAGACTCTGCGATTTAATAAGGTCCGTGAAAATTGAAGGAGGACGAAGGTAAGGGTCGGTATCCAGTCCCGCTATCTCTAACTTCTCTAAATAGCACTTTTTGTGAGGACCTACCAAATGCCCTACCTCGACCGATAACGGCACAACAACTTCCTTAATATAAGAAGCCATGTATTTTAGTGTAATATATATTTAAACTGTTTAAAACTAATCAAAAATCCCGCTCGTCTATTACTAATCAACCTAGTGCGTCAGTGATTTTGCCGTCCAGCATGGCGTCGTCACGTGGTCTAGGTCACGTGTTTGCAAAGGGTCTATATGATTTACTCACTCATCATGTCATTCCAAACCTGTATGACTTTCTTTAGTAGAACTCAAAAGCAGATATTTTGATAAATGTCTGAGTGGTTTTTTGTCCATACAATGGAAGTCAATGAGTTAAATGTTTGGTCAGCAGCTTGGACTACTGAAACTATACATACAGGTCATGTACAAACTACATCCTTGGCTGGGGACAAAAGAAAATCTTTATTGTTAATGCATTGGCAACACAACCAAATTAAAGAAGGCACAGCAAAGCACAACACAACAGAAAAGCATGAATTCAATGTAGAATGATCATTTTTAGATAAACAAATAAATTGGGTTACACTTTATTTTAAGGCGTCACTGTTACATTGTAATTATATATTTAAGTACCAAGTAATAATCATCAACAACATGTACTTACTGTAGGGTTGGGGTTAGGAATAGGGTTTGGTTTAGGGTTAGTTGCATGTAATTATGGATAATTAACTGTTATTACTATAATAATTACATGTAACATGAGTAACAAAGACACCGTAAAATAAAGTGTTACCATAAATTTTTTATATATCAAATATATTTGAATGTATGCAGCATGTGTGTTTTAGGCATAAAGAGCATGCATATGTGACTCAGTGATTTACAATCAATATTGTCAACAGCTATGTACGTCCACATACAGAGGCATACAAAAACGCTCACATTTCCAAACCCCAGTACGACAATGTGTAGTTAACCTCCGCTGTGTAGAAAATGTACAGTTTGGTTTAAAATGCGACAGTCTCGACCATAGAGAGTATATGTAGATGCCTCATAGACTGATGCTGCCTATTGACATTCATAGATAACTAAGAATGAGCCGTTTTTATCTACATACACCGCAGGTCCCATTACATGAAAGTCACCGTCATGTTTCTACAGTAGCCCTAAATGGACAAACTGCTCTACAGAGCGTTTTTTTTGTCCCTATATTGCCTCAGACAATGACATGTTTGTCCTGTGGCGGTTTTTATAAGCTGTCGACCCCAAAAAACAAGCATTTAAAGACACAAAATTGAAAACAGGCAACTTTTCATAGTACTACTATTAGTAGAACTGCATCCACTAGGGGGAAACATAGTCGGCGATCCACTTTATTCTCCTTAAAGGCTGGGTTTTAAGGCTCGACAGCTTATAAAAACGTATTTCTGGGTTCTTTGGCTTGTTAGCTGTACATATTGTCACATTGCAGCTTTTAGGCATTATTCTGTTTTTTGTTATAAGCCAGAAATGACAAGTAGGCAGCCTCTGGCAATATAAAATTAATGGAGACGGTTGGATTGTTTTCCCCCCCGGTGGGCGTGGTTTTCAAATTTGCATAACTGCGCTTTGTCTCTATCTCGGCCTGTACTTTGAATTCATGGACGATGCCGGACTTTTGTGCTGTGTATGGATGGCCTACTATGGGGCCTACTAGCACTATGCATTATATTTAAAAAAAGTAGATTTTCTTGGTATAAAAACTTTACATTTCTTTGGACTCAATGCTACATGTCTGACCGTTGGAAGGAACCTCCCAAAAAAACCTAGAAAATCGAATTCATGATGATTTTATTTCTGTTACACCTTTGCCTACGCTGATGCATTAAAGAGGGGGGGGGGGGGCTCCCCCGTTTTTAAGATGGCGGCTCTACTTGACGCATTCATTTCAATGAACTGCAGTAGCCACAGCGACATTTAGTGTATGTATCTATGATTGACATTTTGAATGGGTCTCAAAGATCACCACCTGCATTAATTTCCCTAACAACAATAATCATAACTCCCCAAATTTTTACCGGATTTTCACACGCAAGTAACGTTAGTTACAATGACATAATGTTATAAATGATAAAATAACAAAAATTATTGTTCAATCTCATGCGTTCTGATATCAATACTAGTTGCTCACGCTCCATCGACTCTGATTGACTTTATGAGGCGTCTTGATATATAATGTCTATGGTCTCGACGTTATATTAGTAGATTTCTAGATTCATCTTGATACAACGCCAGAGTACACTAAAGTTCACGGAGTGCAGAATCACATGCTCACATATGAGGTAATATATTTGAAAAAAGTATTCCTCTAATAATTTTGTATTAACATATGATTTAAAATCATTATTGAACATTAAAATGAATCACATGACTGTTTCTTATGTAATTTATTGTTTATATACTTTATGGATTTAAAATGACATTAATTTTATAGCATGAGGCAATTGTTGTGCAAATAAATTAATGGCATAATTATACAACTCATTAATCAGAACGTTAATAAACAAAAAATTTAATTTCAGATGTAAATATGATGACAATATGTCATTATTCTGATTGAATTAATTTGATATAAGTGTTTGATATGAAAGTTAGTCCACACATTTATTTTGGTGGTTTTTACATGAGGGTGGGGGGGCTCAGTTTGTTATAAGTGGGAGTACTATGGAAATCTATAATATTTGTTTTAATGTCTATACACACATTTCACATGTCTATGCACACATTTCTGTGAGCCGTGCACACTGTGCCAACTTAAAAAAAAATGGTGCATAACGCCACTGACCACACAAAGTGGAAGTGGTAAACAAAGTGGCTGTTAAATGGCTGTGGGCAATACAAATGTGGTATGCAGTACAAAAACAAACTTTTGATGAGGTTGCAGTATAAGTTTGATGTGAGGGATTGGTGTCTTTCTCTTCTGTACTTCTGTATTTTTATTAAAATATAATTATTACATTTTGACAAATATTTTATTCTGATTATTTCTGTTTTATAAAGGCTTCATGAACAAAAATACAAGTGTAGATTTGTTGTGGTTTTATTTCCTTTTTTTTCTGTTTCCAGAATATATTTTGCTAGCAAATCAACACCAATGAAAATACAATAAAATTAAAGGTGCATTGTGTAAATTTTAGGAGGATCTCTTGGGAGACATGCAATCAAAGATATTATCAGTGGTGTATAAAGACCTTACAAAATGAACTGTATTGTTTTTAAGAATGAGACATTTTTATCTACATACACCACAGGTCCCATTACATGAAAGTCGCCGTCATGTTTCTACAGTAGCCCTAAATGGACAAACTGCTCTACGGAGCGTGTTTTGTCCCTACATTGCCTCAGACGATGACATGTTTGTCCTGTGGCGGCTACCATATGCGTTTTAAAAACAATTGAGGGGTGAGCTGTTGGTTGCAATTCGCAATCTCACCACTAGATGCCGCTAAACTTTACACACATCACATATTGGCTAACACATAGAAAGCATTATCTTTAATAAAAAATATTTTGTTGTTGCAGTTATAAAGCTCAAATGTATTGTAAGCCATTGACAAAGTGTTGAATGTAAGCAATTGTGAATTATGTTGTTTCTAAGCTCAAAACTGTTTAACAAGCATTATATAGTAGTAAACAATTTTGTAAATTGTGTTACACTGAAGTTCAGTGATTTCAGTGAAACAGGGTGAGGATGAAGAGCGGAGACAGGAGGAGGAGGAATCCGCCCTTATAGAGTCCACCTGATCAAGACACAAAATGTTTTATTAACACAAAACTAACATCAACATGACCAGAACAGCACAGAGAAGGCAATTTGCCGTCTTGCACTGTAAAAAAATTAGCATTTTTGTTAAATCAACATATATTGTTTTTTTACATTACTTTAACTTAACAAATTAAGTTAATAAATTTCAATTTATTTTTATAAGTTATGTCAACATAACATCATCACATGTAGGTCAAAACTTATAGGAGGTTTTGCAAAACCAAGTTGTTTTAACTTCATGCTGCATTTTTTTACAGAGTGGTACGTACTGTAAATACAAATAAAAATATGCATTTAATATATAGAGTCAAATGATTACACTATAAAAAATATTTTGCTGCCTTAAAATGTTTTGTTGTTATAGCATAAAATATAGTTAAAATAAGTCAAATTCATTTATAAGTTGTAGAAACTCATCTCTAGTCAAGATGAATAATAGTAGGTTCACTGAAGAAAGATTATTCATTCAATTTACTCAATTTTTAAAGGTAAGTGGTTGCAATTGTTTAAATGTAGCTTAAAGAAATTAAAAGTTTTCAATTTTGTTTTATTTTACTATTTTCTTCTTCTTAAATAAATTGATTGCAACCACTTACCTTAAAAAATTTAGTAAATTGAATGAATAATTTCTTCAGTGTTGAAATTACTTGTAAATCTGAGTTGATTAAACTTAAAAATTTAAGGCAGCAAATTTTTTTTTACAGTGTAGGTTTTAATTTGATTTAATGATTAAATACAAAACATGGAAATGAATATATAAAATGTCCTCTAAATTAACTGTTTTTTTTCTTCTGTTATTAAATAAATAGCATATAATCTATCATAAATATCATAGCTTTCTAAGGACAGTAGTGGAGAGCGGGCGCAATCTACGCTTTTTGACTTTGGCACTATCATTCAAAACATATTTAATTTAGATTAATAATTTTTTACACAATCAACACATAAATCTAGTTTGTTTGTGGGACCTACCGTTATCGTACAATTACACCAAAAGTGACAGGAGTGCAAATGTTACAACTTACTCCATAGGTGGGGTTCATTATAACAGAGAATTTGTTAAAACGCATGCTAGAATTTTTTTAAATATAAATAATTCAATAAAATTCTGTCTTTATACTAAAGGTAGATATTGTTTATATATCTGCCTATAATAGATCAATATCCACACATTTATTCATCCATGATCCTTCATCTAACCATCTGTTTATTATGCAGCAATGTATACATATGATCAGTGCTCAATGCAAATAGTTTTTTATACTGGCCCGGTCGGGCAAGTGGTTCAGGTTTTCACACGCCCTGCCAAAATTTTCAATGGCCCCAATAAAAAAAATTCAGTGTCTGTCACATTTTTAAAAATAATAATTCAAAAGTCAGATATAATTGTTTACAACAGACATGTTCCAATGAAAAAAGGATCCCAACTTTTCTGCTTTATCTGTAAACTGACAGCAAACTGTGCAAAATATTGCATTGTTTCTTTTGTTGTGTTTTACATAAGTAAATGTTTGCTTTCAAGATGTTAAATAATATACATTGATGAAAATATATTTTAGTGACTGAGGCTGATGCACTGGCTCGATCGGGCAAGTGACAATACTTTTTACTGGCCCGAACGTCTCTCATGCTTGCCCCGGGCCACCGGGCAGTCCTTTATGTTGAGCTCTATAATTAAAATAATATAAAGTTTAATTTGGTGACTTACACTCCCAACTCAGAAATCGAAAAAAAAACATAAGATAAAGAAATGTACTTCTATGCCTCCATACACTTTTTTTTCAACAAAAACACATCAAAACTTTTCACAGATTCACAGGAGATCATCTGACAGTAAGAGAAAAAGGCCACAGATTGCTGGACCTTGTATAAAGTGGCCGTGTTATAATTACTCCCGTGTTAGTTTGTGCCCCGTTCACCCCTACTTAATTAAAACAAATTTTCATTTTGAATGATTGTTTTTAAAATTACATTTTGCAGATTCTGCAAGGTTTATGCAAACATATGTCCCAACATAGCTGTGTTTTGTAGAAAAGCATCAGTAATACTGTACATTAAATATAAATTAGCAGATTAAAAAGTCAAGGTAAATACCTGTGCCGTTGCAAAGGTCGGTATCACAGCACTTGGTTGTCTCAAAGGTGGCATTTTTGCCTTCACAAGTCTTTACACATGATTTAGTTGTGTATATCTTAGCTGAACCTACACAACAAAGCAAGCTTTTAGACAGTATATACTAAAATAAAGAAAACAATTTCAGTATGCCAATCTTACTGTAGCCCAATTGGTAGAGCATTGTGTTAGCAGTGCAAAAGCTGTTGGTTTGATCTTGGGTAACACACGTAATGATAAAATGTATAGCTTATAATGCACTGTAAGTCTCTGCGATAAAAACATCTGCCTAAATGTAAATGTTTACAAGCCAATTCACATTTGATCATTTCCACTCTAATCCTACTTTAATTGTACGATTTGACAGTAAATTTCCACTACATTAAACTGGACTTACCTACACCGGTTTTCTGTGTTGAACATTTGGATTCTCCATCAGCACATATCTTCTCTTTTCCCTTACAAGATCCCAGACCCTTGCACTCATAACATTTGAGTGAGTGTGCTTGAGTAAAAACAAGAGAGAGGGAAAGATATTCAAAAGACTCTTAATGTCGATCAAATAATAATACAAATTAATATATGCTGAGTTTTTTCCTACCTCCAGTGATGAAAATGAACAGAAGTAGAATGGAGATGTGCTGATACATCTTTGCTTGTAGGAGGAATGATCAAGCTACGTTTCAGTCGTCTTTTATTACTGTTCAGAAAGGGGAGGGTTTAATGCACAGACTTTTTTTAACACAGTTGTCATTTTACACCCACTGCTTTGCACATTTTGTATGTCTCTCTTACCTGACACACTTATTAACTCAGTTCATAAAGATCTCATCTAATGAGCTGATGATCAGACTCAGTTGTGTTGGATAAGAGAAACATAGAAAATGTGCAGACATGGACAACATGGATCCAAACAAAAGACTTCATGCAGTAGGCTTCATGTCCCAGCATCATAACATTTTCATCCAGCAAAATCACTGTCACTTATTTATGTTATTTTACGTTTTTACATATATAGCTTGAGTGACTAAATGGAATTCAAGCGTAGTTCAGGCAGAACACTGATCGCTAACTACACCAGCTGACGCTCAGCTGCGTAATCACTCTCACCTGCTTTAATCAACAGTATTTAAGCAGTCAATCAGACGCTCTGTAGCTACTCTGTCGCACAGACAATTTCACCGAGTCTGTCGCACAGACAATTTTACAGAGTCTGTCGCACAGACATTTGCATAGCAGATTGTAGACTGAGCAGTACTCATGCGATTGATATAATTTTATTCCTTACCCTTTCCGGCGTTACCATGGCTTGCTCGGATTCGGAAGATGTTGCAATACTCTCTGTGGAAGTGCCGGAAGACATCCATTCCGTACAGGTATTAAGATAATTTGTGCGTATATCTCCTGTCAAGCCCAAAGAACTTATGTTTCCGTGATCTTGAACGCGCTTTCAGTGCGTGAGCTTTGAGTTTGTGCACGTATGCGCACTGGAAAAGTTCACTTTAGTATCTTTGTCGCTCAAATAGTCTAAAATCGCTATGTCACTGTAAACAATAACTTTCTTATCAACAGTATAGCAGGATGTTCTATTAACAGCATTTCATGCAATATTTAGCAGTTTTACCATATTTACATTTACGTATTTACAGCAGTAGGTCAGTAACGTTAGACCAATATGTGACTACAAGCAAGGAGTATGTCCGTCATTCGTTCCAATTCATTTCGATATAAAATCGTTCAGGTCACCTTGCAGTGTCAGTGTATATATGTTGTTTTAATTGATTGCCTCAAAATTCGACAGTTATAGTTTTACAGCATTTCGTGTCTTATACTTGATTTAACGTCCCGAAGGCAGTCGCTCTACGCATCTTCAACAAGCATGTAAAGCATAAGAAACCAGTGTTGCCAACTATTTTCAATGGAAAGTAGCTAAAGCTTGCTTGGAAGTCGCTAAATGTCGCTAGATTACGTCATTGCGTCATTTGCATAACAGTGACGTCATCACGTCACATTTGCATTTTTACTACACTGGCTTACTACATTATTTCACGTTTCTCTTTCTCTCTGAACTGTCAAAAATGTTAGTTTAAGACACATGAATGCTTGGAAATGTTTTCTCGTTTGTTTATCTGCTTATGTTCTCATAAAACGAAATGTGTGTATGTTCATGTTTATATGGCCAAACAGTCCAGTTTCAAACATACACTGATAAATGATGGGAAACGTTGCTTTGTAGGTAAATAGCCCATTAACGCGTCAGCTTCGTACAGTTTGTCTGTTCTAAATGCGCTGCTGCTCAGCTCCCTCAAGTACATTTATTTTATGTACAGTGATTCATTTTATTCAAAGACCATTTTATATTTATATCTCGCCATTAATGTAAGCCATCGCGGGATCCGCCTGCTCCGGCTTCCCGCATTGCACGATTATGCCGTCTGGACGCGGATAGATAAGCCACTTCTCCTGCCCTGATTGCAACTGGGAGAGAGACTCTGCTCTGCTGCGCAAGGACTAGACCGCCTGTGAATGCTTTGGGTCGGGGGTGGAGCCACAGAAGCAGCGGTAGCTGCTCATTGAGAAGAGTGAATGTCACGTTAAAAGTCTCCAACAATGCCAAGATGTAAGAAACATCTTGCACGCGTTATCTTGTGTTGGGGGTCCGTTAATTAATGATTAACTAATGTCAGCCTCAGCTGTCCTTCATTTTATTTCTCTCCTCTGAACCTGCCTGTTCCAAATCTGATGAATATCAGGGAACCGCGTTCCCTTTTGAGGTATGCTACCCAACATGCCAGGAGCCGCGTACTCCGAGACAAGCAGTCTCTATAAGTTATGCACTCAACTACGTTGTTGTGTTTGGGGGATACATGCAAAGGATGCATCTTAAAGGTGCAGTATGACAACCAAGCCCCTTGATTCCTCAGCCTTTGGCCAAATTCAGATATTTGTTATAATATATAATATATTATATAATTTGGTATTCTTAAGTGGTCCTGACTGAAATATAGCTTGAGTGACTAAATGGAATTCAAGCGTAGTTCAGGCAGAACACTGATCGCTAACTACACCAGCTGACGCTCAGCTGCGTAATCACTCTCACCTGCTTTAATCAACAGTATTTAAGCAGTCAATCAGACGCTCTGTAGCTACTCTGTCGCACAGACAATTTCACCGAGTCTGTCGCACAGACAATTTTACAGAGTCTGTCGCACAGACATTTGCATAGCAGATTGTAGACTGAGCAGTACTCATGCGATTGATATAATTTTATTCCTTACCCTTTCCGGCGTTACCATGGCTTGCTCGGATTCGGAAGATGTTGCAATACTCTCTGTGGAAGTGCCGGAAGACATCCATTCCGTACAGGTATTAAGATAATTTGTGCGTATATCTCCTGTCAAGCCCAAAGAACTTATGTTTCCGTGATCTTTGAACGCGCTTTCAGTGCGTGAGCTTTGAGTTTGTGCACGTATGCGCACTGGAAAAGTTCACTTTAGTATCTTTGTCGCTCAAATAGTCTAAAATCGCTATGTCACTGTAAACAATAACTTTCTTATCAACAGTATAGCAGGATGTTCTATTAACAGCATTTCATGCAATATTTAGCAGTTTTACCATATTTACATTTACGTATTTACAGCAGTAGGTCAGTAACGTTAGACCAATATGTGACTACAAGCAAGGAGTATGTCCGTCATTCGTTCCAATTCATTTCGATATAAAATCGTTCAGGTCACCTTGCAGTGTCAGTGTATATATGTTGTTTTAATTGATTGCCTCAAAATTCGACAGTTATAGTTTTACAGCATTTCGTGTCTTATACTTGATTTAACGTCCCGAAGGCAGTCGCTCTACGCATCTTCAACAAGCATGTAAAGCATAAGAAACCAGTGTTGCCAACTATTTTCAATTTAAAGTAGCTAAAGCTTGCTTGGAAGTCGCTAAATGTCGCTAGATTACTTCATTGCGTCATTTGCATAACAGTGACGTCATCACGTCACATTTGCATTTTTACTACACTGGCTTACTACATTATTTCACGTTTCTCTTTCTCTCTGAACTGTCAAAAATGTTATTTTAAGACACATGAATGCTTGGAAATGTTTTCTCGTTTGTTTATCTGCTTATGTTCTCATAAAACGAAATGTGTGTATGTTCATGTTTATATGGCCAAACAGTCCAGTTTCAAACATACACTGATAAATGATGGGAAACGTTGCTTTGTAGGTAAATAGCCCATTAACGCGTCAGCTTCGTACAGTTTGTCTGTTCTAAATGCGCTGCTGCTCAGCTCCCTCAAGTACATTTATTTTATGTACAGTGATTCATTTTATTCAAAGACCATTTTATATTTATATCTCGCCATTAATGTAAGCCATCGCGGGATCCGCCTGCTCCGGCTTCCCGCATTGCACGATTATGCCGTCTGGACGCGGATAGATAAGCCACTTCTCCTGCCCTGATTGCAACTGGGAGAGAGACTCTGCTCTGCTGCGCAAGGACTAGACCGCCTGTGAATGCTTTGGGTCGGGGGTGGAGCCACAGAAGCAGCGGTAGCTGCTCATTGAGAAGAGTGAATGTCACGTTAAAAGTCTCCAACAATGCCAAGATGTAAGAAACATCTTGCACGCGTTATCTTGTGTTGGGGGTCCGTTAATTAATGATTAACTAATGTCAGCCTCAGCTGTCCTTCATTTTATTTCTCTCCTCTGAACCTGCCTGTTCCAAATCTGATGAATATCAGGGAACCGCGTTCCCTTTTGAGGTATGCTACCCAACATGCCAGGAGCCGCGTACTCCGAGACAAGCAGTCTCTATAAGTTATGCACTCAACTACGTTGTTGTGTTTGGGGGATACATGCAAAGGATGCATCTTAAAGGTGCAGTATGACAACCAAGCCCCTTGATTCCTCAGCCTTTGGCCAAATTCAGATATTTGTTATAATATATAATATATTATATAATTTGGTATTCTTAAGTGGTCCTGACTGAAATATAGCTTGAGTGACTAAATGGAATTCAAGCGTAGTTCAGGCAGAACACTGATCGCTAACTACACCAGCTGACGCTCAGCTGCGTAATCACTCTCACCTGCTTTAATCAACAGTATTTAAGCAGTAAATTAGACGCTCTGTAGCTACTCTGTCGCACAGACAATTTCACCCACCACCTCCCCTTCACCTCCAATATCTCAGTTTTCACAACCATTGCACCCCTTTTTAATTATTGTATTTGTAGCATACTAAAATGTTGGTTATGCGAGGCTGGGGGATACATGCAAAGGATGCATCTTAAAGGTGCAGTATGACAACCAAGCCCCTTGATTCCTCAGCCTTTGGCCAAATTCAGATATTTGTTATAATATATAATATATTATATAATTTGGTATTCTTAAGTGGTCCTGACTGAACTTTTTTTTATTAACAATTCTTTATCAAACCAAATTAAGTCATGCTTTTGATTGTGTTGTGTTCACTGCAGTAATTTATCACTAAACTGTCATTTTCCCACTTTAAGTGAAAAATGTGCTTTTAAGTTTTTTCATCTTAAATGTTTCACTTAAAGTCGATCAAAATTCATTTTGGGGGATGTTACCAATTGCAGGTATTTTTAAGTAGATTTAACTTTTACTTTTTACAGTGTAGAAAATCACACATTTTCTATTAGGCTTCATAGTCTTGTCATTTTGCAGAGGAAATCCAAAATATTTATACCAAAGTCTAACAGTAAACATAGCCAGGTGATTGTTTTAGAACAGAAAATATAAATATAGAAAAATAGAAAAAGATGTTAGACTCTGAATTATAAGTGAGGTGTTGACGGAATAGATGGGTTTTAGCCGAATCTTAAAGATGGCTACAAAAGCAGAATCTTGTTGCATCCGGCAGATCATTCCACAGATGTGGAGCAGATCCAGAGAAGGTATGCAATAGTGTTTTTTTCCCCTTTTTGAGATGGCACCACAAGCTGTCGGTCATTGTTAAAGCGCAAGGATCTAGAGGGTACATAAGTCTGTATAAGCGAGTGAGTGAAGGTAACGGGATGCTGACCCAGTGGTTGTGTTAAAGGCCAGGAGCAGACATAGGTGTCATTTACACTGGGGACATGTCCGCACCACTTTTTGAAATGGCTGATTTTGTCCCCACCACTTTTTGAAAGCATTTGGTTAAAATTTTCTGAAAAATCAAACAATACCTGTGCGACTTACACTACAAAAATGACTTTGGAATAAGAAAAATGCTCTTGATTTAAGTGTTCATGAAAAATTTTAACTTATTTCAAGAAAATTTTATTATTGCATGGCATATTTTTTGCTTGTTTTAAAGGGATACACTGCAAAAAAATGATTTCAAGAAAAAAAATTCTTAATATTTTTTTCGTGTTTTCAGTAGAAATATCTAAAAATTCTTATATTAAGATGCTTTTTCTTGATGAGCAAAATGACCTAAGAAAATAAGTTTAGTTTTTAGACAAAAAATATACAATTTAAGTGAATTTTTGATTAAAACAAGCAAAAATATCTGCCAATGGGGTGAGGTAAAAATCTAAAAATAAGATTTCTTTTTTCTTAAACACTTAATTTAAGCAAAACTTTCTCACCCCATTGGCAGATATTTTTGCTTGTTTTAAGCACAAATTCACTTAAATTGTATAGTTTTTGTCTAAAAACTGGACATTTTTACGTCATTTTGCTCATCAAGAAAATACATCTTGATTTAAGAATTGTTAGATATTTCTACTGAAAACAAGACAAAAATACTAAGTAAGAAGTCAGATTTTCAAAAAAAAAAAATTATTAGTATTTTTGTCTTGTTTTCAGTAATAATATTTAAAAAAATCCTTAATCAAGATGCTTTTTCTTGATGAGCAAAAATCTAGTTTTAAGACCAAAAATATCAAATTAAAGTGATTTTGTGCATAAAACAAGCAAAAAATCTGCTAATGGGGTAAGCATTTTGTTTTCTTGAATTTAGTGTTTAAGAATTTTTTGCTTACCCCATTGGCAGATTTTTTTGCTTGTTTTATGCACAAAATCACTTTAATTTGATATTTTTGGTCTAAAAACTAGATTTTTACTCATCAAGAAAAGGCATCTTAATTTAGGAATTTTTAGATATTTTTACTGAAAACAAGACACAAATACTAATTGCATTTATAATACTAATAAGCATTTTTTTTTATTATTTAGTGTTTAAGATTTTTTGCTTACCCCATTGTCAGATTTTTTTGCTTGTTTTATGCACAAAATATATATTTGGTATTTTTGGTCTAAAAACTAGACTTATTTTCTTGGGTCGTTTTGCTCATCAAGAAAAAGCATCTTAATTTAAGAATTTTTAGATATTTTTAGTGAAAACAAGACAAAAATACAAAGAACATTTTTTCTTGAAAATCATTTTTTTGTGGTCCAGGGTCACATATGTTGCGCTGTGTGCTTATGGTGTGTTTTCTTTGACATGCGTTGTATGCTGCTCATTTCTACAGTATGGTGCTTTGGCACTGAGTTGAGCTGGTGTTGTAGGGACTGTTACATGTGCAGTCAACATTGTTGAGGGTTTTATATGAGTATTTTTCAACCCAGGCTCATTGGAAATACGTTACTCTGCCTACATTTTTGCAAAACCTAAAATACGTAGCTGAAAGTACATTTCCCTGTGAAACGTCCACTAGAGGCGCTATGTGGTATACAGCGAGTCATACTTGGCCCGTATCAGATGCATGTTTATTAACGTTTATAACAGGGACAATATTAATAAAGGATGTTCAGACTTGTCATCATACACTCATTTTGACATCAATTAGTAATTATTTCCATGTTTTTGAGGTGCCAAGAGCACATATCTTCTGGATCGCACTTCCTCGAGGTCATCGCACTTACTCGAAGTAAGTTACCGAAAGAGTATGGTATTGCCTCGCAAACGGAACAATTTATAATAAAAATGCATTTGTATGTTTTCGTTTTGTGTGTTTTGATGAAATTAAACGGCAGGGAATCGCACAATAATGATATCGCGTTGATTTCGTAATACGTACCAAACCGCACAAAACTAACGTTATATGGCAAACTATTCTTGAACAGCCAGACCAAATATTTTACATGGGTCTACGTGTCTCACTACCGAGCCTCGAGTAGGCTATGAGTTGTAACTGTTAATCCGAATAGATAATATCAAAAGATAATAAAGTTTTGCCAGAACGTAACGATATGTACGTTTCAGTCAGGTGATTGTTTTATGTACTCGGTGAAACGTACAGCAAGTTAGTGAGCAGTGGACACCCGGCTTCAATTACCCTGGTACAAAAAATATATTTTATTGACCCCCATAATCTCAATTGATCTGTTTTTTTATGACCCGGATCATATTTATCTGGCCCTTCAACTGGGTTTTAAATGTTAATATTCCCTCGCGGTCTGATCTCAAATCAGCTAGCGCGGTCTGCGGTGAGTTAAAGAATGCTGCAGGTTCAGTAACATTCAGCGGTGAGTTTACGCTCAAATGCGGGTAAAACAACATTCAGAGAGGAGTTTTATTAAAACAGCGATCATCTGCAGGTAAAACAACACTCAGAAGTGACTTTAACAACGTTCCACGGCGCGTGAGAGTAGCATTTTAAGCGTTTTCTGCTCATCTAACTGTTAGCTTTGATTACCATGCTGGATGGTAAATAATTTTTATCGTTGATGTTAACAAAAATAGATATAAATATACATTTTACTATACTTCGATTGTGTTTGATTAATTTATGTTATATATGATTATTAATTTGTTTATTTAAAATCCTGTAATTTAATAACTCTGACGTCATCGAACGTCATTTTTTATCGTAGTTGACCTTTGCATTGAGTATGAAAGTTAAGGGGCAGTCTGATGTCTACTCTACTGCTAAAAACTACTAAGACCAGCATTAGCTGGTTTTAGCTGGTCTCCCAGCTTAGTTTTAGCTGGTATTGCTGGTGTAGCAAGCTGTGTTTTGGTCACCTTGACCAGCTGATCCACCAGCTTGTAGGTTTGCCAGGCTGGGAGGACCAGCTTAAACCACCTTAAACCAGCTACCAGCTTATGCTGGTCTTAGCTGGCTTTTCCGGTAGGGAATATCAAAATTAGATAACTTAATTCAATAAATTGTGTCGTGTAAAAGTTAATCCGGCAGCAAGATACAGGGAAATGCAAGATTTTCAGTAGTGATATACCTATATTACACTAGCTCGCAACTAAGTTATTATGTTGGCTTGTGTGCGTGAGTGCGTGTGTGTATTATTAGTTATTTATTTATTTTTTGTTTATGTCCTTCAAATTTGCAAGCTTCAAACTCTCTATACCCCCACCACCACAAACAAACCAAAAACAAAGGCACTTTTAATAGTCACATGTGTTTTGTTAAACTGTACTTGTCAATCTTACTGTAGCACTCTCTGTTTACATTTATATTTGTTTTATCTGTTGTACTCTTTGTTGTGAGTCTTTCTGTCTGTTTGTGTTTCTGCCCATCAACATGTCCATCCATTCAGAGCTCCAATATCATCTCATGATCTTGGATAACTTGGTTGATGGTCAAGAACTGAGGATGAGCTCCAAAGTCCTAATGACACTCTTGGTGAGCTGCAAGAAGAGGAAGCAGCAGCGCCAGTGAAGACACCTGAGCCGAGGGTGCATTAGAGAAAAGAGACATTGATGGGAAATATTGTCTATGCAAGGTCAAGCAGTAATCAACCAAGGAAAGGTCAGTATTGTTTACATTTAAAAATATATTTTTAGGATCTACACTGTTTGGGTACTTGCAGGTGTATAAAATTAATGAATACTTCTACTTCTAAGGGGCCAATCACACCAAACATGTTTATGGCAGTTGTAGACGCATTTTTTGAATGATATTCTATGGGCAGTGAGCGTTATGCACACTGTTTATTTGCGCCGAACGCCTTGCGTTTTTTGCTGCTGGCCGCAGCACGTGCTGTTTGAAGGAGCTGAGAGCGGAAAAGCGTCCGACGTCATTCGCATCTTTCCATTCTCCAATCGAATGAGGGGAGAGGCGGGCCTTCCGTTGTAGGTACGGGGTCACTCACTATCTCCTGCATGTTTGTGCACTCTCACCCCGCATCAAGGCCAGAGCAAGTGCCCTCTTTGTAAAGTTTCTGCTAATATCTGTCATAACAGCAAAAGAGCGCTCACGCTTCAATATTTGATTGACATAAGAGTTGCATCTGTGGTTGCCTAGCAATTTGCGCCCTTGCGTTTCCACACATTTAAAACGTGTTTGGTGTGATTGACCCCTAAGGCTATTGTCAATAGCCAATCAGATGCTTTCTTTATAATCGGTTCTATTTGAGCATTCTTATTTGCTGTCATCATCTGCATGACGCATAGATAACCATACAGTTATTGGACTGTTAACATAAGGGTTTGGGAAAATAAAGTGTTCTAGTTTTTCTCTCAAGCTATAATGTTAAACAGTGAGCTTGCACCATTACAGACTGTAACCAGACTGTGCCACTAGCCTTGGGACAAGTTGGAATTTGTAAATATGTATATTATATTGTATGTTATATATAAATGTTGCTTTGTGTTGTTTTAATTCTCTTAAGCAGATCACATTCGGACCACTGATCCTCCCAATGTTCTTGACATTCATTGTGAGGTGGGCTTTGCTCCAGAGACTGTTGGTGTACTTCAGTGTGTTTAAATGATCATTTATATCTGTACATATACAGAATATGACAGTGGGTTATAATGTAAGTAAATACATAGTTTATTTTCTTAAATAAGCATGAATACTGGACCTTTTACACATGAAGTACACTTAGATGCTGTAAATATATATGTATAAAGAGAAATATAAAAGTATTGTTTTTGTATACTATTTTAACTATTTTAGTGTTTTCTACAAGATCACTGAACAATTTCTCAGAGGCATCACCTCCTGGAACCCCAAGAGATCCTCTTCTGGCTTCCTCAAACTGGAGCACACGTCAAAGTCTCTTTTCAGAGAGGTGGAGGGCATAGAGACCCCGTCTGCTGAACACGGCTGTGGCACAAGAAAATGTTTGTGGGAGAAGTCCAGCTGTTATCCAGTGTTGTGACTGTCGACCTCGCCCCTTCTTCTGTGCTGAATGTGACGTCATCATGCACACCAGACATGTCCTCCATAGCATAGATGCCATGACTGCTGAATTCTTCCAGCCATTACCTTTAACAACTGTTGTGGTGGATACGGCTCTTTCCCATTGTGGTAAGTTTTGTGTACGTACATCATATATCATTTTCAGAATAGTTAAGCTACAGTAATATGCTTTACTATCTCAATTATACCTTTTTGTTTGATGTTAAATGTATGTGGATACACCGTGTCAGTCAGCATTTTAAACATGTACATTCTCATGTACTTTTTCAACAATGTGCTTCACCACTATTGATCCATTACAATCTTATATTACTCAGTCAAAAGAAATGATCTTAATTGTCCTCTACTGTATGATGTTTTTCAGTGCGGCTTGTACCTGTGGAAATGCCTGACAAAATCTGTGGTTGTTCACCAGAGTCATTAAGGGTCTGTCCAGGAAAGACAATTGCTGTGGTCACAATTAATGGTAAGAATTAGGGATGGGCATGATTAATCGACGATCGATAATTGATCGTTAAGAATTTAGTCGATTACGTTAATTTGTTATTGATTAATCGAATACTTTTTTTTAAACTAATGCAGGTTGCGTTGCCTAGCGTAGCGTGTGTCTTGAAGCAATTAAATGAATTTCACTGTGTGGCAGCAATTCAACATTTTACCACCAGGGTGCAATATTTGACACCATACTCCGTTATCTGTGACCTTCCGTTTTGATTGCAAAAAAAGAATCATGAAGAGGTCATGATTTTTTGGGAACAAATGAGGTCTCTTTTTAAGAATGCAGCTCGCAGCTGCAGGTTCCACTGCTTTAGAGCACCGCATATTCAAGCGCATATATGTTCCGTTTGTCTAACTAAATGTAGTTTAACTGTTTGCCACAAGTTGATCTTGTAATAAAGGTCTCATGGAGGAAAACATGCTGTATTTTTGTATTTAACATTTTTTAATTATAAAAGTTAAATAATTATTTTTTATTATAAAAATATTAATGATTAATCGATAGTCGATCGTTAATTCTCCCGACAATCGACTAAAAAAATTTAATCGAATGCCCATCCCTAGTAAGAATGTAAAGAACTTTGTTTTGTCCTGTTAAAGCAGAATCTTAAATATCTTTTCATACTTAATTCCCAACAATTTAGCATAGATGTGAGCTCCAACACCTTCTTAACATTCATTTCCTTTTAGTATTTCATACCAAAGCCCATGATTTTAAATGTGAGGTAAGGAAAAGTTGCTGTGTGATAGAAAATAAATTAAACATCTGGTTCTTTCTTTCTTTCCTAATTTTTAACCAGGTGAAATGGAGTATGGCATATCAGGATGTTGCTGGATTAACACTAGGAGAGGAGGTGGAACACTGCAATGCCTTCCTCTCTAGGATCGCAGTGACCACAAAACCCAAGTCAAAAGCAGGTAAAACAACTGCACTAGCAGGTGCAATACTGCACTAGTTATATAATCATATAATTAATAGGGGGAATAATATGGTGACAAAATATTTTCTGTGTTTGCAGTATGCTCAGACCTGCCGACCCTCATGGCCATGGGCTGGAATCAGCAAAAGTTTGACAATTTGGCCATCTCGCTGATATCAGAAGGTAATGACATCAGTAGAGTTTGTGGTAGATGTTTTGAATTGTGTGTTAGTAGTGTTTGAAGCTGTGCATTAAAGATTTGGTTTTGTTTCTTGCTATCTGTAAATGTTTGTCATTGTAGACCAAAAAAGCTCTGCAAAACCAGTTACAAAACCTAGAGGTCATGAAAACCCAATGACTTAAGACTTTCTCATAATTGCATTCCAGACTCTGTCGATCTAAGGACTGAGGAGGAGCAGAAGATTCTTGTTGCAGAGATGGACCATCATTGGAAATCTCTTTCAGCTTGTGCTGATGCCCTCGGAGAGCTGTCCTGCTTGTTTTCTAATGAGACAATGAAAAGTATGCATTTGTAATATATGGCATAATGGCAATGGGTATTTTTATTTTGTTGTTAGTAAGAGTATAACCTATTAACTAAAATCTGCTAAAGTGCACATTCACATAACTATATATAGGACATGTCCTCTCTAAGCATTGAAGTAACAAGTAGTAAAAACACAGTAAAATATTACAATTTCCTTTAATAAAATAGTAATATTTTACTATGCTCTTACCTTAACTTGGACAAATTAATACGCACATATCTTCTAAGTTGGGATCTAAGGGATTTTTTTACCAATAATTAATACCTGTGTTTTTTCAGAGTGTATCATATTAGGATGATGCTGTAATTTGGTCTTGTAGAGGAGAACAATGATGTTTTCCTTTAAATACAAGTACCTCAAAGTTGTGCTATGTTTTCTAATGACATTATCTGCACTTTGATATTACAGTGGCAAAACCTGAGATGACACCTGGGAGCCTGCCCGCGAATTCCAGCACAAGTCCCCACATCCCAACCAGCTTTCAGCATGACTGCCTACACCTGTGCATTATCAAGCACCCTTCAATTGTTTATTTTTGTCTTTGCTTGCTGTTCTTTATTAAAGTTTTTGCACAGTACCCAGTCTCTTTTAGTGTTTTTTTTTATTTTGTATTTTTTAAAACCCTGTATTTGTCATGAACTCTACACAGCAGACAAGAAGTGTCCCATGCAAGATCATAAGGTAAAGAGTTAGTGCTGGTTGCCATTATGGAATTCCCAAAGGCATTATATTTAAAGATTTTTGGAGCACTGGTTTAATATAGGTAAGTCTACTTAAACTATGTGGAATGCCAGACATGAATAATACCGCACATATGTTCAATTACAATATTACATAAGAGTTACTTTAACGTTTATAATTGTTATTAAAAAAAATAATTTACTTACATATATTCAGAGTAAAATAATGAAAATGTATTAGTTCATATTTAAAACAGTAATTCAAACATGTTTTATTTTTGGATGTTTCTTTAAAGGACAGAAAATATATTTTTGATAGCAGCCTGCATGCTACAATAACTTTATTTAATTTTGTAAGCAAAAATTAAACATTTGGAAATATTGTATTATTTATTTCACATACAATACATCTGCAACAAGTTACCTTTAGGCTTATACTATTGAAATAAATATTTGCTTAGATTACTGAGAAAACTCTTCTGTTTCAGTTAAGTCTGTGTTTGTGATATAAATAAACATTATAAATGTACCTATAGCGATTTACAGCCGTGCTGATCATTTACATTCAGGAAGAACGTGCACGTGATAACCATATATAGACACGTGTGACGTTTCCTTGCCGTACACGCTGTGATTGGACTAACTTTATTCAAAAATAATAAGTGATCCGTTTTGCAAACTTTGTTTTGCCGTTGTTGTGACCTTAGTAATACTGTCAGTTATTGTTAGGTATTGCTATGTTAAAAGAAATTACCCGTTTATCGAGATCCTAACCCTATAATGTAACTACAGGCTTCAATGAACTACAATTAACAGCGCCATGTTTCCCCGTCCCATCGACAGAATGACAATGGCTTATGGGCAATGTAGTTTTAAAACGTTTAGTAATGGAATTAAATAAATACAATCTTTAATGAACAAAATGGCATGTAAATATGTTCATTGTAAAAATCTCTATGACATATTTAAGAGTTAGAATGAAATTTGATATTTTACTGTGAGTACTGTTTAAAATGCTTTTTAACAGCTTTCCATGTATGTCAGAAATCTCTGTTCAACATTATTTAGTAAACATATCATAAATAGTTGTCCTATCAATTTTCTCTTTAATAAACTAATCGGACTTTGCTATACAGCCATTTGAAATGTGCATTATTTTTGCATTTCCATGGGTTGTTACATGGGCCCCTGGGAGATGAAGGACAGTAAAACCTACACAGATGTACGCTCTTCATCATGGATAACAATCTGTGCTGAGTGACATTTTTATCAGAACAATATTTTTATTTTTATTTCCCTTTTCCAAATTCATATCTTGATTGTGTTAGGTTTTGCTCATATTGTGAGACTATGTAATCAGAATTCAGAACTACAGTAACAGTTGAAGAGAAACCTCTTTTATAAATATTTATTTATAACAAATAAATGCTTGACCATGACATGATTTTTCATGCAAAGGACAAATGATCAGCAAATTAGTTGCCAATTCATTTATTTTTGCCAATCAAATTGTTTCTTTTGAGACTTTTTGTTTATAACAATATTTAATAAGCTCTCGCATGTGATGCCAAGTAATCTAAATGGCAGTGGAATATAAATAGAAAATCAGATGAAAAAAATGAGATACCTAAAATATCTACTGCAAAACAGTGGGTGAGAGTGAGGCACAACACTTTTTGGCTTTGGCTCTATCATTCAAAAAATATTTAAGTTAGATGAATCATTTTTTACACAATCAACACACACATCTCTGCTGCAAATGAACACTTAAAGTTTGTTTGTGAGACCTACCATTATCATACAATTAGACCGAAAGTTACAGGAGGGCAAACATTACCCCCTAGGTGGGGTTCATTGTTACAAACAGAGGGTTTGTTGTAACACCTGCTAAAAAATTATTAAAATTCAATAAAATTCTGTCTATATACTAAAGGTGGATATTGTTTATATATCTGCCTATAATAGATATCCACACATTCATCCATCCATCATCCTTCATCTAACCATCCTTGTATTATGCATTAATAAATAGAAATAAATATATTTCAAAAGGGCTGCACAATTAAGACAAATTAATCATAATAGTGAGTTATTTCCTCCGATATAGTATTAACAGTTATCATTTTGATGAATAGTATTTACATTGTTTTCATTTCATTATCATCGTATACCTGAGGCTTCATTGTAACACTGTGTGAAAACTAACCCAGCTTTGTAAAATGTTTTTAATCCCAGCTATCAGTTACTAGGACTTGGTGACATGTTTCAAATGCTGTTTTAGGTAAGACGACAGTGATTCAAATAATATAAGGTTGGATTTGGTGACTTACACACCCAACTCAGAAATGGAAAAAAACTTCCATGCTTCCAAAATCTTAACCAAAACACATCAAAACTTTTCTCAGGAGATCTTGTAAAAGTAAGAGAAAAAGACCAAAAGCACAGATTGCTTGGCCCTGTATAAATATGTAATACATTTTCATTATTTTACTCTGAATATATGTAAGTAAATTATTTTTTTTAATAACAATTATAAACGTTAAAGTAACTCTTATGTAATATTGTAATTGAACATATGTGCGGTATTATTCATGTCTGGCATTCCACATAGTTTAAGTAGACTTACCTATATTAAACCAGTGCTCCAAAAATCTTTAAATATAATGCCTTTGGGAATTTCATAATGGCAACCAGCACTAACTCTTTACCTTATGATCTTGCATGGGACGCTTCTTGTCTGCTGTGTAGAGTTCATGACAAATACAGGGTTTTAAAAAATACAAAAAAAAAAAAAACACTAAAAGAGACTGGGCACTGTGCAAAAACTTCAACAAAGAACAGCAAGCAAAGACAAAAACAAACAACCGAAGGGTGCCTGACAATGCACAGGCGCAGGCAGCCATGCTGAAAGCCGGTTGGGACGCGGGGACCCGCGCCGGAACTCGCGGGCAGGCTCCCGGGTGTCATCTCAGGTTTTGCCACTGTAATATCAAAGTGCAGATAATGTCATTAGAAAACATAGCACAACTTTGAGGTACTTGTATTTAAAGGAAAACATCATTGTTCTCCTCTACAAGACCAAATTACAGCATCATCCTAATATGATACACTCTGAAAAAACACAGGTATTAATTATTGGTAAAAAAATCCCTTAGATCCCAACTTAGAAGATATGTGCGTATTAATTTGTCCAAGTTAAGGTAAGAGCATAGTAAAATATTACTATTTTATTAAAGGAAATTGTAATATTTTACTGTGTTTTTACTACTTGTTACTTCAATGCTTAGAGAGGACATGTCCTATATATAGTTATGTGAATGTGCACTTTAGCAGATTTTAGTTAATAGGTTATACTCTTACTAACAACAAAATAAAAATACCCATTGCCATTATGCCATATATTACAAATGCATACTTTTCATTGTCTCATTAGAAAACAAGCAGGACAGCTCTCCGAGGGCATCAGCACAAGCTGAAAGAGATTTCCAATGATGGTCCATCTCTGCAACAAGAATCTTCTGCTCCTCCTCAGTCCTTAGATCGACAGAGTCTGGAATGCAATTATGAGAAAGTCTTAAGTCATTGGGTTTTCATGACCTCTAGGTTTTGTAACTGGTTTTGCAGAGCTTTTTTGGTCTACAATGACAAACATTTACAGATAGCAAGAAACAAAACCAAATCTTTAATGCACAGCTTCAAACACTACTAACACACAATTCAAAACATCTACCACAAACTCTACTGATGTCATTACCTTCTGATATCAGCGAGATGGCCAAATTGTCAAACTTTTGCTGATTCCAGCCCATGGCCATGAGGGTCGGCAGGTCTGAGCATACTGCAAACACAGAAAATATTTTGTCACCATATTATTCCCCCTATTAATTATATGATTATATAACTAGTGCAGTATTGCACCTGCTAGTGCAGTTGTTTTACCTGCTTTTGACTTGGGTTTTGTGGTCACTGCGATCCTAGAGAGGAAGGCATTGCAGTGTTCCACCTCCTCTCCTAGTGTTAATCCAGCAACATCCTGATATGCCATACTCCATTTCACCTGGTTAAAAATTAGGAAAGAAAGAAAGAACCAGATGTTTAATTTATTTTCTATCACACAGCAACTTTTCCTTACCTCACATTTAAAATCATGGGCTTTGGTATGAAATACTAAAAGGAAATGAATGTTAAGAAGGTGTTGGAGCTCACATCTATGCTAAATTGTTGGGAATTAAGTATGAAAAGATATTTAAGATTCTGCTTTAACAGGACAAAACAAAGTTCTTTACATTCTTACTAGGGATGGGCATTCGATTAAATTTTTTTAGTCGATTGTCGGGAGAATTAACGATCGACTATCGATTAATCATTAATATTTTTATAATAAAAAATAATTATTTAACTTTTATAATTAAAAAATGTTAAATACAAAAATACAGCATGTTTTCCTCCATGAGACCTTTATTACAAGATCAACTTGTGGCAAACAGTTAAACTACATTTAGTTAGACAAACGGAACATATATGCGCTTGAATATGCGGTGCTCTAAAGCAGTGGAACCTGCAGCTGCGAGCTGCATTCTTAAAAAGAGACCTCATTTGTTCCCAAAAAATCATGACCTCTTCATGATTCTTTTTTTGCAATCAAAACGGAAGGTCACAGATAACGGAGTATGGTGTCAAATATTGCACCCTGGTGGTAAAATGTTGAATTGCTGCCACACAGTGAAATTCATTTAATTGCTTCAAGACACACGCTACGCTAGGCAACGCAACCTGCATTAGTTTAAAAAAAAGTATTCGATTAATCAATAACAAATTAACGTAATCGACTAAATTCTTAACGATCAATTATCGATCGTCGATTAATCATGCCCATCCCTAATTCTTACCATTAATTGTGACCACAGCAATTGTCTTTCCTGGACAGACCCTTAATGACTCTGGTGAACAACCACAGATTTTGTCAGGCATTTCCACAGGTACAAGCCGCACTGAAAAACATCATACAGTAGAGGACAATTAAGATCATTTCTTTTGACTGAGTAATATAAGATTGTAATGGATCAATAGTGGTGAAGCACATTGTTGAAAAAGTACATGAGAATGTACATGTTTAAAATGCTGACTGACACGGTGTATCCACATACATTTAACATCAAACAAAAAGGTATAATTGAGATAGTAAAGCATATTACTGTAGCTTAACTATTCTGAAAATGATATATGATGTACGTACACAAAACTTACCACAATGGGAAAGAGCCGTATCCACCACAACAGTTGTTAAAGGTAATGGCTGGAAGAATTCAGCAGTCATGGCATCTATGCTATGGAGGACATGTCTGGTGTGCATGATGACGTCACATTCAGCACAGAAGAAGGGGCGAGGTCGACAGTCACAACACTGGATAACAGCTGGACTTCTCCCACAAACATTTTCTTGTGCCACAGCCGTGTTCAGCAGACGGGGTCTCTATGCCCTCCACCTCTCTGAAAAGAGACTTTGACGTGTGCTCCAGTTTGAGGAAGCCAGAAGAGGATCTCTTGGGGTTCCAGGAGGTGATGCCTCTGAGAAATTGTTCAGTGATCTTGTAGAAAACACTAAAATAGTTAAAATAGTATACAAAAACAATACTTTTATATTTCTCTTTATACATATATATTTACAGCATCTAAGTGTACTTCATGTGTAAAAGGTCCAGTATTCATGCTTATTTAAGAAAATAAACTATGTATTTACTTACATTATAACCCACTGTCATATTCTGTATATGTACAGATATAAATGATCATTTAAACACACTGAAGTACACCAACAGTCTCTGGAGCAAAGCCCACCTCACAATGAATGTCAAGAACATTGGGAGGATCAGTGGTCCGAATGTGATCTGCTTAAGAGGATTAAAACAACACAAAGCAACATTTATATATAACATACAATATAATATACATATTTACAAATTCCAACTTGTCCCAAGGCTAGTGGCACAGTCTGGTTACAGTCTGTAATGGTGCAAGCTCACTGTTTAACATTATAGCTTGAGAGAAAAACTAGAACACTTTATTTTCCCAAACCCTTATGTTAACAGTCCAATAACTGTATGGATATCTATGCGTCATGCAGATGATGACAGCAAATAAGAATGCTCAAATAGAACCGATTATAAAGAAAGCATCTGATTGGCTATTGACAATAGCCTTAGGGGTCAATCACACCAAACACGTTTTAAATGTGTGGAAACGCAAGGGCGCAAATTGCTAGGCAACCACAGATGCAACTCTTATGTCAATCAAATATTGAAGCGTGAGCGCTCTTTTGCTGTTATGACAGATATTAGCAGAAACTTTACAAAGAGGGCACTTGCTCTGGCCTTGATGCGGGGTGAGAGTGCACAAACATGCAGGAGATAGTGAGTGACCCCGTACCTACAACGGAAGGCCCGCCTCTCCCCTCATTCGATTGGAGAATGGAAAGATGCGAATGACGTCGGACGCTTTTCCGCTCTCAGCTCCTTCAAACAGCACGTGCTGCGGCCAGCAGCAAAAAACGCAAGGCGTTCGGCGCAAATAAACAGTGTGCATAACGCTCACTGCCCATAGAATATCATTCAAAAAATGCGTCTACAACTGCCATAAACATGTTTGGTGTGATTGGCCCCTTAGAAGTAGAAGTATTCATTAATTTTATACACCTGCAAGTACCCAAACAGTGTAGATCCTAAAAATATATTTTTAAATGTAAACAATACTGACCTTTCCTTGGTTGATTACTGCTTGACCTTGCATAGACAATATTTCCCATCAATGTCTCTTTTCTCTAATGCACCCTCGGCTCAGGTGTCTTCACTGGCGCTGCTGCTTCCTCTTCTTGCAGCTCACCAAGAGTGTCATTAGGACTTTGGAGCTCATCCTCAGTTCTTGACCATCAACCAAGTTATCCAAGATCATGAGATGATATTGGAGCTCTGAATGGATGGACATGTTGATGGGCAGAAACACAAACAGACAGAAAGACTCACAACAAAGAGTACAACAGATAAAACAAATATAAATGTAAACAGAGAGTGCTACAGTAAGATTGACAAGTACAGTTTAACAAAACACATGTGACTATTAAAAGTGCCTTTGTTTTTGGTTTGTTTGTGGTGGTGGGGGTATAGAGAGTTTGAAGCTTGCAAATTTGAAGGACATAAACAAAAAATAAATAAATAACTAATAATACACACACGCACTCACGCACACAAGCCAACATAATAACTTAGTTGCGAGCTAGTGTAATATAGGTATATCACTACTGAAAATCTTGCATTTCCCTGTATCTTGCTGCAGGATTAACTTTTACACGACACAATTTATTGAATTAAGTTATCTAATTTTGATATTCCCTACCGGAAAAGCCAGCTAAGACCAGCATAAGCTGGTAGCTGGTTTAAGGTGGTTTAAGCTGGTCCTCCCAGTCCCCTACAAGCTGGTGGATCAGCTGGTCAAGGTGACCAAAACACAGCTTGCTACACCAGCAATACCAGCTAAAACTAAGCTGGGAGACCAGCTAAAACCAGCTTATGCTGGTCCTAGTAGTTTTTAGCAGTAGAGTAGACATCAGACTGCCCCTTAACTTTCATACTCAATGCAAAGGTCAACTACGATAAAAAATGACGTTCGATGACGTCAGAGTTATTAAATTACAGGATTTTAAATAAACAAATTAATAATCATATATAACATAAATTAATCAAACACAATCGAAGTATAGTAAAATGTATATTTATATCTATATTTGTTAACATCAACGAGCCTCTGATAAAAATTATTTACCATCCAGCATGGTAATCAAAGCTAACAGTTAGATGAGCAGAAAACGCTTAAAATGCTACTCTCACGCGCCGTGGAACGTTGTTAAAGTCACTTCTGAGTGTTGTTTTACCTGCAGATGATCGCTGTTTTAATAAAACTCCTCTCTGAATGTTGTTTTACCCGCATTTGAGCGTAAACTCACCGCTGAATGTTACTGAACCTGCAGCGTTCTTTAACTCACCGCAGACCGCGCTAGCTGATTTGAGATCAGACCGCGAGGGAATATTAACATTTAAAACCCAGTTGAATGGCCAGATAAATATGATCCGGGTCATAAAAGAACAGATCAATTGAGATTATGGGGGTCAATAAAATATATTTTTTGTACCAGGGTAATTGAAGCCGGGTGTCCACTGCTCACTAACTTGCTGTACGTTTCACCGAGTACATAAAACAATCACCTGACTGAAACGTACATATCGTTACGTTCTGGCAAAACTTTATTATCTTTTGATATTATCTATTCGGATTAACAGTTACAACTCATAGCCTACTCGAGGCTCGGTAGTGAGACACGTAGACCCATGTAAAATATTTGGTCTGGCTGTTCAAGAATAGTTTGCCATATAACGTTAGTTTTGTGCGGTTTGGTACGTATTACGAAATCAACGCGATATCATTATTGTGCGATTCCCTGCCGTTTAATTTCATCAAAACACACAAAACGAAAACATACAAATGCATTTTTATTATAAATTGTTCCGTTTGCGAGGCAATACCATACTCTTTCGGTAACTTACTTCGAGTAAGTGCGATGACCTCGAGGAAGTGCGATCCAGAAGATATTTGCTCTTGGCACCTCAAAAACATGGAAATAATTACTAATTGATGTCAAAATGAGTGTATGCTGACAAGTCTGAACATCCTTTATTAATATTGTCCCTTTTATAAACGTTAATAAACATGCATCTGATACGGCCAAGTATGACTCGCTGTATACCACATAGCGCCTCTAGTGGACGTTTCACAGGGAAATGTACTTTCAGCTACGTATTTTAGGTTTTGCAAAAATGTAGGCAGAGTAACGTATTTCCAATGAGCCTGGGTTGACCAAAGCAGCTACTCAAGTGATATCCATCTTTTTAATACAGTGAAATACTGCAAGTACAGTAAAAGCTCTCCCAGTCAGTCTGTGATTACTGTTTACACATTTTTTTTTCTAAACCGGATGTCAAACAGTAATTATTTGGACCAGCAAGTGACACTGTTGTCATTTTTATTACACGCTTATTGGGGCAATGGGGGCTTTTAATGAAAAATGACTTGCCAGATATTCCATTATGTAAGCAAAGTCAGCGACTACAATTTTGATTTGGTTCTATTAATTTATTTATTTTTGTGCTACAGTTAGACAAAGAAAAAACAGAAAGCAAAGAACATCAAAAGCATGGCAGTTTTAAAATATAGCTTAGGATGGACTCTTTGAAGTTACATTGAGTTATTCAATTTGTTTCTTGTTTAAATAATGTAATAAGTAGTACTCCATTCCAAACTATATGATGATGAACATAGTCTAGGATGAGCAATATTTTGAATGTATGCAATTATATATTTGACAGGTAGTGTAGTGTCTCTAAAATCAGGCTTATGAGTGTACCTCTTTAATCTTGAAAGTACTCTTGCAGCTGCATTTTGAACCAGCGAAAGCTTATTGACTTGATTTGCATGTCATCCCCAGCAATGAGTTGCAATAGTCAAGTCTTGAGGTCAATAATGTGTGGATAAGCTTCTCCACATATGAAGCAGACAGCTTTGCATTTCTTACAAATATTTCTAAGATGGAAAAATGCTGCGACAAACATTAGAAAGTGACTTTCGAGATATAGATTGCTATTCAGTATCACACGGCTGTGCAAGATGGAACAAAAGCGCAACCTTCTATAGAGATGTTTTACACTGACATATTTTGTTTGGAGCTATTCGGTTCAATTATCAGTACCTCTGTCTTATTGAAGTTAAGGAGAAGGAAATTGTTTGCCATCCATTATTGATACTAGAAAACGAATAGGTTTCTTCAGTCATTTGTGTCTTGCAGCCTAAAGGGTGAAGTCAGCATTTATCACATTAACAACAAATTTGGTAGCATGTAATTTAATGCTAATCTACGTGAATGGCGCTCTGCAAGGATTATGATTGAGTCATAGTTAAAAAAATGTAAGCATTTTGCCAACAGGTCTTGTATTACTGTCAGTCTTTTGACATCAGTGCAAAGCACAAGATTAAGACAACTATTCATCAGCATGCATTGATTAATTCCATGTTGTTGTAAAAATAAAGTATCTGACCAAATGTGCTGATGTGACCAATTAAGAAAGTTGGTAGCACCAGTCTAACCAGTGCAAAAGTTAGTCTGGTGCCCTGTCTCATTAGCTCTTTTTGTGAATGATGTTTAGTGACAGTTTTCTTGTTGACAACAGGGCCAGCTGCTGGTCAGAACAGGTACTGTTTTATCTTATACGAACTTATCTTTTACAGGGAAAACAAATAATCATAATAGTAAATTTATTTTTCTTTTAATATATTTTTCCTTAAAACATTTTACTCCCCTATGCCCCTCATAGTCCCCTCACAATTACACTGCATCTAGTGTTTTTTAAAAAAAATATTTTTATAAGTTAAAGTTATAAAAAATATATGTTGAATTGACAAAATGCTGCATATTTTTGTTTGTTTATCGTCTGGCAAACTGTAAACTGAGCTCTGGAACAAATACTGTATTTTGTCGATGATGAGGGCAGACTGTGAGCATGGATCCTTAAAATTCAAGGACCTGTTGCTAACATTGTATACATTAATTTTACACTCTCAATATTAGTTCACTGTAATAGTTGATTGGCCATGATTTAAACTAAGGTCATTTACTGGTTATTTACAGTATTTTGCTTGTTATCAGAAATAATTTACTCTAGATGGACTCTGTTGTTATTGATACTTTGTGGAAGTCTGCTGGAAGTTGTTTTTATTTGTTTCTTTATAGAGTTTAGGAAACAAAAGACCAACAGATGTAAAATACAGATGACATCGATTTTAGTTGTAGTAGTATCCACTAGTCAGCAAATTGAAAAGTCATAACTGTATAAAAGACTCTGCTGCCACCTACTGGTAAATGATGTCATATACAAGTTTTGCATGAATAGTTCACCCAAAAATTGACTTACTCATCATGTCATTCCAAACCAGTATGATTTTCTTTTGTAGAACTCAAAAGCAGATATTTTGATAAATATCTCAGTGGTTTTGTGTCTATACAATGGAAGTCAATGAGTTAAATATTGTTTGGTCAGCAGCTTGGACTACTGAAATACAAACTACATCATTTGCTGGGGACAAAACAAAATCTTTAATGTTAATGCAATGGCAACACAACCAAATTAAAGAAGGCACAGCAAAGCACAACAGAAAAGCAAACTTTAAAATGATCATTTATTTGATAAACTAATATATTGTTTATATAGCAAATTTATTTGAATGTATGCAGCATGTGTGTTTTAGGCATAAAGAGCATATATGCATATGTGACTCAGTGATTTACAGTCATAACCGTCAACAGCTACAGTGTACCACCACACACAGAGGCACACAACATTTCCAAACCCCAGTACGGTAATGTGTAGTTAACCTCCGCTGTGCAGAAAATGTACTGTATGGATTAAAATGCGTCAGTCTCGACCATAGAGAGTATATACGTAGATGCCTCATAGACTGACGCTGCCTATTGACATTCAAAGATAAGATCAGGGGTCTTCAACTAAAATTGGTGGAGGTCCAGTAAATGAACCCTCCGCACCAGCCGAGGTCCGGACATGTACTGCAAGTAAAAAAATAAATTGACAGCTTTCGCCAGACTAAAGAAATTAGTGTAAATATTTGTTTTATTAAACAAAATATAGTGTTATCAAGTATATTGAATAATGTTTCTTCATATGTATAAGCATAAATAATCCTTTACAAAATGGATTTCATGTTAATGCTGTTCTGTTACTGTATGTCCTTTCAGTTGCTTGGTACAAAATATCTAAATTTATCCAGTAACAATGTCTGACAAAAATATAAAGGGAACAGTGCAAAATGCAGTCATCTCTAAATCTTCAAAACACACATTCATTTCCACATAACAACTTAAAAGGAAAACTAAAGTGCTCTTTTCTGCTAAACTGAGATTAACAATCATAATCAATTAATACAAACCTCTCTGGCTTAATCAAATCATATCACATGTTACCTTTAACTCTCATTTATTGTCTGTACTTAACTAAATGTAATGTTGAACACCCTCTTCTGTGCTTCAAGTTGCACTGGTAAAAGATCATCATCAATATCAGTCATAAACACAAACAGGCAAATGTAAACTGCCAGTGTTGGAAAAATGAAAAAGTGCAGGAAAACATTTCTCTCTTAATTTGTACTGTTCCTTCAAGTTTATAAAAATGTAAACAAGCTCAAATGAAAAATAAATCAAATAGGCTGAACTAAGTTGAACTTAAAGACGAAAGCATAAAAAGTCCTAGTTAAAAAAAAACAATGTTCATTGATCATTCTTGACATGTATTTACTTTTGATAATGTTAAGTGTTGAGAATGCTGACTCGCAACTATACGTTGAGTCAAAAATCCAGCATCCACGCACTCCTTTACTATTTTCCCATCTGTAAAGGGCTTTTTATGCTTTCCTAAAATCCACTGTATTTTCAGTGAACACTTATAGATGACTCGTCATAGCTTGTTGTTGCAGTGAGTGAGTGAGTGAGGACCCGTGTGGGTCGCTCATACTGGGCTTTTTTAGTTCATTTATTTTTTGCACCCTTACCTCAGACCTGAGCGTAACTTTCTTCAAAGTGTCTATGTTTAGTTTCGTAATGGTGTTTAATATTCCCACTTTTGACAACCGCAACAGACTCGCGAGCAGACGAGGCTCTCTCTGCTTTCTTCCCTGCACACCTGTCTGTGACTGTTCGCGCTGGCGCCGCACTCGAAACCTGTGTCAATGTAGGACCCAAATAGCGCTACTGGGCTGACCATATATGTGCCTGATATAAATTGGATTTTATAATAACGTTAAATAGCGTTTGCTATTTATGCATTTTATTGTGTCAAAAGTCTTTGCGGTCCGGATGGACGCATCTCGCGGTCCGGATTCGGACCGGGGTCCGCCAGTTGGGGACCCCTGCACTAGATGTTGCCTTGGGGTTCAAAGCATGCGTCAAAACTGCCGCTGTTTTGAAGAATGAGCCGTTTTTATCTACATACACCGCAGGTCCCATTACATGAAAGTCACCGTCATGTTTCTACAGTAGCCCTAAATGGACAAACTGCTCTACAGAGCGTTTTTTTTGGCCCTATATTGCCTCAGACAATGACATGTTTGTCCTGTGGCGGCTACCATATGCGTTTTAAAAACAATTGAGGGGTGAGCTGTTGGTTGCAATTCGCAATCTCACCACTAGATGCCGCTAAACTTTACACACATCACCTTTAAGCTATCACAAAGAAAGCATTATCTTTAATTAAAAAATATTTTGTTGTTGCAGATATAAAGCTCAAATGTAAGCAATTGATAAGTCTTAAATGTAAGCAATTGTGAATTATGTTGTTTCTAAGCTCAAAACTGTTTAACAAGCATTATATAGTAGTAAACAATTTTGTAAATTGTGTTACACTGAAGTTCAACACATCCTCATCCCATTGCGTCGGTGTTTGACGCCACTTGACCATGCGTCGGTGTGTTGCGCGGAGGGTGTACCCTTCGCGTCATTTTTTGACGAACTGGGGACTTCAATACTATTGGGTACGCGAAATTAAACAGTTGTCGCCTGACATTGGGGTTAGGGATAGGTTTGGGTAGGGATGTCATTATGTAAATCTAACCCTAAACCGACGCGAAAATGGTAAGAAAATGGTACGAAAATAGGAAAGAGAATGCAACGGACTCAATAGGGAATGTGGAGTTGACGTCACGCTGTGTTGGATTATGTGTAATCCGCCATCTTTGCAGGCACGCGTCCTATCCCGCTGTATTTGAGTTCATGTATTGGAGGTTGTTTTTGTATTTTCTGTCGAGATTTTAATAAACTTCGATATGTTTGGTCAGTACTGCTCGATCAAGCAAGTCACGCGATCGTTCAGGGAGGAAACTGAACAACGGAATACGTTTTTCCAGCTTTTATTCGTGGAAAAAACAAAGGAAGCCGGTGCAGGAGCTGACGAAAAGACGCCGGATCGCGTGGTTTGCATGCTGTAATCAGGAGAAAAACGTTTACTTTTCAAAAAAATCCCTGCATCAGCGAGAGTGTGTTCGCTGCATTTTCAGTCATTCAGTAATTTGTGATTAATAAAAGCAGAACCACTTAAATTGTCTTGTTTTTATGCTAACACTGTCAAACTAACTTGCAAATGTAAGTTATTGATTGATTCATTCATTCATTTCTGATCACCCTAAACACATGAGTTATAAAAATAAATATTTAGACAATTTTGACGATTGTAACACATATTTTTTATTAAATGCAACTGCTCAAACCCACTGCTTGTGACTATTTAAATAACAACGTTAGCTAAATATTTAGCATTTTGTTTGTTTTAATAACTTGGCCAAAACAGAAGTGCCATCTTTTGAACATGTGTTAATTCATCGCGCAGAATACAACGGAGAAATTATTTTATAGAATCATTAAGATACGTAGGTATTAACACATTGTCAGTAAATAGCTGGTTTGCCAACCATAAGACTCCAAAAGAAGAAGTGTCACTTTACTATAAGCTTGAAGGGATTTATAGCTCTTAAACTCCTGCAAAGTGTAAATAAAGTCCTGCAAAAACAAGGTAATTGACCAGATATGTAAGCGGAGGTCCGTAATCCAGTCTTGGGCTGCTAAATCATATGGATCTATGTTGTTTATTTGTCCAAATAAAGTTTTTTGGCAGTAGCATTTAGTTTCTCCCGATAGGGTCCCTTCTCTTGTTCTTTCAACTTCTCGATATCTTCCGTTTTTCTTCAAATTTACCTAGTTTTAGCTTAACATGCCCAGAATTAAATGGCATAGCGGTCGTCGGTGCCTCTAAACATGGCGCCCACGTCCCATAATGCAACACTGCGGTGACGTACATTAACATTCCCTATAGTATTGAAGTCCCCAGTTCGTCAAAAAATGACGCGAAGGGTATACCCTCCGCGTAACATATTGACGCATGGTCAAGTGGCGTCAAATATTGACGCCATGGGGTGAGGATGCAGTGAAACAGGGTGAGAATGAAGAGCGGAGACAGGAGGTATGGAAGCATATGGGTAGCAAAATTCAATTTAGAATGTAATATGCAATATGACAATGCAATATGTAAAATGACAATGCATTTCTGTATTTAAGTTTACATTTTCCATGCATGTATGTGCAATCCTTGGTGCAAAATAGAAATGAAAATGTAATACTTTAATTTATATTTTCCATTTTCTACAGCCCTGTTTTAAATACATATTTTAATGCTTTAGAAGTTGCAAAATTAAAATGGAAATGTATTACCCGAACTGATATAATGTGATTCACATTGTCAAGCAAAAACTGTAGCAAAATTATCATTTAAATGTAAATTTCCCTAAATGCATTTACATTTACGGATGGGAAACTTGGGATTGCATTTTCATTTACACAGCGTGCAATGGATGTAGCAAAATTAAATTGGAAATGTATTAGCTGGTTTGATAAGATGTGCTTTACATAGTCAAGCAAAAACTGTAGCAAAATGATCGTTTAAATGAAATTTTCCCTAAATGCATTTACATTTACGGGTGGGAAACTTGGGATTGCATTTTCATTTACATAGCGCGCAACGGATGTAGCAAAATTCAATTGAAAATGCATTCCGAGTTGACCACGCCCCCGCCCTGTGAATCACTGCGTCAAGGCGGGGCCAACAACTTCCATTGCCTGGCCTGCCTCTCACGTGGGAAACATGGCAGCAGCAGGGCTGATTGAGAGTGTTATTCGCTGACCGAAGCATAAACAGAGAAATATTAGTGGAGATTATTATGGAGATTATTACGTGTCTGGTGACAGAACTACAGCGTTGTTTGATCCTCTCACTGAATTGTCTGCATTATCAGACGCTGACATCTGTTTGGTAGTTCACCTCCCACTGTCCTGTGGCTGCCTTTCGTGCCTTCGCATTCAAGTAGCGTGGTGGCAATCGGGATAGTCGGGACTTTTCCCGGTGGACTGGCAGTGTTTTGAGGCTGCGAACGCCGGTCTGATAGTAGTTATACATTGCGAGTTAGCAACACAATCTGTCAGCCTGGTGTACGTCCGATTCCCGCTGGTCAAACTCTGCAGCCTTTTTGCTCAACACAGTATATGAAAAAAAAGTGCTTAACCCGTTCGGCAGGTCCATAGGATTTACAAAAATACGGGGATCAGTGAGCGACCCCTCAACAAATGGCATAGCCTGTTGGCCTTTGATGTGTTTATTGCAGTATGTATGCGGTTAGATTTGTCAAGCAGCCGCTTTGTGCTTTCACAATCCGTTTGCGCGCTGCAGCTGCTGACCGCTGCTTTTGACTATAAAAAATATCGTGTGATTGACAAAAGCGCAAAAACAATATAACAAATCATCTTTTTTTCACAAAACAATATACTTTAGATATTATTTGATAGACTAGTAAGTGTGGATTAATGATGTTTAAAATAGCCTGGTGGTCAGGAAATTAATGGATCAAATCAGAAGATTTGCAAAAGTTTATTTATCGCCACATATCATAAATAAAAATTAGCAGTGTAACTTTGAAGTATACCACATTATATTTCCTACGTATATATAATTTCCACATTATAGACGAGAGTATTCAACGGCAATAAACGTCTCATATGGCAATAAATATTTTCACAACATTATTATTTCTAAAACGTTGACAAAATTATTTTCAAAGGAACTGTATTCTTACAGTTATTCAAAGATGCACACATTAATCCGCATATGACTTGAATATTGACTTAACATAACAGCATCATTAAATGAATAAACAGAGAAGGAAGCAGGATTGATGTAAATTGTATTATTATAAAACAGCAATATTACTGAAATAAACCCTTGAGGTCAAACACGCTTAAAACCACACTAACAGGTCAAAATAAACAATAACAGTGGAAAAAACATTATTATCTCTCAACACTTTATATGACAAACAATATATTTAAAGGAAATATTCTTACAGTATTCAATATGCACACATAATTCCATTTATTACTTCCTGTTTATGAGCATGTTTGTCTGCGCTCTGTTAGGTGCGCATCCCTGTCTTCCAAACAGGTATCATTTTGTATAGTTCCTTATAATTAGCCATGATTTTATTATTGTGAAAATTGTTTTTTGCCAGATTGATTACGGTTTGTATTACTCTGTTTTTTTTTTTTATTTTGACCACCGAGGGCCTACAGATGTTTCTTCCGCGAACATTTCATCACAGTTCAAATAAACCCTGACTGTTACATGTATGTATTTATACGTTGAAAACATTCTTCAAATCTTTTTTAATTATTTTAAAATACAGAAAACGGCGTTAAAACCCCTCACAGAGTGAAAAAAAAGTAGACAGACTGAACTTCGACATAAATACCTTCTAAGTTTGAAATGTTTTGTGAAGAAGAAGAACCATTATCTGTTCCGGTAAAATTCTGTTCTTTAACAATAATGCATGGATTTTCATTTAACAAGAATAACCATGGTTTTACTAGGTTTAACTATGGTTGTAGAAAATCTGTAGTAAACATGTTTTTTTTATTTTGATTTAAGGTAAAACAGTTCATTTTGGTAGGGGTCATTAATTGTTTTACTGTTTGCTGCATGTTAAACGACCATCTCCACCACAATTAAACGTAATTTTACTTCATATGTTTTGTTTGCTTCTCTAAAACGAATTTCATTTCATTTAATTTGTTTCTTAATTTTAATCTATGTTTTGTTAATAACTTTTGTGGACATAAATAAATGAGAACATTAAAAAGTATTGAATAAGATAAGACGACGTCACTGGCCACAGGTCAGAATATAGCCTACCCTTCACTACGCTTCTGCTATGAAAGAGTATAAAAGTACATAAGTTAAATGTATGTTTGGTCTGATCGGGTCAATATGCTGATGTCCGGGTGTGCAAGACTAGTCGATCTGCAATAATTATTCGAAAAGAAAAAAATCTATTCGAATGTTTTACGTGTCACTGCAGGTTTAATAATATTGAATGGTCATTTAATGCGTTATCACTTCATCTGTGTTATTTTATGTAAACAAGTATACCTGAAAATTATTTTGTATTTATTTCTAATTGTTTTGGCCATTCGGTTCGCAGTAACCTATTTCGAGATTTAACGCCGCTGGGTTTTCTGATTTCACTTGCTCGCGTGATATTTAGTCGTGCTCCGCATCATGAGAAATTAGCCTCTTTTTACCGATAAAACAGAAGAGCTAACCGAGACAGACACGGAGAATGAAACGAAACTTAAACAATGCGGTGCTCTTATGAACCGGACTGCTGCAAACAGTAAAACAAGCAATGACTCCGTCTTAGATCCTTACGAACATTAATCATAGTTTTACTATAGTTAAAGCCAAAATCATAGTTACAACAAGATGGTTTCGAAAAACCAACCACCCAACAGCTTAAAAACCTTAAACCTTACTGTAGTAAACCATGGTTATTCTTGTTAGATGATAATCCATTATTGCATAATTGTTTAAGACTTTTCACCGGAAAAGATGATGTTTATTCTTCTTCTACAAAAACATGTCAAACTAAAAAAAGTAGTAGTCTGTTATAGCCTATATATACCTTTTATGATTCGCTACGTGTGAGGTTATAACATCATTATCTGTATTTTAAAATCATAAAAAATGAACAATGTTTTCAATGTAAAAATAAATTCACATACAGTCAGTGTTTATTTGAACTGTGATGAAATGTTCGCGGTAGAAACATCCGTAAAGTAGGCTATTTGAATTCGAAGGCAGCCACAGTCCGAGGTGAACTAGCGTCTGATAATGCAGACAATTCGGTGAGAGGATCAAACAACGCTGTAGTTCTGTTACCAGACACGTAATAATCTGTTTATGCTTCGGTCAGCGAATAACACTCTCAATCAGCCGCCCCCCTGCCGCCATGTTTCCCACGTGAGAGGCCAGGCAATGGGAGTTGTTTGCCCCGCCTTGACGCAGTGATTCACATGGCGGGGGCGTGGTCAACTCGGAATGCATTTTCAATTGAATTTTGCTACATCCGTTGCGCGCTATGTAAATGAAAATGCAATCCCAAGTTTCCCACCCGTAAACGTAAATGCATTTAGGGAAAATTTCATTTAAACGATCATTTTGCTACAGTTTTTGCTTGACTATGTAAAGCACATCTTATCAAACCAGCTAATACATTTCCAATTTAATTTTGCTACATCCATTGCACGCTGTGTAAATGAAAATGCAATCCCAAGTCTCCCATCCGCAAATGCAAATGCATTTAGGGAAATTTACATTTAAATGATAATTTTGCTACAGTTTTTGCTTGACAATGTGAATCACATTATATCAGTTCGGGTAATACATTTCCATTTTAATTTTGCAACTTCTAAAGCATTAAAATATGTATTTAAAACAGGGCTGTAGAAAATGGAAAATGTAAATTAAAGTATTACATTTTCATTTCTATTTTGCACCAAGGACTGCACATACATGCATGGAAAATGTAAACTTAAATACAGAAATGCATTGTCATTTTACATATTGCATTGTCATATTGCATATTACATTCTAAATTGAATTTTGCTACCCATATGCTTCCATAAGGAGGAGGATGAAACTGCCCTTATAGAGTCCACCTGATCAAGACACAAAATGTTTTATTAACACAAAACTAACATAAACATGACCAGAACAGCACAGAGAAGGCAATTTGCCATCATGCACTGTAAAAAAAATGAAAGCATTTTTGCTAAATTGTTTTTTTTTTACTTTACTTTAACTTAAATTAAGTTTAACAATTTCAATTTGTTTTTATAAGTTATGTAAACATAACATCATCAAGGGTCAAAACTTATAGGAGTTTTTGCAAAACCAAGTTGTTTTAACTTCATGCTGCATTTTTTTTACAGTGTGGTACGTACTGTAAATACAAATAAAAATATGCATTTAATATATAGAGTCAAATGATTAAACTAAATATTTTTCTGCCTTTTTTGTTGTTATAGCATAAAATATAGTTGAAATAAGTCAACTTCATTTATACTCATCTCATCTCTAGTCTAGACCTCTAGTCTAGATGAATAAGAGTCATTTATTTTAATAAGAGTAATTTAATTTATTTAAGCTACATTTAAACAAGTTTAAAAAATGTTGTTTAAATTTAGCTTAAATAAATTGATTGCAACCACTTACCTTAAAAAAAGTAAGTAAATTGAATGAATCATTTTTTTCAGTGTTGAAATTACTTGTAAATCTGAGTTGATTAAACTTAAAAATTTAAGGCAGCAAAAAATTTTTTACAGTGTAGGTTTTAATTTGATTTAATGATTAAATACAAAACATGGAAATGAATATATAAAATGTCCTCTAAATTAACAGTTTTTTTTCTGTTATTAAATAAATAGAATATAAATATCATAAAAAGCTTTCTAAGGACAGTAGAGGAGAGCGGGCACAACCTAATGCTTTTTGACTTTGACACAATCATTCAAAACATATTTAAGTTAGATTAATAATTGTTTACACAATCACATCTAAATAAACACTTAAAGATTGTTTGTGGGGCCTAACGTTATCGTACAATTACACCGAAAGTGACAGGACAGCAAATGTTACAACTTACCCTATAGCTGGGGTTCATTGTAACAAACAGAGGGTTTGTTATAACACATGCTTTTTTCAATTTAATCATGCAATAAAATTCTGTCTTTATACTAAAGGTGGATATTGTTTATATATCTGCCTAATAGATCGATATCCATCCATGATAACCATCATTGTATTATGCATCAATGCATATATATGATTAAAATAATATAAAGTTGGATCTGGTGACTTACACTCTCAACGCAAAAATTGGAAAAATTTTACTAAAAAGAAATTTACTTCTATGCCTCCAAAACACTCTTTGTTCAATATCTTAACAAAAACACATCAAAACTTTTTACAAATTCACAGGAGATCTTCTGTCAGTAAGAGAAAAAGACCACAGATATATAGTTTGCGCCCCGCTCACCCCTACTTAATTAAAACAAATTGTCATTTTAAATAATTGTTTTTAAAATTACATTTTGCAGATTCTGCAAGGTTTATGCAAACGTATGACCCAACATAGCTGTGTTTTGTAGAAAAGCATCAGTTAAATCAATACCTTAAATATAAATTAATAGATTAAAAAGTCATGGTAAATACCTGTGCCGTTGCAAAGGTCGGTATCACAGCACTTGGTAGAAGTTGTAACTCCACCCATCTCTTTGCTATCATTTTCACAAATCGATGCACATGATTTAATTGTGACAGATGTCTTAGTTGAACCTACACAACAAAGCAAGCTTTCAGACAGTGTATATTAAACTAAAGAAAACAATTTTTGTAGAGCATTGTGATAGCTGTTGGTTTGATCTTGGGGAAAACACATAATGATAAAATGTATAGCTTGTAATGCACTGCAAGTCTCTGCGATAAAACATCTGCCTGATGCCTAAATGTAAATGTTTACAAGCCAAATCACATTTGATAATTTCTACTCCAATAATACTTAAACTGTTCGATATGACAGTAAATTTCCACTCCATCAAACAGGACTTACCTAAAACGGTTGTTGTTGTTGTGCTCATACATTTGGTAAATCTATCCGGACATGTTGCCTCTTTTGCTTCACAAGATCCTGACCCCAGACTAGTGCACACATAACACTTGAGTGAGTGTGCTTGAGTAAAAACAAGAGAGAGGAAAAGATATTCAAAAGGTCTCTTAATGTATATCAAATAATATTAATGTATGCTGAGTTTTTTCCTACCTCCAGTGATGAAAATAAACAGAAGTACAATGGAGATGTGCTGATACATCTTTGCTTGTAGGAGGAATGATCAAGCTACATTTCAGTCATCTTTTATTACTATTCAGAAAGGGAAAGGTTTAATGCACAGACTTTTTTAACACAGTTGTCACTTTACAGCAGTGGTTCTCTTTCTGGAGTTCTTCATTGCTTTGCATATTTTATATGTCTCTCTTGCCTGACACACTTATTAACTCAGTTCATAAAGATCTCACCTATGAGCTGATGATCTGAGTCAGGTGTGTTATAAGAGAAACATAAAAAGTGCTTTGTTTTTTTAGGTGTTACCAATTTGTGTAATTTTATTTTTTTTCTCGTCAGATCTTACTGATACTACGGTCTTTCATAATTTAACATCGGGGCCAGTTTCATACCGGGTTTCAGTACCCATCCCTAGTTATATGCGTGCTCATTTTAGTTTAGGGAAATGATATTTAGAACGGAGAAGTGGGACTAGAACATGTCCTTAGATGCGCTTAATGACCCAACCACAAACACTATGCAGCATGGCTAAAAGGATGTCACAATACCTCATCCGACATAGCATATGCAAGCTAGGACAAATGAAAGTTATCATTGCTTCATTAGCCATGCAAGGATATCAATAAAGAATATACAAGGTTATATGTAAGCAATAAGGTACGAGAGGCTGTGCTGTATCGTGAATAAGTAACGGCCAAGTAACGAGGCGAAATGCCTGCAACCCCTTCAATCGTTACTTATTCACAAAACAGCACTTGCCTCAAACACCTTATTGCTTTTATAAAACGGTTATAAAACGGTTATAACCTGTAACTTGTGCAAAAGGCCAAGTTACAGGTCAGATCTGTGGAGAGGTGAGTCCCCTCACAGTAAGAATGCACGCTTGTTAAGGTATTATTTTGCAATAAAAACTATTCTAATTGAATAAATGCAAAATAAATAAGTTTCATACTGTACCGTGAAACATTCCCACAAAGCAAGAACTTTTTTTATGAAAAAAGCAGATGGCGGACTCTCTACTAGAAAAAGTTAGTGCACCTTTAAGACTTTAAAACAAAAAATTATAGAGTGTCTTAATAAACATAATACATATTGGGGCGGTTTCCCGGACAGGGATTAGCTTAAGCCAGGACTAAGCCTTAGTTTAATTAGGAAATATAACTAGTTTTAACAAACATGCCTTACTAAAAACATTACTGCATTTTGAGACAAAACAAAGGGCACTGATGTATTTTAAGATATGTTAGTGCAAGTTGTGTCCAGTTTGACAGCTCTTACATTTTTCTTAGTCTAGGACTAGTCTTAATCCCTGTCCGGGAAACCGCCCCATTGTGTATTTAACAAAGCGAAGACTAACAGTACCTCTTTAAAAAAAAACGGGAAGTTAGTGCAACTTTGAGACATAAAAAATGATATACCTTAATAAAGATAATACACATTGTGTATTTAACAAAGAGAAAAATAACAGTACCTCTTTTCAAACAAACAGTGCACCTTTAAGACTTAAAAACAAAAAATTATATAGTGATAACAAAGCGAAAACTAACAGTACCTCGTTTAAAAAAAAAAAAAAAAACGGGAAGTTAGTGCACATTTGAGACTTAAAAAAAAATGATATAGTACCTTAATAAACATAATACACATTGTGTATTTAACAAAGAGAAAAATAACAGTACCTCTTCTCAAACAACAGTCAAGAGTCCACAGAAAGAATCCATATTTAGGCTTAACGTCACTCGTAATCAGAGATTTCCTGTATCAGGGTGAGGACGGTGAGACGACGGTTGGAGTTTTTATTCTCTACTTTGGTTCCTTTTTCTGGGTTTATCGAGAAGAAACACCTGTTGAATAAAAGCTTATTAGGCATTTTAATTGATCAGTTATATAAACAAAAGACTACAAAAGAAAAAGGGTGTCAGCATTTATCCTACATTAACAACAATTTGGTATCATGTAATTAAATGTTAATCTACGTGAATGGCGCTCTGCAAGAATTATGAATGAGTAGTAGTTAAAAAAATGTAAGCATTTTGCCAACAGGTCTTGTATTACTGTCAGTGTTTTTACATCAGTGCAACTATTCATCAGCATTCATTCATTAATTCCATGTTGCTGTAAAAATAAAGTATCTGACCAAATCATGTGCTGATGTGACCAATTAAGAAAGTTGGTAGCACCAGTGTAACCAGTGGAAAAGCCCTGTCTCATTAGCTCTGTTTGTGAATGATGTTCAGTGACAGTTTGCTTGTTGACAACAGGGCCAGCTGCTGGTCAGAACAGGTACTGTTTTATTTTATACTAACTTATCTTTTACCGGTAAAACAAATAATCATAAAAGTAAATTTAATATTCTTTTAATATATTTTTCCTTTAATGTTCTTTTTTTGTAAAACTATTTTACGCCCCTATGCCCCTCATAGTCCCCTCACTACGGCACTGCACCTTCTGTTCTTAAATTTATTATGATTACTAAACTCTACCCATTTAAAATTGACCTTTTGGTCAAAACACAAAAGCATTACAGCTTGGTGTCATCGTCAATCTGAGGATCTCACTTAAAGGTGCAGTGTGTAATTTTTAGAAGGATCTCTTGACAGAAATGCAAAATAATATACAAAACTAACTTATCAGGGGTGTATAAAGACCTTTCATAATGAACCGTTATGTGTTTATTACCTTAGAATGAGACGTTTTATGTACATACACAGAGGGTCCCCTTACATGGAAGCCGCCATTTTATGCAGCCATGTTTTTAACGAACAAACTTTTTTTACTAAGTTGTCACCAACATGTTTGTCTGGTTGCGGCTGCTGTAGCTTCTCTTATGTGTTTCGAAAGCAAGAGGTGAGCAGTGGACTGAGCCGTATGTTGCAATTCGCAACCTCACCACTAGATGTCGCTAAAATTTACACACTGCACCTTTAAGGTTAAAATATACCAGCACAAAAATATTTAGGTCTGGAGCTGATTTCATCAGACATAGTCCTGGTTACGCGCCTGGCCTGAAGTTAACTTCACTGCACGCTGTTACAAATGCAGCACTTTTTCAATTTAAGTCAATTCAACTTATATTTTAAAGTTTGGTTTAAAAAAAATGACATAACTAATAAAATCAAGTTTATATTGTTTAACTGATTTTTATAAGTTAAAGTAATATAAAATATATGTTTGACAAAAATGCTGCATATTTTTATAGTGTGTGTTTGTTTATCAGTCTGGCAAACTGAACTGACCTCTGGGACAAATACTGTACCTTGTCGATGATGAGGGCAGACTGTGGGCATGGATCCTTAAAATTCAAGGACCTGTAGCTAACATTGTGTACATTAATTTTACACTCACAATATTAGCTCACTGTAATGGTTGATTAGCCATGATTTAAACGAAGGTAATTTACTGGTTATTTATTTGTTATCAGAAATAATTTACTCTAGATGGACTCTGTTGTTATTGATACTTTGTTGAAGTCTGCCGGAAGTTAAGTTTTTGTTTGTTTCTTTATAGTTTTGGAAACAAAAGACCAACAGATTTAAAATACAGATGACTTCGTTTTTAAAAACAAATAATTCTGAAAGCCATATTCATGAATGCATATCAGGAGTCGTAGTCCAGTCAGCAAATTCAAAAGTCCTCATACTCAACTGTATAAAAGAATCTGCTGCCACCTACTGGTAAATTATGTCATATACAGTTTTGCATGAATAGTTCACCCAAAAATTTTATTTTTTCATGATTTACTCACTCATCATGTCATTCCAAACCTGTATGACTTTGTAGTTTATGTACAAACTATACGGGACAAAACAAACTTTATTGTTAGTGCAATGGCAACACAACCAAATTAAAGAAGGCACAGCAAAGCAAAGCAGAGAAGCAAACTTTCAATGTAGAATGATCATTTATTTGATAAACTAAAATCTTGTTTAGCAAATATATTTGAATGTATGCAGCATGTGTGTTTTAGGCATAAAGAGCATATATGCATATGTGACTCAGTGATTTACAGTCAATATCATCAACAGCTACAGTGTACCACCACACACAGATATATGCCTATTCATACTTAGGGGTTACGTACTGCCCAATAGAGTTTGCATGCAACCTCCAAATAAAAAGCGTCTGTTACTTGTCTTTTCATCTGTTTAATATGCACTATATTATCAATTCTGGGCTGCATCATTATCACGTTTGGCCATTTTAAAATGATTTTTGATCATGCCACATGTTGCTTTATTCAAACGCTTGGCGCTGCAGATGTAACAGTGAAGACGTCATCAGCATCTTAGTGTGGTCACAGGCTCCTTGCTGCTGTGTTTTGGAGTTAACCTCCGCTGTGCAGAAAATGTGTGGTTTGAAAATCGACAGTCTCGACCATAGACATTATATACATAGATACCTCATAGACTAACACTGCCTAATGACATCGATAGATATGCTCTCTAGATGTTGCCTTGGGGTTCTAAGCATACGTCAAAACCGCTGCCATCTTGGAACAGGGGTCTTGTCATAGGAAGTAGTTAGGTAACGCTCCTATCTCGGCCTGTACTTTGTAATTCATGGACGATGCCGGACTTTTGTGCTGTGTATGGATGGCCTACTATGGAGGCCTAGCACTATGCATTATATTTAAAAAAAACTTTTTTTACTAAGTTGTCACCAACGATGACATGTTTGTCTGGTTGCGGCTGCTGTAGCTTCTCTATGTGTTTCAAAAGCAAGAGGTGAGAAGTGGACTGAGCCGTATGTTGCAATTCGCAACCTCACCATTTGCTAGATGCGACTATTACGTTACTAGCCTAACATTATAATTCATACGTGTATCACATTAACACTGCAAAAATAAAGACAGAAAAACAGATCCAACTAGAATCAAGTTTTATTTATATACAAACAATAAAGAACGCTTCAATAATTAAAGGATAAATCCGGTATTTAACACTCATTTCTGGTTTGTTTTGGATGAACTACAGTGATGGACACAGAAATTTTGACAATGGGTCGTGTCTTGAGTTTTTGACTTGTTTAGAAGCGTCTCTTGACTGCTTCAAAATGGAAGTCAATGGCCATGCACAAACATGTCATTAAAACAACACTTAACGTTCATTTTCAAAACTGTGGTACTCACCGATTGGTTTGTGGTGTTCGTTGATGATTAAAAACAAGTTGTGTAGCGAAATACAGTTTCTGTATACTCAATGTAAATACTCAATGTTGCACCTAATTACATCCATCTGATTCAGAGTTTCTTGAGTAACAGGCCACAGGCTGTGAGGATAGGGTCTGTCATATCGAACACCATTATAATTAACACAAGGCTGTGTCTTATCACCCTTCCTCTACACGCTGTACACCAATGACTGTATTAGTCCTTCACCCATCACAACATACTACAAATACTCCGACGATACTGCAATTCTGGCTCTTCTCAATGATCATACCACCATTGCTGCTTACCACGATACAATATCACACTTCACACACTGGTGCACAGACAACTTTCTCCATCTCAATGTTGAAAAAACAAAATAACTGGTCTTCAACCCACCCAGTCTCAGTCAGATCTCCATTCATGGCAACATCATAGAACAGGTGGAGAAATTCAAATACCTTGGACTCACCCTGGACAATAAGCTCACTTTTGACCATCACATAACAGACAACCAAAAACGCTCACATCAACGTCTGCATGTTCTACGAAAACTCAGCTCCCTTTGCATTGCCCCTCGTCTTCTGTTACTACTGTACATGAGCATTATCCAGCCCATTCTGTTATACTGCTCCACTAGTTTTTACACTAACAAAAACAAACTCAGTAAAATCACACACATAGCTTCAAAAATAATACATTCCTCCAAATCTAACATTTCAGAACTTAATGACAGAGCAATAGCCCGCCTTGCCCACTCCATAACAACAGACCCAGAGCACCCCCTCAACTTCAACTTCACTCTCTTGACCTCAGGCCGCAGGTATAGGATACTGACATGGAGAAGGGCTCGTTTCAAAAAGAGCTTTGTACCATCAGCAATCTCAATCCTCAATAAGTTACAAAGCTGAACTTTCACCATCTTGTGTTTTGTTGTTGTTGTTGTTTTTGTGTATATATGTTTGTACTAGCTGCGTGTACTGTATGACAGTTTGTGAAAACAAATTTCCTGTTCACAGGACAATAAACTATCTATCTATCTATCTATCTATCTATCTATCTATCTATCTATCTATCTATCTATCTATCTATCTATCTATCTATCTATCTATCTATCTATCTATCTATCTATCTGTTGTATTTTATTTGGCATTTTGTAAAATTCCATTGACTTCTCTTGGAAGACTGTTTGCTCGCTGATATATCACTCCGCCGCCGGGAAACAGAAAAAGGGTCTGTTTGTTTACATGTGGTTGTAGTTTTTTCGCTCGGTTTCTCTCAGAAGAAATTTTTCCCATATTTGTAGGGCTGGACCAGAATATTCGAATATTCGTTCCGTGGGTTGACATTCGATTTTCAGTTCTATTTCGTTTCTTCTGACCGCCAGAGGCGGTGCTTACAGCACATGGATGTCCATCACACGAACGTGCAGGTCAAGTATTAGTAACAACAAAGTCACCTGTGACATGGTTGACGTCATCGATGTGCCCCGGCACAAAAGAGAAGTCAACCCAGGAAGTGACCTCTTGCATCTTCTCTCGATTGAAGCAGGATCGAAGTTGGACTAAGACGCTGAAGTTTCGCTACCCGTAGAGGTTGGAGCTGTAACCAATTGGTTTACCCGCCTAGAGACTGCGTTAGTCTAGCCATAATTCTTTAAAAAGGTCACCCCAGGTTACAAGTCAGAGTACAACGGCGGCATCAGAGGCTGGTCGAGCGTCAGTTCAGCCAGTCTTAAAGGCCGCATTAGCCCGTTTGGGACTGGATACAGCACCAGCAGCTGTACCCAAGCCGAATGCTTTTTTTAGAGGGTCCACACAGCCCTCCACATGGGTAATGCCACCCTCAGCCCCGAATATTGAAGAGCTGCAGAGATGCTGGGCGGACCCTAGACGGCTTTCCCATCTCCCCAGGGACTGCAGAGTACTGGCAGCCATGCAGGACTCACCCACATATGGTCTTCAGAACATGCCGAACATAGAACCACCAGTAGCAGCACTAGTGCTATCACCCAATGAAGCTTTAAGACCTGACGCCCGTTACCCCCGTGCACAGTGCCGTGTCACAGATGACTTAATTGTAAGAAGCTATGACACGGCAGCACGTATGGGACGCATTGGAAATTCAATGTCACACCTGATGCTGGCCCTTACCGAGACGTTGCAAGGGTTGGACCAGACATCGTCTCAGGAACTGTGTGATACGTCACTCCAGGCCCTCGCCTATATGACCAGAAAACTCGGTAGACTGATGTCATATTTAACCCTAGCCCGCCGCCAGATATGGCTAGCTCAGTCCCCGCTGGCAGAGCCCGGCAGAAGAGTCCTTCGCTCCCTCCCTGTTCTCCCAGGGGAGTTGTTTGGTCAGGCCGCACAACAGGCCCTGGATAGAAGCACACAGGTAGTACAGGCAAGACAACAGTTTGCCAGTCTCTGCCGGGGGAGCCAGCTAAGACACAGGGCTCCAACCTCGAGGGGCCACCGCCATCGTGGCCAGTTACCCGTCAGGAGTCACAACGCACAGATGGGTTTCATCGCCCTACCACTTCCAGGACTCGCGGCTCTGCACAGGATAACCGAGCCGAGACTCGTCGCCCCTCTAAAGACCAGAGAGGGCGAACGGGCAGACAGTGACAACATAACGCCGGCGGTCGGACATTTTTCCAGCCAGCAGCTCGAACGCTGGAAAGCGATAACACCAGACACCTGGGTGCTGGCAACTCTGTCAAGGGGCTACAGCATCCAATGTCCACGTCGTCGACTGACAAGATTCCGAAGGGTCAAAGACACCATCGTGAGCCACGCAGGGAAGGCCCTAGCCCTAAGACAAAAGATCAACGCTCTCTTAGAAAAAGGGGCCATTACACTAATCGACAGGCAGACACCGGACGGTGGGTTCTATTCAACATACTTCGTAATTCCCAAGAAAGATGGCGGTCTTCGACCGATTCTAGACCTAAGACCTCTAAATACCCACCTCAAGGTCCTAAAATTTCATATGTTGCGCACTGTAGATGTTCTCCAGAGCATTCAGGAGGGAGACTGGTTTAAAACCATCGATCTAAAGGATGCTTATTTCCATGTTCCGATTGTACCACATCACAGGCAGTTTCTCTGGTTTGCCTTCGAAGGACAGGCATACCAGTTTTGCGTCCTACCATTTGGCATAGCGCTAGCACCACGTGTGTTCACCAGGTGTATAGCAGCAGCGTTGGAGCCATTACAGGCACGGGGCATGCGGATTCTACCCTACCTCGACGATTGGCTGATCTGCACACAGTCGGAGGCTCAGGCCCGCATGGAGGACGCCGCAGTGGTTGCGCATGTCTCAGAGCTGGGGCTCAACGTCAACCACCAGAAGAGCTCTTTGGTACCCAGCCAAGAGACAGTGTTCTTGGGCATACAGTTAGATTCACGGACAATGAGAGCAACCCCTTCCCAGAGAAGGGTTCACAAAATCCGCCAGCTGGCTGGCTGCTTCAGAAGGGGCAGGTTACTGACTCTAAGAACATTCCAGCAGTTAATGGGCATGCTCACTGCTGCCTCATCTCTGGTCCCACTGGGGCTTTTTAACACTGCGCCCATTTCAAAGGTGGCTGAACGACCGCCACCTTCATCCTGCACGGCATGTACACAAACTAGTGAGGGCCACACACAGCTGCCGATGGCTCCTCCGGCCATGGAGGATGAGGGAGTACCTGATGCAGGGGGATCCCTTAGGCTCTATCCCTTCCAGGAGGGAGGTCATTACCACAGATGCTTCCCAAGAAGGATCAGGTGCAGTTTGGCAGTGCAGAACAGTCAGAGGCTGCTGGAGTCCGCTACAGCAGCAACAGCACACAAATGTGTTGGAACTACAGGCAGTATTTTTTGGCCTACAACACTTTCTCCCGGAAGTGGCAGGCAGACACGTACTGGTGAGGACAGACAATACAACAGTAGTGTACTACATCAACCACCAGGGAGGCACCAGATCCCTGCAGTGCTTGAAGATAGCCCAGCAGCTCTTGCCATTGGCCAATCAACACCTTGCCAGTCTGTGGGCTATGTATTTACCAGGCATTTCCAACAGAGCCGCAGATCTCCTGTCCTACCAGAACCCTGACCCAGGGGAATGGAGACTCCACCCAGTGGTAGTACAAACCATCTGGGAGCATTATGGCAGGGCAGAGGTGGACCTCTTCGCCAGTCAGGACTCAACACACTGCCCCCTCTGGTTCAGCCTCTCCGGACCAAGCCCTCTAGGCCAGGACGCACTGGCACATGCATGGCAGAGACGAAGGCTTTATGCATTTCCCCCTCTACCATTAATTCTGCACACCCTGCACAGGATTATAGTGGAACACCACGAGACTTTAATGATCGCTCCTCGGTGGCCAGGTAGAGTTTGGTTTCCGATGTTGCTGCGGCTACTGGATGGAGAACCCTGGTGCCTTCCAGTGAGGAAGGAGTTGCTGTCACAGCTAGGTGGCCAGATCTGGCACCCGGATCCAGCTCGACTGCAGCTCTTGGTTTGGCCACTGAAGGGCCAGACCCTCTGCTAGGGCTCTCTGAACCAGCCATGGTCAGCACCATTAACAGCTCTCAGGCACCCTCCACCAATGCACTCTACGCAAACAGGTGAAAAAAAATCAGAATGGTGCCGAACGCAGCGACAGGAGCCAGCATGCTGCCCCTTACCAACCATCCTGCAGTTCCTTCAGGCACTTTTTGACAAAGGACTTGCATCTTCCACCATCAAGGTGTACACAGCTGCCATCTCAGTGCAGCATAGCAGAGTCGAAGGGAGCACAGTAGGATCACATGTCTTGGTGACCCGTTTTCTGAGGGGCACTCTCCGATTGAGACCCCCCGACGAAGCCAGGTATCCCAGTGGGATCTCCCTCCGGTGCTGCAGGCTCTCTGCAGAGCACCATTTGAACCATTGAGGACGACAGACATAAACTGGCTCGCCTTGAAGACAGCCTTTCTCCTAGCCATAACGTCAGCTAAGCGACTCTGGGAACTGCATGCACTCTCAGTCAGCAATGATTGCCTGCAGTGGCATTCCGGAGATGGCGGAGTCACGCTATGGCCAAACCCCTCCTTCCTTCCAAAGACCCTCTCTTCTACATTTACCAACCAGCCACTTAGCCTGCCAGCTTTCAAGTCAGCCCAGGAAGAGGGGTCAGACCTGAGGGCAGAGTTTTTATGCCCAGTGCGCGTCCTCAGGATATACATCGAGAGAACGGAGGGATTCCGCCAGTGTGACGCCCTGTTTATCTGCCACACAGGGCCAAAGAGGTGTCTAGGTGGATAGTGGAGGCTATCCAGCATGCCTACAGGCAGAGTGGCTCCCCAAACCCTCAGCCAGTCCAAGCTGCACTTTTACAAGGTTCTACAGGGTCAATGTGGTCCCCCATAACCCCCTGACAACAGTAATACTACCGAGCCCATCACAGCATCTCTAGATGGGTAAGCACTCCTCATGACTTTGTAGGTACTAGTCATCCATGTGCTGTAAGCACCGTCTCTGGCGGTCAGAAGAAACGAAATAGAACGAAGGTTATGCAGATAACCACGGTTCTATGAGTTTCGGATGACCGCCAGAGCTTGGCTGTCATTCGGAGTGAACACGAGAAGATAGCCAAGAGGTCACTTCCTGGGTTGACTTCTCTTTTGTGCCGGGGCACATCGATGACGTCAACCATGTCACAGGTGACTTTGTTGTTACTAATACTCGACCTGCACGCTCGTGTGATGGACATCCAGGTGCTGTAAGCACCGCCTCTGGCGGTCATCCGAAACTCATAGAACCGTGGTTATCTGCAAATTGATTCAGTTTTTCGAAGCAGTTCGAATCCCACACACGCTGGAGACCCCTGCTGGTCAAAATAGTGTAAAAGCAGATGTGTCGAAATATTTTACACTTTTTTTTACAAAATAATAGCAAGATTTTTATTAAAATATGTTAAAAAAAGTATTTAACTTAATTAAGACATAGTTAAAAGTGTATTATTTGTTTGTAGTTTTATTTAGGGCAAACAAATGAATAAAACTAACTACCCTTTTAATTATGCACATTGTTGTGATTAAAACTGTCTATAAACAAAAAGTAGACAGCATGGCAGTGTTATTAGTCAGAAGGATAAATGTTTTATGAACTTTAATAATAAAACTGACCCGAGTTCACCTAAACTTATTAGACGCTGGTCATGTGATCTTCTCCCCCTAGTGGTGAACCATCGGATTTTTGAAACGTTTCGAAACAGTTATGACATAATGAAGCCTCGTTTTGCTAAAATCACGTGACTTGGGCCAGTTTGAAACAAGCTCCGAACCACTGATTCGAAACAAGGGATACGTAAATGTTTCGAAGCCTCATGAAGCAGTGCTTCGAAAACGACCATCACTACGCATTCATTCCAATAAACTGCAGTAGCCAAGGCGACATTTAGTGTATGTATATCTATGATTGACATTTTGGATGGGTCCTCAAAGTCAAAGGGCACCCCCTGCATTAATTTCCCCAACAACAATAATCATAACTCCCCAAATTTTTACGATGACATAATGTTATAAATGTTAAAATAACCAAAATTATTGTTCTATCTTACTTGTGAAAGATAATCCCATGCGTTCTTGTCACAAGGTGACGATCTTTTTTTTCTTTGGGGCGGAACCAAAATTATGGAAGTTTGGTTCCGCCCGGAAGTGTTTCCGCCCGGACCGGAAAAGACGAACACCGGACTTCCGGTAAGCGCCGCGAGCGGGAATATCGGCGAATTCGATGCACCTGTGCCTAGTTAGGAACAGCGGTTGGCGATTGGAGGATACGCCAAGCAAGGCAGTACTTAAGGCCAAGTTTATTCACAGTTTGGCAGAGGCTTTTTGGTGTGTGTTTGAAGCGCTGTGTTGTGCCGTTTGGTGCGCTGCTGTGGGCTGTCTAAAACTCTCTCTCTCCCAGGCTGAAGCCGTATGGTTGTGGACGGCATCGCAAACCTTAAAGGTTGAAAAACACACGGAGAATTTGGTGAATTGAGACCAAAAGAAAACGGGGATTGAAACCGACATTGTTGTGAGTACCAAGTGTAAGTTGTAAATGCCTTGTGTAATGATCTAGCCGTATGTTAGATTCCTCCAGGAGGAAGAGAACGGCCCTACCCCTATTATAGCGTGGTGGGTGAGCCGAGTGGACGTTTTACTGAAGCAGTCACAACGACGACACCACTAGCTGGGCCGCATTATCCATCGCCAGATCTGACTGAAGTGAAGTAAAGGAAGACAGGAGTCCTTTTTGTGCACTGAGCGTGGTGGGTGAGTCTTTGTGCTGTGAAAACCTTTAAGTTTGACGTGTTGTTGTTAATTGCTGTGGGTTGCTGTGGATTGCTGTATGTCTTGTCTGACAGACCCCCGCCTTCACGCACTTCGCTAAGGGAAGACCAAGAGGCTGCTGGCCTTAGCTTGACTCAACCCCGCATATGTTGTGAGCGTGTTTCAGATCTCAGAAAGTAGCACGGTGCCCCGGGACGATCCTTTCCCGCCTAGACATTTGGTGGGTGGTGCGAGCGACAACGAAGAGCTGGAGAAGCAGCAGCATTGTGAGTACGATTTGTGGCTATTACCATTCAATACTGTAAACTGTGTGAGTCTTATTGTTGCAGAGAGCGAGGTGAAGTGATTCTCATCGTCCCGTGGCCTCTACAAGGGGGCGCCCCTGTCCAGAGTTCGAACGCCTGACGGCAGCGAGGAAAGGGAAGCGCTCGGCCCGGTGAGACGTTGGGTTATCCCACCCCCTGCCACCGCACAGCCGTCGAGAGGGTTCGCCCCCGACGCCACGTAGGGACGACTTACTCCATCAGACCTTTCGCCCGAGCGGATACCTGTGGAGGGAAGAACAGAGAAAGTGAATAACCTGAGGAGAGATCGAAGAAACCTGTACTTACGGTACGCTGTGTCCAGCAGAGAGGTGAGAACCATTCCAAGCCGATTAACTGTGCTTTGTGACTAAGTTGTTACCTGTGGAGAAGAAAGAGGAAATACTGAGTGATTCGACAAAACATTGTGAAAGTGCGAGGAAGAGCCCACACCAGGTAGACCCAGGTACGCAGCCTAAATAAAAATCCACAATACTCATTCACTTTTGATTCTGCCTCCAGGAGGACAAAGGAGCGCGCCACGGATAGTAAAGACCAGGTTGGAGCCTGAGTCTCACGCCCCCCTGGTCCTCAGTGTCCTGGACATTCCGTTGCCCCTTGTTCCCTTTCCGTGGCCCACCTGGAGGGCAGAGACAGACATTAGTTTTAATTCCCCCCTCCCCATTTCCCAAGAACATTTTAAATATTTATTAAATCAATAAAGAATTAATTTTATACTTACCTGCCCTTGTTGTTGTCTGGTCATTGGGTTGGCTTTGGGGACCTCCTCGAGGTGGAAGTTGAAGAGGGGCGTGGCTTTAGCCTATTGACAGCCAGCCCCTCAGTGTGACATTCTGATATCAATACTGCGCCGGTTATTGCACAAAATACAGGCATATTTGCCAGGGGCGCTGTAAAGGGGGGGGGGGGGGGTAAACAATGACGATTCTCGGGGCCCACGAGTAAGAGGGGGCCCAGAGAAGCCCCCAAAATTGTGGTGCTAAAAATATTTAATAGTAAAAAATATTAACTTTAAATTATTCTATGTGCTGTTTCATGGTATCAAAAAATTTATTTATTTGTTTAGGAAACACAAACGTCCGTGGGCCCCTTCCCCCCCTCTCAATTATCATAAAATGGTTCAGTCCACCCAAATTGTATAATCCAGGCAACACAGCTTGACTTCACTTATAGTGCCAGCAGAATATCAACTTGACTGACAAGGAAGTGAAAATGCCTCAAAAATCTAGAAGTCAAAAACGGAAAGAAAAAAAATAAGAGAAGTGAAAGAGGCAAAAGGTCGACAGTATGCAGCATCAGCTTTCTTATATACACTGCCGTACAATCACGCAGTCTACACCTCAGGCGTTTGGTGATATTTTTAGTACTTTTTCTATCATGGCCCGAGTCTGTAGCTACTATGGCAGATCCAGACGAGTTACTTACTGCTTTTAATTCTGTGTGTTCTGGAGTTTTAGATACTGTTGCTACATATAAGATCAAGCATAGTAAAGTTAATCATCAGCCGTGGTTAAATGAACAAACTCGGACTCTTACAGCAGTGTAGACGAGCAGAACGGGTTTGGAAAAAGGATAAACTTATGATCTCTCAACAGATTTTACGTGATTCACGTGTGGGATATCAGAAGGGTGTAAAAGATGCTAAATCAGCATTTTTTTCCAAAATTATATCACAGCATTCGAAATCACCAAATATTTTGTTTCAATCAATTGATAGGTTTTTAAACCCAAATACTGTCTCAATACCACCATCCACTGAGTGTTGTGAGAAGTTTTTAAATGTCGTTTTAGATAAAGTAAACTCAATTAGATCTGGTTTTCAGGACCGGAATGGCTTGTCAGGAGATATTTAAAAAAAATGTCAGCACGTTTGATAAGTTTGATTTGGTTTCAATTAAGGATATTAGTCTTATTATTGGTAAGTTAAATCGCCCAGCCGCTAATTGGGACGTTTTGCCTTCTGATTTGTTGGCTGCGACATTTGATCACACTGAGCCTTGTATTACTGCCATTGTTAATTGCAGTCTTTATACAGGCATCTTTCCATTAAGTTTTAAGCGGGCGGTTATTCAGCCCCTAAAAGCCCACTCTCAACCCGTTGGATTTTACAAATTATCGGCCCATTTCAAAGCTGCCTTGTATCTCTCAAATTTCTGAAAAGGTAGTTTTATCTCAGTTAAGCTCTTTTTTGGCTAGAAATGAGGTGTTAGATGTCTTTCAGTATGGTTTTCGGGCAGGCCACAGTATACTGAATCAGCTTTACTGTTAGTCTCAAATTATCTATTACTTATTGCAGATTCAGGTAATGCTGGGGCTCTAATTATGTTGGATCTTAGTGCAGCTTTTGATTTAATTGATCATGATATTCTTATCAATCATTTGCAACACGTTGTGGGGCTGAGAGGGACGGTTTTAAAATGGTTTTCCTCATATTTAAGGGGGCGTTCAATTTCTGTCAGGGTTGGGAATTTTTCCTCCGGGTCAGTTTCTCTTGATTGTGGAGTACCTCAGGGTTCAATTCTGGGTCCTATTCTTTTTTCTCTATTTTTGTTGCCTCTAGGCCAAATTTTTAAGAAATATGGTATATTTTATCACCTATATGCCAACGACATTCAGATTTACTTTCCGATTGGAGCTAGAGGATCAAGCCCTAATTTATCCCTGGTTGCTTGTTTAAAGGAGGTGACTAGTTGGTTAGAGCAAAACCGCCCGCAGTTAAAAGCAAGCTAGTCGGATGTCATGGTGTTTGGGATGAAGAAGGACGACAATGGTTTAACCGATTTTCTAGGTATATGGGAAACATATGTTCAGCCTAAAATAAGATATTTAGGTGTAATTTTTGACTCTGCACTTATGTTTGACCATCAGATTAAAAATGTGGTAAAACATTTTTCAGTTAAGGACTATTGCGAAATTAAAGTCTTTTTTGTCTGTTCCTGATCTGGAAACAGTGATTCACACATTCATTTCCTCATGCTTGGATTACTGTAATGCTTTATATATAGGCATTAGTCAATCTCTTATTTCAAAATTGCAGCTGGTTCAAAATGCTGCAGCGAGGCTCCTTACTGGTACTAAGAAAAGGGAGCATATTACACCAGTTTTGAAAAGGCTTCATTGGCTCCCTGTGAAATATCGGACTGTACTGTACAAACTACTATCAGCTGTTTGTGAGGTCTCAGTGCATCTTTTGATGATCATGTGGAGTTGTAATACTTTCACATTATCTGATTCAGACCAACTCGGCAAAACTAAATTTAAACAGCGCAAAATGACGTTATAGATAGAAATGATTATATTTCTGTTTTTATTCACACAATAAATATTTAAAGTAGTTTTAATGAAAATTCATGTAGTTTTAGGAAAAGTCAGGGAGCAGCAAGGCTTTATGATTTTTTTAGACAAAGTTATTGACTATGCAAATTTAAAAACAGTCAAAATGATGCCTTGTTCGTTCTTGTGTTAAAGATAGTTACCATAAGTTTAAACGCTGTGGTTAAAATGACTGCTGGTGGCCGTTCTAGTGTTAAAAGTGCATGATAAGGGAACTCAATTTTCTCCCCATCTTAGGTCAAGAAACGCTGGAAAAAATAACAATACACAGTTTTAGTTAAACGTTCAATACTGCAAAAAAAAAAATACTTTCTTACTTAGTATTTTTATCTTGTTTTCAGTAGAAATATCAAAAAATTCTTAAATTAAGATGCTTTTTCTTGATGAGCAAAATTACCTAAGTAAATAAGTATTTAAGTGAAATTGTCCTTAAAACAAGAAAGTTATCTGCCAATGGGGTGAGAAAAATAAGATTTCTTTTTTCTTAAACACTTAATTCAAGTACAAATTTCTCACCCCATTGGTAGTCAAAATACCATAAAAGCGCATGATTTTATGTAAATTAATATGAAAAAAGTCTCAGCTGTGTTGGGGGCCCTGCCAAGATTCTTTTCATGCACTGAAAAAAATGATTCATTGAATCCAATAATCTCTTTCAAGGTAAGTGGTTGCAATCAATCTATTCAAGCCACACCCAAACAAAAAAGATTAGTAACGTAAAATAAAATATAAAACTTTGATTAAATGTAGCTTGAATAAATTGATTGCAACCACTTACCTTAAAAAAATTTATTAAATTCAATGAATCATTTTTTTCAGTGTGGGGCCCAAAATCCTTAGCAGCGCCCCGATAGTTGCTCACGCTCCATGATTGACTTTATGAGGTGTCTTCATATATAATGTCTATGGTCTCGACCTTATATTAGTAGATTTCTAGATTCATCTAGAAAAAGTCAAAGTTCACGGGGCGCAGAATCACATGCTCACATATGAGGTAATATATTTGAAAAAAGTATTCCTCTAATAATTGTATATTAACATATGATTTAAAATCATCACATGACTGTTGCTTATGTAATTTTCATTGTTTATATACTTTATGGATTTAAAATTACATTAATTTTATAGCATGAGGCAATTGTTGTGCAAAATAATTAATAGCACAATTATACAACTCATTAATCAGAATGTTAATAAACAAAAAAATTCATTTCAGAGGTAAATATGATGGCAATATGTCATTGTTCTGATTTAATTAATTTGATATAAGTGTTTGATATGAAAGTTAGTCCACACATTTATTTGGGTGTGTGGGGGGGGGGGGCTCAGTTTTTATAAGTGTGAGTACTATGGAAAAGACTCTTTAATATTTGCTCTATAATATTTATTTTAATGTCTATGCACACATTTCTGTGAGCCGTGCACACTGTGCCAACTAAAAAAAAAAAGGTACATAACCCCACTGACAGTGGAAATGGTAAACAAAGTGGCTGTTAAATGGCTGTGGGGTAAGCAGTATGCAGTACAAATGTGGTATGCAGTACAAAAACTTTTGATGAGGTTGCAGTACAAGTTTGATGTGAGAGATTGGTGTCTTTCTCTTCTGTAGCCTACTTAAAGTACTTTATTTATTAAAATAGCATTATTACATTTTGACAAATATTTTATTCTGATTATTTCTGTCTCAGTTTTATAAAGGCTTCCTGAACAAAAAAAATACAAGTGTAGAATTGTTGTGATTATATTTTATTTCTTTTTTTTATGTTTCCAGAATATATTTTGCTAGAAATACAACACCAATGAAAATACAATAAAAATTACAGGTGCATTGTGTAACTTTTAGGAGGATCTCTTGACAGACATGCAATCAAATATATTATCAGTGGTGTATAAAATTACAAAATGCAGGGCTCGAAATATGCGACGGAAATTTAATCTGTGCGACCTTAAAATATATTTGGGAGCATTTGTGCGACTGCCCATTTTGTTGTGACGCGAGTTGATTGTGATCCTGCGTACTGGCGCTGTCCCAGGTTCAGTGTTCTCTCCAACGATACATAACCAATCAAATTTCACCATTAAGTTCTTGCGTTTAATGAAGACCGCAGATTGGCTAATATGAGCGTCAGTCATTCCTTGTTGCCGTGAAGCGCGGAAATGTGAAAAGACGAACGCGTCGCGAGCATGACGAGAGCGAGCCGATTACAGCCAAGGTTATTACTGTATTTTTTGACGACGATCCGGCATTCAAGTGTAACTCCACCACCGGAAAATACGAGTTGACGTTAAACCTTTCAGAGAGAGTGGCTTAAAGATTTCGAGTGTCTCCGCTATGAAAATGTAACTTACTGTGTTTACTGTAAATCCTGTAAAACGGCGTTAATGGCGGAATCAAAACATTTTAAGCGCCAGACGTACCTTGCTTAAACATGGCGAAAGTGCCAAAAACATAAGACGTGTCATGACAAATGTGTTTATTATTGATGGAGACACCGACCTGTCTGTCAAAGTGTGTTTGATGGTGTATGTGCGCATGCGCTGGTGAATGGACATTCGACAAACATCCTTGTGGTCCATGTTGCTGTGGAATACGACAATGCTGATGGTATGTTTTTTTTTTTTAACATTGCCTATTTAGTAGTAAAAGCATCCTGGTAATGCAGTTATCAATACCAATATATATTAGCCTTCTATATTAGGGTCACTTTTGTAATGTCACAATTAATCTGTGTTTTACGTGTGTGCTAGATTTTCTATGTAATCTTAATCATATTACCTGTAATTGTTAAATTATTATTGCTGCTATACTATTTCAACAGCATTTGGATATTAATTTAGGAATTTATGCAGCAAAAAATAAAATAAAATAAAATAAAATAGAAGACCAACTTTTAAATGCTGGCCATAGGACGTGTAAAGCCCGGTGGTGGTGTTTTATTTTTAATAAAATAAATCTATTAACATTTACATTGTAGTTGTGGTGCTTTTTAATTTTTGGATGGATGCGCCTAAATTTTTGCTGGTGCTCCTATCTCTTTAAAGTTGGGAGCACCAGTGCTACCAAATAAAAAAGTTAATTTTGAGCCCTGAAATGAACTGTTTAATTTTTAGGAATGAGCCATTTTTATCTACATACACCGCAGGTCCTATTACATGAAAGTCGCCGTCATGTTTCTATAGTAGCCCTAAATGGACAAACGTGGCGTTTTGTCCCTACATTGCCTCAGACGATGACATTGTTGGTCCTGTGGTGGCTACCAATAAGCATAAGCTATTTAAAAAATATTTTGTTCATGCAGTATAAAGCTCAAATGTAAGCAATACTGTAGATAAAGTCTTAAATGTATAAGCAATTGTGAATTATGTTGTTTCTAAGCTCAAAACTGTTTAACAAGCATTATATAGTAGTAAACAATTTTGTAAATTGTGTTACACTGAAGTTCAGTGATTTCAGTGAAACAGGGTGAGGATGAAGAGCGGAGACAGGAGGAGGATGAAACTGCCCTTATAGAGTCCACCTGATCAAGACACAAAATGTTTTATTAACACAAAACTTACATCAACATGACCAGAACAGCACAGAGAAGGCAATTTGCCATCTTGCACTGTACATTTTTTTTTTTAGCATTTTTGTTAAGTCAACATATATTTTTTTACATTACTTTAACTTAACAAATTAAGTTAAACAATTTCAATTCGTTTTTATAAATTATGTCAACATAACATCATCACAGGTCAAAACTTGAGAGTCTTGCGCAACCAAGTTGTTTTAACTTCATGCTACATTTTTTTTACAGCGTGGTATGTACATGTAAATACAAATAAAATATGCATTTAATATATAGAGTCAAATGAATACACTATGAAAAATATTTTGCTGCCTTAAAATGTTTTGTTGTTATAGCATAAAATATAGTTGAAATAAGTCAACTTTATTTATAAGTTGTAGAAACTCATCTCTAGTCAAGATGAATAATAGTAAGTTGAAATTACATGTACATTTAAGTTTAAAAAATAGCATGTACTATATCATAAATATCATAAAAAGCTTTCTACGGACAGTAGAGTATCGGGGCACAATATATTTAAGGAAGATTAATAATTGTTTACACAATCAAGGCACAAATCTAAATAAACACGTGTTTTGTGGGACATACAGTTATCGTACAATTACACCAAAAGTCACAGGAGTGCAAATGTTACAATTTACCCCAAAGGTGGTTCATTGTAACAAACAGAGGGTATGTTAACGCATGCTAGAAATGTTTTCAATATAAAAAATTCAATAAATTTTGGTCATTATACTTAAGGGGGATATTGTTTATATATCTGCCTATAATAGATTGATATTCACACATTCATTCATCCATGATGCTGTGTTTTGTAGAAAAGCATCAGTAAATCTGTACATTAAATATAAATTAAAAGTCAATAAATACCTGTGCCATTGCAAAGGTCGGTATCACAGCAATAGGTAGAAATTGTCCCAGTGAGGTGGTCTACGGTATTTTCTTCACAAGTCATTTCACATCGTTTAATTGTGGATATCTTAGTTGAACCTACACAACAAAGCAACAAAGCAAGTTTCAACAAAGACAGTATAAATAAAGAAAATTATTTCAGTATGATAATATTCCTGTAGCCCAGAGCATTGCGTTAGCAGTGCAAAAGCTAGGGTTTGATGTTAGAAACACATAATGATATAACATATAGCTTGTAATGCACTATAAGTCTAAGTAATAAAAGTGTTTGTCAGATGCCAGATATGTTCACAAGCCAATTCACAATTGATCATTTCCACTCTAATCCTACTTTAATTGTACGATATGACAGTAAATTTCCACTCCATTAAACTGGACTTACCTAAAACGGTTGTCATTTTTGAACATTTAGTCTCTCCATCACTACATGTCTTCTCTTTTGCCTCACAAGATCCTGACACCAGACCAGTGCACTCATAACATTTGAGTGAGTGTGCTTGAGTAAAAACAAGAGAGAGGGAAAGATATTCAAAAGGTCTCTTAATGTCTATCAAATAATAATACAAATTAATATATGCTGAGTTTTTCCTACCTCCAGTGATGAAAATGAACAGGAGTAGAATGGAGATGTGCTGATACATCTTTGCTTGTAGGAGGAATGATCAAGCTATGTTTTAGTCGTCTTTTATTACTGTTCAGAAAGGGGAGGGTTTAATACACAGACTTTTTTAACACAGTTGTCACTTTACCCCCACCGCTTTGCACATTTTGTATGTCTCTCTCACCTGACACACTTATTAACTCAGTTCAAAAAGATCTCATCTAATGAACTGATGATCAGACTCAGTTGTGTTAGATAAGAGAAACATAGAAAATGTGCAGACATGGACAACATGGATCCAAACAAAAGACTTCATGCAGTAGGCTTCATGTCCCAGCATCATAACATTTTCGTCCAGCAAAATCACTGTCACTTATTTATGTTATTTTACGTTTTTACATCTTTTTTTATTAACAATTCTTTATCAAACCAAATCAAGTCATGCTTTTGATTGTGTGGTGTTCACTGCAGTAATTTATCACTAAACTGTAAAAAGTTTTATTGGTAATTTACCCACTTTAGGTGAAAATGTGCTTCATTTACCAATTGGTGTCGTTTTTAAAGTTTTTTCCTCTTAAATTTTTCACTTAAAGTTGATAAAAATTAATTTTGGGGGTGTTCCCAATTGCAGGTATTTTTAAGTAGATTCAACTTTCACTTTGTACAGTGTAGGGAAGAGTAAATCACACATTTTATATTAGGCTTCAAAGTCTTGTCATTTTGCAGAGGAAATCCAACATATTTATACCAAAGCCTAAATGGCGTCACACACCGGCCGCGCAGCTCAGAGTCGCGTCGCGCCATGTCGCATCTAGGACAACTCGGAGGTATCGTAAACTGGAAGTGCACATTAAATAGCGTGAGCTTCGTCTGATAGCGTCTACTTCAAAATGCAAAATATATATTAGCAGCCAATGTTAATCGTTAATGATTTTGGACAAATATGATGTTATTTAATGTTAAACTATATAAGTGGCGCTCTGTGGCGCGACAGGGATTTGAGCAACTTCCTGAGTCGTAGCTGGGCGGCGCGGACAGGTGCCAACTGTCAGCGCCGGTGCGTGTATACTCATAGAGAACAATGTGTTCGAGTTTTTTAGAACGGCGCGGCCGGTGTGCGACTCCCTTTAACAGTATACATAGCCAAGTGATTTTTTTAAGAACAGAAAATATAAATATAGAAAAATAGAAAAAGATATTAAACTCTGAATTATGAGTGAGGTGTTGACGGAAGAGATGGGTTTTTAGCCGAATCTTAAAGATGGCTACAGAATCAGAATCTTGTCGTAACCAGCAGATCATTCCACAGATGCAGAGAAGGTATGCAATAGTGATTTTTTTCCCTTTTTGGGATGGCACCACAATACATCACTTGTTGGCAGACAGAGGCATCTACACTCCCTGACAAAAGTCTTGTCACTTATCTATTTTGTAGAAACACCTGCTATTAACCTGACTTTAATTAATCAATTGGTGTTAGAAATAGCTCATATGAAAAGCTAAAACCCTCCCAAATGCACTTTAATTCACTGAAATAAATTAGTTTCACTGAAAAAAGATTTATCATTTAATCAAGACAGAGAGGTCAAATTTTGGCAAGACAAAAGTTTTGTCGCCTATACAGAAATTGAACAAATTTACTGCAAATACAAAAATATGTCAGCAAATTAAGGAGTGGTGCTGTGAGATCCAAATTGAATATCTTGTATGACTTCCATGAGCTTGAAGGACTACATCCATGCGGTTTGGCAAGGATTCATACAATGTATAGATGAAGTCATCAGGAATAGCAAAGAAAGCGTCTTGCATGCCTCCCAGAATTCATCAATATTCTTTGGTTTCATCTTCCATGCTTCCTCTTTCATCCTACCCCACATATGCTCAATGATCTTCATGTCTGGTGACTGGGCTGGCCAATCCTGGAGCATCTTGTTCTTCTTCGCCTTGAGGAACTTTGATGTGGAGATGGAAGTATGCAATGGAGCACCATCCTGCTGCAGAATTTGGCCTCTTTTATGGTTGGGAATTTAAGAAGTAGCTAAGAGATCTTGGTATTTTAGACTATTGATGTTGCCTTCCACTTTGGAGATCTCTCGAACACCCCCATTCTAGTTGTAACCAGACCATGATTTCTCTACCACCAAACTTCACTGTTTTCTGGGTGAATCTCGAATCCATGCGGGCTCTAGTAGGTCTCCTGCAATATTTGAAGTGACTGTGGTGTAATACAATTAAAGATTCATCTGAAAAATCAACCTTCTGCTTTTCAAGCATCCATCCTTTTAGCAGGCTGTGGCCTTGGCAAATGCCACACGATTTTTCAATTGTCTTTTGTTTAGTGCTGGCAATCCGACAAACTGTTTTGGTTGACCTTGAATTTTCAAACGGTCCCCTTGAGCAGTTGTCTTGCAGGGTCTGCCTGACCTGGGCTTGTCAAAAACGCCTCTAGTCTCTTCAAATCTTTTTTTATCCTCTGTACTTGATGTTGAGACACATTGAAGTGTCTGCCACATCAGCAGTGAATCTGGTCTTCGGCCTTAGGGCTGGGCGATATGGAGTGAAAATTATATCTCGATATATTTGCTATATCTCGATAGCCGATATGTATCTCGATAGCTTTGCGTGGAAAATACCCTTCCCAAAAAACTACTGCAAAACAAATATGTCAAAATCCACAAGGTCTTTTTTATTGAAGTGCAAAGAGGTAGTTCACGTAGGAACAAAGTGCTTCTGCAACATTTAAAAAATATATACAAAAATTATACTTTAACTAAGAAAATACATTGTCTTCTTTTTATTAAAAAATAAAACAACTCAACTTCAGATATTAAGTTTTTGGTAGACGTTGACAATTCTTAGTATTTTTTCTGGGTATTTATCCTGGAATTTTAGGCGTTTTAGAAGTAAATGGGTTAAATATGAGAGAAAACACTGTTGTTGTTACACAGAAAACACGTGCGCTTGCACACCGCATCATAGGGAGAGAGACAGCTTTCACATCAAGAAAACGCGCGCGCGTGTGTGTGAAGCACTACTGCTAACCTTTGTTTAGTCATGATAAACTAGATCAGTCGTCTTCTCTGTCAGTAACATCCATGACTGATGACATTTACGCGAAAAAGGAAGTATACGGAGAAACGGACATTAAAGCACTGCCACCTTTTCACTGTCACCAGAGAGAGACGCGCGTGGTCGAAGCGTTTCACGCAACGACGGAGAGAGAGAGAGAGAGAGGGGCGCCGCTGAGCGCTCACAACAATGAATTTAAGCCGTTTTAAACAGTAAAATATACATGTAAACGGGAATCATGGAAGACATATTCGCGGTGGCCAATGTTGATTACGGGCGCCGCCATGTTAAATGAGACAACACGCGAGGGGAGGAGGGACAAAAGCAAGGAGGCGGGGGCGAGCACAGCACACAGAGAAGGCAAAGTGGCGAAATCAGAATTTAATATAAACATTATATCGATATATACGATATGTCAAAATCCATTTCGAGTTTTAAAAATATATCGATATAGTTTGAATATCGAGATATCGCCCACCCCTATTCGGCCTCTTAATAATCAAAACTGTAGTCTCAGTGTGAATCTTAGGCATGTTTGCAGAGGTCTAGTTGCAGTTGATGTGAAGGTCTAATGTACTAGGGGTCTTTTTATAGACACCTGAGACCTAATTGATTCATTATTAGTCACAGATGAACCTTAAATGACAAGGCGACAAGACTTATGTCTTTGCAAAAATTGACTTAATGGGCTTTACCAAGCTGTGAATATTAGAATACTTTTTGACAGTTTCATTTTGCACTGAAACATTATTACAAAAGCTGTTGGGATTAAAATGAGCCATTTCTTGAAAACAAATCTTGATTACAAATATAGTTTAGCGGCACTTAGGGGCTGGACACACCAAAGCTTTTACGCCCGCGGCCGGCGCATGTTTTCAATTGATTCCAATGGAAACTCAGCGTTTTTCAAATAAGCCAGCTGCTAGCGTTTTTTTCCGCGTTGAAAATCGGCGCTCGGCCGTTTTTCCGCGTTCAGTGCTGAGCGCCGAGTGTTGAAAAATGTTCAACTTTGAATGAAAAGCTCCGCTCGTCAATGTCAGTTCTCACGCGGCCGTCCAATCACAGTGGAGAAGTGGCGGGACAAGTATCGCAGCAACCAACCGTCTCACAGCTGACGTATCACAGCTACCAAAGCACTCAGCTGAAGAAAGCTGGCACTCAGCTGACAAAACAGCTGGCATTTGGCATTGTCCAGGCGTTTTCAGCCGCGTTTAAAAGTTTTGGTGTACACAACCCCTTAAAGTCAATTTGTACACAAGCGACAAGACTTTTGTCAGGGAGTGTAGAGGGTACATAAGTCTGTATGAGCAAGTGAGTGAAGGTTAGGGAATGCTTACCCAGTGGTGCTTTTAAAGGCCAGGAGCAGAGATTTGAATTTGATGCGAGCTGCTATAGGAAGCTTGTATAATCTGACAAAGAAAGGAGTGATGTGCACCCTCTTCGGCTCATTAAAGACTCTTGCCACTGCATTCTGGATCATCTGTAGGGGTTTGGTTGTGCAAGCTGGGAGTCCGGCCAGTAAGTATTGCAATAGTCCAGTCTGGACAGGACAAGAGCCTGGACTAGAACTTGTGTAGCATGCTCAGATAGGAAAGCATGCTTGTGTCCCTCGCTACCATTAGCTTTAGTGGCTCACCGCAAGTGGGTCACACACATTAATGTCAAAAATAAGCTGGATATATTTTATGCATTTTTGTGTATGCCACACACTTTAAAATGTTTTGACACACCGTTTTAAAGGAAGTTGTCAGACCACAGAAAGTTGTTGTTTCAACATCCTCTCTGCATTTTTTTTTTATAAATGTGGTGTGAGAATGGAAACTTTCTTTAACCAGTAAAGGTGTGGCTCTAGCTTGCATTTAACCACTTTCCTCTGGTGTGTTGCAGCTTGTCCTTTAACTTGCATCTTACACACTGGAAACAGGATGGAAAACATTTCAAAATCACACGCTGCTAGCTTGTCGAGAATACCATTCACTATAACATTTTATTATCTCTATATAATTGTTGAATAAGGAATACATTTATTTAGTCCAGAGACAAAAATACAGAAAATACAAAAATGCTAAACTTAAATGTATTTAAAATACTGCCGCAGTGCTCTCTGATATGTGTAGTATAAACTCACACCAAGGATAACGTTCTGACTGTGCAAAAGGAAAAGCTATTACACTAAGATGACTGACGATTAATAAACTCTACCTAATAAAACACTTCAATTTATTTATTTGTGAATATTTTGCACTGAGTGGTCTTTGTCAAAGTTATTCATTCAATAGGACAAAAGAGCAACACATTTTAAATACATGTGATTTTTTGTTTTTAGAAACTATTTTATTTTTTGATTTTAATAGCCAAACAGAAATGTATATCAGGAGTTTCCAATAATCAGCAAATTAAAGTGTTCACTTTCTCTATCTGCTGTTTTTAGATGTCAACTCATAGTGTTAAATAACTGATTCACAGCTTTTAATCATCTTGTGATGGAGACACCCTCTTGTCTCTACTTGTGAAAACAATACATCACCAAACATAAGATAAAAATAACAGTAAATATAGCTGCAAGCAGCGATGGCGGGCCCTCGCACGTTTGTTTACCGCTACACGGTGCCTCCGAGAAAACGATGCACGGTGGGCAAGTGCATCAAGTGGGTAAATATCATGCTGCTACTGACCCATTTAGGTACTGTAGGTAAAAGAAACCCCACATTTTAGACAAACGGGGGCGCTAGTGAGCCACTAAATAGACACGCCTTTATCTGACGTTTTTGTCAAAACTTAACAGCCGACAAATCTGATGTGTGTGCCAAATTTAAAGTCAATCTAAGCACACCAAGAGCCTTATATATGCCTGACATAAAAGTAAAGTTTGACACGTTGCCATGGGAACAGCCTTAGAGATGTCAAAAATTCCTTTGCAATTTAGCGTCTACAATGTCTCAGCATCATGTTGACAACTTCTGGTGTGAATCGCATTATTTCCCTAGAAGGAGTATTAAAAAGAACATTGCATGCGACTGTCAGGCTTAAATAAGCCTTTAAAATGAAAGTAAAAAGTTTGACGCGTTGCCATGGGAACAGCGTTTGAGATATCAAAAATCCCTTCTCTATTTATCATCTCCAATGTCTCGGCATCATGTTGACCACGTTTGGTGTCAATCGCATGAATATCCTAGAAGGAGTATTGAAAAGTTCACTGCATGCAACTGAAGGGCTTAAATATGCCTTTAAAATGAAAGTAAAGTTTGACGCGTTGCCATGAGAACAACATTCGAGATATCAAAAATCCCTTCGCAATTTATCATCTACTATGTCTTGGCATCATGTTGACCACTTTTGGTGTCAATCGCATGAACATTCTAGGAGGAGTATTTAAAAGAACATCACATGGAACTGTCAAAAAAAATCAACCTTTGTGACTGCAACACTTCCTGGCACCTGGTGGTGGCGCTATACCCGAGACTTACAATAGGCACATCGATGCGATCGGAATCTTTAGACGAACAAACACCCCGCGTGTCATCACTATAAGACATTTTTTGCCTTAGATATTAGACACTTCCTGTTTCTCTGATTTCGCCATGAATTTGCCGCTTCGCCATGGCAACACCGTTCGAGATATCAAAAATCCCTTCGCAATTTAGCAAGTCCAATGTCTTGACATCATGATCACCACATTTGGTGTCATTTGCTTGAATCCCCTAGGAGGAGTATTCAAAAGTTCACCGCATGCATTTTTTAAACAATCCAAAATGGCGGACTTCCTGTGGGGCGGAGCTAAAATGTTAGAGGGCGAAAGTTGTTCGGGTCGATGAGATCTATATGTGTACCAACTTTCGTAAATGTGCGTACATGTTTGCCCGATCTGCGCACTCCTGTTTGTTTTTGCATTACAGGGGGCGCTACAGAGCCCCAGTGCCACGCCCGTGTTCCAGCCTTTGTCTGTTCACAATGACGGACGACTCTAACGTCTGTGCCAAATTTCAAGAGTTTTCGAGTATGTTAAGGCACCCAAAATGCCCAAAAGTGTTAAAAAAAATAAAAAAAATAAAAAAAAAATAAAAAATATAGCTGCAAGCAGCGATGGCGGGCCCTCGCACGTTTATTTACCGCTACACGGTGCCTCCGAGAAAACGATGCACGGTGGGCAAGTGCATCAAGTGGGTAAATATCAGTGGGCTATTTAATGTTGTTTCTGAGCCATTTGGGGACTGTAGGCAAAAGAAACCCCACATTTTAGACAAACAGGGGCACTAGTGATCCACTTAAGAGACACGCCTATGTCTGACCTTTTTTTTCAACACTTAACAGCTGAAATCTCTGATGTGTGTGCCAAATTTAAAGTTCAACTAAGCACGCCAAGAGCCTTAAACATGCCTGAAATTAAAGTAAAGTTTGATGCGTTGCCATGGGAACGGCGTTCGAGATGTCAAAAATTTCTTCGCAATTTATCATCTACAATGTCACGGCATCATGTTGACCACTTCTGGTGTCAAATCGCATGAATCCCATACGAGGAGTATTTAAAGGTTCACAGCATGTAACTGTCAGCCTTAATTATGTGTAAAAATGAAAGTAAATTTTGATGCATTGCCATGGCAACAGGGTTCGAGATATCAAAAATCCCTTCGCAATTTATCATCTACAATGTCTCGGCATCATGTTGACCACTTCTCGTGTAAATCGCATGAAAATCCTAGAAGGAGTATTTAAAAGTTAACTGTATGGAACTGAAAGGCTTAAATATGCCTTTAAAATGAAAGTAAAGTTTGACGCGTTGCCATGGGAACAGCGTTTGAGATATCAAAAATCCCTTCGCAATTTATCATCTACAATGTCTCGGCATCATCGTGACCACTTTTGGTGTCAATCGCATGAAAATCCTAGGAGGAGTATTTAAAAGAACATTGCATGGAACTTTCAAAAAAATCCAGCTTTGTGACTGACACACTTCCTGGCGCCTGCTGGTGGCGCTATACCCGGGAGTCACAATAGGCACATCGATGCGATCGGAATCTTCAGACGAACAAACACCCCGCGTGTCATTACAATAAGACATTTTTTGCCTTAGATATTAGACACTTCCTGTTTCTCTGATTTCGCCACAACTTTGTCGGCTCGCCATGGCAAAACCGTTCGAGATATCAAAAATCCCTTCGCAATTTAGCAAGTCCAAGGTCTTGACATCATGATCCCCACGTTTGGTGTCATTTGCTTGAATCCCCTAGGAGGAGTATTCAAAAGTTCACCGCATGCATTTTTTAAACAATCCAAAATGGTGGACTTCCTGTTGGGCGGAGCTAAAATGTTAGAGGGCGAAAGTTGTTCGGGTCGATGAGATCTATATTGGTTCCGACTTTCGTAAATGTGCGTACATGTTTGCCCGATCTGCGCACTACTGTTTGTTTTTGCATTACAGGGGGCGCTACAGAGCCCCCGTGCCACGCCCGTGTTCCAGCCTTTGTCTGTTCGCAATGACGGACGACTCTAACGTCTGTGCCAAATTTCAAGAGTTTTCGAGTATGTTAAGGCACCCAAAATGCCCAAAAGTGTTAAAAAAAATAAAAATAATAAAAAAAATAAAAAAAAAAATAAAAAAAAAAAATAATAAATTCGAGCAAAAACAATAGGGCTTCGCACCTTTCGGTGCAGGCCATTCTGGCCTGCTCCTCGGTGCTCGGGCCCTAATAAAAAAAAATATAGCTGCAAGCAGCGATGGCGGGCCCTCGCACGTTTATTTACCGCTATACGGTGCCTTAGAGAAAAAAATGCACGGTGGGCAAGTGCATCAAGTGGGTAAATATCAGTGGATTATTTTATGTTGTTACTGACCCATTTGTGGACTGTAGGTAAAAGAAACCCCACATTTTAGACAAAGGGGGCGCTAGTGAGCCACTTAAGAGACACGCCTATGTCTGACCTTTTTGACCACACTTAACAGCCGACAACTCTGATGTGTGTTAACTTTTAGGTTAATCTAAGCACGCCAAGAGCCCTAAATATGCCTGATATAAAAGTAAAGTTTGGGGCGTTGGCATGGGAACAGCGTTCGAGATGTCAAAAATTCCTTCGCAATTTATCATCTACAATGTCTCAGTATCATGTTGACCACTTTTGGTGTCAATCGCATGAATATCCTAGAAGGAGTATTTAAAAGAACATTGGATGGAACAGTCAAAAAAATCAACCTTTATGACTGCAACACTTCCTGGCGCCTGGTGGTGGCGCTATACCCGGGAGTCACAATAGGCACATTGATGCGATCGGAATCTTCAGACGAACAAACACCCCGCGTGTCATCACAATAAGACATTTTTTGCCTTAGATATTAGACACTTCCTGTTTCTCTGATTTCGCCATGAATTTGTCGCCTCGCCATGGCAGAACCGTTCGAGATATCAAAAATCCCTTCGCAATTTAGCAAGTACAATGTCTTGACATCATGTTCACCACGTTTGGTGTCAATCCCATTAATCCACTAGGAGGAGTATTTAAAAGTTGACCGCATGCATTTTTTAAACAATCCAAAATGGCCGACTTCCTGTTGGGCGGAGCTAATATGTTAGAGTACGAAAGTTGTTCGGGTCGATGAGATCTATATGCGTACCAACTTTCGTACATGTGCGTGCATGTTTGTCCGATCTATGCACCAATGTTTTTTTTTCCATTACAGGGGGCGCTACAGAGCCCCCCTGCCACGCCTGTGTTCCAGCCTTTGGTTTTCTGCGATGACGGACGACTCTGACATCTGTGCCAAATTTCAAGAGTTTTCGAGTATGTTAAGGCACTCAAAATTCCCAAAAGTGTTGAAAAAAAAAAGAAAAAAAAAAAAGAAAAAAAAAAAAATAATAAAAAATATAGCTGCAAGCAGCAATGGCGGGCCCTCGCACGTTTTTTTTTACCACGACACGGTGCCTCCGAGAAAACGATGCACGGTGGGCAGGTGCATCAAGTGGGTAAATATCGGTGGACTATTTTATGTTGTTACTAACCCTTTTAGGGACTGTAGGTAAAAGAAACCCCACATTTTAGACAAACGGGGCGCTAGTGAGCCACTTAAGAGACACGCCTATGTCTGACCTTTTTGTGCACACTTAACAGCTGACAAATCTGATGTGTGAGCCAAATTTAAAGTTAATCTAAGTACGCCAAGAGCCTTAAATAAGCCTGAAATCAAAGTAAAGTTTGACACGTTGCCATGGAAACAGCGTTCGAGATGTCAAAAATTCCTTCGCAATTTATCATCTACAATGTCTCGGCATCATGTTGACCACTTCTGGTGTCAATCGCATGAATCCCATACAAGGAGTATTTAAAGGTTCACAGCATATAACTGTCAGCCTTAAATATGTGTAAAAATGAAAGTAAAGTTTGACAGGTTGCCATGAGAACAGCGTTTGAGATATCAAAAATCCCTTCGCAATTTATCATCTACAATGTCTCGGCATCATGTTGACCACTTCTGGTGTTAATCGCATGAATATCCTAGAAGGAGTATTTAAAGGAACATCGGCGTCAACTGAAAGGCTTAAATAAGCCTTTAAAATGAAAGTAAAGTTTGACGCGTTGCCATGGGAACAACGTTCGAGATATCAAAAATCCCTTCGCAATTTATCATCTACTATGTCTTGCCATCATGTTGACCACTTTTGGTGTCAATCGCATAAAAATTCTAGGAGAAGTATTTAAAAGAACATCACATGGAACTGTCAAAAAAATCAACCTTTGTGATTGCAACACTTCCTGGCGCCTGGTGGTGGCGCTATACCCGAGACTTACAATAGGCACATCGATGCGATCGGAATCTTCAGACGAACAAACACCCCGCGTGTCCTCACTATAAGACAATTTTTGCCTTAGATATTAGACACTTCCTGTTTACCTGATTTCGCCATGACTTTGCCGCTTCGCCATGGCAACACCGTTCGAGATATCAAAAATCCCTTCGCAATTTAGCAAGTCCAATGTCTTGACATCATGATCACCACGTTTGGTGTCATTTGCATGAATCCCCTAGCAGGAGTATTCAAAAGTTCACCGCATGCATTTTTTAAACAATCCAAAATGGCGGACTTCCTGTTGGGCGGAGCTATTAGGTTTGAGTGCGAAAGTTGTTCGGGTTGATGAGTTCTATATGTGTACCAACTTTCGTACACGTGTGTACATGTTTGCCCGATCTGTGCCCCAATGTTTGTTTTTGAATTACAGGGGGCGCTACAGAGCTCCCTTGCCACGCCCGTGGTCCGTCCTTTGCCCGGACCTGATGGCCGACGACTCTGACGTCTGTGCAAAATTTCAAGAGTTTTTGAGTATGTTAAGGCCCCCAAAGTGCCCCGAAACGTAAAAAAAAATAAAAAAAAAAATAATAAAAATAATAATCCGAGCAAAAACAATAGGGCTTCGCACCTTTCGGTGCAGGCCATTCTGGCCTGCTCCTCGGTGCTCGGGCCCTAAATATAGCTGCAAGCAGCGATGGCGGGCCCTCGCACATTATTTTTCCGCTACACGGTGCGTCCGAGAAAACGATGCACGGTAAGCAAGTGCATCAAGTGGGTAAATATCAGTGGGCTATTTAATGTTGTTACTGACCCATTTGGGGACTGTAGGTAAAAGAAACCCCACATTTTAGACAAACGGGGGGGGGGGGGGCTAGTCAGCCGCTAAATAGACACGCCTTTATCTGACCTTTTTGTCAACACTTAACTGCCAACAACTCTGATGTGTGTGCCAAATTTAAAGTTAATCCAAACACGCCAAGAGCCTTAAAAAAGCCTTAAATAAAAGTAAAGTTTGACAGGTTGCCATGGGAACAGCGTTCGAGATGTCAAAAATTCCTTCGCAATTTAGCATCTCCAATGTCTCAGCATCATGTTGACCACTTCTGGTGTCAATCGAATGAATATTCTAGAAGGAGTATTTAAAAGTTCACTGCATGGAACTGAAAGGCTTCAATATGCCTTTAAAATGAAAGTAAAGTTTGAAACGTTGCCATGGGAACAGCATTCGAGATATCAAAAATCCCTTCGCAATTTATCATCTACAATGTCTCAGCATCATGTTGACCACTTTTGGTGTCAATCGAATGAATATCCTAGAAGGAGTATTTAAAAGAACATCGGATGGAACTGTCAAAAAAATCCACCTTTATGACTGACACACTTCCTGGCGCCTGGTGGTGGCGCTATACCCGAGACTCACAATAGGCACATCGATGCGATCGGAATCTTCAGACGAACAAACACCCCGCGTGTCATCACAATAAGACATTTTTTGCCTTAGATATTAGACACTTCCTGTTTCTCTGATTTCGCCATGACTTTGTCGCTTCGCCATGGCAGAACCGTTCGAGATATCAAAAATCCCTTCGCAATTTAGCAAGTACAATGTCTCGACATCATGATCACCACGTTTGGTGTCAATCCCATGAATCCCCTAGAAGGAGTATTCAAAAGTTCACCGCATGCATTTTTTAAACAATCCGAAATAGCCGACTTCCTGTTGGGCGGAGCTTAAATGTTAGAGGGCGAAAGTTGTTTGGGTCGATGAGATCTATATGTGTACCAACTCTCGTACATGTGCGTACATTTTTGCCCGATCTGTGCCCCAATGTTTGTTTTTGAATTACAGGGGGCGCTACAGAGCTCCCTTGCCACGCCCGTATTCCAGCCTTTGCATGAGCTTAGTGGCACGCGACTCTGACGTGTGTGCCAAATTTCAAGACTTTTCGAGTATGTTAAGGCTCCCAAATTAGCACAAGTGTTGAAAAAAATAAAAAAAAAAAAAATAATAAATTCGAGCAAAAACAATAGGGCTTCGCACCTTTCGGTGCAGGCCATTCTGGCCTGCTCCTCGGTGCTCGGGCCCTAATAATAATCCGAGCAAAAACAATAGGGCTTCGCACCTTTCGGTGCAGGCCATTCTGGCCTGCTCCTCGGTGCTCGGGCCCTAAAAAATAATAAATTCGAGCAAAAACAATAGGGCTTCGCACCTTTCGGTGCAGGCCATTCTGGCCTGCTCCTCGGTGCTCGGGCCCTAATAAAATAATGTGGAAAGTAGTACAGGGCTCAACGCAAATCATTTTTTATACTGGCCCGTTGGGGCCAGTGGTTCAGGTTTTCAGTTTCCCTTCCAAAATTTTCACTGGCCCCCATAAAAAAAATTCAGTGTCTATTACATATTTAAAAATAATAATTCAAAAGTCAAATATAATTGTATACATATACAACAGACATGTTCCAACGTAAAACGTTTCTGCTTTACCTGTAAACTGACAGCAAACTGTGCAAAATATTGCATCATTTCTTTCGTTCACCCAAGTAAATGTCTGCTTCCAAGATGTTGAATAATATACTTTGATGATTTTGTGATCGTATAACGAATTCCTGTTTTCGCGTGATTATCACATATTGGTTACTCAACTGTTTTCTTACCATTGTCGCTTCAGTTTAGGATTAGATTTACATAAAATGACATCCCTACCCAAATCAAACTTTAACCCTAACGCCAGGTGACATAAAAAATAATTCAGAAAATATAGTATAACCAATATATAAATTGACATTCCAATGCAAGCACCAAATCTAACCCTAAACTGAAGCGACAATGGTTTAAAAATAGGAAAAAGCAGTTGAGTAACCAATACGTGATAATCACACAAAAACAGGAATTTGTTATACGATCACGAACAAACGCGGAAATTTGTGATAATATCACGAAAAAAGAATAAAAAATATGTGACTATCACGAAACCTTGTGATACTGGGTAGCACAACACTGTTAGAAAGAAAACTAAGCTGTCACTGGGATGGTATCTTTAAAAAATGTCCTAATGTGGCGGTTTCCCAGACAAGGTTTATCTTAGTCTTAGACTAAAATGCATATTTGATCTGCCTTCATTTAAAAGCAACTTGTACTGACAAACCATAACATATATCAGTGCTTTTGGTTTGTCTCAAGATGCACACCAGAAATGTTTTGTAACATGTGTGTAAAACTACTTGAATGTCCTATATAAATAAGGCTTAATCTAAACCATGTCCCAATATGTACCATTTATGGGTACAGATGTTTTTGTAGTGGAAAAATATTCTTCTAAGAAACTTTGACAGAATAATTGTTTGGGGAGCCAAAAAATGGTTTATCCAAGCTATCCTCCAACCCATACGATCGTTTTGGTTGTATGTCCATTCCACGAAATACGAACAACAGATGTGTTTACTAAATTAGCGCCTCTATTGGCAGCAGGTGAAACTTATGTCCCTCACTGGTCAACTAATCTGTACGTTGTGATTGGCTGAGTTCGAAGCGGGAGGAATTATGATAATGTCGGTCTTCACTACATCACCAATCCCAGGAAGTAAACTGTTGCCTACAATCCGTGTGTTTGTTGTAGTCCAAGAAAAGAGATTTACGTTGGAGATGATAACTCGCGTCAGTGTTTACTTTGGGGTTTGTAGCTTTTGCATAACGGTAACATGTACTAATACAGACTAACATACCAAAGGAAAATCAAACCCATTGGTGTTCAAAGTAACACAAAATGTGTTATTTAAAAAAACACAGAGATGTGTATATTCTGTGACAATGCATTAAGTGTGTTGTCCCTAAACTAACACTGACAGTATTGTTTTTAACACATCCATTCTAAGAGTGTGGGGTAAGATGCTCCAAAATATCTTTAAAACCATAAATGTTTATGAAACTATTTCTATATTCACAAATGAAGAAAATAAAATGCATCAAATATGTGGCAAAAATCCTTAAAATGTAACCATAGGTTGTAAAAGCTACTGGGCATTTGTCATCGTCTTTTGATGCTTGCACAAACAAACTGTTTTATATTTGTGGAGGACAATCTCAGTTTTTCTACTGTCATGTGATGGAAACGCCAAATTTTGAAAAAAAATCCTTTAATTTTCAAAAATGTTTTTACGCTAAAGCTTGAGTTGTTTTTTGACTTATGCGATAAAGAGTAAATGCGAATAATGTAAGGTGGAAATGCATTTGCCAAATAAATTCTGATGCTGACTTACTGACTTAATCCTCTTCGCCCCTTCGGGAGCATAGGGCCTCTGTGAAGTGTCTCCACAGTTTCTGGTCGTGTGTGGTCTTCTTCACCTCCTGCCAGGAGGTGTTGGCTCTAGCTTGATCTTTGATGACACCTCTCCTCCAAGACAGCCGCAGTCTTCCCCTCCTTCTTTTCCCTTGAGGGTAACACTCCAGAACGGCTCTCATGATGGATGGCTTTCTTAAAGTGTGGCCTACATTGTATCCATCAACACTTTCTTCTTCTGATGGTGATTTCCACTGGTTCCTGGCCTACTTTCTTCAGGAGGTCTTGGTTGCTGATCTTCATGGGCCACCAGATTCCAAGGATGAAGTTCTTGATGTTAAGTTGTGTCAGGCCCCATGTTTCACATCCGTATAGCAGGATGGATTTCACATTGAATTCAAGGATACGCAGCTTGGTTTTAAGGTGGGATGCTCCTGACCCTCCAGACTGGTTTTAGCTGGGCAAAGGCAGCCTTTGCTTTTCCTATTCGAGCCTCGACGTCCTTGGTTGCCCCTCCATCATTGCTAATGACACTCCCCAGGTACGTAAATTCCTTCACTGTCTCCAGCTCTATTCCTCTGCAGCACACAGGTTTGGCCTTCCCAGTTGTTTTGACCATCATCTCTTTTGTTTTTGTTGCATTTATTACCAGCCCCACTTGGCTCGAGATGCGCTCTAATTTCTGCGAAATCTAGGTCATCTAACATGTCCCTCAATGTCCACTGTATCCCTGTCCTTCCTTCTTTAGTGGTCTCCCTCATCACCCAGTCGAGTGCGGTTATGAACAGCAACGGGCTTAGGAGGCACCCCTGTCGCACTCCAGTGGACATGTTGAAGGGCTCTGTCAAGTCTCCTTCATGGGATACTTGTGCTTGAAAGTTAGTATAGAAAACTTTAATCATGTTGATAATCTTTATGTGGATTCCGTAGTGGGCCAGGCTTTTCCACAGTATGGTCCTGTCAACTGAATCGAAAGCTTTCTCATAGTCAACAAAAATAACATACAATTGCGAGTTAAGTTCTGTAGATTGTTCCACTATTATTCTCAGGGTTGCAATCTGGTCACTACATGATCTGTTTGGGCGGAAGCCTGCTTGGTTGTCTCTAAATTTGGATTCCATGGCGTTTGTTATCCGGTTAAGGATTATTTTGCAGAGTACCTTGCTGGCAACTGAGAGGAGCATTATGCCACGCCAGTTCTTACACTGGCTCAGGTCTCCTTTCTTTGGTAATTTTATGATGGTACCTTTCCTCCAGTCTATCGGTATCTTTTCTTCTTTCCATATTCTATTTAGGAGAGGGTGGAGGGCTTCAACAGACAGACTGCCTGCCTCTTTCCAAGCTTCTGGGGGTATCCCATCAGGTCCTGCAGCTTTACCGTTCTTGAGTGATTTAATAGCTTTATGAATCTCTGCCTTGCTTGGTGGTTCGATATGTATGTCAAGCATTTCCGTTTGGGGTTCAATTTCCGGTGAATTTGATGGCGGTAAACGGTTGAGGATTTCTTTGAAGTGTTCTCTCCAGCGTTCCATTTGTTGTTCCTTTGTTGCAAGCAATTTGCCCTCTTTGTCTTTTACCGGCCTGTTTATTTGTCTCCTTCTGCCACCCAAATTCTGATGCAGCCAACATTAAACCCATATGACTGATCGTCTAGCTGTTTCCTCTGAAGTTGTCTTTATCATATATGGGTCTCGATGTCATCGTAATGCCCTTGCTGTTAGTGCCTTCCTCAAAAATGCTGCATTCCTTCTTCTGTGCACAGGATTCAATTTGACAATTACAAGCTGCACTGCTAAATGCAGTCCTGTCTCCATTTTCTAAGGGTGCCTTGTTTTATTTACTGTTAATTACTAGGTTACCAATAACACCGTCATTTGCTCAAACAACTTGATGGAAACACCTAATTTGCATATATATATATATATATATATATATATATATATATATATATATATATATATATATATATATATATATATATTTAAGCAATATCGCTCGAGTAGGAGTGTGATATAGCTCTATATCACGGCTGTGATTAGGCCAGAGGCAATCACAGCCGTGATGATATAGAGCTATATCACACGACTCCGAGAGCGATATTGCTTTTATACAACAGTTCGACGGCACACGTTTGAAAAACGAAAACTAGAAAACAACAACGGAGTTATTTTAAAAGCCTCTTTGTTTGAGAACGACTTCTTCCGCCACGGATTTGAGGGCGGCCAGAATGACAGGTAAAACTTTCGGCTGCTTTGAATCTCATAACAATTCAATGGGCGGAAAAGCCGTTTCTTTATATTATCATTTCTTGGTCACAAAGTGTAGTTTTAAGATTAGTTCAGTCGAGAATGTATATGTATTATATTTAAATCTGCAGTCGATTAGTAAAGATAGCGCCTGTTTGAACGTTTGCTTAGTGAAATTCGGTACATATGAGAACCAAAGCATGAGCGAACGTCAGTGTTCACTCGCCCCGCTGACCACCGCCCTCTCTGGGCTACATCTCTGACAGGGATTTCCTGGCTCTCATGTTGGCCTTGTTTGTTTTTGATCGTCAAAATGAGATCAAATCAGCAGTATTTGGTGTCATGATCAAACTATTACTTGTTTTTTATTCATATTTAATGTCTTTTGTGTTGTTATTGTTTTGGCGCGAGGTAAAAGTGAATAAAACTATACTTGTATAATGTTACTATTGCGTTCCCATTTCATCTTAACGCGATACGAGCACTCGATTATTATTAAACTTTGTTCTTGTCAGTACTATAAAACTGTTTTTTATAAGTGTCAGAAAGATGTTTTTGCATGCTGCTTATAAATATATCAGTGGCGATATCTCATAACATGTTTTAATAGTCACGTCACGATAAAATAAATGATCAATGTCCACATTTAAAAGCTGCGATGCTTACCTGCAGTTCCACTGTGTTTTCACGTTCTGATAAGAGATATAGCTCCAGAAAAAAATTCCTCTTTCCAAGTGTCCACACGATGTGACAATCCCATTAAGTTTAACATAACATCCAAGAGCGCTGTTCTTTGAAGGAATAATAACTTCCGATTGGGATTCACAGACTGATTTACGAGCTAGTGAACTAATGAGACACACGGAGAGTGATTCAAAACAGCGCGTTGTGTGTGTCCGTGTGTGGGTGCAGTTTCTCCATTCAGAGATGAGCCTGTTTAGAGGACCTCCATTCACTAGGTGGCGGAATGATACGAAAGGTGAAGCGGTTACTGTGCCGTTATCAGTAGAATATTGCACGCCTCAGATTCGAGAACCAGAAAGAACTGTTGTATAAATATATATATATATATATATATATATATATATATATGTATATATTTCGAATATTGAAAAGATTCGTTTCACGGTTGGATAGAAACCCAGTATATGGCATCGATTTTTTTAAAGAACATTTTACCTAGCCTAACTCTAAGACCCTTTTAGCACCTTTGTTTTATAAGAAATGTGCAGAAATGTGCACTTTATTAGTTTTACTAGCAGTCTCTCAATTTACTGCAAAGGGGCCATCAGTCGTAATCTAATATTTAATGGGTGACAATAAAAGTGCTCCTATGTTCTGTACAATGTAGTTTAGTCATCGAACTATCATAACCATGCTGTTCAGATCTGATAAGAGATCATTACCTGAATGTTACCTGATCAGACTGAAAGAAATAAAGACCTTCAGCAGAGCATAATTATATGCTGTTCCCTTTTACAAAAACTTACAGGAAATAGATTTTTGTAGTAGAAAACGAAGCATCTTTGCATTAATTTTGACAAATATACTAAAAAATCCTTACATCCAATATGAAAAAAAACAAAAACAAAAAAAAAACAATATTGACGTCAGCATTCTGTGGGGTTTCTGCAGAAATGAGCTGTGTGTGTGTGGTTGTGATTGTTTTACTAAAGCACACCATTTAACCACACAATCTTTTTAAGTATGACTCATTAACACCTTAAACATTTGTTGTGGTGACTGCATATCAGTCTCGCACGGAGGTGGTTGGAAAATAATGCTGTTTGACTCGTGTGACGAATAACACTGTCCAAATCTTGATGTTTATATTTTATTTAATCACATATGTCATTTGATACTTTAGCTGACATGCTTTGTTGAGCTAAACCTGAGATTTAGCCAACATTAGCACACATGTTAGTTCAGGGCAAGTTGTGTTTATGACTTTGGTGAAAGTTGCCACATGCTTTTTAAACTAGAAATAGTTAACCCCAGTTTTTTCTAAACCCTGGGTTAACAGAATCCTGGGTTGTCCATTTCACATTTCACACTGTTCGCACTAAACCCTAGATCAGGTGTCTGAAACCTACTCTACTTTATCACAAAACATATTGGTCTTGACTGTTTCAGTGGTCTTTTAGAAGGTCTTTAGAGGACTTAATGCACAATCTTTGTGCTGTTCCTTAATAAATGGACCTTGAATATTTTAAACAGATTTTTTTAAACACTGTTGAAAATATTTGACAGGAAACATAATACATCAGGTAATCTCTTCATCAATAGTCCCTGAAAATGGGGGTCCTAATAATAAAATCGTTCCCAGTTTCTCTGGGGTGAACATTTTAATAGTTCTGATATCATAAAAAGGTACCCGCTGTTGAATGGGGCTGTAATCATTGACACCAGAGATCATCAAGGTACAAATCTGCATTACCCCCACCCCATTTTTTGCAATCCTGATTGTATTGTGTTAAAAGCACTGGAATTTGTTTTTAATTTTAAACAGTTGTGTCCAAGTAAATAAAATATGCAACAAAATGTATGCAGATGCCTGCGTTTGCTTATCTGCTGCTACCTGCTGGTTCATTCCAATAATTACAGTTATTTAACTTCATTTAGAAACTTTTTTCATTTCAATAACATGGTAAATTGTTAAGGCTTATAAAGGCTTATTGAAAAAAATCGAATCAAGTGTATAGTGGTGTGGTTACATTTTATTTCATGTTTTTCTTTATTTGCAGTTTATTTTTTTCTATCAATATAACACCAAAAATACAATGAAAATTAAGCAATATTAAATAAAACATTGTTTTTAAATCCAAAATATATCAAATACTGCTGTTGGAGTGATAAGATGCATAAATCATAAAACATACTCTTTTTTTTACTAATCGCACCACAATATCTCACATTACTGCTGTAGAGAGTGAAGTTTTGCAGAATTCAGTGGATCAGGATGTAAAAGGTGAGCGGCAATAAGAGAAAGAGAAGATTCTGTGTGACGCTCTTAGCACTGTTACACAGAATCCCCTGACAACATGAGAAGATCGTGGAATCTGCAGTCGCTTGTGATGTGGCATCACAGACAGATTTAGAGGCGCATCCTTTAACAGTCTCAGACACAGACCCAATAGTTTCTAATGTAAAGAAAACAAAAGATGATTAAGTGAATCATTCAAAACTTGACCACACAGAAATCTGATAAACACATGTAGAATACATACTGTACATTATACTCATCGTTATGGATTTCACAAATTTATTTTTAAAGACATTATCGTAAATTTATAATAAATATATTTCTGTGATTAGGTAATTAAAAAAACATGTTATCTGATTCGTGTTATCACATATTGATATGTCTAAAAACAAATAGCGCAATTAAAAATGTAACCTCAACTATAATAATTCAGAGAAAGACAGAAAAATAACTTGATTGTCACCTGTAGCTTTAACGCAGTTGTCTTCATCTCCTAAACAGTTTAATTTGTTGAAGCAACTCTGTCCATCGCAGTAGTAACATTGTTTTCCATTGGGGCTGTTAGAGCCGTAATCTGTAAGAAACAAATATTATTCTATTATACCTAAGCTTAATGCTAGCATGTATATATATATATATATATATATATATTATGTGTATAAAAGACATACCTGGGGCGTCTTTGCTATTACAAAGGTCTGTGTTACAGCATTGTGTAGATGTTACTGTCCTTTCAACTCCGAGGTTAATAGATGTACCTACACAATTCTCCTTCTCTCTACAACCCTTATACTGCTTTTTAACTTCAGTGCCACCTAAAAAAAGAAAATGCTTAATGTTACACATCTGACCATTGTGATTTGAAAAGCAATCCTTTGTGAAAAAATTCTGCTTCACAACTACTGATAATCTTGAGATACGCATCTCTACCCGTGAAGACAAGATCATAAGATTAAACAACAGTTTATAAGAAAATAAGAAATAAAATACAACACAGAATTTCAATAATTTCATAGATAATACACACACACAAATAGTCTGCTTTGAAGAAACTCCCTTCACTTGCATTAGTTTATGAGGAGTTCAGATGCAAAACCCTTTAAGTGCATCTGACATGTAGGAATATTATGTATATTTATAGAAATGTAGTTAAAAATCCTCCAAAATGTTCAACTTGTTGTCAGGATCCTGCCAAAGAGTTTTGTTTTATATTTATGTTTTGTCATGATGGCAGGGTTCTGACTGTCTCATGTTCTATGTGAAGGCTCATGACCATGTAAATCGGGACATGTGCCTTCGGTGTCTCGTCTCTTGTCTCCGTCCCCTTGTTCTCCCTGTTCATTGTAATCATTAGTTTATTCCCTTCACCTGTTTAACCTTGTTGTCTTGTTTAGTTTTTCTTATTTAATCCTATCTTGTATTTTGTCCCGTGCTGGGTCATTTTGTATTGTTCATGTGTTGTCCTGTCTATGTTTATCTCAAAGACTTGTCAATTTTTGGGTTTAGTCAGTCTCTTAGTAAAACCTTGTTTAATGTTGGTTTGCCCTCACGTGGGCTATTGTTTTCTGTGTATAAGTGTTCTTTGTTCACTTCCCCGACATCGTCTGCGCTTGGGTTCTCTCATCCGTGTTCCTGACACTTCATTGTCCATTAAAAGTATCCTTCTGGATTGTATTACATCTGCTCCTGTGAGAAACCTTTTTTATTCTGTTGATACTTTTGAAAATGTTTTTATTCAAGTGAATCCAAACATAGTTCTAAGATTTTTAGAGGAAATTAATTTTAATCATCTTACTTTATTTAACTACAGTTTATTCTCGCTATGAATATAGCCTTAGAAGCTGGTATGGAGTTTAAAAGAAAAGAAAGAAAGAAATGTATTTATATAATTTTTGCTTTATTACCCTACAACTTACCTCAATTCTCTAGTAAAAATGGATAAACTTTATTCTTCTTAACACCCAAGATATCTGTTGTACACTGTAATGCTACGTACACACCAAATGTGGGGCATCGCGCTACTCGCTCTAGATTATTCGCGAGATTTAACTTCGTGTCATGCGAAATTTTTGAGTTAAATGTTTTCAACTTGGGCGTAGATGCGTTTGAGGGGATTAGCGTGTGTTTTCGCTGCAAATGCGCCACCCATATCGCGTCATTCAATTGACTTTGTATGTAATCTACTCGCGCAAATCATTGAACTCGCGTCTGGTGTGAACCCAGAGTTAGAAAGGATTTGTCAATTTTAACGCATTGTTTTATGTTATCCTATCTAACACATGGGGCCCTATCTTGCACCCAGCGCAATTGACTTTATCAGTGACGCATGTATCATTTCGTATTTTGCACCAGCGCACACAGCGGGTTTTTCCCTCCACAGACGCACGTCGGCAAACTAGAGAATGAACTGGCACTCCCTGGGCGGTTCAGCGCAAAAAAGGAGGCGTGTTCTGGCGCAAAACATCCCTGATGCTATTTTGCAGTTTCAAAAAACAATTGCGCCACTGACCAAAAAAACTAGTCTAAAGTCAGTGGCGTGTTGCACGTAGGTGGTTCATTATGCTATTTTAAGGGCGCATGCTTGACCATAATGTATAGCGTGCACAACGCGCCAGTGGGGAACCTTCAGGGCCTTCTACGCCTTCAGAGAAGGCCTAAAAAAATTAATAAAAATATTTTTTATAATAATACTAATAAATAATAAAGTATTCAATAAAAATATGTTTTTACATGTTTAAATTTATATTTAATTTAATTTAATACATGTAATATATTTTCTCTCATCTATGTTCTAACGTTAAGCTTACTGTCAGGTTCATATCCAATCAGAATCGTCTGTCTCTATTAAGGCCCGGTAAACTGGCTCATTCATTGGTTAGGACTTCAAGAATCCCAAGGAAGGCCAAGCTATGTGTTTTGGTGTGGAGAGTGACGGGCATATCGACCAATCACGCTTTGATTTCAAGTGGGCGGGTAAAAAACAAAGCATTGTAAGCCTTCATGAAGTCCTAATCATGCAACAAGCTGGATGCGAGCTGCCGTAAAACACCAAAGAAGAAGAAGTCCTAATCATAGACCGTCTAATGGCCCGAATCTCTGCGGTGAGAGTGGTTGAGGTAAATGGCAGAAAACGTGATTGACGTTGTGGCTAGTTTGATAGGGCTGAGGTAAAAACGAACTGACTTAAGCGGGTACTCATGAAGAGCACAGCCGAGAGATGCGCGTGCAGCTGTGCTGCGCATATCCGACGTGAACACGAGAAACATAATGGGTTTAATTATACTTTCACTTCCTGACAGTTTTACTTGAGGATAGTAATGACTGCAGGCGACGCCGAATTACATACAATATAATTACCTAACTAAATCTCAGAGAATGCAAAAACATTCACCGGGGCTCGGGCTAGGGATTTTGCGAGCTCGCAAAATATAACAGTTATAAGCCACAAGGAGGTGCACTGAGAACGCAGGGTGCTATATTTCCCCTTATGAAAAAAGACTAACAAGCTATCCTACAGCTAAATATATATTTACAAAAAACAAAAATTAAATGCAAATTTACAGAGCAGCAGAGTCTGTATTTGTGTTTATCAGTTAGATTAAAGTAATTTTAAACTTTAAAACTGCATTTAAAGGCAAACGATGCCTATTCTGTAATTTAACTTTGCGTGCTCAGAATTTTTACACTTTCACTGTATGATTTAACGAAATACGAATAGCCTAGTATTATATTCTGAATTTTAAAATTTATGAAAAACAAACTACTCTCAATTTATTTTGGTGTTTTTTCCCCAATGCTCACTTGTCTCCATTTTCCTGTTTTTAAGAATTAAGGCGGTGTAGTAAGTAGAACCTATTCATTAAATTTGTGACTTTCATTTATTGCGCCATGCGTAATTGCGCATGGAGAGGCATTTGCACTTCATTGCATATTTTGAAGGCCTAGCTGAAGTACTCACGGTTCGCCACTGCAACGCGCACACACTTTGTTATCTAATCTACACAGTTGCAACAGTTATTTTTGCAGATCATACATTGTTACAATAAAAAATATTAATACATGAGATAAGGGAAATCATAGTGGTGAGCATTGTGGTGATAGTTTTTATTTATTGTGTGGCTGCGTTAAAAAATTCTCATGCAAATAACGATTAAAATATTTTCATAAGTTTGTTGTGTGGCTGTATTACGTTTATTTTATGTAAATAATAATTCAAACGTTTTCATAAGAAACCTTAATGTATGTGAACTTGATTTGTAAGTGTACTTTGGGTTGGACCTTGCTTGCGTTTGGTTCCGATTTCAAAGCCCCCAAAAAGCGGTGGGGGTGGACGCAGTGATGTCCTCTGCTGGCGTCAGGTCATGTGTAGAGGCAGATCCACCTCCCGTTACACGGCGTGCCCGATTTATGCTGGCAAGCTTGGGATTCCCCTGTCTCCTGACATCATTGCCCTTGGCGCAACGTCCTGGGGATGCCAGCTGATGAGGCAAGTGTGGCTATTTCTTCCCACGTCTGTTTAACCGACGCTGATTTGGGCGGGTTTCTCCCATCCCCATACAAAACAACTTCTCTGTCTTTGACTGCTCTTACAAGAACGTCGGCTGTGAACCGCTCCTGGCGTGCGCCTGGTAAATCCGTCATAATAATAGCAACCAGCCATGGAACTTGCGCTCTTGCGTTTAAAGGGAATGTTGGATAGCGTTCTGATTGGTTTATTTGATGTTACGCCCAAACCACACCTATGAATGATGAACCTACTTCAGACCAACCCCTTATTGATTTGCGCCTGGCGCAAGACTCATTTCTCCCGCCGGGAAAATAGCAACAGTGCCCAAGATCCGCCCATAAAGTCACTTGCGCTTTGCGCTTCGCACTTGCGTTTCAGATCGTTAAAATAGGGCCCTATATGTGCATTTTGTGTTGATTTTGAGTTCAAATAAATAAAAGGGACAACACAAGATGTGTTAAAACAACACAAAATGTGTTGTTCCAAAAATAACACAGAGATGTGTTAAGGACCCTCCATATATCACAATCTTTAGAGCAGGTGTTTTAAACTGTGAGTTGGGTCTCACTAGGGTCCCACAGTGGGATCAGGTGGGTCACAAAGTCACTTGATTGTTGTAGTGAATGAAACAAAAACATTTTTTTCCTACACTGTAAAAAATGTCTGTTACAGTATTACTGTCAGCTGTTTGCCAGTAACTTACTGTAGATTAAAATTGATGTTATTTACTGACAACAGTTTGTTCAAAGTTAAATGAACATAAAACGTAATAAAACTAAAATTAGAACCTCATGCAAAGCATTCTGGGAACCGAAATTTGAAGGAAAAAACTGAAAAAGGTTGATAAGGATTTCTGCTTCACAGAAAGCTTTGCATGAGGCTGTTATTTTATAATTTTTTTTCTGTAAAGATAAAGACTTGGGTCACACTTTATTTTACGGCATCACTGTTACAGTGTAATATAAATTTAAGTACTAAGTGATAATCATTAACAATATGTACTTACTATAGGGTTGGGGTTAGGATTAGGGTTGGTTTAGGGTTAGTTGCATGCATAATTAACTGTTATTACTATAATAATTACACGTACTGTAACATGTGTAACAAAGACACCGTAAAATAAAGTGTTACCAAGACTTGCTATTGTTTAATGTTCATTTAACAAACTGTTGCCAAATAATCTACAGTAAGTTACTGGCAAACAGCTGCATACCTACAGCATTTTTTACAGTATATTAATGACAATAAATTGCAGTGGTTGTGATATCACGTGTTTTGGGATTGTAATTAAACTTACATTTAATTCAATAACAATGAAAATATAAACTACTCTTTTAAAAGAGAACACATTTTTGTGGGTTGTGAAATGAAAAGGTTTGGGAACCACTGCCTTAAAGGATGCAACCTCCAGAGGAACAAGACTAACTAGTATATCTACTATAACTATATCCAGACCTTTGTGGACAATTTTAGGTGGGGCGGGCAACAATGGCAGAATTAATGTAGCGGAAAAGATATTAACCGCATGCTCTTAACACTTATCAGATACTATACACCATCAAATACTTTCACTTCAAATCCACTTAATCCCAGCCTCACGCCATTCAGTAATACCGGTTTCATGGCAGATTTTGTTAAGAGTGATAAAAAAATTATAATTTACAAGAAAACAAGTCAGACGGACTTCACGTGAGCTTTTTAGTTTTTTAGAGTTTTGCATAATGAAAAACATTTAGTTGAGCTAACATTCATGTTAAATTACCCTAATTTCCATTGGTAGTCTATAATATTTCAGTAAATTTATTTTCCATCATTCTGAACTCACCAGGAGTAGTTTCTACAGTTGTTTGACTTACACATGCGGCAGTGGCAGTGTCCGGACACGTCACCTCTTTGTTTTCACAAGAACCCATTATATCATAACACTGATAACACTGGAGTGAATATCCTGAAAAAAAGAAACAGAATGAGGTTACATATTTTGTAACTAATAAAACATTAAATAAGCTTTTGTGTTTTGTACTGTACCTCCAGTGAAAAGAGCGCAGAAGAGAACAATGAAGATTTTCAGTTCCATCTTTTGTCTGTCAGGAGGTGAATAAAATCACAAACCATTTCAGTGGCTTTTATATGAATAATCAAAATAGGGGGCGAGGCTTTGATGAGAAAAGGAAACTTAAATACAACAAAGGTGTCAGGGTTTGTCTGTATGTTATGATGTTTTTCACTTTTTTATAGATGCCTTGTTTTTGATTCATAGTTTAATTATTTATACTTTTCCTGGGTTGGATTATGTCTTGCTTATCGGTAAGTGTATTATTTCATTACTTGTCTTTGCACTGTCAGTTTTGTCTTTGTATACCTTGTTTCATTAGTGTCATTGTTTCCCTGTGTTTGATCATGTTTCCACCCCCTCATCTGTTGGTTTGATTGATTGGTTGGTTCATTCATTTCCTCATGCGTCTCATTTTCTCTCTGTATTTTGATTGTTCATTGTTTTCATATATTCACTTCCTGTTTCACCCCTTGTTACGGTTCATTGTGTTTTTGTCACGGCATTGTGCCCGGCGTGTTGTGCTTTTGTTGTTTTGTGTTACTCAAGTAAATACAGGGAGTGCAGAATTATTAGGCACTAATATAAGTTGTATTTTTGAGGATTAATTTTGTTATTGTACAACTACAGTGCTCTTGCTAAATTCAAAATGTTAACAAACCCTCAAACCTGAACATTTAAGTAGTAAAAGTGAAATGTTGGCTTTCTTAAAGCCCCACTGTGTAGGATCTACACCCATCTAGCGGTAAAATCTATATGACAACCAACTGATTATTACGCTCTAGCCCCCACCATTCGGAACGCGTTTTAACTAGTACGGTGGCCCTGTTATGTCAAGGTTAACATGGCTTCCAGTAGCTAAAGCTAAAGCAATGAAAAAAAATGAACAATTTGCAATCGTGTGATCCGTCAAAGCACACAGATTTATGTTAAACATGTAAAAAGTCTGATGGTCATGATATGTCCGCTTAAAATCACATACAAAAAACAACCATAAACGTAGCTTAGACACTCCTTTTTCATCCACGCGAGGAAAAATATCACAGGGGCTGTTACACTTGGTATTTAGATGTGTTTTCGTCGATCAGATCACAAGTGGACGAGAGAGACACATTACGTTTACACTTGGTGTTTAAATCCGTCTCTTTTTGTCCATTTTCGACCGCTTCTTTCCAGATTACTGAGGACGCTTGTAAAATGAAACGAACGACGCGCAGATCAGCGGCGTTTTATCAATGAAAGGCTAAAAATAGCGCTGTCACCGTGTGTTTGTGCTAGAGGTCAGAAAAGGTGAAAAACATTTATCTCAGTACCTCAGATTACATAAATGGGCAGAGAGACGGCGTGTGGGTGTTCGAGCACACAAAACCACATGCGTGTTTACAGTAACTGTGTCACAAGCCAAGGGCGGGCCGTTAATGTTTAGCCGCGCCCCTTCTAAACTTCCACCTCGAGGAGGTCCCCAAAACCAACCCAATGACCAGACAACAACGAGGAACAGGTAAGTATAAAAATATTCTTTATTTAGTTAAATATTTAAAAAGTACTGGGGATTGGGAAAAAGGGAAATTAAAACTAAAATCCGGCTCTGCCTCCCAGGGGAGCCACGAGCAAGCGAGTGACAGGGGGGGGTGGGAGTTGCGTCGGGGAACGGGCTCCCGCCTCTGGTTCCCTCTGCCCGTGGCGCGCTCCTCTTCCTTCCTGGAGGCAGAATAATCAAAGTCAATGTTCGTATGAGCTTGTTCTTATTCCGTGTACCTGTGGCTCACTCGAGGCAGTTCACCCCTATCTCGCACAGCTCCTCGCTGATCGACTCACTCTCCTTCCCTGCTCTCTCCTTCTCCACAGATGATTGCTGGGACACCAAGACACAGTGAATCGGTTTCCAATGGGTTCTCTCACCTCGTCGCTGACTACAGCTTTGGGTAGGTGTGGCTCTCTCCACAGTTCGTTATCTCAACATTCACGCTGTCTCTCTCTCTCCACAGATGACTGCTGGGACACAAGGGCACAGTGAATTGGTTTCCAATGGTTTCTCTCACCTCGTCGCTGACTACAGCTTTGGGTAGGTATGGCTCTCTCCACAGTTCGTTATCTCAACATTCACGCTGTCTCTCTCTCTCCACAGATGACTGCTGGGACACAAGGGCACAGTGAATTGGTTTCCAATGGTTTCTCTCACCTCGTCACTGACTACAGCTTTGGGTAGGTATGGCTCTCTCCACAGTTCGTTATCTCAACATTCACGCTGTCTCTCTCTCTCCACAGATGACTGCTGGGACACAAGGGCACAGTGAATCGGTTTCCAATGGTTTCTCTCACCTCGTCGCTGACTACAGCTTTGGGTAGGTATGGCTCTCTCCGCAGTTCGTTATCTCAACATTCACGCTGTCTCTCTCTCTCCACAGGTGACTGCTGGGACACAAGGGCACAGTGAATTGGTTTCCAATGGTTTCTCTCACCTCGTCGCTGACTACAGCTTTGGGTAGGTATGGCTCTCTCCACAGTTCGTTATCTCAACATTCACGCTGTCTCTCTCTCTCCACAGGTGACTCGTCGCTGACTACAGCTTTGGGTAGATATGGCTCTCTTCCCAACTCGTTATCTCGACATTCACACTGTCTCTCTCTCTCCACAGATCTTCACGACACACTCCTCCTTCCTGTCAATGAAGCAGTTTAACAGGTTATAGTTTACTTAACAGGGGGGCGGACTTACGGTGGTTGGCTGTGCGGTGCGTCAACTGGACGGTGGTTTTTCTAGGTGGCGCCGGGGGCCAAAGCCCTCTCGGCGAGCTCGTTGGTCTATAGAGGGGCGAGAACCGTCACACCGGCTCCCCGGGTCGAGCGCTGCCCTTTCCTCGAGACCCGTTGGTCGATCGAAAACTGGACCGGGGCGCCCTTTGGTCGAGACCTCGGGCCGGCGGATCTCCTTCGCCTCAAGCTCTATGTTGATCAAAAAGACACAGGTAAGGGAACAATATCCTGAATAATACTCACGCACCGTCAGTAGCACAGTTCTTCACCGCCACTTATAAACTCAAGTCCGCTGAGCGTTTAGCTGGGAAAATACTTCGTAGTTTCAAGACTGGAACACACTCACAGCATAATCATGTATAGGGCTTACTCTAGGACCGTTTTTCCTTTTCGTCGTCTCAGGAGCGAGTGACTGGAGGCGGGGGTACGTCAGGCAAGACAACAGCAATCCCACTGCAATTACACAGCATTACACAGCACCACTTCAAGTGACAATTTCTTCATCCAAGACTCACTCACCACTCAGTGTACACAATAGACGCCCGTCTTCCTTTCCTTCGCTCTGGACGGAAATATGGAGATGTTAACTTGGCCTAGTGTTTGTTTTTCACCACTGGAGCTGTTCCACAAAAAGACCCTTCGGCTCACCCACCACGCTGGCTCAGGGGTAGGGCCGCCCGCTCTCGTTGGAGACACTCAAAAAGATATACAGGTCAAATACATGCACAATACTTCTATAAGAAGATTCCGTTACTCACAGCTGTTGTACTTTCTTTGTCCTAGATTGACTTCACGCTGTAATAGTTCCAGATGCACAGACAGGGCGTTTTCCAGCTGCCAACACTATTCTTCCGTACGTAATACTCACAACGGTGCGTCTTTCCTTCCTTCGTTGTTTTCATCCAAGGCCAGCATTCGTCCACTTCATCTACCTTTAAGGTCTTCGGTATTTTCCTCCACATAGGTCTATGGTCTAGACGAGAGAGAGAGTAATACAGCAGTCCAAAGTAGCGTACCCGGTGAGCCCAACTCAGCGCTACGATCCACATTAACAACAGGAACAATCGACCCCCAAACTGTGTTTCAAACTGATCTAAAATACTCTCTTGAGTGTTCTTCTCCTCCAATCACCCGGCGCTCCTCTTAATAACTCTCAGCTGCATGCAATTCAGCTGATTACAGCGTTCGCGGCGCTACCGGATGTCCGGTGTTTTCTCTTACCGGTCCGGGCGGAAACATCCGGGCGGAACCAAACTTGCCCAATTTTTGGTTTCGCCTAAAAGATCGTCACTCCTGTGACATCCTCCCCCGCCAATGCATTCTAGTCCCTGGAATGCCTCGGCGTCGTCCACTCGCCGTACCGGGCAGGGGGGCGCCCTCGGTTCTCCCGTTGGGAGCGTCTCACGGGTGAATCGGGTTCGACTGGTTCGGGTACTCCCTCTGGTTGCATCTGTGCCGCCGGGGGTTCAACCGGCTCAGGTACCAACTCAGGCGGTATCTGGGCCACTGGGGGTTCAGCTGGCTCGGGTGCTATTTCTGGCTGCCTCTGGGCGGCCGGGGGTCGCGCCGCCACGGGTCGACCTGGTACCACAGCCCATCCTTCCATCCAGGGGGCCGCCGGTACTGGCTCTGTGGGCCCTTCTATCACAGCCTCGGGGTAATTCGGACAGGGGCGGAGCATGTTCCGATGTACTACCCGCTCGGGGCCAGGTTTTCCCTCGGGCCGGATGGTGTACACCGGCTGTCCCGGTCTCTGCTGCTTGCAGACCACATACGGGATAGCCTCCCAGCGGTCACTTAACTTTCCCTTTCCTTGCCGCCGGTTATCTCTCGCCAGGACCCTCTCACCTGGTAACAGGGGGGCATCTCGAGCAGTCCGATCATACAAACGTTTGTTCCTTTCTCCTGCCGTCTGTATCTTCCTAGAAACTTGCTCGTACGCAAAGTGTAAGCGCTGGTGATGGCGCCCCACCCACTCCGTCACACTCACTTCTTCCCGGTCTGCTGCTACTCCCAGGACCAGGTCAGTGGGCATCCGTACGTGCCTGCCGAACATCAGGTAGGTAGGGGCATACCCCGTCGTGCTATGAACACTGTTGTTATATGCTTGCAAAAGGTTTGGTAACGCACCCACCCAATCGCTCTGCTGTCGTTGATCTAGGGTCCCCAGTAGCCCCAGTAGGGTCTGATTGAACCTCTCACAGCTTCCGTTCCCCTGGGGGTGGTACGACGTGGTGTGGGTTTTGGTACATCCATACAACTGGCATAACTCACGGATTACCTTGGATTCAAAGTTTGCCCCCTGGTCGGAGTGCAGGAACTCGGGACATCCAAATGTCTGGAACACATTTCGCCATAGAGCTGTGGCGGTGGTGTTGGCGGTCTGGTCGAGCGTCGGGACTGGCCAGGCGTATTTAGTGAATAGGTCAGTGATTACCAGAATGTTTTGATAACGGTCCTGAGGGCGGCCTAGCGTCAGGAAGTCCATTGCCATTATGTGGAGGGGGGCTTTCGCGTGGATGGGTACCATCGGTGCTCGGGCCTCTCGTCTAGATTTAAACAGCGTGCATCGGGGGCACGCTTGAATTAAGTCGTGCACAGACGCCTCCAACCCCGGCCAGTAGAAGAATCTACGCAGTAGGGATACGGTCCTCTCCTGTCCCTGGTGCCCCAACTGGTCATGATAGGCTGAGACCAATGCGTTCACCTGGTTGGCCGGCACCACGATCTGGCACACTTCCTCGCCCACTTTCGGATCGCAGGTCTTCCTGCAGAGCACTCCCTCCTGTAGCTCCAGCTTCTCCCACTGTCCCAACAACTTCTTCTCCGTCTCTGTCTGGGCTAGCCTTTTCGCTGGCGCGGGCCGTCGGCCCCTTTCTACCCACGTCTTCACCTGACACACGTCCCGGTCCTGGGCCTGCCTCTCTATCCAACGGCGGGGGTCCCACCCCCAGTTCCCTGGTGCCGCCTCCTGCTGGCCTCCTGGCGCCTCCACGGCCCCTATCATGTAGCCCTCCTCACGGCTATCTTCCCTTCGATACCCCTGGTGTCTGGGGCTCTTTCCCTCTGGCAGTCTTGAGAGGACGTCCGCGTTCGTATGTTCTCGTCCAGGCCGATACTGCAGCTTGTAATCGAAGTTGGCCAGCTGAGCCACCCATCGCTGTTCCACGGCCCCCAGCTTCGCCGTCTGTAAATGCACTAAAGGGTTGTTATCTGTGATGACTGTTACCTTAGCTCCCCAAAGGTAGTCCTTGAACTTTTCGCTCAAGGCCCACTTCAGGGCCAGCAGTTCCAGCTTGAAAGAGCTGTAGTTCGCGTCGTTCCTCTCTGCCGGATGGAGACTCCGGCTCGCATACGCGATCACCCGCTCTGTTCCTTCTTGCCGTTGGGCCAATACCGCCCCCAATCCCAGGTTGCTCGCGTCTGTATATAAGACAAAAGGTTCAGAAAAGTCAGCATACGCCAAGATGGGGGCCTGTAACAACTCCTGCTTCAGTCTCCGAAAAGCCATCTCACAATCACTGTCCCAGTTAATAGGGGGCGACCCGCGGCCCCGGTTTCGTCCCGTGCCAACCAGCAACTGGTTCAGGGGCTTGGCAATCTTCGAGAAATCTTTAATAAATCTCCTATAATATCCCACGAACCCCAGAAAGGATCGTACTTGCCTCACGGTTTTAGGCGCGTCCCAATCTTTCACTGCCGAGACTTTCTCGGGGTCCACGGCCACCCCTGCTGCGCTGACTACATGGCCCAGGAACTTCACTTCTCGCCGCAGCAGGTGGCATTTGTCCGGCTGCAGCTTCAGCCCGTACCTTTCCATGGCTCGGAAGACTTCCTCTAGGTGCCGGAGGTGGGAATCGAAATCTGGGGAGTACACAATCACATCATCCAGATATACCAATACTGACTCCATCAACTGACCTCCAAGGCAGCGTTGCATCAAGCGTTGGAAAGTGGCCGGAGCGTTGCAGAGCCCGAAAGGCATCCGGTCCCACTCGAACAGTCCAAACGGGGTCGTGAAGGCGGTCTTCTCCCGGTCCGCCTCGGCTACTTGCACCTGCCAGTACCCACTGGCCAGATCTAAGGTGGAATACCAGGCCGACTGCGTGAGGCTGGCAAGGGAGTCTTCAATTCGTGGTAAGGGGAAGGCATCTTTCTTAGTTACCAGATTCAGCTTGCGATAGTCCACACAGAACCTCCAGGCTCCCGTCTTCTTTTGTACGAGCACGATGGGGGCCGCCCAGGGACTGCTACTCTCTCGGACAATGCCCCGGCCCAACATGCCCTGCAGGAGTGTACGTACTTCTGCATACAAGGTAGGTGGGATCGGTCGATATCTCTCCCTGCTTGGCCCTGCGTCCCCAGTGGGGATGTGGTGTTCCACCACCCTGGTGCACCCGTAGTCCTCGTCGTGCCTTGCAAACACATGTTGCCACTTCCGAAGGAGTGCCTGCAGTTTCTGTGTCTGTACCTGTCCCAGGTCGTCTCCTTGCAGTGACTCACCCGCTAGGTGTTTTGGCACACCTCTCCCCTGGTTACTCGCCGGGGCATCCATTTGGGTCAGGGCCACCTCGATCACAGTGGGGCACACCTGACGGAAACTGATGTCCCTCTCTTCCCTCACCTGGTGGGGTGTGATCGTCGTCAGCCGAGCCAGTCGTTGATGCCGGTATAACTGTACTGCATAGGGGTGCTCGTTTCGTACCCTCACTGGGACTCTCCCCCGGTGGACCGCTGCTAGTCCCCGTGCTACCTCCACTTGTGGACAATCTGTATGTGGCTCTACCAACACCCACTCCTCTGGGTTCGCTTCCCGAAGGGGCACTCTTGCCCATACGATAGCCTCACTCCTAGGGGGAATAGACAAAGCAAAATGACACATTACTCTTCCCACTTCCTCCCGATCTTTACGAACCTGGTTCAGTTGGACCCGACGGCAGTCGGCCATTACACGCTCCCACTTGGGTCTCTCGGTAGGTGAGATCCTCGGACCAGGCCTAGCCTGGAATATCTCCTCCCAGCATTCGGAGAGGACATTCATGCCCAATAAGGCTCGGTGGGCGCCCAAACACTTATCTTCGACAATGATCACACCTTTTTGGGGGACGACTACCCCATGTACCTCAAGATCCGTCAGGCGATAGCCAATGTAGGGAATTTCTAGGCCATTAGCGCCCTTCAACGTCAGCCAGGGGGCCTCCGCTCCTTTTGTTCCTCCCTGTCCGAATATCTCCTTGGAGAGGCTTTCTGCGAACATCGTTACCTGTGAGCCCGTGTCTACCAGGCACTGAATCCATTTGCCACACACTTTCACTTCTGCCACCGGGCTATGCCCGACCATCTGTTGCCTAGAGCTGTCCCTTCTTCCCGGGTCTTCTCGAGGGGTCCCGGCCACACGACCCACTGTGGCCGGTCGTCCTAAAAACCCCCCTCTGATGCCCTGCGGGGCCCACACTGACGGCTATAATGTCCTGGCTCACCACACCGGTTGCAGATCGGCCGTCCCTGCTCATCCCATTCGAAACGGGGCCGAACATAGCGGTTTGGGCGTCCAGGTGGCTCTCGGCTGCGTCCAGGTGGCTCTCGGCTCCTCTCCGAGTATGCTCGCTCTCGGGGTGCCGGCCTTAGTTCCTCCCGCGCCTTACCTTGGCGCAGCTCTCCCAACAGAGCACTAGATAATTCTGACATCTGCTCCCGGACATCCTTCAAGAGTTCTGCTTTCAGAGCCTGCTTCCAATCCGCGCGTTCTGGTTGTGTTGGCACGCTCTCATTAACAGCCGCGCATACTGGAGTCTCACTCACCTCTACCTCATCGCCCTCCAGAGCTAGCGCCTCCTTCCTTAGATCTTCGAATGTGAGGCCGGGGTCTCTCCGAAACTGGACCCTCAGGCTCTGTCTCACGGGGCCCTCTTTCATCCCCAGAAGGAACTGGTCGCGCAACAAAGTTTCTCCGTCGCCCAGCCCATGGTCGCGGCGGGTCTGTAGCCGGGTGAACTGTTCACGCAGTTTTAGGGCAAACGCTCTAATGGGTTGTCGGGGGCCTTGTTTAATATTAAAAAATTGGGAGCGGAGGACGGCTACAGGGGTGTGGTCACCATATTGCTCGGTGAGAAACTGAAATATAGTTTGGGCACTGGTTCGGACAGCTTCAGGGGCGGCCTGTACTTCTCGCCGCGCTTCCCCCTCTAAGGAGTTCAGCACGAACTGGAGCCGCTGGGCTACACTAAGGCCTTGTAGGTCGGCCAAATACTCTAACTGGGCCTTCCATTCCGTGAGCCGTACTCCTGACTCGGTCCCTCCATACTTTTGGACCCAAGGGCTGCCCATAAAAACAGGCACCGCACGGGGTTGGGCTGCGGGCCCCGCGTTGTCGGTCATTGGGCTAGTCTGGTTACTCAACTCGAGGTGAGATCCTGCCGACTACGCCAAAATCTGTCACAAGCCAAGGGCGGGCCGTTAATGTTTAGCCGCGCCCCTTCTAAACTTCCACCTCGAGGAGGTCCCCAAAACCAACCCAATGACCAGACAACAACGAGGAACAGGTAAGTATAAAAATATTCTTTATTTAGTTAAATATTTAAAAAGTACTGGGGATTGGGAAAAAGGGAAATTAAAACTAAAATCCGGCTCTGCCTCCCAGGGGAGCCACGAGCAAGCGAGTGACAGGGGGGGGTGGGAGTTGCGTCGGGGAACGGGCTCCCGCCTCTGGTTCCCTCTGCCCGTGGCACGCTCCTCTTCCTTCCTGGAGGCAGAATAATCAAAGTCAATGTTCGTATGAGCTTGTTCTTATTCCGTGTACCTGTGGCTCACTCGAGGCAGTTCACCCCTATCTCGCACAGCTCCTCGCTGATCGACTCACTCTCCTTCCCTGCCCTCTCCTTCTCCACAGATGATTGCTGGGACACCAAGACACAGTGACTCGGTTTCCAATGGTTTTCTCTCACCTCGTCGCTGACTACAGCTTTGGGTAGGTGTGGCTCTCTCCACAGTTCGTTTTCTCAACATTCACGCTGTCTCTCTCTCTCCACAGATGACTGCTGGGACACAAAGGCACAGTGAATTGGTTTCCAATGGTTTCTCTCACCTCGTCGCTGACTACAGCTTTGGGTAGGTATGGCTCTCTCCACAGTTCGTTATCTCAACATTCACGCTGTCTCTCTCTCTCCACAGATGACTGCTGGGACACAAGGGCACAGTGAATCGGTTTCCAATGGTTTCTCTCACCTCGTCGCTGACTACAGCTTTGGGTAGGTATGGCTCTCTCCACAGTTCGTTATCTCAACATTCACGCTGTCTCTCTCTCTCCACAGATGACTGCTGGGACACAAGGGCACAGTGAATTGGTTTCCAATGGTTTCTCTCACCTCGTCGCTGACTACAGCTTTGGGTAGGTATGGCTCTCTCCACAGTTCGTTATCTCAACATTCACGCGGTCTCTCTCTCTCCACAGATGACTGCTGGGACACAAGGGCACAGTGAATCGGTTTCCAATGGTTTCTCTCACCTCGTCGCTGAATACAGCTTTGGGTAGGTATGGCTCTCTCCACAGTTCGTTATCTCAACCTTCACGATGTCTCTCTCTCTCCACAGGTGACTGCTGGGACACAAGGGCACAGTGAATTGGTTTCCAATGGTTTCTCTCACCTCGTCGCTGACTACAGCTTTGGGTAGGTATGGCTCTCTCCACAGTTCGTTATCTCAACATTCACGCTGTCTCTCTCTCTCCACAGGTGACTCGTCGCTGACTACAGCTTTGGGTAGATATGGCTCTCTTCCCAACTCGTTATCTCGACATTCACACTGTCTCTCTCTCTCCACAGATCTTCACGACACACTCCTCCTTCCTGTCAATGAAGCAGTTTAACAGGTTATAGTTTACTTAACAGGGGGGCGGACTTACGGTGGTTGGCTGTGCGGTGCGTCAACTGGACGGTGGTTTTTCTAGGTGGCGCCGGGGGCCAAAGCCCTCTCGGCGAGCTCGTTGGTCTATAGAGGGGCGAGAACCGTCACGCCGGCTCCCCGGGTCGAGCGCTGCCCTTTCCTCGAGACCCGTTGGTCGATCGAAAACTGGACCGGGGCGCCCTTTGGTCGAGACCTCGGGCCGGCGGATCTCCTTCGCCTCAAGCTCTATGTTGATCAAAAAGACACAGGTAAGGGAACAATATCCTGAATAATACTCACGCACCGTCAGTAGCACAGTTCTTCACCGCCACTTATAAACTCAAGTCCGCTGAGCGTTTAGCTGGGAAAATACTTCGTAGTTTCAAGACTGGAACACACTCACAGCATAATCATGTATAGGGCTTACTCTAGGACCGTTTTTCCTTTTCGTCGTCTCAGGAGCGAGTGACTGGAGGCGGGGGTACGTCAGGCAAGACAACAGCAATCCCACTGCAATTACACAGCATTACACAGCACCACTTCAAGTGACAATTTCTTCATCCAAGACTCACCCACCACTCAGTGTACACAATAGACGCCCGTCTTCCTTTCCTTCGCTCTGGACGGAAATATGGAGATGTTAACTTGGCCTAGTGTTTGTTTTTCACCACTGGAGCTGTTCCACAAAAAGACCCTTCGGCTCACCCACCACGCTGGCTCAGGGGTAGGGCCGCCCGCTCTCGTTGGAGACACTCAAAAAGATATACAGGTCAAATACATGCACAATACTTCTATAAGAAGATTCCGTTACTCACAGCTGTTGTACTTTCTTTGTCCTAGATTGACTTCACGCTGTAATAGTTCCAGATGCACAGACAGGGCGTTTTCCAGCTGCCAACACTATTCTTCCGTACGTAATACTCACAACGGTGCGTCTTTCCTTCCTTCGTTGTTTTCATCCAAGGCCAGCATTCGTCCACTTCATCTACCTTTAAGGTCTTCGGTATTTTCCTCCACATAGGTCTATGGTCTAGACGAGAGAGAGAGTAATACAGCAGTCCAAAGTAGCGTACCCGGTGAGCCCAACTCAGCGCTACGATCCACATTAACAACAGGAACAATCGACCTCCAAACTGTGTTTCAAACTGATCTAAAATACTCTCCTGAGTGTTCTCCTCCTCCAATCACCCGGCGCTCCTCTTAATAACTCTCAGCTGCATGCAATTCAGCTGATTACAGCGTTCGCGGCGCTACCGGATGTCCGGTGTTTTCTCTTACCGGTCCGGGCGGAAACATTTGACAAAAAACATTTGACAAACTTGCCCAATTTTTGGTTCCGCCTAAAAGATCGTCACTCCTGTGACAACTGCATAACCATGCTATAGTTAGCCAAGGAACTATAAAACTTCAAGTTTACAACATAGACTGTATAGATGTAAACGAATATGCTGAATTACCTGTGGTGAAGATAGAAAGTAACTTCAGTGTCCATTGATTGAGCCCCATCTTGGAAAACTAACTCCAATATTGACTTTGGTCTTGATGTTTTTCCTGTCGCGTTGTTGTTTAAAATCCCCGTTTCGCTTCCTTGGCGACTTGTTTTAATGTCCTCGAGAATACGTCTTCAACAGGCTTTCAAATCAAAGCATTAGATCGCAGGTTTATCACGGCGTGCGGCCGAAGGATTCAGTCTACGCAGGTCGCAGGCTGCATACGTCACCAAGCCTGGTTTATTTAAATTAACTGAGCATTACATTCGCAAGTCATAAGCATATTACATCAATTTACAATTAACTAAGAATAATTGTCAGCTTTATAATTGTTAATATTCTGAAATAAGTCTGTCTTGATGACGTATACCGCCTACACATGCAACCTCCGTGCAACTAGCGTGAGTGTTGTCTGAAAGCGCGAAAGGCGGAGCTTGAATTTCAGGAATGTCCCTCGTCGGCGAATGTATTTCAAAGATGGAGGCACAACATGGATTCAGCCAGAGAGCGTTACGGCGGTATGTATTTTAAATAGCAGATTCTACACTTACGAGAATACTTTGATTAGTGGGGTGGAAGTAATTACACATGAATGAGCACATACTTTTGAAAGAAAACATGGGTTTTTGCTAAGAATTAACTAAAAGAAGTACACAGTGGAGCTTTAAGTGAATATTTCTATGTACATCATTATTAGGCAACTATTAGTGTGCAGAATTATTAGGCAACTAAATGAAAAAGATTTTACCATCTCACTTGTTTTTTTTTCACCTGTTAAAGTGAGAATAATAAACAAACTCTACATTTACAAATTAAATAAAACAATAAGAAAATAAAAATATATATAAACTCAGTGACCAATATAGCCACCCTTCTTTTCGATAACAGTCACAAGCCTTTCATTCACGGATTCAGTCAGTTTCTTGATCTGGTCTGAACCAACATTTTGTGCAGCCACAACCACAGCCTCCCAGACACTGTTTTAGAGACGTGTACTGTTTACCTTCACTGTAAATGTTCTGTTTAAGAAGGGATTAAAAGGTCTCAATAGGGTTTAAGTGTCACAGTTCTCTAAACTAAAAGATGACAAAGGCAGGGATTACAGAAACTTACAAGACTTTATGACGATAGACAGCAAAACACAATGACAAGGATACAAGCAGACGAGATCAGACAAAGAACAGGAACATGAGGGCAAACTATAAAGGGTGAGTGATAATGACAAACAGCTGTAACTAATGATGAGTGAACTAACACAGGTGATACTAATTAAAGGTAACTAACACAAAGAGCAATGATGACCAACAATGAAAACAAACTAAACAGAACTAAAACCCTGACATTAAGTCAGGTGAAGATGGGGCCATGTCATTAGTTTATCACCTTTAAGGCCTTTGTAAGAAGCCACCCAATTGGCCCAACGTCGAAGTCCAATGGCGTGGTGAAGGTATCACGTGTTCTTTCCTTCCTTAATGCTTCTAGAAGAATAATTCCATTTATTTAATTTATTCCTTTGACCTCTGTGGTTAAATTATAATCTGACTCCAATTTATAAGTAAGATTTAGTGTATAATTCCAATTATCTGTTGATCATAATTTAGATATTGATTATTTACAAATTCCCATAGTCTTAGTTATTCGTTCATTAGGGACCCGGTATCGCACAGAGTATACGCCGGCCGTTGCGTATATCTCACGGACACAAAATTGTCAGTCTGGTCTTAGTCAGAGGTTGCCGGGAAAACTAATATTTCTATGTCTGGCCGCTCCATGCTTGCTCCGATCATTAAAATAGTTACTTTAGTTTAGCTCTCATGCAACTTGCTAAGGCAGGTGATAGACATAAATCTGAGAGTTTTAATGAATGTGCCCCATGCTCCATTCGACCATCAAAACCCCAGTGTGAACATATCCTGACAGAATAATCTTGCGGTAATACCAGACTCCTTCTAATCTACTAGTCATAATAATTTCTGAAAGAATTAAAATAAATCAATACAATTTCTGAAGAATTAAAATGAATCAATTTTAACTATTTATTATACCAGGCAGGTTCCAGCTTAAAGAATATAATATAATACAGAATATGATTCAATTCCAATTAAAATGATCAACAGTTGCAAAAGTTACAAAGTCATACCTGGCAATAGACACTCTGGTTACAGAGTACTTCTATCATGAATATAATACACACAAAATGGTGTAGGAAGATTCTTGATAAAGGTTTCTTCCATGATGTTTGAATACAAACAGAGTGTGGGAGATTCTGGGTACAGAATAGCTCCCAGAACATTTTTCCAGGCCACCTTTTATACACAGCTTGAGACAAAGACATAAAAACCCAGTTTGACCTGTACCAAGTGATACTAAAGTACACCTGGTCAAAATCCAGTTTGAACTGTGCCAAGTGATACTAAAGAGCACCTGGTCAAACTAGCCAGAAGTATCTGGCAAAACCCCACCTCTACAAGAAATGCATATTTTATCCTAAGTTCTAAAACCATGATCCGTCTTATCTTAGACTTATAGAAATGAGACATTTTTACTCATTGCACCATGACCTTTAAAATGAAACCAAACATGAATATAAAATTGCAATCTCAGAACAACATATATACATAATATCATATATATTTCAGCAGATACCCAGTGATGTGAGCCTAAAGGCTAACAGTGCAAAAGTCTTTGTGATGAAGAGATTACAACATCAAAGAGTTTCATAGCTGGAAACAGTTTCACCTAAGAGTCAAATTTGGGTTAGCAACACCACCTGAGGTTTAATTGTTTTACAGTGTCTCTTCATTAATAATTAAAGTTTATTATATACCAGCTGTACTACACCTTTACTGGCCAGTCATGCAGTGGAGTACTTTGATGCATGTGATGGAGCGTTGTCTTGCAAAATAATCAGTCTTCTTGAAAGATGCAAACTTTTTCCTGTACCACTGCTTGAAGAAAGTGTCAGACCAGATAGGATTTCTGAAATTCTGGCCTAAATGCTTTTCAGCAGCTTAACAGAGCGCGGAAAACAGCATTACTAAGTTAAACATTTAGCTCTAGTAATAATACACTTGTTTGTTTTTTTAAGCTATATACAGTATCTAACCGTGGTAGTTGGATAACAGTACTCGTTTTAAAGACTGATAATGTTTTTATCCTTTTTCTTTTGAGAGATTAAATTTGTTTCCTTTTATCAAGGTAAATTAAAAGATATTTTGTTCAACACACCTCAAAATGTGTTTTTCAATTGCACGTGAAGCTGAAAAGAAATCAAATCTGTGATTAGTATAAGTTACTTTCAGAGAAAACGAAACCTAAGTAGTGTTTACCCCTGAGCACCTGCATTTACCAAACCCCTTTCCTGAATCCTGACAACGCCTTTCCAACTTACAAAGGGAAGCTGTGTTTTTTTTGTTTATACCTGTAAATACTGTAAATAGCATCCGCATTTTGTTCACTAAACACATTTTATTTTGATCTAATCACCTGATGTTTGCACAGCATCATTTTATTGCCTTACCTATTAAATAAATATTTGTAATAAATGATGTCACACCCCTTCCTTACACATTCGAATGTAACAAGTGTACAAACGTCATTTAGATTTGTTGGCATTCTATGAAACCGAAACAAAGTAAACGTTTTTTTAAATAAAAAATAGGCTGACAACTGATTACAAAACACCCAATAAAACATTTCAATTTGTTTATGGACTTATTGGTGTCATGGCCAAAGTTCAGTTATTCATTCAATAGAACAAAAGAACAATAGATTTTAAATACAAATGAAATGTTTTTAAAAAATAATAGTTTTTTATTCTGATAGTCGAACAGAAATGCATATCAGGAGTCCAATAATCAGCAAATTCAAAAGTCCTCATACTCGACTGTACAAAGAATCTGCTGCCACCGGTAAATGATGTTATTTACAGTTTTGCATTTCAAAGATATGTTCACACACCTTTATAACTTTCTTTCTTCTGAGGAACACAAAATAAAATACTTTTTCAGAAATATCTCATAAGTTTTGTGTCCATACAATGGAAGTTTAAGGTACAAATTTTGTTTGGTTACCAGTTTGGACTACTGAAACTATTGCGAGACAAATACAAACTACTGACTAGACTGGGCCAGGAGAAAACCACATCTTTATTGTTAATGCAATGGTAACACAAACACAATGCAAGACAACCAAAACAACAAACATTTAATGATAATTTATATGATAAAGAAATATAATCTTTATATAACAAATATATGTGAATGAATGTATGTGTGTTTTATGCATAAAGAAATAAACATTTACTAAGAAATATTTTATGAAACACAAGTTTGGTAACACAAAAGTTGCAGTTTTGTATCAGCAGTTATGTAAAGAATGTTGTAAGCCGAGATCTTTCTGTACAACCACATAAAGTGCACGTGGTAAATAAAGTGTCTGTGGGGGAATCCAATATGAAAATTACATATGAATAATTACAGTAATTTAACTTTAAATTAGAAATTTTGTTATCATTATTACATTTTGTCAAATTTAAATGCTTATAAAGAAGTGTGGTGTGGTTACATTTTATTTAATTTCTTTTCTGTTTTTAGTAAAAATGTTTTCTACTGTACAATATAACACCAAAAATACAATGGAAATTATGCTGTATAAATAAAACTAATCCAAAATATGCCACAGTTGCAGTGATAAGCTGAATTTTAATTTAATCTACTTCAAATTTAATTTAATCTACTTTAATAAATAATGTAGAGAAAGACAGTATTTTAGTCAGTTAAATCTGTTGAAATAACTCTTCTCATCACAGTAGTAACACTGTTTTTCATTGGGGCTCTTTAGAGCTGGAAACTGTGGAAGAAACAAATCTTAATCTTTCATTTGCATGCTCAAGATCAACCTGCATGCTTAAGTCAAATGAGCCTCCTTCTGACCGCAGGGATGGGCAGTATTTCAAATACATTAAAATACATACAAAATAGTATTTTGTATTTTAAAACCTTTGAAAAAAAAAATGAAATGTAATTTGTATTTAAATTAGGGCTGTCAAAATTAACGCGTTAATAACGCGTTAACGCAAATTCATGTTAACGCCACTAATTTTATTAACGGAGATTAACGCAACGCGCAATTTCTGTTTGACCCTTGGTCCAGCCCATAGTTGAATGAACAGAGACGCAGACAAATGTGACTCTCTAAATGAGTAAAAGGTTTTCATAGAAATAAGAACATTAAGCAAATCGTCTACCAAATCCAATGCTCTAAATGCTCGTTGGACATCTGAGAGGTGTAACGTTACCGTCCTCCTAATGCTTAATCTAATACAAAAATGCGTCTCAATTCATTTTGGTTTCGCTTTTATGCATGACTTATAAAATAGACTGCAGGACTTGCTTGATGTTAAAATAGTCATTAAGAGAGATAAAGTTCGGTACCTGATTATTGTTAAAGAGTTATTAAGAGCGACAAGACTCAAAAGCGATCTCCTCACGCTGACTGACTGAAGCGCGTGCACACAGACGCGCGAGTGCGCGACCCGGATATATAGACATCTACACAAAATTACAGTTTTACAAATATCTGTTTTGATAAGAATTCACGCAGGTAGGCTCTATAATCTGTTATGTTTTAAGTAAATGTTTGGTTAACTGTTGGGTAAAAATATCTGATGTGTAACTATATTAGATCACTTAGATTTTAAGCAGTCTGTCTCAATGTCAATCAAACAAAAGGAAAAAAAAGTTGAACATACATTGATGATGTTTTTGCTTTGTGTGTGCTAAATCTTTTAGTTTTCCCAGTGATTTTAAGGTATTGATGTGGTAATATAATGTATGGATGGATGTGGAATTTTTTGTGGTAATTTGACTCTTTCAACTTCAAGCACGTGTAGTTCTGTCATATTTTGTTATATTTCGACAAATCATGCATTGTTCTATGTTTTAATAGAGAATGTCAAAATATGAACAACTATTTTTTTTTAATTTCCTAATTCCGACTCAACTTGCCAGCACAGGTCACAAATGATGCAGCAACAAAAATGGAGAAAGAAAAATCTTCTGAAAGGGAAATTCATATACAAAACAATGGCTGGTGATTCTGTTAAAATGTAAACTAATGTAAAAAAATGTAAATTAGGGTAAATTTAGAATGGATAAAAATGTGCGATTAATTTGCGATTAATCGCAGTTAACTCATGAAATCATGCGATTAATCTAGATTAATTTTTTTAATCTATTGACAGCCCTAATTTAAATACATTTAAGATTAGTATTTTTGTATTTCTAAAATACTCAAAATACTTTGAGCCATGTCAACCAGTCAGGGTGCTGTTTTCATGCATCAAGTTCAGACCAGACACCAGAGTTCAGTTAAGCAAATATATCTGTGCAGCTTTTAGTGGGCAATAATTGAAATGTTGGAGTTGGTAAAAAAAGCAAGGGCGATTGAATAATTGGGTGTGATGTGATTTGTGTTACTATAACTGTCGCAAAAGGAAATGCAAATTCACACTTGCACGTCGGCAGGCAGTTGCACTTGCACGTTGCACGACTGAGACAGAGTGTGGAACGCTGACAAATAGGCCTACACTTTCGACTTAAAGGAAAACCACCATTTTGTTCTTAGCTCAACTTAGACAAATTACTACATAACTATCTATTTTCAATGCATGGAGGAAGAGCACTTTCGACCTTAGCGCGCAGTAACATCTTCACAGTAGTAATGATGTTACTGCGCCAGAGGTTGAAGTGCTGCAAACTAAGTGCTCTTCCGCCATACAATATAGTTCTAATTTTTTATTCACTTAAAAATCACGTTTTATTTTGTGCCACCATACTTACTCGTGTAACTACTCATGTAACAGTCTTTGAATGGGGAAAACATGGAAGGAATAAATGGGACTAGGCTAAATGCTAACACATTCATGACACGCTGTGCAAAGATGAAGTGCACAAATTGAAAAAGATAGGCATGTATTCATTCATCAGGTAAGAACATAGTAAAATATTGAAAAACTGTGGTGTTTTCCTTTAAAGGCCCTTTCACACGTGACGCGCCAAGTGGTGGAATCAGCAGCACACAGTTGCTGATTTCTTTTTAGCTTTGGGCAGTTGAAGTTTTATTTACACTTTTGCAATTCGCATGGCTCTACTCTACGGCGTGAACCTGCATGCTCCTCAGTAAACCTACAAGACTTTTATGCTTGACGTGCTCTCCGTTGTATAATTCTGTAAATGACAGAGGGCGACTCGTGAGTAATTGTTCTCAAAACCATCAAAAAGCAGCGATGAGAGAAAGTAGTTTGCCGAATAATTTGTCTCGTGAGACGTTTGTAAATGCATGGATTTCTTAACATATAAACTGATTAGGTTGTGGGTCATTTTGACGACACATGAAAAAGTTTTTATTTACTCAATTATGTAATTTTTAATGCAAAGATGACATTGTTTGAGATATCTTTGTTATGACAACTTGACATTAACCAAGACAACATAACTGACCACTTTTTGCCAGTGATACAAATTGAATTTGTCATTAAAATGTCATTAAGTGTTAATACTATGTGAAATAGTTTTATAACAGCATCTTGAATATTCTTCAGTTCATAATGTTTATTTGACCAAGTATTAATAATATTTGACTAGTATTAACACTTAATGACATTTAATTCACAGTTGAATGTAATGTTAACCCACAAAGCTAGGTAGTTTTTGACAGATTTATAACAAGTTGTGTTGTATTGGTTTATGTGTCAAGTTGTCACAACAAAGACACCTCAAACAATGTCATCCCCGCACCAAAAAATACACAATTGAGTAAATGACACTTAATGGCAGTCGTCATAAACGTGCACAAAATCCTCTTCACGTTCATGACACATGCCATGCCATGACCACGAAGGTATCATCTTATGAACACCCCTTCAAGAAAAGTGTTAAGTTTTTTTTCTAGTTTTTTGTTTCCTACAGGGCAGGGGAAAGCAAGAGGTACGTAAAATAAAATGAAAGTTTCTAAGCAGTTGCACACATCTAAATGCTTTTTGGCATTCAGAAATAGACCCAGATAGATTTCAGCCTAATAGGGATACTTGCACTGAATCACCAATTTCACATGTATTTTGTGTATTTTCAAAATACAAAATAATGTATTTGTATTTAAATACATTTTTCCTCACAGTATTATGTATTTGTATTTAAATACATTTTTCGACATTTTTGTATTTGTATTTGAAATACATTTCCATGTATTTATGCCCATCTCTGTCTGACCGTCTGTCACCCCACTACAGATTTACACGTGTTTTACATACAGCCACATTGCGCAGTAATTAAACGATCAGAAATTGATTATTTTACACACTTTTCAGACTAGCTATTTTCACTTTGGTGACCTGAATACGTAAAATAAAAAAGTCACGATAATTCTAACAGTATGTGCACAGAAAGCTGTTACTGTACCCAGTTAACATTACAGTATGGCTCCGAAAGTATTCAGATAAATACCCCTTAAGTTGTTAAGATGAGAAATTAAGTTGACCTGTTCAGCTATATTTTATAAGTTATAACAACTCATCTCTAATCAAGATAAATAATAGTAAGTTAAAATAACTATATCTGAGTTGATTCAACTAAAAAACAAAAATAATAAGACAGCAAGTGATTTTTTACAGTGTATGTTTTCTGAGATAATAATAATAATAATAATAATAATAATAATAATAATAATAATACATTTTATTTATAAAGCACTTTTCATAAAAGAATCTCAAAGTGCTACAGAGTACATATTAACCTTAGTTAAAAAGGAAAACAGTAAAACACATAGATAAATAAAAACAAGTCCTAAGGACAATTTAAAAAAGCCTGTCTGAACAAGACAGTTTTAAGCTCTTTTTTTAAAATGTCCACTGGTTGGGGTTTTCGCAAATGTTCAGGCAGGGAGTTCCAAATACGAGGGGCGGCCAAGCAGAATGCTCGGTCTCCCATAGTGCCGAGTCTTGAGCGAGGCTGATGAAGAAGGTTTGTGCTTTGAGACCGAAGGTTGCGGGTGGAGGAGTGAGGAGTAAGGAGGTCTTTGAGGTATTGCTGAGCATTGTTACAGATGCAGAGGTGGGTGATGAGAGCAATCTTATATTGAATTCTTGAAGTTATGGGGAGCCAGTGAAGGTTTTGAAGAATGGGAGTGATGTGTTCGTATTTGCGGGTTTTCATGAGAGTGCGGGCAGCACAGTTCTGAATGAATTGAAGTTTTTTTTTAAGTTGTTTATTTGGTATACCGATGAGCAGGCTGTTACAATAGTCCAGCCTGGAGGAAATTAAGGCATGGACGAGTTTTTCTGCATCAGAGAAAGTGAGGAAGGGGCGGAGTTTTGAGATGTTTTTGATATGAAAAAAGCAAGTCTTGTATAGATGTTTAATGTGATTAGAAAAGGTCAGTTGTGGGTCCAGCTTCACACCGAGGTTGGTAACAGTAGTTGATAGGGGGATGTCTTGACCGGAGAAGGAGATAGTGGTTATAGGTGAAGACTGAACCTGGTGATGAATGCCGATTTGTATAGCTTCAGTTGTCGAGCTATTCAACTGTAGGACGTTGTAACTCATCCATGCCCTAATCTCCTCCAGGCAATAAGAGAGGGTTAGGGATTATAGAGAAGAGGGAGTTGAAGATGATGAGGAAGCAGATATTGATGAAAGACCCGGGGTAGAGCATAGGTTTGAGTCAGTTCGCAGGTACAACTGAGTGTCATGAGCATAGAAATGAAAAGAGATGCCGTGCCGACTGATGACACGACCCAATGGCAACATGTAGATAATGAAAAGGAGGGGTCCTAGGATGGATCCTTGAGGGACGCCACACGTGACAGGGGCTGTACAGGACCTGGCACTTCCCAGGTGGACGTACTCCGTCCTGTCAGAGAGGTATGAGGTGAACCAGTCCAGTGTGGAGTGACAGAGACCAATGTCAGTATGAAGACGGCTTAGAAGAATTTGATGGTCTACAGTATCAAAGGCCGCCGACAGGTCAAGGAGAATAAGTAGAGAGGGGGATCCGGAATCTGCAGACATGAGAAGGTCATTGGTTACCCTCAACAGTGCTGTCTCTGAACTATGGGCAGTACGAAAACCAGACTGGAATGTTTCATACAGTGAATGGCGTTGTAGGTGTTCCTGTAACTGTGCAGCAGCAGCTTTTTCAAGCACCTTTGACAGGAAGGGAAGATGGGAAATGGGCCGATAGTTTGAAAGGCACTCTGGGTCAAGATTGGGTTTTTTCAGGAGAGGTTTTATAACAGCAGTTTTAAGTGAGGGTGGGACATGACCAGAGTTTAATGAACCGAAAGGTTTGATTTGATGAGCGCAGTGGGACAAGGGGAGAGGTGGAAGGCTTCATCTTTTTTATAAGACCCTCGACTTCGATCTGAGAGACTCTATTGAAACTGCTGAAAGGAGGAGGATAATCTAAGTGCATGGTTGTTAGGTTTGTACTGTTTTGAATTTAGAAACAACATAATTCACAAATGCTTACATTTAAGACTGAGCTTATCACTGTAACAACAAAAAGTTACATATATTTTTTAATTAAAGATACGCTGAAAAAAAAGATTCATTGAATTTAATCAATTTTTTAAGGTAAGTGGTTGCAATCAATTTATTTAAGCTACATTTAAACAAAAGTTTTATATTTTATTTTACTTTACTAATCTTTTTTTTAATGTAGCTTAAATAAATTGATTGCAACCCCTTACCTTAAAAAAATTGATTAAATTCAATGAATCTTTTTTTTCAGTGTAATGCTTTCTTTGTGATACTGTAGCTTAATTTTTATTGTTTTTTTATTTGTGTTCTAGCAAAAATATATATTGGAAACAAAAAAAAGAAATAAAATATAACCACAGCAATTCTACATTTGTATTTGTTCAGGAAGTCTTTATAAAACTGAGACAGAAATCATCAGACTAAAATATATAAAATGTAATGATGATATTGTAATGATCAAAGTTCAATGAACAAACTATAATTACAGGTGTACACCAGCAGGTGGCAGCAGATAGGCGTTTAAGTACAAAGACCTTAATCCCTCACACCAAACTTGTACTGTAAGTTAGGTGTGTATGTGATCTGTTGGCTAAATCACATTTGATATTACGAGTTGAGCCGTAAATGGTTTGATTGATTAGACGTGCCTGCACTTCAAGTTTAATCATTTTGACAATGTTTGTGCTGTTGTTAGTGATAGTTTGAAAATCATGGGCCCTGATTTTGCAAGTATCCTAACAACAGTAAGATTATTGTTTAGGTATTTGAAATTTTAATAGTAAGTATATTTTGTGTGGTGTGTAGTGCTTACGTCTGGATAGTCTTTACGTCTACCAGATTGAACAATGTGGGGACTCGTATCAAAATAAATAAAAAAATTGCAGTTCCAATACATTTTTCTGAAAGATGGTTTTGGTCCTTTAAGGTAGTTGTTATTACACTGATATATGTTCAATTTTTCATTTTTGTGACAAGTTTCATTTAAACTAGTAATTTGAAAAACGTGTCATTATGATTGACATTTATGATTGACAGTTTCTCTGAGCGGATTCAGGGATATTCGAGTCTACAAATTTTCGATTTTGTGTTATTGCACACAGACAAATAGAGTTGTATTTAACTTATGTTATTTTGGCAAGCCAGTCAAAAGAAATGTTCAAGGAGGGTGGGTGGTGGAATTGGGGGAGCATTTAGGCAGAAACTTGATACCGTGTCTCTGCCTCCGGGCTCCATGGACAATTCCTTCTGCACATGCCCTGGCTCCAAACTGACGTTGTCAGCGCTCATCGTCGTACATGTAATTTAATTTTAATCTACATAAATGGCACTCTGCAAGGATTATGAGCAGCATGTAAGCATTTTGCCAACAGGTCTTGTATTACTGTCAGTGTTTTGACATCAGTGCAAAACGCAAGATTAAGACAACTATTCATCAGCATGCATTGATTCATTCCATGTTGTTGTAAAAATAAAGTATCTGACCAAATCATGTGCTGATGTGACCAATTAAGAAAGTTAATAGCACCATTGTAACCAGTGTAAAAGTTAGTCTGGTGCCCTGCCTCATTAGTTCTTTTTGTGAATGATGTTCAGTGACAGTTTGACAACAGGGCCAGCTGCTGGTCAGAACAGGTACTGTTTTATCTTATACGAACTTATCTGTTACTCGGAAAACAAGTTGTGTTTTTGTAAAACAATTTTACTTCCCTATGCCCCTTAAAGTCCCCTGACTACGGCACTGCATCTTCTGTTCTTAAATTTATTATGATTGCTAAACTCTACCTATTAAAAATTGACTTTTTGGTCAAAACACACTGGCACTACAGCTTGGTGTCATCGTCAATCTGAGGAACTCACTTAAGGTTAAAATATACCAGCACAAAAATATTTGGGCTCAGTGGCGAAGTGGCAATCGGGAGGGTCAGGACTTTTCCCGGTGGGTCGATAGTGTTTTGAGGCCATGAGGGCCGGTCTAATAATAGCCGAGTGTAATGGTAACCCCCTAAAGGATACCAACAAAAAAACAACAACAATTAAACAGTGTGAGAAATGTCAAAGTGTTTATTCCAAAAACAAGTAAAAAATAATCCAAAAATAGCAAAAAACACGTCCAATACATGTGTGTTTTAGGCATAAATGTGACTGAGTGTTTTACAATCAATACAATACCGTCAACAGCTACAGTGTACCACCACACACAGAGGCATTATGCAATTCAAACTGAGGGGGCACGTTCCCAATAGATTTTGCTTTTGCATGCAAACTCCAAATAAAAAAGCGTCCAATAATCTCTTACTTGTCTTTTATCTGTTTAATTTGCACAATATTATTAATGCTGGGCTGCATCATTGTCACTTTACATAGATTTTTGCAGATTTAAAATCATTTTGATCATGTCTTATGTTGCTTCATTCAAACGGTTGGCGCTGCAGACGCAACAGCGCAGTCGCAACAGCGCAGTCGCAGACGTCTTCAGCATCTGAGCGTGGTCGCAGACTCCTTGCTGCTGTATTTTGCTATATCTGTAGAATTAAAACACCAATTCGGTAATGTGCAGTTAACCTCCACTGTGCAGAAAATGTGTGGTTTAAAATGCGACAATCTTGACCATAGACATTATATACATAGACGCCTTATAGACTGACGCTGCCTATTGACATCCATAGATATGTACACTAGATGTTGCCTTGGGGTTCTAAGCATACGTCAAAACTGCCGCCATCTTGGAACAGGGGTCTTGTCATAGGAAGTAGCTAGGTAACGCTCCTATCTCCGCCTGTACTGCGAATTCATGGACGATGTCGTACTTTTGTACTGTGTATGGATGTTAGGCCTACAAGCACTATGCATAATAGTTAGAAAAGTAGATTTTCTAAATATTAAAACTTTACATTTTCTCTGGACTCAATGCTAAATACATGTCTGACTGTTGGAACAAACAAAAAAACCCTTGAAAATCAGATTTATGACGATTTATGGTGATTTTATTTCTGTTACACCTTTGCCTACTTTGACGCTGATAGATTAAAGACAAGGGGGTCCCCTGTTTCAAGATGGCGGCTCTATTTGACGCATTCGTTCCAATGAACTGCAGTAGCCAAGGGGACATCTAGTGTACATATCTATGATTGACATCTTGGATGGGTCCCCAAAGCGCACCCCCTGCATTTATTTCCCCAACTACAAGGTAATCCCATGCATTCTGATATCAATACTGGGTCGGTTATTGCAACCGTAAGATGCAAAGAATACAGGCAAAGTTGCTGGCGCTGCATCAACTACGATTGAGACTGGTGCTAGCGTAGAGTGAGGCGACCCAACCAATATGGCGGCGACGCTGAATTACGTTCCAGCTGTTTATGAGGCATCTACATATATAATGTCTATGGTCTTGACGTTATATTAGTAGATTTCTAGATTTATCTTGGTACAACGCCAGAGTACACTTAAGTTCACAGGGGCACAGAATCGCATGCTCCCATAATTTCACAAAATTTTGTGAAAAAAGCGTTCCTCTAATAGTTTAATAACATATTATTAAAAATCATTATTGAATATTAAATTCAATCACATGACTGTTGCATATGTAATTTTCATTGTTTATACACTCTATGGATTTAAAATTACGAATTTTATAGCATAACACAGTTGTTGTGCAAATGCATTAATGGCATAATTACACAACTCATTAAACAGAACGTTAATAAACAAAAAGTGCCATGGAAAAGACTTTAAAAGCTCTTTAATATTTTGTTTTAATGAATGTGTATGCACACATTTCTGTGAGCTTAAAAAAATGGTGCATAACCCCACTGACCACACAAAGTGATAAACAAAGTGGCTGTAAAATGGCTGTGGCGGTGCCAGTATGCAGTACAAATGTGGTCATGTCCTAATTTTATAAACAAACTTTTGATGAGGTTGCAGTATAAGTTTGATGTGAGGGATTGGTGTCTTTCTCTTCTGTACTTAAAGTACTTTATTTATTAAAATATAATTATTACATTTTGACAAATATTTTATTCTGATTATTTCTGTTTTATAAAGGCTTCCTGAACAAAAAGTACAAGTGTAGAATTGTGTGGTTATATTTTATTTATTTTTTTCTGTTTCCAGAATATATTTTGCTAGAAATACAACACCAATGAAAATGCAATAAAATTAAAGGTGCATTGTGTAACTTTTAGGAGGATCTCTTGACAGACATGCAATAAAAGATATTATCAGTGGTGTATAAAGACCTTACAAAATGAACTGTATTGTTATTAAGAATGAGCCATTTTTATCTACATACATCGCAGGTCCCATTACTTGAAAGTCGCCATCATGTTTCTACAGTAGCCCTAAATGGACAAACTGCTCTACAGAGCGTTTTTTTTGGCCCTATATTGCCTCAGACGATGACATGTTTGTCCTGTGGCGGCTACCATATGCGTTTTAAAAACAATTGAGGGGTGAGCTGTTGGTTGCAATTCGCAATCTCACCACTAGATGCCAAAGAAAGCATTATCTAATTAAAAAATATTTTGTTCATCCAATAATAAAGCTCAAATGTAAGCAATTGTGAATTATGTTGTTTTGAATTATGTTGTTTTGAATTATGTTGTTTCTAAGCTCAAAACTGTTTAACAACCATTATATAGTAGTAAACAATTTTGTAAATTGTGTTACACTGAAGTTCAGTTGATTTCAGTAAAACAAGATAAGGAAGAAGAGAGGACACAGAAGGATGAAACTGCTCTTATAGAGTTCACCTGATCAAGACACAAAATGTTTTATTTACACAACAATAACATCAACATGACCAGAACAGCACAGAGAAGGCCATCTTGCACTGTAATATTTTTTAGCATTTTTGTTAAATCAACATATATATATATTTTTTTCATTTTTTACATTTTTTCTACATGACTTTAACTTAACAAATTAAGTTAAACAATTTAAATTTGTTTTTATAAGTTACGTCAACATAACATCATCACAGGTCAAAACTTAAAATAGTAGGTTTTGCAAAACCAAGTTGTTTTAACTTCATGCTGCATTTTTACAGTGTGTTATGTACTCTAAATACAACTACAAATATGCATTTAATATATAGAGTCAAATGATTACACTATGAAAAATATTTTGCTGCCTTAAATTGTTTTTATAGCATTAAATATAGTTGAAATAAGTCAACTTCATTTAAAAGCTGTAGAAACTCATTCAAGTCAAGATGAATAATAGTAAGTTCACTGAAAAAAATGATTCATTCAGTTTACTAAATTTTTAAAGGTATAAGTGGTGGCAATTATTTTATTTAAGCTACATTTAAACAAAAGTTTATTTATTTTGTTTAATTTTACTTTTTTGTTGTTTAAATGTAGCTTAAATAAATTGATTGCAACCACTTACCTGAAAAAATTAAGTAAATTGAATGAATCATTTTTTTCAGTGTTGAAATGACTTGTAAATCTGAGTTGATTAAACTAAAAAATTAAAGGCAGCTAAGACTTTTTTACAGTGTAGGTTTTGATTTGATTTAATGATTAAATACAAAACATGGAATTTAATATATAAAATGTCCTTTAATGCACTTAAATGCACTTTTCAAAGGACTTTTTTTTAACACAGATGTGACTTTACAGTAGTGGTTCTCTTTCTGGGGTTCTCCATTGCTTTGCACATTTTATATGTCTCTCTTACCTGACACAATTGACCTATGGCTAAGCCACACCCCCTCAACTCACTCGGACAAACAAACAACATTCGGTGAACAGGCAGCTGTCACAGGAGGAGACATTTCATCAAAAGTCATGCTTTTGATTGTGTGGTGTGCACTGCAATAATTTATCACTTAACTGTAAAAAGTGAAAGTTGGATTAACTTGAATGAGTTTAATTGGTAATTTTCCCACTTTAAGTGAAAAATGTGCTTACTTTACCAATTGGTGTTGTTTTAAAAAAATGTTCATCTTAAATTTTTCACTTAAAGTTAATAAAAAGAATGTTTTGGGTGTGTTACCAATTGAAGGTATTTTTTAAGTAGAATCAATTTTCACTTTTTACAGTGTTGAGAAAATCGCACATTTTATATTGGGCTCCATAGTCTTGTCATTTTGCAGAGGAAAACCAACATATTTATACCAAAGCCTAACAGGCAACATAGCCAGGTGATTGTTTTAGAACAGAAAATATAAATATAGAAAAATAGAAAAAGATATTAAACTCTGAATTATAAGTGAGGTGTTGACGGAAGAGATGGGTTTTAGCCGAATGTGATTTGCTCACAGCACCCGAGAAGCCCCCTGGTGAGGAGCATAGAGTTCGGTCAGAGTTGTGCAAATCACTCCGGCCAAGTAGCAGTGCTTCGTCTTCTGAGAATATAGTTCCTAGTATGTATACTGTTAAAAGATAGCTGTGTTTCATATGACCTTGTTATTTGTACACGGTGTGACTATACAAATCACAACACATAAAATGTTCATGTTATTTTGTCACTTATTGGGAGCAGTTTGCTAGCTGGAGCCACTCACTTCCAGACTTTGTGCTAAGCTAAGCTAGCGGGGGCTGCGTCGGACAGAGTTGGCCAGGAGCAGAGATTTGAATTTGATGCGAGCTGCTATAGGAAGCTTGTATAACCTGACAAAGAGAGGAGTGATGGGAACCCTCTTCGGCTCAATAAAGACCACTCTTGCCATTGCATTCTGGATCATCTGTAGGGGTTTGGTTGTGCGAGCTGGGAGTCCGTCCAATAGTGCATTGCAATAGTCCAATCTGGACAGGACAAAGAGCTTGGACTAGGACTTGTGTATCATGCTCAGATGGGAAAGCATGCTTGTGTCCCTCGCTACCATTAGCTTTAGTGGCTCACTGCAAGTTGTACAAAGTAACTGTCAAAGATGGCGGCACCCACATTTAGGTCAAAAATGAGCTGGATATATTTCATGCATTTTTTTTTTGTATGCCACACACTTTGAAAGGTTTTGACACATTGTTTTAAAGGAAGTTGTCAGACCACAGACAGCTGTGGTTCCAACATCATCTCTGCATTTTTTTTTATAAATGTGGTGTGACAATGAAAACTTTAAATAGTTCTTTGACCAGTAAAGGTGTTGCTCTAGCTTGCATTTAATCACTTTCCTCTGATGTGGTACAGCTTGGCACTCAGCTGAAAACAGCTGGCATTCGGCGTTGTCCAGGCGTTTTTAAAACAACTATAAAAATTTCCTAATATAACGAAGGCTTAATCTAAACCATGTCCCAATATGTACCATTTATATACAGATGTTTTTGTAGTGGAAAAATATTCTTTAGACAGAAAGAAGAGATAAATAGTTCTTCCAAAAAAAACTTTGACAGAATGATTGTTTGTGGAGCCAAAAAAAACAAAGGTTTTGTCAGGAACTGGAAACATGGACGAATGAACCCATACGCAAACGATATCAGGGAGTGAACACTGAACATTTAATAACAAAGAACAAGAAAACAAAAGCCCACGTGGGGGCAAAACTACATACAACATGAAATACACTGACATAATGTCACGGCCGGGGGCGGACCCAACTAGACTAAAGGTCACGCCCCACTCAACTCTTCCACCTCGAGGAGTTTCCCAAGACCACCCCAATGACCAGACAGACGAGTATGCTACAGTTAAAACAAACTTTATTAAATATTTAAAAAGGAAAAAGGGGAAGGGAAAAAGGGAAATTTAAAACTAATGTGGCTCTTCTGTGCCTCCAGGGCCACTTGGGGAAAAGACTGGGGACCGGGGCTCTGGCCCAGCAATCCGTGGCGCGCTCCGCTTCTCCTGGAGGCAGAATCAAACACTGTCAGACCAGGGTAAGTACTCCTTTGCTACTCACAGTACTGGGGGATCCTCGTTCCCACACAGAGCTTCACTGATGCAGGCAGGTAGTTGCTATAAGCACAGCACAGGTTTATCCCACAGGTTGCGTTACTCACAATGCCGGGGGATCCTTGTTCCCACACAGAGCTTCGCTGGTTCAGGTAGGTAGTTGCTATAAGCACAGCACAGGTTTATTTCACAGGTTGCATTACTCACAGTGCCGGGGGATCCTCGTTCCCACACAAAGCTTCACTGGTTTCAGGTAGGTAGTTGCTATAAGCACAGAACAGATTTATTTCACAGGTTGCGTTACTCACAGTGCCGGGGGATCCTCGTTCCCACACAAAGCTTCACTGGTGCCGGTAGGTAGTTGCTATAAGCACAGAACAGATTTATTTCACAGGTTGCGTTACTCACAGTGCCGGGGGATCCTCGTTCCCACACAAAGCTTCACTGGTTTCAGGGAGGTAGTTGCTATAAGCACAGTACAGGTTTATTTCACAGGTTACATTACTCACAGTGCCGGGGGATCCTCGTTCCCACACAGAGCTTCACTGGTTCAAGTAGGTAGTTGCTATATACAGTGGATTTCGCTACAGTGTCAGCGTACCGTATTCCTTCGCCCCTCCAGTTTGGCTGTCCGGGCGTCGTAGGGACTAGTGGGTCCGATGGCCGGAGCCGAACGCTTCCCAGACTCCCCCTCCTTCTTCCACGACCGGGGTCACGAGCTGGGGCGAACTTTCGTCGGGGCTCCGTTCACCACAAGCTTCTGTTGAGGAGGTCAGTACACACACCGTTACGACCCACAATCCGCACGGTACACACTTGATACTACTCACTGTGTTTTACCACTGTCTGTTCTGTGTACAAACAAAGCTCTTGTTGTCACACCCCGGGCACAGGGCTTGGTTTTCTCTCTCTCTGTAGGACTCAGGCCACAACGGATGTCGTCATCTCGTGACTCGTCGGAGGCTCGGCAGTTTGAACGCTACAAGCACAGCATACACACAGCAAGTAAAGCGTAAACACCATCAATCAGTGAAACTCACCCACAGCACTCTTATACAATTTCACGTGAATCTTAGATCGTCCTTGCCACCTGACTACGACGACCTCGAGAGGATGGTTGGGCAACAACTGGATCACAAATGAGGGAGAGATGTGTGATATTCACAGGCCCGGCGTGTTGTTATCACTCCCCTGGCTCACCTGCACTTCCTTTTTTCCCACAGGGCCACTGGCTTACTGGTGAAACGGTGCTTCGTCCGTGCTCCCGGTCAACCCGCGGCTCACCCACGTTTTCCTCTCCAGTGGGGCCAGGGACCTCAAGAAACACAAAAAGCACACACCAGGACAACTCTTCATACAAGTTATGTACAGATAAGTACCACAGCGGTTACTCACGCTTTGTTGCCAATAACCTCTGTTCACTGCGCTCTTGGTGGCTCTGTGTCCACTCTTTCTCACTGAAACTCCACAATATTCCTTCGTCAGCTGATTGTCTCTTCCTCTCTTCCCCAGGAGAGCGATTCGACCAGCGTGGTCCGTCTGCAAAGCAGCAACACAGCGTACACAAAGTATACCACCAGCACACCGGTGTAGTGTCCCTTTAATTGTTCTTCACAGCCCCGTCCTTTTTGCCTCATTTGGCAGCCGCACTCTTTCCTTCCACTATAAGTGAGTCACGGATCAACGGCGCCCTTCGGCCCCTCCAGGGACGGAGCGTGTGTTAAAGTTTGCCCAAGGCAAAAAGGGATCCTCACCCGCAAATAACTCTTCTCCTTTGTGCTTCTTGGACCTTTTTATGTGCTTGTCTTCACTCCCTCCTCCAATCGTGGACAGCCAGCCTAATTCACCCCACCTGTTGCTCATTTTCTCCTGCTCTGCGTTGCTAGGGAAATCAGGAAGCAAAGTGGTGTAGTTTAAAATTGGGCCCGGGCGGAAACCGTCTTCAGGCGGAACCTTTCTCCGCCACTTTTGGTTCCGCCCTATCATAGTCACCCGGTGACATCAACATGATTAACAAGACTAGATGAAAACTAAACTGAAAGAACAATGAACACAGCTTGACATGACAGGAATGAACACAATAAACCAGCGCCAGACAAGAGACAAGAGGAGATTAAATAGGGAAACTAAACAAGGGCAACACAGGTGAGAGGGATGAACTGATAATGAATAATTAACAGGGAGAACAAGGGGGCGGGGCCTAGAGACGGGACACCAGAGGCCATGCCACACTTAACAAGGCATGAACCTCCACATGAAACAAGAGACTGTCAGAACTCTGCCACCACAATAAAACATAAATATAAAACAGACTCTCGTGGCAGAATCCTGACAGTAGCCTCCCCCAAAAGAGCGACTACCAGACGCTCCTCAGGGGAACACACAAGACAAGACCAAAAACACTAAACAAAACAAACATGAGTCCATGGGCACACAAAACAAAGTCCATGAACCAAAGTCCGTAGTCACAGCTCCGCGGGACAAGTCGACCGCGAGAGCTGTGCGGGACAGGAAAACTGCGCAGGTTAGGCGGATCCGGCCGCGCTGAACGCGCAAGCTTCTGCGGCTCCGGTCGCGCAGGACGCACTGGCTTGGGCAGCTCCGGGCGCGCTGAACGCGCTGGCTTGGGCGGCTCCGGCCACGCTGAACTGTGCAGACTGGGCGGCTCCAGCTGCGCTGGCTTGGGCGGCTCCGGCTGCGCAGGACGTGCTGACTTGGGCGGCTCCGACTGCGCTGGACACGCTGGCTTGGGAAGCTCCGGCCTCGCTGAACGCGCTGGTCTCGGCGGCTCCATCCGAGCTGAACGTGCTGGCTTCGGGGGCTCTGGTCGCACTGAACGCGTTGGCATCGGCAGCTCCGGCGGCGCTGAACGCGCTGACATCGGTGGCTCCGGCGGCGTTGAACGCGCTGACACTGACAGCTCCGGCGGCGCTGAACGCGCTGGCTTCGGTGGCTCCAGTCGCGCTGGACACGCTGGCTTCGGGAACATCGACCGCGCTGAACGCGCTGGCTTCGGCAGCTCCAGATGCGCTATACGCGCTGACTTCCCCGACATCGCTGCTGGGTTCAGTGTGGGCTGGTTCATTCTGTCAGGAACTGGAAACATGGATGAATGAACCCATACGCAAACGATATCGGGGAGTGAACACTGAACATTTAATAACAAAGAACAAGAAAACAAAAGCCCACGTGGGGGCAAAACTACATACAACATGAAATACACTGACATAACATGATTAACAAGACTGGATGAAAACTAAACTGAAAGAACAATGAACACAGCTTGACATGACAGGAATGAACACAATGAACCAGCGCCAGACAAGAGACAAGAGGAGATTAAATAGGGAAACTAAACGAGGGCAACACAGGTGCAAGGGATGAACTAATAATGAATAATTAACAGGGAGAACAAGGGGGCGGGGCCTAGAGACGGGACACCAGAGGCCATGCCACACTTAACAAGGCATGAACCTCCACATGAAACAAGAGACTGTCAGAACTCTGCCACCACAATAAAACATAAATATAAAACAGACTCTCGTGGCAGAATCCTGACAGGTTTATCCAACCTATTCTCCATTCCTTGCGATTGTTTTGGTCATTTGTCCATTCCATCAAATACAACTAACAGATGTGTTTACTAAATTAGCGCCTCTATTGGCAGCAGGTGAAACTTCATTCAAAAGAAGCAGCGATGATTCATCATCTTTGTCAACGTGTTACATTCATGAATTTCTTCATACTCAAAGTAACACAAAATGTGTTATTTAAAAAAAAACATAGATGTGTGTATTCTGTGACACTGGATTTATTATTGTTTTTAACACATCCATTCTAAGAGTGCGGGGTTAGATGCTCCAAAATATCTTTAAAACCATAAATGTTTTTGAAACTATTTCTATATTCACAAATGAAGAAAATAAAATGCATCTAATATGAGGCAAAATATTACCATAGGTTGTAAAAGCTACTGGGGCACTTGTCATTGTCTTTTGGTGCTTGCACAAACAAACCATTAGTTTGACTTTGAATTATGACCTTCCATACCTGGCAAATAAATTGTGTTTGGATTTATTCTGTGTTGCTTCAAAAGTTTTTTGACATGACTAGGGTTATTGTGAGTCACTTATTGTGAGTCACTCACTAAAGTCTGAAGTCTCATGAGTCCCATGGTCTGCGAGTTGGCAATGTTTTCGGCTCTGAGAATCTGGACTCGCGCAGATCAGTCGGTTACGAGTTGAGAGATTCTCGAGTCAGAGCCGGAAACATTGCAGATTCACATGTCTCTCGAGTCCACAATGTTTTCAGCTCTGAGTGAGAATCTCAGGTCAGTTCGCGGCTCGTGCGGATCAGCAGGTCTCTCGCGTTTTCATTGTTTCCTGCTCTGAGTGAGAATCTTGGGTCAGTTCTCGCGCAGATCAGCCAGTTACGGGTGGATCTGTAGAGCGAGCGGAGTCTCATCAATAATGTTGCAAGAGGTTTGTGTGTGTGGTGGCGCTGTTTATGGTTTTACATTGAATTGTAGTAGGACTCAACTGATCCAGGTTAATGATACTAGAGACTCGCGACTCATGAGTTAATTTATAGATCCGGGTCTAGTACCGGACTAAAATCGTAGTCTAGATGGCATAGTGGTACATCAGCGGAGGATTTTGGAGATCCGACTAGCACTTGGCTAGCCTCGGTGCCAGCCGATCTTAGCTCCGCCCACAACATTTTGAGGATGGTAAGATCGGTCTGGGGTTTCTGCGTTGAGGAGCTACTATGCTAGACCCGGGGTGGTGTTGGCACAGTGGATAAGACACTTGCCTTTGGTGTGAGAGAGCCGGGGTCGAATCAAACTTTGACACACCATTGTGTTCCTGAGCAAGACACTTAACCCCTAGTTGCTCCAGAGGCATGCAACCTCGGACATATATAGTAAATGTAAATCGCTTTGGATAAAAGCGTCAGATAAATGAATACATGTAAATGTAGACCCAAAGTTGGTCAAACCAATCAAATTGTCAGGGAGGGCTTTTAACGATGATGGACAGATGATCAACAGTAATGTAATCAACCATGTCACCAAAGAGCGCTTGTGTTGAATCTGTTCACAACGAAAATGCTGCAGCTGGAAAATTCAGTTGTGTGGATTCTGCCATCACGTCTTTTCTATAAGATATCAGCAGCGCGTTGATTTTAAAAGAGGAACAGAAAACGCGTTTAGGGTTTTTGTTGATCGGAAAGATGTGTTTGCCACCTTTCCTACGGGATTCGGCAAAAGTTTAATTTATCAGCTGGCTCCGCCGGTCCTATGAAGACTTGTTTCTCCTTTGGTTCTTTTCGTAAGCCCGGAATCCTCGCTGCTGAATAAGAAGTGGATGGACTCCGCTAGCCTCCGATGTTTTTCAAGCCAACGTAATGGGTATCGTAGTGGATGTTCACCTACAGTAACTTAAACTGGTAAGAGATAGTCTGACTGTATCACTTAGTAAATAAAGGAAATAGGGAATTAGATTTATTTTTGTAGTAGAAAACTAAAGACCCTCCGTTTGACACTAAACCTCTTCCTAACATTTACATTTCAGGAATTTGGATAAAACAGCTTTAAATTTTGGAAAAAAGTTGGTTAAATTACAAAATCTGAAGGTATATCATAATGGACCAAGGTCTTGGCTGTTCAGCAATTTACCGGTGCAACCTCCCCTGTTCGTATTTTTTTCATAAAAAAGGCGTTTTTCCAGTTATTACTCATACAACATTTTCTTTAAGCCTAAATAGAAAAAGTAATGATTTTTATTTAATAAACATATGTTTGTATTAATAGAGACTATTAATTTAATAACTCAACAGCCCTGAAGAAACATATTGTGAGCATATTCATTTAAAACAAATAAAACTCCGTCTGACGGTGGTGACACTAATCTGACGGTGGTGGCATTGGCCTCATTATTCCAAAATGTATACCACTCAAGTCAATGGCTTCTTGCTTAAACTTTATGTAAATATTTGGTCAAAAAAAAACCAATCCTGAGCACTGTGATGAACAAATATCAAATCATAACTTCCTAAAATACATAAAACCTGACAGAAAAGACAAAAAACCTGACAGTGTTGACACGTTATGGTTGTCACAGTAGCAGTGTCCAAAAATATGAAGAAGTTTAAGAGAAAATAGCAAACATACAGAAGCTTGAGTGATCTTGAAGCATACACTAGAGCTGAAGGTTTGAAAATGGGGTCCTCAGGAATGCAGTTGACCCTGTAGTTGTCTGATTTTATTGCTTTTTAAAAATATCTGATGGTGGTCACGAATATTTGGGACACATTTTGAGCAATCACAAAATAATAGTAAATATTGTTCAAAACTCACTGGTTGTAGTTTTTAATACATATTACAATGTACTTGTCACCAGCCGGAGCGGGCTACTAAATGCCCCTCCGGCGCGTTCCACCTCGAGGAGGTCCCCAAAAGCACCTCAATGACCAATAAGACGAACACAGGTAAGTAAGTTAAAACAAATTTTAAGTTATTTAAAATGCTCTGAGCAAGGGGGAGGGGCAAGGGGTAATATTAAAAAGTCTCTCTTCTGTCCTCCACAGATCTTCGGGGGTAGGGGCCAAGTGCCAGACCGGGCACTACTGAGCACGGGAAGGGGAGAGGGGCCGAGAGGGGCGGAGTTCCTCTTCTTGGTCCTACTATCCGTTGCGTGCTCCTTGGCTCCTGGAGGCAGATCAAACAGAGCTTTAAAAGACTGTGCTGGGTTTTTGTGACAGTTACCTGTTCGGTTCTCCGTTGGTTGTCTCGCGACTGGCTCCAATGGCCTCCCGACAGGGAAACAGGTAAGTATATGGCCCTCTCTGCGACCGTGAACTAACTCTCTTTCTCTTCGGCTCCTTTTCTGCAGGACACCGAGGCCACTCTTCTCCGTCCGCAGCCGGCCGGAGTCTCTTCCTGGGCCGGGGATCGACTGTGGTCACAGACACACAAGAAACAGGTTAACAGGGGGACTCACTGTGCACCAAGGCCTCTCGTTGGCCTAAGGGGGCTGGAGAGCAGGATGATGTAGTGACCACCACTCTACTTTACCCGATAGGTTACCTCGAGGGCGTCACTAGCCTGGGCCAGGGGATATGCCAGGTGGACAGGGCTCTGCTCGGCGTGCAAGGCGGGACCTACGGGACACTCGGGTAAGGTAAACTTTAACTCATCCTAAGGTGGCTGGGCAGTCGACGGGACAGGTATGTTTCTTCAGGTAAGTGTTAAATTCTTACTCATAGCTCGGCTCTATAGTGGCTCTGTGGTTCAGTGGGATACAATGCTGCAACGACAAGACAGTTTCACATACAGATAGCTCTCAGCTCTATTCTCTACTGACGTACAGCTTTGGTAATTGCAGGACCCTTTGGGGTGCGTGTGGCTCTTATAGTGGACTCTAAGTGGCTCTGCAGGACAAGGCGGCCTAGGGAAGTATAGCTCCGCCTTCATCGCTCAACGACGTCTCGATCGTGTCAGCGGGACCGTACAGGTATGTATACCCTTATTTTAAGCTTTTAACTCCACAGGTTCTTCAGGTAAGTATGGCTCTTAACTTTACTCTCTTGCCTCACTCTAGACACAACACAGCAGTATTACAGCTTAGGTGAATAGAAAAGGATGTACATCACCTGGCCTTGGCCCACAGCGAGAAACAGGTAAGACGGGGAGGTGAAGTCTGTCACGGACCGAGCGCCTCTGCTCGCTCTCAGGGTCAACACCCAATCCCTGCGCTGGTGGGACAGGTGGCTAGACTTCCTCTCTGTGTGCGAGTTGCACACCACAGACAGTAGGTATCTCCACAATGCTTCTACTTCCTGTACTTCCTACTAGGGTCCTTCCCACAGCATACAGGCTCAAGACGCGCAGGCGGGGGGAGTAACAATTACGTCCTCGATGGTAGACACGTCCCAGCGGCTCCGCAGTGTGCCTCGCAGCAAAACTGGTATTTCCTAGGGGCGGTATGAGCAACAGGGACACAGCACAGCACTGCAAATGCTTCAAGTGCGCACACGTCAATAATGCACTCTCATACATGGCACTCCACAGTTCTAATAGTGAAAATTAGGGCTCATACCTCCACACTGATCAGTACACTTCACTGGGGAGCTGATGTTTCCAATTGCGGCCGCGGGCACTCTGGACGGATGGCGCGAGTCCCCGCACTACGCTCTGGGTATCCTCCAATCCTCTGGCTCACCCAGCGGCTTCAGATTCCACGGTAGGGCCACTACGTAACACACTTTACACACAGCAATGACTGTTCGTAGCTCAGAGTTTTCAACACAATACAAGAGGCATCGGTAATCACGGATCGGTTATGGTATTCTCTCCCCTTTAGGGTCGTTCTCTCTACTCCAACGTTATCCTGAGAAGTCGCCGGCTGTACACACTCTCCTTTAAGGATCGCCCTTCGTATCTGTCTTCAACACAGATTAGTACTTCTACGTGAACACATATCACTTTTCAGATGTATGGTGCTTCAAACCTGCTTCCATAATCGATCCTTCCATCTCTGTTTTCCTCTAACAGGTCCGCTCTCTCTCCACTTCCTCTTCGTCCACTTCACTGCCACTTGCCACAACGCCGCTACAACCACCGTCAACAACGGAGGAAAACAACTGCCACTAACTCATGTTTCACATGCTCCTTATAAGCTTCCTCTTCCTCCGAATCTTCCAATCAGCGTTCGCCACGCCGACGCTCTCACCTGTCACTGGTTTCCGCTGATTTCGTCGCCCGGGGCAACCCGGAAGTGTCGGTGTTTGCATACATCAGTCTGTTCTTCCCAACTTTTGGTTCCGCCCAGATAGTCACTCGTGACATCCTCTTTCATGTGGTAAATATATTATTCAATTCAATTATTACTTTTGGCTTTTTTAATCAAGTTGAAATGATTTTCTCTTAACCGAGGACAGCTGATTTTGTAGGCAATGGGCCAGCATATAATCATTAAAAGAATAAAAAATAAAACTAAATCTATAAAAGAACCTTACATATGTGCAAAGGACCCCCTGATTTTAATATTGATTCCCTTTCTTCATGAAAATATTATTAATTTCCAACAGAATTAGCACTTTTCTTAGCGGGACATGTTTTTGCCAAAGTTTCAAGAAACAGTGATTTGTAGAACTTTATAAGCATTGTACTGTATGTCACCCTGTATTTTGAGTTGTTTTGATGCAGTAATGTATGTGAAGTAATATATTTCCAAAAATGTTTGGAATTTGCATATTCAAGAGAATGAGTTCTATTTTAAATACTAACACACATTGAAGCTCTCAAATTCATTATATTGAAATTTAAACTTTGAAATTTAGCATCAATTTTGTGTTGCATTAATGTTTACAAATATGCTAAACATCCTTGCATCCGATATGAAAAAACAAAACAAAATTGACGTCAGCATTCTGTGGGGTTTCTTTAGAAATTAGCTGTGTGTGTGTGTGTGTGTGTGTGGTTGTGATTGTTTTTCTAAAGCACATCATTTAACCACACAATCTTTATAAGTATGACTCATTATCACCTTAAATATTTGTTGTGGTGACTGCCTATCAGTCACTTACAGAGATGGTGGGAAAATAATGCTGTTTGACTCGTGTGACCAATATTGCTCATTGTTAGTTCATGTTAGCTATAATGCATTAACTAATGTTAACAAATACAACCCTATTGTAAAGTGTTACCATAAAATGCATAAATCAGCAAAACAACAAGCCTTTAATGTACATGTTGTTGTTGCAGTTGTTGGTTGTGATTGCCCGTTTAGTTCATGTCGGTCTATCATCTCCTCTAGGCTCCAAATATCTGTCAGTGTTGTCTCTACCCGTTTTCTGTCTGTCTCAGCTGCCATCTGCCCCAGTTCTCCCTTCCTCTGTGTGCCATCTTGTTCATCAGCCAGCCAGTTTGTTCTACTCCGCTGGGTTTCTGCATTTCTGAAGTGTAATTGTCTTTCCAAGAAACTTGCCAAAACTGCTTTGTTTGTGCCTGCACAGAATTCTAGTCATTCCTGATGTATCTCTATAATGTGTGCGTGTGTGTGTGTGTGTGTGTGTGTACCTGGTAATTATCACGTTGTGGGGACCAATTGTCCCCACAAAGATAGGAATACCAGTGTTTTTGTGACCTTGTGGGGACATTTTGATGTCCCCATGAGGAAACAAGCTTATAAATCAAACGGAATGATGTTTCTTGAAAATGTGAAGTAGTAGAAGGGTTTCTGTGATGGTTGGGGTTAGGGAATGGGGTAGGTAAGGGGAATAGAATACAGTTTGTACAGTATAAAATGCATTACGTCTATGGAATGTCCCCACAAAACATGGAAACCAGTGTGTGTGTGTGTGTGTGTGTGTGTGTGTGTGTGTGTGTGTGTGTGTGTGTGTGTGTGTGTGTGTGTGTGTGTGTGTGTGTGTGTATTTAAGAGATTAGATTTTTGTTTGGATTTTGTGTTGGCAAAATATTGCATATGTACATTATAGTCCAGAGCTTTACCATAGTCTTTCACTAAACCCACATTAACACTGGACATCATCAAAAGTAAATAATAATGTCCTGTAAATCAATCACTAGTCTTTAGGCGGTAAGTACTTTACCACAAAACACATTGGTCTTGACTGTTTCAATTGTCTTTTAGAAGAGGATTTAATTCACAATCTTTGTGCTATTCCCTAATAAATGGACCTTGAATAGTTTAGACAGAATTTTTAAAACAATGTTAAAAACATTTGACAGAAAACATAATACATCAGGTAATCCCTTCGTCAATGCTAATTTAGTCCCTGAAGGGGGGGTTGTTCTAATAATAAAATCGTTCCCAGTTCCTGTGGTGTGAACATTTACAAATTTTTATCTATTACCAATAATAACAGTTATTTAACTTCGTTTAAAAACTATGTTCATTACAATATCATTGTCAAATGTTAAGGATTATAAAGGCCTATTGAAAAAAAATGAAAAAAGTGTATAGTGGTGTCTGTCGTTACATTTTATGTGTACATTGGTTTCTTTTTTTGCAGTATTTTTATTTTCTAAAAAATATAATGAAATTACACCAAAACTACAATGACAATTAAGCTATAATAAAACACTGTTTATAAAACGGCTCGTTCTGGTTCTTCATTCTGATTGGTTGAAACGCGTTCTAAGCCATGATAAAATACCCCGGTAAACCCACGGTTCAGACCGCATCACAAGTATCACCAGTGCCGCTGCTGGCCATTTTGGTGCCCTAAGCATAATTCCTTTATAATGCCCCCCCACCCCGACCCTGAGAATAAAAACTTTGTTTTTGCCAGTTTAATTTTTTATTACCAAACATATAACTTAAAAGCAGAAAGTAACATCTCCACAGCTTAAGCCAACACACACTACACATTTGAAAGTGCAAACTTTTATAGAATAGCAAAATAGAGAAAAATTACCAAACTTAAATTATCAAAATAATCCAGACATGTTTTTCCCAAGTACAATGTCACTTTAAATAAATTACATTACATAAACATCAATAAGTAAACAAGAATACTCAGTATTCTTAAATAAAACAAAGATTCAGATAACTAAGTGTCACAGTAATGTTTGCTTCATATCATATATAATGACGTTTTATATTCATATATATTTAACAGTCAGGAATTGTTAGCCTACCATGTGCACTGACTGCTACTTTTACTGAGAAAGTATTAACCACTGTCACGTCAAAATAAACCACAAAATAAACTAACGTTACTGCTCAATATCTAAAGAAACATAGTAAAGAAAGTAACAGCTGCGTCAGTTATTTGTAAACTGCATATAATGCATAGGTAATGTTTTACAGTAAAATCTCAATTTAACTTGCACTGAAGTTATAAATTATAACAACATAGTTTGCTAACATTAATGTCAGCACAGCAAGTTCGAGGCGCATTACTATTAGCAGCAGCTGCAGCCCATGCGCATTTCCATTATTTAGGATTGATTAAACATGGACTTACCTGCAAGTGATGCACGCGCATCATCCCGCAGTTTCTTCTTTTTTTCCGATCCTGACTCCTACTTATTTTTCGGGCCATTTCCAAAAGTTGCCTACTGTCTGGCCGTTTCTCAATCCGAAGGCTGCAGCCTGCGCGAGGTCGCATATGCAGGCAGCAGGCTGCATACGTCATCAAGCCTGGTTTATTTCAGTTAACTAAACATTACATTAGCACTTCATGAGCATATTACAAAAATTTACGATTAACTAAGAATAATAGTCAACTTTATAATCTTTAATATTACGAAATAAGAACGTTTTGATGACGTATGCAGCCTAGAAATGCAACCTCTGGAGGCTGCAGCCTTCGGATTGAGAAACGCCCTCTGTCAAACTTCGTCTGGCGCCCGCGCGATTAACCGGCATGGACCATCAAAGGCTGGGGGGCATACTTTCTATTAAATTATCTCGTTCCCTATTTTTTGTAACATACACATGGATAAAAAGTGCCTAATAATTTTTCTATAGGCTAATGAAATAATTTCAGCATTATAATTTTTTTTCATTAGGCTATTATTTTTGGTGCCCCCTTAGCAGATGGTGCCCTACGCACAGCGCGTGATGCGCGTTATGGGAGCGGCGGGGCTGAGTATCACTGCGCCACTGTTGCTGCGTACTGATTTATGAAAATAAACACCACAGTCTTTAATCATATTTTAATTTTTCTACCTTTGCACAATTATGGTGATATCCAGATAAATGTCAATAAATATTGTTGAGTCATTTCGTCAATAAAGAGAAAACGTTCTCTGAGTTGTTTTGTCTTATTGATATTTCCGCTATTATCCACTAGATGGCAATCTTACCCAACTTAAACACTGACACATTCACTCGACACAACAGCGTTGAATCTGACCTCTTACTAAAGTTCTTCACAAAAATGGAATTATCTCCGCTTTTAGCTGAAAATTTGAGAGGTGATAACTGATAAGAGAACAAATGAAGGTAGGCTGAAAGTTTTTTGTTTTTTTTTTTTTTTTGGAAAGCGGTGGGACTGTTCTTTCATTTGATATTTTATGTTTATTTAAAGAAGATAATTTTTCTGTAAGGCATTAAACTAAAACTGGGTGGCAACTTTAAAAAAAACGCTGACGGGGAAAGAGTTAAGCATGCTTCCAAGCATATTTGATCATCACTTCAACAGCTGCACGATATAAATGTTAATGTATATTTTAGATGAATGTTGATTTATAAAAATAAACACCACAGTCTTAAATCATACTCCGCTTCGCGTCGTGCCTAACAACGGCCCTTAGCTGTTATAAAATGCACGGGTAACCCACTGCTTCTTGGGGTTTATTGCTTTATTTTAAATCCAAAATATGTCACATACTGCTGTTGCTGCTGCATAAATCATGAAACTTTTTTTTTACTAATCGCACCACAATATCTCACATTACTGCTGTAGAGAGTGAAGTTTTGCAGAATTCAGTGGATCAGGATGTAAAAGGTGAGCGGCAATAAGAGAAAGAGAAGATTCTGTGTGACGCTCTTAGCACTGTTACACAGAATCCCCTGACAACATGAAGAGCTCAAGTAATCTGCATTCACTTGTAGAGCAGCATCACAGATGGATTTAGAGATGCATCCTTTAAAAGTCTGAGACTCAGCAGTTACTATTGTAAAGAAAACAAAAGTTGATTAAGTGAATCATTCAAAACTTGACAACACAAATAATCTGATATAACACACATACACATACAAAACATTTTAAATACATTAGCCTATCCTATGTAAAATATATGACAAATATATTTCTGTGATAACTTGATACAGTAAATTAGAAAACCATGTTCTCTGATTCATGTTATCACATATTGATATGTCTTGAACAAATAGTGCAATTAAAATGTAACCTAATCTACTATAATAATGCAAAGGCAGACAGAAAAAAATCACTTGATTGTCACCTGTAGCTTTAAAGCAGTAGTCTTCATCTCCTAAACAGTTTAATTTGTTGAAGCAACTCTGTCCATCACAGTAGTAACATTGTTTTCCATTGGGACTGTTAGAGGAATCTGTTGAAGAAACAAATCTTATTCTTTCATTTTATGGAATACCTAAACTTAATCCTATAGCATATGTACTGAATATCTATATAGTGATGTGTATTAAAGACATACCTGGCGACTCTTCACTATTACAAAGGTCTGTGTCACAACACTGTGAAGATGTAACTGTCCTGACAACTCCATTGTTAACAGATGCATCTATACAATTCTCTTTCACTCCACAACCCTTAATCTGCTTTACAACTTCAGGGCCACCTAAAAAAAATTATATGATTAATGTTTAACACCTGACCATTGTGTTTTGTATAGCAAATTTTGTGTGTGTGTGTGTGTGTGTGTGTGTGTGTGTGTGTGTGTGTGTGTGTGTGTGTGTGTGTGTGTGTGTGTGTGTGTGTGTGTGTGTTGCCAGAGAGGTTACTAATATTCTGAAATACAGACATCAATTTCTGCTTCTCAACTACTGATAATCTTGAGATACGTATCTCTACTCGAGAAGACAAGACCATACGATCAAACTACAGTTTATAAGAAAATAAGAAATGAAATACAACAGATTTTTGTCAGAATTTCAGTAATTTCATACACTGTAAAAATACTTTGCTGCCTTAAAATTTTTTGTTAAATCATCTCAGATTTACAAGTAATGTCAACAGAGATGAGTTGTCTCAACTTATAAAATATAGTTGAGAAAAGTCAACTTACAACTCACCTGTAGTTATAACAACTCATCTCTAGTCAAGATAAATAATAGTAAGTTGAAATGACTTGTAAATCTGAGTTGATTCAACAAAAAAATTTAAGGCAGCAAAGTATTTTTTTACAGTGTAGATAATATACACACACAAATAGTCTGCTTTGAAGAAACTCCTTTCACTTGCATTAGTTTATGAAGAGTTCAGATGCAAAACCCATCTGACATGTTTTCTTGTAAATGAGCATTTATTTATCAGGCTGTTATGTTTAGGTTAAGTAATTCTCTGTTATGGTCCTGAAAAGGTTACTAGTCAGATATTGAAATGCCTTATTTTCACAGATGTCACTTTAGTGATTTCACCAAATTTGGCTGTCTTTAGCTGCAAAACCCTCTAATGGCTCTATCATACAATCAGCGCAATACCGCGCAATGCGCAACGCAAGTGTCTTTTGCAAATTTCAATCCGGCGCAATTATCATTTTCATGTTTAGCGCTAAGTTGTTTAAAGTCGCCATGAAACGGAAGTAGCGATTGCCTTATTTTCCCCGTGGTGACGTATATCCGAATGAAACGGCTTTTGAGATGAAATAAGGCAGGGCTGGATTTGAATTTGTCCATCGAGATCTGATTGGATCGTTTCAAGTTGGGTCGTGTTGCTAATTGCTGTGATCTTCTCCCAGACCCCGCCCACCTGCCATATTTATGACCAGAAGTAAAAAGAGATCGTTTTGAGGAGGGGAGGAGATTTGCATTGTTGATTAAAGATTATGAGCACACACAAATTTTTTAAAAATAATGAAGCTCACAGATAAGTCATTTGTTAATAATAGCACAATTTTAAAAAATAAATATATAGTTTTTCATTTCAATTTTATTGCGACTTTAAATAGCAAATGCATTTGCGCCCAATTTTGCACCCATTGGCGTTCTGGTCTGAACACAAGGTGTTCAGGCGCAATGTTGGCGCGTTACTGTTTTGAGGCATCTAGAATAGACTACGCCATTGAATAACTTTAACCTGCTTTAAAGTCTAAAGTCAATGGGGCAATGTAATGCTTTTCAAAGCACTCATGGTGCTGTCCGAGTGCTGAAGGCTCTCCACACGTTTGTAAATTCTTTATCTCTTTTTTTGTTACAAATAAAGTATTTTTAGAGTACAAACCATTTCTTGCATATTTGTAAATTATTTTTTGAGATAACACTGACTGATCATGTAGGCTAGGGATGGGCAACTTCGGTCCTGTGTTTAATTATGGTTGGAGCTAAACTCTGCAGGACACCGGCCCTCCAGGACAAAAGTTGCCCATCCCTGGCCTACATGATCAGTGTTATCTCAAAAAATAATTTACAAATATGCAAGAAAAGGTTTGTACTCTAAAAATACTACTGTATAGTGGGGCCCAAAATGATAAAGTATGGAAACCACTGCTTTAGAGGATGTAACCTCCAGAGGATGTGAAGGACACAACCTTCTGAAATGAGACACTGTGTCCCATTTCAAAGGCTGCGACCTTCTAAGGACGTATTTTAAGACCGATTGCATCAAGGCAGGGCGACTTGAGGCTAGTAAGGACGTGCCAATTCAAAGGATGCTTAGAATGAAGCCTCAAAATGTGTCCTCATTTCTCCGTGCTGTTAAGGATAGAACGAATGGATCCTTGACAGCCGAGGATATCCCAAGAGTCATTGCGCGCCCGCAACAGCTGAATATAATGGCTGGATATTCTAAAAGAAACAATTAAAACCTTTATTAAATAAAAGTGTATTTATCAGAAAAAAATTTTTCTTGTCACTGTTTTAGTATTATAAGTTATTCTTTTTATGTTGCGTATATTTCTACACTCTAAAAAATATTTAACCCAGGGCTGGGTAACTGTAAGACAGAACACATTTCTGGGTTAAAATGACCCAAATAATGGGTTGTTTTAACCCAACTGCTGGGTTATTGTTAATCAACCATGTTGAAACAACCCAGTAGTTGGGTAACTTTAACCCAGAAATGTGTTGTGTCCTATAGTTACCCAGCCCAGGGTTCAAAACAACCCAATATTTTTTTGAGTGTAAGGTTGATTAATTTGATATACTGTTGAATAGTTTAATCTACATCAATGATACTTTCTAAAATAAATTAACATTTTTCTGATTTCATATTTATTTTAATAAGTCAGAAACGTCTCCGCTGAGTCCCGCTGACAGGCGTGGTGGGTGCGTGCAGCAGGTGACGCCAATTATGGGTCTTCCGAAGGTTAGACCGTCTCATTTCAGTTCTCTTCGCGAACTTCTGAGACTTCCACCTTGAATAACACAGTCTCACACCCATGGCGTCAATATTTGACGACACTTGACCATGCGTCAATATGTTGACGCAGAGGGTATACCTTTCGCGTCATTTTTTGACGAACTGGGGACTTCAATACTATTAGGTACGCGAAATTAAACAGTTGTCACCTGGCATTGGGGTTAGGGTTAGGTTTGGGTAGGGATGTCATTATGTAAATCTAACCCTAAACCGATGCGAAAATGGTAGAAAATGGTAAGAAATTAGGAAAGAGAATGCAACGGACTTAATAGTATTGAAGTCCCCAGTTCGTCAAAAAATGACGAGAAAGGTATACCCTCCGCGTCAACATATTGACGCATGGTCAAGTGTCGTCAAATATTGACGCCATGGTTGCCTTGAAAGACCGAGTGCTCACCTTTTAAGGTCTCATCCTTATAAGGTTGCAGCCCTTGAATTGGTATCAGCTAGTATATCTACTATAACAAGTATATCAAGACCTGTGGGGACAATTTTAGGTGTGGCGGGCAACAATGGCAGAATTAATGTAGCAGAACAGATATTAACTGCATGCTCTTAACATTTATCATATACACCATCAAATACTTTCACTTCAAATCCGCTTAATCTTAGCCTCATGCCATTCAAAAATACCGGTTTCATGGCAGAATTTGTTAAGAGTGATAAAACAATGATAATTTACAAGAAAACAAGTTGGATGCACTACACATGAGCTTTTTAGGTTTTTTACAGTTTAGCATAATTAAAAAAATTCAGTTGAGTTAAGCTAACATTCATGTTAAATGACCATATTTCTATTGGTAGTTTATAATATTTCAGTAAATTTATCCTCCATCATACTGAACTCACCAATGATTTGTACAGATGTTATACTTAGACATGTGGCAGTGGCAGTGTCCGGACACGTCGTCACTTTCTGTCTTTCACAAGAACCCATATCTAAACACTCATAACATTGGAGTGAATGTCCTAAAAAAAGAAACAGAATGAGGTAAAAAAATCCATTTTGTGAGTAATAAAACATTAAATAGGCTTTTGTGATTTGTACCTCCAGTGAAAAGAGCGCAGAAGAGAACAATGAATATTTTCAGTTCCATCTTTGGTCAGTCAGGAGGTGAATAAAATCACAAACCCTTTCAGTGGCTTTTATATGAATGATCAAAAAAGGGGGCGAGGCTTTGATGAGAAAAGGAAATTTAAATACAAGGGGCGTAATGTTAATTTTGGACATAAATAAAATTCTCTTTAGAGCCACATTGTCACAAAGGTTTATTACTGTTTAAATAATATTTACAAAACTAATTTTGTTGTCATAATCTTTTTATAAAGGTTACAGGTAAAAAACAACAAATGTACAAGTACAGACAGCTCAGTGTGCGCTATACTGTACATATAAACGAGTCCAGACACACAAAGTTTAAATTTGCTCATCCGCTTAACATGAGATTGTCATATATTAAGAGAAAATGCATAAAACGGTTGATATAAGAACGTTTTCTTCCTCACCACCGGTGGCCTGCAATCATGACATGATGATGAACATCACGTGTTGTCATTTACCAAACCCCTTTCCTGACATTTACGCCTTTCCAACTTACAAATGAGGTAAACAACAGAAGCTTTGTTTATTTGTCTATACCTGTAAATACTCAAATAGCATCCGCACTTCTAAACACATTTTTACTGTAAATTAGCACCCGATTTTTGCACCACATTGTTTTATTGCCTTACACATTTAATAAACATTTTTAATAAATTATGTTATGTTACACCCCTTCCTTACACATTTGAATGTAACAAGTGTACAAACTAAATGTTGTCTAGGTACTATGACAAACAAAATTTTAACTTTTATCTGGAGAGAAAAAATAAGAACTGCTTACCTGGTAGCCATCTTGAGTGTCACTGTCAATTATGTCCCTTCCAACATTTTTTTTTTAATATTAATTCCTTGAGGATTTTCAATGATTGAAAATTGTTGCAGAGGATGAGAAAATTGGTTTTGGACACATTTATATTCCTTATTATTGTCTCTGCATTTACCAATGATCACCAAATACCACATGTTTCTTTACTCTAAATGTTTATAGTATAACATGCACTGAAGCTTTTTACTTTGTAGAAATTTTTAATTATAAATATTTTCATGTCAAAGAACCAAAATCCAGTCATGGACACGTTGCAGTAATCAAAATTTCCCATTAAATGTTGAAACAAATTGGTTTGTATGATGTCATTTGAAATCATGTGCAAAATAGTACATGAAGAGATGTTTGTAACTGTATGCTTCTTATTTTGATAGCATTTACTTTTTTTATCAAAATGTTTCATGACACCTCATAAGTCTAATTTCGCGAGAACCCCCCATACACACAAACAAATTATTTCTTTCAAGATTTTAAAATTAGATGACATTTCAATGTTACATACAAAGGACCAGATTTACTAAATGGGGCAAATTAGCATGAGAGCGCAATTTCAAAAAAGCGTAGATGGGAGTGGTAATATCTGCGGGTTATTTATTTAAAATATGCAAATTGAATAACACAGACACAACAGCTGATTTCCATAATGACCAACGCAATCTACTAAGAGCAGTGCAGTTTAGTTCACAAAATACAAATAAGCAGAGCTGATGCTCTTGCAGGTAATCTAACGCCTGATGAGCTTGAGTTCAGCACCCTGACATCTTATCCGAATATTTAGGGTGAAATCACAGCTCAGAAATTAACATATGATATTTTTTTAGTACCACCTCGGTTGAGGTTCCAAGTGAGCTGAGCTGATACCATGAGGTGAAAAGACTGTAAATCACTGATTGGTCTGAGAGAATCGTCACTCCCAACGTCACATTAGTTTTACCTTTGTGCTTGCGCTGTCTCGAGCAAACCTGTTGTCATAGTTGTAAGTTCCTAAACTCCAAGGACATGCAAAGATTTGTTTTTTTCTTTCCTTGGCATTATATAAAAAAACTGCTTGGCATTATATAAAAAAAACACTGTTAAAAATAATACATAATACAATCATTTCGTCAATGCTAATTTAGTCCCTGAATAGGAATTAGTCCCAGTTTAACCTTAGCCGCTATATTCTACTGCTTATATTATCTATTGATTTTCTGTGTTCTCCTTTACATCTACTCATGTAAAGCTGCTTTGCAACAATTAACACTTGTGAAAAGCGCTATATAAATAAAATTTAATTGAATTGAATTTCTGTGGTGGGAACATTTTAAAAGCAGGTACCCGCCGTGCAAATGGGGCTGTAATCATTGAGGTAAATATCTGCATTACGCCGTTGTTTTTAAAATGCTGAGTGAATTGTGTTAAAAGCACAGGATTTTTTTTTAAGTTGTGTGTCCTGTAAATAAATTATATTCTTTGAACAAAAATATATGCAGATGCCTGCATCTGTATGACTATCTGCTGCCACCTGTTGGTTCATACCAATAATTACAGTTAGTTTATATACTTTGTTCATATCATTATTACATTTTGTCAAAGGCTTATTTAAAAAATAGAAACAAGTGTAGAGGTGTTGTGGTTAGATTTTATTTCATGTTTTCTCTGTTTGCAGTATATATTTTTTTTACTAACAATATAACACCACAAAATAAAATGATGATTGAGCTATATTAAATAAAACATTGCTTTTTAACCCAAAATATATCACATACTGCTGTTGCAGTGATAAGATGCATAAATCATAGTTTTTTTTACTAATCCCACCACAATATCTTATTTTTTTGGGCCATTTCGTTTGCCTTTATTGATAGTAAGTAATGGAGAGGTGACAGGAAAGGACAGGGTGAAGAAAGGGGTATGGGATCGGCAAAGGACCTCGAGCCGGGATTTAAACTCGGGTCGCCGAACGTGTGTTTGCACCATATGTCGGAGCACTGTCCACTACACCATCGGCTCCAACATCCCACTACAATATCTCACATTACTGCTGTAGAGAGTGATGTTCTGCTGAATTCAGTGGATCAGGATGTAGAAGAAGAGCGGCCATAAAAGAAAGAGGAGATTCTGTGTGACGCTCTTAGCAGTGTTACACAGATTTCTCTCACAGCATAAGAAGCTTGTGTAATCTAAAGTCAATTGTGCTTTCGCATCACAGACAGATTTAGAGGCACATCCTTTAACAGTCTGAGACACAGACCCATTAGTTGCTAATGTAAAGAAAACAAAAAGCGCATCAAGTGAATCATTTAAAACTTGACCACACAGAAATCTGATTAAACACATCTAGAATACATACAGTATATATTCATGGTTATGGATTTCACAAAAAATGTTAAATACATGACCCTATCCTATGATAAATATATTTCTGTGATTACTAGATACGTTAAATTAGAAAACCATGTACTTTGATTCATGTTATCACATATTGATATGTCTTGAACAAACAATGCAATTAAAAATCAAATCAACTATAATAATGCAAAGAAAGATAGAAAAATGACTTGAGACTCACCTGTAGCTTTAATGCAGTAGTCTTCATTTCCTAAACAGTCTAATTTGTTTGAACAACTCGTATCATTACAGTAGTAACATTGTTTTCCATTATAGTTGTTACAGCTGTAATCTGTAAAAGAAGCAAATCTTATTCTTTCATTTTATGCAATACATAGACTTAGTATATGTACTGTATTGTGTGCATAAAAGACATACCTGGGGCATATTCACTATTACAAAGGTCTGTGTTACAGCACTGTGTAGATATAACTGTCCTTGTATCTCCAATGTTAACAGATCCACTTATACAACTTTCCATCATTTTACAACCCTTATACTGCATTGTACCATTATTGCCACCTAAAAAATGAAATACTTATTATAGAAGTCTGCTTTATAGAAAGTCTCTTCACTTGCATTTGTTTGCTGCATACAGATGAGGACATTAAGAAGTTTATTCATTTTTGTCAGAGATTTGTGGTATGGTAAGCTGTAATAATAAAATAATACTGTATACACTCACTTAAAGGATTATTAGAACACCATACTAATATTGTGTTGGACCCTCTTTTGCCTTCAGAACTGCCTTAATTCTAAGTGGCATTAAATCAACATGGTGCTGAAAGCATTCTTTAGCATCTTGCAGTTGATGGAGATTTGTGGGATGCACATTCAGGGCATGAAGCTCCCGTTCCATTACATCCCAAAGATGCTCTATTGGGTTGAGATCTGGTGACTGTGGGGGCCATTTTAGTGCAATGAACTCATTGTCATGTTCAAGAAACCAATTTGAAATGATTCGAGCTTTGTGACATGGTGCATTATCCTGCTGGAAGTAGCCATAAAAGGATGCGTACATGGTGGTCATAAAGGGATGAACATGGTCAGAAACAATGCTCAGGTAGGCCGTGGCATTCAAACGATGCACAATTGGCACTAAGGGGCCTAAAACATTCCTACCACTACTAGCCTGCACAGTGATAACAATGCATGATGGATCCATGTTCTCATTCTGAATGCCTGACCTCAGTAGTCACAACAACAATAATCAGGCACACTTGGATTAATCAGTTTGTCCAATAATGGCAGACAGGAAACAAGGAGCTGGCTGAAGTTCAGGAAGTAGTGTAGCTGAGCATAAAGCATATTAAACTTTTAAACTCTTAATTTAATTCATACAATAACAATGAAAATATAAACTACTCTCTTTTAAAAGAGAATTTGTTTATTTTTGTATTTCTAAATGTATTTTTTCGCAAATCTTTATAAAAAAATGTTTTTGTGGGTCCTTAGATTATACCCTTCTAAGTGGCTCGCAAAATTATAAAGTAGGGAACCACTGCTTTAGAGGATGTAACCTCCAGAGGATGTGAAGGACGCAACGTTCTGAAATGAGACACAGCCAGTATATATAGTATAACTAGTATATCCGGGCTTGTGTGGAGGATTTTAGGTGTGGCGGACCGCAGAATTAATGTAGGGGATACAGATATTAACTGGATGCTCTTCTTTACGCCATCAAATATTTTCAATTCAAATCTGCTTAATCCTGGCCTCAGGCCATTCATAAATACTGGATGGCAGAATTCAGTAAGACTGATTTAAAAATGCTAATTTACAATTTTTTGTGTTATGCTGTTTATCACATTATGGGGCGGTTTTCCGGTTTAGACTAGTCCTAGACTAACATAAATTTAAGAGCTGTCCAAACTGAAAACAACTTGCACTGACATATTTTAAAATACACCAGTGCCCTTTGTTTTGCACACAGAATGCACACAATTAATGTTTTTAGTAAAACATGTTTGTTAAAACTAGTTATACACTGCAAAAAATGATTTTCAAGAAAAAATTCTTAGTATTTGTCAGTAAAAATATCTAAAAATACTTAAATCAAGATGCTTTTTCTCGATGAGCAAAACGACCCAAGAAAACAAGTCCAGTCCCCAGACTCAAAAATATCAAACTTAAGTAATCTCGTGCACAAAACAAGCAAAAAAATCTGCCAATGGGGCAAACAAAAAAATCTTGAACATTTTTCTTAAAGCGTAACTAAACCCCTGGTCAAAGCCTGACTCCACCCACTGGCAATATTTGAAAAATGCAAGAAAAGTGGGCAGATCCCAATGGAGATAGAGGGGACGACCTAAGCTCGTACCAAGCATGTGGTGAGATTGTAACAAGGGCGTGGTGAGCTTGAACCTGCTTACATCACGAGTTACTTTTTGGACCCAACATCCAATAGGAAAATTCAACTGCAGTAGCCACTGTTCAACCTGAAGAGGGCAGCACTCAGACGTTTTTACACCATATATTGTAGTATTGAAACACTTTATATCCAAATGTCAAAAAACTTACTAAAATCAATGAACAGCACTAATAGAGCATCATTCTTACAGATCATTAACTTAAAAAAAGTTGGTTAAGGGTTTAGTTACTCTTTAAACACTAAATTCAAAAAAGAAAAAAAATTGCTTACCCCATTGGCAGATTTTTTGCTTGTTTAATGCACAAATTCACTTAAATTTGATATTTTTGGTCTAAAACTAGACTTATTTTCTTGGGTCGTTTTGCTCATCAAGATAAAGCATCTTAAAGGCGCTCTAAGAGGCCAGTCACATCAAAAGCGTTTATGGCAGTTACAGGCGCCTTTTTTTGAATGATATTCTATGGGCAGGGCGCGTTTGCGTGGTGTTTATGCGTGCCGAGCACCTTGCGTTTTTTTGCCGCCTGCCGCGCACACGTTTTTGAAGGAGCGCTGACAGCGGAGAAGCGCCCAACGTCATTCGCGTCTTTCCATTGTCCAATCGAATGAGGGGAGAGGCGGGCCTTACGTTGTGGTGAGTGAAGTTTACAGTTGCTTTGAAGAACCGGACTCCACTCGCTCACTCTCTCCTGCGTGTTTGTGCACCTCTCACCCTCAAACAAGGTCAGAGCAAGCGCCCTCTTTTTAAAGTTTCTGCTAATATGACAGTTAACAACAAAAGAGCGCTCACGCTTTAATATTTGTTTGACAAGACAGCTGACTCGGTGGTTGCTTAGCGATATGAAAAGCTGCGCCGCACTGCTCTTTTTTTTAAAAAGGCAGTGCGTCACGCCTTGCGTTTGCAAGCGTTTAAAGCGCTTTTGGTGTGACTGGCCCCTAAGTGAATCTGTGCAACGTCACTTTTTGTTGATGTTTGAACTGTTTTCAAACAAACGGAGCGTAGCTAACTCCTCCCGCTCCCCCTCCCTTCCGTGCTTTCATGAACGCGCCCAATCCCCACCCCCAAATCCTTCTTGTCGTTTATTGGCTGGAACACTTTGTTATGGTTTCTGTTTGTAGGTTTGGCCACTGTGTTTATATTGAAGTTTGTGGAGCCTGGACTGTCTACAGATCGCATATTTTTTACAGTTTGATCAGCGGTCAGGTAGCAAGCAGATAGTGATGAGATGTTTGCTGTATGTAACAAAAAATATTTTATATTTTGTTCAAATAATAACACAGAGATGTTACTAACACCGATTGTGTTGTTTTTAACACATCCGTTCTAAGAATGCATCTTTTTCAGTTTTTTACAGTTTAGCATAATGAAAAACATTCAGTTGAATTAAGCTTAACATGCATGTTGAATGACCCTAATTTCCATTGATAGTCTATAATATTGCAGTAAATGTATCCTCCATCATAATGAACTCACCAGCGGACTGTACAATTCTTGAACTTGCACATGCCGCAGTGTTCGGACAAGTCATCACGTTGCCTTTACAAGGAGGACCCATTACATCTAAACACTCATAACATTGGAGTGAATGCCCTGAAAAAAAAAACAGAATGAGGTAGAAATATTTTGTGACTAATAAAACATTAAATAGGCTTTTGTGTTTTGTACCTCCAGTGAAAAGAGCGCAGAAGAGAACAATGAAGATTTTCAGTTCCATCTTTGGTCAGTCAGGAGGTGAATAAAATCACAAACCCTTTCAGTGACTTTTATATGAATGATCAAAAGAGGACGAGCCTATGATGAGAAAAGGAAACTAAAATAAAGTTTGATATTGACATTGGTGGGGACATAAATAAAATTGTCTTCAGAGCCACACTGTCACAATAGTTTATCACTGTTTACAATATTTGTTGTCATAATATTATTTATTAAGGTTCTTATTATTTTTAACTTTTTTGTGATGCCAGTGAAAATTCTGGCAGAGAAAGTTCAAAACTGAACCAAAAAAATCCTCAAGATCTGCTCCAGAAAAGAATGTAACAAATTACTTAAATGCAAAACACAGTATTATTTACTAATAGGGCTGGGCGTTTATTTCACCTGCGATTGTCATGCGTATCCCATAAAGCCGGATCCGTGATTAGTAGAAAATAGGCATCACCTGCTTTCAGATGGAGCGACATTTAATACACAGGGGTGCATTGCATTTCTTAAACAATGATGTATCTCGCTGCTGAACCACCATAGTATGATGCATAGTTGGAGTCAAGACTGTTTCCGGAGTTACTTTATCACACATTCATCGTTTGAACCATGTTGGTTCAACAATATAGTTGATGATGTCACGTGATAGGTCCTAATTCATCTGTTCGAATCAATTTAATGTCAGATTATTGCTTTAAATAATGTACATTGCATTTAAAGACTGATTTTGTTATTGTGATTTAGTTCTCTGTTGTTTTATTTCAATATGCGCAAGTTCCTTCTTACATCACTCCTCCAAGGGATTCCCCAGGGTCATAAATCCCTGATGCAGGGTTCACACCAGACGCGGTAGAGACGGCAAGCGCGAGTGATTTACATCTTAAGTCAATGCAAAGATGTGATCCGCGCCAATTAAGTGTTGCAGTGGGAAAAGTTGAAAAATCTGAACTTCGACGGATTTCCGTGCCTTGTTAGCCAATCAGGACCTTGCTGTAGTAGTGATGTGATTACAGGAAGCAAGCGGGGCCTCTTTAATTCTATTTACAAACTAAAAGACGTAAAATGGACTTTGTACATATTTTTTCTAATGAATATAGAATGCACTTCATGTTATTTTGTTGAAAAGCATGATCAATTCAAGTCTACATATCATAATAACAAGGAACTATACTTCTAACTACAGGTCAAGAGCTGTACTTCCAACCACACAAGTTTGCGATGCATTGTTCGTTTGAACTATGGTTTTAGGAATGACTGAACTTGTGATGTTAGTTGACTAACGATGCTTTTGCGTAACGCACCCCTGAGCTGTAGTTCATCGACAAGCAAGGCAATTAGCGAATCACCTGCAATAATGAATTCGATATTGCACAGCTTGTCAGTGAATGAAACAACAAGCAAAAAATTTAATTTCTAACACCATACTGTACAGACAGCTCAGTGTGCACTTTATTGTACATATAAACGAGTTCAGACATCCGCTTAATATGGTTGTCATATATTGGGAGAAAACAACTTGTCCTATATTTTGTGCATAAAAAGGTTGATATAAGTATTTTCTTCCTCACCACTGGTGGCCTGCAATCATGACGTGATGATGCACATCTTGTGTTGTTGACAGAGATTTAATTTCGTAACCCAATTGCAGCCTACGTCAGACAGCGAGTAGATAAAGCCAATCATAAAAGCGATGTGCGTTGGAGAGGCGGGAATCAATAAAGGCAAAGCCAATCACATAGTTACAGAGGCGGACTCGTTGCAGAGAATGAGATTTGTTAACCGGTTGTTAGGGATGGGCGATATGGCCTAAAATCCATATTGCATTATACATTGCAGCCTCTTGCGATAGCGATATGTATTGCAATATAATAATTTTAATAGACTCATTTCAGAACAGGTTATATAGACCCTTAGAAAAGCCAAACTGCTAAAAAAGTAAGTAAAAGTAAACCGTTATGGCCAGATTAGTCTTGATACCTCTCTTAGCTGGAACTTTTGCCTGACACACTCTACAGCAGGGGTGTCCAGACTTTTTTGTGTGGTGATCTGCTTTTAAAATGATAAAGCCGACAAGATCTATCTGCTTAAAAACACAGTTAATTATTTTTATAACACTATACTGCATATACTGCATGTTTCACAATTACTAGACCATAATGCCAATTTCGCGCGTGGAGCAGCAGTTAACTTATGTGCGATCTACCAGCATTGCTGTATTGGACACCCCTTGCTCTACAGAGTAAATTTTCCTGCTGCTTGTTGGACGGCTTAAATCCAAATAATAGATGTTGCATCAGTCTTTTTCACGAGCTCCTCTGTTTCGCTGACGCTTTCATCCATGTTTATTCGGCTGCAGCTCGTGGCTCTAAAGTTTGCGGGTAGATTGCGTCATCAACACGCATTATCGCGATAGTGCAATAGATTTAAAATCTCTATCGTATGCCAATTTTGTATCGTTTATATTGCATATCGTTTATATTGCCCATCCCTACCGGTTGTGTACCATAGATTATGTTATTTTTACAGAACGCGGTTTTAAAAGATTTAAACCTCATTTTAATGATTCCTGTGTAAACAAATGTTAAATAAAATAAGTAAAAGGTAAAAAACACAAGGCACAGACGGACATCAGTGGTTATATGTAAATATAATGTAACCGTACATTTTTGCTGAAATATAAACGAGGGTGGGCATGCAGGGCCCAGCGCTAGGTTTAAAAAATAGTTGCAAGGGTGCTGTTAACCTGCTGTTGACTTCTCATCCGAGGTGTGCTAATTCAAAATAAGTGTTCGGAGTGTCATGTGTGTTGCTGTCGTTTTCAAAATATGTATTTGTTGCGTCATGTACACTCTGTTTTGTCAAAATAAGTGCCTGCTGTACACACATCAATACCAGTTTTTGATAAAAAATACACAAAATACACGCAAGACACTCCCTTAACAGTAAACTCTGATTACGCATGAGATTATGTGAGTATCTGGTAAACGTGAGCATCTCTTTTATCATAAACCCTTTTAAACCCTCTTATTTTGACAAGACACGTGATGCACATTGGTTCACTTGATTCACAGAACACATATTTTGAAAAAAGCATGACGGGCTACATACATGTTGTGATGAACTTCGCATTGAGTGCCCTCGAAAAAAGAAACTCTTTAAAGCTCTCTTTAAATACCAATAATAATGTCTTATCTTATTATTTTGAGAGTTTAAACTTGCTTCCTTTTATCCAGTTGAATTTAAATAAACATTTTGTTCAACACACTTCAAAATGTTTATTTGAATTACATGTGAAGCTAAACAAATTTAAATCTGTCATCAGGTACTTTCAAAGAAAACAAAACCTTATTAGTGTTTACCCCTGAGCACCTACATGTACCAAACCCCTTTCCTGACATTTACATTTAGTTATTTAGCAAGTGTTTTTATCCAAAGCGACTTACAAATGAGGTAAACAATGAAGCAAATCGAAAGTCTCATCAAGCCTAAATATACATAGAAAGTCAAAGGTTTTTTTAGACAGAAAGATAAAGATAGAAAATAGAAAAATATATTAAACTCTTTAGAGTTAGTTAGGTGTTGGAAAGAGATGAGTTTTAGCTGATTCTTAAAAATGACAACAGAATCAGCAGATCATTTGTTGCAGACAAAATTACCTTTCAAATGGGAACAAACATAAAAATCAATTAGAGATTTGTACAATCTTAAATATATCTGTAAAAAGTTGGGTCAACTTAATAATTTTGAATTAATTCAACTTAAAAATATTAGTTGACAAAATAATTTTTACACAACTTTTTGAGTCAACTAATATTTTGCCTTAACTTAAAATTTTAAGGCAACCAGATAACTTTTTTAAGTTGAACCAACAAATCGATTCTTTACAGTATTTTTACGTCTGTGTGCCATCTGTTTCTCTCTCTCTCTCTCTCTCTCTCTCTCTTTTGCTTTCACTTTCTCAGACACCATCATTGGTCAGCACCCTTGTCATTTACCACCTGACATCATCACCCGGTATAATTTTATATGTTTGGTTTAATTCAAATTGTATAATATTATTATAATATATATTATTCACAATATATATTTAAAAGATGTTATAAAAAAGTTATTATAAATAATTTTTGGAATGTTTTATGTCATACATTTTCTTTTGAGGGCCACGTACACTCTCAGAAATAAAGGTACAAAAGTTGTCACTGGGACAGTACCCTTTCTAAAAGGTACACCTTTGTACCCAAAGAGTGCATATTAGTACTTTGAACTGCCAAAATGTACCTTTAAAGGTACATATTTGTACCTAAATGGTACATATTAGGACCTTTTTTAAAGGGTACTGCCCCAGTGACAGCTTCGTACCTTTATTTTTGACAGTGTAGGGATGCAAGGGGGCCGCACACCGATGAAATTTAAGAACCATGCGCTAAACAACAATTGATCTGCCCGATAAAAGAAAGTGCCAGTCTGCCCGCGAACCCGCGTAAGATCTTCGTCTCATAACGCTTAACTCTTGCTGCAACTTTTTTGCCATTTATTGTGTTGTTGTTTTTGTTTGTATATTCATTTGTTTCCCCCTGGTTCCTCGTTTTGTATGTAAATCCCCTATTTGTATACTTGGAGAGGAGTGTATAGGTAAGGTCACATGACATACATTTACAACACGCAGGATTCAGTACTGCAGTACAGTAGATTAGATTAGGAGCGAGTGCATCCCACCCACCCGTATGTTTTTTTCAATATCATTTTGGTTAGACAGTGTAGTTTAGCTAGGACGTCTTTGACGCTGAAGAATACAGTAATTGAATATTCTCTTTAGTTCTGGGTTAGGTAGATTTGAGGATTAGGACCACTTGCATCCCTCTTCTACTCCTCGCTCCTACACCCTGTGTTCATTTGTTTATACCTGTACAGTAAATAGGGATGCACCGAATCCAGATTTTTTAGGTTCGGCCGAATCCCGAATCCACCGTTTAAGATTCGGCCGAAACCGAATACCGAATCCTACTCGCATCCTTATTCCAACACAGTAAAACACATTAATGAAGTAAACAACGTCCACAGCAGTGTATTTTTCATTTTATTTAATTTTAACTGTACATTATGCCAGGATGACAAGTTGGAAAAACTATTTTGACAATTACCATAAGCCTATGCATAATGAAAGCGATGCGTTGCGACCGGCTCGTTTTTCCAATAAGCAAGCAGCACCGCGCTGAAAACTATATTTAACTTTGAGTGAGAAGCTCCGCTCGTCAATGTCAGTCTTCACACGGCCGTCCAATTACAGTGGAGGAGGGGCAGGACATTACCACAGCAACCAACCGGCTCACAGCTGAAGCATCACAGCTACCAAGCGCTCGGCTGAAAAACAGCTGGCATTTGGGGTCCTCAAGGCGTTTTCAGCCGTGTTTAAAAGTTTTGGTGTGTCCAGCTGACCGAAAGAAAAAGCTCATCTCCACGTCAGCACGCGATGTGTGTAATCAACGGCTGCGTGACGTCGACCAGCGTAGCGCAAGCCTAGGGTTCGGTTCGGTGGAAAAAAAATCTAGGATTCGGCCGAACCCGAACCCCGCCAAAAAGCCCAGTATTCGGCCGAATCCGAAACCGAATCCTGGATTCGGTGCATCCCTAACAGTAAATACTGTAAACAGCATCCGCACTTTGTTCACTAAACACATGTTATTGTAAATTAACCACCTGATTTTTCCACCGCATGGTTTTATTGCCTTACCCATTAAATAAATATTTTTAATAAATGATGTTATGTCACACCCCTTCCTTACACATTAGAATGTAACACGTGTCCAAACTTCATTAGGTTTGTTGACATTCAATGAAACCGAAACAAAGTAAAAGTATTTTTAAGTATTTTTAAGACTAATGATTACAAACTACAATAAAACGCTTCGATTTGTTTATTGACTTATTGGTGTCATGTTTAAAGTTCAGTTACTCATTCAATAGGACAAAATAACAACTTTAAATACAAATGACTTTGTTTAAAAAAAATATATTTTTTTATTCTGATAGTCAAACAGAAATGCATATCAGGAGTCTCAATAATCAGCAAATTCAAAAGTCCTCATACTCTCCGGACAAAAGAATCTGCTGCTAAATGATGTTACATACAGTTTTGCATTTAAAAGATATGTTCATACACCTTTATGACTTTCTTTCTTCTGAGGAACACAAAATAAAAGACATTTTGAGAAATATCTCAGTGGTATGTAAATTATACAGATTAAAGATTAACTGTTTGGTTGAAATGATTGCTAGGGACAATTCAAGTGTTCCCTGGATATTGGACCCAAATATAAAAGAGGGTGAGCATTTACCAGCGCTGGGTTTAAAAAAATTTGCAAGGGTGCTGTTCACCAGCAAAATATGTTAAAGCTTAACAGACCAGACATGAATTCTGAAATTCTGGCCTAAATTCTTGTCAGCAGGTTAACAGATCATGGAAGAAACAGCATGAACTAAGTTAAACATCTAGTAGCTCTATTAATAATACACTTGATGTCTCACTTATTTATACCGTACAGTATCTAACTGTGTTGGTCAGATAACAGTACTCGCTTTAAAGACTGACAATGTTTTTATTCTTATACTTTTGTGAGATTAAATTTGCTTCCTTTAAACCAGTTAAACTAAAAGATACATTTTGTTCAACAGACCTCAAAATTTTGTTTGAATTGCACGTGAAGCTGAAACGAAACAAATCCGTGACTTTCTGAGAAAACGAAACCTAAGTAGTTTAACCCTGAGCACCTGCATTTAACCAAATCCCTTTCCTGACATTTACATCCAGACGTTTTTATTTAAAGTGACTTACAAATTAGGTAAACAAAAGAAGCAATTAGAACAACACAAAAACAGCAATAGTGCACCAGAACGCGTCTCATCAAGCACAGTATACAGAAAGGGTTTTTTTTTAGGACAGAAAAGATAAAGATAAAAATAGAAAAAGATATTAAACTCTGCATTAGTGTGAGGCTTTTAGCTGTAGACGGCTATCAGCAGATCATTTGTGGCAGACACTTTAACCATGTTTTTGAAAAGAAAATTTACGTTCAAATGGAAACAAACATAAAAATCAATAAAAAAATTTGTACAATCTTAAATATATCATACACTGGAAAAAAAGAAGTTGGTTCAACTTAAAAAAGTAGTTACCTGGTTGAGTTAATTTAACTTAAGAATATTAGTCGACAAAACAACTTTTCTGAGTCAACTTATATTTTGGCTTAACGTAAACATTTAAGGCAAACACGTGACATTTTTTTGGTTGAACCAACAAATAGTTTTTTTTTTACAGTGCATGCATCAAAAGAGAAGTTTGGTTTGTTAATGACTGATGGCTGATATGCTCATATTCATAAACTGATCATACAGAAATCTGACAGATCTTCTATAAATTAAGCATATTCATGAATACAGTAGATATAATATAGCAGTTACTTATGTTTACATTTTCATGTGCAGAAAATACAATATGTTTCAACTTTCTTCAACGCTCACATCGTACATGACACCGCCGGCTCTCATTGAAAATTAATGACTTCCGGACACTTTGACGGTCGGTGGCGGTGTGAACGCACAGTAAAAGTGTTGGGGACGTGACCCCCCCGTTGCTACGCCCCTGCCTCTAGCAAAAATAGTAACAAGGAGAACAATAAAGATGTGCGGATCCATTTTTGGTCTGTCAGGAGGTAAATAAAATCACAAATCAAAAAGAAAAAAATATCTTCTAAATTTCTGAGTTTACAGACCGACAGCACATGGTTGTACATCAGTTTCACTTCCCCTTTACAAGGAAAGATAAATGGGGCAGTTGTGGCCTCATGGTTAGAGAGGTGTGTGTGTGTGTGTGTGTGTGTGTGTGTGTGTGTGTGTGTGTGTGTGTGTGTGTGTGTGTGTGTGTGTGTGAATGTGTGTGTGTGCGTGTGTGTGTGAATGTGTGTGTGTGCGTGTGTGTGTGTGTGTGAATGTGTGTGTGCGTGTGTGTGTGTGTGTGCGTGTGTGTGTGTGTGTGTGTGTTCACTACAACCACAGCATGGATTAAAAGCAGAAGTCACATTTCTACCATACTTGACAATTACATCACTGTCACATGACTTGCAGCTTTTTGTCAAATCAACATATATTTTTCTAAAAAATGTTTTTTAGACAGAAAGAAGAGAGAAATTGTTTTTCTGCCTTTGGCTGAAGGATTCTTTGTGGAAAGAAAATGATTCTTCTATGGCAAACTTTAAAGCAACTTTTGTATTACAAGAAATGTGCACTTTATAAGTTTTACTAGCAATTTAGTTTGATTCCAGCAACTGATGTCAGCTTACAGAGGAAATAGGGTTTTTTTCTCTGTCATAATTTATGCAAAAGTTATTCTTTTCCAAACATATTTTACAGAAAACCCTTTGAAGTCACATAAAAAGCTGCTGTTTGTGACAAATTTTGTTATTTATGTTGTTTTTCATATAATGAAACACCAAATTTTCTTTTGTTGTGTTGTAAACACTGTCTTTGAAAATGAATAACTCTGGTTATCTGTGCTATCTGAGGCAGTTCACGCTCAAGTTTCACATACGTTTACCTCATTATTCATTCGACGATTGTTGGATATGTGATGATAATAGAATACAAATAACGCTGTAGCCATATTTCTGAGAATGAGAGCTTTCATTTGATGTAAGACTTGCCCATGTTTGTCATATTTAAAAAATATGTAAATGAAGAGTTTCGTTGCAAAACGAGATAAATCCCTTTTTTAAAATTTTTGTCAAAACATGTTTATTATTATGTTATCATGTTATTATTTTGTTTTATGGTGCTACTTAGCTGTATTTTTTAAGTTATGAAGGTTTAAATCAAAACAAACCAACTGCAGTTGAATTGATATTAATTGGAATGCACAACCTAAAAACGAGATTTCTGAACAATTAAAAAAACGGTTATCTCGTTTTGCAACGAAACTCTTCAAATACTAAATTATATAAAAAATGGGGGGGGGGGGTAGTGTAAATTAAGTGTATATAACTTTCTTACAGTAAAATATATCTCAAAGTGATGGATATCTGCAGAAAGTAGAGAGTCTAAGCTTTCAAACAGTATCCCATATGTGGTACTGGGGTCCATGACAGACCATTTAAAATAAAAGGAATATTTTATATTAAGTCATAATAAGTCATTTTGGACCGTTTACAGGGTTTGCAAAGTAGTACGCTAGTGTTGTAGTTCTCGAGACCGGTCTCAAGACCACTTTTTAAAGGTCTTGGTCTCTTCTTGGAATCAACCGCATTTTTACTTGGTCTCGTCTCGTTCTCAGATAAAGAGGACTCGAATTTTATTTCAAGAACGGTCAAGACCACAACTGATGGCACATCACAAATTAATTTTTTATCATTAATTTTATGCAGTTTATTCAGGTTTGGCATATGATGTTGGCATTGTTTAAGCATTGTTTAAGCAAGTTTCTCCCAATGACAATTTTTCTAATTTTATTACTAAAAACACCTCCATTGTCTTAAGTGGATGGCAAGCCATGAAAAAACAGTTCAGAATAAATGGTTAAGTTGATTTCAGCTCTTCCGTGTTTGTTCACTTTTATTTGCTTATAGACAAAGATAAATCCCACATATCTGCAATGCCTTTGATTATTTAATCAACTTCTCTGATGGCATACACACACACACACACACACACACACACACACACACACACACACACACACACACACACACGAAATGCCTAATCGGCATATTCCACATTTTATCATAAGTGTTTTAATGCAGTGACTTGCACTGGTCTTGGTCTTGACTTGGTCTCGACCTGTCTTGGTCTTGACCCTTTAAAGTCTTGGTCTTGTCTCGGTCTCGGCCTGTCTTGGTCCTGGTCATGACTTGGTCTTGGTTTAGGTGGTCTTGACTACAACACTATAGTACGCTCTCCACTTCATTAGATATGTTGCAATGCAAAATTTTTTTTTTGAGTTCATTTTTTTGCTTTTTCATTTTTTGCTTGAGTTGCATTTTTTTCAATTTTGCTTTGCGTTCATTTTTACAAATATCTAAAAAATCTGCTTCGAAGTGTTTCAAATGGCTTAATAGTGTATAGACCTCTACAGACCATCTATAAGTGCATTTTTTTAGTCATGGATAATTGATGCATTGTTCTGATATGGTAAAAATGGGAAACACTATGGGTGCGTCTCATTTCTCTGTCTTCCCCCTTCCCCCTTCCCCTCGGTTTTGCGCGTTCATGTGAGGCGAAGTGGTGTCTCAATTCTCAGTTTGATCAAGGGCTAGGGCCAAGGCGTAGGGATACATAGCCCTTGAAACGAAGTGTGATAATGACCACACTTGAAAGAGAGGGGTAAACATTAACGTAAGAATTTCTCAGGAGAGCCGGCATCAAGACGTTTTATTGATGAACATCAAACTGTCAAGAAGTCACACAAATGAAAGTAACATTATTTTCTGCAGTTTAATTGAGTTTATATTATGACACACATGTTTTATGATACTTTTAATAAAATGTTTCAAGCGGTTTTAATTGTAATTTTTTTGATTTGAATCGCTAGTTAAGGCGCTAGCTAGCAGCTAAGTTTTGCGCTATTTGTTGAGCTCTGCTCAGGCAATCGATACCACAACCTGAGACAACGGCATCTTCTTTGTTTGTAAACGCTTGTCTGTTTACGTAGCAGCCGGTTAGCAGCAAGGGAAAGTGACGCAAATGGTAATCGAGTGGTGTCTCATTTTTTAGACGAACGATCTGTCTTACCCCTTTCCCCTTTACTCACTTTCGAGGGGCAAGGGGAAGACGAAGACAAAGGGGAAGGGGTAAGACAGAGAAATGAGATTGGCCCTTTTAATAAGGTTGTGTTTGTTAACATTGGTAAATGCTTTTCATAACATGAACAAACAATGAACATACTTCTATAACATTTATTAATCATAATAAATGTTAATTAATATCAGCATTAATGAATACATTTCAATATCGCATTAAGGCTCTCCTGATTTTGCCAAGTGGTTGATGTCCTCAGGGCAACATTATGTTGACTCTGGGACAACATTTCAATCATCCAATCAGATTTCAGAAATAAGTTTACAGTTTGTTTTAAATTTAAGCTTACAACCAGGATTAGCTGTTTCTAGCCCATTGTTTTTCACTTATCATGTCCCTCTGATTTTAGGGTTTGGTTATGGTTAGGGTTGGGACCACTTGGCAAAATCAGGAGAGCATCATATTAACATGTGTTAATGCACATAAACTAAGAAACTTTTTTCCATTGCAATATCATTACATTTTGTCAAAAAATTAGAAAGAAGTGGAGTGGAGTGGCAACATTTTATTTCATCTTCTTCTTTGTTTCCAGTTTATTTTTTCTAACAATATAACTACAAAAAATACAACGAAAATTAAGTTACAGTATATTGAATAAAACATTGCATAAAAGTTACTCTTTATTTTACTAATCCGACAACAATATCTCACATTTATGCTGTGAAGTTCTGCTGAATTTAATGGATCAGGATGTAGAAGAAGAACGGCCACGAGAGAAAGAGGAGGTTCTGTGTGAAGCTCTTAGCACCGTTACACAGATTCCCCTGACAACAAGTGAAGTCCTTAAAACCTTGGGACGCTTGTGATGCTGAATCACAGATAGTTTTAGTGATACATCCTTTTACAGTCTGAGAAGCTGTTACTGTAAAGATAAAAGAAGTTGAGTCATAAATGATTGATAGGTGATGTGTTAATCATTTTATACTGACATATTTTTTATACTAACACACTAAATAGTGCATTTAAAAATAGAATAGAATCTGTTTTGATAATGTAGAGACAAACACCTAATGGAAAATCATACTTATTCTGTAACCACCAATTCTTACTTTTGCTGTAATGCAAGAGTCTTCAGATCCTAAACAGTTTAATTTGTTCAAGCAACTCGTATCATCGCAGTAGTAACATTGTTTTCCATTGGGGCTGTTAGAGTTGTAATCTGTAAAAGAAACAAATAACATTTTCTGCTATGCTTAAGCTGAATGTTAGGATTTGCACATAAAGGGGTGTTTTCCTGGACAGGGATTATCTTAAACCAGGAGTAGGCCTTAGTTTAATTAGGAAATTACTAGTTTTAACATATGCCTTACTAAAAACATTACTTTTGAGCATTTTGAGCCAAAACAAAGTGCACTGATGTATTTTAAGATATGTCAGTACAAGTTGTTTTCAGTTAGGACAGCTCTTAAATTTATTTTAGTCTAGGGCTAGTCTAATCCCTGTCTGGGAAATCACCCCATATACTGTATTATATCAAAGACAATACCTGGGACATCCTTGCTGTTACAGAGATCTGTGTTACAGCATTGCATGGAAAAACCTGTACTTCCAAGACCAAAGTTAATGGATCCATTTACGCAGTTCTGTTTCACGTCACAAGCCTTAGCCTGTTTGGTAAACCTAGTCTCACCTAAAAACACAAACACAAACAAAAAAAGAAAAAAAAGATTATTGTCTCTCTCTCTCTCTCTCTCTCTCTCTCTCTCTCTCTATTTCAATTTCACATTTGAGGGCTTTTCACACATGAAATAGTTTATACTTAAAGAGGGGTAAACGATAACCCTGGAAATTCACAATCTGACTTTTCACACTTCACTGAAAAAAATAATACATAATTTTTGCATCCCATTTTTAAGTAAGTTTTACATGGAATTTTAAGCAATTGCTTACATAAATTTACTTTAAAAGTGGACGTTAAAAGGATGGACTATATTTTAAAGGAATAGTATGTAAGAAATGTATATCAATGAATCATATAATGGCCCTGATATGTCACTAGACATTAAGAAATCATTTTCATTTCAAATACTTATATCACTGACAACAGTGGTCCAAATACAGCTTATTATTTTAAGTCCACAGATAGTTATATTAACTAAAATAATTCAAGTAGTTTCAACCAAAAATTATAAATTTAATTTCCATGAAATAATTTAGTTCAATTTACTAAATAATGTGTTAATTTACAATTACTCACCTTTTTGTGTTATTTTTACAAAAATTTGGTTAAAAAACAAGAATTATATTTTTTATTAGAATTTACTCATTTTATTTTGTTAAATTAATCCACCCCAATCCTTGTTAGCTCCGGGACATTTGTTTCCTACAATTCAGGAGCAGTGGCGGCTGGTGACTTCTTTTTCTGAGGGCGCACGATGCGAAGTTCGTCACAACATGTATGTAGCCCGTCATGTGTGTGGTACGTCATTTCAAAATATGTGTTCTGCGCTTTGAGAGATCGTGTGTGCATCACGTGTCATGCCAAAATAAGTGCCTGCTGCAGACGCGTCAAAGGGTTTATGATAAAAGAGACGATCATGTTTGCCAGATACTCGCATAATCTCATGCCTAATCAGAGTTTAATGTTAAGGGAGTGCCTTTTGGAACATGAGCGTCTCTTTTATCATAAACGGTTTTGACGCTAGTGCAGCAGGCACTTATTTTGACAAAACACGTGATGCACACATGATCTCTCCACACCCATGACACATATTTTGGAAAAGGGAACCACACACATGATACTCCGAACACTTATTTTGAATTTGCGCCCCTCGGATGAGAAGTCACGAGCCGCCACTGTTCAGGAGTATTATTTTATTCGGTAACACTTTACAATAAGGGTGCACTAATAATCATGAATTCATGCTTAACTAATGCACAAATAATACTGAATTAATGTATTACTAATGATTATCTAAGCTATTCATTAGCTATTCATTAATGATTGCCTCATTAGCAACTAATGAAGAGTCTGTCTGATTAATATATTAGTTCATATATGAATTGTTATTAATTAAATATGTAATTGAGGATTAATTCCATCATCACTTCTTTTATGAACTAAGAATGTTAATTAATTTGTTAATTACCACAATGAACTTCCAGATAATACAGGTAAACTAATATGCATTAATATATTATTAATTACAGCATTAGTAGTGTGTTAATTAATACTATTACTAAATAATGAGTTAATAATGATGTGCCTCAACAAGTAAAGTCACAACATAATGATATATTTGCAAACCATTAGCTAATGATTAATTAATAATGAAAGACCATCACTAGAGTTTATAAAAGCTATTTATTAATCACTGGTTTCCTAAAACGTTGCCAAAAGCACATTTCCATAACACACTACATTTAAAACACAACATTAAAACATTTTAAAAAAATAATATAAAATGAAATAATATAAAAATAATACAAAAAGAACATTGATCAAAATTAGACAACACGTTCAGATACCTCACAGTTATCCGTATTAATCAGGCACCCGTGTTAATACATAACACAAATGTACATTTTAAAGTCCAACCGTTTCAGTCTGTGAGTCGTGCAAGTGAATCAAACTCTGATAGACAAAAAACATGCACAGACAAATCCAAATTAAACCCTGCGGCTCGTGGCGACACATCAATGTCCTAAGAAACGATCGGTTTGTGTGAAAAACCGAACAGTATTTATATAAATTGTTTTTACCTCTAATACAACAATATCCCCAGAGCATCACGTGCCTTCACATCTCAGTTTTATTTATTTTTCACATCACCGTCTTATTCATCTAACGTTTAATGGCGGGTTGTGAAACAACTTTATAGGTGCATACTGCCACCTACTGTATCGGGAGCCCCGTATAGTATATAAGCGCCCTCATGCCGTGCACCCAATACACTAGGGGGCAGTATGCATGTATGAAGTTGTTTCGCAACCCGCCATTAAACATTAGATGAATAAAACGATGAAGTAAATGCACGTGTTGCTCTGGATAGTGTAAAAAAATGGATAGAGGTAAAAAATAAACACTGTTTGGTTTTTCACACAAACCGAGCGTTTCTTGGGACATCGATGTGTCGTCAAGAGCTGCAGGGTTTAATTTGGATTTGTCTGTGCATGTTTTTTTGTCTATCAGAGTTTGATTCACTTGTACCACTAACAGACTGAAACGGTTGGACTTAAAAATGTAAATTTGTGTTATGTATTAGCACGGGTGCCAGATTAATACGGGTAACTGTGAGGTATCTGCATGTGTTGTCTAATTTTGATCAGTCTTTTTGTATTATTTTTATATTTCATTTTATATTATATTTTAAAATGTTTTAATGTTGTGTTTAAATGTAGTGTGTTATGGAAATGTGTTTTTGGCAATGTTTTTGGAAACAGTGTTTAATAAATAGCTTTTATAAACTCTAGTGATGGTCTTTCATTATTAATTAATCATTAGCTAATGGTTTGCAAATATATCATTATGTTGTGACTTTACATGTTGAGGCACATCATTATTAACTCATTATTTAGTAATTGTATTAATTAACACACTACTAATGCTGTAATTAATAATATATTAATGCATATTAGTTTACCTGTATTATCTGGAAATTCATTGTGGTAATTAACAAATTAATTAACACTCTTAGTTCATAAAAGAAGTGATGATGGAATTAATCCACAATTACATATTTAATTAATAACAATTCATATATGAACTAATATATTAATCAGACAGACTCTTCATTAGTTGCTAATGAGGCAATCATTAATGAATAGCTAATGAATAGCTTAGATAATCATTAGTAATACATTAATTCAGTATTATTTGTGCATTAGTTAAGCATGAATTCATGATTATTAGTGCACCCCTATTGTAAAGTGTTACCTTTTATTCTTACTATTGAAGTCAATGGGGCTTCTGGTTTGGTTTCAAACATTCCTCAAAATATCTTCTTTTGTGGTCAGGAAGAACAAAGGCATTTATACAGATTTGTAACAATATAAAAGTGAGTATGTGATGACAGAATTTTCATTTTTGGGTAAAGTTTAAACTTTTCACAGTATCTGACAGATCTTGCTTTAGGATACGAATATGCAAATTAACCCCCCCCCTATTGCATACTACCTCAGACCATAAATGCAAATACATGCAATATTAGGCGGTTTCAGACACGCAATGAAGAAGATATAAAAATATAAAAGGAATCTATGTGAATAACCATTTATGTGTACTAATAATTTTACCATTATGTATTTAGGTTATTTTATTACACTGAAAAAATGATTCATTCAATTTACTCAATTTTTTTAAGGTAAGTGGTTGCAATTAATTTATTTAAGCTTGTTTTGCCTTTCTATTTTTTGTATAAATGTAGCTTAAATAAATTGATTGCAACCACTTACCTTAAAAAAATGAGTAAATTGAATGAATAATTTTTTTCAGTGTACCAGTACGCATTTACCAGAGTTATTGTATGTTTTACAATCATGTATTTGAGAAGTTTTTCCATGCATACATTTAATTGTGTAGTAAAGCATATTTTTCACTGTGAAAAGTGATATATCTAGCCCCAGCCCTAGGACAGAGAGTAGTCAGCAGATCTTGCACTGAAAAAAAATAATAATACGCTGAATTTACAAAAAAAAAAAAAAAAAAAAATATATATATATATATATATATATATATATATATATATATATATACTGTAGTGCATAGTTTTTGTACCCACTTTTTTAAGGAAGTATTACATAGAATTTTAAGCAGTTTTAGCTTAAAAAATGTAAGCAATTGCTTTAAAGCAGACGCAAAAATTATGCACTAATTTTTTGGTAAATTCAGCGTATTATTTTTTACAATGTTTTATACATAAGTGTTTTGTAGAAAGAAAAGGGGAACCAAAACAGTGATTGCTAATTCTGGTTCACACAATGCATATTTTTTAGTGCTGATGTTAACAGGTTAGTGCATTCACAAAAAAACTTTACATTTAGTCAACAACCCTATCACATTCATAAGGCTCATCCAGTAGAGGAGTCAGTTTAATGCATTGCGTTAAATTTACAGTCCATCATACTGAACTCACCAATGAATTGTACAAATGTTGCACTTGCACATGAAGTTTCATTAGAGGGACATGTCTTCTCCTTGCTTACACAAAAACCCATCAAACCTGCACACTCATAACATTTGAGTGAGTGTCCTAAAAAACAAAATGAGGAAGAATTTTTTGATTTTCTGTATTTGTAGATATAAAACATTAAATAGGCTTTTGTGTTTTGTACTGTACCTTCAGCGAAAAGAGTGCAGATGAGAACAATAAAGATGTTCAGATCCATCCTTGATCAGTCAGGGCTCAGGAGGTGAAGAAAATGACAAAACTTTGTCAGTGTCTTTTACATGACTGATCAAAAGAGGGCGAGGCTGTGATGCAAATGAAACTTAAAGGTCACGTTCTTTCTGATCCCATTTTTTAAACCATAGTTGGTGTGTAATGTTGCTATAATAGCATAAATAATAATTGTAAAATGATAAAGCTCAAAGTTCACTGCCAGGCGATATATTTTCTAGATTACAGCCCGGAAAGTACTGCGTAAGTACAGCGAATTTACAGCATATGTTTCTGTAATTATAGTATACTTATGAAGTACATACGTGTAATTATAAGGGAACAATTTACAATATTTGGGGAATAAAGGGGTAACAACCAGGAAAAATACAAATAATATATGCAGTAAGGTACTGCGTAAGTACAGCGAATTTACAGCGTATGTTTCTGTAATTATAGTACACTTATGAAGTAGGTACGTGTAATTATAAGGGAACAATTTATAATATTTGGGGAACAAAGGAGTAACAACCAGGAAAAATACAAAAAATATATGCAAATTTTATAATTAAGGGCTAACTATTTTAATATTACATGGTATGTATGACTTATATGCTAAAAACGTGGGAAATTACAAATTATTTATACAGTAAGTAATTCATAACTTCGGACTAACGATTTAAATATTAGGCATACGTGATGTGGTGTAGGCTACATGCAAAACAATCTTATGTTTGAGAGTAATTTAGTGAGAACACACACATTCACTGAATTGGCTCGATCACACTCCTCTCCACATATACCTGGTGCGTGGTGATCGCACTGGCGTCATACCATGGCTGCTTTCACATGGATTTTGCAAACTGTGGGTCTTCATTCAATCATAGTCATACACTACATATATTTTTGGAATAATATAGGTAGGCTATTAAAATATATTTAGACATAGGCTAAGTATTTTTTTAACCACAGGGGGTACATATTTTATAATTTCATGATGCATGATGATGGAGATTACTAAACAACAAAACTTGAAATCCAGTTAATGTGTTTATGCTATTTATTAGTATAATAAAATGTATTTAGAATTTTCAATTAAGGTTACTTACCTTAAGAAAGATAAAGAGTACAGGAATTTGTTGGGTCATCAAGCAAAATTAAAAATAGGCGAGGCAAAAATGTTTACCCCCTTGTTTCATGTAGTTACAGAGTAAGTACAGCATCTGCGGGCTGTAAATTAAAGTGGCACTTGTTACCCCCTTGTTTCACGTAGTTACAGAGTAAATACAACATCTACTGGCTGTAAATTAAAGTGGCACTTGTTACCCCCTTGTTTCACGTAGTTACAGAGTAAATACAACACCTGCGGGCTGTAAATTAAAGTGGCACTTGTTACCCCTTTGTTCCCAAAATATTATAAATTGTTCCCTTAAAATTACACGTATGTACTTTATAAGTACACTATAATTACAGAAATGTATGCTGTAAATTCGCTGTACTTATGCACTACTTTACTGCATATCGTCGCTGCCTGATGAAACTCACGTATGTCCAAAACGGTAACTTTTCAGAAAGTAAAAAAAACACCGGTGTTGTGTCGAACTCAGTTTCCCCTATGTTTCCCTTTAGTGTAGTGCTTTTATAGCGTTTTCATCACGTTACATTTAGAAAGATTAAAGATTTGAATTGGTTATACTAAAAAGGCATAATATCATGTATTTTATAATACAATTTATTAAATATTTCATACATTTGACAGTTTTCTATTAGGGTATTTCTTTTAAAATATAGCCTGTCTTTTTCTTTTTTTTCCTTTACTGGATGTTTTAAAAATGTAATGTTTGCAATACATAATTAAATAAATATTATACAAATAATATGATTCATACTGTAAAAATAATTGAATTACCATTAAGAACAATACAGAAACATTACAGAAATGCACACATATACATCTCAGTAGCCATTAAAACTTTAAATATATAAATAATAAAACCTATAACGTGATAAAAACACCATAAAAACACTACACTGAAGGGAAAAATAGGGGGAACATAGGGGGAACAGACTTCGACACAACACCGTATATCAAAAGCAGTTGAATGTAGCGTTGTCATACTTGGTACGGCATATTTACATGTAACCATATTCTTGCCAGTGCCATGATATAATCCACATTTGACCAAAATTGAGTTTAAATGGACATGCGTGCATATTTTACAGTAACTTTGATCGATACGCGTTCTTCCGATCATTAATTAGAATGGCCAAGTCGCGTTTCGTATTGACAGATGAATACGCTCAGTTTATTAAATAGCCTACGTCTTGGTTAAATACGCTTACTTTATTTAATATTAATTATAAGTGTATTAAATGTCTCTTGCAAACCATTAAGGGAGTAATCAATACACTGACATGGTAATGCTACACAACAGGGGCGTCAGTTTGTGTTGAAAAGTGGTGGGGACAAAAGATCAGATAAAAACATTACTGCAGGACAGGAAAAATATTGAATAACGCGCATCAAAAATGGGCATAGCGTAGGCCAGTCAACAACAAGAAAATACTCAGCATACATTTATAAACCCTCAACAATGTCGAATGCACACATCACACATGTAACAGTCCCTGCAACACCAGCTCAACCGAACAATGCCAAAGCACCATACCGTAGAAAACAGCAGCGCTTTTAGTCAATGATTACAATGAATTTCATTTCACATGTACAAGAAAACACATTATAAGCATACAACGCAACATGTGACACTAGACCACAAAACCAGTCTTAAGCATCGCTTGATTTTTCAGAACATTTTAACCAAATGCTTTCAAACAGTGGTGGGGAAATCAGCGTAAATATCACCAATGCTAGACAGATACTTTGTTTGCACAGTCCTACCGTAATTAAGTAACTCCTAGATGTTCGTCTGGCGTCCGGGGGAAATGTTTACCTCGAAGGAAAGTCATTGTCATGTTTATTCGGCTATATCCAGTGCTGAGGTTCGATGAAACTTTACGAGACCGGCGAGATGCTTCACAGGCGGAAGATATGCTGCGTGATTGACAGCTTTGACACCAAACGGGTACGTGAAAATCAGATGACATGATTTCACAAGTTTTCATTGGCTATTTAGGTATGTGACGCATACTGTATATGGAAATGAACCTGGACATTCAATCTGTCGAAAAATCTCAAAATCTGCAAAATGAACATACGTGAGTTTCATCGGACAGCGACGATATATTATTTGTATTTTTCCTGGTTGTCACCCCTTTATTCCCCAAATATTATAAATTGTTCCTTTATAATTACACGTACGTACTTCATAAGTAAACTATAATTACAGAAACATACGCTATAAATTCGCTATACTTACCCAGTACTTTCCGGGCTGTATTCTAAAGCGTTACCATATTTTCTTTAACAGAATTTGCCTTTAAAAGCCTACAGCGAACGGACGGTTTGGACCATAGATATGTATAAAGGCAGTGCTTTAAGTGGGCCGGAATGCCCCGGTACTCAGTACCGCCACTTCTAAAAATAGCTCTTGAGCGTACCACCACCTCTACGTGCGCCCAGAACGTGCTTTTAGCGTACCGGAACGCTCATCTGTTTAAAAATCAGAGGTTTAATTTAATCATTTGGCTGCGCTGCCGCTTTTCAGAGCGCCCTGAATGTACGCTTCCTAATTCGTTCCACCGAGAGCAGAGACTACATTACCCATACACCCTTGCGTTTACAAGTTAAAAGCGCATGCGTCCTTCAGTCAGTGTTAACGAGCTCTGGAGAGGTGTGTGTTTGTGTGTGAAACGCGCAACCATAGCTGCTCGGTTAAAATGAAAATACAATGAACACGTAACATTCTTGAAATTGTACAGCATTTAACCATGCTGAAAATTTTACTCACATATCTACCTTTTGCACATTTTAAAAAATCTTCTTTAGTACCCATTAAGATTATCTAAGTGTACATCTCTGTGCTATTTTAAGACACCATGAATATGAACTAAAATGCACTTTTAACAGACTCTGTATTTAGTTAACACTTTAAACAACTTTCATACAAAGATGGGTTCAAGTACAAGTGATACCTAAATACATTTTTTCTAATGGTATTTTTTCAAAATCCTTTTGCACATTTTATTTATGTTCAGTAGCTATTTCTAGCTCAAGCAAATCCACAAATTTATAAAAGGATTAATTATTTTTTACAAGGTCGTCTGTTGACTGCTAAATATAAAACCCCTTCAACATAGGAGTCGAGTCAGCAAAAAAAAAAATAATAATAGAGTACCGGCACCTCTTTTGGGCCACTTAAAGCACTGTATAAAGGCTAGATGAGTCTCTAACGTCATCACCTGGCGACCATCTTACCACAGGGCGCTCGCTCACTCCTAGCATTGAGTTTAATGATGCATGTACTTTAAATGACCATAACTTGCTAAATTTTCTACCGATTTTCAAACGGCCTGGTTTCTTACAAACATTATTAACGTGGCTAGAACTCTGGATGCTTTAACATGATTCATGAAAATTATTCATTAAGTAGGCAGTGTCATTATAGGTACATCTCTGATGTTTATAACAAACCAAACCGTTTCAAAATCGGTAGAAAACTGAGCAAGTCACGGTCCTCCAAAAGTACATGCTCCATTAAACGCAATGCTACGAGTGAGCGATTGCCCTGTGGTAAGATGGCCGCCACATGCGGACGTTCCACTCAAATGGCCAGCACGGCGTGCGAGACATCTAGCCTTTATATATATCTATGGTTTGGACTACAGCACTCTGCTTTAATGAGTTCACTAGAGCTGTGTCCGAAACCGCTGGCTATCCACTATAGTGCAATATATTGAGTGTCAGCCATTTTGTAGTGATGTCCGAAACCTGAGTGAACAACTTCATTCCCTACATTCATTCACTACTTTTTACCCACAACGCACTCGGATTTTGAGGGTACATTATATTCGCTCACTCATATTTCCCATGATGCATCAGGAGACGAACGCGTAAGTGGAATCAGCTGAAGGATACTGACAGTAAACACCACAAATTTACGTTTAAACACTTGTTAGTTCTTCTGGTCAGTTATTTTTGAAAATAAACAAATAAAAAATGATTCTGATATATTTGATTCAAAATCTAATAACCTACACATTTTTATTAAACAACAAATAAACAACAGTAAATAAATATGATAAGCAGTTGTTTTGTTCTCTTTATTATCAACTAATACACTAAACTTGATAAATGTGACAAAGAGTAACACCAGACGCGAGTTCAACGATTTGCGCGAGTAGATTACATACAAAGTCAATGCAAAGACGCGATCAGACGCGTCCTCGCGTGGGGCGATGCGAATGACGCGATATTGGTGCCGTGTTTGCTGTGAAAACACATGTTATTCGCCTCAAACGCGTCTTCGCCAAAGTTGAAAATATTCAACTCGAGCGAAAAATTCGCATGACACGACGTTAAATCCCGCGAGTAATCTAGAGCGAGCAACACGATGCGATTGCACGTTAACGCATTGACGGAAGGCTTGTCTGAAGCGTGGCCAACAGCCAATCACAGTGGCCGCAACACACGCTCCGGTCTTCCATGAACGTAATTGGCTGTCATGCCTAGGTTATTTGCATAAGGCGAAATGATTGGCTGACGCACGCGTTGCTGCTTGAAAAGTTGAGAAATGTTCAACTTCTGCCGCGAGCAACAGCACTGAAGCGGCGACGATGGATCCACAATTCAGTTTGGCAATGCATGACGTCACCCATTAAAAGTGAATGGGAAGCATTAACGCTTACGCCATGTGAATGCACTGTAAGGGTTTATGACGAACCTCTGCGACAGCTCTCTGACGCATGCTATTTACGTCAGTGTCATTTACTTTTTCCCCATTTAATGGACTCAATTGTCATTCCATTTATAGGGAATAGTGAATGAGTGAACGAGGGAGCAGTTTCAGACACAGCTTAGAACAGTTTTTTTACTAACCTCCACCCACAGGAATACGTCAGTCGCCAGCTAATCTCAAACGGCTCTGCTAAGCTAAGCTGCTATCAAATCACAACACACTAAACACTAAACTACACAATCAAAACTTGATATTTATTTCTGAAGGAGGGACTTCAATATATATACAAAACTATACAACAGCCTCATGCAACCAGAAATCATCATTAACCTTTTTCTGTTTTTTGCTTCAGATTTTGTTTCCCAGAATGCTTTGTTTGATGCTGTTATTTTAGTTTTACTCTATAAAGACAAAGACTTGTAAATGTTTAATGTTCATTTAACTTTGAGCAAAATGTTGACAGTAAATAACATAAATTTATATCTACGGTAAGTTACTGGCAACCAGCTGCAAGTAACACTGTAATTTCTACAGAAATTTTTGCATGTGCCAATCAGAATCCTTCCTGTTCCTCTTTTGAACAGGGTCACACTTTTGCCGTAGATGTGAGCTCTGGCACATACTGTGACGTTGGCTAGCTAAACATCCGTTTGTCTCAGTTTACATGCAACTATGTAACCAAAGATTTTCCAAATCTCCACTCTGGCCGAAGTATTTAGAAAGAATCGATTCAGAAGCGAGTTCTCCGTTTGTGTGTAAACAGAGGGCGCAAACGAAGGGAATGTCTCAGTTTTATTAAAATAACCTATTTTATTAAAATTTACATATTAACAGGGCCTTAGTCCCTGAAGGGGGGGGGGTTCTAATAATAAAATCATTCACAGGTCCTGTGGTGTGAACATTCTAATAGTTCAGTTACAATAAATAAGATACCCACTGTGCAAATGAGGGCTGTAATCATTGCCCCCGGAGATCATTGAGGTATAAGTCTGCATTAAAGGTGTGTCCCAGTAAATAAAAATATCTTTAAACAAAAATGTATGCAGATGCCTGCATATGTATGCCTATCTTCTGCCACCTGTTGGTTCATACCAATAATTACAGTTAGTTAACTTCGTTCACTTTGTTCATTACAATATCATTCTCAAATGGCAAGGCTTGTGCTGCGTTTACACCAGCTGCGGTAGAGGCGGAAAGCGCGGTGATTTACATGTTAAATCAATGCAAAGACGGGATTAGGCATCCTGCGGAACGGTACGCGCAGAAGGCGAGTTAAAAAATCTGAACTTTGGTGGATTTCCGCGCCACGTTAACCAATCAGGACCTTGCTGTAGTAGTGAAGTGATTACAGGAAGGGAGCGGAGTCTCAGCAGAGTCACAGAAGCCCCTCCCATGACGCGAATTTCCGCGTGAATGTCTCAAATTTCACGGGCGAATGAAGCGAGTAAACTCAAATATTCAAGCGTCCAACTACCCGCGAATATCGCGTTTTTGCCGCCTCTACTGCGGCTGGTGCAAACGCAGCATTATAAAGGCTTATTAAAAAAAATGTGAAACAAGTGTATAGTGGTGTCATTTTATTTCATGTTTTTCTCTATTTGCAGTATATTCTTTTTCTAAAAAAAATATATATATAATGAAAATTACACGAAAAAATACAATGAAAATTAAGCTTTATGAAATAAAACATTGTTTTTAAATCCAAAATATGTCACATACTGCTGTTGCAGTGATAAGATGCATAAATCATGAATACTCTGTTTTTATTTTACTAATCCCACCACAATATCTCACATTACTGCTGTAGAGAGTGAAGTTTGGCTGAATTCAGTGGATCAGGATGTAGAAGAAGAGCGGCCATAAAAGAAAGAGGAGGTTCTGTGTGACACTCTTAGCACCGTTACACAGATTCCCCTGACAACATGATAAACTCTTGAAATCTGCAGTCAATTGTGATGTGGCATCACAGACAGATTTAGAGGCACATCCTTTAAGAGTCACAGACTCAGCAGTTACTAATGTAAAGAAAACAAAAGTTGATTAAGTGAATCATTCAAAACTTGACCACACAGATAATCTGATAAAACACATATACAAAACATTTTAAATTACCCTATCCTATGTTAAATATATGATAAATGTGTTTCTGTGATTACTAGATACTGTAAATTAGAAAACCATGTTCTCTGATTCATGTTATCACATATTGATATGTCTTGAATAATAGTGCAATTAAAATGTAACCTAATCAACTATAATAATGCAAAGAAAGACAGAAAAATGACTTGATTCTCACATATAGCTTTAAAGCAGTAGTCTTCATCTCCTAAACAGTCTAATTTGCTGAAGCAACTCTGTCCATCACAGTAGTAACATTGTTTTCCATTGGGACTGTTAGAGCCGTAAACTATAGAAAAAACAAATATTATTATTTTATTGTATGAAATACCTAAGCTTGATGCTATATATATATATATATATTTTTTTTTCTGTGTATTAAAGACATACCTGGGGCGTCTTTGCTATTACACCGGTCTGTGTTACAGCATTGTGTAGATGTAACTGTCCTTGCAACTCCGAAGTTAATAGATGCACTTATACAATTCTCCTTCACTGTACAACCCTTAGACTGCATTTTAACTTCAGTGCCACCTAAAAAATAATATGATTAATGTTTTGCACCATTTTGATTTGTAAAGCGTGTGTGTGTGTGTGTGTGTGTGTACCTGGTAATTATCACGTTGTGGGGACCAATTGTCCCCACAAAGATAGGAATACCAGTATTTTTGTGACCTTATGGGGATATTTTGATGTCCCCATGAGGAAACAAGCTTATAAATCAAACAGAATGATGTTTCATGAAAATGTGAAGTAGTAGAAGGGTTTCTGTGATGGTTGGGGTAAGGGAATGGGGTAGGTAAGGGGAATAGAATATACAGTTTGTACAGTATAAAATGCATTACGTGTAGGGCTGCACGATTCAAGCTAAAATGTGAATCACGATTTTTTTCCATGGGAATTGAGATCCCGATTCTCTCACCCAATTCTCTCTTTTTTTACAAAAACATTTATTTTGCACTTAAAGGAACAGTATGTAGGATTGTGGCCAAAACTGGTACTGCAATCACAAAACTTGTGGCTAAAACTGGTACTGCAATCAGACAACTGGTGGCCAATACACAAAATGACAACATAAACATCAGTTGAGGGCTGCAACTCCGGACCACTGTTGTCAGTGATATAAGTATTTGAAATGAAAATGATTTCTTATTGTCTAGTGACATATCAGGGCCATTTTATGATTAATTGATATACATTTCTTACATACTGTTCCTTTAACTAAAAAAACGTGCTACAGGACTTTCAGTTATAATAATGTGTCTTAAAAGTCTCTTTTCCTTATTTTAGACCCCTTAAAATGTAGAGTAATTTAAAATTTGTTAGCTGTTAAATTGCACCTGTGCTTTTTGTACTATCAAACTGGCCAACCTTAAAACTTTAAAAACACTAACGTTAACGATAATCTTGATATACGCATCTCTACTCGTGAAGACAACATCATACGATCAAACAACAGTTTATAAGAAATGAAATACAACACAGATTTTTAACCCTGAGTCAGAATGTCAGTCGTTTCATAGATAATATACACACACAAATAGTCTTTTTTTGAAGAAACTCCTTTCACTTGCATTAGTTTATGAGGAGATCAGATGTAAAACCCTTTAAGTGCATTTGGCATGTTTTCTTGTAAATGAGCATTGCTTAGGTTTAGTAATTCCCTGTAATGCACTGAAAATGTTACTAGTAATTGAAATGCCTTATTTTCACAGAAGTCACCTTAGTAATTTCATTCGTATATAACAAATTTGACTGCAAAACCCTCTAAGTGCGTGCAAAAATCTAAATTTCTAAAAAGGTATCGAGTCCTTCTTTACTCTCCTTTCTGTTGTTTTTAATGCTATTTGTGCATGAAACTAAACCCTTCAAATAACATTTATGATACTTGATTTATTTATGAAAGAGTGAACAACTCTAATCAAGGAAGGACTTTATTTCGCCATTTAAAATAGCCCATATAGCTTGAAAAAAATTTCTTAAAATAATTGTTCTAAATTTTTTTTATAGGCATATATATATATATATATATATATATATATATATATATATATATATATATATATATATATTTATATATATATATATATATATATATATATTAGTGCTGGGCAAAGATCAATCGCGATTAATCGCATACAAAATAAAAGTGATTTTTGGCATAATATATGTGCGTGTACTGTGTCTAATTATTATGTATATTTAACCACACACACATTTATATATTCATTTCAGAATTGTTTTAGTTATATATACATTTTTAAAATTTATATTTAATATAGAATATATAAAAATATAAATAAATATATATAAACATGTAAATGTTTCTTAAATACATACATGAATGTGTGTGTATTTATTTATACATAATAATTACACACAGCACATACTCATATATTATGCCAAAAATCACTTTTATTTTGTATGCGATTAATCGCGATTAATCTTTGCCCAGCACTAATATATATATAAATAATGGCAGTGATGGGAGGTTTTTTATACCTTAAAATAACGTTTCCAAAAAAGTTTCAGTCGTTCATCCACTCGAAACAGGGTGAACGGCACTTTCACATTCGCTTTGCAGCCCTCTATCGGCCAAAACCGCACTAAAGAAGTTTCCAACCGTCGGGTCGCGGTCCTCTAGTTCGAGTGAAAACTACAAAAACTTGCTTTACGGTAGACCTACAATCCAATCAGCGCCAGCTGTGCTGCAGTAGGCTCAAGTATTTATGACAGTGGTAATGGACAATTCCGCTTCCAACCTGTAGGGGGGGCAAAGAGCAAAAACTCTTTAGTGTTGCTTTAAATTTAAGTTGTTTCAAGTACCTTTGCCATAGTTTTTATGGTAAATTAAACTTTATTAAATTTAAAATTTTGACCCTTAAACACATAAATTAGGCACCTTTTGATATCAATTAACATCAAAGTATTAAAAACCATTTAATACTATTAATAAAGTAATGCAGTTTTTCTTTAAAAAAAAATCACGAACATGAAATGATAAAATGTGTACTTTGTGGCACTTTCACAGACAGTCGGTTCAACTATAATAATAAAATAATATTGTATATAATTTACACATAGTAATATTATGTATATTTATAGAGATTAGTTACTTTACAAATAATTTTCCTTTAACTGGTGTGAGAGCGCAGCAATGCTGTAAATGTTTCGGCGTAGCATAGTGTTACTTTCTGTTTTCTTTTCTGCCCTACAAAGGATGTCTTGATTAATTTAACATTAAGGACCCTCCATATATCACATTCTTTAGAGCAGGGGTTTTCAAACTGTGGGTTGGCACTTACTAGGGTCCCACAGTGGGATCAGGTGGGTTGCAAAAAGTCACTTGATTGTTGTAGTGAATGACACAAAAACAATTTTGTCCTATTAATAACAATTAATGGCAAGGGTTTTGATATAAGTTTTTTTGTAATTGCAATTAAACTTACATTTAATGACAATAAAAATATAAATTACTCTCTTCTAAAAGAGAACACATTAATTTTTGTGGGCCTATTTCTAAATGTATTTTTTGAGCATTTAAAAAAACTTTGGTGGGTCCTGACATAGATTATACCCATCTAAGTGGGGTGCAAAATTATAAAGTTTGGGAACCACTGTTTTATGTAACCTCCAGAGCATGAGAAGGATGCAATCTTCTGAAATGAGACACAGCCAGTATATCTATAACTAGTATATCAAGACCTGTTGTGACAGTTTTGGGTGTGGCTGGCAGCAATGGCAGAATTAATGTAGCGGAACATATATTAACTGTAATGAATGCTCTTAACACTTATCATATACCATACACCATCAAATACTTTCACTTTCACTTCAAATCAGCTTAATCCCAGCCTTACGCTTCAGAAATAACGGTTTCCTGGCAGTATTGGTTAAGAGTGTGAAAAAGCTAATTTACAAGATAACATGTCAGATGCACTACACTTTTTAGGTTATTTTTTTACAGTTTAGCATAATTAAAAACATTCAGTTGAGTTAAGCTAACATTCATATTAAATGACCCTAATTTCTATTGGTAGTCTATAATATTTCAGTAAATTTATCCTCCATCATACTGAACTCACCAGTGGTGGTCACAGTTGTTGCACTTGCACATGTGGCAGTGGCAGTGTCCGGACACGTCTTCACTTTGCTTTCACAAAAACCAATATTACCTGAACACTCATAACATTGGAGTGAATGTCCTGAAAAAAAGAAACAGAATGAGGTAGAAATATATTGTAACTAATAAAACATTAAATAGGCTTTTGTGATTTGTACCTCCAGTGAAAAGAGTGCAGAAGAAAACAATGAAGATTTTCAGTTCCATCTTTGGTCAGTCAGGAGGTGAATAAAATCACAAACCCTTTCAGTGGCTTTTATATGAATGATCAAAAGAAGGGGCAAGGCTTTGATGAGAAAAGGAAACTTAAAAAAAAAGGGGTGTAAGTTTCATTTTGACATTGGTGGGGACATAAATAAAATTGTCTTTAGAGCCACATTGACACAAAAGTTTATTACTATTTACTCAAACAATATTTACAATAGTGTGTTGTTGTTGTAATCTTATGTATAAAGGTTACCGGTCAAAAACAACAAATATACAATAAGCTAGGGCTGCACGATGAATCACATGTGATTGTTATGCGCATCTGGTATTTTACCACACAGAGATCTAGTTCACCGACAAGCAAGTCAATTATCGAATCGCCTGCAATGATAAATATGATATTGCACAGCTTGTCAGTAAATGAAACAACAAACAAAAAATATAATTGCTAACTACATACTGTACAGACAGCTCAGTGTGGACTATTCTGTAGCTATACAAATGAGTCCAGACACAAAAAGTTTAAATTTGCTCATCTGCTTAATATGGGATTGTCATATATCGGGAGAAAACATTGTTCCTGAATCAATGTCACACAACTTTTGCTGTATTTTGTGCATAAAACGGTTGATATAAGAACGTTTTCTTCCCTGCAATCATGACATGATGATGAACATCACGTGTTGTTGACAGAGATTTCGCGCTGCGTACTTCCAATAGGGGTTATTCGATCTACGTCATCAATGTTCACGGCGGCCATATTGTTGACATAGAACTGTCAGTCTGTCAATTGACAAGCAAGGCAGCGTGGGTATTATGCATGGTATTATCGGTGTAATTTTTTTTAAACCGCGCGATGGTGTGTGGTGTAATACACAGCTGTTCTAACAACAGCAAAAAGAAACCCGGAATTAGTTTTTATGCGATACCGACTGTCAGAAAACATGAAAGAAAGGAGACAGAGGAGTTGAACCAGCGAAGGAAAGACTCCCAACAGCAAAGTCTGTCCCCATCATTTTACCCCAGGTAACGTTAGGGATATATGCCTCACAGCAAAGTCTGTCCCCATAATTTGATCATTTGGTTAGCTGTAAGCAGTGGCTGAAACTGCTCTTTCAAATAAGCTGCCATACATTGAGACTGTTATTAAATTAGTGTTAATACTATATGAACATAATAATAGGTCTGGCATTGATACTAGGTAGGGAATTAAGGGCCGTTCACATAGTTTTGAAAATCGTTTTATATTAAACAGAATAGCGGAGCTCACACCAAAACTATAACGATACAGATACAATGAACGACATCATTGGGATCACTTTCTGAGCGATTTTCCCACCTGATGAAGGATAAACCATTGATAGCATTAAAATCTGTTTGAACTTCAAGTGCACGAGCACTTAAAATGACAGTGAAGCTCATTGCTGAGGTCTATAACATTAGATTACCTCCAGTTGCTGTGAAAATTGACTACGTAATGCTTTTTAATCTATTACATTAACTAACAGTTATGCCAAAAGGTAAGAGATTACACAAACTATTAGATTCACTGTTTAGAGTTACGCAAAACGCAGCGTGTTGAGGACATCTGCAAAAGTTTTTATTACAAGCAATATTAAAGGCAAGTGATTTGCGCGAGTGCCGTGAGCGAATTAGCATAAACGTATTGTTTGGTGATGTGGACGATGATATAGTTATCGTTTTAATGTGAACGGCCCTTCAGTGCTTGTATGATGAATGCGGATACTGTATTAACGATATAGTTATAAATATCCGGATAAGTTACGGCTGGCAATAAGGACGGATCTTTACTTAAGGCTATTGGGTCTATTTGATATGGTTCCACAGCAATCAAGCTCATCTTCTCTTAATGCAGACGAGATGAAGCCATTAGGCTACTGCTCCCCTCGACTCAAATCTACGTGGTGCGGCTAGGGGCAGGACAGATGTCATGTCAACAAGATGGCCGCGGTTAGCGACTTCCGGTGTTTGCGAATAAGCCCTATTGCAGCCTACGTCAGACAGCGAGTAAATATAAAGCCAATCATAAGCGATGTGGGTTAGAAAGGCGGGAATCAAGAATGGCAAAGCCAATCATATTAGCGACTTAAAGGCGGAGTCCATGATGTTTGAAAGCCAATGTTGATATTTGAAATCACCTAAACAAACACGCCCCTACCCCAATAGAATCTGGACCTTCTGTTGATAGACCCGCCCCACACATACGCAACACGGCATTTGATTTGATTTGATTGGCTATAAGTGTGTTTTGGTAGTCGGCCCGTCTCCTTTTCCAACGCGTTTTTCAAACATCGTGGACTCCGCCTTTAAGTTACGGAGGTGGGACTCGTTGCAGAGAGCGAGATTTGTTAACCGTTTGTGTACCACAGACTGCGTACAGAACGCGGTTATAAACGATTTTAATCTCATTTTAATGATTCCTGAGTAAATTAATGTTACATAAAATAAGTATAAAGTAAAAAACACAAGGCACAGATGGACATCAGTGGTTATATATAGCAAAAAATGCATATGATAAGCAGATATGAATTCTGAAACTCTGCCCTCAATGCTTTTAAACATCTTAACAGAGCACGGAAAACAGCATGAACTTATCAAACGTTTAGCTCTAATAATACACTTGATGTCTGGCTTATTTAAGCTATAGACCGTTTCAGCAGTAACAACATAAACAAGCGGCTGCACGTAGCTTCCGGTAAACTCCGCTAAGAATAAATAACAACAAAGTTCTTTAAACATAGTTTATTTATATAACAAGCAAAAAAACAACACATAGATTACATAGGAAACCAAAACATTTGTTATTTTCGACGAGGCATTTGTTCAAGAGATCAGTTTAGCAATAGTCAGAGCATTAAAAAAACGAAACCGGAAGTAAGGTTCGGATCCAGACGTGTACCACGTGCTTCCAATGAAACCGTCTATATACAGTATCTAACTGTGGTGGTCGGGTAGTACTAGTTTTAAAGACTGGAAATGTATTTATCCTTTTTTCTTTTGAGAGATTAAACGTGTTATCCAGTTGAATTAAAAGACATTTTGTTCAACACACCTCAAAATGTGTTTTTGAATTGCACGTGCAGCTGAAAAGAAATCAAATCTGTGATCAGTATAAGCTACTTTCAGAGAAAACGAAACCTAAGAAGTATTTACCCCTGAGCACCTGCATTTACCAAACCCCTTTACGCCTTATATGCTGTGTTTATTTGTTTATACCTGTAAATACTGTAAATAGCATCCGCACTAAACACATTTTTACTGTAAATTAACCACCTGATTTTTGCACCGCATGGTTTTATTGCCTAACCCATTAAATAAATATTTTAATAAATGATCACACCCCTTCACCTTCGAATGTAACAAGTGTTCAAACTTCATTTAGGTTTGTTGGCATTCTATGAAAAAGAAACAAAGTAGGCTAAAAGTATGTTAAAATAAAAAATAGGCTGACTAATGATTACAAACTGCCCAGAGTAAAACATTTCCATTTGTTGATTGACTTATTGGTGTCATGTTCAAAGTTCAGTTATTCATTCAATAGGACAAAAGAACAATAGATTTTAAATACAAATGACTTTGTTTTTAAAAAATAATTGTTTTTATTCTGATAGTCAAACAGAGATGCATATCAGGAGTCTTCAATAATCAGCAAATTCAAAAGTCCTCATACTCGACTGTACAAAGAATCTGCTGCCATCTACTGGTTAAATATGTTATATACAGTTTTGCATTTTAAAGATATATTCACACAAAAATAAAAATTCTGTGTTCAATAACCCTCATATCATTCCAAACCTTTATGACTTTCTTTCTTCTGAGGAACACAAAACATTCTAGATTTTGAGAAATATCTCAGTATTTTTGTGTCCATACAATGGAAGTTAAATGTAGAAATTTAGTTTGGTTACCAGCTTGGACTACTATAACTATTGGTGAGAAAAATACAAACTACAGACTAGACTGGGCAAGCAGAAAACCACATCTTTATTGTTAATGCAACGGTAAAACAAACACAATGCAAGACAACAACAAACGTTTAATGTAAAATGATAATTTATATGATAAGAAATACAATCTTCATATAACAAATATATAAATATGAATGTATGTGTATTTTATGCATAAACACTAGCATTTACTTTAGAAATATTTTATGAAACACAGTTAATGGTTTGGTAACATATGAATAATTACAGTAATTTAACTTAGTTTAGAAATTTTGTTTGCTTACAAACGCTTATTGAAAAAATCGAAGCAAGTGTAATAGTGGTGTGGTTACATTTTATTTAATGTTTTTTCTGTTTTCAGTAAAAATGTTTCCTACTGTACTAATATAACACCAAAAATACAATGGAAATTATGCTGTATTAAATAAAACATGGCCTTTTATTACAAAATATGCCACAGTTGCAGTGATAAGCTGAATAAAGCTCTTTTATTTTACTAATCCCACCACAATATCTCAAATTAATGCTGTAGAGTGATAGTCGGGGAGCCAAAGTCTCAAAAGCTCAATAAAATGGGTTGAACTTGACCTGCTCTGCCATACTTTTTATTTGTGTTTTTTCTGTTAACTTTGACCCCAAGAACCAATAATTGAAGGGTCTGCTCTGCCGGAAATATCGCGGAAAAAATTAGTGGCCATTTTAGTGTATGCACCCTTTATTTTTATCAGAAAATTGTGAAAAAATATTTTTTTCCTCAAATCCTCAGTGGGTTGGGTAAACTGTCAATAAATGCATTCCTGATACACAGAACACATGTGCTAACAACATCCACTGAAAAAATAACTCTTAAAACACATTTCTGCATAATTTTGCATCAATTTAATGCAAAAAAGTAGGCGTTTTCTCACTTTTTTCCCCATATTTTCATCTTTACTTCGTTGGCAATCAACTATTCCCCCAAGTTATGATATCAGTCAATATGCCATTCTTTTCACCAAACAGTATACTCATTACACAGAAAAAATTATAAAAATCCAACCAAAATCAATGGATCTGTGATGATTTCACTACTAGTTGGCCATCAACAGGCTCAGAACCTTAATAGAATTTTTGGCTACTTTCAAAATTCCGAAAGACATACTGGATAACATGATTGTTAATGTCCACATTATTAAACATCATGGTCTAGGCTAGGGATCTTTTTAATTTCAAAAAACCCTGTTCTCCCAATGGAAATGTGTCACACAATAAATATAATACAGCAAAATGACTTTAATTATTTTATTGCCTCAGATGACAACTATTACAACTTTAAAGAGAAACTTTACTCATTTGCATTAAGCTTTGTAGCTTTGGAAACCCTGTTTTTTAATGGTCATGCATCATTTTCGGTTTCCCCTGGGACGGGAGCGGTTCGGATTTCGGAGTTGCGCTTCCTTCTTTCAGTGATGTGGGAATCGTCGTTTTGCGTCATTAAAAGAAGGAATTGCTATATCTTTGTCGAGGGTTTAAGACTACAAACACTAATTTTTCCGGGGAGGGCTATGTATGGGACCCACTCACGCTACAGACCTATTACAGATCAGTGGGTGGGACTTAATACACTAAAATAAATGATACAGCTGCCATCTTTTTGGAATCTAAGCTAACAGATGCTGAGGAGCCAGGCTTGATGTTTTTCAACAATGGTGGAAGGTTATCAATATGATATGGAAGAGGGTGATTTCGAAAACGTGATGCTCAAATCGGATGTTCATGGCTATCTTTATGAGCCACAATACAGGGAAGAGCAGCTGAGGCAGATGGAGGAACAGGAGGTTGAAGACCGAGGTAGAAGACCTGCCTGTAGAAGGTAGAAGACGAGGTAGAAGACCTGTCTGTAGCAGGGGAGGAGCTTGGACTGACTCGAGCTGGGAGGGACTGGTTGTGCCTGTGCTCTCGCTGTGAAATGGAGTCCGTCTGCTGCAGAGAATTTCAAAAATGCCAGTTTCTTCTGGATGAAATTTCTACATCAGATGAGGATATAGACGTTTGTGCGGTGAACCACCCAAGCTTCGGACCGCATATGGACAGCAGCATTCTGGCATTCATACATATTTTAGAATACCAAAGGTCAACTGGAAGTGACAGCCATAGCCTGCAGGGACAAACAGACTTCTGACTATAAAGTAAATGTTTCTATTTTATTTGGGAGTGGCTTGCAAAGCTGTGCATTGTGGGAGTTGTTGTCTTCCATACAAATGCGCCCTAAAGTCACTTTCTGTCTTTTTTCGGTCAAACAGGCACCACATTTGAAATGTATGTTACATTTTGACTAGAAATATGACCCACTTTCAATAAAGATTAATGTTTCCATGGGTGAAATGTCCCTTTGACGGAAAAAAATAACATAACTTAATTAACTAGATTCAGGTCTATGTGAGGTGGGATAATCAGAATGGTGGCACACTGCAGATACTGCTCTGGGGACAGACCGTCACCCTCACCACCCGAGGAGACAGCAAACAAGAACGACAGGGTGGATTATACAGCAGCGTGATAAAAGATGCCACCCTCTCTCTCTCTCTCTGACACACACAAACAGCATGGTAGGTTGGCTGAACCATGTGTGCCCGCTTATACACAGCCAACTGATGCAGGGATTGGCGAAGGTGTAATAGGAGGGCATCTTCAGTTAGTGGAAGGCAACGCATGTTTCTTTTGATGCTCACAAAGAGATGGGCTCACAGTGCATCTAGAGTACTAACAAAGTCACTCCTGTAATAGAGTGTCACTTTGTATCGCCGTGCTGTTGTTATAACCTTTTCCTGAACATACAGGCTTTCCTCAGGATCACCGTACCTGCACAGTGGCAGAAGGTCTGTCAGGTGTTTGATAGCAGTTGTGTAGGCCCGCCTTTAGCTCAGATAGCTCCCTGTGTCACATCCGGTAAGTATGTAGGTGCTGAGGGATGTAAGATCTGAAGCAGCACCATTATAGTTTCCTGTCAGAGCTTCTGTGATAGCATGAAAAGGTAGGAAGCCCATCCATGTGAGTGATGTAGTACATGCACATCATGATCTCATCTTTCTCAGTTGCAACCACTACAGCCCATTTGTGGTGCAGAATTTGTACTGAGTATGCAATGTGAGCAAACATCCTGGTATGTGCCTCCTCGTGTTTCTCACAGAAAAGTTCTGGGGGCTCAACCTGACAATCCAATGACAAGAGGACAGTGCGACCAGGATCACAATAGATTCCACAAAGAATAAGTGTGCATACTGCAGGAAGTGACTTGTTCTGAGCTGCCCATGCTTCCCCCATGTAGTTCAACAGGTTAGCTTTATTCAGTGAATTGTGAATGAAGCCTTTCCATACAGGTATAGGGAGAGTATCATGTGGCTTGTACTCCTTCATTTTGCTGGAGCAGGTTTTCATCCTCTTCTCTCGTTCCTCACCTTTCAGACTTTCAGCAGGATAGACATCATATCGATCACTAACAAAGTGGATGCAGTCACACTTGTCTGGGAGGATTCCAAGGAGCTTCCTCGGGTACTTTCTTTCAGTTCATGGAAGGCACTGCTCCCAAGATGTTAGTAACCTTGAATGAATGCCATTGCATCTACTACCATTACAACAGGCTTGTCAGATGGCGTTAGATTGTCCACTTCCCCCCATGAGCTGCCAAGGGCTGTCTTGATTGCAGCCAGGTAGTCTGCCTTGTTTCCTTTCCTTCCTGCAGGATGCACACTTATTCTTGGTGGAATCTTTTGTGATCCTGGTCGCACTGTCCCCTTGTCATTGGATTGTCAGGTTAAGCTTCCAGAACTTGAGGAGGCAGATACCAGGATGTTTGCTCACATTGCATACTCCCTACAAATTCTGCACCATGAACGAGCTGTAGTTGTTGCAACTGACACAGATGTGATCATGATGTGCATGTACTACATCACACACACGGATGGGCTGCAGAAGCTGTGGGTGAAAACGATAGATATCTTCCTACCTGTCCATGCCACCACAGAAGCTCTGACAGGGAAGTATAAGGCTGCTGCTTCAGAGGTTACATCCCTTCTCCTCAGCACCTACATACTTACCGGATGTGACACAGTGAGCTATCCGTACAGAAGAGGAAAAAGGTGGGCCTACACAACATTGACAGGCAGACAGAAATTCTGCCGCTGTGCAGGTACAGTGATCTGAGGAAACCCGGGATGTTCAGGAAAAGGTAATAACAGCAGCATGGCGATACATGGTGTCACTTTGACAGGATTGACTGTGGTGGTACTCTAGATGCACTTTAAGCCCATCTCTTTGTGAGCATCAAAGGAGACATGCGTTGCCTTCGACCAACTGAAGATGCCTTCCAATTACACCTTCGCAGATCCCTGCAACAGTTGGGTGTGTGTAAGCGGGCACACATGGTTCAGTCAACCTACCCAGCTGCCACTGATTTTGGGAGACAACTTGTCAATGGCAAATTGGTGGCAACCATGATGCCGAAAGAGGCAAAACCTTCTGAACTCAAACACAGCAAATACTGCCACTGCAAGAAAAGCATGCATGCCCGAGGATGCTTCTGTGCAAGAGCCAATGTGAAGTGTGGCATTGCATGTCTCTACACCTGGGATGTTTAAGGATTGAACTTGCGCTTGAAGACAGGGACATGTAAGTAGGCTGCGTGCGCATTTGTGTTAGAGAGTGAGGGGGTTGTATCTTTTATCATGCTGTGCATTTGTATGGAAGACAACAACTCCCACAATGCACAGCTCTGCAAGCCACTCCCAAATATAATAGAAACACTTACTTTATAGTCAGACGTCCGTTTGTCCCTGCAGGCTTTGGCTGTCACTTCCAGTTGACCTTTGGTATTCTAAAATATTTATCCAGAATGCTGCTGTCCATATGCGGTGCGAAGCTTGGGTGGTTCACCACACAAACGTCCATATCCTCATCTGATGTAGAAATTTCATCCAGAAGAAACTGGCATTTTTGAAATTCTCTGCAGCAGACAGACTCCATTTCTGTGTCCGTAGGTGCACAGCAAGAGCACAGGCACAACCAGTCCATCCCAGCTAGAGTCAGTCCAGGCTCCTCGCCTGGGACAGGCAGGTCTTCTACCTCGTCTTCTACCTTCTACAAGCAGGTTTTCTACCTCGAACTTCTACCTCCTGTTCCTCCATCTGCCTCAGCTGCTCTTCCCTGTATTGTGGCTCATAAAGATAGCCTCGAAATCACCCTCTTCCATATCATATTGATAACCTTCCACCATTGTTGGAAAACATCAAGCCTGGCTCAACAGCATCTTTTAGCTTAGATTCCAAAAAGATGGCAGCTGTATCATTTATTTTCGTAAGTCCCACCCACTAATCTGTAATAGGTCTGTAGCGTCCCACCCATAGCCCCCCCTGGAAAAATAACGACAGAGGGTTTGTAGTCTTACACCCTCGACAAAGACATAGCAATTCCTTCTTTCAATGACGCAAAATGATGATTTTTACATCATTGAAAGAAGGAAGTGCAACACTGAAATCTATATTTCTCCCGTCTCAGGGGAAACTGAAAATGATGCATGACCATTCAAAAACATGACTGGGTTTCTAAAGCTACAAAGCTTAATGCAAATTGGTGAAATATCTCTTTAAAGTTGTAATAGTTGTCATCTGAGGCAATAAAATAATTAAAGTCATTTTGCTGTATTATATTTATTGTGTGACACATTTCCATTGGGGAACAGGGTTATGTTGAAATTAAAAAGATCCCTAGACCATGATGTTTAATAATGTGGACATTAACAATCATGTTATCCAGTATGTCTTTTGGAATTTTGAAAGTAGCCAAAAATTCTATTAAGGTTCTGAGCCTGTTGATGGCCAACTAGTAGTGAAATCATCACAGATCCATTGATTTTGGTTGGATTTTTATATTTTTTTCTGTGTAATGAGTATACTGTTTGGTGAAAAGAATGATATATTGACTGATGTCATAACTTGGGGGAATAGTTGATTGGCAGTGAAGTAAAGATGAAAATATTGGAAAAAAGTGAAAAAAACGCCTACTTTTTTGCATTAAATTGATGCAAAATTATGCAGAAATGTGTTTTAAGAGTTATTTTTTCAGTGGATGTTGTCAGCACATGTGTTCTGTGTATCTGGAATGCATTCATTGACAGTTTACCCAAGCCACTGAGAATTTGAGGAAAAAAATAATTTTTCACAATTTTCTGATAAAAATAAAGGGTGCGTACACTAAAATGGCTACAATTTTTTTTCGCGATATTTCCGGCAGAGCAGACCCTCCAATTAGTGGTTCTTGGGGTCAAAGTTAACAGAAAAAAACACAAATAAAAAGTATGGCAGAGCAGGTCAGGTTCAACCCATTTTATTGAGCTTTTGAGACTTTGGCTCCCCGACTATGAAGTATAATTCCCTCTCAAGCACAGGCAGACACAAGTGGTTTCCTTTTACTGGTTTTAATGAAATCTTCTCCAAGTCAAACCGTGAAAACTAATAAAACACATAATCCCATGTTAGCTTAACATACACAATAGTGAAATAACACAGATAAACAATAAAATACAGACAGAAAAATTACCTCGTTGGCTGCATACTATGAAAGGAAATTGTCTTGATGCCTTCTTATCTTCAACATTTCTTAAACTTTTCACTTTAAATCACTTAAAGCGTGACCTTAAACTCATCAGCAATGCATGCCATGCTTGCATGCTTCTGGCTTGTTCTTTGTTTCACTGGCATTTAGCAGCTTAGCGGAGGTTTCAAAATAAAAGTCTCATCCGGCTTACCAAATATATATCAACATAAATTACAAACAAAAACACAAAAAATAATAAATAACAGTCAATATCTCAAATTAATGCTGTAGAGTGAAGTGTAATTTAATCTACTTTAATAAACAATGTAGAGAAAAACAGTCATTTAGTCAGTTTACACATTTTAATTTGTTGAAGCAACTCTTCACTTTGGTGACCTGAATAAGTAAAATAAAAATAGTCACGATAATTGAAACAGTATGTGCACAGAAAGCTTTTACTGTACCCAGTTAACATTACAGTATGGCTCCAAAAGTATTCAGATAAATACCCCTTAAGTTGTTTATGCAAGGATACAGCCAATATTTCACTGAAAATAAGTGTAAGTAGTCATAAACTCAACACTTAACAGTATCTTTGAGGAGTTTCTGAGGTGTTTGTCGTCCTGAAAGAGACGCAGTTTCCTCTGCTGCTGATTAAAAACTGTTTGCTGTGCTTTTTTAACATGTGATCTCTACTTAATTTTTTATTTTTTTGCCTACATTTACTCAAATAATACAATCCAAAAATATTAAGTAATGTTAGGCATGGAACTTACTTCTTTTTGTAAAATTCAAATTGTCATGTCTAGTTTTGCATCTTTAAGGCCTTTACTGGCCAGCCACGCAGTGGAGTACTTTGATTCATGTGATGGAGCATAAAATATGTTGCTTAAGTGTTTTAAACCTCTACATTGTTAATACTTTCAAATTTATTAAAGTATTTTAATGATTTATGGATAATTGATGAATAAATTTTATGTAGTAAAGCACAGCAACAAACAAACCTTTAATGTACATGTTGTTGTTGGAGTTGTTGTTGGTGGTTGCTGTTAAGTTCCCCTTCAGCCTGTCATCTCCTCTAGGCTTTCTGTCAGTGCCCTCATCTTTGATCTTATCTAGCTCTGCAGGTGTTAATTCTTTGTGCCGCTTTTTGTCATTCAACGTCTTCTATTTCGTTTTGTGCCTGGGACCATTCTCAAAATTGCCATATTCACCATACAAATTTATCGATTGGCAACAATCATCCATTTATACCTATAAATAAACATTTTTATACATGTGTCTCTCACTCTGCTTGCAAGGGTAACTGGTTACCAATGTTTATAGTAGTGGATTAATTTTGAACTATAATCAAACTGACTGGAACTAACTTACCTGTGCATTAAACGATTCTACTGCACAACTTCCAGCCAATCAGAATCGAGTATTTAAACAGAGCCCGTGGTATAAATATGAAATATATACTAATCAACATTAAAAGTGGATCAAACCTTAATAAAAGCTGTCTTTTAAACAATATCCGTTCTTGTGACAACGTTGATGAACTTTTTTGATCCACTTCAAATGTTGATAAGTGTATTAAAGAGAATCAACTTTTGTTTAGATTTTGTGTTGGAAAATTTTTGCATGTTCTGTACAATATAGTCCAGAGCTTTACAACAGTCTTTATCTCTAGACCCAGATTTACACTGAACATCACTAAAAGTAAATAAAAATGTGTTCTAAATCAATCACTAGTTTTTTTGTTTTTTTTTTTTTTGGTAGTATTCTACTTTACCACACAAAACACATTGGTCTTGACTGTTTAAGTGGTCTTTTAGAAGATTTAATTCAAAATCTTTGTTCTGTTCCTTAATAAATGGTCCTTGAATACTTTTAACAGAATTTTTAAAACATTGTTGAAAACATTTTATAGAAAACATAATACATTAGGTAATCTTTTCGTCAATGCTAAATTACATTTACACGTGGGCATCTATTTTCATAAACGAACATTTTAACCTCTCCGGTTTCAAAAATAACTTTGTGCACACATGTCAGTTTTCAGAAGTTTTCGTTGACATCTACCCGTGTATAGATGTCGTCAAGAGCATGCCAAACCTCTAGGTGGCGGTGTAACGAGAAGCTTAAGCCCACATAAGCCAATCAGAATCCTGAAAACAGCAACAAATCACTTCCTGTTCCTCTTTTGAACAGGGTCGCACTTTTGCCGTATATGTGAGCTCTGGCGCATACTGTGACGTTGGCTGGCTAAACATCTGTTTGTCTCAGTTTACATGCAACCATGTAACCAAAGATTTTCCAAATCTCCACTCTGGCCGGAGTTTTTAGAAAGAATCGAATTTAGAGGCGAGTTCTCTTTTTGTGTGTAAACGAAGGGAAATGTCTTGGTTTTTTAAATAACCATTTACGTGTAAACAGACCCTTAGTCCCTGAAAGGGGGGGGGGGGGGTCTAATAATAAAATCGTTCCCAGGTCCTGTGGTGTGAACATTCTAATAGTTCAGATACCATAAAAATTTACCCGCTGTGCAAATGAGGGCTGTAATCATTGACCCCAGAGATCATTGAGGTACAAGTCTGCATTAAAGGAACAGTATGTAGGATTGTGGCCAAAACTGATATTGCAATCACAAAACTTGTGGCTAAACCTGGTACTGCAGTCACACAACTGGTGGCCAATACACAACATGACAACATAAACATCAGTTGAGGGCTGCAACTCCACTTTTTAAATGATAATATCCTGGTCAGACCACGTTTGTCAGTGATATAAGTATTTGAAATGAAAATGATTTCTTAATGTCTAGTGACATATCAGGGCCATTTTATGATTAATTGATATACATTTCTTACATACTGTTCCTTTAAAGTTGTGTCCCAGTAAATAAAAAAATATATCTTTAAACACAAAATGTATGCAGATGGCTGCATGTGTATGCCTATCTTCTGCCACCTGCTGGTTCATACCAATAATTACAGTTAGTTAACTTCGTTTAGAAACTATGTTCGTTACAATATCATTCTCAAATGTTAAGGCTTATAAAGACTTATTGGAAAAAATTGAAACAAGTGTATAGTGGTGTGGTTAAATTTTATTTCATGTTTTCTCTATTTGCAGTATCTTTTTTTTTCTAAAAAAATATTTTAAATCCAAAATATGTCACATACTGCTGTTGCAATGATAAGATGCATAAATCATGAAACATACTCTTTTTTACTAATCCCACCACAATATCTCTCATTACTGCTGCACAGAGTAAAGTTCTGCTGAATTTAGTGGATCAGGATGTAGAAGAAGAGCGGCCATAAAAGAAAGAGGAGATTCTGTTTGATGCTCATAGCACTGTCACACAGATTCCCTTGACAACACGAGAAGCTCGTGTAACCTGGAGGATATTGTGATGTGGCATCACAGACAGATTTAGAGGCACATCCTTTAACAGTCTGAGACACAGACCCATCAGTTTCTAATGTAAAGAAAACAAAAGTTGATCAAGTGAATCATTCAAAACTTGACCACACAGATAATCTGATAAAACATATATAGAATGCATAGAGTATATATTCATGGTTATGGATTTCACAAAACATATTAAATACATGACCCTATCCTATGTTAAATATATGATAAATATATTTATGCGATTACTAGATACAGTAAATAAGAAAACCATGTTCTCTGATTCATAACAAATAGTGCAATTTAAATGTAACTTAATCAACTATAATAATGCAAAGAAAGACAGAAAAATGTGTCTTGATTCTCACTTGTAGCTTTAAAGCAGTGGTCTTCATCTCCTAAACAGTCTAATTTGCTGAAGCAACTCTGTCCATCACAGTAGTAACATTGTTTTCCATTGGGACTGTTAGAGGAATCTGTAGAAGAAACAAATATTATCCTTTTATTTTATGGAATACATAAGCTTAATGCTAGCATATGTACTGTATATATCACCTAAAGGATTATTAGGAACACCATACTAATACTGCGTTTGACCCCCTTTCGCCTTCAGAACTGCCTTAATTCTATGTGGCATTGATTCAACAAGGTGCTGAAAGCATTCTTTATAAATGTTGGCCCATATTGATAGGATAGCATCTTGCAGTTGATGGAGATTTGTGGGATGCACATCCAAGGCACGAAGCTCCCGTTCCACCACATCACAAAGATGCTCTATTGGGTTGAAATCTGGTGACTGTGGGGGCCATTTTAGTACATAGAACTCATTGTCATGTTCAAGAAACCAATTTCAAATGATTCGAGCTTTGTGACATGATGCATTACCCTGCTGGAAGTAGCCATCAGAGGATAGGTACATGGTGATCATAAAGGGATGGACATGGTCAGAAACAATGCTCAGGTAGGCTGTGGCATTTAAACGATGCCCAACTGGCACTAAGGGGCCTAAAGTGTGCCAAGAAAACATCCCCCACACCATTACACCACCATTACCAGCCTGCACAGTGGTAACAAGGCATGATGGATCCATGTTCTAATGCTGTTTACTCCAAATTCTGACTCTACCATCTGAATGTCTCAACAGAAATCGAGACTCATCAGAACAGGCAACATTTTTCAGTCTTCAACTGTCCAATTTTGGTGAGCTCTTGCAAATTGTAGCCTCTTTTTCCTATTTGTAGATGAGTGGTACTCAGTGGGGTCTTCTGCTGTTTTAGCCCATCCGTCTCAAGGTTGTGTGTGTTGTGGCTTCACAAATGCTTTGCTGCATACCTCGGTTGTAACGAGTGGTTATTTTTGTTAAAGTTGCTCTTCTATCAGCTTGAATCAGTCGGCTCATTCTTCTCTGACCTCTAGCATCAAAAAGGCATTTTCACCCACAGGACTGCCGCATACTGGATGTTTTTCTCTTTTCACACCATTCTTTGTAAACCCTAGAAATGGTTGTGCGTGAAAATCCCAGTAACTGAGCAGATTGTAAAATACTCAGACCGGACCGTCTGGCACCAACAACCATGCCATGCTCAAAATTGCTTAAATCACCTTTCTTTCCCATTCTGAGTTTGGAGTTCAGGAGATTGTCTTGACCAGGACCACACCCCTAAATTAATTGAAGCAACTGCCATGTGATTGGTTGATTAGATAACTAAATTAATGAGGAGAACAGGTGTTCCTAATAATCCTTTAGGTGAGTGTATAAATAGTTATGTGTATAAAAGACATACCTGGGGCGTATTTGTCATTACAAAGGTCTGTGGTACAGCATTGTGTAGACATAGTAAACCTGTAATATCCGAAGTTAACAGATGTACTTGTACAAGCATCCGTCACTGTACAACCCTTAGACTGCTTTTTCACTGCATGGCCACCTAAAAAAAGAATATGCTTAATGCTTTACACCTGACCCTTGTGATTTGTAAAGTGTGTGTGTGTGTATGTGTGTTTGTGTGTGTGTGTGTGTGTGTGTGTGTGTGTGTGTGTGTGTGTGTGTGTGTGTGTGTGTGTGTGTGTGTGTGTGTGTGTGTGTGTGTGTGTGTGTGTGTGTGTGTGTGTACCTGGTAATTATCACGTTGTGGGGACCAATTGTGCCCACAAAGATAGGAATACCAGTATTTTTGTGACCTTGTGGGGACATTTTGATGTCCCCACGAGGAAACAAGCTTATAAATCAAACAAAATGACGTTTCTTGAAAATGTGAAGTAAGAGAATGATTTCTGTGATGGTTGGGGTTAGGGAATTGGGTAGGTTAGGGGAATAGAATATACGGTTTGTATGGTATAAAATGCATTACGTCTATGGAATGTCCCCACAAAACATGGAAACCAGAATGTGTGTGTGTGTGTGTGTGTTGCCAGAGAGGTTACTAAAATTCTGAAGTACAGACATCTTACATCATAGTGAAACAATTCTGCTTCACAACTACTGATAATCCTACCCGTTCTCACCAAGATGCGCACAAATGACACGCAGTGTGACCATCCCGCAACAGACACGCCAAACTCCGACCCCGCGTGCATATGACACGCCAGTCCCTCCCACCCACCCACATGGCGAATCGTCTCGTGACGTTCCATTTACCGTTTTCTCATTTGTTTTCCGCTCCTTAAACCATTTTCGCTTGGGTTTAGGGTTAGATTTCACATTTGTTTAAGCAGGTTATTTAATATACAGGTTTCTCTATGTTTTTATCTATATTTAAGCCATGGTCGCTTGGAGTTGGGGTTAGAGTTGGGGTTTGGGTTAGGATGTCATTTTTATATAACAAAAAGTTGTTCTAACCCTAAACCCAAGCGAAAATGTTAAAAAAAAAAACAGAAAACAAATGAGAAAACAATAAATAAAACGTCACGAAACGATTCGCCATATAAGTGAATGGGAATGACTGGCGTATCATATGCACGCAAAATCGGAATTTGGCATATCTATTGCACGATAATCACACTGTGTGTCATTTGTACGCTTTTTGGTGAGAATGGGTTGGATAATCTTGAGATACGGATATCTACCCGTGAAGACAAGATCATAAGATTAAACAACAGTTTATAAGAAAATAAGAAAATAAGAAATACATCACAGGTTTTTACTCGAGTCAGAATTTCAGTCGTTTCATGGATAATATACACACACAAATAGTCTGCTTTTAAGAAACTCCCTTCACTTGCATTAGTTTATGATGAGTTTAGATGCAAAGCCCTTTAAGTGCTCCTGAGATGTTTTCTTGTAAATGAGCATTTATTTATCAGGCTCTCATGCTTAGGTTTAGTAATTTCCTGTAATGGTCCTGAAAAGGTTACTAGTCAGTAATTGAAATGCCTTATTTTCACAGAAGTCACTTTAGAAATTTTGTTCGTATATAACAAATTTGACTGTCTTTAGCTGCAAAACCCTCTAAGTGCGTGCAAAAATCTCCACTTTTAAAAAGGTATTGAGTGCTTCTTTATTCTTCTTTCTGTTGTTTTTAATGCTATTTGTGCATGAAACTAAACCTCTTAAAGAACATTTATGATACTCAATTTATTTATGAAAGAGTGAACAACTCTAATCAAGGAAGGACTTTATTTCGCTATTTAAAATAGCAAATATAGCTTGATTCTGTGAGCTTTTTTTGAGGAGTGGACGTCACAGTTAAACGTTTATGCACTGAAAAAATCTCATGTTGCACATGATTGATTTAAGTTTTCTTATTTTTCTTAAAAAAAATCTTAAAAAACGACAGCTTCCTCACGCAACATAAAATATTTTATTTTGTCTAAATAAAATGCTAGTGGGATTGTACAATGAGACAATGTAGTTGGTGTTTTGATAAAAAATAATCAATTTAATCTCGTAATGAAATATAATGACTAATAGACACAGTAAACTCCGCCTCATATGGGCACTCTGCACAGTCGCATGAAAGTCCATGCTTCCATGACAAAATAAAAGTTTCATTGTCATCACCTCGATTTCCGAGTCATTGATACACAGTTTGTTGTAATTATTATATCCAAGAAGCACACAAACGGCCAGGGGCGTTGCACAAGATCTGGGGCCCTATATGCATAGGCAGTCCTGATGGGCCCCCATGCCCCACCCCCATAATATATTTCAGACTTTCAAGGGCCCTCTCTTCCTTTGTGGCCCTGGTAATCAGTACTGGTTTTACCCCCAGTCCGACGCCCCTGCAAACGGCACTTGTCCAGTTGTCACTAGACATGTGGCATACTTTCTGCAAAGATGCTTATATTACGAAGACTTTAACCTTCCGTTAGAAAACCCACAACAGTGTTTAGCGTGTAGCGCCTCAGCCAGTCAATAATGATGATCAATGATATATTTTGCATGCGTTCAGAGTGTAACGACAGTCGTTTACAGTTTACATTTTAGTTTCTTGACAGAATTTAAAGGGAATTCACACGTTTTAGACCATAAAACATTTTTATTACATACAGCAAACATTTCCTCACTATCAGCTTGCTGCCTGTCCACTGATCAAACTGTAAAAAACGCAATCTCTGTAGACAGCCCAGGCTCCACAAACTGCAATAACAACAAAGTGGCCAAACCTACAAACAGAAACCATAACAAAGTGTTCCAGCCAATAAACGACAAGAAGGATTTGATGGTGGGGGTTAGGTGCGTTCATGAAAGCACGGAAGGGAGGGGAAGGGGGAGGAGTAAGCTACGCTCTGTTTGTTTGAAAACAGTTCAAACATCAACAAAAAGTGACGTCGCACAGATTCGCTTACAGCACCTTTAAAGGGGACATATTATGAAAATCTGACTTTTTCCATGTTTAAGTGCTATAATTGTGTCCCCAGTGCTTCTATCAACCTAGAAAATGTTAAAAAGATCAACCCAATAACTTAGTTTTGGTAAACCATTTTCTGCAAGCATGTAAAAAAATAGGTCATTGTAATTTGGCCCTTATTGTGATGTCAGAATAAGGTAATACCGCCCCCTTTATCTGCACTATCCAACCACAGCACAACCATTTAGTATGGAGAGAAAGAGAGAGATAAAATATTTCACAGCACAATTGAGTTTCAATTGCAACAAACCACCATCATTGTGATCAGTGGTTGCACTTCATCCGCTCATTTGCATTTTAAATGACACACCCAAAACGGCACACTTTTGCTCAGACCTAGTTTAAGACTTAGTTTACATCTTAAAAAAAATCTCATAATATGTCCCCTTTAAGATTACATTGTAATCTGTTAATTAAAAACGGCTCCTGCTCTCCTTCCCTGTGTAAAGCAGCGTTGCTATGCTAATCTTGTAGGCCTCCCTGAAGAGAGTTTTTGCTTTGAGTATCCTAACCGTATTTGCATTTTCTGTATTGGACCCTATCAGATCGGATGCCATTTCGTTGCGTTAGCAGCCAGCGTCGTCTCGCGTGAGGTTAAAAAGCCCAGGTGTGTGTTTGGCATCGAGCATCATTGTGATCATGGCAAGTTTAACTTCTACAGCTTGTTTTCACCGGCTGTATGTGCTTTGCGCAGGCGTCGCGCACACGTGTCTGTTTTTTCGACAATCGTTAAGTTTAATCGATTTAATTCTTATCGACAATTAATCGAAGATAGATTAAATGTTCTGATTTCTTTGTATAAATTCAATATTTGGCTTGATGGCTACATCTGGTGGAAAATTTTTGTCAATAGCCCACTCAGAAATCCCCTAAAATGCTGAAGTGTCAAATACTTATTTTCCCTGCTATATATATTTGGCGGTGATGGGAGCTGTAAATAATATGAGTGAAGATATGGTGTTTAAATGCAAGTTGTTTCAAGTTTTTAAGTACATTTGCCTTAGTTTATATGGTAAATTAAACTTTTTAAATTTAAAATTTTGACCCTTACACACATAAATTAGGCATCTTTTGATATCAAGTAACATAATATTATTAAAAACTAATACTATTAAAAAAGTAATGCAGTTTTTCTTCAAATAATAATAATAATAATAATAATGAACATGAAATGATAAAATGTGTACTTTGTGGCACTTTCACAGACAGTGGGATCAACTATAATAATAAAATAATATTGTATATAATTTACATAGTAATATTTATAGAAATTTGTTACTTTACAAATTTACAAATTACTTCACAAATTTAGAAATAATTTTCCTTCAATTGGTGTGAGAGCGCAATGATGCTGTAAATGTTTTGGCATAGCATAATGACACTTTCTGTTTTCTTTTCTGCCCTGCTACAAAGGATGTCTTGATTAATTTAACATTAAGGACCCTTTGTATATTACATTCTTTAGAGCAGGGGTTTTCAAACTGTGGGTCAGCACTCATAGGGTCCCACAGTGGGATCAGGTGGGTCGCACAAAGTAACTTGATTGTTGTAGTGAATGATACAGAAACAGTTTTGTCCTATTAATAGCAATAAATTGCAAGTTTTTTTGGGATTGAAATTAAACTTACATTTAATGACAATAAAAATATAAACTACTCTCTTCTAAAAGAGAACACATTTATTTTTGTAGGCCTATTTCTAAATGTATTTTTTGAGCATTTAAAAAAACTTTGGTGGGTCCTGACATAGATTTTAGGTGTGGCGGGCATCAATGGCAGAATTAATGTAGCGGAACAGATATTAACCGCATAATCTTAACACTTATCATACTATACACCATTAAATACTTTCACTTTCACTTCAAATCCACTTAATCCGAGCCTCAAGCCATTCAGAAATAACGGTTTCATGGCGGAATTTGTTAAGAGTGATAAAACAATTATAATTTACAAGAAAACAAGTCAGACGGACTTCACGTGAGCTTTATAGTTTTTTACAGTTTAGCATAATGAAAAACATTCAGTTGAGCTAACATTCATGTTAAATGACTCTAATTTCCATTGTTATGATATTTTAGTAAATTTATTTTCCATCAAACTGAACTCACCAGAAGTTTGTACATGTGTTGCACTTACACATGTGGTATCAGTGGCCGGACACGTCTTCTCTTTGTTTTCACAAGAATCCATGTTACCTAAACACTCATAACATCGGAGTGAATGTCCTGGAAAAAAAGAAACAGAATGAGGTTGAAATGTATTTTGTAACGAATAAAACATTAAATAGGATTTTGTGTTTTGCACCTCCAGTGAAAAGAGCGCAAAAGAGAACAATGAAGATTTTCAGTTCCATCTTTGGTCTGTCAGAAGGTGAATAAAAATCACAAACCCTTTCAGTGGCTTTTATATGAATGATCAAAAGAGGGGGCGAGGCTTTGATGAGAAAAGGAAATTTAAATACAAGGGGCGTAAGATTGATTTTGACATTGGTGGGGGACATTGTAAGGTTTATCACTGTTTACTTGAACAATATTTAAAATAGTATTTCTGTTGTCGTAATCTTATTTATAAAGGTTACAGGTCAAAAACAACAAATATACAATAAGCTATCAGGCTGCACGATAAATCACATGTGATTGTTATGCGCATCTCGTCAGTAAATCGCCATCACCGTCTTTCAGATGGAGCGGTAATTTAACACACTGAGCTGTTAGTTCACCCACAAGCAGGGGCGTCATTAGGCTATTTGTTAGGGGGGCTCTAGCCCCACTAAAAAAATTATATGTTAGTTCTATAAACTGAACACGGATTCGTGATCGTTTCAGTCCTCTTTAAATTTCCGTAGTATCATAAACAATTGATTATCTTAACCGAATGTAACATTTTATTGCATTCGGTCTTGATGAAGTCTCTGTCATTAAAGTTAACTAAGTAAGAAAAGAAGAAGAGAAAATCACTCACTGCTATGACCGGCTAACTGTAACCCTGTTATAAAGATTAATCCATATTTATTTAAATAGGCTAAATTACTTTTTTGCAAGAAATTCTTAGTAAAGTTTAAGGTTTATCGTGGATTTTAAATTTCCTGAAAAACTTACTGGCAACTAAGTTACTGGAGTTAAAATGAGGTATTTTGTTTCATTAACAGTTTCATTTCAATAAATCAAATGCAAGAAATAGAAAAGTTTTAAATTCAGCCTGACATCATGTTTAGAATCCATGCAGTTAGTGCAGTATAGCCTATAGGCATTTTTAATTTAGTGTGGGTTAATATGAAGTAATCAGCAATCATGAGATTCATTTATGCTTTTTTGATACAGGTTGCACATAATTTTCTTACATGGCCTCTGGACCCCATAAAGTAGCCTAGCTCTGCTGAATTCAAACCAAACACTGTATTCAAACTATTTTTTATTTTATTTATTTGAATTATACCCTCATTAGGGGGCTGAGCCCACCTAAAATGAAAATAGAATCGCCCCTGCCGACAAGCAAGGCAATTATCAAATTGCCTGCAACAATAAATGTGATATTACACAGCTTATCACATTGAATGAAACAACAAACAAAAAATATAATTGCTAATACTGTACAGACAGCTCAGTGTGCACTATACTGTACATATAAACAAGTCCAGACACACAAAGTTTAAATTTGCTCATCCGCTTAATATGAGATTGTCATATTGGGAGAAAACACTGTTCCTGTAATGTGTCGTATGTGAGGTGAGTGTCGACTGGTTTATTTATGTTCCCAATTTCACCAACAGGGGTCGCCACCCAGTGACATTAACATCAACATTGATATTTACACCAGTGGTCAATACTGCTGACGTATCTGAGAGACAGTTGGTGGTTACTCGAGCAGGCAGAGTTAGCCAACCCAATCAGCGTTACCGGGACTATGTCAGTACCTAGGCTGAAGAAATAAACTAAAATCAAGATATGGAAATGATAACTATGTGTTCCTTCGTTAACTGAACTAACTTTATTTGCTCATACGGTACCACTAATGTTCTTTGTCACCTTTTTTTTTGTGGTAGGTGGCATGGACAGATATTTCAGTAGGTGTTTTTGTTTGGTTTTGTTATGTGATGCCTATGAAAAGTGTTATGTGGGCTGTGTTAAGTTGAACTATATCTTATCTGAAAGAAAGAGGATGTAGAGTTATGCACTGTCACTTTAAATATAGGAGTTGTAGGTAATGAACTGACATTTTGGACAGTCTCTCTGTCGCCAGTTCCTGATATATCTCTTTCCTTGTGATGCTATGACGTAGCTATTGGGTTGCTGAGCTGGGCCTTCCACTCTTGCCACTTGATCAAAACCACGTTCCGTCTGCACTCTGACTGTTTGACCTGGTGTCAGTGCAGAGAGGTGGTGAGCACTGCGGTCATAATACTCTTTTCCTCTCATTCTACGATTGGTGATGGCAGCAGCCACGTTGTCTTGGATAGCAGGCCTGAGCATGTCTGTGGTTGCTGGCAGGAAGGTCCTGGTCTGCCTGGACATGAGGCGCTGAGCAGAGGAAGGAAGTCCATCACGGGGAATGTTGCGAGTGTGAAGAATGGCTGTTTGATTTGAGCGGATGACGGGGTCTGAGGAGGGCCCTGTTCAGATGCACTGGGTCGATGCAAAGTCGCACTGTTCCGTCTTTTTTCTTTGCTGCAACCATAGCAGACACCCAGTCTGTTGCGTCATTTTCTGGTGTAATGACACCAATGGCAGTCATTCGGTCCAGCTCCGCCTTAACCTTCTCTTTCATGGCAACAGGGATCCTGCGGGGGGCACATATCGTGGGGGCAACAGTGTCATCTAGTCTCATATGATATGTTACAGGCAATTTACCTATGACATTGGTGTCAAAAAGGTCCTTGTACTCCAGTATTTCTGGAGCTTCTTGTTGTATCATGTGGACGTCAGGTCCGAGATGTATGAAACCAATCGCAATACTGTCTTGTAGTCGCGTCTTGCCTGGTCTTTTTTCACGTAATAGTTGTTTGCAGAGGATGTCACTCTGTATCCCGCAGATGATATGATCCCTGATCAATTCATCATGGAGTGCGCCGAAATCGCATTTTTTTTGACAGTATTTTTAAAGTAGCGACATACGTTTGAATCGACTCACCTTCCCTGGCTAGCGGTGTTAAAAGCATGCCTGTCCATAATGATGTTTTTTGCTGGGAAACATAATTCAGCAAACTTTACCAGTAGTGTCTCTGGGTCTTTGTGACTTTCCCCCTCTCCATAAATAAATTATTCTGACTTTTCAACAGCCTTCGGGCCGGCAAGGTTCAGCAGCGTGTAGAACTTTCTTAGATTTATCCGACAGTCCTGCTTTGCAGTAGATGTCAATTCTTTTTCAAATTTCCACCAGTTGTTGGCAATGTTGTCATTAACTCTTTCACCGCCAGCGTTTTTTAAAAAAGTTGCCAGCCAGCGCCAGCGTTTTTCATGATTTTCACCAAAGTTTAATGCCTTCCAGAAAATGTTCTTCTTCAAATATATAAACATACATTATACCAAATGAAAGAACAGACCCTCTGCTTTCAAACAAAAAAAAACGTTTCATCCTACCTTCAGTAGATCTTTTTTAATCAACTTTTGAATATGGGTAGGTTTCTGCAAAAACACCACATTTTGAGCAAAAAGCAGAGATAATTCCATTTTTGTGACGGACTTTTCATAGAGATCCCATTCAGAGCGATATTTAAAACAGACACGGACATGCAGCAGCTTGCCATAGGGCAATACTTCCGGTTTTAAAAAGTTGCGGAAGGGCACCACCTAGTGGATAATAGCGGTATTGCGGAAAGACAGAAAATCTCGTCATTGGCGGGGAAGCGTTGTCTCTTGATTGACGAGATATCTCGTCAATGGCGGGGAAAGAGTTAAACAGTAGTGGATCGATATGACGGAGTCCTTGAGCCATTATCAGACACTTCTGACACCATGTAATGTCGTATAATTACACATGCAGCTTGTGTGAGTGTCAACACTAGACTGGTTTATTTACGTTACCCATTTCACCAACAGGGGTCGCCACCCAGTGACACTAACACACTGATATTTAAAGTGACAGTGCATAACTCTACAGTTCCTGAATCAATATGTCACACAACTTCCTGTATTTTGTGCGTAAAACGGTTGATATAAGAACATTTTCTTCCTCACCACCGGTGGCCTGCAATTATGACATGATGATGCACATTACGTTTTGTTGACAGAGATTTCACGCTGCAGACTTCCAATAGGCTTTATGCAATAGTTGCACTTCTTCCTGAACCTTGAGCCAGCTCCTTGTTTCCTGTCTGCCATTATTGGACAAACTGATTAATCCAGGTGTGATCCAGTAGTCAGTCACACCAACAGTAATCAGACACACCTGGATTAATCAGTTTGGCCAATAATGGCAGACAGGAAACAAGGAGCTGGCTGAAGTTCAGGAAGTAGTGCAGCTGGGCGTAAAGCCTATTGGAGCCTACGTCAGACAGCGAATAAAGATAAAGCCAATCATAAAGCGATGTGGGTTTGAAAGGCGGGAATCAAGAAAAGCAAAGCCAATCATATTAGCGACTTAAGTTACGGAGGCGGGACTTGTTGCAGAGAGCAAAATTTGTAAACCGTTTGTGTACCACAGCTTGCGTTATTTTTACAGAACGCTTAGCTCTATTAATAATACACTTGATAATACACTCTGGATTTTTTCAGATTACAGTACTCTTTTTAAAGACTGATAATGTTTTCTTTTGAGAGATTAAACTTGCTTCCTTTTATCCAGTTGAATTAAAAGATACATTTTGTTCAACACACCTCAAAATTTGTTTTTGAATTGCACGTGAAGCTGAAACGAATTCAAATCTGTCATCAGGTACTTTCAGAGAAAACAAAACCTAAGCATTGTTTACCCCTGAGCACCTGCATTTACCAAACCCCTTTTCTGACATTTACGCCTTTCCAAATTACAAATGATGTAAACAACAGAAGCTGTGTTTATTTGTTTATACCTGAATCCACACTTTGTTCACTAAACACATTTTTACTGTAAATTAACCACATGATTTTTGCACCGCATCGTTTTATTGCCTTACACATTAAATAAATATTTTAATAAGTTATGTTATCTCACACCCCTTCCTTACACCTGAATGTAACAAGCGTTCAAACTTCATTTAGGTTCATTGGCATTCCATGAAACCGAAACAAAAAGAAAATAGGCTGACTACAAAGTACCCAATAAAACAATTTGTTTATTGACTTATTGGTGTCATGGTCAAAGTTCAGTTCAGTTCAGAAAAACAACGGCAAGAAAAAATGCTGTGAAGACATTAATAATTGATGGTGTAGAATGTTCTGATGCAAAACTAAAAGAGATTACTGACTTTTATGAGAGCTTATACTCATCATCCTCTTCAATTTTAGACTATAACTACCTTGTAGAGAAAATTGGTAAATTTTTCCCTCAAATAGATGAACAATTTAAGATCACATGATGCAGAACTAGCAATTGCGGAGCTTGATTCTGCTGTTATGTGCTTATCATTAGATAAATCATCTGAACCTGATGGTCTCGTATGTAATTTTTATCTGCATTTTTGTAATTTACTAAGGGAATTTCTTTTTGCTACTTTCCAGGAAATTATAAATAATTATGATTTAACTAACTCAATGAAACAAGGTCTAATTATACTCATTCCCAAACCCGGAAAAGACCCCAGACTTTTGGATAATTTACGGCCTATTTCTTTATTAAATACAGATTACAAATTGTTAACTCATATTTATAATAATCGCCTAAAATTTGGATTGTCCAAAATGATTGAGGAGACACAAACTGGATTTATTAAAGGTAGATCTATATATAACAATATTCAACTGGTTTAAGACCTGCTAAAATAAAATAAAGAGATAAAAAATGATGGGGTAATTTTGTTTCTAGATTTTTATAAAGCTTTTGATATGCTAGATCATTCTTTTATTTTTAACTTTACTTTTATGTCTACAAACATTTGGATTTTGTAATGTGGTTCAGATGTTCTACAAAGATACTAATAGTTCAGTTGCCTTGCCATCAGGTACTTCACCTAGATCTTATATTAAGAGAGGGGTTAAACAAGCCTGTCCTATTTTACCCTCTTTGTTTATTTTGGTCACAGAGATGTTGGCTATCCTTATTAAAAACTCAAACATTGAAAACCTAAATGTGTTTGGACAGCAAGTTGTTATTAGTTAATTGGCAGACGACACAACATTATTTTTAAAATCCATTGATCAGGTTCCTAAAACAATGAAAGAGTTAATAATTTTTTCAAATTTTCAGGTCGGAAACTCAATATTAGCAAATGTGGAATTATGACTATACATGAAAACCCTCTTGAAGTTGCATATGATATTCCAATTAAAACTTGTGTTAAATATTTAGACATACACATTGCCAACAATGAGGGCATGAGAGAAAAGCTAAATATTGGAATAGATGGAATGATTGTAAGCATAAACTTGGTTTATGGTTGCAAAGAGACCTGCCTATATTTGGTAGAATTCTAGTAACAAAAATGGAAAGTATTGCCAGGTGCGTATATCCAGCATCTGGCCTTTTTGTCCAAGAGGTGGAAAGTAACGAATTACATTTTTACTCACGTTACTGTAAGGAGGTTTTCACATTAGCACTTTTGGTGCGCACCTGGCTTCGATTGACGTCAGAGTTCGGTACATTTGGTTGATGTAAACGCTGTCTTCCGAACTTGTATTCGAGTCCGCTTAAAAGTGGTGGTCTGGGATCCGGTTCATGTGAACTCCAGAACGGTTCGCTGCTGATGTGAGCGCAATCATACGAAATCAAGGAAGTGACGTTAATTACGTATTATGTGGAATGTCCCACCAAAACAGACGTGTGTGCGCGTGTGTGTGTGTGTGTGTGTGTGTGTGTGTGTGTGCGTGCACTTACCTTGACAACAAAATGCATAAAATGCTTGCTTGACTTTTGTTCGGTTTTCAAAGAAATAATACAGAAACGCACTTGCGTCTGTCTGCCGCAAATATACTAAAGCCGTTTCGATGACAACGGGCTGTCCGCCAACGTAACTTTTTGCGGAGGCATTCAGAAATCATCTCTCTGCTTGCAGTTCGTCAATCACGCTTGTCGTCTTCTCGTTTACAGCGGTTGCCAAGCAACATGAGTACGCGCCAGCTGCAGCTTGATGATGCACGCATACCGCGGTTCGGATGCAAAAATAATATGTGAACACAGTCCATGGGGGGAGTTTTTAAAATCTGTACTTTTACTTAAGTAGAATATTTGGTAACACTTTATTTTACAGTGTCTTTGTTACACATGTTACATGTAATTATTATAGGAATAACAGTTAATTATGCATAATTACATGCAACTAATCCTAAACCAAACCCTATTCCTAACCCCAACCCTACCGTAAGTACATGTTGTTGATGAGTATTACTTGGTACTAAAATATATAATTACAATGTAACAGTGCACCTTAAAATAAAGTGTAACCGAATATTTTATTACTCTTTTCACCTCTGTTCGTTTCTAATACAGCTATTAAGACCATTAATCAAATTAATATTAATTTTACAGTATATAAGAAATAGAATAACTTATGTTAAAAGAGCACAACTCACACAAGACTATGAGAATGGTGGATTACAAGCATTTGATTTTTTATGTATAAATGGTATGCTTAAAATTAAGTGGCTCAAAAGTTTTACAGTGTAGTAGATCAAAATACTTTTTGGTTTTGTGTCAGTAGAGGGATATTTGAGAGATTGGGTGGAGTTAATTTCCTACTAAAATGTGACTTTTTGGTTTCAAAATTGCCGGTCAAATTATCTTCCTTTCACCAACAAGTTTTATTGTATTGGAAACTGTTATACAACCATTACTTTACACCTCACAGAATTCCAATTTGGAATAATAGATTTGTTTTATCTAGACATAAATCTATATGCAATCTTACTTGGCTTGAGAAAGGCATTTGGTCTGTGGCTCATTTAATGAATGAAGAAGGCACATTACTTACTTTTGAAAATTTTTGTACAAAATATCAATTATTTGTTGAATGTAAACAATTTGAACGTATCATAAAAACTATTCCAAGAAATTGTATTTGTTAGGTGCGAAGGTCCTTCAGTGTAAAGCTAGATAATACATGTGAACTCCCATCTCTTTTTTTATGATCATGATCTCATGGCAATGATTTCCAATAAACTCATTAAATCTTCTTTTACTTCAAAGTTGTATTCTGGGAATTTTTACCGTAATAATGTATTACGGGTTTATGATGTACAGTTTATTGTACAAAATTACGAGTTCAATATACAAGGTTTCCAGTAGTTCCTAAAGCAAAGGAAATTCACTTTAAAATATTTAACGGTGTATACCCTTCAGGTGAATTTTTAAGACTTAAAGGAACATTCCATTTTCTTAAAAGAAAAATCCAGATAATTTACTCACCACCATGTCATCCAAAATGTTGATGTCTTTCTTTGTTCAGTCCAGAAGAAATTATGTTTTTTGGGGAAAGCATTGCAGGGTTTTTCTCATTTTGATGGACTTTGATAGACACCAACAATTAATACTTAACTCAACACTTAACAGTTTTTTTCAACGGAGTTTCAAAGGACAATAAACAATCCCAAGCGAGGCATAAGGGTCTTGTCTAGCGAAACGATTGTCATTTTTGACAAGAAGAATGGCAAATGTGCACTTTGAAAGCACAGCTTCTCGTCTAGATCCGGTCATGATGCGCCAGCTAACACGGTCTCACCCCATGGCGTCAATATTTGACGACACTTGACCATGCGTCAATATGTTGACGCGGAGGGTATACCTTTCGCGTCATTTTTTGACGAACTGGGGACTTCAATACTATTAGGTACGCGAAATTAAACAGTTGTCGCCTGGCATTGGGGTTAGGGAAAGGTTTGGGTAGGGATGTCAGTTTGTATATCTAACCCTAAACCGACGCGAAAATGGTAGAAAATGGTAAGAAAATAGGAAAGAGAATGCAACGGACTTAATGGTGTTGAGGTCCCCAGTTCGTCAAAAAATGACGCGAAAGGTATACCCTCCGCGTCAACATATTGACGCATGGTCAAGTGTCGTCAAATATTGACGCCATGGGGTGAGACTGGGTTGCGCCAGCGTGCCCACGCAATAGGGCTTATTCGCAAACACCGGAAGTCGCTAACCGCGGCCATCTTGTTGACATGACATCTGTCCTGCCCCTAGCCGCACGTAGATTTGAGTCGAGGGGAGCAGTAGCCTAATGGCTTCATCTCGTCTGTATTAAGAGAAGATGAGCTTCATATTTGTGGAACAATATCAAATAGACCCAATAGCCTTAAGTAAAGATCCGTCCTTATTGCCAGCCGTAACTTATCCGGATATTTATAACTATATCGTTCATACAGTATCCGCATTCATCATACAAGCACTGAAGCACGTTTACATTATAACGATAACTATAACGATAATTATATCATCGTCCACATCACCAAACAATACGTTTATGCTAATTCGCTCACAGCACTCGCGCAAATCACTTGCCTTTAATATTGCTTGTAATAAAAACTTTTGCAGATGTCCTCAACACGCTGCGTTTCGTGTAACTCTAAACAGTTAATCTAGTTTGTGTAATCTCTAACCTTTTGGCATAACAGTTAGTTAATGTAATAGATTAAAAAGCATTACGTAGTCAATTTTCACAGCAACTGCAGGTAATCTAATGTTATAGACCTCAGCATGCTTCACTGTCATTTTAAGTGCTCGTGCACTTGAAGTTCAAATAGATTTTAATGCTATCAATGGTTTATCCTTCATCAGGTGGGAAAAATTGCTCAGAAAGTGATCCCAATGATGTCGTTCATTGTATCTGTATCGTAATAGTTTTGGTGTGAGCTCCGCTATTCTCTTTAATATAAAACGATTTTCAAAACTATATTTTTTATAGTTATCGTTATAATGTGAACGGCCTTTAATTCCCTACCTAGTATCAATGCCAGACCTATTATTATGTTCGTTATTAATACTAATTAAATAACAGTCTTAGTTTATGGCAGCTTATTTGAAAGAGCAGTTTCAGCCACTGCTTACAGCTAACCATATGTGATCAAATTATGGGGACAGACTTTGCTGTGAGCATATATCACTAACGTTACCTGTGGTAAAATGATGGGGACAGACTTGGCAGTTGGGAGTCTCTCCTTCGCTGGTTCAACTCCTCTGTCTCCTTCCTTTCATGTTTTCTGACAGTCGGTATCGCATAAAGACTAATTCCGGGGGTTCTTTTTGCTGTTGTTAGAACATCCGTGTATTACACCACACACCATCGCGCGGTTTTAAAAAAATTACACCGAAAATACCATGCATAATACCCACGCTGCCGCGCTTGTCAATTGACAGACTGACAGTTCTATGTCAACAATATGGCCGCCACGAACATTGATGACGTAGATCGAATAACCCCTATACGTCATCACGTCAAGAGGTCACAGAGGACGAACGCGAATCTCTGCCTCAGTGTTTACAAGTGTCGAGAAAGAGGACCGTTCCTACGTTGTTGTATGTCAACTGATACTAATTAATGTCTTTGTGTCAGTTTATTGTTTACAATGGTCTGCAAATGTGCGTTTTATATATGTAACACGTGACCTTTCTACGTCACTACGCAATTACGTTAGGTCGCGCTGGACCAGACCTAAACGAAAAGTTGTGGTTTAAAAGAGCATATTTTTTATTTTTCTTGTCAAAAATGACAACCGTTTCACTAGATAAGACCCTTATGCCTCATTTGGGGTCGTTTATAGTCCTTTGAAACTCCGTTGAAAAAACTGTTAAGTGTTGAGTTAAGTATTAATTGTTGGTGTCTATTAAAGTCCATTAAATGAGAAAAATCCTGCAATGTTTTCCTCAAAAAACATAATTTCTTCTCGACTGAACAAAGAAAGACATCAAAATTTTGGATGACATGGTGAGTAAATTATCTGGATTTTTCTTTTATGAAAATGGAATATTCCTTTAAGATTTAATTTTGACCATATTATTTGTACTTTTTGCCAAGTGATATAGAGACAACTGACCATCTTTTTTATTGTATTCACTCAAATATTTTTTGGGGAAAACATGTCCTTCTGGCTGGAAACCAAAATACAGTCACTGCCTGCTTTTTCTAGAGACCATATAATATTTGGAATGTTGTTAACTGACAGTAGAGCTGAATTTTTTGTTAACACAATGTTAATTTTAGGTAAATTCTTTATTAAAAAATGTAAATGTACCAAAATCAAACCCTACTTTTCTGTATCTAAAAAAATAATTTCTTGATAGCTACCTTCCTTCTTTATATTATAAGTACTCTGTAAAAAAATTGCATAGAAATTACAATGTTATTGCAGCTGGGTTGCCGGTAATTTACCGTAGATTAAAATTAATGTTATTAACTGGCAAGAGTTTGTTCAAAGTCAAAAAAATCAGACATTAACAAGTCCCTATCTCAACAAAACAAAACCATACAATAACAGCCTCATGCAAAGCATTCTGGGAACCAGAAATCATCATCAACCTTTTTCAGTTTTTTGCTTCAGATTTTGTTTCCCAGAATGTTTTGCTTGATGCTGTTTTTTTTGTTTTACTCTGTAAAGACAAATACTTGTAAATGTTTAATGTTCATTTAACTTTGAACAAAATGTTGCCAGTAAAAAACATAAATTTAAATCTACGGTAAGTTACCGGCAACCCAGCTGCTATTTCTACTGAATTTTTTTACAGTGTAGTAAATTGGGGCGACATACTGTCACATAAAAATTATTGATGGTGACCTTTGACCGGAGGGGAGGGGGAACCTTTGACCTTCGGAGGAGGGGTGACCTCTGACTGGGACCTCCCACATCGTGAACGTTTAACCCGGACCTCCCACGTTGTGAGCTATTGAACCTTCACCCACGTCGTGAGCTTTTGAAGCGACCGCCTACGATGCATTGAAATGTTTATGACCGGGGTTATCTCCAGTGGGCCGTAAATCATGTCCGCCTGCGCTAAAACAATAAAAACAGTGTTTACACAAGTGGCCATCGTTAAAACCACATTTCATGCTTCCATCATAATTTATATAAGGTTGGCCCCAATATGCATAATAAAAGAGTTATCAGAGTTACGAAATCACGTGGATCATCTCACTGTAGCCTCTTTCACACAGTAATTCTGGTAAATTACCATGAATTTACCAGAATGAATTTACCAGTAAATACAAAAATGTGCTGTTCACACACGCAGTGGCGTTCCGTTATTTTACCAGTAAGACATCATTCACACATCAGTATCAAAATACCGGTAAATTCGTTGAGAAAGCGGAAGTACCTGTAGCACGCGGCAAGCTCAGTGTTGTATTTGTAAACAATCCACGTAGTTCATATCCACGGTCCGTATTTTGTTGTTTTCACGTCTGTGGTAAACAGTCGCGAAGCTGCTCATGACCAAACAACATTGAATGAGACGACGTCAAACCGAAAATGCGTTTTTAACCACAGTACTGTTTGCACTTTAGGCTTCACAGAGGGCGTGCTAAGGACGTCGGCAATTCGGCGGTCAGCTGTTTTTAACAACTTTGGTGAAGAAATGTGGATGTAAACTGCAGGTGTGCTCAACTTTCAAGCAGCATGTGTGTGGAAACGTCCGTAAACAGTGCGGGGGTAAACGCGTCATCTGTATTAAAACGCTATGATTGGCCCGAAGCTGGTCTGACGTCGTCTGTTCTAAATGCCGGTAATCCTATAATTTTCGTTCACACACAGCGCTTACCGGTAAATTACTGGTAATCTTACAACCTGTCTTACTGGTAAATTGGGAGCACTGATTTACCGGAAAGGTTCTGTTCACACATGATCTGTTAACTGCAATTTACCAGTAAATTACCAGTAAAGACTGTATGTGTGAAAGGGACTAGTGGCACCGAAAAAACGTCTCGGGTTACGAATGTAACCATTGTTCCCCGAGAAGGGAACGAGACGCTGCGTCGCCGAAGCTACGCTATGGGAACGCCCTCTGCGTGATTGCGTCTGAAGCACGTATGTCAAATCAGTCCAATGGTCAAGTGACACGTCATAGGCGGGTGACGTGGGAACCAGGAAGCTATAAAAAGAGCACCCAGCAAGCCAACTTCAGCTAAATTGTGCCGAAGCAAGACGAGACAGGGATGCAGGGAGTATGGCAGGGAGACGCAGCGTCTCGTTCCCTTCTCGGGGAACAATGGTTACATTCGTAACCCGAGACGTTCCCCTTCGAGGGAACTCGAGCTGCGTCGCCGAAGCTACGCTATGGGAACGATGTACCAAAACACCATACTACCAAATGCCTGTCTGTGTGTAAAAACGCGCACAGCTTAAGACATGAGCACCTGGGCTCCAGGCGTAGCACCAACATCTAACTCGTAAAACCGAACAAATGTGAGCGGAGAGGACCAGCCTGCCGCATCACAGACATCCTGCATTGAAGCCCCTAGCCACAGGGCCTTAGAGGCTGCCATACCCCGGGTAGAATGAGCCCTGACGGCGATAGGTGAAGGCCGTCCAGTGGTCTCATAAGCCAGAGAGATAGTCTCAACTATCCACACGATCGGGGGAAAAGCGTACAGCCGTAGCCTCGGCCATGGCTGAACCATGGCATCCAGTCCCAGCGGTGCTGGATGTGTGAGAGAAAACCATAGCGGACAGTGTGTCGTCTCTCTGGACGCAAACAGATCCACTTCCGCCTGGTAAAATCTCGTCCAGATGGACTCCACCACCTGAGGGTGGAGCCTCCACTCCCCGGGCCTCAGCCCCTGTCTCGACAGGACGTCTGCTCCCCGATTCAGACACCCGGGAATGTATACTGCTCTGAGGGACAGCAACTTCCCCTGTGTCCACAGAAGGATATGCCGCGCCAATTTGTACAAAGGGCGTGAACGCAAACCCCCCTGGTGGTTGATGTACGCGACTACCGACGTGTTGTCTGTCCGGACTAACACGTGATGGCCCCGCAGGTGAGGGATGAAACATCTCAGGGCATAAAACACTGCCATCATCTCTAGGCAATTTATATGCCAGCTGAGCTGTCTGGCCCCCCATAATCCATGAGCCAGATGGCTCCCCATAGTTGCTCCCCAGCCTGTGAGGGAAGCATCCGTTGTCAGTGTAACTCGACGGTACTGAGCCCCCAACATCAGACCTTGGGAGAGAAACCATGGTCTCTTCCAAAGATCTAAGGCACGAAGACATCTGCGCGTGACCTTGATCAGACGGAACGGGTTGCCCCTCGGGGAAAACCCTTTGGTTTTGAGCCACCACTGTAGCGGTCTCATGTGAAGCAGCCCAAGGGGTATCACATTGGACGCTGCTGCCATGAGCCCCAACAACCTCTGAAATTGTTTTACAGTGTGTGACTGGCCTAACTTCACTCTGCCTACAGCCAAAAGAATGGATTCCACACGAGCAGGGGACAGATGTGCCTGCATTGTCGTTGAATCCCATATAACGCCAAGAAAAGCTGTCCTCTGTACTGGAGAGAGCATGCTTTTCTTTGCATTTAGCCTTAACCCCAGTTCTCTCATGTGGGTCAGCACAGCATCTCGATGCTGCGCTGCCATACTCTCTGATTGGGCTAAAATTAGCCAATCGTCTATGTAGTTTAAGACACGGATGCCCCGGAGTCGTAATGGAGCCAGCGCTGCATCCATGCACTTTGTAAATGTACGGGGTGACAGAGATAGACCGAAAGGGAGAACCCGATATTGGTAAGCCACGCCCCCGAAGGCGAACCTCAGGAATCTCCTGTGTTGCGGGAGGATAGATATGTGAAAATACGCGTCTTTTAGATCTATCGTCACAAACCAGTCCTCGGATCTGATTTGTGTGACGATCTGCTTTATAGTTAACATCTTGAACTTTAGTTTTGCAACAGACCGGTTCAGATGACGTAGATCTAAAATCGGACGTAACCCCCCGTCTTTCTTTGGAACTATGAAATAGCGGCTGTAAAACCCTGACTCCCTGTTGTGAGGAGGAACACATTCTATGGCTTCCTTGCACAAGAGAGTTTCTACTTCTTGTTCCATTGTTAGAGTCTGCCCAGCACCCACTATGGTAGATAACACGCCGTTGAATTGGGGTGGCTGGTTGCAAAACTGAATTTTGTAGCCCTTTTCTATTATTTGCAGAACCCACTGAGACACGTTTGGCAGGAGTTTCCATGCTGCCAAATTTTCTATAAGGGGGACCAGCCTCTCGAGACTGGCTTTTTGTGTACTGCTTAAACTTTTCCCGGTGCCCTGAACCAGACTGGCAGGGTTCAATCTGGGTGATATTAATGCCTCCCTCCTCGGAGAGAGGTGTTGCGTGCCCCGCGCACGAGGCACACAAGAATATGAAGCCGCTGTGCCCCGAAACACACACTGCGGCGGGGTTAACACACTGGCATCCCGAGGGCATCGAGAAGAGACGGGCACCGTGTTGTGAGGTGACTGTCGGCTCTCCCCGATTGGGGGCTGCCCTCGGAAATATGACACTACGTCCCTCAGGACTTCTTTTTAGCCGACGCCTTCCTCGCCATAATAACAGCCCTCAGGTCTGTTTTCTGCTTGGATGATGTCTGAGTACGACCGCCCGAACCCCAGTTCTTTTGAGGGGGACCACGAGTGGCAACACTATGCTTTTGCGATGCTCTATATGATGTCGATGGCTGCTCCCGCCCAGCAGCCCTAGAATCAAGAGCACGGCGGGGGAGATAGCGTTCGAACGCCGCCGACTGCTTACGAGCCTCCGCAAATCTCTCGACGACAGTATTAACGGCATCGCCGAAAAGACCGGAGGGCGCAACTGGCGCGTCTAAGAGAAATGCCCTATCTGAGGTTTTAAGCTCGGACAGATTAAGCCATAAATGGCGTTCCGTGGCTACGAGAGCTCCCATAGATCTACCCAAGGCTTTCGCAGTCTCTTTAATCGCCCTGAGTGACACATCAGTGACTCGACGAAGCTCTTTAAATATATCAGACGTACCCCCCGCCTCGGCATCTAAATCTTTAAGCAATTCTGCTTGGTACGCCTGTAAGACAGCTAAGGTATGCAATGAAGCCCCAGCCTGCCCTGCAGACTTATAAGCTTTGCCCACTAACGATGAAGTTAACCTAACCGGTTTCGTGGGAAGCGAAGGTGATTTCAATGATGACGCCGCAGCGGGGGAGAGATAGCTCGCAAGCGTCTGCTCCACCCGGGGCATCGTTAAATATCCGTGTTCACCCATCCCCACAATGTTGGAATACATGGTGGCGTGAGGGGTATGAACACGGGCTGAATACGGAGCTTTCCATGATCTCGACAGCTCGCTGTGGAGATCAGGAAAGAAAGGCATGTTGCGCCGCGAAGGTTGAGGTTTCTGTTTTAAAAAGCGCTCGTCTAACATGCTCTGAGGACGCGCGCTCTGTGTCTCCGCCGGCCAGTCTAATTTTAAGCGAGCCACGGCATTAGTGACAACCTCCAATAAATCATCGAACGCGGGGGACGAATGAGAGGGCTCCTCAGCGTCCACCACGTCTACAGACATAATATCGACTTCCTCGGACGACGATAAATGCAAATCTGGGCTCCCGCCCTGGGCGGAAGAAACCGCAGCGCGGGCTTCCGAATCCAGAGACGGGGCACTAGATCCCGCGGGTGAAGGCTGAGAAAGGGGAAGACCCGTCTCAAGCTCGTCCGCGAGATCTAGTTGTGATCCCCACGATCGCAGCTTCCGCTCTGCCTCGGCAGCAGCGGGGCCAGAACCGTGGGGAACACGCGGCTCACCACCCTCCTCGAAGAGTGCGAGCCGCGAGCGCAACGTACGGAGCGGCATCCTATCACAATGTGCACAACCACCCCTCTCAAGAGACGATCGTGCGTGTTGTGCCCCGAGGCACATAACACAGAGATGATGCGAGTCCTCGCTCGTAATGAAACGAGGACACGGGGAAGCACACTCCTTAAAACTTTGTTTGGACTTAGACATGACACACACTCGCTTGCTGAGGCACAAAGAGCTGAAGTTGGCTTGCTGGGTGCTCTTTTTATAGCTTCCTGGTTCCCACGTCACCCGCCTATGACGTGTCACTTGACCATTGGACTGATTTGACATACGTGCTTCAGACGCAATCACGCAGAGGGCGTTCCCATAGCGTAGCTTCGGCGACGCAGCGTCTCGTTCCCTCGAAGGGGAACAGCGCGGGCATATCCACCCACAATGCATTGAACTTTTAACGGGCGCCATTTTGTCCAGGATTGTGTGACATCATCACGTTCTGACATGTTGATCTTTCTACAAATTATTTTGATCAGGGGATGAAATTCGCTCATTGAAAAGTTTCATTAAACACAGATTTTTAAGTGAAATGATCAAAGAAATGAAGTGTTCTTTCTTTCTTTTCTTTTAAAAGCCATACCGGTTTCTAAGGCTATATTCATGGTGAGAATAAATTTAATTAAATAAAGTAAGACTAGATTAAAAAAACTTTTTCAAAAGTATCAACGGAATAAAAAAGGTTTCTCACAGAGGCAGATGAAATACAATCTAGAAGAATATGTTTAATGAGAATTCTGTCAAGATGAACATTTTTGAGGATTTTCTCCTGAGGGTAAAAATCGATGTGTCATTTTTGAATGTCCTATTCTGCATTTTGTATAGATGACCTGATTCCAACGATTCTCAAAACAAAAATTATGTTTTTTAAATAAAGTGTTCAATACAAATATATGGTCTTTATAATAGTGGTATTTACACAGATCGTGGTCCTTAAAGCCGCATTCCTGAGAGATGCTTCCACTCCGGATCGTTAATCGTTATGGCAGTGTCAGGTGAGGACCGGGATATTTGTTATTTAACTCGTAAAGCATGTCCAGTCCTCCTGCGATAGCAGAATTTTGTTTATACAAGGGGCCTGCATTAACGCAGCATGCGTTGCTTTCGTCATACTAATAAGTACTGCATAGTGCTTTAAGTGGCCCAAAAGAGGTGCCGGTACTTTATTATTTTTTGCTGACTCGACTCCTCCTATATTGAAGGGGTTTTATATTCAGCTGTCAACAGACGACCTTGTAAAAAATAATAAATCCTTTTATAAGTTTGTGGATTTGCTTGAGCTATAAATATAAAATGTGCAGAAGGTATGCAATTTTCAACATGGTTAAACGCTAAAACTAGTTGTTCTGATAAAAGAGCTTGAAAAAACTTTAAAATGATACCAAGACCATGTCTATGGGTTCAAGAATAACAAAATACTGGGCCCGGTTCCCCGATAACGTTCACTCTTAGCGTGCTAAGAAGACTCAAAAAGATATATCTTACCAAAGTTGTTGATGTTCCTAAGTGTGTTCCCCGAAGTGTCTCTTAGGAAGCTTCTTAACACGCTGCCTCTAAGTTCGACGTACAGTGGTGCTGTCCCAAGTTAAGGTGCTGAATTATTTGCGATCACTCAGGGATCGATTTTCCACTTCACGCGAAGGTGCATTACGACTTAAGAAAGACAACACGTTCTATACAAATAGAACATTACTCAAATTATTCCAGTGACATTTATTTTAACATAGTTTAAGTTATCCGTAAATATAGACTATTAATTAAATGATCAAATTGTCAGTAATACGGGTAGACAAACCGGGTATCCCTCGCTATTTATCCACCCTCCTTATCCCGTTGTGCCACTTGTGCCGCTTCTTGGCATGGGTTTTGACTTTAAAAAAATATGTAATACACTTTTATACGAATGTTAAGGTACTTAACAATCAGAATTGATTGGCAAGCAGCTGCAGTATTTCTGTTTAATGCGGTATTGCTTACCATTAATGTTTTCGATAAAAAACAACCTATCTACAATAAACAGAGAGAGTTAGATAGAGAATATGGTCTGAGAAGATCTAGCAGCTCCATAATGAGTTGTCTTGGAAGGCGATGTTTTTATTTAGCCACGTCAGGCAAAATGTCAAAAGGTTTAAGGGTTAACAAATAAAAAAATGGCATGGAATAAACAGTTACGCGGCCGGTGTTGTGTGGAAGTCTGTTCCCCCTGTGTTTGCCTTTAGTGTAGCGTTTTTATAGCATTTTTATCACATTATACGTTTATTCTTTATATACATTGAAAGTTTTAATGGCTACTAAGATGTATATGTGTCCATTTATATAATGTATCTTGACTGTTCTTTATTGTAAGTCAATTATTTTTACAGTATGAATCATATTATATGTATAATACATATTTATTATGTTTGGAAACATAACAGTTTTAAAACAAACAGTAGAGAAAAAAGAAAAGAAAAAGACAGGCTATATGTTAAAAGACATACAACTGTCAAATATGAAATATTTAATAAATTGTATAATAGAATACATTGCTTTTTAGTATAACCAATTGAAATATTTAATCTTTCTAAATAAATTATAAATGTAACGTGATGAAAACGCTATAAACATAGAGGGGATAGACTTCAATGAGGAACAAACACCGGCGCCGTCTTTGATTCATTAGTTATGATACCAAATAAAGTCAACTGCATAAATAGTCCTGTATCCATTGCAAACATATTTTATTATAAGTCTTTAAATGTCCATAACATAAAATCATTGTCAGCATACCATAGTTTGACTTGTACTGCGCTGCACTGATTTCTAAAGACTGCGGCGATAGCGTTTTGCGCTCAAACAACGCTAAGAGAGAGCTTGTGAATGATCCAGACCAACCTTACGAAAGTGTGACTTACAGAAGATATACTTAAAGTATGAACGTTTTGGGAATCGTGCCATAGAGTTAAGAGAGAGGTTAAGGAATAGGTTAAGAACTACTTAGCGATAAGAACGTTTTGGGGAACCGGGCCCTAACCATTTGAAACTCGAAAGTCATCACTTTATTTTGTCCCATTGTTTTCCATTTTGCGGGTGTAAAACTTATGTGACGTCGTTCAAATTCATTGAAATTTTGTTCACTTGTAGTTTAACAATTAAACTAAATGTATAGTACAATTTCAATAATGTTTTTACTCAGCACATCGCCTGAGGAAATCCGAAGTTGCATCAAGGGGAACCAAACTGACAGCTGTGCAGCGGAGATTGTCACGTACCTACAAAAGGGTATTGGAAAAAGCTTGCGTCTGACCTGCAGCTATCATTCTGGCTTGGTGGGATGTCAGCCAGTGAGTCCTCTGATTCTGACCTTGTTCTCTTACTACTCAGAGTCTAAAACCAGGAAGGCATATTAAGTGTTCATTGTATTTTAATTTTAACCGAGCAGCTATGGTTGCGCGTTTCACACACAAACACACACCTCTCCAGACCAGGTTGACACTAGCCTCTTTCACACAGTAATTCTGGTAAATTACCATGAATTTACCAGAATGAATTTACCAGTAAATACGAAAATGTGCTGTTCACACATGCAGTGACGTTCCGTCTTTTTACCAGTAAGACATCATTCACACATCAGTATCAAAATACCGGTAAACTCGGAGAGAAAGCGGAAGTTACCTGGCGAGCTCCGTCCGTGTCGTATTTGTAAACGGCGGGTTATGACTTAATATCCACGGTCCGTATTTTGTTGTTTTCACATCTGTGGCAAACGGTCGCGAAGTTGCTCGTGACCAAACAACATTGCGTTAGGCGGCGTCAAACGGAACCTGGGCGTTTGCACATTAGGCTTCACAGATGGTGTGCTAAGGACGTCGGCAATTTGGCAATTAGATGGTAAGCTGTTTTAAACAACTTTGGTGAAGAAATGTGGATGTTAACTTCAGGTGTGCTCGACTTTTAAGCAACATGTGTGTGGAAACATCCGTAAACAGTCTGGGGGAAACCGCGTCACCTGTATAAAAAACCTTCTGATTGGCCCGCCCGATCTGTCAGCGCGGTCTGACGTCATCTAAATGCCGGTAATGCTATATTTTTCGTTCACACACAGCGCTTACCGGTAAATTACCGTTAATCTTACAACCTGTCATACTGGTAAATTGGGAGCACTGATTTACCGGAAAGGTTCTGTTCACACATGACATGTTAACTGCAATTTACCAGTAAATTACCAGTAAAGACTGTATGTGTGAAAGGGACTATTGACAGCAGCAAAATGCGCTTTTAACTTGTGAAACTCAAGGGTGTATGGGTAATGTAGTCTCTGCTCTCGGTGGGACGATTAAGGAAGCGTACATTGTGAAGGGGGCTCTGAAAAGCGGCAGCGCAGCCAAAAGATTCAATTAAACCTCTGATTTAAACAGATGTGCAAACGAGCGTTCCGGTACGCTAAAAGCACATTCTGGGTGCACGGAGAGGTGGTGGTACCCTCAAGAGCTATATTTGGAAGTGGCGGTACTGAGTACCTGCACGTACCGGCCCACTTAAAGCACTGGTACTGCATAAGTAAAGACAAAAAGGCACATAGTGCAAAACACCACCTGTCTAAAAACTGAGACTTTTAACTCTGTCCCCGCCATTGACGAGATATCTCGTCAATCAAGAGAAAGTATTGTTTAAAGATCGCTCTGAATGGGATCTCTATGAAAAGTCCGTCACAAAAATGGAATTATCTCAGCTTTTTGCTCAAAATGTGGTGTTTTTGCAGAAACTTACCCATATTCAAAAGCTGATTACAAAAGAACTACTGAAGGTAGGATGAAACGTTTTTTTTTTTTTTGAAAGCAGAGGGTCTGTTCTTTCATTTGGTATATTGTATGTTTATATATTTGAAGAAGAACATTTTCTGGAAGGCATTAAACTTTTGTGAAAATCATGAAAAACGCTGGCGCTGGCTGGCAACTTTTTAAAAACGCTGGCGGTGAAAGAGTTAACTTTAGGTTATTAGTATATTAGGTTTAGTATAGTTTTCAGACTTTCAAAAAAGAACTGGGTTAGGGTTAGGGTTGGGTTAGGGTTAGGGTTAGGGACTTACCAATTACCAATTACAATTATTTTAATCTCAAAAACTCAAGTTTTCATCTAGTATTTATTATTGTACCTGAAATACAAGTACCTGAAACATTTTTAAACATGCTCACACTCCTTAGCCAAAACACTAAAACTTTTAGTGCTTTTGTATTTAATATAATATTTAATAACATTAGACAAATTACCACATACAACACAAACAAATTAAATACATTCAGTGAACACAACATACACAATTTTACTTCATTACATGCTTTGATGCCCTCATGTCTTTGTTTCTACTGTTCTCAGTTAGTAATGTCTATGAGACAGAAGTCCAAAATCAAATCACTTACACCATCTACTTCTTTGGTGGTGACAAAGGGAGGTACATGATTTCTTCATTGTATAAAAATACAAGTAAACTTTCGTAACCTTTCGTAAACAATTTCGTAATAAACTAATTCAAATGATTTCTGTCTGAAATAAATATAATCATGCTGTTTTCTGGAGGAATTGACAGATGAGTTAATGACTCTGTCTGCATGTGGATTATTTTCACCTCAGTGACGGTAAGAATATTTAGTAATCTTTAGCGTTAGGGTTTTTTTTTCTTTTAATTCTTCTCAAACTATTTTTTTCATAACAGTGGCGAGGCTACACACTCAAATTGACAGCTGCCTGGTCCACCAAGTCAAAAGAAACACAAAATATTTTACTGGGAAAGCTCATGCATAAATGATAATAAATTATAGCCTCTTTATAATCGCTCAAATATGCATAATTCAGAAATAAATAACTATTTATAGAAAGCTTATCTTTTGCATGTGTTTTTTAAACCTCGCAAATGTTAACATGCAAGCGATTTTAAACAATTTGAGCGCAAGATGTTAAAGTGAGCTGTTGTGTGTGCGCAGACAATGACACGCACACATACTCAAATGGACGCACACTCATAAGCGGACGCACAGAGACGCGCGATTCTAAAGCATGCAAACACAAAATTATTTTGAAATAACACAGTCTTGGCACCTATTCTCATAAAAACATTCAGTTATGTCTGTGTTGAAGCAGTTCAGATAGAAGTCAGATCTTTGTGTTGGTCTGAAAGTAGCAGTTCTTATCTGCTTGTGTTTCTGTCATTTATATTAATTAAACAACAGAAAACAAAGTAAAAGCACTTCTGTATCTTTAAAAAGATGAATTATATTTAACTTATATAATAAAGAAGACAGTGTTATTGTTTATTTGATTCTATTTATGTACCTAAATACTACTGTTAGATCTTACTTTATTTGTAACTTTGTTCTTTTCTATTTTTATCATTTCTTAATTTGTTCTTATTTTATTTTCCATGCAGCCCCAGTTTTGCTGATCCGAAAATTATTCGATCTATGATTTTAAAAAACGCAATGTAACCATTTTACCAATACTATATAGTGAAATTATGTAATTTGAGAGTAGGCATTGAGGTCCACCCTATTTTACCCCTATTCTGTTTAAAATGTCTGGCCTTGCAGTGTTTCACACTCATTTGAGGGGTAAAAACATTTAGGGTTTGAGTTAAGAGTAATTTGGGGTTTCTTTGATTAAAACCAGGATCAGATGATTGTTAATCCAGGATCACATATTTCTTTGTCAAATCACAGCGACCATATAATGGGGGGGAGGGGTTAGCTAGGGGACCCCCCATAAGCTTTGACATAATTCGAACACTGGCGGGTCCCCTTATATGGAAGTCACCCCCATATCTCTACAGTAGCCCTAAACGTACAAACTACTAGCGCACTATTAAAACATTGTCGGTAATGTGTCGGTCGGGCCGTGCTCGGACACAACGTGCAGGGGCTTCGTTTATAGTTTTTTGGGCCCGATCTAAGCTCTAATACAGATTATGTTGACGCTGCAAAAGTTTCGAATATTTATTTATTTATTTATCAAACATATTCAACACTTTTTTACATTAGCCAGGGGATGAAAGAGAAAAAGAATTAAATAAAAACATGGAAATGCTGACATACATTAATACATTTAGCAGCTTTCTTGTTTATCAGATTATAAATACATTTTAGGTATTGCTTAACTTCTAATAGAAAAATACAGAATAATGGTTTATAATTACCATATTTACATTTATGCATACTAAACTTTGCCAACAAATGTAACACATTAATCAAATAATATTCCTTATGTAATGAGATATCATATGAGATAAAAACAAATTAAATATTTTCAAAACAAAGTCTGAGCAAAAAATGAATTCTAACAAAAGAGCACAAATCTAACCTTTTTTTTTTTATATAAGGACAACTCCAAAACAAATGAAAAAATGTTTTGCTCTAAAAATGCTTTAAATAATACGTCTTGCAGATGTAAATGCAGACATTAAAGAGGTGTCTCCGAGATGTATGTGTGCTCTCAGGGTGATTCATGATTACACACTACCCTTTAAAACACTTTAAAACACAATTTGTTTATTGACTTATTGGTGTCATGGTCAATTTCAGTTATTTATGAATTTATTTAGTGATTTATAAAGGAAACATTGCTTTGTTATATGTCTTAATATTTGTTGCATATGCCATTTTTGACTTTTGTGCGTACGTAGACTTGTAGTAAGGATCCTACGCACAGTTTTATAAATGAGATGTATGTCTCCGAGATGTATGTGTGCTATCAGGGTGATTAATGATTACACACTACCCAATAAAACACATCAATTTTATTGACTTATTGGTGTCAATAAATGAGATGTATGTTTCCGAGATGTATGTGTGCTATCTGGGTGATAAATGATTATAAACTAGGCCTACCCAATTAAACACATACATTTATTGACTTATTGGTGTCAATAAATGAGATGTATGTCTCCGCGATGTATGTGTGCAATCAGGGTGATTAATGATTACACACTACCCATTAAAACACTTCAATTTGTTTATTGACTTATTGGTGTCATGGTCAAAGTTAAGGGCCTTTATGTATAAAGCCGCTCAGAGTAAAATTTTAGTCTTAAGTGTGTCAAAATTCTAAGAATGACATCATTTTACTCTTATTCCTAGACTTAAGAATAAGTTTGATTTATAAAGCATCCTAAGTGTTAAGACTATGTCTCAGCTCCTAAATTATTTAAGAGAGCTGGAGAGGTCTCTTAACCTAGTTGTCAGGAATTTTGGGTAACACAAGACACAAACCCAGATGCGGACATAAAACAAGAGATTTATTTACACACAAGGGAGAAAATAGGAAAACAAAACCCACAAGGGGGCAAAACAAGACTGGGAAAACAGGACACTAAACTGACACTAAACTTTAACAAAACTAACAATAAGCTATTCAAAACAGAAAACAAGCAAAGACTGGATCAACAAAATACTCACAGGAACCGACAGGATATTTGACAAGGCATGGGACAAAACGAACGTGTACTGGACAACAAACACAAGGACTCTTAAATAGGGAGAAAGTAAATTACATACACCTGAAAATAATCACGAGTAAGGGATCGGGGAAAAAGTGACGAGACCCGGGAAATGCGTGGTCGGAATAAACCAATACTACAACCACCCATTTCCCACATAGAACATATGTACTGTCAGAACCCTGCCATGCTAAACTAGATTAAAATACCAACAGGATCCGACAGGATTCTGACAGTACGCCCCCCTCCAAAAGGCGGCTACTAGACGCCTTCGAAGGGGGAACACTAAACATGGGACAAGACGGACTGCATACACGACATGAACCATGAAAACATAACAAATAACATTAGGGGCAAACAAGACATAACAATGACTGGATTGGGATGGGACAATAAAAATAATAAACAAGGGAGGGGGGGTGGGGGAACAGAAAAGTTCATAGGGGGTGGTCCAGGGTGGGAGGGTGGGGAAAGAGTCTGGGTGGACTTCGGGAGAGTCCAGGGATGTTCATGGCCAAAAATGGCAAAATCTGGCTGGGGTGGCGCTGGCTGCGCCCACGGCTGGGGTTGCGCTGGCTGCGCGCACGGCTGGGGTTGCGCTGGCTGCGCACAAGGCTGGGGTTGCGCTGGCTGCGCACAAGGCTGGGGTTGCGCTGACTGCGCACACGGCTGGGGTTGCGCTGACTGCGCACACGGCTGGGGCTGCGCTGACGTCTGAGTATACGCCTCTGTGCGCTCTGGCGGCTTGGTCGACGGCTCTGGGCGCTCTGGCGGTCGCGTCGGCGGCTCTGCGCGCTCTGGCGGCCGCGTCGGCGGCTCTGCGCGCTCTGGCGGCCGCGTCGGCGGCTCTGCGCGCTCTGGCGGCCGCGTCGGCGGCTCTGCGCGCTCTGGCGGCCGCGTCGGCGGCTCTGCGCGCTCTGGCGGCCGCGTCGGCGGCTCTGCGCGCTCTGGCGGCCGCGTCGGCGGCTCTGCGCGCTCTGGCGGCCGCGTCGGCGGCTCTGCGCGCTCTGGCGGCCGCGTCGGCGGCTCTGCGCGCTCTGGCGGCCGCGTCGGCGGCTCTGCGCGCTCTGGCGGCCGCGTCGGCGGCTCTGCGCGCTCTGGCGGCCGCGTCGGCGGCTCTGCGCGCTCTGGCGGCCGCGTCGGCGGCTCTGCGCGCTCTGGCGGCCGCGTCGGCGGCTCTGCGCGCTCTGGCGGCTGCGTCGGCGGCTCTGCGCGCTCTGGCGGCTCTGGGCGTTCTGGTGGCTGAACAATCTCCCCCTTCCTCCTGTTCTTCCTTCGGGGTCGCGGAGCAGATAGAGGTTGTGGTGGAGCTCTTAAGTCGGAGGAGGACCCCCCGGACGACGACTCCCAGGAGATCCTCCTCTCACGCTTCCCTCGAAGGGACAGAGGTGGGGAGCGGCTCTCTGGAGCCGGAGGAGAGAGTTCAGGGTCGCCGAACCCCCACATCCCAACGGTCCTTCCCTCCCGGATGGGCGGGAGTCGATGGGGTTCGGCGGTTCGGGTCGGGTTCCACCTGACGTTGGCTATGGGTCCGCATACGAGCGGGTCATAAGACTCGTAACCCGACTTGTATGCGGGGCGGCAACCCTTTCCCCGTCTCGCCAGGCGAGTACCGGTGTACATGTCCGCTGGGTTCTTTTCTGGCACGTTCGTTCTGTCAGGAATTTTGGGTAACACAAGACACAAACCCAGATGCGGACATAAAACAAGAGATTTATTTACACACAAGGGAGAAAATAGGAAAAAAAAAACCCACGAGGGGGCAAAACAAGACTGGGAAAACAGGACACTAAACTGACACTAAACTTTAACAAAACTAACAATAAGCTATTCAAAACAGAAAACAAGCAAAGACTGGATCAACAAAATACTCACAGGAACCGACAGGATATTTGACAAGGCATGGGACAAAACGAACGTGTACTGGACAACAAACACAAGGACTCTTAAATAGGGAGAAAGTAAATTACATACACCTGAAAATAATCACGAGTAAGGGATCGGGGAAAAAGTGACGAGACCCGGGAAATGCGTGGTCAGAATAAACCAATACTACAACCACACATTTCCCACATAGAACATATGTACTGTCAGAACCCTGCCATGCTAAACTAGATTAAAATACCAACAGGATCCGACAGGATTCTGACACTAGTTAAGAGTAACAAGAGGGCAGCAGAGAGGCAGAGGTTCATGCACTTTACAACAAAGAATGTGCTAGAATGACTTTAATTAAAATGTATTTCTATAACACTTTCGAAAAAAATTATTGCTGCATTGTTGCAGAGCAGAAAATGTACAATAAATGCATGTTAGTAGTATATAGACAGTAGATAGGAATTAATATAACATCAAATATTAAGAGTATAGGGATTTTTTATACAATGTATTTATATTACACAATATAATACAGTATAAGATGTTTATTAGTGAAACTTATTCAAGTGCTTGCACAGTACCAATAATTTTTATGGGATTATCAAGACAGCAATGCTATATGTTTAAATATTTGAATAATATACACTGTAAAAAGTTAAAGTTGGATCAAATTATTTATAATGCCTAAAAATGTTATGTTTTTTCAACTTAAATTTCTCAGTTTAAGTGAAATAAGCCGCTTTTACATTGATAGGTAAATAAAACACCATAAAATGTAAATAAAATCTACAATAAAAAATGTGAAGTATCTACAAGATTGCAGTGACACTATAACTGTTAAGTGATATTAATAGAGTAAACAATCCTGACCCAAACCATAATGTTAGCAATGTTAGCAGTGAGCAAGCCAAAGGTGAAAGTGACAAAGATGGCAAAAATTACAATTGTGTTTAAGTGGAGAAATCAAACTTAACTTGATATAGAGTATTTTTTATCTAAGTGTTTGCAAACTTTAGTCTTTTCTTTATAAACAGCATGTGAGTGAAATCAGAACGATGTGATTCATCATCTTAATTTTTTTAATAGCATTACGTTTGTCTATTTCATTAACATGTTGAAACTTAAAGGTAACAGATTTGATCCTGAAACATTTTTAGTTATGCTGGTTAAAAGTCTCCTCACATCCTGATAGCAATAACTGTGTTAAGTTGTTTAAATGTATTTGTAGAAATTTATGTCATCTGTGAAAGGCGTAGGACCAAAAAAATGTTCAACAAATCATAGATTTCGGTCCGAACGGACGTTTCCTTTTTGGTCCCTCATACATAAGCGTAATTTGAATTCCCACCGCGCAGCGTGTCTACACAGACACCATACGTCATCGGCGCGTTCACCTGCGCTCACGCGCCTGTCTGTAAGCCAGCGAGAATGGCAAACTAGTGATGGGAGAAATTAAGCTTTTCGAAGCAGTTCGAAACACCACACACGCTGGCGACCCCTGCTGGTCAAAATAGTGTAAAAGCAGATATGTCCAAACATTTTACACTTTTTTTAACAAAATAATAGCAAGATTTGTATTAAAATATGTTCGAATTTAACTTAAATATTTAACTTAATTAAGACATAGTTAAAAGTCTTTTATGTGTTTTTAGTTTTATTTAGGGCAAACAAATCATTAAAACTAACTACCCTTTTAATTATGCACATTTTTGTCATTAAATCTGTTTATAAACAAAAAGGAGACAAAATTGAAGCGTTATTAGTCAGAAGGATAAATGTTTTATGAACTTTCATAATAAAACTGACCCGAGTTCACTTAAACATATTAGACACTGGTTGCTTGTGATCAACTACCCCTAGTGGTGAACCATCGGATTTTCGAAAAGTTTCGAAACAGTTATGACGTAATGAAGCCTCGTTTGCTAAAATCACGTGACTTGGGCCAGTTTGAAACAAGCTCCGAACCACTGATTCGAAACAAAATATTCGTTAATGTTTCGAAGCCTCATGAAGCAGTGCTTCGAAAACGACCATCACTATGACAAACTTTTCTGCTGAATTGACAACCTACACAGGGGCCACAAAACTAAAGGCATCTTTTATAACAAAAACTGCCTGGATCAGCAAGAGCAAAAACCCAAATGAACATCGGTAACTTTACTGCTTTACCACGAGATGAAACAGCTGCAGGACGCAAAGGGTCTGAAAGAGTCGTTGCACTGTTTATTTTGGTAAGGTAGGTACGCGATATGTTTGTATTGCGATGGATTCAGATATTCTACTTTGATGAAACATTGTGTTGCTTATGAAATTTGTGTTCATTTACGGATTAGCATAAAGATATAGTTACTACGTCTACACAACCGAACGTGTGCTTAACTAATTCTGATGTAAACCAGTTGTTTATGTTGGTTATTTTGGAAGTGTTATTTACTTTGTACTGCAAAGTTTTCTCACTGCTGAATGAGAGTGAGACATGAGATGTGACCGTCTGATCTGTGCGTGTTCATGTGTTTTGAAAGAGGCGTGACTTTGGATGGTGATTTGACTTGAGGGTGGGATCGGGATTTCATTGCTAGGTGGCTACCGTTAGCATTTTTCAAAATGTGTTACCCTACCTTTAATCAAAATGGTGCAAAATCGTTAACCTCTGAATCAGCCAATAGAAAGCTGGCAACGGTACATTCACAGCAGCATGTGACACCATACATTTCATGAATCATGAACACATTACAGTTATATTAGTATTTAAATATATGAATTTAAATTTGCTTTAAAAAAGAAATGTTTAATAATATTACAAATAAGTACCAACTTGATTACGTTTTTAACATGTTAATGAAATAGACAAACATAAATTAAGATGATGAATCACATCACTTTGATTTCACTGACAAGCTGTTTATAAGAAAATACTAAAGTTTGCAAACACTTAAAAAAATACTTTGATGATCAAGCCTCAACAAGATGATCAAGTTAAGTTGGTTTTCTCCACTTAAACACAATTGTAATTTTTGCCATCTTTGTCACTTTCACATTTGGCCTGCTCACTGCTAACATTGTTAACATCATGTTTTGGGTCAGGGTTTTATACTCTATTAATATCACTTAACATGTGTCACTGCAACCTTGTAGATTAGCAATTTTTGAGGTTGATAATGCTATTGTAGATTTTATTTACATTTTATGGTAATTTATTTACCTGTCATAAACTGTAAAAACAAAAGCAGCTATACTTTAAAAAACTTACTTCAATTAGTAACACCTATATTTAAACATTTTTAACTTTAATTATTTCACTTTAACTGAGAAAATTTAAGTTGAAAAAACATAAAAGTTTTAGGTAATATCAATAATTTGATCCAACTTTAACTTTTTACATTGTAATGTATATACCATTTAAGTATGCTTTCTTGATAATCCCATAAAAAATTCATGGTACTGTGCAAGCACTTGAATAAGTTTCACTAATATACATCTAATACTGTATTTTATATTGTGTAGTATAATAAACATTGTATAAAAAACCCTATACTCTTTATATATCATGTTATATTAATTCCTATCTACTGTCTATATACTACTAACATGTATTTATTGTACATTTTCTGCTCGGCAACAATAAAACAAATTTTTTTCCAAAAGTGTTATAGAAATACATTTTAATTAAAGTCATTCTAGCACATTCTTTGTTGTAAAGTGCATGCCTCTCTCCTGCCCTCTTGTTACTCTTAACTAGGTTAAGAGACCTCTCAGCTCTCTTAAATAATTTTGGAGCTGACTTAACACTTAGGGGGCTTTATAAATCAGACGTATTCTTAAGTCTAGGAATAAGAGTAAAATGACGTCATTCTTAGAATTTTGACACACTTAAGACTAAAATTTTACTCTGAGCGGCTTTATACATACGGGCCCAGGAGTCTCTAATAATCAGCAAATTCAAAAGTCTTCATACTCTACTGTACAAAGAATCTGCTGCCATCTACTGATAAAATATGTTATATACAGTTTGGCATTTTAAAGATAAGTTCACACAAAAATATAAATTCTGTGTTCAATAACCCTCATATCATTCCAAACCTTTATGACTTTCTTTCTTCTGAGGAACACAAAATAAAATAGATTTTGAGAAATATCTCAGTATTTTTGTGTCCATACAATGGAAGATAAAGGTACAAATTTAGTTTGGTTACCAGCTTGGACTACTATAACTATTGGTGAGAAAAATACAAACTACAGAGACTGAGCAAGCAGAAAACCACATCTTTATTGTTAATGCAATAGTAACACAAACACAATGCAAGACAACAAAAACAACAAACGTTTAATGTAAAATGATAATTTGTATGATAAGAAATACAATCTTCATATAACAAATATATATATATATGAATTTATGTGTATTTTATGCATAAAGACTAGCATTTACTAAGAAATATTTTATGAAACACAGTTAATGGTTTGGTAACATATGAATAATTACAGTAATTTAACTTATTTTAGAAATTTTATTTGCTTACAAACCCTTATTGAAAAAATCGAAGCAAGTGTAATAGTGGTGTGGTTACATTTTATTTAATGTTTTTTCTGTTTTCAGTAAAAATGTTTCCTACTGTACTAATATAACACCAAAAATACAATGGAAATGATGCTATATTAAATAAAACATTGCCTTTTATTCCAAAATATGCCACAGTTGCAGTGATAAGCTGAATGAAGCTCTTTTATTTTACTAATCCTGCAACAATATCTTAAATTAATGCTGTAAAGTGAAGTGTAATTTAATCTACTTTAATAAACAATGTAGAGAAAGACAGTCATTTTGTCAGTTTACACATTTTAATTTGTTGAAGCAACTCTTCACTTTGGTGACCTGAATACGTAAAATAAAAATAGTCACGGTAATTCTAACAGTATGTGGACAGAAAGCTGTTACTGTACCCAGTTAACATTACAGTATGGCTCTGAAAGTATTCAGATAAATAACCCTTAAGTTGTTTACGCAAGGACACAGCCAATATTTCATTGAAAAATAAGTGTAGGTAGTCATAAATTTAACACATTTTTGAGGAGTTTCTGAGGTGTTTGTCATCCTGAAAGAGACGCAGTTTCCTCTGCTGCTGATTAAAAACTGTTTGCTGTGCTTTTTTAACATGTGATCTCTACTTAATTTTTTATTTTTTTGCCTACATTTACTCAAATAATACAATCCAAAAATATTAAGTAATGTTAGGCATGGAACTTACTTCTTTTTGTAAAATTCAAATTGTCATGTCTAGTTTTTCATCTTTAAACGATTCTACTGCACAACTTCCAGACAATCAGAATCGGGTATTTAAACAGCCCGTGGTTTAAATATGAAATATATACCAATCAACATTAAAAGTGGATCAAACCTTAATAAAAGCTGTCTTTTAAACAATATCTGTTCTTGTGAGAACGTTGATGAACTTTTTTGATCCACTTCAAATGTTGATAAGTGTATTATAGAGAATCAACTTTTGTTTTGGATTTTGTGTTGGAAAATTTTTGCATGTACTGTACAATATAGTCCAGAGCTTTACAACAGTCTTTATCTCTGGACCCAGATTTACACTGAACATCACCAAAAGTAAATAAATATGTCTTCTAAATCAATCACTAGTTTTTTTTGGTTTTACTCTACTTTACTACACAAAACACATTGGTCTTGACTGTTTCAGTGGTCTTTTAGAAGAAGATTTATATCACAATCTTTGTGCTGTTCCTTAATAAATGGTTCTTGAATACTTTAAACAGAATTTTTAAAACATTGTTGAAAACGTTTTACAGAAAACATAATACATCATTTAATATCTTCGTCAATGCTAATTTAGACTACATTTACACGTGGGCAGCTATTTCCATAAACGGACATTTCAACCTCTCCGGTTTTAAAAATAAATTTGCAGTGGCGTGTTTACCATTTTGGGGGCCCTAAGCAAAGTCCAAGAACCGGGCCCCCCATGCCCCAGCATTGCCCAAGGTTTTTCATTTGAATTGCACAACAATAATATTCAGTATATAGAATTAAGTGAGCTATATATAAAGCGGATTTATTTTGTTTTACACTGCTTAAAATAACACTAAATTGTTACAGTTTGGTATGACAAAAATTCTTGGTTTAAAAAAATGTTTCACGCCCCTCTCAGATATATTTTTTGCTCGCAAATGTCTTACAGGATGTATTTCAAACAATGTAATTAATACTGCAACTTCAATGTCTGACATCTTACTAAAAAAACTAAATGAGGAAAAAGACGAAGCTTTAGATTATGATTCAGACTGATCTAACAAGCTGAACTAACAAACACCAGCAAACAACATTGTAAGTTGGTTATTGCTTGACTTTATGGATGGGAATCACATAACTCTCATGTTCATATTGTAAAACCAAACTTACTGTGAGATACAACAAGCATATACGTAGACTAGACAAACATTAAAGATGAGATTTGATGACAATAATGAGATACACAATATGATTGATCTATTTTCGACATGATTAAAACCCCTGCGTGGTGTCTTTATCATGTTTATACCTGTACGAGCGTGGAACAAAAAATGCGTGTCACCAATCACAGGTGTGAAGCCCAAAGTCTTTAAAGTAAACTTGACCATAGAGTCAATGTTGTGCAGCTACGAGAGCAGAGAGAGTCGAGGGAGCGCTCATTCCAGCACTTGTGTGGCTGCATTTGTGAGCGCTGAGCAGAGGTGCGTTTTCCCGTAGAGTTTCGCTCATGAAGTAGCCTATATGTGCCCTCACAAGGATGCGCGCATATATTATTCTGTGTACAGACTCGCACATATCGTGCTCGTGCATGCTTCATCCGTACCTTAGATTTGGGTCTGAATAAACGTAACATACTTTCGCACACCTTGTGGCCAGTAGGGGGCCCCTCAAGCCCGTGGAGCCCCATGCAATTGCGTGGTTTGCGTGGTGGGTAAACACGCCACTGTAAATTTGTACGCACATGTCAGTTTTCAGAAAAATACGTACCCGTTTATATATGCCGTCAAGAGCATGCCAAACCTCTAGGTGGTGGTGTAATGAGAAGCTCAAGCCCATGTTACTGTGAACTTCTGGTGTTTGTGAAATGGACACAGCGACAGAGAGTCGCAGGTTATGATGCAATCGTTACCCTATTTTTACAAAAACTGCTTCTACTGGGTCATAACGTAAGATACACTCACCGTCCACTTTATTAGGTACACCTGTCCAACTGCGCGTTAATGCAAATTTTTAATCAGCCAATCACAACTCAATGCATTTAGGCATGTAGACATGGTCAAGACGATTTGCTGCAGTTCAAACCGAGCGTCAGAATGGGGATGAAAGGTGATTTAAGTGACTTTAAAAGTGGCATGGTTGTTGGTGCCAGGCGGGCTGGTTTGAGTATTTCAGAAACTGCGGATCTACTGGGATTTTCACACACAAGGGTTTACAGAGAATGGTCCGAAAAAGAGAAAATATCCAGTGAGCGGCAGTTCTGTGGTCGCAAATGCCTTGTTGATGCCAAAGGTCAGAGAAGAATGGCCAGACTGGTTTCTTGAACATAACAATGAGTTCACTGTACTCAAATGGCCTCCAAAGTCACCAGATCTTAACCCAATGGAGCATCTTTGGGATGTGGCGGAATGGGAGCTTTGTGCCCTGGATGTGCAGCCGACAAATCTGCAGCAACTGTGTTTTGAGGAATGTTTCCAGTACCTTGTTGAATCTGTGCCACGAAGGATTAAGGCAGTTCTGAAGGCAAAAGGGGGTCCAACCGGATATTAGTTAGGTGTACCTAATAAAGTGGTCGGTGAGTGTAGATGGTAATGGAGCCCTTTTATACATTTTCGTGTTTCTTTAGAAATAATTAATGGACAAATGGAGTCTTTAAACGCCTCAGATGTAAAGTTATTCGCTGTCAAAATGACGCCAAAATGAATGGGAGTCAGTGGAATGCTAGAAGGAGGTGGTGGTCCGCTAATCAATGGCGGAGCCCAGGGAAGCTTTAATAAAATATGAAACCCTGCCCTCCTGAGTCTTCCAGTAGAAAACCCGGCTAAACACACTGTAAACAGGCCTTATGTGTAGCGGAAAAAACACCCAATCTGGCAACACCGCCACCAGTGTTTCATCGCTGCATGCGTCATCAAAACAAAATGCAGCATGAGGCTGAAAGCAGCATTTAGGCAACAAAGCAGTTATTTAAGATTGAATAACACACATAGTCTGCTAACGCATATTTTGGATCTTGAAATAGACTTTGACTAGGCTCACACTATATAATGTGCACGTGCGGTGTGCGATATGCAAGTTGTCCTACATGCTTCTCACCCTGATTGCGACCCCCTCGAAGCACCCGGCTAGCCTTTCAAGGTATGTGCAAGCAAATACAAAAATTTTAAGACAGTCAATGCTAATGTAAACCCTGGTTGGATAAGGATTTAAAGTTGGATATGAAGATGAAATCTGACGCATTTAGCTTCAGTGCTAAAACTGATAAAATAATTGCTGTCTGTGGTTCTTTATGGGCTTTAACGGCAATCATTTTTTTAAATAATATGGAAAAAAAACTATAAATTTGTTCATTGGAACTGTGAACTAGTTCAAAATTTTGAAGTATGAACTGAACTAGTTAATTTTGAAATTTGTGAACTGAGATTTGAACTAATTCATGTAGAAAGTGAACTTTCCCAACACTGCCTTAAGGGGGTTGCACACCGGATGCGCAGCTCAGCGCCGCGTCGCGTCTAGGACAACTCTGAGGTATCGTAAACCGGAAGTGCACATTTAATAGCGCGAGCTTCATCAGATAGTGTCTACTTCAAAATGCAAAATATACGTCAGAAGCCAATGTTAATTGTTAATGATTTGGGACAAATATGATGTTATTTAATGTTAAACTATGTGAGTGGCGCTGTGTGGCGCGACAGGGGTTTGAGCAACTTCCTGAGTCACAGCTGGGCGGCGCCGGTGTGCGTATACTCATAGAAAACAATGTGTTTGATTTTTTTAGAACGGCGCGGCGCTGCGCCGCCGGTGTGCGATCCCCTTTAGTCCCTAAAAGAGGGGCGGCATTCTAAAGGGGATCGCACACCAGCCGCGCAGCTCAGCGCCGCGCAGTGCTGCGTCGAATCGCGTCCAGGACAACTCGGAGGTACCGTAAACCGGAAGTGCAAATTAAATAGCCAAAGCTTCGTCAGATAGCGTTTACTTCAAAATGCAAAATATACGTTAGCAGCCAAAGTTAATCCTTAATGATTTGGGACAAAAATGATGTTATTTAATGTTAAACTATGTGAGTGGCACTGTATGGTGTGCAAGGTTATAATCGTTAACGAAAACTAACGAAAAAACGAAAACTAGATGGGAAAAAACATTGTCGTTAACTGAAATAAAAATAAAAACGAGTCATCACAAAAAAACGATAACTAACTAAAACTGTAATGTGTGTCTGGCAAAACTAACTAAAATAAAATAAAAATATAGATTAAATGTCCTTAGTTTTCGTCTTTGTCTTTTATAGAGCAAATAACGCTTCAAATTCCTTTCCATGCGTCTCTCATTCACGCAGTGTCACATACACACATTCGCGAATTAATGACTCGTTTAAGTTGATTCCTTACAAGGTGTTGCAAATAAATGAGTCTTTTGAATCGATTCTTTACAAAGCAAACGGGCCAAACGTTTTGAATTGGTTCGCGAATCAGTTTAAATGAATTGTTTAGATCGCTGCAACAACTGAATCGTTTGATGCGATTTTGCTTTTGTCTAGAAACACGCAGAACATAAAGAGTGTTGTATTATGTGAATATGAATTTACTAATCTTTTAACTAAAAGCTAAACTTCACACGTGTACCCGCCATTATATACGCGCGACCTGTTTGTCGTCAGAAACATTTAAACGCGCACAACCTCCAGAAGCACTGTGTACACGTGACTGAATGAAGAAAGTCCATTGATGATTGACGTCTGATTCTGTCTACTGTACTGTAAGTGCTTCTCACAACACACACACACACGTGACATGAGATTCACAACATAAGAAAACATGAGTTATTTTCTAAAATCAGTTTGTATTTCATGTAAGTGTAAACTGTCGATGACCATTTTAGGATATTCTCTGAGTGAACTTTAATATGCATAACTGAATGCAAAACACTGTCGGTTTACTTGTCTGATATTTCAGCTATAAGCTGTATACATCAACATTACGTTTTCAGACAAACAGGCAAAAATCCTCAGTTTGCTGTAGAGTCAAGAAGTGTCTAAACATTAAAAGATAAACAGACAAAAGTACAGAAATGTCACCTGTTTTAACATGCACACTATTCCAACTCAATAACACAACACGTTTGTATTTTAATACTATCTAATGTGGCCACGTTGAGACCATTAACTCAGAAGTGTTCAAGTGATGAACTGTGTCCTAATGCATTAATTGTTCACACGTGTAGTATCAGTTTGATCCATTTCTTTTGAGTTTTGCATTTGGGTACAACATACAAGTCAGCATTAAAGGCTGTTTTTCTTTGTTGTTAAAGCATGTATGTGTTGAAACATAATCAAAGGTTGATCAAATGTGACTTCTGTACTTCTGACACACTGATATTCATCTTACCAATTTCTGGTCTCCACAGCAAACTTTTGTCTTTACTGTCCTGATACTTATGGTGTACACTGGCCCCAGGGGGGCCGCGAGATGGTGCCAGGGGGGCCCCAGTTTTATGACATTTTATAAAATAAATTAATTTATCATGAATTCTGTGCAATTAAACCTAAAAAAATAAGACTACTAATCAACAGCACTACTTCGTATCATTTAATATGTTTTGTTTAATTAAAAGTTGAGTTTTAAAACAGTTTCTTGTCATAAATTTTCTTTGGGGGGCCGCAAAGAAATGCGCCGTACACAAGGGGGCCGCACGCAGAAAAAGTTTGAGAATCACTGGTTTACATATTTGTGCCCATATGTACATTTTATGTACTGGTTTTATTTTTGAATTAATCTTTTCTAAAAATGTATGATGTTTTTGTTGAGTTAATATTACACAATTCTTTTTCTGACCTTTTTGAATCTTGCCCCTGACAAATAACCCAAATTATGAAAAAGACTAAAACTAAAGGGTGATTTATAGTCGTGCGTAGGTCCTACGGCGTAGGCTATCCGTAGCCTGTGCGTAGCTCTGCGTAGCCTGACGCGCACCTCACAAATTTTCTAACAGCGCGTCGGCTCTACGCGGACCGTAAGCGCTGTGATTGGTCCACCAGAACCCCTCCCGTCAGGTAAAAAAACTGCGTCATAGGTATTTCCGTTTGAGACGGTGAAAACAAAGACGAGCTAAGTTGAGGAGTGATTTAACTCAAACTGAAACATAAGTCGCTGTTTATTTACTTCCATCATTGCTGGTCTTCTCAAATTATACACAACAAGTTGCTATTTCTTCTTCGTTTGTGGGTTTACTTGCTTAGCTTCTTCTTCTGTGACGACTTCTGCTGCTACTGTGGTTACACGCGTGATTACTGCCAACCAGCGGTTTCGCGTGTGTTTGCACGTCGACGCGGACGGCGACGCACAAGTATAAATGAAAACCGACGTGGAACCTACGCCGTCGCTGCTACGCCGTAGGACCTACGCACGACTATAAATCGCCCTTAACACTAAAACTAATAAAAACTAAACTAAAACTTAGCATTTTCAAAAAATAAAAACTAAACTAAACTTGCAAACCCACTTCAAAAACTAATTAAAACTAAACTGAATTTGAAAACAAAAAGTCAAAACGAAATAAAAATAAAAACTAATGAAAAATGCAAAACTATAATAACCTTGATGGTGTGACAGGGATTTGAGCGACTTCCTGAGTCACAGCTGGGCGGCGCGGACAGGCGCCACCTGGCGGCGCCGGTGTGCGTATACTCATAGAAAACAATGTTTTTGATTTTTTTAGAACGGCGCGGCCGGTGTGCGATCCCTAAAAGGGGGGGGGGTTCTAATAATAAAATCATTCACAGGTCCTGTGGTGTGAACATTCTAATAGTTCAGTTACAATAAAAAAGATACCCACTGTGCAAATGAGGGCTGTAATCATTGACCCCGGAGATTATTGAGGTACAAGTCTGCATTAAAGTTGTGTCACAGTAAATAAAAAATATATCTTTAAACAAAAATGTATGCAGGTGCCTGCATATGTATGCCTATCTTCTGCCACCTGCTGGTTCATACCAATAATTACAGTTAGTTAACTTCGTTCATTACAATATCACTGTCAAATGTTAAGGCTTATAAAGACTTATTGAAAAAAAAATTAACAAGTGTATAGTGGTGTCTGTGGTTACATTTTATTTCATGTTTTCTCTATTTGCAGTATTTTCTTTTTCTAAAAAAAAATAATGAAAATTAAGGTATATGAAATAAAACATTGTTTTTAAATCCAAAATATGTCACATACTGCTGTTGCAGTGATAAGATGCATAAAACTAATCCCACCACAATATCTCACATTTATGCTGTAGAGTGAAGTTTTGCTGAATTTAATGGATCAGGATGTAGAAGAAGAGCGGCCAGAAGAGAAAGAGAAGATTCTGTGTGATGCTTTTAGCACCGTTACACAGATTCCCCTGACAACATGAGAAGCTCGTGAAATCTTCATTCCCTTGTGTTGCAGCATCACAGATAGATTTAGAGGCACATCCTTTAAGAGTCACAGACTCACCAGTTTCTAATGTAAGGAAAACAAAAGTTGATCAAGTGAATCATCCAAAACTTGACCACACAAATAATCCGATAAAACACATATAGAATGCATACAGTATATATTCATGGTTATGGATTTCACAAAACATTTTAAATACATGACCCTATCCTATGTAAAATATATAATAAATATATTTCTGCGATAACTAGATACTGTAAATTAGAAAACCATGTTCTCTGATTCATGTTATCACATATTGATATGTCTTGAATAATAGTGCAATTAAAATGTAACCTAATCAACTATAATAATGCAAAGAAAGACAGAAAAATGACTTGATTCTCACATATAGCTTTAAAGCAGTAGTCTTCATCTCCTAAACAGTTTAATATGTTGAAGCAATTCAGTCCATCACAGTAGTAACATTGTTTTCCATTGGGGCTGTTAGAGCCGTAATCTGTAGAAAAAAAACTAATATTATTCTTTTATTTTATGGAAAACCTAAGCTTAATGCTAGCATATTTACTGTATATATCACCTAAAGGATTAAGAACACCATACTAATACTGTGTTTGACCCCAATGCTCAGGTAGGCCGTGGCATTTAAACGATGCCTAATTGTCCCTAAGGGGCCTAAAGTGTGCCAAGAAAACATCCCCCACACCATTACACCACCACCACCAGCCTGCACAGTGGTAACAAGGCATGATAGATCCACATTCTCATAATAATCCAAATTCTGACTCTACCATCTGAATGTCTCAACAGAAATCGAGTATCAGACCAGGCAACATTTTTTCAGTCTTCAACTGTCCAATTTTGGTGAGCTCGTGCAAATTGTAGCCTCTTTTTCGTATTTGTAGTGGAGATGAGTGGTACCCGGTGGGGTGTTCTGCTGTTGTAACCCATCCGCCTCAAGGTTGTGCGTGTTGTGGCTTCACAAATGCTTTGCTGCATACCTCGGTTGTAACAAGTGTATATTTCAGTCAAAGTTGCTCTTTTATAAGCTTGAATCAGTCGGCCCATTCTCCTCTGACCTCTAGCATCAACAAGGCCCACAGGACTGCCGCATACTGGATGTTTTTCCCTTTTCACACCATTCTTTGTAAACCCTAGAAATGGTTGTGCGTGAAAATCCCAGTAACTGAGCAGATTGTGAAATACTCAGACCGGCCCGTCTGGCACCAACAACCATGCAACGCTCAAAATTGCTTAAATCACCTTTCTTTCCCATTCTGGCATTCAGTTTGGAGTTCAGGAGATTGTCTTGACCAGGACCACACCCCTAAATGCATTGAAGCAACTGCAATGTGATTGGTTGATAAGATAATTGCATTAATGAGATATTGAACAGGTGTTCCTAATAATCCTTTAGGTGAGTGTACATATAGTGATGTGTATAAAAGACATACCTGGGGCGTCTTTGCTATTACATAGGTCTGTGTTACAGCACCGTGTAGATGTAACTGTCCTTGTATATCCGAGGTTAAGAGATCCACTTACACAATTCTCCTTCACTGTACAACCCTTAGACTGCATTTTAATTTCATTGCCACCTAAAAAAAGAATATGATTAATGTTTTACACCTGACCATTGTGATTTGTAAAGCAAACGTGTGTGTGTGTGTTGCCAGAGAGGGTACTAAAATTTTGAAGTACAGACATCTTACATCATAGTGAAACATTTCTGATAATCTACTCGTGAAGACAACATCATACGATCAAACAACAGTTTATAAGAAATAAAATACAACACAGATTTTTACTCTTGAGTCAGAATTTCAGACGTTTCATAGATAATATAGACACACAAATAGTCTGCTTTCAAGAAACTCCTTTCAACTGCATTAGTTTATGGTGAGTTTAGAAGGAAAACCCTTTAAAGGCGGTGTGCACAATGTTTAAAAGCCAATGTTGATATTTGAAATCACCTAAACAAACACGTCTCTACCCCAATAGAATCTGGACCTTCTTTTGATAGACCCGCCCCACACACGCAACCCCGGCAAGGATGTCAGTTAGTAGACACGCCCCTTACTGCTGATTGGCTACAAGTGTGTTTTGGTAGTCGGCCTGACTCCCTTTTCCAAAGCATTTTTCAAACATTTTGCACTCCGCCTTTAAGTGCATCTGACATGTTTTCTTGTAAATGAGCATTGCGTAGGTTTAGTAATTCCTTGTAATGACACTGAAAAGGTTAGTAGTCAGTTATTGAAATTCCTTATTTTCACAGATGCCAGTTTAGTAATTTCATTCGTTTATAACAAATTTGACTGTCTTTAGCTGCAAAACCCTCTAAGTGCGTGCAAAAAATCCCTTTTAAAAAGGTACTGAGTCCTTCTTTACTCTCTTTCTGTTGTTTTTAATGCTATTTGTGCATGAAACTAAACCTCTGGAACATTTATTTATTTATGAAAGAGTGAACAACTCTAATCAAGGAAGGACTTTATTTCACTATTTAAAATAGCACATATAGCTTGATTTTGTGAGCTTTTTTCAGGAGTGGACATCACAGTTAAACGTTTATGCACTGAAAAAAATAATTGAATTAAGTTTTCTGAAAATTATTTTTTCTTAAAAGATTTTTTGGGATGTACGTCACAGAAATATATAGGGGTGTGCATCAATTCATCGCGTTCCCATATATATAGCTAGGAAAATAAGTATTTGACACATTAGCATTTTTATCAGCAAGGTGATTTCTAAGTCGGCTATTGACACAAAGTTTCACCATATGTAGCCATCAAGCCAAATTTTGAATTTATACAAAGAAATCAGAACATTTAAGTATACAAGTTAAGTCATAATAAATAAAATGAAATGACACAGGGAATAAGTATTGAACACATAAAGAGAACAAGGTGCAAAATGGCATAAAAAGCCAGGAGATCACCTGAAATCTGTCAGTATTGAGAGAGAAACTCTGCCCTCTATCAGCACTAATTGATATCAGCTGCTTTACTCGTTACCCAGGAGGCACACAGGAAACATTACATGATGGGTAAAAGCAAATAACTCTCTCAAGATCTTCGTAATCTTATCGATTTTAGAAATCCCATTTTGATGGGAATGGTTATAGGTGCATTTCCAGAATATTGAATGTTCCTGTGAGCACGTCCATGCACGCTCACCATGCAAGTCTCCATTGCTGAACAAAACATGTTAAGGCTCGGTTAAAGTTTGCGTGAGAGCATTTGCAGAAGCCTGTGGATTATTGGACTATTATATAATATAAGATGTTTTGTTTGTGTGTGACTCATATCATTCCATGACGCATATAATTTCTTTTGGCACATATCTTTGTGCTTGTCAGCCCATCTAAATAAAGGGGCTCGCAGAGAGAGAATCAGAGAAAGACAGCCTGAGCATATCTTTATGAGACAGCTCTCTGGTGCTTCCCTTTCGAGAATTGTGAAACCCTTATTCGTGGTCTGAGTGTGTCTTATTTTATTACGGTATACAAGTAGAATAAACCTGACCGAACCTTCAAGATTTAAAGACCATTTGTGTGGAAGAATGGGCCAGAATCACTCCTGAGCAATGCAGACAACTGGTCTCTCCATACAAGAGGCGTCTAGAAGCTGTAATCACCCAAAGGCTTTTCTACAAAGTATTTAATAAATTGTGTTCAATGCTTATTCCCTGTGTCATTTCACTTTATTTATTATGACTCAACTTGTATACTTAAATGTTCTGATTCCTTTGTATGAATATTTGGCTTGATGGCTACATCTGGTGGAAATCCCCTTACTGATAAAAATGCTGATGTGTCAAATACTTATTTTCTCCGCTGTATATATACACATACATATATATACATACATATACATACATGCGGTGATGGGAGCTGTAAATAACATGAGTGAAGATGTGGTGTTTAAATGAAAGTTGAGTTAAGCTAACATTCATGTTAAATGGCCCTAATAATATTTCAGTAAATTTAATTGAACTCACCAGTTAATACTACAGTTGTTACACTTGAACATGTTTCAGTGCCTGGACACATCTTCACTTTGCTTTCACAAGAACCCATTATACCTGAACACTCATTACATTGGAGTGAATGTCCTGAAAAAAAAGAAACAGAATGAGGTATGTATTTTGTAACTAATAAAACAGTAAATACTAAATAGGATTTTGTGTTTTGTACCTCCAGTGAAAAGAGCGCAGAAGAGAACAATGAAGATTTTCAGTTCCATCTTTGGTCTGTCAGGAGGTGAATAAAATCACAAACCCTTTTAGTGACTTTTATATGAATGATCAAAAGAGGGGGCGAGGCTTTGTAAAAAAAGAAAACCTAAATAAAAGTCAGGGACGTGCACAGGAATTTTGAGGGGCAGTTGCTTTGACCTAAAAAAAAGGGCACCCCACCAAAAAAAAAAAACTCACGGACTTGAACAATCACCTTAACTACTACTAATAATAACAGAAGAACATGACTTGAGTCATGCAAATCCCTACATAAATTTTCCTATCAATATCTTAAGTCACTGATAGGTTTCTCCAAATTTAATAACTGAAAATGTGTTTGATGAAAAATGATGGGCATGTGCATCTCAGGCGGCTTGGAGGTGAGTAAATCATAGGTTTACAGTTTTTCTCAGTCGCTTTGGTACATTTCTCGAATCATACTCACAATTTGCAAAACAGTAAGTGCATTTCTCAAAACAATTTGTACAAATAGCAAAACACCATGGATAACCTGCAAAAGCCACTCTCTTACTCAAAATCCTTAGTTCATCTCTCAAAAGTAAATATCTGGGTCAATAAACATGTCAGTGCCATCAAAATGACAAGTCCACGTGTCATTGGGTACGGATAAGACAGTCAAATTGTTTAGTCATGTTGTCAATATTACTCTGATGGAAACTATATGGCAAAAGTTTTGACGACAAGTATTGTAAATTGTAAGTTACACCTTAGTATAAGTTATGTTTGAGTGTGATTGCAAGAGACTGGACAAAATTTACATTTACGCTTTTACTGTTTGTACTGTAATTCGTTGAAAGACCATGTCATTGCCATAAAGAAAGATAAAGACAACACTGCAAGCACTGCATAGCATAAAGAGAAAAAAAACAAAAGTATAAATGTGAACATGATAGATGTCTAAAAGATGTCTAACCATAGCCCAAGAATAGATGATGCACATACTTTTAGAACATGTAAAAGAAATGAAAGCAAACACCTTGAACACACTTTGCTTACATGTTGGAATATCATACATCTTCAAGTTATTTTGGCAAAAATGGCATGTAACCAAATTCAATTATTTAGGGTAGAAGTGGGTTACTCATTGCCGGACTATATTGGGTAGTTAGCAGTCATTTCAACGTCTCGGTTTTTGCTTGCTGGGGACGTTCCTGTTTGTTAGAGAAAGTCAAGATTCACCTGGGAGCAATTTACCAATTCACGACAGATTTAGAAAAAATGTCTAATGGAAATGTATAGAAATATGTTTGACCATACAGTACCCTGTATTTTGACAACATGTTCAACCATTTTGCATGTAAAGACTTATACTGTGAACTAATGCCTAAATGTTGTGGGGGGTGAGACTATTCAACAGAGACCCATTATAATACATTTTGATCAACATGACATAAGCAACTGAAAATGTAGGAAAAAGCAGAGAATTGTACATAATCATTTGCATGGATATACTAAAGCATTTGCAACTTGTTCAAAGAAATGAGAATCTGCTTTTCTGATGTGCACAAGTGACACAATGATGTGAGAATTGAACAAGTAGTTTTGAGAATTTCAATTCTGATCTGAGAATTGTACTAAAGCGACTGAGAAAAACTGTAATATCATTTTTGGCTGAATTATCCCTTTAACCAATTTGAATAAAATAATTAATGTGATGCATTACTACCATTATTCATTCTTCTTGCTAAAATGAAATGTGAGAAACTAACTATCAGCAGCTATGTTTGCCTAATGCCTACAAAAAAATAGTAGCCTAGTCTGCTTGTTTGCAAGCTAGGATACAGTAGCTGCTATCTATCTGATTATTTAGGCTAAACACAGCCTGGATTTATGAAGATTTTAACAAAGGTTGAAATTGTAGCCAACAACTTTATTTAAGTAAAAGTAACTAAAGAAATAATTACTAAAGTATAAGTAAAATATTTTAAAATGTATTTGAGTGAAAGTTAAAAAGTATGCTATGAAAATAATACTCAAGTAGCGAGTTACTAGTTACTCCTGAAAAAAATCTACATACATGCACACACGCACGCACGCACGCACACACACACACACACACACACACACACACACACACACACACACACACACACACACACACACACACACACACGCGCACACACACACACACACACACAGTATATACAGTGCGCTCCATAAGTATCAGATCAGTAAATACAAGATTTTTCTCTTGTGGAAACCAGAAGTTGGTAAGATGAATATCAGTATGTTAGACGTACAGAATGTCACATTTTATTAACCTTTCTTTATATTTCAACACATACATGCTTTACCAACAAAGAACAACAGCATTAAATGTGACTTATGTGTGTTGTACCCAAATGCACATAAGTGAATCAAACTGATCCTACACATTTTATGCTTTTCATGTGTGAACAATTAATGCATCAGGACACAGCTCATCACTTCAACACTTCTGAGTCAATGGTCTCAATATTCCCACATTATATAGGAGTAATGCATCCATTGTCTTGTACTTCTGACATACTGATCTTTATCTTACCAATTTCTGGTTTCCACAACAGAAACATCTTGTATTTACTGTTCTGATACTTATTGAGCGCACTGTATATACTGTGTGTGTGTGTGTGTGTGTGTGTGTGTGTGTGTGTGTGTGTGCGCGCGCACGCATGTATGTATGTATATATATATTTTTTCATGAGTAATTAGTAACTCGCTACTTGAGTATTATTTTCATTGCATATGTCACCAACCGGGGCGGGCCACTAATGCCCCTCCGGACGGTCCACCTCGAGGAGGTCCCCAAAAACACTCCAATGACCAAACACGAGAACAAGGAAATACAAGTAAAACAAACTTTATTTAAATTAGTTAAAATATAACTGGGATGGGGAAGGGGGGATTTAAAATAACTCTGCCATGTTCCTTTATTTCTGCAGGGGAGGATAGGGCCAAGGGAAGAAAGGACGGAGCTCATTCCTCATGGGGTGAGTATTGCAACTTCATGGGGTTTCTAATCATTATTTCTCCTTCTCCTGTTTAGTTGAACGTGTGGCGCCCTCCCCTGATTCCTGGAGGCAGAAAGGAAACACAATTACTGGATGTAGGGGTGCGAGACAACTACCTACTCCACTGTGGGATCACTCCGCGGCTCTCCAAGCCGTACGTCGTCTCGCTGCTGCGTGCACCCGTGCTTTCAGCAGGTAAGTATCACCGGCGCTCTTTCGGGTGTATAACTTTCTCTTTTGTTTGTCTTTCCCACAGGATACATGGACGTCGGGCCTCAACCCACCCTTGTTGGAGTACCAGCTCGTCTCGGATGCCGGCTACCGTCCTACACACACAAAGACAGGTTAGCAAGAGTTCCACTGAGTTACCGTGCCTTGCTCCGGAGCGACGATGGTCTCTGACAGCCAATACAGGAATACTCCTTTCTGTTTCAGATGGTTCCAGGGACGCTGCGGTTCAATAGGTGTGCTGCTCTGGAACAACAAGACAGCTTGGTTAAGTATAGCTTTAGCTCTGGTTCTAGTGTGGCTCTGCGGCTCAATAGGTGTGCTGCTCTGGAACAACAAGACAGCTTGGGTAAGTATAGCTTTAGCTCTGGTTCTAGTGTGGCTCTGCGGCTCAATAGGTGTGCTGCTTTGGAAAAACAAGACAGCTTGGTTAAGTATAGCTTTAGCTCTGGTTCTAGTGTGGCTCTGCGGCTCAATAGGTGTGCTGCTCTGGAACAACAAGACAGCTTGGGTAAGTATAGCTTTAGCTCTGGTTCTAGTGTGGCTCTGCGGCTCAATAGGTGTGCTGCTTTGGAAAAACAAGACAGCTTGGTTAAGTATAGCTTTAGCTCTGGTTCTAGTGTGGCTCTGCGGCTCAATAGGTGTGCTGCTCTGGAACAACAAGACAGCTTGGGTAAGTATAGCTTTAGCTCTGGTTCTAGGGTGGCTCTGCGGCTCAATAGGTGTGCTGCTTTGGAAAAACAAGACAGCTTGGTTAAGTATAGCTTTAGCTCTGGTTCTAGTGTGGCTCTGCGGCTCAATAGGTGTGCTGCTCTGGAACATCAAGACAGCTTGGGTAAGTATAGCTTTAGCTCTGGTTCTAGTGTGGCTCTGCGGCTCAATAGGTGTGCTGCTCTGGAACAACAAGACAGCTTGGGTAAGTATAGCTTTAGCTCTGGTTTTAGGGTGGCTCTGCGGTTCAACAGGCGCGCTGTTTTATCACACCCGGAGGTAGTACGAGTACATATCTCAACATGGGTAAGTGAATCTATATCTTACCCAACCTTGGCCCGCGACGAGGGAATACAGTCACTACCACCTTCCTCACGATTCGCTGCTGGTCAGGTCACAGCCTGTGCCGTCCGACAAGCTGGGGGAGATGTAGAGGGAACTACAAGACGACGTCCGTAACCGACCCATCAGCTCCTTTTCCTCTGTTTGGTGCTTTTATCTGAATGGTATGTGTGTTAAGTTACAGCCTAATATGTTGTAACAAACCTTAAATGTGATTTACAGACAGGGCTTCTTTTTTATTTACATGCTTTTGTTTAGATTTTGTTAGTGGATGGTGAGTTTTGGTGATGCCCACCAATATGTGAAATCTGTTCTGAATAAGGGTGCAAGCTGCACTCCAGTGTGCCACCCTGTATTGTGTAATGTATTGAGAGTTGAATTGTTCATGTAGTGGAAAAAAATAATACTAATACCAGGATCTGTCCATCAGAGATGATTTATTTACTTGCAAGGACTTATCGCATACAGAAAGAAAGACTATATGGGGAAAAAGTGAGGAAGTCTCAAATTCTTCTTACATTATATACTGTCATTGGGTTGTACCACCCCCTAGGCCAGTGGTTTTCAAACTGGGGGGGCCGCGAGATGGTGCATGGGGGGCCCCAGTTTTATGACATTTTATAAAATACATTAATTTATCATGAATTCTGTGTAATTAAACCTAAAAAGCACTATATATATTTTTTGTATAATTTTAGAGTTTTACAACAGTTTTTGTCACAAATTTTCTTTGGGGGGCCGCGAAGGAATGCATCGTTTGCAAGGGGGGCCGCACGCTGAAAAAGTTTGGGAACCACTGCCCTAGGCTATTCTATCAAACCAACTCCTTATTAGGTGTCGTTAGGCACTTTTGGGTGTTTAAAAATTATTTTACTTGTCTGCTGAGTCTAAGATGGTCAACATAAGTTTGCTGAGCCTAACTTCACACCTCTATAAACCCCATAACTGTCACACCACCCTTTTGAGTGGGGGGGTGAAAAGTTGATTTGCACTTCAAATGAATATAACTCTGGCATTTTTTGGGCTAGAAGCCTAATCTTGGTCTTGTTTTAAAGAAGACACTTTAAGGTGACATGTGACATATAGTAGGATTATCAATGTTTTAGGTGCACTCTTATCATAAATGAATCAATTACTCTCTTTGTACTCTTTGTCACGATTCGATAAACATTTACATCCAAAATATTGAAGTAAAGTCAGGTGTTCCTCAGGAGGAACGGTGACAGTAAAAGGGTTAAAAACAGTTACACTTTAGCTGGCCTTACCACAGACATCCTGTTCAAGTTCCTGTTTCAGCATATAAAAATGCAGCCCATTCTAACCAAAAAGCGTACCAATGACACGCAGTGTGATTATCGTGCAATAGATATACGCCAAATTCTGCTTTCGCGTGCATATGATACGCCACGCAAAAGCGGAATTTGGCGTATCTATTGCACGATATGCGTGTCATTTGTACGCATCTTGTGAGAATGGGTTGAAAAATGACATGCCAGACAAATAATGAAAATCATCAGTTATTGCTTAAAGCATAAAGAATACAACAACCTGATCTCACGAATTTCCGTGGCATAGTCACGGAATTTTGTGCTCATTTTTCCGTGGCATTCTCACGGATCTCCGCATTTTTCCTTGGCCCTGCTACGGACTGTCTTTTTCCGTGGCATTCTCACGGATTGGTTACTCAACTGTTTTGTCCTATTTTCTTACAATTTTCACTTCGGTTTAGGGTTAGATTTACATTTCACGAGTTCACACTTACAAATAAGTTGGTTAGATTAAATTAGTAAACGTATTTGGCGTGCTGTCCGGGGAGAGGGCTCTGAGCTCGGAAATGGGCCCGAACGCAGAGTACCCCCCCCCAGTTTAGGAATTAACCTGGTGAGTGAGAGGTGATGGGGTGGTGGAGGGATTCTGAAGACTGCAGAGGATCTTTGCAGAGTCAAACTGTGACTTATATATGGCTTGCCTTTGTCCTGATTGGGTAGATATGATGATTACTGATTGAGGACATCTGGTGGTACTAGAGTATCTGTTGATTACTGATTATAGACAGCTGGAAGTACTTAAGTGGTTTATTTGACGTGCTCCTCCCGAACTACGTTAATAAAACATCATTTCACGAGTTCACACTTACAAATAAGTTGGTTAGATTAAATTAGTAAACGTATTTGGCGTGCTGTCCGGGGAGAGGGCTCTGAGCTCGGAAATGGCCCCGAACGCAGAGTATCCCCCCAAAAAGCAAAATTAACTTATTCGGACAGCAGCCGGGAACTGTACCCCCCAAAAATAGAAATGATGAGGCTGATGTTGGCTGTGTTTGCTATGCATCCGATGGGAGTTCAATACTCGCTGCGATTGGAACCGTCTGACGGAAGTTCAATACTCACTGTGATTGTACAGGAAAGCCTCGGTTGAAAATTATGTGGACGGTTTATATTTGGAGGGCTTTTTGCGGCCTCCGAAGGGAGTTCAATACTCGCTGAAATCAGAGCCATCCGACGGGAGTTCAATACTCGCTGCGATCGGACGAGTAAGCCCTCACTGATGAAGGGGTGAATGAACTATATTGGGAGGGTCTTGCAGCATCCGACGGGAGTTCAATACTCACTGTGATCGGAACCCGTCTGACGGGAGTTCAATACTCGCTGCGATCGGACGAGTAAGCCCTCACTGATGATAAGGTAGGCAATTTATATCAGGAGGGCTTTGCGGCATCCGACGGGAGTTCAATACTCGCTGCGATCGGAACCCGTCCGACGGGAGTTCAATACTCTCTGCGATAGGACGGGTAAGCCCTCACTGATGATGGGGTGAATGAATTATATTGGGAGGGTCTTGCAGCATCCGACGGGAGTTCAATACTCACTGTGATCGGAACCCGTCCGATGGTAGTTCAATACTCGCTGCGATCGGACGAGTAAGCCCTCACTGATGATAAGGTAGGCAATTTATGTCAGGAGGGCTTTGCGGCATCCGACGGGAGTTCAATACTCGCTGCGATCAGAACCCGTCCGACGGGAGTTCAATACTCGCTGCGATCGGACGGGTGAGACCCCGTTAGTCGATGACATGGACGATTTGTATTAGAAAGACTTTGCGGCATCCGACGGGAGTTCAATACTCACTGTGATCGGAACCAATCCGACGGGAGTTCAATACTCACTGCTATCTGATGGGAAAGCCATCAATTTGCGATGAGGTGGACAATTTATTTGGGAGGGCTTTGCGGCATCCGACGGGAGTTCAATACTCGCTGCGATCGGAACCCGTCCGACGGGAGTTCAATACTCGCTGCGATCGGACGGGTAAGCCATCGCTGATGACGAGGTGGATGTTTGATTATTTTTGATTTGGTGGACTTTGCGGCGTCTGGCAGGACTTCAGAACTCAATGTGATCAGGTGGTTAAGCCCCTGCTGACTATAAGGTGTACATTTAGTACATTTGAAGGCCTAGATGTAGGCCGAAACATGTTGGTGGTATTTTAAGGTTCCATTATGAACTAGCACCTTTATTAAAGCGGTTTTATAATTAAGAAGAGTGCCTTGGTGTCCTTTGTTATTTTTGATTCATTTGGTTTATTTTTATTTGGAGGGCTTTGCGGCGTCCGACGGGAGTTCAATACTCACTGCGATCGGATGGGTAAGCCATCGCTGATGACGAGGTGGATGTTTGGTTATTTTCGATTTGGTGGACTTGCGGCGTCTGGCAGGACTTCAGTACTCAATGTGATCAGGCGGTTAAGCCCCTGCTGACTATAAGGTGTACATTTGGTACATTTGAAGGCCTGGATGTAGGCCGAAACATGTTGGTGGTATTTTTAAGTTCCATTATGAACTAGCATCTTTATTAAAGCGGTTTTATAATTAAGAAGAGTGCCTTGGTGTCCTTTTGTTATTTTTGATACACTTGGTTATTTTAGATTTGGAGGGCTTTGCGGCGTCCGACGGGAGTTCAATACTCACTGCGATCGGACGGGTAAGCCCTCGCTGATGACAAGATGGATGTTTGGATATTTTAGATTTGGAGGACTTTTATGGCATTTGACGGGACTTCAGTACTCACTGTGATCGGACAGGTAAGCCCCCGCTGTCGATGAGATGTACATTTGGTTATTTTAGATTTGGAGGGATTTGCGGCGTCCGACGGGAGTTCGATACATGCTGCGATTAGATGGTAAGTCCTTGCTGACAACGAGGTGAATGTTTGGTTATTTTAGATTGGGAGGGCTTTTGCACCGTCTGACGGGAGTTCAATACTCGCTGGGATTGGACGGGTAAGCCCCTGTTGATGTAGACTTGAATACGTTAAGTTATTACCAATTGGGAGGGCTCTATCAACATCCTAAGAGAGTTCAATACTCCCTGCGATCGTATGGCTAAGCCCCTCCGACAATCGAACGGGTTAGAGTTGGTTTGCTGATAAGAGTTTTGTGAGCTTTTTTGATGTGGAAGCGGTTAGAGCAAGCATCATTACCGCAGCAGTGGAAAAACTGACCCTCCGTTAGAGCATAGGAAACATCACTGCTGCGGTTGAAAAACTAAACTTCTGCGGGAACAGGTAAAACATAATTGTTGCAGCAGGAAATTTATTGATTATACAATATAGCTGGCTGTGTGTAAATTTATTTGCTTTAAGAAATCCTCGTACCTACGTCGATCAGACTTTTGAATTGATGTTGGTTAATAATAATGATAATAATGATATTTATAAATTATAAATGTTTTGTGTACTTGTATAGTTTGTATTGGATGGTATATTGTATTATGTTTTATGGTCAGTGCATGTGGACTAGGGGTGAGCAGCGGAGTTTGTATTTGTATTCGTAACGATCTCAAAATTGTTTGAATCTGAACACAGCAAAATCACCAGCATCGAATCCACTCCGCCAGCGCACACACGGGCACCACTACTAGGTCTGGTGGCACTCTTATAAACACCAGCAGCATACATCCAACACGGCGACTCCACTGCGTAATTTTTGTTTTGAAAATAAAATGCAGGACTTGCTTAATGTTAAAAGGGGTTATTAAGAGATAAAGTTTGGAACTTGATTGGTGTTAAAAAGTTATTAAGATAGATGAAACTTGAAAACGATCTTCCAGGCGCTGAATGACAGATTCAAAGCATGCATGGACGAGCAAGTGCGCGACCTCAATATATACACACATGCAAAGTTGATAATTGTATATTGTTTTTAAAAGCTATCATGTCCGGTTCTGCTGTAAATCATGGATGGGTGAAGTTGTGGCTGCAGGTTAAGCATCAAGCCAATGCAGTCTGGGATCGAGATGTTTAATAAATCATCTAAAAGGTGAACGACGTAGGAATTGCAAAGTTGTTAAGGAGAACCCATCAAATGCTTCTAGAAGCATATAAAAAATCTCTGGTATCTTTGCAGGCAAGTAAAAATTCTCTATCCCATAAATCCAGATGACTGAGTATTACTTTTAAATGCACAGGTGATACCTACTTTGCCAGCCGAGCACCACGACTGATGTTTTTGATCAGGGTTACAACTTGATCAATGTTATAATAGTGAAGAGAAAATCTTGGATAGCGTTTATCAAAAGCTGTGTTTAAGTAACTAAAATATAATCTTTATACGACAGTAAGTTGAATGCGTGTACGTATGACGTTTCCCAGATAGGTACGTTTGCAAGATGTCTGTTAAAGATCTGGAGATCTGGAACACATCTGGTGTGTCAAACATCTTACGAAGGTTTAAGAATGAGCTGCTTTATATGCATTCTAAATTAAAAAACGTCTTGCATACATCTTCAACATGTCGATATGACATCTTTTAGGAAACGTCTCAGAGACGCGTTGCAAATGAGCAAAAAATCTAAATACGTCTTGCGGATGTAAACGCAGACATCAAATAGACGTCTTCGAGGTGTACCTGTGCCATTAGGGTTAACACCTTGTTACATGTTTTAATGAAAACCCTGTTTAGTATAACAGACCACTGGTTGATATTGTGCGATTTTTTATACATTTTATGTTAATGTTAAATAAACTTACATTTTACCCGTCAGTCATCTCCTCAGTTTATGCAAAATGGTATCAGCATGGAAGCGTACTGATGTTGAACACTTACTATTTGTTACATGCATACCCAAGATGTATGGTGAATACAGATTATGCACGGGAATACTGTCTTATTTCGAGTCGGGGTGGCTGTTGAGCAGGTCTGAAAGTGAGTAACTTCTGGATCGTTGCTGTTTGGAGACACAAATGTTTAAAATGATTCAGTCCGAATTGGGGAACGGTTTTAACTTGTTTGCCTTAAAGAACCAGTTCAAGATAATGATTCGTTCACAAACTAAACAGACATCATTAGTCGTCACAAATAGTATTTTGGGACGGGAGGCTTTCAACGTAGCCGGGTTTAAACTGTGATCGAGGCCGGGCAATGAATACTGATGGTAAAGCGAAGCTTCGAATCTATTTGCTTCAACAATGATTCACTTTTTCTAAGCACTAGAAAAGCCTAGATATGGCACCACCTGCTGGTGAAAACGTACTACACATTTTATACAAATTCCACCAAGCAAAGGTAGGCTCTCGCTTGGGGGGCAGGAGAATAGAAGGGAGCTGAGGAAGAGAAGAATATATGGCATTCGGGCCTGTACCGGTAGCGGAGGCAGCCTCACGCTACAGTGTTCGGTCAGGCCACAGCCAGAGGACAGGATTAGAAGGAGAAACCTGTTCCACTAGCGGAGACATGCTCACGCTTAGGAATGGCGAATAATGGAAGGAAGCTGAGGAAGGGAAGAATATATGGCATTCGGGCCTGTACCGGTAGCGGAGGCAGCCTCACGCTACAGTGTTCGGTTGGGCCACAGCCAGAGGACAGGATTAGAAGGAGAAGCCTGTTCCACTAGCGGAGACGTGCTCACGCTTAGGAATGGCGAATAATGGAAGGAGGAAGCTGAGGAAGAGAAGAATATAGGGGGTCTGGGCCTGTACCGGTAGCGGAGGCAGCCTCACGCTGCAGTTTTCGGTCAGGCCACGGCTGGAGGACAGGATTAGAAGGAGAAGCCTGTTCCACTAGCGGAGACATGCTCACGCTTTGGAATGGCGAATAATGGAAGAAGGAAGCTGAGGAAGCAAATAGGGTGTCCGGGCCTGTGCAGGTAGCGAAGGCAGCCTCGCTCTACAGTTTCCAGTCGGAACATGATTAGAATGAGAAGGATCCTGGGTCTGAGCCGCTAGCGGAGCCATGCTCACGCTGCGAGGTTGCCATGCGTTGCCGATGGCTGTTGCTGATGATCCATAGCATGATCTGGCCTAGCTGGAGACTGTAACATCTACTCTAGAGCAAGGGTCTAAGCATATTCTATTAATAGACAATTGTAATATTTATTTATTACATATTTTCTATATTAGCTTGGATTGGTTTATGCATGTTAACATTTTAAACAATACTAAAACATATTTAACAAGTAAAAAAAAACATTTTTGAGGAGACTATATCAAAAAGTTGCCCTCCAGATTATTTTATCCATTGTGGTAGCCCTTGCTAACAAAAAGTTTGGAGACCCATGGTCTAGAGCTTCTGAAGACTGCAGAGGATCTTTGCAGAGTCAAACTGTAACTTATATATGGCTTGCCTTTGTCCTGATTGGGTAGATATGATGATTACTGATTGAGGACATCTGGTGGTACTAGAGTATCTGTTGATTACTGATTATAGACAGCTGGAAGTACTTAAGTGGTTTATTTGACGTGCTCCTCCCGAACTACGTTAATAAAACATCATGAAATGACATCCCTACGCAAACCCAACTCTAACCCCAACGCCAGGCAACAATTGTTTAAAGTTTAGAAAATATAAAAGAATAAATCCGAAAAAATTGTATAAACCAATAGTTAAAGTGACATACTAACGCAAACACCAAATCTAACCCTAAACCGAAGCGAAAATGGTTTGAAAATAGGAAAAAGGAGTTGAGTAACCAATCCGTGAGAATGCCACGGAAAAAGACAGTCCGTAGCAGGGCCACGGAAAAATGCAGAGATCCGTGAGAATGCCACGGAAAAATTAGCACAAAATTCCGTGACTATCCCACGGAACTTTGTGAGATCATGTTGAATACAAAGGGCATAAAGAATCAATTTTTATTACATTCATAATACATTTGCTGCATGTAGGTGCCAATACAGTGATGCAATTGATTAATCTTTAAGTTCTTGTTTATTTTTGATAAAATATTGAACACACACAAAAATCAATTAAGTGGAAGCTGCCACTGCTGGCTAGTGCTTAAACACTTCATTTAACTACTGTGTCATTAAGGCATAAATAGTCAAGTGAACAGCTGCATTTACGTTAAGTAGTCTAAATCAGTAAAAGTATCACAATGTATTTCTAATACAGGAACAACAAATTAGCATGTTACCTTTTACACAAGAAAATGATTCAATAAATAAATAAATATGCCGTGAGTTTACCCTCCCCAATGGTAGACCCAAAGTTACGCCCTTGGCAAGACCTAACCTCTTTTCATCTGATATCTGATACCTGACTCTGATAACTTTCATGTCATGTGAGACTTTTTTGTCTGATTCTGCTTTTTTTGACAGTGGTTTTCCTGAGACCTGACTTTTTTCATATGATATCTGACATCTGATGTCTGTCCTAAAATGTACACCGTATACCCGCTGTTGAATGGGGCTGTGATCATTGACCAAGGAGATCATTGAGGAACAAATCTGCATTACCCCCTCCCCTCAGTTTTTCTGCAATGTTGATTGTGTTACAGTTTTTCTCAGTCGCTTTGGTGCATTTCTCACATCACTATTTACATTTGCACAACAGTTAGTTCAACCTTCAAAACATTTAGTCATTTGTGCACATCATAGTAGCAGACAGTTTCTCATTCCTTCAAACAAATTGCAAATGCTTTTGGACATTAATCAATTGCTTTCATACAATTCTCTGCTGTTTTATAAAATTATCATTTATTTATGTCATGTCAGTCAAAATTAACTATACTTGTGAATGCAGAATAGTCATTCCATATAAAACTAATAATCCTCATTTCATTGCTTGAGTCATTACATACAAAATTGTTGAACTAGTTGTCAAAATCATTTTTTAAAAATCATTTTCCCCCAAAAATGTCTCCTAAATTGATCAATTTCTGAAATTATGTGGCCAGACATAGAGGAATGTCTGGATATGCAAGAATGATTACAGTACTATGTATGTTGTATTTTCAGTTCCAATATGTACCGCAATATTGTTTACAGTTGTGCACAGCTCTATCCAAAGGGAGTTTTTGTTTGTTGTAAATAAGGGTGTTTTTTTTCTTTTGCACAATGCTGTGAACAAATTAGAATCGCAAAGAGCTTATGCAGTAAAAATGTGAAACATACATATTCAGTGTCTTGTACTCAGTTACCTCACTAAATAAAGTAATGTGTAACTGTACTGTATTTTTCAAATAGCTGTGCAAATAGTATACAGTGCTGTCTTGAGTATTTTCAGGTAGTGTCACCAAGATCTGATTTTTTTGCATTGGAAAACATTTACAGATTTTCTCAGTCGCTTTGGTACATTTCTCAGATCAGAATTGAAATTCTCAAAACTACTTGTTCAATTTTCACATCATTGTGTCACTTGTGCACATCAGAAAAGCAGTTTCTCATTTCTTTGAACAAGTTGCAAATGCTTTGGTACATCCATGCAAATGATTATGTACAATTCTCTGCTTTTTCCTACATTATCAGTTGCTTATGTCATGTTGATCAAAATGTATTATAATGGGTCTCTGTTGAATAGTCTCACCCTCCACAACATTTGGGCATTAGTTCATAGTATAAGTCTTTACATGCAAAATGGTTGAACATGTTGTCAAAATACAGGGTATGGTCAAAAATATTTCTATACATTTCCATGAGATGTTTTTTCTAAATCTGTCCTGAATTGGTAAATTGCTCCCAGGTGTATCTTGACTTTCTCTAACAGACAGAAACGTCCCCAGCAAGCAAAAACTGAGATGTTGAAATGACAACTACACTTTTTCTCAATTGCTTTGGCTCAATTCTCAAATGAAAATTTTATTTTCCAAAACAATAAGATCAGATCTCTAAACAATTAGCTTATTGTTCACATCAGATTGGAATTTCTTATTGATTTGAGCAAATTGCAAATGCTTTGGCACATGTGTGCAAACAATAAGTACAATCGTCTGCAGTTTGCCCAACAACTAATTGCATATGGCTTGTTGATCAAAACTGATGAGTCAATTCTCACTTAAACTGTCAAACTCTTCACAAGTTCTCAATCATTTGTCATCGTGTACGCCATCACATTCCAAACGATCCATTCACTTATCAAAAACTACTAAACATGCATGTACACTCCATAAATATCTGACATTGATATTGTTTGTAATGTCTGTTTCATTGGAGATTTTTTCCCTGGTGCATGGCAATGGAAAACATAAGATGTGATGTGGATGAAAATCTTTGGCCTGACCAACAAGAGCGACAGGATGTCCAACAAGAATAATTTGTTTTTCATTGAGGTTATTTTGTAGTTATTTTCTATTATATATTTTTTTTGTAACATAGGAAATATGAAATGTACAGCAATTGGACAAGCAAGATTTCAGTTTAAATGTAATACACATACAAAAAATAAATGAAGTGAATAAATAGAAATGTTCATTTACTTTTTTTTATGTACTGTTGACTCTTCTCAATTATTACAATTTTTCATGAAACCTTATTTTCTATGGTGGACTTTCATGGTGAAAAAACAACTAAACATTTTGACCAGTGTTGCTCACACGATGACAAACATACTTTATATTTTGGTGCCCTTGGCCAAATTACTGACAAGATAACTAGGTTTTGAAGCATGAATAAAATGTTTTGGGTGTGTAACTTCATTTTGCAGACATGCAATTACAGTTTTTCTCAATTGCTTTGGCTCAATTCTCAAATGAAACTTTTATTTTCCAAAACAATAAGATCGGATCTCTAAACAATTAGCTTATTGTTCACATCAGATTGGAATTTCTTATTGATTTGAGCAAATTGCAAATGCTTTGGCACATGTCTGCAAACAATAAGTACAATCGTCTGCAGTTTGCCCAACAACTAATTGCATATGGCTTGTTGATCAAAACTGATGAGTCAATTCTCACTTAAACTGTCAAACTCTTCACAACTTCTCAATCATTTGTCATCGTGTACGCCATCACATTCCAAACGATCCATTCACTTATCAAAAACTACTAAACATGCATGTACATTCCATAAATATCTGACATTGATATTGTTTGTAATGTCTGTTTCATTGGAGATTTTTTCCCTGGTGCATGGCAATGGAAAACATAAGATGTGATGTGGATGAAAATCTTTGGCCTGACCAACAAGAGCGACAGGATGTCCAACAAGAATAATTTGTTTTTCATTGAGGTTATTTTGTAGTTATTTTCTATTATATATTTTTTTTGTAACATAGGAAATATGAAATGTACAGCAATTGGACAAGCAAGATTTCAGTTTAAATGTAATACACATACAAAAAATAAATGAAGTGAATAAATAGAAATGTTCATTTACTTTTTTTATGTACTGTTGACTCTTCTCAATTATTACAATTTTTTATGAAACCTTATTTTCTATGGTGGACTTTCATGGTGAAAAAACAACTAAACATTTTGACCAGTGTTGCTCACACGATGACAAACATACTTTATATTTTGATGCCCTTGGCCAAATTACTGACAAGATAACTAGGTTTTGAAGCATGAATAAAACGTTTTGGGTGTGTAACTTCATTCTGCAGACATGCAATTAAGTTCTGAAGTTCCAGCAAACAGTTGTGACATTTGCACTCACAGTTTAGAGAATAATAAGACTGTTGCAAAAAATGTGCCAAAGCAATTGAGAAAAACTGTAACTATAGACCCAGTATAGTCCGGCTATGAGTAACCCACCTCTACCCTAAATAACCTTGAATTTGATTACATGCCATTTTTGCCAAAATAACTTGAAGATGTATGATATTCCAACATGTAAGCAAAGTCAACAGGTGTTCAAGGTGTTTGCTTTCATTTCTTTTACATCCTTTTGCACTGCATGTACAGTTTTCCCTAAGGAGATTGTCCTATGTTTACATTTTTACTTTTTCTTTGTGCTATGCAGTGGTCTTTTCTTTTCTGTATGGCGATGACATGGTCTGTCAACGAATAACAGTACAAACAGTAAAAGCGTAAATGCGAACTCCAACATACACTAAGGTATACCCTACAATTTACAATAATTGTCATGAAAACTTTAGTCATAGTTTACATCAGAACATCCCTCCAAAGTAAACTGTATTATTGACAACATGACTAAACAATTTGACTGTCTTATCCGTACACAATGACACAATGACTTGTCATTTTGGTGGCACAGATATTTACTTTTGAGAGATGAACTAAGGATTTTGAGTAAGAGAGTGACTTTTGCAGGTTATCCATAATGTTTTGCTATTTGTACAAATTGTTTTGAGAAATGCACTTACTGTTTTGCAAATTGCGAGTATGATTCGAGAAATGTACCAAAGCGGCTGAGAAAAACTGTATAGAGTAAACTGTCATAATGAAAACATGATTAAGCCATTTGACTATCTTGTTCATACAATGCTGTCAGTACTTTTCATTTTGATGACACTTTCATTGACATAAAAACTTGCTTTTGAGGAATGAATTACCTATTTTGAGCAAGTGACACGCTTTTGCAGGTTATCAACTAGGTTTTGCAGTTTGTACTAATTGTTCTGAGAACTGCATTAACTGTTGTGCAAATGTAAATAGTGATGTGAGAAATGCACCAAAACTGTAAAAGCACTGGAATTTGTATTTTGTTTTTTAAATTGTGTCCTTTAAAAAATGTATGCAGATGCCTGCATATGTATGACTATCTGGTGGTGCATATCAATAATTACAGTTAGTTAACTTCGTTTAGAAACTTTGTTCATTACAATATCATTGTCAAATATTAAGGCTTGTAAAGGCTCATTGAAAATAATTTGAAACAAGTGTTTAGGGGTGTGGTTACATTTTATTTCATGTTTTCTCTATTTGCAGTATTTTTTCTAATATAACACCAAAAATACAATGAAAATTTAGCTATATTAAATTAAACATTGTTTTTAAATCCAAAATATATCACATACTGCTGTTGGAGAGTGATAAGATGCATAAATCATAAAAAATACTATTTTTTTATTTAACTAATCCCACCACAATATCTCCTGTAAAGAGTGAAGTTTTGCTGAATTCAGTGGATCAGGATGTAGAAGAAGAGCGGCCATAAAAGAAAGAGGAGATTCTGTGTGACGCTCTTAGCACCGTTACAAAGACTCCCCTGACAACATGAGCCCGTGAGACCTGCATTCCCTTGTGCTGATGTATCACAGATAAATTTAGAGGCACATCCTTTAAGAGTCTGAGACGCAGACCCACCAGGTACTAATGTAAAGAAAACAAAAGCGTATCAAGTGAATCATTCAAAACTTGACAACACACAAATCTGATTAAACACATAAAGATGACATAAATTTTACTCATGGTTATGGATTTCACAATTTTATCGTAAGTATATGATAAATACATTTCTGTGATTTATAGATACAGGTCATTAGAAAACCATGTTCTTTGATCCATGTTATCACATATTGGTATGCACTTACAAATAATGCAATTAAAAATGTAACCTAATCAACTATAATAATGCAGAATAATGACTTGATTCTCACCTGTAGCTTTAATGCAGTAGTCTTCGCTTCCTATACAGTTTAATTTGTTGGTGCAACTCTGTCCATTGCAGTAGTAACATTGTTTTCCATTGGCGCTGTTAGAGCTGGAATCTGTAGAAGAAACAAATATTATTATTTTATTTTATAGAATACATAAGCTTATTGCCATATGTACTGTGTGTGTGTGTGTGTGTGTGTGTGTGTGTGTGTGTGTGTGTGTGTGTGTGTGTGTGTGTGTGTGCGTGCGTGCGTGCGTGTGTGTGTGTAGTGATGTGTATAAAAGACATACCTGAGGCGTCTTTGCTATTACAAAGGTCTGTGTTACAGCATTGTGTAGATGTAACTGTCCTTGTAACTCCGAAGTTAATAGATGCAGTCATACAAGCCTCCGCCACTCCACAACCCTTAGACTGCATTTTCTGTTCAGCGCCACCTAAAAAAATAATATGCTTAATGCTTTACACCTGACCATTGTGATTTGTAAAGCGTGTGTGTGTGTGTGTGTGTGTGTGTGTGTGTGTGTGTGTGTGTGTGTGTGTGTGTGTGTGTTGCCTGAGAGGCTACTAAAATTCTGAAATACAGTGAAACAATTCTGCTTCAGAACTACTGATAATCTTGAGATACGCACCTCTACTCGACTCGTGAAGACAAGATCATACGATCAAACAACAGTTTATAAGAAAATAAGAAATGAAAAACAACACAGATTTTTACTCTTGAGTCAGAATTTCAGTCATTTCATAGATAATATACACACACAAATATTCCGCTTTGAAGAAACTCATTTCACTTGCATTAGTTTATGAGGAGTTCAGATGCAAAACCCTTTAAGTGCGTCTGACATGTTTTCTTGTAAATGAGCATTTATTTATCAGGCTCTTATGTTTAGTTTTAGTAACTCCTTGATGGCACTGAAAAAGTCAGTAACTGAAATTGCTTATTTTCACAGATGTCACTCTAAGTGCATGCAAAAATCTCCACTTCTAAATAAGTTTTTAGCCTTAACTCTCCTTTCTGTTGTTTTAATGCTATTTGTGCATGAAACTAAACCTTCGAATAAACTAAACCCCTGAAAAAAACATTTGTAATACTAAAATTTGTAATAATTTGGACGGAACTAAAATAGCCCATATAGCTTGATTTTTTATGATTTTTTTTTTTTTTGGGGGGGGTGGACCTCACAGTTAAACGTTTATGGAGCGACACAAACCTATAAAGCTCATAGAAATATATAAGTCAAATATATATATATATATTGTTTGGGTCTGTAATGCCTTAGAAGCTTCCTAAAAACCTCTCTCAGATAGCTCTATTAGGGTGGGGGATTTTAAACAAGTGGTTTTGCACCTATTTGGCTCCCCCTACTGGCTTAACTTGCAATCTCATTACTGATTGGCTGACTTTGCTGCCACTCAAAAAATGTAGCCAATTATTTTAAAGTGGAGGGGCAGTTAGATGCCTGTGATGTCATAAGCATCAGTTTTTCAGATTGGGCTGGTTTTTCATTCTCTGTCCTCTTTAATTTGAGAAATGTTTGTGGCACCCATACAACAGATAGAGAGACAGAGGAGGATATTAAGAAGTTCATACATTTTTATCAGAGATTTGTAGTAGCCTAAGGTAAGTTGTAATGAGGCAATAATTATCTAATACAACTATATATAATATTCGAATCTACATTTTATAAAGTTTTTTTATTATTATAGTTTATCCCACTGTCTGTAAAAGTGCTACAAAATAAACATTTTATTATCATTTAAATTGTTGGCGATGGCAGCTGTAAAGACGACCAAAGATGCGGTGTTAAAATGTAAATAGTTTTTTAAGTACATTTGCCTTAGAGGATAAGGTACATTTAAATGACGCTTACACACATGATTTGGACACCTTTTTATATCAAGTAACATAAAACTGTTAAAAACTGTTTAGACTATTAATGAAGTAATGCAGTTTTTCTTTAAAAAAATCATGAACATGAAATTTAAATGATGATAAAATATATAATTTGTGGCACCTCTACAGGCAGTGGGATCAACGCAAGATGTGTTAAAACATCACAAAGTGTGTTGTTCCAAAAAATAACACAGAGATGTGTTAAAGGAATAGTCTACTCATTTTCAATATTAAAATATGTTATTACCTTAACTAAGAATTGTTGATACATCCCTCTATCATCTGTGTGCGTGCACGTAAGTGCTGGAGCGCGCTGCGACGCTTCGATAGCATTTAGCTTAGCCCCATTCATTCAATGGTACCATTTAGAGATAAAGTTAGAAGTGACCAAACACATCAACGTTTTTCCTATTTAAGACGAGTAGTTATACGAGCAAGGTTGGTGGTACAAAATAAAACGTAGCGCTTTTCTAAGCGGATTTAAAAGAGGAACTATATTTTATGGCGTAATAGCACTTTTGGGAGTACTTCGACCCGGCGCAGTAACACCCTCCCTCTCCCAAAAGTGAACAGTGATTATTCTTTCTTTCTGGAATAATTATTGTTGTACTGTTATTCAGGTATATTGACGTTGTTATTGTACTGTAGTTGTAAGGCAGTGACCAGTCTGCTACATGCTAGTTGAAATGGGAGTAAGTTAGCGTCGACTGATCTAACGTTTTAACGTCTTATGTGTTTATTATCATATCATTTCACATAATGAATTCACTGATGCGACACAGCATATGCCGGTGGTAAACAAACACTCGTTCAAATATTCGTGCACGAGTTTTGGAAGGCGTTCCCTAGAAATGAGCTGTGAAGGAGGGAGGCTGTTCTTACGCATGCGCTCATTTAAAAAACTTGGCGAAAATAACACGGTCTCACACCCATGGCGTCAATATTTGACGACACTTGACCATGCGTCAATATGTTGACGCGGAGGGTATACCTTTCGCGTCATTTTTTGACGAACTGGGGACTTCAATACTATTAGGTACGCGAAATTAAACAGTTGTCGCCTGGCATTGGGGTTAGGGAAAGGTTTGGGTAGGGATGTCATTATGTAAATCTAACCCTAAACCGACGCGAAAATGGTAGAAAATGGTAAGAAAATAGGAAAGAGAATGCAACGGACTTAATAGTATTGAAGTCCCCAGTTCGTCAAAAAATGACGCGAAAGGCACACCCTCCGCGCCAACACACCGACGCATGGTCAAGTGTCGTCAAACACCGACGCCATGGGGTGAGACCGGGTTGGCGAAAAACATCCTCTTTTGCGCCTTTAAGGACAACACATTAGATGTGTTTTCCTTAACTAGACACAAGATGTGTTATTTTAACACATTTGTTTTAAAAGTGTATGTATACACCAAACATTGCTCAAATTAAAAACGTGTAAAATATAATAAAAAACATGAAAATATAAACTACTCAGTCTTAAAAAAAAACACATTTTTGTATTTCTAAATAAATTTTTTGAGCATATTTTTATAAAAAAATATCTGACATAGCTTCACCCGCTTCACCCAATGGTTCTGTTTATCAGTGCGCCCTTAGCAACACCCTTAGCAACCACAGGTATCGGTTCGTTGTTTTTATTTGAGCTTTCATGCATATTACACATTGGAACACATTTTTGTTCATGGTCAGGGACTATTTTTTCTAGCGGAAGGAATGCTTTTTATTGATTTAACTTCATGAAAGTTGCACTAATTTTTTTTACTTTTTACTTTAATATTGTTTATAAAAGCGGTAGGGTACTTGAGGCAAGTGCTGTATCCTGAAGAGGTGACGGCTGAGGGGCGTTGTTAGGCACGACGCGACGGCGCCCTTCGGCCGTTGCTTATTCACGATACAGCACAGCCTCTTATACCTTACTGCTTACCTATACACCATCAAATACTTTCACTTCAAATCCGCTTAATCTCAGCCTCACACCATTCAGAAACACCAGTTTCATTGCAGTATTTGTTCAGAGTTATAAAAATGATAATTTGCAAGAAAACATGCAAACATGTCAGATGCACTACAAATGAGCTTTTTAGGTTTTTTAACAGTTTAGGATAATAAAAAAAATTCAGTTGAGTTAATCTTACATTCATGTTAAATGACCCTAATTTCCATTGGTAGTCTATAATATTTCAGTAAATTTATCCTCCATCATACTGAACTCACCAGTGTTGGTCACAGTTGTTTGAGTTGAACATACGTTGAAAAAGCTTGAACACGTCGTCTCTTTGTTTGCACAAGAACCTACTGGACCTGTACACTCATAACATTTGAGTGAATGTCCTGAAAAAAAGAAACAGAATGAGGTAGAAATATTTTGTAACTAATAAAACATTAAATAGGATTTTGTGTTTTGTACCTCCAGTGAAAAGAGCGCAGAAGAGAACAATGAAGATTTTCAGATCCATCTTTGGTCAGTCAGGAGGTGAATAAAATCACAAACCCTTTCAGTGGCTTTTATATGAATGATCAAAAGAGGGGGCGAGGCTTTGATGAGTAAAGGAAACTTAAATACAAGGGGCGTAAGTTTGATATTGACATTGGTGGGTACCTAATTAAAATTGTCTTTAGAGCCACATTGTCACAAAGGTTTATTACAGTTTACTTGAACAATATTTAAAATAGTATTTTGGTTGCTATAATCTTATTTATAAAGGTTACAGGTCAAAAACAACAAATATACAATAAGCTAGGTCTGCACGATAAATCGCATGTGATTGTTATGCGCATCTGGTATTTTACCACACAGAGCTGTAGTTTACCGACAAGCAAGTCCAGACATCCCAACCTGCAAAAAGTCATTTCAGGGAGGTATCCCGAAGCCCCCTACCACCCCCCCCCCCAAAAAAAATAAAATAAAAAGGACATTTCAAGATATAAAATCATAATATTAATTTCTAGAGTCCTATTCAATTATTGGTAACCCTTTACTAGGTCTCATTTGTTAACATTAGTTAATGTATTAACTAACATGAACTAACCATGAGCAGTACATTTGTTACTGTATTTGCTAATCTTTGTTAACGTTAGTTAATAAAAATACAGCTGTTCATGGTTTGTTCGTGTTAGTTCACAGTGCATTAACTAATGTTAGCAAGATTTGAATAATGTATTAGTAAATGTTTAAATTAACATTAACAAAGATAAAAAATGCTTTATAAATGCAGTTCATTATTATATGTTAACTAATGTAATAACTAATGTTAGCTAATGAACCTTATTTTAAAGTGTTTCCCCAATTATTTGTTAATTATTTTACAATATGTAGATTACTTTTACTATTTATATAAGCTGCTTATAATATTTATATAAACTGTTTTATTTATATTCTATTGCAACTTTAAACAGGTCTAAGGAGTTTGTTGTTTTCATGTAGCCTTGGCAACTATTAGCCAGCCTGAAAAATATGCACATGATATTAAACTTGTTGAACTCACCTCAATCTCAGTTCGGGAGAAGAGATAAAAGCCCGCCCACACTGACAATTGATTGGTTGATTTACCGGAGCAGGCCAATCAGGATGCTCTCTCTCTTATATGCGCTTAATGAGGCACACACACGCAAGGTCTCCCCCTCCCTCTCTGCCGTGCGCGTGCTACTCTTTCTTGCTCGCTCTAGATTCCGGGAGATTTTAACTAATTTGCGGGCGTCAGGGAGCCGCTATAAAAATGCGGGAGACTCCCGGAACTTCCGGGAGACTTGGGATGTCTGCAAGTCGATTATCGAATCGCCTGCAATATTAAATGTGATATTGCACAGCTTGGCAGTAAATGAAAAAATATAATTGCTAACTACATACTGTACAGACAGCTCAGTGTGCACTATACTGTACATATAAACAAGTCCAGACACAAAAATATGCTCATCCGCTTATTATAGGATTATCATATATTGGGAGAAAACATTGCTCGTAAATCAATATGTCACAACTTGTCCGGTGTTTTGTGCGTAAAAGGTTAACATAAGAATGTGTTCTTTCTCACCACCAATGGCCTGTAATCATGACATGATGAGGCACATCACGTCTTGTTGACTTGACAGAGATTTCGCGCTGCGCTCTTCCAATAGAGACAGAGCGCCGCGCATCACAACCTGAAAACCACACCCACCGGGAGAATCAATACCCTCCATTGACTCTACACTGCGAGAGGCCGCCCCCCCGCCACCCCCGGCCCACAACAAAAAAAAAACAGAACAATGCCCAAAAGCTGCCGCATGACAGGATGTACAGCCAACATGCCAAAAAAAAACATAACAGAAATTGGGTGAAACGTAATCGGCGATCCGCTTTTTTCTCCTTGAAGGCTGGGTTTTACGGGTCGACAGCTTATTAAAACTTATATCTGTTTTTTTTGGCTTGTTAGCTGCACATATTGTCACACTGCAGCTTTTAGGCAATATTCTGTTTTTTTTTTGTTATAAGCCAGAAATGCAAGGAGGCGGCCTCTCGCAATACAAAGTCAATGGAGATGGTTGGATTGCCCCCCCCCCCCCCCGGTGGCCGTGGTTTTCAAATTTGCATAACTGCGCTCTGTCTCTAATGCCCATTAAAGCATTCTTTCGGCTTCTTGTTCACACAGAGGGTTATCCTTGTATCTGACTAGGTCCTCTTTCCGGCAACGATCCCAGAAGATTAACGGGATGAGTTTGTGTTCACACAGACGCTTGTCTGGCAATTTTACGGGTATTTTCTTTGACCAAAGGTCTGTGTGAATGGGGTTTAATATAATTAATTCAATTTAGTAATTTCAACAAAAGACTGTGTCTTGTCAGCTTTACTTCAAAATTATTTGTTCAGCCAATATAACATTGTTGCGTAAAAGTAACAGATTAATAAAACCAATACAGACTTACATCTCATTAGCTGATGATGCTGCAGTGTATTATGGGTAAATTGTTGTTCTGGCACCCTCTTGCAGAAGTGTAGCACCATTAGATAGGTACATGAGTAAAAAGTGTCCAAATATGAGTCAATGAACTTGTTCTGATATATTTTAGAACAAAACAATCCACAAATGGTTTGAAATGTAACATTGCATTTCAAATATGTTTGTGATATGTTTGATAAACTGTAATTAAATAAAGGTTGTATTGAGCAGCTGCACTCTGATTGATTGATTCATTGTTATGGAGTTATTAAATCATTATTGTTAATTTTGTTTTCATCAATTAAATGTTTCATAATAGTGACTTTACTAGGATTTCTTTAGTCCATACAACATTTAAATTGTTAATTTTACAAAAACTTTTTTAGTAAATACAACTTACATTTTATTTGCTGACATTACTTAACAAAGCTATGTGGAACCCACTTGACGAAGTTTTTTTTTAAAGCAACACTATGTAGTTTCCATGTAAAAATGACTTACAGCTCCCCTATGTGGTTGAAAAGCGCAACTGCAGGCAGGGGGAGGGGCGGGGCTGTGTTTCCTACCCTCCACCGCCACTTTCAAAGTGTGCTTGTAGCAGCTAGGAGGCTGCTCAGGTTGCAGCAACAGTACAATTTGTCCAGTTAAAAGTTGTTCTATCACTGAAATAATTTTAGAGACATTAATTAAAGGTAAAAAAACTACATAGTGTTGCTTTAAGTAAATCCAACTTTTTATTTTTTTGAGTGATATCAACTAATACAGTTTTTCTCAGTCGCTTTGGTACATTTCTCAGATTTGACATTCTCAAAACTACTTGTTCAATTCTCACATCATTGTGTCACTTGTGCACATCAAAAAAACCGTTTCTCATTTCTTTGAACAAGTTGCAAATGCTTTGGTACATCCATGCAAATGATTATGTACAATTTTCTGCTTTTTCCTACATTATCAGTTGCTTATGTCATGTTGATCAAAATGTATTATAATGGGTCTCTGTTGAATAGTCTCATTAGTTCATAGTATAAGTCTTTACATGCAAACTGGTTGAACATGTTATCAAAATACAGGATATGGTCAAACATATTTCTATACATTTCCATTAGACATTTTTTCTAAATCTGTCCTGAATTGGTAAATTGCTCCTAGGTGAATCTTGACTTTCTCTAAGAGACAGGAATGTCCCCAGCAAGCAAAAACCGAGACATTGAAATGACTGCTATCTATTGACCCAATATAGTCCAGCTATGAGTAACCCACTTCTACCCTAAATAACCTTGAATTTGGTTACATGCCATTTTTGCCAAAATAACTTGAAGATGTATGATATTCCAACATGTAAGCAAAGTGTGTTCAAGGTGTTTGCTTTCATTTCTTTTACATGTTCTAAAACTATATGCATCATCTATTCTTGGGCTATGGTTAGACATCTTTTAGACATCTATCATGTTCACATTTCTACTTTTGTTTTTTGTTTTCTCTTTATGCTATGCAGTGCTTGCAGTGTTGTCTTTATCTTTCTTTATGGAAATGACATGGTCTTTCAACGAATTACAGTACAAACAGTAAAAGTGTAAATGTAAATTTTGTCAAGTCTCTTGCAATCAAATTCACACATAAGTTATACTAAGTGTAACTTACAATTTACAATACTTGTCATCAAAACTTTAACCATAGTTTACATCAGAACATCACTTCAGAGTAAACTGTATTATTGACAACATGACTAAACAATTTGACTGTCTTATCCGTACACAATGACACAATGACTTGTCATTTTCATGGCACTGACATGTTCATTGACACAGATATTTAATTTTGAGGGATGAACTAAGTATTTTGAGCAAGAGAGTGGCTTTTGCAGGCTATCCATGATATTTTGCTATTTGTACAAATTGTTGTGAGAAATGCACTTACTGTTTTGCAAATTGTGAGTATGATTCGAGAAATGTACCAAAGCGACTGAGAAAAACTGTAATATTAACCTATAAGATAAAATGACAATACAACAGTAAAATGATGTGTTTGTACTGGAAACGTGTGTCGTGTATTTGCACAGTGAATAATGAATCACAAAGTCTTCATTGTAAAAAAATCTCCATTCCCAACTAAACATTTTCTAGTCCCATATATGAATTACAGGAAATACAATGGAATAGTGGATTGCAATAAGGTTAGTAGTATACAAACCTACCCTAATAGTCAAATAATATTTTTTTAATCATACCCTTACTGGGGGCTGAGCCAGGGCCGGTTCTAGATATTTTGAGGCCCTAGGCAAAATTTATGTTGGAGGCCCCTCCAAACTTCTTTTTATTAAGTTTTTATTAACAAATTGATTAACTTTATGCTAAAATTTAATTAGAAATTATGCAAAACCACATGTGTTAAAAATTTTAAGGCAGTCAAATGTATTACAGTAAAACACCACCTTTTGGGGATAACACAGGATAACAGTTTTGCTTCCTCCAAAGAGTAAAATTAAAAATACAACAGTACACTGCAAAATCCCTAACCGTAAAAAAACTACAGGTGAACACCTCCTAGAAAATGTTTATTGTTTTTTATTTTAACTGAGTAAGGAAGAATTTCCCTCTTACTTAACCAATATACAGTATAAAGTTATCTGACTATTGTAATACCTTTTTATAGACTGCCTTAAATATCCATACAAATCAGCTGCCACTGGAAGTTAAACAGACAAACTACTTTCATGATTTGAAAACTAAAATAAACTGTAGAGGACTTACAAGATATACAGAAAGCTTACTTTAGGTAACGTCAGTTTTGTTTGCTGTTCGACTTTAAATACAACTTTTTTAACTTGACCATTTTGATAGTCAGCTCCCCACGCGATGCTATCGTGCACACGCATTCAAAGTGTCTAAACAGAGTCAGCAGCGCTCAAGTTTGACATGTCCTGAAATGACATTGATACACAGAACAAAATACCTGCATCATGTGCTGCACTGTCTTTGCATGATGCTTTTGCAAAGCAGGAAACAAAAGACATGATAGCTGCTTTCAGTCACTTAAAGTCAGTCAGCTGCAGAGATTTGAATGCAGTTCATTTAGGCTTCTATAACTTCATGAGGCGCTGCAAGAACCGACAGGTGGATGATATCAAAGCACCGCGAGAGCAAATCGAGAAATCAGTCTGCTTATCAATCGTTCTTGTGTTACTTTGATGTCATCCGCCTGCAGTTCTTGCAGTGGTGGCACTGCATAAAGTTGAACTCACCTTAAAACTTTATTTAATGGTGTCAGTAGTGATTGTCGGACCACTGCACATGGACTTAGCAGTTATGGAGGCCCCCCCTTCCAAGCTTGAGGCCCTAGGCATTTGCCTACTTTGCCTATAGTTAGCGCCGGCCCTGGGCTGAGTCCCCCTAAAATGAAAATCCTAGAATCACCCCTGGGCTCCACCTTGCAATGTTAGCTGGGTTCACAGCCAAACAAACATACTTGACATTTAAGGCTCGTTCTCTACTCGCACGCTATTGCCACACCCAGCCCTCAATTGAACTGCTGACTAGGTTGTTGTCAACTTTTTTGTTGTTGTCATGACAGCGCAGTGCGCAGTGCGCACGCAGCGATGCACATGCATACCAGACACACTGAAAAGAAACTTTAAGATGTGCGCTTTCCAATTCGAAAAATGGAGACTGAGTCTGACTCTGAGGCACAGCCATCATCAATTAAAACATGCTCACAAGTTCACCATCCTTCCTCCCCCTTCTCGTTTCGTGAACCTCTGGAGTTGTGAGTTAAGAATGAGAAACTGCTAATATGATGTGCACAAATGACTAAATGTTGTGGAGGTTGAACTAACTGTTGTGCAAATGTAAATAGTGATGTGAGAAATGCACCAAAGCGACTGAGAAAAACTGTAATATGCCATGTAAGGTGGTATGTACTAGAAATGGGTAAACCACTATCAGTGAGTCTGCCTGTGGGGTGGGGGATAAAAACATTATCAGCGGTGGGCCAGGCAGTGTCCCACATTGTCCCTCAGAAACACACCCCTTGTCCCCCTTGGGCTTATTAGCAGGTGGTCACCCTATATACAGTATCTAACTGCGGTGGTTTTCAACACACCCCAAAATGTGTTTTTGAATTGCACGTTAAGCTTTAACGAAATCATATCTGTGATAGGTATACTTTCAAAGAAAACGAAACTTGTTTACCCCTGAGCACCTGCATTTACCAAAACCCTTTACACCTTAGCTGTGTTTATTTGTCACCTGATGTTTGCACAGCATCGTTTTATTGCCTTACCCATTAAATACATATTTTTAATAAATGATGTTACGTCACACCCGTTCCTTACACATTGGAATGAAACAAGTGTTCAAACTTATTAAGGTTTGTTGACATCCTATGAAACCGAAACAAAGTAAAAGTATTTTTAAATAAAAAATAGGCTGACTAATGATTACAAACTACCCAATAAAAAATGTCAATTTGCTGATTGACTTATTGGTGTCATGTTTAAAGTTCAGTTATTCATTCAATAGGACAAAAGATAAAGAGATTTTAAATACAGATGAAATGTTTTTAAAAAATAATTGTTTTTTATTCTGATAGTCAAACAGAAATGCATTATCAGGAGTCTCCAATAATCAGCAAATTCAAAAGTCCTCATACTCGACTGTACAAAGAATCTGCTGCCATCTACTGATAAATTATGTTATATACAGTTTTGCATTTAAAAGATAAGTTCACAAAAAAATGTATACACAAAAATAAAAATTTTGTCATCAATGACCCTCATGTCTTTCCAAACCTTTATGACTTTCTTTCTTCAAAATAAGAGAAATTATGAGAAATAACTTTGTCCATACAATTGAAGTTAAAGGTACAAATTAAGTTTGGTTACCAGCTTGGACTACTGAAACTATTGGCAAGACAAATACAAACTACAGACTAGACTGAGCAAGCAGAAAACCACTTCTTTATTGTTAATACAAGGGTAACACAACCAAATTAAAGACAATAAAAACAACAAACATTCAATGTAGAATGATAATTTATATGATGAACAATAACAAAGATAATGTTTAAATAACAAATATATGTGAATGTATGTATGTGTGTTTTATGCATAAAGAAATAAACATTTACTAAGAAATAGTCTATAAAACACAAGTGAATTGTTTGGTAACACAAAAGTTCATTGCAGTTTTGTATCAGTGAAGGATGTTGTAGGCAGAGATCTTTCTGTACAACCACATAAAGTGCACATGGTAAAAAAAAGTGGTTGTGGGGGAATCCAATATGAAAATTACATATGAATAATTACAGTAATTTAAATTTAAATTAGTGTAGAAATTTTGTTTTCATTATTACATTTTGTCAAATTTAAAAGCTAACAAATGCTTATTGAAAAAACCAAAGCAAGTGTAGAAGTGCTGTGATTACATTTTATTTAACGTTTTTTTCTGTTTTCAATAAAAATGTTTCCTACTGCACCAATATAACACCAAAAATACAATGGAAATGATGCTATATTGAATAAAACATTGCCTTTAATTCTAAAATATGCCACAGTTGCAGTGATAAGCTGAATAAGGGGGCGTGCACACCAACGCTTTTACGCCCGCGGCCGGCGCATGTTTTCAATTGTTTTCAATGGAAGCTCAGCGTTTTTGAAATAACAGCTGGCATTCGGCGTTGTCCAGGCGTTTTCAGCCGCGTTTAAAAGTTTTGGTGTACACAACACCTAAAGCTCTTTATTGTCACCCTACTACAGATTTAGGGGTTGTGCAGACCAAAACTTTTAAACGCGTCTGAAAATGCCTGGACAAAGCCGATTGCCAGCTGTTTTTCAACTGAGTGCCAGCTTTCTTCAGCTAAGCGATTTGGTAGCTCTGATACGTCAGCTGTGAGATGGTTGGTTGCTGTGATACTTGTCCAGCCCCCTCCTCCACTGTGATTGGACGGCCGCGTGAGAACTGACATTGATGAGCGGAGCTTTTAGTCCAAAGTTGAATATTTTCAACTCTGGGCGCTCAGCGCTGAGTGCGGTAAAACCGCCAGGCGACGGTTTAAGCGCGGAAGAAAACTGCTAGCTGCTGGCTTATTTCAAAAACGCTGAGCTTCCATTGAAAACAATTGAAAACATGCGCCGGCCGCGGGCGTAAAAGCGTTGGTGTGCACGCCCCCTTATACGTGTTTGTCTACATACAGCCTCATTGTGCAGTAATTAAATGATCAGAAATGGATTATTTTGCACACTTTTCAGTAGCTATTATCACTTAGGTGACCTGAATACGTAAAAATAAAAATATTCACGATAATTCTAACAGTATGTGCACAGAAAGCTTTTACTGTACCCAGTTAACATTACAGTATGGCTCAGAAAGTATTCAGATAAATACCCCTTAAGTTGTTTATGCAAGGACACAGCCAATATTTCATTGAAAATTAAGTGTAAGTAGTCATAAACTCAACACTTAACAGTATCTTTGAGGAGTTTCTGAGGTGATTGTCATCCTGAAAGAGACGCAGTTTCCTCTGCTGCTGATTAAAAACTGTTGGCTTTTTTAATGAATTTTGAATCATTTTGATCCAGATTAAACTTTTTGAACAACTGGCCCCATATTTTATTAAAGCCATATTAATAGTAGTACTAAGGGGGTACCCTTAGTGTCCCCTTTTTTTTGCTTTGGGCCACTGCCGCTCAAAATGTCTGTGCACGGCCCTGCTCCAGATTAGTGTGCCACGTACGCAAGTTTTGAGAAACTGTTTTTAAGGAAGTTGTCAGACCACAGATAGTTGTGGTTCCAGTGTGCTCTCTGCATTATTTTTTTTTTTTTTGTGGTGAGAATGGAAACTTTATTTGTTCTTTGACCAGTAGCTTGCATTTAACCACTTTTCTCTGATGTATTGCAACATATTTTGACCTTTAACTTACATCTTGTACACTGAAAACAGGATGGAAAATTTCAAAATCACTCACTGCCTTTCAAGACTAACTATAACATCTTTATAATCTATATAATATGCAAAAGCAGGTGCAGATGCTGGCTTTAAAAAACAATGCATGAGTGCTGCCAACTTGTTGCACATTGTATACGTCACACAACTGCAACCAACCCTTATTTGTCCTGTTCCGAGTGGAACCCGTCTTGAAAAACCTCTGTATGACCTTGGCTGTAATAAATCCACAGAAAGGCGAACGATTTAAGAACCCAAGTGGAGTTTTATTAAGAAGAAACGTAGACATAAACAATAACTAAACTTGACATGAACAAAAGCATGGCATGGATACTCACCAAACAGAAGGACATACAGATATAGTACAGATATAATACACATTACACTATTCATGCATTTAGGGCAAATAACGTACCCATTTATTTATTATATGATATAAAACACAGCATACAAAACAGTCACATAAACAGTCACTTATACAGCACCTGCCTGACAAAGTGAAGTTGAGATCCAAAGAAATTCAGGAACAAATGAGAAAGGATGATCAGTCTGGAAGGGGTTATAAAGCTATTTCTAAAGCTTTAAGGACTCCAGCGAATGAGGTAACTCGTCAATGGCGGGGAAAGAGTTAACGTTCCACCTGGAAGTTGGAACTAACACAAAGTTGTCGATTTATGTTTAGGTGACAATATGGTTTATAAAGACCGAACAAACGCTGCCGGTTTAACATGTTTGCCATTGTTGTTATATAATTTAGAGAGATTCATGAATGATGGTTGCACACCGGTCTGTTATTGGGGAGACATCTCCAAACATGATGCAGCAAAAAGCGAAACGTGATTGGTTGTTTAACGGGTTATGTTGCGTACACACCGAATGCAAAGCATTGCGTTCCTTGCCCTAGATTACTCGCTGGATTTAACTTCATGTCATGCCGTGGGAAGGTCTGGCTATGCAAGACTAGCGACACCCCCCCCCTCCTCCTTGAGACTTTTAAATCTTTTAGGGACAAATCTTGCAACATCTTGAACAAACATTATCTGTATTTGTGAGACATGCCCACTGATATGTCGGTATATTATGTTGATCGGTGGATAAACTGTGGAGGACTAGACATCATCTATAGCAGTAATTCTCAAAGTATGGTCCGCCAACCCCCCCCCCCCCCCATAGGTCCGTCAAAAGATGACCTAAACTAGGCAAGTGTTTATACAATCATCACTTATTTAAGCAGATTTTTAATGCACTTGCAAAACTTTGATATCAGTTCTTGCCTTTCTGTTTTAATAACGTAAAAATGGAGTCAAAAATAAAAGAAGTCAAAATAAAAGATCAAGCGTCAACTGAAAGCAGCTATAATCTGTTGTGATGCAAGGCAGAGGCGAGGATCCAAATGCAGTTACACATAAGTTTATTTAATAAAATGACAAACAGACAAGCAGGCAGACAACAGGTATGACATGGAGTAAACATACACAACAATACACGACGACCAGCGATGGGTAAGTGAACAAACAGTGAATATATGGAAAACAATGACCAATCACAATACAGAGACAATAAGTAACTAACGACACACAAGAGGAAATGAATGAGTATAATCAGTGTCCATGGTAACAAATAAGTGGGCGGAACAATCAATAGACAGGAGGGCAAACAAACTCAAGGAAAGACAGACAGAGTCATTACAGAGCCCCCCCCCCCTAAGAGCGTGTTCCAAACGCTCCCATGGTGTTATCACAGTTCCGGTGGGTGGTGGAGCAAAGCCGGAACAGGGGGAGGGACGGTGGGCCAGGACCGTGAGGAGGTTTGGACCAGGGCGGAGCCGGCAGAGCAGGAGGCCAGGGCGGAGCCGGCAGAGCAGGAGGCCAGGGCGGAGCCGGCAGAGCAGGAGGCCAGGGCGGAGCCGGCAGAGCAGGCGGCCAGGGCGGAGCCGGCAGAGCAGGCGGCCAGGGCGGAGCCGGCAGAGCAGGCGGCCAGGGCGGAGCCGGCAGAGCAGGCGGCCAGGGCGGAGCCGGCAGAGCAGGCGGCCAGGGCGGTGCCGGCAGAGCAGGCGGCCAAGGCGGTGCAGGCAGAGCAGGTGGCCAAGGCGGTGCAGGCAGAGCAGGAGGCCAAGGCGGTGCAGGCAGAGCAGGAGGCCAAGGCGGTGCAGGCAGAGCGGTGCAGGCAGAGCGGGAGGCCAAGGCGGTGCAAGCAGAGCGGGAGGCCAAGGCGGTGCAGGTAGAGCAGGAGGCCAAGGCGGTGCAGGCAGAGCAGGAGGCCTAGGCGGTGCAGGCAGAGCAGGAGCCCAAAGCTGTGAGGCGAGCATGACCAGGAACCGGTGCAAGGCTTCAGCTCTAGATTGGGCCCAGGACGCCTTCGTAGGTGAAGTATGAGATTTGACCCGCATCGTAACCCATGGTGGTGCTGGAGGTGCTCGAAGTCTGCAAACAGGAAATGAAATGAGAGAGGCTGGCAAAGCTGGTGAAATTAATGACAGGACAGATAAAACAGAGAAACTAGTTAAATTCAATACTGCCCTCTTAATCCAGACAAGGAGTTTGTGGGGCTCCAACACGGCCATCTCGGACAGGACAGAGATCTCATCGTTAGCTGACTTCAGCAGAATAGAGTGTTCTGTGTCAGCCATTTCTGATAGGGAGAACAATTCAAGGTTGACCCCTTTAAACCAGACAGAAAGTTCAATGTTGACGACTCTAGTTTGGGCAGAAAGTTCTTGAGAGGCATCCAAGAGCATTGTGGCAGGATCAGAGAGTCCTGGTAGCTTGGGAGAAACCATATTAACTGTATTATGGGTTACAGCAACCTCAAGAAAGTCAAAAACAGATTTGAGGGTAGGCACAACAGTCATTGTACATTTTGTTTCAGCCAACTTGGGCAGAACAGAGCGCTCGGGAACCTCAAATAGGAGTTCTTTAATCATAACAAAAAGAGCTGAGGACTCACATGACCATGACTGTTCAGGTGATTCGGGCTCAAGCGTCTGAGAGATCTCCTGGAAAACAGAGGAGCACAAAACAGACCCACCACAACACAATGCCAGTTCAGACACAGATTCAAAATATTCAAGTGACTTAAATGGCTCAGTAAACTCAAATGGCTTAGATGATTCAGCCGGCACAGTGGGCTCAGGAGATTCACTCGGCTCAGGAGATTCACTCGGCTCAGGAGATTCACTCGGCTCAGGAGATTCACTCGGCTCAGGAGATTCACTCGGCTCAGGGGAATCAGAAGACTCAAGGGACTCACTTGGAGATTCGGTTGAGGATTCGATCGGCAGAGATTCAGTCAACGAAACGAGCGGTCCAGAGACTCCGGCCGCTCAAACGTTCATCAACGGGTTATCCACCAAACTGGAGATCATACGGTCGACCCGGATCTTCACCGGACAAAATGGTTGCTCCATTAACTCTGGCTTATGCTCTGGCACAGCGGCTGTCATCTCGTGAACAGACGTAACCACAGAGAGATTGGGATGAGACCTCAGTGGCCTCTGTAGTGACAGCGGGTTGCTCAGGCATAGCGACCTCCTCGGGAAGGATTTCGTAATTGGACACAGAAAGAACAGGGTGAAACAAGGTGAAACTCGTATCAACCGCGGCTTGCTTGGAGATGTCCTCCGAGGCTCAAGGAGCGACAGACACTGACTTTTTCCTCCTCTTTCGGTGACGTTGGCAGCGCAGTGGTTTCACAATCACCGGTTCGAGGGGAGCTACAGGCATAGAGGACTCCTCATTCGGGATTTCCTATAAGTTCCACCGCGTACGGCTTTGCAAATGACTGATAAATCCCCAAAAATCCAAAACTTGTAAGCCCTGCATTTCTGCCCGAGACAGAGGTTCAACCAGGCAGTCATTTAAAAGATACTTTAATTCTGAATCACTGAGGTTCAAACCACTCGCACATGTCCAAAACAATTGGGCGAAACAACTCACAGATCGCTCTTCTTGGCGCAGAGAAGTCAAATCCGAAAGCCTGTCCCACCATTCCTCTTCTGTGGAGGGAGACAAAACTTGAACTTGTAAGCCGCTGTAACGGAGCATGTCGGCGTTCAGGAACACACACCGGAATGAAAAAAAAAAACGCTGCTGGATCCTACAATGGCTGGTCGTTCTGTTGTGATGCAAGGCAGAGGCGAGGATCCAAATGCAGTTACACATAAGTTTATTTAATAAAATGACAAACAGACAAGCAGGCAGACAACAGGTATGACATGGAGTAAACATACACAACAATACACGACGACCAGCGATGGGTAAGTGAACAAACAGTGAATATATGGAAAACAATGACCAATCACAATACAGAGACAATAAGTAACTAACGACACACAAGAGGAAATGAATGAGTATAATCAGTGTCCATGGTAACAAATAAGTGGGCGGAACAATCAATAGACAGGAGGGCAAACAAACTCAAGGAAAGACAGACAGAGTCATTACAAAATCCACAGATCTATTAGTTTTGTAATGTACTAATTTTTGTTTCATGTGTAAAATCCCTGTAATTTCAGTGATTTTGGACATTAAGGGGAACATTTTTTTTCAGCATTTTATTGTTACCATAGTTACAACCATAGACTTCATATACCCACCACCTCAGTTTTAAACTAAGGGCTCTTTGGAATGACATTAAGTGGAACCTAGGCTGTTATAGTATGTTTAATTGCAGTTTTTTTCATATGTGCAGTTTGTTGTTCATATTAAGCTGTAACTCATTTCACATTTACTTGTTATAATAATTTCTGAACATAGCATTGCATTTGTGTTTAAAAATTAGTTTTTGACTTGAAACAGTTGCATATTAAACGTAAATTTAGCTTATCCTTCCTATTTTGTTGTTTTTTGGGGGCGTGTTAGAGTGGGATTCTGTTAGGTGGTCCTCAGAAAAAAATTGGAAGATAAAGTGGCCTTGGGCTGAAAAAGTTTGAGAAACACTGATCTATAGCAACATTTAGACATCATCTGTAGCTGCATTCAATTGAAAGGAGATTGTGGCAACAATTAATTAAATGTTGTTTTGTATATAACAAATCAATTTCATGTATACATTTAGTTGGAGGTTTTGACACTGTTTAAAAGGAAGTTGTCAGACCACATGCAACTCTGTTTAGTCTTTCCAACCTCCTCTCTGCAATTTTTTTTTTTTTAAGAAATGTGGTGAGAATAGAAACTTTTCACTCACTTTCACACCAGTTTCCACAGAACAGGGACCCAACAACCACAGATTGATCGAACATTTTAAACATTTTGTTGCACGGAAATTCAAATTCCTGTGTATTCTCTCTATGTTATATGTTTTTCCAGTTGAGCTTATTGTGCATGTAGACCTCAGGACTTGATCTCCACATCACAGCCACCTTTACAGACAGGAGTGAGTTGGGCCCCTATTTTCCTCCTGTAGTCCATTATTATTTCTATAGAAGGAGTTTAGATATGGGAATATAATCATCACAGCATTAAATCATTGTATCACCTGCAGCCCTAGCAAGCATGCTAAAACGCACTTGACTAACTGATAAAACCAACAACCAGATAACTATCAAGACTGTCTTGCACGAATATACAATGCTAGTGCTACTTTTTATTTTTACACATTAACTAAAGCCAAATCTGAATGATGTTTTCATTTCCTTGATCAACAAAATAGATTCAACCAAGACACATTTACCTTATCTTATAGCTTATTTCTGTAAAGGCCACAACCATGTTTTGACACCAAAGCATTTGGTTGAGATTTTACATCTGAAAGAAAGCGGTACATATGTTTTCTGTAAGTATGTTCATTTTATGAATCACACATACACATTTTTGATAAATGATCGTAAGATCAAATGTAGGATGGTTTCTACGCAGCATTTCATAAAATTTTCCCATTTCAGTTTTGCAAAATACACCTTTTCCGAATTGCCTGAAAACCACCTCAAGCGGGTTTAACATTAAACATTATTGAACACAAAATCAGAAACAAGTGTAGAAGTATTGTGGTTATATTTTATTTCATGTTGTTTTGTTTACAGTATATATGTTTCCTAAAATCATTACATCAAGGAAAATACAATGAATTTATTAGCGAATAAAGCATTGACTTTTATTCCAAAATATGTCAACTTTGTTAAGCTGCGATATGTTATTTTAAATGATTACATTCACTTGCTGCATGCAGTAGCGTAAAGTGCAAAGTTTTGCTTAATTCAGTGAATCAGGATGTAGAGGAAGAATGAGCACAAGACAAGGAGTACATTCTGAGTGAGGATCTTAGCATTGTTCCAAACGAAGATCTTAGCATTGTTTCGAGTGAGGATCTTAGCATTGTTCTGAGCGAGACCATTACACAGATTACCATAACAGCATGAGACATCCGTATAACTGTGTATACTTTCTGATTTGGCAGCATTACAGAAAGTTTTAGAGGAACATCCTTTTACAGTCGTCGATTCAGACTTTACTAATGTAAAGAAAACAAGTCAATGAGTCATCAGTGAATGTTTACATTTTCATGTATGGAAAATATCAGACACATTTCTTTGATTTTAATTTGATTCCTATATTATTTTAAAAAAACCATGTTCTCTGATTTTTGGTTCACACAATGTACAAAGAGAACATCATCTATTCAGAAAGAATGACTTAATTCTTACATGTTGCTGTAACACAGTAGTCTTCATCTCCTAAACAGTTTAATCTGTTCAAGCAACTCTTCCCATCACAGTAGTAACATTGTTTCCCATTGGGTCTGTTAAAGCTGGAATCTGTAAAAGAAACATCTTATTCTTTCATCTGCAATGTTTAAGCTCAATGGTAGGATGTGTGTAAAGTGCTACATTTCAAAGACAATACCTGGGACGTCTTTGTTATTACAGAGGTCTGTGTTACAGCATTGTGTAGATAACGTTGTCCTTACAACTCCGAAGTTCATGGATCCACTTTTACAATTCTGTTTCACGTCACATTTCTTAGTAAGCTCGTTGACTTTATAGTCACCTAGAAAACAGGAAATGCTTTAAGCTTCACATCTGATTAGTAGAGTAAAAATTATCTGCATATAAGGGATTTTAGGATTTGAATTTCTTAAAATCAACCTTGTATGTCAACAGACTTATGTTTTTAAAATTAACAGCTAACAGCTAATGATAATTTAACTGATAATCTTGAGATGGAGACACCCCCTTTTCTCTACTTGTGAAGACAACACATTGCCAAACATAAGATTAACAACATGATCTCACAAAGTTCCGTGGGATAATCACAGAATTTTTTGCTCATTTTTCCGTGGCATTCTCACAGATCTCCGCCTTTTTTCGTGGCCCTGCCACAGATTTTCTTTTCCGTGGCATTCTCACGGATTGGTTACTCAACTGCTTTTTCCTATTTTCAAATCATTGTCGCTTCGGTTTAGGGTTAGATTTGGTGTTTGCGTTAGGATATCACTTTAAGTATTGGTTTATACTATTTTTTCTGATGTATTCTGTTATATTTTCTAAACTTTAAACAATTGTCGCCTGGTGTTGGGGTTTGGGTAGGGGTGTCATTTTATGTAAATCTAACCCTAAACCAAAGCGACAATGGTAAGAAAATAGGACAAAACAGTTAAGTAACCAATCCGTGAGAATGCCACGGAAATGAAATTCTGTGACTATCCCACGGAAATTCGTGAGATAAGATTAAACAACAACAAGTACACTATCAGAAAGAAATGTGCTACAAAAGTAGGGGTGTAACGATCAGGGCTTTGAACCAGATTTTTTCCCCAATTGTTTAGTTCCGAACAGAAACAGTATTTTAACGGCAAACACGTTTTCGGTTCAACCCTAAAATTGCCGTTCCTGAACCGGTTAGAACAAAAAAGAAAGTTCCCTAACCGGTTAATAAAATTCCGTGTCAGCTGTGGGACATACAAATAAGTAGGCTGATCATTAGGACATTAAACTTAAATTATTAGTCTACATTATTTTCCTTCTTGTCATCAAACATTTAAAAACGGCTACATTATGTAAGCGGTAATCCTGTAATTCTGACATGCCTACATTTGTTGAGTGCACTTAAACACACGAACACACACAGACGGAGGACACATTCCAAACGACGCTTCAGGAAGAAGATGCAGCATAAACAGTCGCTCCACATAAAGTGAAAATGACGTTGTATTTCAGTGCTTTATTCACCAAATGTATTTTAAAGGACTACAGTATGAGAGACAGTAGCGCAACTCTCTCTCAAGTTTATAAATCAAGAGTTCTGATCTTTGAAGGGCATAGGGATAATCACGTTTGATTGGAGTTGGACCGGACACATTCAACCGCATGTGTGTCTGTGCGGGTGTTAAAAGCTTCTCATTTCTCCAATGAGTCAACGACGACCAGAAGTGAAGTTCACTGATTCATATTGCACAGAAATCTTGTCGAAAAATGAAAAAAAATTACGGTATTAAACGGTTACCATTATTTTCAATAAACAGTTCTGTTCCGGAACATATTTTTCGAAAGTTTCTGGTTTCGTTTCTACTCCTTGCAAAAAGTTTCTGGTTTTTGTTTTCGTTCCGTGAACCGGTTCAAAGCCTTGGTAACGATACATGTTGTATCGAGATTTTGCAATATAAAACTGTGTTGTATTGCTCATCTGAAGCGCATCCACACACTTAGTAAAAGCGCAAACTTAATTTATATCACCATATCGCATTTAGTTTTAGCAATATAAATATTCAAAGCATTTTAGATTTTTGTTTATTCTCATCATGCACTACCAGTCAAATGTTTTTAAAGGTCATCCTGTACACTGTAAATAGCAGTGGCGGCCGGTGACTTCTTTTTTCGAGGGCACTCGATGTGAAGTTCGTCACAACATGGATGTAGCCCGTCGTGTGTGGTTTTTATAATCTATATTAAAATAATTTTTCAATAGATCCAACTATTTACCAGTGGCGGCTCGTGACTGCTCATCTGAGGGGAGATAATTCAAAAGAAGTGTTCAGAGTGTTGTGTGTGGTTCCCTTTCCAAAAAATGTGTTCTGCGTGATCCTGTGTGAATCACGTGTCTTGTCAAAGTAAGTGCCTGCTGCAGACGCGTCTAAGGGGTTTATGATAAAAGAAACGATCGCATGTGCCAGATACTCACATAATCTCATGTGTAATAAGAGTTTAGTGTTAAGGGAGTGTTTTGCGAGTATTTTGTGAACGTAAGCGTCACAAATCAAACTATCGATAAAGTCAAATGTAAGTACAAGGTTTATGTTATTATTTAAAAATCCAAAGAATCTGAGCTATTAAATATTTTATATTTTATCATCTTCAGTTTCACCCTGAGAAAATACTAAAGTTCTTATAGGTGCTTTTTGAAATGAATATCATGACACGATTATTTCCCCCACATAAACATGCCTTATGAAATATCCCTTTAAAAGGGTTTTTAAGATAATGAAAAATATTTAGTGACTCTAAACATTTTAGCATTCCATTAAATGGATTCTCCATCATATACTGAACTTACCAATGGATAACACCACTTTACTTGCAGAACATGTATTAGCTGTATAAGGACATGTTGTCCTTACACCTTCACAAGAACCTGTCGCATCTGTACACTCATAACATATGAGTGAGTGTCCTAAAAGAAAACAGAATGAGGGAAAAACATTTATCTGTATTTGTAGCTAATAAAATATTAAATAAGCTTTCTTGTTTTTTACTGTACCTCCAGCAATAAAAGTAACAAGGAGAACAATGAAGATGTTCAGATTCATCTTTGGTCTGTCAGTACAGTAGGTGAATAAAATGACAGACCCTTGTCAGTGGCCTCTATATGGCTGATGAGATGAGGGTGAGGCTGTGATGAGGAAATGCACCTTGAAACAAATGTGGGTGGGCATTCTGTGAAAAAAGAGTTTACACACTGACAGCATTGTTTGGTTGAACATCATTTTATAAGAAATGTGCACTTTATTAGTTTTACTGGCAGTCTCTCAAATCAGTTACTGCAAAGGGGCCATCAGTTGTAATCTAATGTTTGTAACATTAAAATGGATGAACACCAAAATCCAATAAGGATTTTTAACAGAGTTAAAAAAAATTCTATCAAACTTGACCACAAAAGCTGATGACATGTACATGTACATTAGGGCTGCATGATGAATCGCACGCGATTGTCACGCGCATCTCATCAGTAAAGCCGGTTCCTTGATTAGTAATAAATCACCATGAGCTGCTTTCAGATAAAGCAGCATTTATTACACAGGACCGTAGTTTATTAACAAGCGGGAAAATATCGCATTCATAATCGCAGGCGATTCATCCGCGATTATGAATGCAATATTTCCCTGTTTGTCAGTGAACTACGGCTCTGTGTAGCAAATGTCGCTCCATCTGAAAGCAGCTGATGGCGATCTTATACAGAATTCTAGTGTTGATGATTTGGTTGATTTAATTTGGTAGTTTTAATACCTCATGTACTGAGATTTTAAATGAAATTGCTACCCTCAAAGTTAGGAAATTAAAACCTAGAAAACAGCCTTGGATTAACAGAGAAGTCTGTGCGGAATGTAGAAGAGCAGAAAGAAAATTGAGAAAGGACAAATTGTAATTCTCCTATCAATTATCGCAAAATTATTTGGTCAAATTTGAAAAGGCGGTTGCCTTGCAAAGGTCTAAAAATTTCTCAAATCTGATTTCTCAAAATTCTTGCCTCAAATATGCAGTGATTCATCTGTTGCTTAAAAAAGTAAATCTGGATCCATTTGATCTTAAACACTATAGACTTATCTCGAAACTGCCATTCTTGTAAGAATAATGTATAAGTGCATTGTTCAATACAGTGGATCACTGCATTCTTTTATGACTCAGCCTTATAGTGGTTTGAGTTATATTTCACTGAGAGGAGTTTCTTGGTGGAGAGAGGTCAGTTTAATTCATCGCCCGCTTCTGTCACATGTGGGGTGCCACAGGGCTCCATTTTAGGCCCGATGTTATTTCCTTATATATGCATCATTTAAATGCCACGGCCTACCTGAGCATTGTTTCTTACCATGTCCATCCCTTTATGACCACTATGTACTCATCCTCTGATGGCTACTTCCAGCAGGATAATGCACCATGTCACAAAGCTCGAATAATTTCAAATTGGTTTCTTGAGGATGACAATGAGTTCACTGTACTAAAATGGCTAGATGCTGTCTTATCAATACAGGCCAACATTTCTAAAGAATGCTTTCAGCACCTTGTTGAATCAATGCCACGTAAGGCAGTTCTGAAGGTGAAAGGCGGTCAAACACAGTATTAGTATGGTGTTCCTAATAATCCTTTAGGTGAGTGCATGTTACACCAAACATGTTTGTTAACTCAAAAAGTGTAAAAATGTAACGTAAAACGTTTTAATCATGCATTTGGAATCTGCATTTTCAAGAGAATGAGTTCCATATTAATAATAACACATTTAATCTTCCCACTTAATTAGATCTGTTGCAATGCCAATTGTGTAATATATCAGTATTGCTCTGCATTCATTTTTACAAATATCCCAAACAAATCTTGCCGCAGATATATGGCAAATAACATTGATGTCAGCTTCCTGTGGGGTTTCCATAGAAATGAACTGTGTGTGTGTCTGTGGTTGATTTTTACTAAAGCACGTGATTTAACCATAAAATATTTCCGAGTACGACTTCTTTACACCTTAAAGGTTACTGTAAGCAATTTTTAATTATGTTGTGTTTCAAACGTCGTAATAGTGTATACTTATATATAATATAACATCCATAAGTGCACGTGTTTAAGTTTGGATAATTGATAATCTTTCTAAAGCTTTCTAACTAAAGGTTAATAATGTTGAAAAACTATATTGCCTATTGTTAGTTCATGCTAGCTAATGCATTGACTAATGTTAATAAATACAACCTTATTGTAAAGTGTTAGTGTAAAATTCAAGAAACATCTATTTTTCGATTAATCCGTTTTTTTTTTAAACGTGGTCGATTCAAAATCGATTCTCAAAGAATTCTTTAATATTTAATGTTAATCTAATTAATAGTCTTCTTCACTAGATGTCACCCTCTTTTTTGCCATGCGCAATGTTATCAAGGAGCGAGAGGCAAGCCTGTCATTCATTCATTCAATGCTTAAAATGGCAGTTTCATGTGCTTCATCGACGTTGATGCCACCTTCGCATAAAAAGTCAGAGGTATGGACTAATGGAAGCATTTTAGATTTCCCAAGCAAGACAACGATGATTGTGACTTTTAATTTCTTTTTATTAATTACCCACTTGCAAACTTCTTTTCAGTGTTCTTTTTTATTAATAACGTATTTGTATTGAATCTATATTCATTAAGTTGAATCGAGAATCGAGTATAAAAACCGACCCGAGAACTGGTAATCGAAATCGAAACGATCTGAAACATCTGAATCGATACCCATCCCTACTTATTACACAGCTATTTATCTCATAAGCAAGGTGAAGCCGGTTGGATGTACTGCCACATTCTCTGAAACTCCTTGGGAGATGCTTATAATAGAGAAATGAACATTGAATTCACGGGCAACAGCTTTGGTGAACATTCCTGCAGTCAGCATGCCAATTGCATGCTCCCTCAAAACTCGCAACACCTATGCCAGTGTGCTGTGTGATAAAACTGCACATTTTAGAGTTGCCTTTTATTGTGTCCAGCCTAAGGCACACCTATGCAATAATCACGCTGTCTAATCAACATCTTGATATGCCACACCTGTGAAGTGGATGGAAGAAGAAACCATAACAACGACATGTTGCAACAGGCACAGTCCAAAGTGAGACTGGCATCAGAGATGTAAAAAAGCTATCCATTGTATAAATGCCATTTCTTTATGCCCGTTGTTCACCATGTTTGTTTACTGTGAAGTCACGTTTGGCCGCGAGAAACATTGCGTGATCTCCGTGATTTTTAATGTGTTCTCAGCTGAGACTGACGTTATTTGTAAAGTTAATCTGATGGTGCATGGTGTGCAGAGTGCCGCTATCTCCACAGAACGGCACTCCACACACTTTAAATCGTCAATTTTTCATCATGTTTGTGGTCTCTCACATGTTGAAAATCTGATAAGATTTAAAAAATCTTTTGGTGTTGCCTAGCTTAAAGGGACACTCCACTTAAAAAAAAAAAATAGGGTCATTTTCCAGCTCCCCTAGAGTTAGATTTTTACAGTTTTTGAATCCATTCAGCCAATCTCTGGGTCTGGCGGTACCACTTTTAGCATAGCTAAGCATGATTCATTGAATCTGATTAGACCATTAACATTGCGCAAAAAATGACCAGAGTTTCAAAATTTTTCCTATTTAAAACTTGACTCTTCTGTAGTTACGACTACAGTTAAGACTGACAGAAAATTAAAAGTTGTGATTTTCTCGGCCGATATGGCTAGGGACTATACTCTTATTCCGGCGTAATAATCAAGTAACTTTGCTGCTGTACCACGGGTGCAGCAGGCGCAATGATATTACGCCCGAAAATAGTCCCTAAGGTCACTTTCAATGTGACCGGCACTAAGTTTGTGTAGTTGCAGAGTAGCAGTTGGGGTTTTTCGGGCACAGTGTAATTGTCATGATCCTGCCTGTCTTTCATAGTTATTCATAGTTGTTCATGGTCATGTGGCAGGATCGTGGCGGTACCCATGTTTTGTGTTGAAGCACATGGCCTTTTGTTTGGGTAGTGTGCTGCAGTGTCTTGTCTCTGCCCCCGCCCCCTCGTTTCCTTTGTTAATTATTCATTATTGGTTAACTCCCCGCACCTGGCCTTCCCTCATTGTCTTGTTTAGTTTTCCTTTTTAAGGCCCCAGTGTGTCTTGTCCTGTGCTGAATCGTTTTGTATTGTTTGGTATCTTTGACATAGTCAAGTCAAGTCAAGTGAATTCAAGTCAGTCCTGTGAAGTTTTGTCTCCTAGTGTGTCGTCTAGTCTTAGTCTTGTGAATCTTTGTGAAGGTTTTGTCTTTTGCCCCCACGTGAACTCTTTGTTAATAAACCCTTTTTGAGTTCACCTTCCCTGCACTTGGGTCCCGTTCCTCTCCGTGAGTCATGACAGTAATATCTTTTCAACACTGCAAAAAACATTTGACAAAAAACATAATTTTTTAATAAATACTAATTTCATGAGTCAAATGTGGTGTGAACATTCTAAAAGTGGGTGGTCTTACAAATAGTTCAGATACTATTTGTGACCCAGGAGGTCATTGAGGTAAATCTGCATTACCCCATTTTTTTTTATTTTTTTTTTTAGTAGATTTGTGTTTAAAGCACTGGATTTTAAATTAAAGTTGTGTTCAAGTAAATCAAATATATTCTTTGAACAAAAATGTATGCATACGCCTGCATATGTATGCCTGCTGTAAAATATATGTATCTGCTGCCACCTGCTGGTACATACCAATAATTACAGTTATTTAACTAAGTTTAGAAACAATGTTATTACAATATTATTAAAATTTTTCAAATATAAAAGCTTATGGGATAAAATTGAAGCAAGTGTATGGTGGTGTGGTTGGATTTTATTTAACGTTTTTCCCTGTTATCAATATAACACCAAAGAATACAATAAAAATTAAGCAACTTTAAATAAAACATTGTTTTTAATCCAAAATATGTCACACACAGTGATAAGATGCATAAATCTTAAAGGTTTTTTACTAATCCCACCACAATATCTCACATTACTGCTGTAAAGTTTTGCTGAATTCAGTGGATCAGGATGAAGAAGAATAGCGGCCATAAGAGAAAGAGGAGGTTCTGTGTGACGCTCTTAGCACCGTTACACAGATTCCCCTGACAGCATGACAACCTTGTGTAATCTTCAGGTGCTTGTGATTGTGATGCAGCATCACAGATAGATTTAGAGACGCATCCCTTAACAGTCACAGACGCAGACCCAACAGTTACTAATGTAAAGAAAACAAAAGTTGATCAAGTGAATCATTTAAAACTTGACCACACAAATATCTGATAAAACACATATAGAAAACATATACAGCAGTGGCAGCTCGTGACTGTTCAACAGAGGGGTGCTATTTCAGAATATGTGTTTGGAGTGTCGTGTGATGCTTATGTTTTTAAAGTATGTGTTTGTTGCGTCATGTGCATCACGTGTTTTGTCAAAATAAGTGCCTGCTGCACACGGGTCAAAACTGTTTATGATAAAAGAGACGCTCACCTTCAGAAAATACTCGCAAGACACTCCATTAACAGTAAACTCTGATTACACATGAGATTATGTGAGTATTTGGCAAATGCAAGCGTCTCTTTAGACGCGTCTACAGCAGGCACTCATTTTGACAAGACACGCGATGCATATTTTCACTCGGCACGCAGAACACATTTTTTGAAATTACGAACCAAACACATGACGGGCTACATACATGGTGTGATGAACTTCGCATTAAGTCACCGGCCGCCACTGATATACAGGATATATTCATGATTATGGATTTCACAAACTTAATACATTAGCCTATGTTATGATAAATCTATTTATGTGATTACTAAAAACAGTAATTTAGAAAACCATGTTCTCTGATTCATGTTATCACATTTTGATATGTCTTGAACAAAAAGTGCAATTACGTAACCCATGTATTAAAAAAAACCTAATCTGTAATAATGCAGAGATAAGAAAGTAATTTAGTCAGAAAAAATTACTTCATTCTCACCTGTTTCTGTAAGGCAGCGGTCTTCATCTCCTAAGCAGTTTAATTTGTTGAAGCAACTCGTAGGATCATCACAGTAGTAACATTGTTTTCCATTGGGGCTGTTAGAGCCGTAATCTGTAGAAAAAACTAATATTATTCTTTTATTTTATGGAATACCTGAGCTTAATGCCTGGATATATGTGTGTGTGTGTGTGTGTGTGTGTGTGTGTGTGTGTGTGTGTGTGTGTGTGTGTGTGTGTGTGTGTGTGTGTGTGTGTGTGTGTGTGTGTGAAAGACATACCTGGAGCGTCTTTGTTATTACAAAGGTCTGTGTTACAGCATTGTGTAGATGTAACTGTCCTTGTAACTCCGAAGTTAACAGATGCACTCATACAATTCTCCATCACTGCACAACCCCTAGACTGCATTTTAACTTCAGTGCCATCTAAAAAATAATATATGCTTAATGCTTCACATTTGACCATTGTGATTTGTAAAGCAAATTTAATCTTTCATTCTTTGTGTGTGTGTGTGTGTGCGCGCCCGCACGTGTGCGTGCTTGCGTGTACAGGCATCTGACATGTTTTCTTCTAAATTAGCTTTTTTAAGGTTCAGTAATTCCCTTTTAATGGCACTGAAAAGGTTACTAGTCAGTAATTGAAATGCCTTATTTTCACAGATGTCGCCTTAAGTAATTTCATTCGTATTTAACAAAAAAAGTCTTTAGCTGCAAAACCCTCTAAGGGGGCGTTGTAGGCACACCAAAGGCGTTGAAACGCGGCTGAAAACGGCAGGTAGGCAATGACTGTAGGTTTCACTTCTAAATAGTTTTTGAGCCCTTCTTTATTCTCCTTTCTGTTGGTTTTAATGCTATTTGTGCTTGTAACTAAACCCCTGAAAAAAACATTTGATACTTGATTTATTTATGAATAGAGCCCGACCGTAAAGGATTTTGAAGGCCGATACCGATACAAATGTTTGATGGTTTTAAAATCCAATATTCCGATATATCGGCCCATTTTGTTTATTATTTCAGAAACGTGTAACAAAACATATATTTCCCTAACATTAGTTATTTGTAGTTATTTATGAGTTTTAACTAAAATAATATGATAATGCATTTTAAAAAAGAAACTTGTTTCTTTTATTGTCTCATTACCAACTCACCATGAACTCATTTAAGCGTTGTTCTCTCTGCCCAACTCTGGCTGGATCAGCAGGTTGCAGGATGTGTGACGCGTTATACACGAGTGTTGCCAACAGGGAGGTTGTAGAGTGCCCTCTGGTGGACAAACTATACAACGGCAACACTCATGACATGATTGAAGGCTGTTTCATCCGTTTTTGTTTTTTTTTATTCATTTATTGGCCATTATGAATGACGATACCGACAGTTTGGAAAATGCCTAATATCGGCCTGCCGATATATCGGTCGGGCTCTATTTATAAAAGAATGAACAACTCTAATCAAGGAATTTTTTTCGCTATTTAAAATAGCCCATATAGCTTGATTTTGTGAGCTTTTTGGGGGAGTGGATGTTAAGGCAGCGGCACGAACCTATAAAGCTCATAGAAATATTTACATGTTGTTTTAATTTATGAACTGATTGCGGCATACATGCAACAGAGACAGAGGAGGATATTAATCCATTTTTGTCAGAGATTTGTGGTAAGGTTGGTAAGTTGTAAGGTAATGAGGCAATAACACTGTAAAAAATGTTTGTAGAAATTACATATTACTGGGAGCTTTTTGCCTGTAACTTACTGTAGATTTAAATTGATGTTATTTACTTGTAATAGTTTGTTTAAAGTTAAATGAACATTAATCATTAACAAGTCTTTGTCTTTACAGAATAAAACTTAAATAACAGCCTCATGCAAAGCATTTTGGGAACCAAAATATGAAGGAAAAAACAGAAAAAAAGGTTGATGATGATTTCTGGTTCCCAGAATGCTTTGCATGATGCTGTTATTTTAGTTTCATTATGTAAAAACAAAGACTTGTTAATGTTTATTGTTCATTTAACTTTGAAAAACTATTGCACGTAAATAACATAAATTTAAATTTACTGGCAAACAGCTGCATAACTACAGCAAATTTTATTTAAAGTGCACATAATATTACTATCTACATTATATACAGTATTATTTTATTTTTATAGTTGATCCCACTGTCTGTAAAAGTGGCACAAATTACATATTTTTTCATAATTTAAATTGGTGACGATGGCAGCTGTAAATCAGGTTGGTCGCACAAAAACACTTTTGTTCTATTAATGTAAATGGTTTTGATTTCATGTATTTTGGGATTGCAATTAAACTTACATTTAATTCATATAATGACAGAGAAAATATAAACTATTCTCTTGTAAAAGAGAACACATTTATTTTTGTATTTCTAAATATATTTTTCTGAATATTTTTATATTAAAAAAATATTTTGGTGGGTCCTGAGATTATACCTGTCTAAGTGGGTCCCAAAATGAAAAAGTTTGGCAACCACTGTTTAGAGGATGCAACCTCCAGAGAACGCGAAGGACGCAACCTTTGTAAATGAGACACAGCCATTATATCTACTATAACTAGTATATCAAGACCTGTGGTGACAATTTTAGGTGTGGGGACCACAATGACAGAATAAATGTAGCTTATTAACTGCATGCTCTTAACACTTATCCTATACGCAATCAAATACTTTCACTCAGGCCATTCAAATAAGAACACAGAGATGTTACTAACACTGATTGTGTTGTTTTTAACACATCCGTTCTAAAAGTGCATGAACTTTTACGTTTTTTTTTTTTTACAGTTTAGGATAATGAAAAACATTCAGTAGTGGTATCCTGGCCAGGATTAGACTAGTCCTAGATTAAAATAAATGACTAAACTAACTAACTTGCACTGACACATCTTAAAATACATCAGTGCCATTTATTTGTCCTCAAAAAGTAATGTTTTAGTAAGGCTATAGTTATATTTTCGAACAAAACTAAGGTCTAGTCCTGGCTTAAGCTTAATCTCTGTCCGACAAACCATTCCTTAGACTGAAAAAAATGATTCATTGAATTTAATAAATTTTTTAAGGTAAGTGGTTGCAATCAATTTATTTAAGCTACATTTAAACAAAAAGATTAGTAACATAAAATAAAATATAAAACTTTTGTTTAAATGTAGCTTAAATAAATTGATTGCAACCACTTACCTTAAAAAAATTGATTAAATTCAATTAATATTTTTTTTTCAGTGTAGTTGAGTTAAGCTAACATTCATGTTAGTTAAATGACCCTAATTTCCATTGGTGGTCTATAATATTTCAGTAAATTTATCCTCCATCATACTGAACTCACCAGTGGATTGTACAGTTGCTGCACATGTGGCAGTGCCCGGACACGTCGTCACGTTGCTTTGACCACAACCCATTATACCTGAACACTTATAACATTGGAGTGAATATCCTGAAAAAAAAAAACAGAATGAGGCAGCAATGTATTTTGTAACTAATAAAACATTAAAAAGGATTTTGTGTTTTGTACCTCCAGTGAAAAGAGCGCAGAAGAGAACAATGAAGATTTTCAGTTCCATCTTTGGTCAGGAGGTGAATAAAATAACAAACCCTTTCAGTGGCTTATATATGAAGGATCAAAAGAGGGGGCGGGGCTTTGATGAGAAAAGGAAACTTAGGGCATACGATTGATTTTTACATTGTTGGGGACATAAATAAAATTGTCTTCAAAGCCACGTTGTCATAAAGGTTTATTTTTGTTTACTTGAAAAATATTTAAAATCGTATTTCTGTTGTCATAATCTTACAGGTCAAAAGCAACAAATATACAATACGCTAATTTATTTCTTATTTTTATTTTTTTTGTGATGCCAGTAAAAATTCAGAAAGGGCAAGTTTAGTTAAAAACTGAACCAAAATATTTCCTCAAGATCTGCTGCAGAAACAATGCTGAAAAAAGTTAACACATTATACTTCAACAGCAATCACAAAACACATGGTTTTATTTAGTACACCCTTTAAACGGTTGTGTTAAAACGACACATTTTTGTCTAGTTTAATGTGTTGTCCCTAACTATATTAGTCAACATTTGAAGTGGATCAAAAACAAAAAAAACGTTCATCAAAGTTGTCCTAGGTTTTAAGACAACTTTAAAGAAAGGTTTTTATTGGAGTTATTATTGGAGTAACATTTGTGTTGTTTTAACACATCTTGTGTTGTCCTGTTTATTTATTTGAACACAAAATGACACACATTGTTAAAATAACACAATAGCATAAAACAAAACAATGTGTAAAAATGAGTACACCCTTTCTTAGACTGTAAAAGGGCTGGACGATATATCGGATGCGATTAACACGCGCATCTCATCATTGAAGCCGGTTCCATGATTTAGAAAATCACCATCACCTGTTTTCAGATGGAGCGGCATTTACAACACAGAGCTGTAGTTTACCGACAAGTTAGGCAATATCCCCTTCACTTTCTCTAACTACATTAAGACAGCGCAATGTGCACTACTGTAGTCCAGACACACAAAGTTTAAATTTGCTCATTCGCTTAATATGGGATTGTCATGTATTGGGAGAAAACATTGTCTGAATCAATATATAAGAATATATAAGAATGTTGATATAAGAATTTTTCTTCCTCACCACAAATAGCAAATCATGACATCACCGCCTCAACGCTTAGTACTTCCAATGGCAGCTACGTCAGACAGCGGGAAGGCAAAGCCAATCGTAAAGCGACATGAGTTATGTAGGCGGACTTGTTGCAGAGAACGAGATTTGTTAAGCATTTGTGTACCACAGACAGCGTTATTTTTACAGAACGTGGTTGTAAAAGATTTGAATCTCATTTAAATGATTCATGGGTAAACAAATGTTAATTAAAATAAGTAAAAGGTAAAAAACACAAGGCACAAATGAACATCAGTGGTTATATGTAAATACAGATTCATTATTTTGTCGAAATTATTGCTATAAGGGACAATTCCTTTGGATATTCCAAAATTACTTGGATATCGGTAGGTACATGTCCGCTACCATCCCTAAACAAATCAATGCCCTTACTTAACCCTTAAACAGGCAAGAGTGGAAAACTATATGAGCAAAAAATTATTTCATATATTTTTTGTATCATCTGGACTTATGTAAAAGATTTTGTAATATTTGATATATTCAGGATTTTATAAGTTGTATCTCCCAGGATACATTGTCCTATTAAGGTATAAAAAAGGACATTGTCATTACTATTTATTTTTTTATTTGCAGCATAAAATTATGTGATTCTGACTTCCTTTCTTGTTTTAAAACATGTCATACATATTTTCATCCATTTTAAACAGTGTAAACAACAGTGTATATAAATAACTAAATGTAAGTACAGGCCAAAATAAGAATGAGCAATTTTTTATGTATTCTTCATTGGTGCCTTTTCTTCTCTGCCTGCAAAAAAGATTTTTTTTAGATAATAACAATTTGGTAAATTTTTAGATTAATTTTGTATACTACCTCAACTACCCCTCAATGTAAACTACATCTGTTTTTTCCAACCCAGTATCACGCTAAAGCGTGTAATAGACACGCTGGTCCACTAGAGGATGCGTGTCAATGTCACGCTTTGCCTCCTCAAGGCGTGAAAATGACACGCATTTATGAGGATGATAACCAATAGGGGGCGATAATTTCTTATTGCCAAAAACTACAACAAGAGAAGCGACGCAGTTATATGGGTTCTCTGGAGCTCCATGGGTAAGGCTTTCTTGGAAATTTGGTGATTAATGTTACTAAAATTGAGTAAATCCTGTGTTTATGTTAAGTCGTTGTTGCAACGTTAGCAATATAATATCACCGCTAAGGCAACAGACAAGTCAGTGCACGCGTTTGGTCAGAATCCAATTGGCTCATATTTAGGACATAATTGTTTGTTCAGGTGCGGTCATTTAAGAAATCCTAAAGTTGGTGCAGCATAACATTTAATTTGCGTGTGTGAACTATGGAGTTATCTATAGTGGTTTTTACGTTACTAAGGTCAGAAACATTATTGGATGACTGTTTGATAATCAGCTAATGTATTAATCACAGAAAGCTGCAGTGACTGCATTATATTATGTTGCTAAACAGTTGTTCTAGCGTTTTTAAACCAATAGTTTTATTAATTTCGCGCGGAATGCAGTTCGTGAAATAAGCTCTAAATGAAAAAATAACCGATTTAAGTAAATAATTGTGTTCATTGTAAATCTGCTCATCTAAACATACAAGGCGGAACCAATCGATCACAGAGAGCGATCGCTGCTGACACCGTCAGCAGCACTTACATTCAGATTACAATAATATTTCACATTATTACATTCACATTACAATAATATTTCACATTATAAGTGTTTTTATATCAAATAAATGCAGCCTTGGTGAGCAGAATAGATTTATTTAATTATTTAATATTATTTATATAATAAGGCTAGTTTGTGCAGTTACATCTATGTCAATTGAGCGTTAGAAGGGATTAAAATTGATTGTGTTATGTTCTGTAATTGTTGTTAATAAATCTGTCAGAAGAAAGTGTGTAAAAGTTTGACTACAGTAACCATATCTAACCAAGCTTCAAGTACCAAGATAATTATTTCATTTATTTCTCTGAAGTCAGATCAACTGTTCATTTATGCAGTTTATGCTTTATTTATAGGTAGCATAACTGTTACCTTTTTTTTACAGTTCTGCATATATAATATGACAAACCTAGGAGACTTTGCTGTAAGAGAATTAATCATGTTTTTGTTTTCTTTTCTCAGGTCCGGTCAGTACCCACCACCCTTCCCTGTTAACATCACCCACAGTTTATACTTTTTCTTAGATAACCAACGGCTCTTTTAAGAGCCACTTCAATAGACCCTTTTACAGCCCACGTGATCAAATAGCCTGCGTGCGCATTTTGGCAACGGAAGTGATGTTATTTCCCAGTGGTTCTAACGTGTAAGCAACTCAGAAAGTTTATTAAAACGATTTCCCCACATCAAAACGTCTGGTTGTAGCATTTGGTTGCACTAATATAATATACGTTTAGTATTTGGCCATCTTCTAACGTCTTCTATCCACTCCACTATAGTACACGGATCTGGTAACTGTGTAGAAGATAAGTCAACTTTTTAAACTAACTTTCTCTGTCTGTGTTGCTTCACTGCTGATTCTTGCCATGCTTCCGTTGCCAAACTGCGTGCGCATACGTTGCCACGTCATCATTGTGTACAAACAGTAAAAGGGTCACTCACTAACTGCTCAAGAGTTGGCTGTATTTCAGTATTACCATACAAGGCACACTTTCTTTTATGCAAGGCAGAGGAACCCAAGGGCAACAGCCATTAAAGGGAGTACATTTAATGTCAGATAGGTGGAGAAAATGCTGAAGGAGGTCCACTACTAAAAAGCAGCAAAAGTGAAGAGATACAAAGCTTCAGCTACAGGTATCCATGTTCTACCAGATTATTTGTGATTCGTCAGCCTCATTTTTTCTAAGCTATATTACTGTGCCCATTGTTAATGCTTTCTAACAAATTATTGAACTTCTGTTTTCAGTCTGTTTATTGCCTACAGTGAGACCTCCACATTTCTGCACTTGTGATCATGCAAACATCCAGTGTAGAGCACTTCACCTGCCCGGCATGTACACCCAACAATGCTCGCTCTTTGTGCAGATGGCAACAGAAAAACCTACAGATTCCGTCTGTCAAAAGAGTAAGTTCTTTTACTCTTGTAGTTTTAAGGAAAAAGAAACTTTTTGATTTAAATCCATCATTTGAAATGTGTAATTTTTGCTTTATTAAGTAGTTAATGTATCCCAGCTGTTGTGAGCTTATATAATACGTAAGGAATATTTGACAGTGGGCTGCTACGCAGCAGGTGTGCATTATTTTCAAATAATTTAAAGGACTGGAGTCAATTATTCTGCTTATACCACAGTTACCACAAACATTGCTTTGGGTATTTTAAGACATTTGACAGGTTAGGTGTGCGTTTTACAAAAATAATCATTTGGATATGGGAATGTGTGCTGGCACCCAAAGTGGCTAGTTTAATAGCTTGGTCATTCATTATTACATATCAATTTGTCACCCTGACTTTCAACTAGTTTGTGTACCTGGAGTAGAGAAAGCAGAAGATTAACTTTTTAATGCTCCATGAATCCTGAAAAACCTTTAGTTTAAAAGTAAACCTTTATTGTCTACAATCATTATAAAGATGCCTGTTGGTGTGATGTAATTTGAAACTAACAGAAAAGTAAGCAAACTTGATGAAGAGGGCCTTCAGGTGGTTGTTTGCAGACACGGAGTGCTACTCAAAGCTCTTAATGTGCCGGGGAGTAATATTTTCTTATCCACCTATACCTGCAGAAGGAGCTTCAAGCAGCCACAAACGGAGAGTTCTTTTGAACAGATATTGCTTGCAAGTATTGGCCATACCTTGAGAAGGCATCAGTCTCCATGTTGGAACTCAGACCTTTACTGCAGATGAGACCTTTCCTTTCTGTCATGCATGCCAAGGCTCATTCAACCAAGTGTCAGGTAATGCATATTCTTTATCGTACCATTTGAAACTGTATTTGTATTACTTATTAATACACTGTAACTGTTTATGGTTGTAATATAGGTGTCACACATTTGTTAGATAATCTGGCAAAAATTAGGAAGGTGCTGGTACAACTGCAGTTGAGGGGGTCAAAATGGTCAACAGCTACCTGTCTCGTTGTGGCCTCACAACCAAGTATCTAATTGATGCCTATTTATAATATTTTAGGAAACCTGTCTTTATTTTTTCACTTTTTTATTCTTTCTGTCTAGTACTTTGAGATATTGCATAAGAGTAAGCTGTAACTGTTCAAAGTACATAAAAAATTGGCATGTAGTTCTCTCTTAAATTTTAAACTCAATTGTCAGTTTCTGGATTAATTGAAATACGACAAGCATTAATGGGACCTTTCTTCCTTCATCACATACATGTCTTGTTAATAGCCAGGAATGACATGCTAACTGTCCATGCTATTGGGTGGAACAAATGGAAGCAAGAAGGCCTTCAGCATTATCCAGCAGATACATCAAGGTCTTATATTATGACTGAGTTATATAGACACAAAGATTTTTCTCACTTTTAAAGATTGCAAGGACAAACATATTTTTATGGCATTCTTTCAGAAAGGCTGAGTCTCAGAGACGGGAAGATTTGAGCAGTGAACTGGGGTGTCCTGAGAACATTGTGAATCAGTGGGTACAAGATGTCAGACAAAAGGCTACTGATGGTAATGTATTTTATGGACATTATTGAAATTGGTTTACAATATTGCAGTGTGATAATCAATTTTGTAACTGAGAATCTTTGCTATGTATAAGTTTAAAGGTATGTCCTGTTTTAATCACAATAAACTTGTGTCCCTCTAAACTCCTTTGAGACATTAATTTGATTTGGGACATGTACAGCCTAAAAGACATCATAATCATTTACTTGTATTATTATTTTTGCTTTAGTATTTGGTAGGTACCAGATGTGATGACCTACATAACCTTCAGAAATTAATTGAACAAATGTTTCTTAGTCTTCATCGAAAAGCCAGCCTTTATAATCACACTGGTATGTTGATAACTCATCTAAAACATTTAGGGGCGGTTTCCCGGACCAGGATTAGCTTAATCCAGGACTAGGCCTTAGTTTAATTAGGAAATATAACTAGTTTTAAAACAACATGCCTTACTAAAAACATTACCTGTGTGCATCTTGAAGTAAAACAAAGGGCCCTGATGTATTTTAAGATCTGTAAGTGAAAGTTGTTTTCAGTTTGGAGAGCTCTTAAAAGTGTTTAAGTCTAGGACTAGTCTAATCCCTGTCCGGGAAACCGCCCCATAGTCATTTTTGTTGATTGCATTTATACCAGGGGTATGTTGAATGCTGTATTCTGATTGGCTGAGAAATGTTCTGTGGGTATGCATTAATTTCTGATAACTGCACACCTAACTTGTCAAATGTCTTAAAAATAGGCACCAGAGCAATGTATGTGGTAACTGTGGTATAAGAGGAATAATTGACTCCAGTCCTTTGAATTATTTGAAAATAATGCACACCTGCGGAGCATCCAGTTTGCGTCGTGCCTCATTGCACCAAATGTGCTTTTGCACCAAAAGTGCTTTTGAGAGAAACAACAGATAAAGAACAAACATAATATTTTTTGTCTGTACTTTTAAATTATTGAATGACACAATTACAGTATTCATTTTAATTTTACTGCTACTCTGAAGATTTAGTCCATTATTTTTCATTAGGGTGATGTTGAAACTAGGTCTTCAGCAGGCTTACACCACATGTGATATAAGGAGAATTATTTAAAGGCTCATAAGCAGCAAAGAAGTTGTTCTTATATAGATATAAAGATAATGGGAGACAATCTTTACTGTGTGAGTGTTTCTTTTTAACCTCTCATAGCCAAAGTTCTGAATCAAATATTTTGCGCCCTGCACCAGATTATGGGCTGTACATGCACTGCTTTTGTTTTGCTTGCTTTTCAGAATATACCAGTCAAAATTGTGTTTAAGATGTTGTTATTTGTGTGACTTCAGAATCCAGCAACACCCTCACCAAGAAGATTTTTTTGATGTATACATGTCAAAAGTGCGCCTTCAAGAAGCAAAGATCATTGTGATGAGGGAGATGAGACACCACTGCACTGCACCTATCTCAGAAGCCTGGCTAGGAACATCAGGAAAATGATTTCAGAAATGTCTTCAGGCAAAAACAGTGGTAAGAGGCTAACTTTTATTACCATCTTGCAATGATGCATGCCATTGGTTTCTATAAATAAGGGTTACAACAGTCTCAAGACACATGTTAGTTTCACATTCTGAAATCAAGTTCCTTTATCATTTGGTGATAAAAATCACAGATAATCTACATGATTAGACACACTGAATAGCAAATACGACAATAAAACCCCACTCATTTTTAGATCCTGAAGTGTTACGTTATAGTTTTCTTGTGGTTGGATCTTAATGATCTGTAGTTCTTTACATAGAATAGAAACAAAGAAAATCAAGACACAATGAAAGCATGGCAATTGTTGTATATAGTTTAGAAAGGAGTACATGGAGGTATTTAAATTTATTTCCTAATAGTATAATGTAATTAGTAATACTAATGTGAAATCTTTAGGAATATAATTGGACCTTGATAATGAAAGCAGTATTAACATACAGTAATGTACAAAATAAGCCTCAAGTAAAACCTTTAAGTATTTTCATGCATCCCTTCAATTTTTCCTTTTAGGCAGTATAAGTGAAGAGTGTCATCGCTGGCTACTGTGTCGTCTTCAGAAAAGGCTTGCAGATGTAGAGAAGAAGTTCCAAGTTTGCTCAAGTTACAGCCAGGCTTTGGGACGGTGTTCTTCGCTCCCGGCCCTGGGGCGCCGGTGTCCTGCAGACTTTGGCTCCAACCTTAATCAAACACATCTGAAAGCTAATCAATGTCTTCATGATCTCTAGAAAATCACAGGTATGCGTGTGTTTGATTGGGGTTGGAGCTGGGCTCTGCGGGACACCGGCTCTCCGGGATGGAGAGTGAAGAACACTGCTTTAGGACCAAATGCTGTTTCTCTGCTGGAGGATGAGCCTGAGGAGATACTGGAGGACCACGAAGAGCTGGATTATGAGAGTTCAGATGACATTTTGGATTTGGAACTCTGAACTGGTGTATGCATTTAGACTGTGTGTCACACTGAACTGCAGGTGTGTTTCATGGAAAACATAAAACTATTTGGAAATGTAATGGATGTCTGATACAGTGCTTTTATTTTAGACAACCGTTTCCTGCAGTCTGTAAGCAACATTAGCCTCATAGATTGATGGGAAACTACTGTTAAATAAGTTTTTGTATGATAATCCATATCTCCGTTTACAAGCAGCAGGTTAGCTATTAGGTTTCCCCTCCACCTCCGATGTTTCACAGACTACTCCTACAGTCAACTGTGTTGCTACAACTTGCAAATGCCACAATTCTCTTGCAATGGTTACTTCACCAAACTGTGCCCATATCATCTTGTCAACATAATGACATTTACTGTAGAAAAATGTGCAAATCTATTTTGCCTGTGTTACATATGTTACTATTATTGTTATATAGTTTTATACTGTATAAAGTTTTTTTCACAGTGATTGTGGTACTTTTGGAGTGAACTAACTGTATGTCATTAGATGAAATACTTTACATAAATGACTGATCAATAGCCTACCCATATTTGATGCATGAGTTAATACTGTTGTTACCTTTTCAATGAAAGGAAATGTTTTACAATGCCATTTTCTTGAGGTAACTATTAAACTGTTTCATATATGTTCCTGCAAAATTGTTTGCTAAAGCGTTGTTTACTTTTCCCTGTTTTGAAAATGAGATGTAAAACTGCTTTATTTATTTATGCCTTAAAAATATATGATAGTTTAATACAGGGTAAATAATAAAAACTTGTTAATTAGTTAGTATATACAGTTGTGTTGTATTATTTATGGCATAGTTGTTATAATTAATACAAGTTTTTCATTACACTGCTGCATAACTTTGCTCTAGATAATAGTAGGGTATTAACACTAGACAGTTCAAAGATGATTAACTTTTAAGTTATGTATAGTATCAATACATATATTTACATATAGTATGTGTGAATGCTTTTGGTCTTTGATTAAATGCTTGTCAGCACGGGAAAATGCTTTGTAAATGAAGTTATTTTTATTATTTGCTGTGTTTTCTGTATTAAAACCTAAAAGTTAGACATACTAAACTTAACCCAAAGAAAATGAATACAATAGGATAATTGGAGACCCTAAAATTTCTCTGGAGTGTTGTTTCTATTAGTAAATCAGTGATGGTGACCAGTCCGACTTGAGGGTGTAGCATATACACCGCGTAGCCCAACCAAACAGATAAGCAATGGATGGATAGAAATAAATAGCCAGCCCCTAACATTTAGTGCCTAAATTTCAATCTGAAACACAATTATAAATAATGACATTTTAAATGATTTCTTAGCAATATCAGTATCTTTTGTCCCCCAATACGTTTAACTTACTTAGGCCTATATGTGTCTGTGGTCAGGCTGTTAGCTTAGCAACTAGCATGAACTCGTTTGAATTCTTACAATATGTTTTATTGTTTGGCAATAGCATGTCTGTTAGAAAGTCACTTTATACTATAGTTCTTCTGAAAAGATGTAAACAATAGGCTACTGGTCCAGAGGCACTTCCTGTTTCAGTTTGTGACTGTTATTTCACACATAGGCTATATCATTATCTTTAAGATGTTTGTTTAACTTTTTGACTCAGTTATATATGTTCTGTTGGTTGTAATTTATCCCAACATTTATCTAGTGTTAAAAAACTGAAACAGGAAGTGCTTCTGGACCACTGTTTACATCTTTTGAAATGGTCTATTTACAACCCTAGTTTGCAAACCTAAGAACTACATATTAAACAGTCTATAATACACTGCAACAGGGAAATTATTTGTATAGTGTTTTTCATGTCTGGAATATTAAACCCTAATGGAAAAAACAGCATAGACCAGCATAATTCCCATGCTGGTTTGGTGCTTGTTTAGCTGGTCACCAGCATACCAGCACCAAAACACAACATATAGCATGCTGTTCTTGCTGGTATGACCTGCATGGGATTGGTGCTGGTATGCGATGACCACCAGCACCAACCCAGCATGAGAATTATGCTGGTCATCAGCAAACCAGCACCAAAACACATCATTTCCCTGCTGGAAAAAAACAGCATACCAGCATGAGTATGCATTTAGGGTTATGCAGAAGTGAAGCACAGTAGTGTTGTCAGAATTAAAAATTATACATGACAGCAAAGTGAAATTTAATTTGTATCACATTTTGTGATGCTATCTATTAGTGATCACACCAGTACTCCTCATGATGGAAGAGTTCAAGGGCTTTGTAAAACAGTTCGTCTCATCATTGTAGTCCCTTTCCTTTTCTGAATGATGAGACTCACATATATGCATCATTTTTATAGTTCAGATGTCAATATATCAAAGCAAAGCAACTGTATATTTGGTTTAGTCCTATGACAATTTCACTCTGCCCACTCAGCCCTTGTATCACACATTTCAAAGACATGAAATGGTCCAGTGCATTTGTCAGACATAGTATTCAATTCCTTAATGATTTTTTTTCTTATTTGAATCAAACACTACTGTGGGCCTCATAACAGTGTCATTATAGATGGCCCTCAAAGCAGCAACAGTTGAGGGGGGCTGATCACATCCCAATAGCTTCAAGTAATGTACTGCAGAACTCCAGGGTCCATCCTCTTAATTTTATGTCTGTCTCTTTGGGCTGTGCACATATGGGTAAGTGGTTATTTTCAGAATCATCATCTAATTTAAAGAGTTATTATATGACACACTGATGTTTTAAAACTTTTCTATTGCTCAGAAGTTCACAATGCATTTGGCAACATTTAAATGATGGTGTGATTACTCAACACCTTATGTATTGTTGGTTTATATACTGAGACTATTTCTGGTGCACTTATGTATTGTTGTTCTTGTGTTGCTCTTAATGCTACCTCATTTGTAAGTCGCTTTGGACAAAAGCATCTGCAAAATTATTAAATGTATAAACAATTACTTATTTCCCACCATCAATCTTCAAGTAAAAAAAGCTTTGTATAGAGTTGTCTATCAACATTAAAAATTAAGGTGCTCTAAACCACATCATTTCCATTGCTTGATAGATAAAATGTGTAGGTAAAATATGTGATCAATTAGAATGGATGATTGATTTGTTTTTAACAACACAAGACAGGCAGAACAAAATATCTTGTTTCTAGAAACTAAACAGTTTTACTATAAATAATACAAGGATCAGCAGCTATGGATGTTTTTTATTCTCTGAGCAAATACATTTTATGTTGTCTTGAATGTTCACCAAGTAGACTTTTTAATAAATAGTGTGTGTGTGAAAATAAAGAAACCAATGAATTCCTCAATGTTTATTGAAAAAAGTAAAGTAAATAGACTCACTGTACTTAACATCATTACATCACAGTAGGATATAACATCGATTAAAACAGTTAAATTGACAATAATTTGGTTGCAAAACAGTTTTAACAGTATTCAGAATTAATATCCAAAAAAGAGCAAAAAAGCAAGTGAAAGGAGGAGCAATAAAAGGGTCCAGGAAACAATGGTTTGTTTAAAACATAAAAGAAAAACAAGTTACACAGAGAAAATAATAGTGCTTCTTATTGTATCAGGTCCCCAAGAAGATGCCGAAGCACTAACAAGTGTCCCCATCCGCCACCCACTCCAATGGCCACTTCTTTTATCTGTAACACAAAAAGAAAAAATGCAATTACATGTTTGGTTGGGCAAATAAACTGTAGACACATTAAAGGAGAACACCACAGTTTTTCAATATTTACTATGTTCTTACCTCAACTTAGATGAATACATACATATCTTTCTTCAACGCGTGCACTTAATCTTTGTACAATGCTTCTTGAATGTGTTAGCATTTAGCCTAGCCCCATTCATTCCTTAGGATCCAAACAGGGTTCAATTTAGGAGCCACCAAACACTTCCATGGTTTCCACACTTTCCATGTTTGGTTTTGTGCCACCATACTTACTCGTGTAACTACTCATGTAAGAGTCTTTAAATATGGAAAACATGGAAGTGTTTGGTGGCTTCTAAATTCATCCCTGTTTGGATCCTAAGGAATGAATGGCGCTAGGCTAAATGCTAAAGCATTCAAGAAGCACTGTACAAAGATTAAGTGCACGCATTGAAAAATGATATGTATTCATTTGTCTAAATTACATAGTAAATATTGAAAATGGTGGTGTTTTCCTTTAAGACACACATTAAAACTTCAGCTGTTTTCCTAAAGCTGTGTTTTGGTGGGGTTTTATTAAATCACAGTAGGTTTAAAAGTAGTTTAAAATCACCTGTGTTTCCAACGTCACAAACATAATATAACCAATCACATCAACACAGTTGAACGCGTGCATCAGTAGTATGTATGTATGTATGTATGTATGTGTATATATAGTCTAAGCTCAGCAGTTATGCGTCTAGACAGTGGTCACCAATCCTGGTCCTTCAGGTGTGTTTGATTAGGGTTGGAGCTAAAATCTGCAGAGACACCGTCCCTTCAGGACCAGGATTGGTGACCACTGGTCTTAGACCATATACATGTAAGTAGATGCTACATACAGATGTTTTAGCTGTGCAACTGAGTAGATTAGCATAATCATAGATCTTCGCATACAATGTGACAAGCAGAACTTTTTTTATATTATTATATTATATTATTTTTTTTATTATGATGTTCAAAGATGCATTTTAACTGATACAATTCTTGACTAGAATGAGACTTTAAAGAAAAGCACATGAGCAAGGTAAATCTATATAAATACCTAGAGACAAGGAAAGCTCATTTTGCAATGATGCCAAAATCTTAAATTTTGTCTCGACCTTATCTTCTACAAGGAGTTTAATGGGTTGACAAATCCTCAGAACTATGACTTCACGCAGGCCATTTAGTTTGGGCATACTACCTTAATTTCATTATTTGCCTAAATTGTTTTGCATGTTAATTGTGGACAGTAGGTGTTAGTGGCAATTAGATATACTGACAACAGATTAAAATTAACAGTGAACATGCCACTTCTCATTGGCATGACTGAGACGTTGTACATACCAAAGTTTGCACGGCTCCCACTCCACCTGCTTCCATTTCTGGCCCTAAAAAATAGTGGGACTTTTTTAGTTTCAAATATTTACTGTGTTTACCAATAAGTTTAAGACCATTACATCAATAACAAAACAAAACTATATCATCCCTTTTCAACTGGAACATTATATAACCTGTGTATTGTTTGAGTTGTATTACATTTAACCTTAATAACTCTGGATTTGGCAACCCTCTTCACAGGGTAAAAATCCTGTCTCCCTGTCACATTGTGTGGGCATTCAGAATTTCTGAATAATACATTTTAGAAAATGGAATGGGAGTAATAGTCTGCATTTTTTTTTATATACACTCCTTAAATCAAATCCGTACTTTCCCATAGAGTGCAAGAACCACCATGTACAACAGTTTCCACACTGCAGATAAGTTCTGTTCATTAATTCACAACAGACTGTAATACACTACATACTAGTGCTGCACAATTAATCACATGTGATTGTAATGCGCATCTCGTCAGTAAATCTCGTCCTTGTTTAGTAGTAAATGGCCATCAGCTGCTTTCAGATGGAGCGCATTTACTACACAGAGCCGTAGTTCACTGACAAGAGGGGAAATATTGCATTAATAATCGCACGCGATTCATCCTACTACATAAATATCCCCTCCTGAATTTAAAGGCCATTGCTGATTCATCTAGTTAGATTGTGATCTTTTTCCCCATCAACCAATTCAAATTTAGCTTAAAAGTCATTTAACTGTCCGTTGTCAACACACCTTTCCTTTGATCTGGCCGCACTGTAGTCAGAGCTGGAAAGCCTTCTTTCACACCATCTGTTAACAACAGAGAAACATTTAAAATGTAGAAATTATTATGTAAATTAGTCCAGTTTATAATAAAAACTTATTTTCATAAAGGCTGCACACGGTGAGCACTGGACGCAAAAGGTCTTGTACAGTCAGTAAGAAATAACGCCATCACAGTAAAGTAATACTAATCACAACAAAAAATAGCCTATTATTCCACAGCTTTATAATCTCAAATAGACAGTTTATACTTGCATGGACACTTGCACGTGACTGGGCAACTGGCCAATGAAACATGATCATTAGCAGTTCCAAGTGGGCTCTAAATCTAACGCAACTAAGCCACACAGTCAACAGAAAGTATGCAGTTTTTCTTTATGATATTATGCAATGAAATATTGTGATAAAGGTACAGAGTCAATATATATTGCACCCCTAATTGGAGCCCACCAAAACGATGTCTTAGATATAGGCAAACACAGGCATGATTTAAGTTATGACAACAGCATTTCATGGAATTTGCCAAACACACACAAAACTGTTATTTGATTGATGGTACCTCTCGTCAAAATTCATGAAATGCTGTTTTCATTACTTAAAGTGGTGGCCAAAATGATTAGAACACCTGACAGATTATTAAACCCACATGGGCTATGAGATAACATTACCGATAAAGTTCTGAGGAAATATATTGACACTAGGCCAGAGAGATGTGCTGCTGTAATTGCTGCAAAAGGTGAAGATACCAAATAATAAAGTTAAAAGTAAAAACAGTACGACTCACCTCATCTGATATTTGTTGTGCTCAAAGCAACCATTGTTATGAAAAGTAATCATGTTTTGGAAACAAAAAAAAAACTATATTTCAGATCTGTCAGGTGTTCGAATAATTTTGACCACCACTGTATATAAATATCAATTTCTGCAACTCCTATTCAAATGCTTTGAATGCAGGGATCCCAGGACTCTTAATTTGATTACAGTTTCACATTACACAAAGTAAGAGTATGGTTTTTTATAAAGCTTAGAATTTATTTTCAATGCACTTCATAAAGCTCCTTTTTTGCTTACCTTTTCCAAGAGAAACTAGGAAGGCTCTTGGGGGTCCATCTGGGTAATGGGTTTCTTTTCCCAGATTGCTGCAGTGGGGTTGCATGGTGTCCTGAGGGTCCTAAAAGGGATACTGGCTGTCAAATTGGGGACTTTGGTGGTCCAATAAGGGCTGCTGGTGGTCCAGTTGGAGCTGCTCTGGTATGAGGCAGGGCCACTGGTACCTGGAGATCAGGTTGGGCCATTTGTGGTCCAGTTGGGGATTCAACTCGGGCTGATGAGGTTTTATTGACTTGTTCTGCAACACCTTGTGAGGTCCCGCCTACATTTTCGAAATACAGAATTATTTAGAAAACACTGATCAACCGTTATAACAATTGTATAGACCAAACACCTAAACAATTATTTTAAGTGAAAAACGACAATAAAAATAATCATAATAAATTGCAGCCACAGTAGTAACAAGAGATGTAGACCTTACAAATGTAAAAAGTGCTTATTGTTCTACCAAACAGTAATAATTTAAAATAGAAATGTGATGGATGTTTGATAGTCTGGATGTTGACCAATTGTGCCACTTGTTCTACTGGTATACTGAAATTGTATAACTACAATATTTACTATTTTCAGTGTCTACCAATTCAATGTGATAGTTAATGTTATAAACAAATGATAAAATATATGCAATTGTAAAGTTACTCTGATAGGACCAGTGTTATCACCTTTAGGGGTGGTTTCCTGGTCAGAGTTGATACTAGTCCCAAAGTAAAATGCATGTCTGAGTGTTTTAATTAGAAAAACACCTTGTACTGACATATCTTAACATACATCAGTGCCAATGTTTGGTCTCTAGATGCAGACACTGGTTGCTTGATTAGTAGTAAATCACCATAACCTGCTTTCAGATGGAGCAACATTTACCACACAAAGCGAAGTACACTGACAAGCTACGCAATATTGCATTTATCATCGTTGACAAATTGCCTGTGACAATGAACTGGATATTACCTAGCTTTTCAGAGAAACACAGCTTTGTGTAGGAAATGCTGCTCCATCTGAAAACAGGTGATGGTGATTTACTGCTAATCAAAGAACTGACTTCACTGATGAGATGTGCAGGACAATTTCATGCAATTTATCCTGCAGCCCTATTTGCAAGCATTTGTATAATAAAATGTCAACCCTTTAATCCACATTAGAGTTCAAGCTTAGTTCAAGCTTAGTTTAATATCGTCTGTCTTCCTGTGTCTGGACTGGATCATCTGGTGTGTGCATTTAATTTTATTTTAGATTAAACTGACAACCAAGCAGATGGAGTTATTAATGTTATTTTATTGATACTTAAACATGATCAGCTACATAAAGCTAGCTAGCTTTTAGCCAAACTCCCAACACTTGAGAGCAGTTGTAGCTGCAGTGATAGCTGCCCACTGTTCAGTGTGTGTGTGTGTGTGTGTTTACTACTCACTAAGATGGGTTAAAAGAATAATTCACACTGTCGTCATTTACTCACTCATTATTTTAAACCTATATGAGTATCTTTAGTCCTTTGAATGCTAAAGATGATAATTTGATGAGCAAGAATGGCAAGGATGCAGTTGACAGTACTCAGTGACTTTCATAGTATTTGTTTTAACTACTATGGAACTCAATGAGCAACATCATCATACATTATCAAAATATCTTTTGAATTCAATAGACAAAGGGAATTCATGCTGGTTTAGAACAATGTCAGAATGAGAAAATAATGACAATGTTATTTATTTGGGTGAACTATCCCTTTAAATTGCATGGGTCACTTTCAAGCATGCATTCAACACTTGACAAATGTGTCACACACACACACACACACACACACACACACACGCACGCACGCACGCACGCACGTCAGTTGTAAACTAAAAGCATTAATCACAATCTGAGTACTACATTAGTTGAGAGAAGGCACCACATTTTTACCTGTAATTTTTAATATTATTTTTTATTTCTTACTTTGAATAGGTTCTTTAATCTTTCCAAGCATGTAATGGATGTCTCAGTCAAGTGACAATGGGGTGTCAAAACCTCAGACCCCCAAGCATTTGGTTTTCTTCCAGGCCTTGACAAATACAAAACATAACAAACACGCAAAATAACATATATATGTTGTATGTATGTATGTATATAAAACAATAATCGCAATTTCATACCAGCATATCTTCCATATCTTCATCATGCACCCAGCTCTCCCGCTTCTGATCACATTTCTTCAGTTCTTTTTTACCCGAAGCTTATGTGGCTGCTCTACCTTGCATGTGTTGCAGGTTTTGCAAGCTACATTTAGTTATAAAGTAATAAGAGTAATAAGAGTAGTAATAAAGATAAGAGTAAACGGAAGAGAGTGAAAGAGACTTTGAGAAGTACAAAGCAGGGCAAGATTAAAAAAATTAAAAAGCAATACTTACTTGAGGAGAGTGAGTGAGTGAGTTGATTATTGAAGTGGCTCTTAAAAGAGCCGTTGGTTTTTTAAGAAAAAGTATAAACTGTGGGTGATGTTAACAGGGAGGGTGGTGGGTACTGACCGGACCTGAGAAAAGAAAACAAAAACATGATTAATTCTCTTACAGCAAAGTCTCCTAGGTTTGTCATATTATATATGCAGAACTGTAAAAAAAAAAAGGTAACAGTTATGCTACCTATAAATAAAGCATAAACTGCATAAATGAACAGTTGATCTGACTTCAGAGAAAAAAATGAAATAATTATCTTGGTACTTGAAGCTTGGTTAGATATGGTTACTGTAGTCAAACTTTTTCACACTTTCTTATGACAGATTTATTAACAACAATTACAGAACATAACACAATCAATTTTAATACCTTCTAACGCTCAAGTGACATAAATAAACTGCACAAACTAGCCTTATTATATAAATAATATTAAATAAATAAATAAATCTATTCTGCTCACCAAGGCTGCATTTATTTGATATAAAAACACTTATAATGTGAAATATTATTGTAATGTGAATGTAATAATGTGAAATATTATTGTAATCTGAATGTAAGTGCTGCTGACGGTGTCAGCAGCGATCGCTCTCTGTGATCGATTGGTTCCGCCTTGTATGTTTAGATGAGCAGATTTACAATGAACACAATTATTTACTTAAATCGGTTATTTTTTCATTTAGAGCTTATTTCACGAACTGCATTCCGCGCGAAATTAATAAAACTATTGGTTTAAAAACGCTAGAACAACTGTTTAGCAACATAATATAATGCAGTCACTGCAGCTTTCTGTGATTAATACATTAGCTGATTATCAAACAGTCATCCAATAATGTTTCTGACCTTAGTAACGTAAAAACCACTATAGATAACTCCATAGTTCACACACGCAAATTAAATGTTATGCTGCACCAACTTTAGGATTTCTTAAATGACCGCACCTGAACAAACAATTATGTCCTAAATATGAGCCAATTGGATTCTGACCAAACGCGTGCACTGACTTGTCTGTTGCCTTAGCGGTGATATTATATTGCTAACGTTGCAACAACGACTTAACATAAACACAGGATTTACTCAATTTTAGTAACATTAATCACCAAATTTCCAAGAAAGCCTTACCCATGGAGCTCCAGAGAACGCATATAACTGCGTCGCTTCTCTTGTTGAAGTTGTTGGCAATAAGAAATTATCGCCCCCTATTGGTTATCATCCTCATAAATGCGTGTCATTTTCACGCCTTGAGGAGGCAAAGCGTGACATTGACACGCATCCTCTAGTGGACCAGCGTGTCTATTACACGCTTTAGCGTGATACTGGGTTGGTTTTTTCATGCATAGGTCTCTTATATGCTGCAATTTAGAGGAATGCATGCCTGGCATGAGAAAAAGTATCTACATTTCTTAGTGCAACATTGTAATAAAACCGTCACAAAAACTTAATCTTCATCACTTTTCTCCGAATCTGAAAAATGCATTGGTATCTGCTGTAAATCTCACATCCGCTCTCCTTCCTCCTACGATAAAATGAGCTAGTTGTGAAGCTGTGAAAGAAAATACCCAGTTAATATGCAGTCACCTAAGTTATATCAGTTTAACCTTCAAATTGTATCATTTATTTAATTTTTCAACTCAAAATACAAAGATGTGGTTAATCTACGGTGGCCGTCAGGGGTCACTGCCTTGCAATGAAAGAAAACACATGCAAATAGAAAAAACACCAGCAAATCAAGAAAACATCTTCATCAGTTTGACAACACATGCGCTGCAGATATCCCAACACATCCAAATACAGAAACGCGTTGCAAATATCACAACACGAACAAAAACAGAAACGCGTTCCAAATCTCACAACACATCCAAATACAGAAACGCGTTGCAAATTCTTACAACACGACCAAAAACAGAAACGCGTTCCAAATCTCACAACACAACGGAAGTGTTTCAGGGGGGTCACAAAAAGTGATGCACCGGTCTGAGAAGTGTTTTCGGTTTACATTCAATTCGTCCGTGGAGCTTTTGTGAGTTTACATCGATCAAATGTAAGTTTTTCTTGTTTATTTTAATATCCTAATTGCATATTTTTTTTAGCCTTTCCATTATTATTAGCCCATAGACTCAAACAACTCGACGAAACACATAACAAACTGCGAAACGCTGTGTTAGCCGGCCCAGCCACACAAATGCCACTAGACAGTGCCCCAGGAGGACAACAAACACCACACTCCTCATCAAAACAAGTAAAAATAACGTGTGTGTGTGTGTGTACACGTGTGTTTCTATGGGAGGTTTTTGTGCTAATAATAGCTTATTGAACGTCTAACCAAACGTCTTGTGTGTGTGTTTTATTTTCAGGCAGCAAACATACTGTTTATAACTATATACAATAGTGTTAATTCAAGTTGTTTTTCATATTTTATTTACACATTTATCAGTTTTATATCATCTCTTTTATTATGTCTCAAACTTGTTTATTTTATATTGTGTGCTATGTGATTTTACGAATAGTTAACATAATTATTCTGTATTTTGTCTTTTTATTCTTCTAGGAAAGCTAAAGGACCTGCTATTACATTGAGAGCATCCTGAGCAGATGCAGTGTGATATGGTAGCATGATAGAAATTAACTGCAAGAGCCTGTAGAGAGGGATAAAGTCTACTGAGAGGAACACCACTGTTTTCCTTTTCACATTTGACAAACTAACGCACCAAAATTAACCAGAGTTTTGTTAGGTAGCTTTAAATTTGAGCTTGGGGCTTGTGTCAGACTGGTCTATCATTGTATCTATTCCAGAGCAAGATTTCTACTGCAAACTAAATAAAAATTAAATTGCATTAAAAAAAACATTTGTTTACTAGCTTAAAACAACATAACATATAACAAATAACACGTTTTCTAATTGTAACACAATTTTAAGTTAAAGTTAAGCATCAGGGCCATAATTTGTATTTTTCATTGGTAACAGCTTATGTTTTGTAGCTCAACTTCTGACAGTTTTGGATGCTGTTAGGTGATAATCTGGTCATACAGATTTACAATGTTAATGTTAATCTGAGAATGGTGATTATTTGTAATTATTTCTCTTGATTCTTTGTAGACCACTGCATTGTATTTCATATCATATCAGCTGCATATGAAGATGCATAAATTGGATTGACATTAAACATCTTGTTCAAAGATTCCTCTCCTGATTTTCTTACTGGAATCTGCTCCATATTTAGCCACCTCAACCAGCTAAACCTTAAATGTAGTGAAGCTAACTACAACCAGAACATCAATCTTATCGCTTTGACATGTACTGTATGACTTTTATTTGAATGAATAATACTATAACATCTTACAATGTTGATACTTCTTTTTAGTTCCTGCTTAGAACTTCTCGTAAAGGACAATGCTGTTAAAAAACTTGCAGTAAAGCTGATTGATTGCCTATTTCTTTACTACAAATACCATGGCTATATGTAAATACAGTAACAAAACTGTTTCTTTTCTATCATCCTTGGTAGGTTATTTTCTATTTTTATCAAATTACTTACATTTTAAGATTATAAATCTTGCTGTTTCCTTTTCTTCCCTAAAATGAAAGAGTGTTTTTAAAGGAATCAAAGAAATTATTTTAAATATTCTCTCTTAAATATGCAAATGAAAAATGCATTTGAAGTTTAAAGCCTTTATTTTCATATGTATAGATACCTGTACAATGACATTCTTCCTTTTTATTGCCACATTACATTAAACTGTGGTTGTCATTAAAATAATAAACTAGAAAGAAACCTGTTATACAATATAATGTTATCTGTGCAGTGTAAGTGTGACATGCTTGCCAAGTATGCAGCGCATACTCAAAAATGTGACCTCTGCATTTAACCCATCCCAGTAAATGGTGAACACACACGGAGCAGTGGGCAGCTATTCCTTCAGTGCCCGGGGAGCAATTGGGTTTAATGTGCCTTGTTCAAGGACATCACAGTCGCAACCTGCCGGCAGAGACGGAAACTGGAACTGGCAACTTTCGGGTTACAAGTCCAACCCTCTAACCACTAGGCTATGACTATGTGTATCAAAACCTGCAGTATTAAACTAATGTTTGTGTAGAGATTAAAATAATGACAGTGATATTGGGGTCAATTAATGTTTTTGACATATTGAACACTGAGGGCTGCTGGATAAAACGGTTCCTCAATCTTTACGTCCTGTAGCTTACACTTCTGTATGTATTGCCAGAGGATGTAGGTGGAAACAGTTTGGTATAAGTGGGCATTTTAACAATGGAACCGGCTCCTTTCTGTACTGTGTTCCTCTCAGTAGACTTTATCCCTCTCTACAGGCTCTTGCAGTTCATTTAAATCATGCTACCATATCACACACTATGCATCTGGTCAGGATTCCCTCAATGTTAAAACAGGTCCTCTAGCTTTCCTAGAAGAATAAAAAGACAAAATACAGAATAATTATGTTAACTATTCGTAAAATCACATAGCACACAATATAAAATAAACAAGTTTGAGACATAATAAAAGAGATGATATAAAACTGATAAATGTGTAAATAAAATATGAAAAACAACTTGAATTAACACTATTATATATAGTTATAAACAGTATGTTTGCTGCCTGAAAATAAAACACACACACACAAGACGTTTGGTTAGACGTTCAATAAGCTATTATTAGCACAAAAACCTCCCATAGAAACACACGTGTACACACACACACACACACACGTTATTTTTACTTGTTTTAATGAAGAATGTGGTATTTATTGTCCTCCTAGAACACTATCTAGTGACATTTGTGTAACTAAGCCAGCTAACACAACGTTTCACAGTTTATTATGTATTTCGTCAAGTTATTTGAGTCTATAGGCTAATAATAATGGAAAGGCTAAAAAAATATGCAATTAGGATATTAAAATAAACAAGAAAAACTTACATTTGATCGATGTAAACTCACAAAAGCTCCACGGACGAATTGAATGTAAACCGAAAACACTTCTCAGACCGGTGCATCACTTTTTGTGACCCCCCTGAAACACTTCCGTTGTGTTGTGAGATTTGGAACGCGTTTCTGTTTTTGGTCGTGTTGTAAGAATTTGCAACGCGTTTCTGTATTTGGATGTGTTGTGAGATTTGGAACGCGTTTCTGTTTTTGTTCGTGTTGTGATATTTGCAACGCGTTTCTGTATTTGGATGTGTTGCGATATCTGCAGCGCATGTGTTGTCAAACTGATGAAGATGTTTTCTTGATTTGCTGGTGTTTTTTCTATTTGCATGTGTTTTCTTTCATTGCAAGGCAGTGACCCCTGACGGCCACCGTATTAATCCCTTTTTTATACGTAGCAATGTATCTCATTGATACACATATTTTAAAAATTTGCTAAATAATTCAATTCAATATACATTTATTTATATAGCGCTTTTCACAATATAATTGTATCAAAGCAGCTTTACATTAATAGAAGCAGGGAAAACACAGAAAAATCGACAGACAACATAAAAGTGATATAGGGATTTGATGAAAAAGTATTTTTTATGCCCCAAACAAGACACTGAAGAGAGTGTATCTCGTGGTGCACATTTTTTTTTTTTTTGCAAGGGTGTTCACCAGAAAAACATGCATTTGTGAAAAGCATAACAGACCAAACATAAATTCTGAAAATCTGGCCTATATGCTTTTCAGCAGGTTAACATAGCATGCACTGAAAAAAAATTATTCCTTCAATTTACTCAATTTTTTAAGGTAAGTGGTTGCAATCAATTTATTTAAGCTTTTTTTATTTTATTTTACTTTACTAATATTTTTTGTAGCTTAAATAAATTGATTGCAACCACTTACCTTACAAAATTGAGTAAATTGAATTAATTTTTTTTTTTCAGTGTGGAAAACAGACACAGCATGAACTAAGTCAAGCTCTGTTAATAATACACTTGACGTCTGGCTTTTCTAAACTACAGTATCTAACTGTGGTGGTCCAATAACAGTACTCGCTTAAAAGACTGATAATTTTTTATCCTTATTATTTTGAGAGATTAAAATAGCTTCCTTTTATTCAGTTTAATGAAAAATTCAAAATGTGTGTTTAAACTGCACGTGAAGCTGAAAAGAAATCAAATCTGTGATCAGTATACTTTCAGAGAAAACGAAACCTAATGTTTATCCCTGAGCACCTGCCAAACCCCTTTCCTGACATTTACATTTAAATGTAGTCATTTACCAGACGTTTTTATCCAAAGTGACTTACAAATGAGGTAAACAATATAGCAATTTGAAAAACACAAGAACAGCACAAGAACTAGTCTCATCAATGATTTTGAGTTAATTCACTTTTTGAGTCAACTAATACTTGCAACTAGGTAACTTTTTTAAGTTGAACCAACAAATAATTTCTTAAAAATGTTGTTACATCCGTGTGCCATCTGGTTGTATCTCTCTCTCTCTCTCTCTCTCTCTCTCTCTCTCTCTCTCTCTCTCTCTCTCTCTCTCTCTCTCTTTCACTTTTGCTTCATCATCACCCGGCGCGCTTACCCAGTGGTTCTCAAACTGGGGCCCCAGTTTTATGAAGGTTTATAAAATAAATTAATTTATCATAAAATCTGTGTAATTAAATATCAGAAAAATAAGGATACTAACCAACAGCACTGCCACAAAACAAAAAACATTGGATGGAGTATGCACAATGCAAACAAAATAATATGGCGTTTTTTTGTCTAGCTTCTAAACATTACAGTTTTTCTGAATTGCTAAAACACATTTTTTGAAACCATCACTCATTTTCTCAAAACCTTAAACACAAATCCCAATTTCAAACAAAATTCACACACTGTAAAAAAAACTTTGCTGCCTTAAAATTTTTTGTTGAATCAACTCAGATTTACAAGTCATGTCAACAGAAATTAGTTATCATAAATTTAGCTGAGAAAAGTCAACTTAAATTTATAAGTTATAACAACTAACCTGTAGTTATAACAACTCATCTCTAGTCAAGATAAATAATAGTAAGTTGAAATGACTTGTAAATCCGAGTTGATTCAACAAAAAATTTTAAGGCAGCAAAGTATTTTTTACAGTGCAGAACCCCTGACTCTTCCAGCAAAATCAAACAATTCCTTCAAAACCATTTCACTTGTACTCAAAATCAAACTAAGCTTTCAAATCATACACACATAAGTCTATAATATAAAACACTACAAAGCATCCATTAGACACTACCTTAAAAAATGGAAAACACAACATCTAGGACAGGGCTATTCAATTGGCGGCCCGCGGGCCAAACCCGGCCCCCAAGGTTATTTGATCCGGCCCTGGCCCTTTATGTAGTCTGTAACAAAGACATCTCTAAAATAAATTTAGTAAGTTAGACAACGGGCCGTACAGTTACGAATTGATGCGCGTGCGTCTGTTTCATGCAGCATGCTGCAGAGCGCGAGTCACGTGACTGGTGCGAGCAGCTGTGTCACGTGATTATATTCGCGCTTTGGTCCACAAGCTCAAAGCGATCGCCTCCCCCGCTCGCGCCCGCGTCTCAAGACGCGATAGCTGACAGTGGTTTAAGAGACCGAACTCTATGGTTGTTTTAACTTTATTTGTTGTATTTTCAGCTTAAAACACTGCCTTTTCCGACAATTGTTGTCTGATATGTTTATGCTTATCCACAATGACATTAACGTTAGATAAAGGAAACTCGTTGAAACGATTTTGTGAACTAAGTTAGACAAAAAAGATCCTGCCGTTTCTCCAAAATTCAAAGCAGACAAAGGCTCAAATATTATGCGAGTCATCGTTCTCACACAAGAATGCAATTAAAACGAGTAACAGTAGTCACCCATCGCTCACAGCCCAGCACCTGCACCACTGTATGTGTATCGCGCTGACAAACATACACCTGATTTTACTGCTCTTGCGAAATCTAAAAACATATTCTGTTTATTAGAAGGTAGCCTAATGTTTGCCAATTATTAAGATGGCTGTTGTAGTTTAAATAGGGCTACTGTAATAATTAGCCTTGACAAAAAACAGCATAAAACAATTATGTTCCATATTATAAACTTTTTTGTTATGTGCACTGAAGTGAGTAAATAAGTTAAATTCTGAATAAGTGTGATATGGATCTTATTTACCTATTTAAATGTAGAATAAAGCTTACTTGGGCATCTTACAATGCACTTATGTTGTTATGCAATTTTAAAATACAACATATGAACATGTCTGGATGTAGAAAAAGCCTACTTTGACATCTAACAATGCACTAATGTTGTTGAATGCAGTTTCAAAATACATGTTTGTAGAAAAAGCTTATTGTACAATGCACTGAATTTGTTGTTATGCAGTTTCAAAATACAACATGAATATGTTTAAATGTAGAAAAATTTAGTCATCATCACTGTTATATCTCCGGCCCCTCATTTAAGATACTTTTTATGAACTGGCCCCCACGACAAACTAATTGAATAGCCCTGAGCTAGGACATCTGCTTACAGAAAAATATTTTTTTTTTTACATAACAACACACTTGACAAATTCTGTTAAAAATCTATATTACTTTAATCACAAGTTTAATTTAGTAAATATAGCGAATACTTTACTGTAAGTACTGCAAGTAATAGTACGTTTTCAATATTACTGTAAGCAGCACTTGTATTTTGTAAAAAGTCAGCAATCCAACTGCAAATTTTGCCAATTGCATCGTCTCTGGTGTCATTTTCTTCCTCATACTCTTCATCTGCCTCTCAGACTGTTTCCAATTCACGCAATTGGTAAAAAATACCATTAGATAAAAGTGTGTAGAATTTTGAGTTGTTGTGTTTCCTCGATGATAACAGTGTTGTAGTTGTGTTCAACTTTTGCCTGCCTGTGTTTAGCATTTATAAAACAAGTGCATTGCAGTGTGAAATGTGTGTTTTAGTGAGAAGTTTGTGTTTAGAGTTTTGCAAAAAGAGTGCATGATTTGACAAACGGGTTTAGGTCACTATGAATTTGGTTCAGAGATTGGGGTTTAGTGTTTTAGCGATTCAGAAAAACTGTAACACAACTCTATTGACTTTTATATTTAAAGTTAGTAATGAAATATTAACATCCCATTAATTCTTATACTATGCCGTCTCTCTGTTTGTGCTAAAATGTACACATTCAGTATTTATTATCATTTGCATGTTTTGATGTGACCAATGTCATGATTTTACAGTTTTTCTGAATTGCTAAAACACTAAACTTATTACTGCAAGTCATTTAGTCAGTTTAAACAGTTTAAATTGTTGAAGCAACTCTTCCCATGGCAGTAGTAACACTGTTTTCCATTGGGGCTCTTAGAGCTGGAAACTGTGGAAGAAACAAATCTTAATCTTTTATTTGCATTCTTAAGCTCAACCTGCATGCTTAAGTCAAATGAGCCTCCTTCTGACCCCCTGTCACCCTACTACAGAAATTGTCAGACTAAAATATATCAAATGTAATGATGCTATTTTAATGAACAAAGTTCAATTAACAAACTATAATTACAGGTGTACACCAGCAGGTGGCAGCAGATAGGCTTTTAAGTACAAAGACCTTAATCCCTCACACCAGACTTGTACTATTAAGTTAGGTGTGTATGTGATCTGTTGGCTAAATCACATTTGATATTAGGAGTTGAGTCGTAAATGGTTTGATTGATTAGGATGACACAAGATTAAGACAACTATTCATCAGCATGCATTGATTATTTACATGTTGTTGTGAAAATAAAGGATCTGACCAAAGTTGGTAGCACTCAGTTGCAGTTTGCTTGTTGACAACAGGGCCAGCTGCGGGTCAGAACAGGTACTGTTTTTTTCTTATACTGATTTATACAGATTTCTAAGCATAATTGTAAAATGTATATTTTTAAGTAAAACCATTTTACCCCTCGCATAGCCCCCTCACAATAACACTGCATCTACTGTTTTTTATTATGATTACTAAACTCTATTCAAAATTGACTTTTTGGTCAAAACACACAAGCACTCCAGTTTGGTGTCATCGTCAATTTTTTGCTCTTATGGACTTTGTCAAAGTTCAGTTATTGATTTAATAGGAACTCACTCAAGGTTCAAATATACCAGCACAAAAATATTTGGGTCTGTATAGACGATTTCATCGGACGCATGCGTGTTGTCACGTTTACGCGTCTGGCCCAAAATTAACTTCAGGTCTTTGTTTATCGATCTGGAAAACTGTAACTAAACTGACCTCTGTAACAAATACTGTCAGAAACACTGTAAAATCAAATAGTATACCTTACTATAAAAATGCTAGTATGTTTACTTGTTTTCAACTAAAATGTTGAGTTTACTTAATATTGCTAATTGTTGTTTAAATGTTAAAATATAAAATTCACACAACTGAAGCAATTTAAGTAAAATGACACAAAATATCCAAGACGTTCTATGAGCACGCGCATTTGATCGCAATTCCCCTCCTCCACACCTGTTTCTAAATGGACATTTACCACAAAATGTATCACATAAAATCTCCAGTTTGTGTTTGTTATTGGTTCATTTGAAGTCACCATTTCCGTGATTACTGTTGCCTTTAGTTAGACATTTGTCCCTTGACATTCACTGAACTAACTCTCCTCTTTTAGCAATTGCCACAGTGTTTTAATAAAACCATTTGTTTATTGCTTGATGTAGGAGATAAGCCTGTCAGATCATCTGGGGTTAATTTAAATATTATATTGTATGAAGTTGTTAACTAAACATTTGTTTATAAATAAATGGTAAAGAAAATAAAGCACATAAAAATGCTGCTCATATGACACTTTTCCAAAATAACACTGCTTTTATTGATGCTTAAATGAGACATCATGATTTCTGATACAAATCTCAATGATGGTGAAGATAAATTGTAAGAAAGTTGCACAATTTTGTCAAGTTGCAATGCATGATGGGAGCTATGAATGAGTAAGTTAACCTTAATTTTCCTTTTAAGTTTGCTTTGGAAAAATAAGGGCAATCGGTTTCCTTAGTTTTTTAAGTAAACTGAACATGTTAGAATTTACAGTGAATGTGACTCTTGACTCTTGCTCTTAAACAGAGGTGGGTAGTAACGAATTACATTTACTTCGTTACATTTACTTGAGTACATTTTTTGGGTAACTAGTACTTTTAGAGTAAATTTAAGAATGGGTACTTTTACTCTTACTCAAGTACATTTCTAGTGAAAAAACGGTACTTTTACTTCGCTACATTCGGCGGCGTTACTGCGCTACTGTCAAATGGTAATAATTAATGAAGCCAGCTACGCACATTCGTAGAAAATAATAATACATATGAAAAGTTCCAATCAGGATTCAGGCCCCACCATAGCACAGAGACAGCGCTGCTTAGAGTTACAAATGACCTCCTATTAACATCCGATCGTGGTGAAATCTCAATCCTTATATTACTAGACCTTAGTGCAGCCTTTGACACAATAGATCACACAATCTTACTCAATAGACTAGAAAACTATGTTGGCATCAGTGGTCAGGCGTTAGCCTGGTTCAGATCGTATCTAACCAATCGATATCACTTTGTTTATGTAAATGAGGAAGAGTCATATCACTCCCCCGTTAAATACGGCATACCTCAGGGATCAGTTCTAGGCCCTATCCTATTCTCGTTATATATGTTACCTCTAGGAGACATTATCAGGAAACATAACATAAGTTTTCACTGCTATGCGGATGATACCCAGCTTTACATCTCGTCGCATCCTAGCGAAACCCACCAGTTTTCTAAGCTAACAGACTGCATTAGTGATATTAGGGACTGGATGGCACAAAACTTTCTTATGCTAAACTCCAATAAAACAGAGATACTTATTATTGAACCGAATCGCTACAAACATAATATGTCAGATTACAAGTTGCCCATAGATGGCTGCACGGTGGTGCCATCTTCCACGGTTAAGAATTTAGGCGTAATGTTCGACAGCAATCTATCTTTTGATAGTCATATCGCCAACATCTGCCGCACAGCATTCTTCCATCTTAGAAATATCTCAAAAATACGCCATATGCTGTCTGCATCAGACGCAGAAAAGCTTATACATGCTTTTATGACCTCTAGAATAGACTATTGTAACTCGTTACTCGGGGGATGCCATGCAAATCAGGTAAACAAGCTACAGCTGGTTCAAAACGCCGCCGCAAGAGTGCTTACTCGATCTAAAAAGTATGACCACATCAGTCCAATTCTGGCATCTTTACACTGGCTACCAGTTAAATATCGTATACAATTTAAAATATTACTAATCACCTACAAAGCCTTAAATGGCCTAGCGCCTTCGTATATTAAAGAACTACTATCAGAATACAATCCATCACGTAAACTGCGCTCACAAAATTCTGGTCACTTAATTATCCCTAGAATATCAAAAGTATCTAAAGGTGGTAGATCCTTTTCCTACTTAGCCCCTAAGCTCTGGAATGATTTACCAAACAATGTTCGAGTATCAGACACAGTCGATCAATTTAAATCTAAACTTAAGACATTCTTCTTTAACAAAGCATTCACATAAAATGTCCAGTAAATGTACATTTCCCGCAGTAGTTAGTTTGTCCAGAACAAAGCACTCACATACCTCATATGGGTAATATACTTATGCCGCAATAGTTAGCCTGTCTGGAACCGAGCCGACTTGAACCACTATAATGTTTGACACCTGCATTGCATGCGAACGGCCCCTACGCTAATAGAATTCTGTTTTTCTCTCCCTGTCTCGTCCTCAACCACGAGGACCATGAGACAAACAGACCCAGTTCCGGTTGCTGTGAAGATCATTGCATCACTGATCCACTGGCTGTCCTTCAACGTGATGACCAGCCGATGCCCGACCAACGACCACCGGCTAAACCAGTTTAATTCGCTTACCCGCCTCCTATCCCTACCGTTTCTATATATATATATATATATATATAAATATATATTAATTCCTCCCAAGGGTTTTTGTCCTTCTAGGACTTTTTCCCATTGGGTTTTTTTTTCCTAGAGGGTTTTTAATCCCAGGGAGAGTCAGCCAACTTTGGCTTAATTTAGCACTTTACAGTATACGTTACTTTATTAATATGCTCGCTTGTACGGTTTAACAGCTTTCTCTACTTCTTATATTATCTATTAATTTTCTGTGTTCTCCTCTACATCTTCTCATGTAAAGCTGCTTTGCAACAATTAACACTTGTGAAAAGCGCTATATAAATAAAATTGAATTGAATTGAATATTTTTTTTTTAAAGTTTATAGGGCGTGTTCGAAAGTTTCGCGAAACAGGCTGCGTCACCCTTTAGCACGCGACCGCGCGGTCATTAGCGTGCGCGACCGCGCGGTCATTAGCGTGCGCGACCGCGCGTATATGATAGAGAAGCAGATGAGGGCACGTGTGCAAGATATCGGAGGCAGATCATGCGTGGCTTCAAGTTCGGTCTATGTTTTCACTCCAAGAGGTCAAAAAGAATAGTTTCATAATGCGATGCATGCTTTTTTCACTAAACGAGCTGACATCTCAGCGTACACGAATTCAAGATCCAACCTGAAGTAAGTGTCACAGTATGTCTATTTGAACACTATTAATGGTCATTTCACTAACTGTCCGGGTTTTTCGCAATGCACTCTTGTGCTAGTGTAAGTTAAACCATACAAACAAACAGCACGTTCACATCTGCACATGTCCATATCATTTCCCCACAACTAAACAAACTGAACAGCATAATGTAATGACGTCTTGCATTACACAAATCCGGACACCTCACTAATGTGTAGAAAATACATTCAAATAAAAACGGAATTGTATTTTATTTAAATCCTTCCTACAGAATGAATGAATAAAAATAAAAGAATAAAGTTTGATTTTAAAGAAACATGTATTATATATTATAATGCATGTATAGTTGATTTGCACAAACAGATAAGTTCCATATGAAATTCTAAAATGATCATTTTTATTAAGCTCCTGTTTATGTTCAGTAATTGCACTTTAATGGCAATGAAAATAACCTATTCATATAAAAACATGATAACAAGCAGACACACAGGTTCTTATTTGTTTACTGTTTGCATGTTTAAAGGCAGATGCTGACAAGTTTGTGTTGTGAACATGAAAATAAATACAGAGTTAACCGTCAGAAAAACGTGTGTGTGTGTGTGTGTGTGTGTGTGTGTGTGTGTGTGTGTGTGTGTGTGTGTGTGTGTGTGTGTGTGTGTGTGTGTGTGTGTGAGATTTTTTCTCAAATGACACATTACGTGATGTTAATGTACCCATTGCAGGACTGAGATAGGCTGCTTTACTTGTATATAAGCAGAACAATGAGACTTTTAAGGAGAGGTTTGTGAAAACCCTCCAAGTAATCTGAAATTCAGTGCTTTTGCGCTTACTTTTTTATCAGATCGGAAGTAACGAGTAACTAACTACTTGAGTAGTTTTTTCATCTAATACTTTTTTACTCTTACTCAAGTAAATAATTAGATTGATACTTTTACTTTTACTTGAGTACATTTTTGCATAAGTACTTGTACTTTTACTTGAGTACAGATTTTGGGTACTCTACCCACCTCTGCTCTTAAAGAGATGAAACACTTAGACGTTTGAAACACTTAGAAGCAACATAATTCACAATTCCTTATATTAAAGCGATAGTGCACCCAAAAATTAAGCTTTTGTCATCATTTACTCACTCTTATGTTGTTACAAACCTGTATAAATTTCTTTGCTCTGATGAACACGAAAGAAGATATTTTGAGTAATGTTTGTTCGTGGACCCCATTGACTTCCAAAGTAGGAAAAATAATAGTGTGGAAGTTAATGGGGGTCAACGAACAAACATTACTCAAAATATCTTCCTTTGTGTTCATCAAAACTAAGAAATTTACACAGGTTTGTAACAACATGAGAGTGACTAAATGATGACAGAATTTTCATTTTTGGGTGAACTATCCCTGTAATGTAAGCAATTGTGAATTATGTTGCATGTAAGTGTTTGAAACATCTTAATAGTAAATACTTAAAAATGTAACATCCATACAGTAAGTGCATTTTATTAATTTTCAAAATAACAAAGATTAATAATGATAAAACTATATTGCTCATTGTTAGTTCATGTTGGCTAAATCATTTATTAATGTTAACCAATATAACCTTATTGTAAAGTGTTACCATAAAATGCACACATCAGCAACAAACAAGCCTTCAATGTATATGTTGGTGTTGCAGTTGTTGGTTGTGGTTGCTCTTTGGTTCCTGTCAGCCTATCATCTCCTCTAGGCTCCAAAGCTCTGTCAGTGCCCTCTCCAGGGGCATCGTTAGGCCATTTTTAGGGGGGCTTTGGCCCTCCCAAAATTCTTCTCAACCCCCCTAAAAATGTTGTTATGTTATCTCCATAAACTGCACAGGAATTCATGATCGCTTCATTCCCCTTTAAATTTAAGATTTAAGTTCCCCTTAAGATGCTATTTAATATTTATACTGCTGTTCACAAGCGCTCAGAACTGAAGCTAAACTTCCTGTGGACCAAAACGCACTTTCATCATAAAATGCTTGATTTTTCGTCTTGGATTTATTGTATTTTTATTTGTTGCATTCGAACAAACTCTGACAAAAACAAACCCAAAATTAGTGTTTTATGTTCACGAGTAGAGTGCAATATGTAATCAATTCTGTTTGAAAGACAAAAACGAATAAACAAATTATCTGAAGGTACACGGACTCATTGCACATATCTCTTTTTATAAATGTATATACAATTTTTTAAGACATCAGAGGCAAGGAGGTGAGAAAGTATATAGTTACTTAGGAAGCTTATGTTTTGACCATATGCATTTTACTGACATTTCTAATGATTACATTGATAGACAGTTATAAATTGTGAATTCTCAATCTCTTACATTACAATATGCTTATGTGTGATAATTGTCAAGAGAGAGAGAGAGAGAGAGACGGAGAGAGAGAGAGAGAGAGAGAGAGAGAGAGAGAGACTTTTAACACACTTTATTAAACCATCTGAAAAACATTGCATTATATCTTAAAGCGATCACAAAGCAATGTGATCAGGCCACATTAATAAATATAAATATGAAAAAGAAGAAAAAAAACAAAAAAGCAATATAAAATAACTCGGGTTAAAGATGTAAAATCAACATCACCAATTAAAGGTTATTTCACCATCTTCACCAAGTAACAAAAGAGCTCCATTAACGCACCATTTAAAATCAAATTCAAGTAGATTTTCAGTCATCTGAAAGAATCTGTGCTCCACTCTGACTCTAGATTCAACCAGAGCAGTGAACAACTTTAAAACATTTAAATCTCGTCCTTCAGCTGCCAGTTTGCGAGACTTCCAAATAGCTAGCTTAGCTTGTCCAATTATAAAATTAGCCACCGTACACTGTTGTATGTGTGTTCTTATTTGCATCCAAACACAAACAGTGGTTTATCAAACACAAACCCCAAATCCCCAAGTATTTTCCCAAGCAAGGCAAATAGTGGAAACAATCTTGAACACTCAGTAAAAGCATGAAATACAGTTTCAGGTGCAGAACAGAAAATACAAACTGGTGAAATGTTCACATTGAACTTAGAAACATGGGTGTTAGTTGGCAAGACACAATGTAGTAATCTCCACTGTAAATCTCCCGATCGTTTAGGTAGGGGACTCTTATAAAAAAGCCTCCAAGAAGGTGAAAGTCCAGCAGAAACCAATAAAAAATCTCTCCATTTTGTGTCACATTTTTCCTTAATAACCCAACCCAGTATCACGCTAAAGCGTGTAATAGACACGCTGGTCCACTAGAGGATGCGTGTCAATGTCACGCTTTGCCTCCTCAAGGCGTGAAAATGACACGCATTTATGAGGATGATAACCAATAGGGGGCGATAATTTCTTATTGCCAACAACTTCAACAAGAGAAGCGACGCAGTTATATGCGTTCTCTGGAGCTCCATGGGTAAGGCTTTCTTGGAAATTTGGTGATTAATGTTACTAAAATTGAGTAAATCCTGTGTTTATGTTAAGTCGTTGTTGCAACGTTAGCAATATAATATCACCGCTAAGGCAACAGACAAGTCAGTGCACGCGTTTGGTCAGAATCCAATTGGCTCATATTTAGGACATAATTGTTTGTTCAGGTGCGGTCATTTAAGAAATCCTAAAGTTGGTGCAGCATAACATTTAATTTGCGTGTGTGAACTATGGAGTTATCTATAGTGGTTTTTACGTTACTAAGGTCAGAAACATTATTGGATGACTGTTTGATAATCAGCTAATGTATTAATCACAGAAAGCTGCAGTGACTGCATTATATTATGTTGCTAAACAGTTGTTCTAGCGTTTTTAAACCAGTAGTTTTATTAATTTTGCGCGGAATGCAGTTCGTGAAATAAGCTCTAAATGAAAAAATAACCGATTTAAGTAAATAATTGTGTTCATTGTAAATCTGCTCATCTAAACATACAAGGCGGAACCAATCGATCACAGAGAGCGATCGCTGCTGACACCGTCAGCAGCACTTACATTCAGATTACAATAATATTTCACATTATTACATTCACATTACAATAATATTTCACATTATAAGTGTTTTTATATCAAATAAATGCAGCCTTGGTGAGCAGAATAGATTTATTTAATTATTTAATATTATTTATATAATAAGGCTAGTTTGTGCAGTTACATCTATGTCAATTGAGCGTTAGAAGGGATTAAAATTGATTGTGTTATGTTCTGTAATTGTTGTTAATAAATCTGTCAGAAGAAAGTGTGAAAAAGTTTGACTACAGTAACCATATCTAACCAAGCTTCAAGTACCAAGATAATTATTTCATTTTTTTCTCTGAAGTCAGATCAACTGTTCATTTATGCAGTTTATGCTTTATTTATAGGTAGCATAACTGTTACCTTTTTTTTTTTACAGTTCTGCATATATAATATGACAAACCTAGGAGACTTTGCTGTAAGAGAATTAATCATGTTTTTGTTTTCTTTTCTCAGGTCCGGTCAGTACCCACCACCCTCCCTGTTAACATCACCCACAGTTTATACTTTTTCTTAAAAACCCAACGGCTCTTTTAAGAGCCACTTCAATAATCAACTCACTCACTCACTCTCCTCAAGTAAGTATTGCTTTTTAATTTTTTTAATCTTGCCCTGCTTTGTACTTCTCAAAGTCTCTTTCACTCTCTTCCGTTTACTCTTATCTTTATTAGAAATGCCAGGCCAGGGGTCAACAACTAGAAAGTGTGTGGTCTTCCATACACAACTAAATGTAGCTTGCAAAACCTGCAACACATGCAAGGTAGAGCAGCCACATAAGCTTCGGGTAAAAAAGAACTGAAGAAATTTGATCAGAAGCGGGAGAGCTGGGTGCATGATGAAGATATGGAAGATATGCTGGTATGAAATTGCGATTATTGTTTTATATACATACATACATACAACATATATATGTTATTTTGCGTGTTTGTTATGTTTTGTATTTGTCAAGGCCTGGAAGAAAACCAAATGCTTGGGGGTCTGAGGTTTTGACACCCCGTTGTCACTTGACTGAGACATCCATTACATGCTTGGAAAGATTAACGAACCTATTCAAAGTAAGAAATAAAAAATAATATTAAAAATTACAGGTAAAAATGTGGTGCCTTCTCTCAACTAATGTAGTACTCAGATTGTGATTAATGCTTTTAGTTTACAACTGACGTGCGTGCGTGCGTGCGTGCGTGTGTGTGTGTGTGTGTGTGTGTGTGTGTGTGTGACACATTTGTCAAGTGTTGAATGCATGCTTGAAAGTGACCCATGCAATTTAAAGGGATAGTTCACCCAAATAAATAACATTGTCATTATTTTCTCATTCTGACATTGTTCTAAACCAGCATGAATTCCCTTTGTCTATTGAATTCAAAAGATATTTTGATAATGTATGATGATGTTGCTCATTGAGTTCCATAGTAGTTAAAACAAATACTATGAAAGTCACTGAGTACTGTCAACTGCATCCTTGCCATTCTTGCTCATCAAATTATCATCTTTAGCATTCAAAGGACTAAAGATACTCATATAGGTTTAAAATAATGAGTGAGTAAATGACGACAGTGTGAATTATTCTTTTAACCCATCTTAGTGAGTAGTAAACACACACACACACACACACTGAACAGTGGGCAGCTATCACTGCAGCTACAACTGCTCTCAAGTGTTGGGAGTTTGGCTAAAAGCTAGCTAGCTTTATGTAGCTGATCATGTTTAAGTATCAATAAAATAACATTAATAACTCCATCTGCTTGGTTGTCAGTTTAATCTAAAATAAAATTAAATGCACACACCAGATGATCCAGTCCAGACACAGGAAGACAGATGATATTAAACTAAGCTTGAACTAAGCTTGAACTCTAATGTGGATTAAAGGGTTGACATTTTATTATACAAATGCTTGCAAATAGGGCTGCAGGATAAATTGCATGAAATTGTCCTGCACATCTCATCAGTGAAGTCAGTTCTTTGATTAGCAGTAAATCACCATCACCTGTTTTCAGATGGAGCAGCATTTCCTACACAAAGCTGTGTTTCTCTGAAAAGCTAGGTAATATCCAGTTCATTGTCACAGGCAATTTGTCAACGATGATAAATGCAATATTGCGTAGCTTGTCAGTGTACTTCGCTTTGTGTGGTAAATGTTGCTCCATCTGAAAGCAGGTTATGGTGATTTACTACTAATCAAGCAACCAGTGTCTGCATCTAGAGACCAAACATTGGCACTGATGTATGTTAAGATATGTCAGTACAAGGTGTTTTTCTAATTAAAACACTCAGACATGCATTTTACTTTGGGACTAGTATCAACTCTGACCAGGAAACCACCCCTAAAGGTGATAACACTGGTCCTATCAGAGTAACTTTACAATTGCATATATTTTATCATTTGTTTATAACATTAACTATCACATTGAATTGGTAGACACTGAAAATAGTAAATATTGTAGTTATACAATTTCAGTATACCAGTAGAACAAGTGGCACAATTGGTCAACATCCAGACTATCAAACATCCATCACATTTCTATTTTAAATTATTACTGTTTGGTAGAACAATAAGCACTTTTTACATTTGTAAGGTCTACATCTCTTGTTACTACTGTGGCTGCAATTTATTATGATTATTTTTATTGTCGTTTTTCACTTAAAATAATTGTTTAGGTGTTTGGTCTATACAATTGTTATAACGGTTGATCAGTGTTTTCTAAATAATTCTGTATTTCGAAAATGTAGGCGGGACCTCACAAGGTGTTGCAGAACAAGTCAATAAAATCTCATCAGCCCGAGTTGAATCCCCAACTGGACCACAAATGGCCCAACCTGATCTCCAGGTACCAGTGGCCCTGCCTCATACCAGAGCAGCTCCAACTGGACCACCAGCAGCCCTTATTGGACCACCAAAGTCCCCAATTTGACAGCCAGTATCCCTTTTAGGACCCTCAGGACACCATGCAACCCCACTGCAGCAATCTGGGAAAAGAAACCCATTACCCAGATGGACCCCCAAGAGCCTTCCTAGTTTCTCTTGGAAAAGGTAAGCAAAAAAGGAGCTTTATGAAGTGCATTGAAAATAAATTCTAAGCTTTATAAAAAACCATACTCTTACTTTGTGTAATGTGAAACTGTAATCAAATTAAGAGTCCTGGGATCCCTGCATTCAAAGCATTTGAATAGGAGTTGCAGAAATTGATATTTATATACAGTGGTGGTCAAAATTATTCGAACACCTGACAGATCTGAAATATAGTTTTTTTTTGTTTCCAAAACATGATTACTTTTCATAACAATGGTTGCTTTGAGCACAACAAATATCAGATGAGGTGAGTCGTACTGTTTTTACTTTTAACTTTATTATTTGGTATCTTCACCTTTTGCAGCAATTACAGCAGCACATCTCTCTGGCCTAGTGTCAATATATTTCCTCAGAACTTTATCGGTAATGTTATCTCATAGCCCACGTGGGTTTAATAATCTGTCAGGTGTTCTAATCATTTTGGCCACCACTTTAAGTAATGAAAACAGCATTTCATGAATTTTGACGAGAGGTACCATCAATCAAATAACAGTTTTGTGTGTGTTTGGCAAATTCCATGAAATGCTGTTGTCATAACTTAAATCATGCCTGTGTTTGCCTATATCTAAGACATCGTTTTGGTGGGCTCCAATTAGGGGTGCAATATATATTGACTCTGTACCTTTATCACAATATTTCATTGCATAATATCATAAAGAAAAACTGCATACTTTCTGTTGACTGTGTGGCTTAGTTGCGTTAGATTTAGAGCCCACTTGGAACTGCTAATGATCATGTTTCATTGGCCAGTTGCCCAGTCACGTGCAAGTGTCCATGCAAGTATAAACTGTCTATTTGAGATTATAAAGCTGTGGAATAATAGGCTATTTTTTGTTGTGATTAGTATTACTTTACTGTGATGGCGTTATTTCTTACTGACTGTACAAGACCTTTTGCGTCCAGTGCTCACCGTGTGCAGCCTTTATGAAAATAAGTTTTTATTATAAACTGGACTAATTTACATAATAATTTCTACATTTTAAATGTTTCTCTGTTGTTAACAGATGGTGTGAAAGAAGGCTTTCCAGCTCTGACTACAGTGCGGCCAGATCAAAGGAAAGGTGTGTTGACAACGGACAGTTAAATGACTTTTAAGCTAAATTTGAATTGGTTGATGGGGAAAAAGATCACAATCTAACTAGATGAATCAGCAATGGCCTTTAAATTCAGGAGGGGATATTTATGTAGTAGGATGAATCGCGTGCGATTATTAATGCAATATTTCCCCTCTTGTCAGTGAACTACGGCTCTGTGTAGTAAATGCGCTCCATCTGAAAGCAGCTGATGGCCATTTACTACTAAACAAGGACGAGATTTACTGACGAGATGCGCATTACAATCACATGTGATTAATTGTGCAGCACTAGTATGTAGTGTATTACAGTCTGTTGTGAATTAATGAACAGAACTTATCTGCAGTGTGGAAACTGTTGTACATGGTGGTTCTTGCACTCTATGGGAAAGTACGGATTTGATTTAAGGAGTGTATATAAAAAAAAATGCAGACTATTACTCCCATTCCATTTTCTAAAATGTATTATTCAGAAATTCTGAATGCCCACACAATGTGACAGGGAGACAGGATTTTTACCCTGTGAAGAGGGTTGCCAAATCCAGAGTTATTAAGGTTAAATGTAATACAACTCAAACAATACACAGGTTATATAATGTTCCAGTTGAAAAGGGATGATATAGTTTTTTTTTGTTTTGTTATTGATGTAATGGTCTTAAACTTATTGGTAAACACAGTAAATATTTGAAACTAAAAAAGTCCCACTATTTTTTAGGGCCAGAAATGGAAGCAGGTGGAGTGGGAGCCGTGCAAACTTTGGTATGTACAACGTCTCAGTCATGCCAATGAGAAGTGGCATGTTCACTGTTAATTTTAATCTGTTGTCAGTATATCTAATTGCCACTAACACCTACTGTCCACAATTAACATGCAAAACAATTTAGGCAAATAATGAAATTAAGGTAGTATGCCCAAACTAAATGGCCTGCGTGAAGTCATAGTTCTGAGGATTTGTCAACCCATTAAACTCCTTGTAGAAGATAAGGTCGAGACAAAATTTAAGATTTTGGCATCATTGCAAAATGAGCTTTCCTTGTCTCTAGGTATTTATATAGATTTACCTTGCTCATGTGCTTTTCTTTAAAGTCTCATTCTAGTCAAGAATTGTATCAGTTAAAATGCATCTTTGAACATCATAATAAAAAAAATAATATAATATAATAATATAAAAAAAGTTCTGCTTGTCACATTGTATGCGAAGATCTATGATTATGCTAATCTACTCAGTTGCACAGCTAAAACATCTGTATGTAGCATCTACTTACATGTATATGGTCTAAGACCAGTGGTCACCAATCCTGGTCCTGAAGGGACGGTGTCTCTGCAGATTTTAGCTCCAACCCTAATCAAACACACCTGAAGGACCAGGATTGGTGACCACTGTCTAGACGCATAACTGCTGAGCTTAGACTATATATACACATACATACATACATACATACATACTACTGATGCACGCGTTCAACTGTGTTGATGTGATTGGTTATATTATGTTTGTGACGTTGGAAACACAGGTGATTTTAAACTACTTTTAAACCTACTGTGATTTAATAAAACCCCACCAAAACACAGCTTTAGGAAAACAGCTGAAGTTTTAATGTGTGTCTTAAAGGAAAACACCACCATTTTCAATATTTACTATGTAATTTAGACAAATGAATACATATCATTTTTCAATGCGTGCACTTAATCTTTGTACAGTGCTTCTTGAATGCTTTAGCATTTAGCCTAGCGCCATTCATTCCTTAGGATCCAAACAGGGATGAATTTAGAAGCCACCAAACACTTCCATGTTTTCCATATTTAAAGACTCTTACATGAGTAGTTACACGAGTAAGTATGGTGGCACAAAACCAAACATGGAAAGTGTGGAAACCATGGAAGTGTTTGGTGGCTCCTAAATTGAACCCTGTTTGGATCCTAAGGAATGAATGGGGCTAGGCTAAATGCTAACACATTCAAGAAGCGTTGTACAAAGATTAAGTGCACGCGTTGAAAAAAGATGTGTATGTATTCATCTAAGTTGAGGTAAGAACATAGTAAATATTGAAAAACTGTGGTGTTCTCCTTTAATGTGTCTACAGTTTATTTGCCCAACCAAACATGTAATTGCATTTTTTCTTTTTGTGTTACAGATAAAAGAAGTGGCCATTGGAGTGGGTGGCGGATGGGGACACTTGTTAGTGCTTCGGCATCTTCTTGGGGACCTGATACAATAAGAAGCACTATTATTTCTCTGTGTAACTTGTTTTTCTTTTATGTTTTAAACAAACCATTGTTTCCTGGACCCTTTTATTGCTCCTCCTTTCACTTGCTTTTTTGCTCTTTTTTGGATATTAATTCTGAATACTGTTAAAACTGTTTTGCAACCAAATTATTGTCAATTTAACTGTTTTAATCGATGTTATATCCTACTGTGATGTAATGATGTTAAGTACAGTGAGTCTATTTACTTTACTTTTTTCAATAAACATTGAGGAATTCATTGGTTTCTTTATTTTCACACACACACTATTTATTAAAAAGTCTACTTGGTGAACATTCAAGACAACATAAAATGTATTTGCTCAGAGAATAAAAAACATCCATAGCTGCTGATCCTTGTATTATTTATAGTAAAACTGTTTAGTTTCTAGAAACAAGATATTTTGTTCTGCCTGTCTTGTGTTGTTAAAAACAAATCAATCATCCATTCTAATTGATCACATATTTTACCTACACATTTTATCTATCAAGCAATGGAAATGATGTGGTTTAGAGCACCTTAATTTTTAATGTTGATAGACAACTCTATACAAAGCTTTTTTTACTTGAAGATTGATGGTGGGAAATAAGTAATTGTTTATACATTTAATAATTTTGCAGATGCTTTTGTCCAAAGCGACTTACAAATGAGGTAGCATTAAGAGCAACACAAGAACAACAATACATAAGTGCACCAGAAATAGTCTCAGTATATAAACCAACAATACATAAGGTGTTGAGTAATCACACCATCATTTAAATGTTGCCAAATGCATTGTGAACTTCTGAGCAATAGAAAAGTTTTAAAACATCAGTGTGTCATATAATAACTCTTTAAATTAGATGATGATTCTGAAAATAACCACTTACCCATATGTGCACAGCCCAAAGAGACAGACATAAAATTAAGAGGATGGACCCTGGAGTTCTGCAGTACATTACTTGAAGCTATTGGGATGTGATCAGCCCCCCTCAACTGTTGCTGCTTTGAGGGCCATCTATAATGCAACCCAGTATCACGCTAAAGCGTGTAATAGACACGCTGGTCCACTAGAGGATGCGTGTCAATGTCACGCTTTGCCTCCTCAAGGCGTGAAAATGACACGCATTTATGAGGATGATAACCAATAGGGGGCGATAATTTCTTATTGCCAACAACTTCAACAAGAGAAGCGACGCAGTTATATGCGTTCTCTGGAGCTCCATGGGTAAGGCTTTCTTGGAAATTTGGTGATTAATGTTACTAAAATTGAGTAAATCCTGTGTTTATGTTAAGTCGTTGTTGCAACGTTAGCAATATAATATCACCGCTAAGGCAACAGACAAGTCAGTGCACGCGTTTGGTCAGAATCCAAATGGCTCATATTTAGGACATAATTGTTTGTTCAGGTGCGGTCATTTAAGAAATCCTAAAGTTGGTGCAGCATAACATTTAATTTGCGTGTGTGAACTATGGAGTTATCTATAGTGGTTTTTACGTTACTAAGGTCAGAAACATTATTGGATGACTGTTTGATAATCAGCTAATGTATTAATCACAGAAAGCTGCAGTGACTGCATTATATTATGTTGCTAAACAGTTGTTCTAGCGTTTTTAAACCAGTAGTTTTATTAATTTCGCGCGGAATGCAGTTCGTGAAATAAGCTCTAAATGAAAAAATAACCGATTTAAGTAAATAATTGTGTTCATTGTAAATCTGCTCATCTAAACATACAAGGCGGAACCAATCGATCACAGAGAGCGATCGCTGCTGACACCGTCAGCAGCACTTACATTCAGATTACAATAATATTTCACATTATTACATTCACATTACAATAATATTTCACATTATAAGTGTTTTTATATCAAATAAATGCAGCCTTGGTGAGCAGAATAGATTTATTTAATTATTTAATATTATTTATATAATAAGGCTAGTTTGTGCAGTTACATCTATGTCAATTGAGCGTTAGAAGGGATTAAAATTGATTGTGTTATGTTCTGTAATTGTTGTTAATAAATCTGTCAGAAGAAAGTGTGAAAAAGTTTGACTACAGTAACCATATCTAACCAAGCTTCAAGTACCAAGATAATTATTTCATTTTTTTCTCTGAAGTCAGATCAACTGTTCATTTATGCAGTTTATGCTTTATTTATAGGTAGCATAACTGTTACCTTTTTTTTTTTACAGTTCTGCATATATAATATGACAAACCTAGGAGACTTTGCTGTAAGAGAATTAATCATGTTTTTGTTTTCTTTTCTCAGGTCCGGTCAGTACCCACCACCCTCCCTGTTAACATCACCCACAGTTTATACTTTTTCTTAAAAAACCAACGGCTCTTTTAAGAGCCACTTCAATAATCAACTCACTCACTCACTCTCCTCAAGTAAGTATTGCTTTTTAATTTTTTTAATCTTGCCCTGCTTTGTACTTCTCAAAGTCTCTTTCACTCTCTTCCGTTTACTCTTATCTTTATTACTACTCTTATTACTCTTATTACTTTATAACTAAATGTAGCTTGCAAAACCTGCAACACATGCAAGGTAGAGCAGCCACATAAGCTTCGGGTAAAAAAGAACTGAAGAAATGTGATCAGAAGCGGGAGAGCTGGGTGCATGATGAAGATATGGAAGATATGCTGGTATGAAATTGCGATTATTGTTTTATATACATACATACATACAACATATATATGTTATTTTGCGTGTTTGTTATGTTTTGTATTTGTCAAGGCCTGGAAGAAAACCAAATGCTTGGGGGTCTGAGGTTTTGACACCCCATTGTCACTTGACTGAGACATCCATTACATGCTTGGAAAGATTAAAGAACCTATTCAAAGTAAGAAATAAAAAATAATATTAAAAATTACAGGTAAAAATGTGGTGCCTTCTCTCAACTAATGTAGTACTCAGATTGTGATTGATGCTTTTAGTTTACAACTGACGTGCGTGCGTGCGTGCGTGCGTGCGTGTGTGTGTGTGACACATTTGTCAAGTGTTGAATGCATGCTTGAAAGTGACCCATGCAATTTAAAGGGATAGTTCACCCAAATAAATAACATTGTCATTATTTTCTCATTCTGACATTGTTCTAAACCAGCATGAATTCCCTTTGTCTATTGAATTCAAAAGATATTTTGATAATGTATGATGATGTTGCTCATTGAGTTCCATAGTAGTTAAAACAAATACTATGAAAGTCACTGAGTACTGTCAACTGCATCCTTGCCATACTTGCTCATCAAATTATCATCTTTAGCATTCAAAGGACTAAAGATACTCATATAGGTTTAAAATAATGAGTGAGTAAATGACGACAGTGTGAATTATTCTTTTAACCCATCTTAGTGAGTAGTAAACACACACACACACACACACTGAACAGTGGGCAGCTATCACTGCAGCTACAACTGCTCTCAAGTGTTGGGAGTTTGGCTAAAAGCTAGCTAGCTTTATGTAGCTGATCATGTTTAAGTATCAATAAAATAACATTAATAACTCCATCTGCTTGGTTGTCAGTTTAATCTAAAATAAAATTAAATGCACACACCAGATGATCCAGTCCAGACACAGGAAGACAGACGATATTAAACTAAGCTTGAACTAAGCTTGAACTCTAATGTGGATTAAAGGGTTGACATTTTATTATACAAATGCTTGCAAATAGGGCTGCAGGATAAATTGCATGAAATTGTCCTGCACATCTCATCAGTGAAGTCAGTTCTTTGATTAGCAGTAAATCACCATCACCTGTTTTCAGATGGAGCAGCATTTCCTACACAAAGCTGTGTTTCTCTGAAAAGCTAGGTAATATCCAGTTCATTGTCACAGGCAATTTGTCAACGATGATAAATGCAATATTGCGTAGCTTGTCAGTGTACTTCGCTTTGTGTGGTAAATGTTGCTCCATCTGAAAGCAGGTTATGGTGATTTACTACTAATCAAGCAACCAGTGTCTGCATCTAGAGACCAAACATTGGCACTGATGTATGTTAAGATATGTCAGTACAAGGTGTTTTTCTAATTAAAACACTCAGACATGCATTTTACTTTGGGACTAGTATCAACTCTGACCAGGAAACCACCCCTAAAGGTGATAACACTGGTCCTATCAGAGTAACTTTACAATTGCATATATTTTATCATTTGTTTATAACATTAACTATCACATTGAATTGGTAGACACTGAAAATAGTAAATATTGTAGTTATACAATTTCAGTATACCAGTAGAACAAGTGGCACAATTGGTCAACATCCAGACTATCAAACATCCATCACATTTCTATTTTAAATTATTACTGTTTGGTAGAACAATAAGCACTTTTTACATTTGTAAGGTCTACATCTCTTGTTACTACTGTGGCTGCAATTTATTATGATTATTTTTATTGTCGTTTTTCACTTAAAATAATTGTTTAGGTGTTTGGTCTATACAATTGTTATAACGGTTGATCAGTGTTTTCTAAATAATTCTGTATTTCGAAAATGTAGGCGGGACCTCACAAGGTGTTGCAGAACAAGTCAATAAAACCTCATCAGCCCGAGTTGAATCCCCAACTGGACCACAAATGGCCCAACCTGATCTCCAGGTACCAGTGGCCCTGCCTCATACCAGAGCAGCTCCAACTGGACCACCAGCAGCCCTTATTGGACCACCAAAGTCCCCAATTTGACAGCCAGTATCCCTTTTAGGACCCTCAGGACACCATGCAACCCCACTGCAGCAATCTGGGAAAAGAAACCCATTACCCAGATGGACCCCCAAGAGCCTTCCTAGTTTCTCTTGGAAAAGGTAAGCAAAAAAGGAGCTTTATGAAGTGCATTGAAAATAAATTCTAAGCTTTATAAAAAACCATACTCTTACTTTGTGTAATGTGAAACTGTAATCAAATTAAGAGTCCTGGGATCCCTGCATTCAAAGCATTTGAATAGGAGTTGCAGAAATTGATATTTATATACAGTGGTGGTCAAAATTATTCGAACACCTGACAGATCTGAAATATAGTTTTTTTTTGTTTCCAAAACATGATTACTTTTCATAACAATGGTTGCTTTGAGCACAACAAATATCAGATGAGGTGAGTCGTACTGTTTTTACTTTTAACTTTATTATTTGGTATCTTCACCTTTTGCAGCAATTACAGCAGCACATCTCTCTGGCCTAGTGTCAATATATTTCCTCAGAACTTTATCGGTAATGTTATCTCATAGCCCACGTGGGTTTAATAATCTGTCAGGTGTTCTAATCATTTTGGCCACCACTTTAAGTAATGAAAACAGCATTTCATGAATTTTGACGAGAGGTACCATCAATCAAATAACAGTTTTGTGTGTGTTTGGCAAATTCCATGAAATGCTGTTGTCATAACTTAAATCATGCCTGTGTTTGCCTATATCTAAGACATCGTTTTGGTGGGCTCCAATTAGGGGTGCAATATATATTGACTCTGTACCTTTATCACAATATTTCATTGCATAATATCATAAAGAAAAACTGCATACTTTCTGTTGACTGTGTGGCTTAGTTGCGTTAGATTTAGAGCCCACTTGGAACTGCTAATGATCATGTTTCATTGGCCAGTTGCCCAGTCACGTGCAAGTGTCCATGCAAGTATAAACTGTCTATTTGAGATTATAAAGCTGTGGAATAATAGGCTATTTTTTGTTGTGATTAGTATTACTTTACTGTGATGGCGTTATTTCTTACTGACTGTACAAGACCTTTTGCGTCCAGTGCTCACCGTGTGCAGCCTTTATGAAAATAAGTTTTTATTATAAACTGGACTAATTTACATAATAATTTCTACATTTTAAATGTTTCTCTGTTGTTAACAGATGGTGTGAAAGAAGGCTTTCCAGCTCTTACTACAGTGCGGCCAGATCAAAGGAAAGGTGTGTTGACAACGGACAGTTAAATGACTTTTAAGCTAAATTTGAATTGGTTGATGGGGAAAAAGATCACAATCTAACTAGATGAATCAGCAATGGCCTTTAAATTCAGGAGGGGATATTTATGTAGTAGGATGAATCGCGTGCGATTATTAATGCAATATTTCCCCTCTTGTCAGTGAACTACGGCTCTGTGTAGTAAATGCGCTCCATCTGAAAGCAGCTGATGGCCATTTACTACTAAACAAGGACGAGATTTACTGACGAGATGCGCATTACAATCACATGTGATTAATTGTGCAGCACTAGTATGTAGTGTATTACAGTCTGTTGTGAATTAATGAACAGAACTTATCTGCAGTGTGGAAACTGTTGTACATGGTGGTTCTTGCACTCTATGGGAAAGTACGGATTTGATTTAAGGAGTGTATATAAAAAAAAATGCAGACTATTACTCCCATTCCATTTTCTAAAATGTATTATTCAGAAATTCTGAATGCCCACACAATGTGACAGGGAGACAGGATTTTTACCCTGTGAAGAGGGTTGCCAAATCCAGAGTTATTAAGGTTAAATGTAATACAACTCAAACAATACACAGGTTATATAATGTTCCAGTTGAAAAGGGATGATATAGTTTTTTTTTGTTTTGTTATTGATGTAATGGTCTTAAACTTATTGGTAAACACAGTAAATATTTGAAACTAAAAAAGTCCCACTATTTTTTAGGGCCAGAAATGGAAGCAGGTGGAGTGGGAGCCGTGCAAACTTTGGTATGTACAACGTCTCAGTCATGCCAATGAGAAGTGGCATGTTCACTGTTAATTTTAATCTGTTGTCAGTATATCTAATTGCCACTAACACCTACTGTCCACAATTAACATGCAAAACAATTTAGGCAAATAATGAAATTAAGGTAGTATGCCCAAACTAAATGGCCTGCGTGAAGTCATAGTTCTGAGGATTTGTCAACCCATTAAACTCCTTGTAGAAGATAAGGTCGAGACAAAATTTAAGATTTTGGCATCATTGCAAAATGAGCTTTCCTTGTCTCTAGGTATTTATATAGATTTACCTTGCTCATGTGCTTTTCTTTAAAGTCTCATTCTAGTCAAGAATTGTATCAGTTAAAATGCATCTTTGAACATCATAATAAAAAAAATAATATAATATAATAATATAAAAAAAGTTCTGCTTGTCACATTGTATGCGAAGATCTATGATTATGCTAATCTACTCAGTTGCACAGCTAAAACATCTGTATGTAGCATCTACTTACATGTATATGGTCTAAGACCAGTGGTCACCAATCCTGGTCCTGAAGGGACGGTGTCTCTGCAGATTTTAGCTCCAACCCTAATCAAACACACCTGAAGGACCAGGATTGGTGACCACTGTCTAGACGCATAACTGCTGAGCTTAGACTATATATACACATACATACATACATACATACATACTACTGATGCACGCGTTCAACTGTGTTGATGTGATTGGTTATATTATGTTTGTGACGTTGGAAACACAGGTGATTTTAAACTACTTTTAAACCTACTGTGATTTAATAAAACCCCACCAAAACACAGCTTTAGGAAAACAGCTGAAGTTTTAATGTGTGTCTTAAAGGAAAACACCACCATTTTCAATATTTACTATGTAATTTAGACAAATGAATACATATCATTTTTCAATGCGTGCACTTAATCTTTGTACAGTGCTTCTTGAATGCTTTAGCATTTAGCCTAGCGCCATTCATTCCTTAGGATCCAAACAGGGATGAATTTAGAAGCCACCAAACACTTCCATGTTTTCCATATTTAAAGACTCTTACATGAGTAGTTACACGAGTAAGTATGGTGGCACAAAACCAAACATGGAAAGTGTGGAAACCATGGAAGTGTTTGGTGGCTCCTAAATTGAACCCTGTTTGGATCCTAAGGAATGAATGGGGCTAGGCTAAATGCTAACACATTCAAGAAGCATTGTACAAAGATTAAGTGCACGCGTTGAAAAAAGATGTGTATGTATTCATCTAAGTTGAGGTAAGAACATAGTAAATATTGAAAAACTGTGGTGTTCTCCTTTAATGTGTCTACAGTTTATTTGCCCAACCAAACATGTAATTGCATTTTTTCTTTTTGTGTTACAGATAAAAGAAGTGGCCATTGGAGTGGGTGGCGGATGGGGACACTTGTTAGTGCTTCGGCATCTTCTTGGGGACCTGATACAATAAGAAGCACTATTATTTCTCTGTGTAACTTGTTTTTCTTTTATGTTTTAAACAAACCATTGTTTCCTGGACCCTTTTATTGCTCCTCCTTTCACTTGCTTTTTTGCTCTTTTTTGGATATTAATTCTGAATACTGTTAAAACTGTTTTGCAACCAAATTATTGTCAATTTAACTGTTTTAATCGATGTTATATCCTACTGTGATGTAATGATGTTAAGTACAGTGAGTCTATTTACTTTACTTTTTTCAATAAACATTGAGGAATTCATTGGTTTCTTTATTTTCACACACACACTATTTATTAAAAAGTCTACTTGGTGAACATTCAAGACAACATAAAATGTATTTGCTCAGAGAATAAAAAACATCCATAGCTGCTGATCCTTGTATTATTTATAGTAAAACTGTTTAGTTTCTAGAAACAAGATATTTTGTTCTGCCTGTCTTGTGTTGTTAAAAACAAATCAATCATCCATTCTAATTGATCACATATTTTACCTACACATTTTATCTATCAAGCAATGGAAATGATGTGGTTTAGAGCACCTTAATTTTTAATGTTGATAGACAACTCTATACAAAGCTTTTTTTACTTGAAGATTGATGGTGGGAAATAAGTAATTGTTTATACATTTAATAATTTTGCAGATGCTTTTGTCCAAAGCGACTTACAAATGAGGTAGCATTAAGAGCAACACAAGAACAACAATACATAAGTGCACCAGAAATAGTCTCAGTATATAAACCAACAATACATAAGGTGTTGAGTAATCACACCATCATTTAAATGTTGCCAAATGCATTGTGAACTTCTGAGCAATAGAAAAGTTTTAAAACATCAGTGTGTCATATAATAACTCTTTAAATTAGATGATGATTCTGAAAATAACCACTTACCCATATGTGCACAGCCCAAAGAGACAGACATAAAATTAAGAGGATGGACCCTGGTGTTCTGCAGTACATTACTTGAAGCTATTGGGATGTGATCAGCCCCCCTCAACTGTTGCTGCTTTGAGGGCCATCTATAATGACACTGTTATGAGGCCCACAGTAGTGTTTGATTCAAATAAGAAAAAAAATCATTAAGGAATTGAATACTATGTCTGACAAATGCGCTGGACCATTTCATGTCTTTGAAATGTGTGATACAAGGGCTGAGTGGGCAGAGTGAAATTGTCATAGGACTAAACCAAATATACAGTTGCTTTGCTTTGATATATTGACATCTGAACTATAAAAATGATGCATATATGTGAGTCTCATCATTCAGAAAAGGAAAGGGACTACAATGATGAGACGAACTGTTTTACAAAGCCCTTGAACTCTTCCATCATGAGGAGTACTGGTGTGATCACTAATAGATAGCATCACAAAATGTGATACAAATTAAATTTCACTTTGCTGTCATGTATAATTTTTAATTCTGACAACACTACTGTGCTTCACTTCTGCATAACCCTAAATGCATACTCATGCTGGTATGCTGTTTTTTTCCAGCAGGGAAATGATGTGTTTTGGTGCTGGTTTGCTGATGACCAGCATAATTCTCATGCTGGGTTGGTGCTGGTGGTCATCGCATACCAGCACCAATCCCATGCAGGTCATACCAGCAAGAACAGCATGCTATATGTTGTGTTTTGGTGCTGGTATGCTGGTGACCAGCTAAACAAGCACCAAACCAGCATGGGAATTATGCTGGTCTATGCTGTTTTTTCCATTAGGGTTTAATATTCCAGACATGAAAAACACTATACAAATAATTTCCCTGTTGCAGTGTATTATAGACTGTTTAATATGTAGTTCTTAGGTTTGCAAACTAGGGTTGTAAATAGACCATTTCAAAAGATGTAAACAGTGGTCCAGAAGCACTTCCTGTTTCAGTTTTTTAACACTAGATAAATGTTGGGATAAATTACAACCAACAGAACATATATAACTGATCAAAAAGTTAAACAAACATCTTAAAGATAATAATATAGCCTATGTGTGAAATAACAGTCACAAACTGAAACAGGAAGTGCCTCTGGACCAGTAGCCTATTGTTTACATCTTTTCAGAAGAACTATAGTATAAAGTGACTTTCTAACAGACATGCTATTGCCAAACAATAAAACATATTGTAAGAATTCAAACGAGTTCATGCTAGTTGCTAAGCTAACAGCCTGACCACAGACACATATAGGCCTAAGTAAGTTAAACGTATTGGGGGACAAAAGATACTGATATTGCTAAGAAATCATTTAAAATGTCATTATTTATAATTGTGTTTCAGATTGAAATTTAGGCACTAAATGTTAGGGGCTGGCTATTTATTTCTATCCATCCATTGCTTATCTGTTTGGTTGGGCTACGCGGTGTATATGCTACACCCTCAAGTCGGACTGGTCACCATCACTGATTTACTAATAGAAACAACACTCCAGAGAAATTTTAGGGTCTCCAATTATCCTATTGTATTCATTTTCTTTGGGTTAAGTTTAGTATGTCTAACTTTTAGGTTTTAATACAGAAAACACAGCAAATAATAAAAATAACTTCATTTACAAAGCATTTTCCCGTGCTGACAAGCATTTAATCAAAGACCAAAAGCATTCACACATACTATATGTAAATATATGTATTGATACTATACATAACTTAAAAGTTAATAATCTTTGAACTGTCTAGTGTTAATACCCTACTATTATCTAGAGCAAAGTTATGCAGCAGTGTAATGAAAAACTTGTATTAATTATAACAACTATGCCATAAATAATACAACACAACTGTATATACTAACTAATTAACAAGTTTTTATTATTTACCCTGTATTAAACTATCATATATTTTTAAGGCATAAATAAATAAAGCAGTTTTACATCTCATTTTCAAAACAGGGAAAAGTAAACAACGCTTTAGCAAACAATTTTGCAGGTACATATATGAAACAGTTTAATAGTTACCTCAAGAAAATGGCATTGTAAAACATTTCCTTTCATTGAAAAGGTAACAACAGTATTAACTCATGCATCAAATATGGGTAGGCTATTGATCAGTCATTTATGTAAAGTATTTCATCTAATGACATACAGTTAGTTCACTCCAAAAGTACCACAATCACTGTGAAAAAAACTTTATACAGTATAAAACTATATAACAATAATAGTAACATATGTAACACAGGCAAAATAGATTTGCACATTTTTCTACAGTAAATGTCATTATGTTGACAAGATGATATGGGCACAGTTTGGTGAAGTAACCATTGCAAGAGAATTGTGGCATTTGCAAGTTGTAGCAACACAGTTGACTGTAGGAGTAGTCTGTGAAACATCGGAGGTGGAGGGGAAACCTAATAGCTAACCTGCTGCTTGTAAACGGAGATATGGATTATCATACAAAAACTTATTTAACAGTAGTTTCCCATCAATCTATGAGGCTAATGTTGCTTACACACTGCAGGAAACGGTTGTCTAAAATAAAAGCACTGTATCAGACATCCATTACATTTCCAAATAGTTTTATGTTTTCCATGAAACACACCTGCAGTTCAGTGTAACACACAGTCTAAATGCATACACCAGTTCAGAGTTCCAAATCCAAAATGTCATCTGAACTCTCATAATCCAGCTCTTCGTGGTCCTCCAGTATCTCCTCAGGCTCATCCTCCAGCAGAGAAACAGCATTTGGTCCTAAAGCAGTGTTCTTCATCCTCTATCCTGGAGAGCCGGTGTCCTGCAGAGCTTAGCTCCAACCTTAATCAAACACACATACCTGTGATTTTCTAGAGATCATGAAGACATTGATTAGCTTTCAGATGTGTTTGATTAAGGTTGGAGCCAAAGTCCGCAGGACACCGGCGCCCCAGGGCCGGGAGCGAAGAACACCGTCCCAAAGCCTGGCTGTAACTTGAGCAAACTTGGAACTTCTTCTCTACATCTGCAAGCCTTTTCTGAAGACGACACAGTAGCCAGCGATGACACTCTTCTCTTATACTGCCTAAAAGGAAAAATTGAAGGGATGCATGAAAATACTTAAAGGTTTTACTTGAGGCTTATTTTGTACATTACTGTATGTTAATACTGCTTTCATTATCAAGGTCCAATTATATTCCTAAAGATTTCACATTAGTATTACTAATTACATTATACTATTAGGAAATAAATGTAAATACCTCCATGTACTCCTTTCTAAACTATATACAACAATTGCCATGCTTTCATTGTGTCTTGATTTTCTTTGTTTCTATTCTATGTAAAGAACTACAGATCATTAAGATCCAACCACAAGAAAACTATAACGTAACACTTCAGGATCTAAAAATGAGTGGGGTTTTATTGTCGTATTTGCTATTCAGTGTGTCTAATCATGTAGATTATCTGTGATTTTTATCACCAAATGACAAAGGAACTTGATTTCAGAATGTGAAACTAACATGTGTCTTGAGACTGTTGTAACCCTTATTTATAGAAACCAATGGCATGCATCATTGCAAGATGGTAATAAAAGTTAGCCTCTTACCACTGTTTTTGCCTGAAGACATTTCTGAAATCATTTTCCTGATGCTCCTAGCCAGGCTTCTGAGATAGGTGCGGTGCAGTGGTGTCTCATCTCCCTCATCACAATGATCTTTGCTTCTTGAAGGTGCACTTTTGACATGTATACATCAAAAAAATCTTCTTGGTGAGGGTGTTGCTGGATTCTGAAGTCACACAAATAACAACATCTTAAACACAATTTTGACTGGTATATTCTGAAAAGCAAGCAAAACAAAAGCAGTGCATGTACAGCCCATAATCTGGTGCAGGGCGCAAAATATTTGATTCAGAACTTTGGCTATGAGAGGTTAAAAAGAAACACTCACACAGTAAAGATTGTCTCCCATTATCTTTATATCTATATAAGAACAACTTCTTTGCTGCTTATGAGCCTTTAAATAATTCTCCTTATATCACATGTGGTGTAAGCCTGCTGAAGACCTAGTTTCAACATCACCCTAATGAAAAATAATGGACTAAATCTTCAGAGTAGCAGTAAAATTAAAATGAATACTGTAATTGTGTCATTCAATAATTTAAAAGTACAGACAAAAAATATTATGTTTGTTCTTTATCTGTTGTTTCTCTCAAAAGCACTTTTGGTGCAAAAGCACATTTGGTGCAATGAGGCACGACGCAAACTGGATGCTCCGCAGGTGTGCATTATTTTCAAATAATTCAAAGGACTGGAGTCAATTATTCCTCTTATACCACAGTTACCACATACATTGCTCTGGTGCCTATTTTTAAGACATTTGACAAGTTAGGTGTGCAGTTATCAGAAATTAATGCATACCCACAGAACATTTCTCAGCCAATCAGAATACAGCATTCAACATACCCCTGGTATAAATGCAATCAACAAAAATGACTATGGGGCGGTTTCCCGGACAGGGATTAGACTAGTCCTAGACTTAAACACTTTTAAGAGCTCTCCAAACTGAAAACAACTTTCACTTACAGATCTTAAAATACATCAGGGCCCTTTGTTTTACTTCAAGATGCACACAGGTAATGTTTTTATTAAGGCATGTTGTTTTAAAACTAGTTATATTTCCTAATTAAACTAAGGCCTAGTCCTGGATTAAGCTAATCCTGGTCCGGGAAACCGCCCCTAAATGTTTTAGATGAGTTATCAACATACCAGTGTGATTATAAAGGCTGGCTTTTCGATGAAGACTAAGAAACATTTGTTCAATTAATTTCTGAAGGTTATGTAGGTCATCACATCTGGTACCTACCAAATACTAAAGCAAAAATAATAATACAAGTAAATGATTATGATGTCTTTTAGGCTGTACATGTCCCAAATCAAATTAATGTCTCAAAGGAGTTTAGAGGGACACAAGTTTATTGTGATTAAAACAGGACATACCTTTACTTAAATATAGGGATGGGCGATATGGCCTAAAATCCATATTGCGTTATACATTGCAGCCTCTTGCGATAGCGATATGTATTGCGATATAATACTTTCAATAGACACATTTCAGAACAGGTTATATAGACCCTTACAAAAGCCAAACTGCTAAAAAGTAAGTAAAAGTAAACTGTTATGGCCAGATTAGTCTTGTTACCTCTCTTAGCTGGAACTTTTGCCTGACACACTCTACAGCATATATATTATTACCATAATGCCAATTTCGCGCGTGGAGCAGCAGTTAACTTATGTAACTTATGGCTTAAATCCAAAAAATAGATGTTGCATCGGTCTTTTTCACGAGTTCCTCTGTTTCACTGACGCTTTCATCCATGTTTATTTGGCTGCAGCTCATGGCTCTTAAGTTCGCGGGTAGATTGTGTCATCAACACGCATTATCGCGATAGTGCAATAGATTTTAAATCTCTATCGTATGCCAATTTTCTATCGTTTATATTGCATATCGTTTATATTGCCCATCCCTACTTAAATACTTATACATAGCAAAGATTCTCAGTTACAAAATTGATTATCACACTGCAATATTGTAAACCAATTTCAATAATGTCCATAAAATACATTACCATCAGTAGCCTTTTGTCTGACATCTTGTACCCACTGATTCACAATGTTCTCAGGACACCCCAGTTCACTGCTCAAATCTTCCCGTCTCTGAGACTCAGCCTTTCTGAAAGAATGCCATAAAAATATGTTTGTCCTTGCAATCTTTAAAAGTGAGAAAAATCTTTGTGTCTATATAACTCAGTCATAATATAAGACCTTGATGTATCTGCTGGATAATGCTGAAGGCCTTCTTGCTTCCATTTGTTCCACCCAATAGCATGGACAGTTAGCATGTCATTCCTGGCTATTAACAAGACATGTATGTGATGAAGGAAGAAAGGTCCCATTAATGCTTGTCGTATTTCAATTAATCCAGAAACTGACAATTGAGTTTAAAATTTAAGAGAGAACTACATGCCAATTTTTTATGTACTTTGAACAGTTACAGCTTACTCTTATGCAATATCTCAAAGTACTAGACAGAAAGAATAAAAAAGTGAAAAAATAAAGACAGGTTTCCTAAAATATTATAAATAGGCATCAATTAGATACTTGGTTGTGAGGCCACAACGAGACAGGTAGCTGTTGACCATTTTGACCCCCTCAACTGCAGTTGTACCAGCACCTTCCTGATTTTTGCCAGATTATCTAACAAATGTGTGACACCTATATTACAACCATAAACAGTTACAGTGTATTAATAAGTAATACAAATACAGTTTCAAATGGTACGATAAAGAATATGCATTACCTGACACTTGGTTGAATGAGCCTTGGCATGCATGACAGAAAGGAAAGGTCTCATCTGCAGTAAAGGTCTGAGTTCCAACATGGAGACTGATGCCTTCTCAAGGTATGGCCAATACTTGCAAGCAATATCTGTTCAAAAGAACTCTCCGTTTGTGGCTGCTTGAAGCTCCTTCTGCAGGTATAGGTGGATAAGAAAATATTACTCCCCGGCACATTAAGAGCTTTGAGTAGCACTCCGTGTCTGCAAACAACCACCTGAAGGCCCTCTTCATCAAGTTTGCTTACTTTTCTGTTAGTTTCAAATTACATCACACCAACAGGCATCTTTATAATGATTGTAGACAATAAAGGTTTACTTTTAAACTAAAGGTTTTTCAGGATTCATGGAGCATTAAAAAGTTAATCTTCTGCTTTCTCTACTCCAGGTACACAAACTAGTTGAAAGTCAGGGTGACAAATTGATATGTAATAATGAATGACCAAGCTATTAAACTAGCCACTTTGGGTGCCAGCACACATTCCCATATCCAAATGATTATTTTTGTAAAACGCACACCTAACCTGTCAAATGTCTTAAAATACCCAAAGCAATGTTTGTGGTAACTGTGGTATAAGCAGAATAATTGACTCCAGTCCTTTAAATTATTTGAAAATAATGCACACCTGCTGCGTAGCAGCCCACTGTCAAATATTCCTTACGTATTATATAAGCTCACAACAGCTGGGATACATTAACTACTTAATAAAGCAAAAATTACACATTTCAAATGATGGATTTAAATCAAAAAGTTTCTTTTTCCTTAAAACTACAAGAGTAAAAGAACTTACTCTTTTGACAGACGGAATCTGTAGGTTTTTCTGTTGCCATCTGCACAAAGAGCGAGCATTGTTGGGTGTACATGCCGGGCAGGTGAAGTGCTCTACACTGGATGTTTGCATGATCACAAGTGCAGAAATGTGGAGGTCTCACTGTAGACAATAAACAGACTGAAAACAGAAGTTCAATAATTTGTTAGAAAGCATTAACAATGGGCACAGTAATATAGCTTAGAAAAAATGAGGCTGACAAATCACAAATAATCTGGTAGAACATGGATACCTGTAGCTGAAGCTTTGTATCTCTTCACTTTTGCTGCTTTTTAGTAGTGGACCTCCTTCAGCATTTTCTCCACCTATCTGACATTAAATGTACTCCCTTTAATGGCTGTTGCTTTGCCCTTGGGTTCCTCTGCCTTGCATAAAAGAAAGTGTGCCTTGTATGGTAATACTGAAATACAGCCAACTCTTGAGCAGTTAGTGAGTGACCCTTTTACTGTTTGTACACAATGATGACGTGGCAACGTATGCGCATGCAGTTTGGCAACGGAAGCATGGCAAGAATCAGCAGTGAAGCAACACAGACAGAGAAAGTTAGTTTAAAAAGTTGACTTATCTTCTACACAGTTACCAGATCCGTGTACTATAGTGGAGTGGATAGAAGACGTTAGAAGATGGCCAAATACTAAACGTATATTATATTAGTGCAACCAAATGCCACAACCAGACGTTTTGATGTGGGGAAATCGTTTTAATAAACTTTCTGAGTTGCTTACACGTTAGAACCACTGGGAAATAACATCACTTCCGTTGCCAAAATGCGCACGCAGGCTATTTGATCACGTGGGCTGTAAAAGGGTCTATTGAAGTGGCTCTTAAAAGAGCCGTTGGTTATCTAAGAAAAAGTATAAACTGTGGGTGATGTTAACAGGGAAGGGTGGTGGGTACTGACCGGACCTGAGAAAAGAAAACAAAAACATGATTAATTCTCTTACAGCAAAGTCTCCTAGGTTTGTCATATTATATATGCAGAACTGTAAAAAAAAGGTAACAGTTATGCTACCTATAAATAAAGCATAAACTGCATAAATGAACAGTTGATCTGACTTCAGAGAAATAAATGAAATAATTATCTTGGTACTTGAAGCTTGGTTAGATATGGTTACTGTAGTCAAACTTTTACACACTTTCTTCTGACAGATTTATTAACAACAATTACAGAACATAACACAATCAATTTTAATCCCTTCTAACGCTCAATTGACATAGATGTAACTGCACAAACTAGCCTTATTATATAAATAATATTAAATAATTAAATAAATCTATTCTGCTCACCAAGGCTGCATTTATTTGATATAAAAACACTTATAATGTGAAATATTATTGTAATGTGAATGTAATAATGTGAAATATTATTGTAATCTGAATGTAAGTGCTGCTGACGGTGTCAGCAGCGATCGCTCTCTGTGATCGATTGGTTCCGCCTTGTATGTTTAGATGAGCAGATTTACAATGAACACAATTATTTACTTAAATCGGTTATTTTTTCATTTAGAGCTTATTTCACGAACTGCATTCCGCGCGAAATTAATAAAACTATTGGTTTAAAAACGCTAGAACAACTGTTTAGCAACATAATATAATGCAGTCACTGCAGCTTTCTGTGATTAATACATTAGCTGATTATCAAACAGTCATCCAATAATGTTTCTGACCTTAGTAACGTAAAAACCACTATAGATAACTCCATAGTTCACACACGCAAATTAAATGTTATGCTGCACCAACTTTAGGATTTCTTAAATGACCGCACCTGAACAAACAATTATGTCCTAAATATGAGCCAATTGGATTCTGACCAAACGCGTGCACTGACTTGTCTGTTGCCTTAGCGGTGATATTATATTGCTAACGTTGCAACAACGACTTAACATAAACACAGGATTTACTCAATTTTAGTAACATTAATCACCAAATTTCCAAGAAAGCCTTACCCAAGGAGCTCCAGAGAACGCATATAACAGCGTCGCTTCTCTTGTTGAAGTTTTTTGCAAAAAGAAAATATAGCCCCCAAATGGTTATCATCCTCATAAATGCGTGTCATTTTCACGCCTTGAGGAGGCAAAGCGTGACATTGACACGCATCCTCTAGTGGACCAGCGTGTCTATTACACGCTTTAGCGTGATACTGGGTTGCTATAATGACACTGTTATGAGGCCCACAGTAGTGTTTGATTCAAATAAGAAAAAAAATCATTAAGGAATTGAATACTATGTCTGACAAATGCGCTGGACCATTTCATGTCTTTGAAATGTGTGATACAAGGGCTGAGTGGGCAGAGTGAAATTGTCATAGGACTAAACCAAATATACAGTTGCTTTGCTTTGATATATTGACATCTGAACTATAAAAATGATGCATATATGTGAGTCTCATCATTCAGAAAAGGAAAGGGACTACAATGATGAGACGAACTGTTTTACAAAGCCCTTGAACTCTTCCATCATGAGGAGTACTGGTGTGATCACTAATAGATAGCATCACAAAATGTGATACAAATTAAATTTCACTTTGCTGTCATGTATAATTTTTAATTCTGACAACACTACTGTGCTTCACTTCTGCATAACCCTAAATGCATACTCATGCTGGTATGCTGTTTTTTTCCAGCAGGGAAATGATGTGTTTTGGTGCTGGTTTGCTGATGACCAGCATAATTCTCATGCTGGGTTGGTGCTGGTGGTCATCGCATACCAGCACCAATCCCATGCAGGTCATACCAGCAAGAACAGCATGCTATATGTTGTGTTTTGGTGCTGGTATGCTGGTGACCAGCTAAACAAGCACCAAACCAGCATGGGAATTATGCTGGTCTATGCTGTTTTTTCCATTAGGGTTTAATATTCCAGACATGAAAAACACTATACAAATAATTTCCCTGTTGCAGTGTATTATAGACTGTTTAATATGTAGTTCTTAGGTTTGCAAACTAGGGTTGTAAATAGACCATTTCAAAAGATGTAAACAGTGGTCCAGAAGCACTTCCTGTTTCAGTTTTTTAACACTAGATAAATGTTGGGATAAATTACAACCAACAGAACATATATAACTGATCAAAAAGTTAAACAAACATCTTAAAGATAATAATATAGCCTATGTGTGAAATAACAGTCACAAACTGAAACAGGAAGTGCCTCTGGACCAGTAGCCTATTGTTTACATCTTTTCAGAAGAACTATAGTATAAAGTGACTTTCTAACAGACATGCTATTGCCAAACAATAAAACATATTGTAAGAATTCAAACGAGTTCATGCTAGTTGCTAAGCTAACAGCCTGACCACAGACACATATAGGCCTAAGTAAGTTAAACGTATTGGGGGACAAAAGATACTGATATTGCTAAGAAATCATTTAAAATGTCATTATTTATAATTGTGTTTCAGATTGAAATTTAGGCACTAAATGTTAGGGGCTGGCTATTTATTTCTATCCATCCATTGCTTATCTGTTTGGTTGGGCTACGCGGTGTATATGCTACACCCTCAAGTCGGACTGGTCACCATCACTGATTTACTAATAGAAACAACACTCCAGAGAAATTTTAGGGTCTCCAATTATCCTATTGTATTCATTTTCTTTGGGTTAAGTTTAGTATGTCTAACTTTTAGGTTTTAATACAGAAAACACAGCAAATAATAAAAATAACTTCATTTACAAAGCATTTTCCCGTGCTGACAAGCATTTAATCAAAGACCAAAAGCATTCACACATACTATATGTAAATATATGTATTGATACTATACATAACTTAAAAGTTAATAATCTTTGAACTGTCTAGTGTTAATACCCTACTATTATCTAGAGCAAAGTTATGCAGCAGTGTAATGAAAAACTTGTATTAATTATAACAACTATGCCATAAATAATACAACACAACTGTATATACTAACTAATTAACAAGTTTTTATTATTTACCCTGTATTAAACTATCATATATTTTTAAGGCATAAATAAATAAAGCAGTTTTACATCTCATTTTCAAAACAGGGAAAAGTAAACAACGCTTTAGCAAACAATTTTGCAGGAACATATATGAAACAGTTTAATAGTTACCTCAAGAAAATGGCATTGTAAAACATTTCCTTTCATTGAAAAGGTAACAACAGTATTAACTCATGCATCAAATATGGGTAGGCTATTGATCAGTCATTTATGTAAAGTATTTCATCTAATGACATACAGTTAGTTCACTCCAAAAGTACCACAATCACTGTGAAAAAAACTTTATACAGTATAAAACTATATAACAATAATAGTAACATATGTAACACAGGCAAAATAGATTTGCACATTTTTCTACAGTAAATGTCATTATGTTGACAAGATGATATGGGCACAGTTTGGTGAAGTAACCATTGCAAGAGAATTGTGGCATTTGCAAGTTGTAGCAACACAGTTGACTGTAGGAGTAGTCTGTGAAACATCGGAGGTGGAGGGGAAACCTAATAGCTAACCTGCTGCTTGTAAACGGAGATATGGATTATCATACAAAAACTTATTTAACAGTAGTTTCCCATCAATCTATGAGGCTAATGTTGCTTACACACTGCAGGAAACGGTTGTCTAAAATAAAAGCACTGTATCAGACATCCATTACATTTCCAAATAGTTTTATGTTTTCCATGAAACACACCTGCAGTTCAGTGTAACACACAGTCTAAATGCATACACCAGTTCAGAGTTCCAAATCCAAAATGTCATCTGAACTCTCATAATCCAGCTCTTTGTGGTCCTCCAGTATCTCCTCAGGCTCATCCTCCAGCAGAGAACCAGCAGTTGGTCCTAAAGCAGTGTTCTTCATCCTCTATCCTGGAGAGCCGGTGTCCTGCAGAGCTTAGCTCCAACCTTAATCAAACACACATACCTGTGATTTTCTAGAGATCATGAAGACATTGATTAGCTTTCAGATGTGTTTGATTAAGGTTGGAGCTAAAGTCTGCAGGACACCGGCCCCCCAGGGTTGGGAGCGAAGAACACCGTCCCAAAGCCTGGCTGTAACTTGAGCAAACTTGGAACTTCTTCTCTACATCTGCAAGCCTTTTCTGAAGACGACACAGTAGCCAGCGATGACACTCTTCTCTTATACTGCCTAAAAGGAAAAATTGAAGGGATGCATGAAAATACTTAAAGGTTTTACTTGAGGCTTATTTTGTACATTACTGTATGTTAATACTGCTTTCATTATCAAGGTCCAATTATATTCCTAAAGATTTCACATTAGTATTACTAATTACATTATACTATTAGGAAATAAATGTAAATACCTCCATGTACTCCTTTCTAAACTATATACAACAATTGCCATGCTTTCATTGTGTCTTGATTTTCTTTGTTTCTATTCTATGTAAAGAACTACAGATCATTAAGATCCAACCACAAGAAAACTATAACGTAACACTTCAGGATCTAAAAATGAGTGGGGTTTTATTGTCGTATTTGCTATTCAGTGTGTCTAATCATGTAGATTATCTGTGATTTTTATCACCAAATGACAAAGGAACTTGATTTCAGAATGTGAAACTAACATGTGTCTTGAGACTGTTGTAACCCTTATTTATAGAAACCAATGGCATGCATCATTGCAAGATGGTAATAAAAGTTAGCCTCTTACCACTGTTTTTGCCTGAAGACATTTCTGAAATCATTTTCCTGATGCTCCTAGCCAGGCTTCTGAGATAGGTGCGGTGCAGTGGTGTCTCATCTCCCTCATCACAATGATCTTTGCTTCTTGAAGGTGCACTTTTGACATGTATACATCAAAAAAATCTTCTTGGTGAGGGTGTTGCTGGATTCTGAAGTCACACAAATAACAACATCTTAAACACAATTTTGACTGGTATATTCTGAAAAGCAAGCAAAACAAAAGCAGTGCATGTACAGCCCATAATCTGGTGCAGGGCGCAAAATATTTGATTCAGAACTTTGGCTATGAGAGGTTAAAAAGAAACACTCACACAGTAAAGATTGTCTCCCATTATCTTTATATCTATATAAGAACAACTTCTTTGCTGCTTATGAGCCTTTAAATAATTCTCCTTATATCACATGTGGTGTAAGCCTGCTGAAGACCTAGTTTCAACATCACCCTAATGAAAAATAATGGACTAAATCTTCAGAGTAGCAGTAAAATTAAAATGAATACTGTAATTGTGTCATTCAATAATTTAAAAGTACAGACAAAAAATATTATGTTTGTTCTTTATCTGTTGTTTCTCTCAAAAGCACTTTTGGTGCAAAAGCACATTTGGTGCAATGAGGCACGACGCAAACTGGATGCTCCGCAGGTGTGCATTATTTTCAAATAATTCAAAGGACTGGAGTCAATTATTCCTCTTATACCACAGTTACCACATACATTGCTCTGGTGCCTATTTTTAAGACATTTGACAAGTTAGGTGTGCAGTTATCAGAAATTAATGCATACCCACAGAACATTTCTCAGCCAATCAGAATACAGCATTCAACATACCCCTGGTATAAATGCAATCAACAAAAATGACTATGGGGCGGTTTCCCGGACAGGGATTAGACTAGTCCTAGACTTAAACACTTTTAAGAGCTCTCCAAACTGAAAACAACTTTCACTTACAGATCTTAAAATACATCAGGGCCCTTTGTTTTACTTCAAGATGCACACAGGTAATGTTTTTAGTAAGGCATGTTGTTTTAAAACTAGTTATATTTCCTAATTAAACTAAGGCCTAGTCCTGGATTAAGCTAATCCTGGTCCGGGAAACCGCCCCTAAATGTTTTAGATGAGTTATCAACATACCAGTGTGATTATAAAGGCTGGCTTTTCGATGAAGACTAAGAAACATTTGTTCAATTAATTTCTGAAGGTTATGTAGGTCATCACATCTGGTACCTACCAAATACTAAAGCAAAAATAATAATACAAGTAAATGATTATGATGTCTTTTAGGCTGTACATGTCCCAAATCAAATTAATGTCTCAAAGGAGTTTAGAGGGACACAAGTTTATTGTGATTAAAACAGGACATACCTTTACTTAAATATAGGGATGGGCGATATGGCCTAAAATCCATATTGCGTTATACATTGCAGCCTCTTGCGATAGCGATATGTATTGCGATATAATACTTTCAATAGACACATTTCAGAACAGGTTATATAGACCCTTACAAAAGCCAAACTGCTAAAAAGTAAGTAAAAGTAAACTGTTATGGCCAGATTAGTCTTGTTACCTCTCTTAGCTGGAACTTTTGCCTGACACACTCTACAGCATATATATTATTACCATAATGCCAATTTCGCGCGTGGAGCAGCAGTTAACTTATGTAACTTATGGCTTAAATCCAAAAAATAGATGTTGCATCGGTCTTTTTCACGAGTTCCTCTGTTTCACTGACGCTTTCATCCATGTTTATTCGGCTGCAGCTCGTGGCTCTTAAGTTCGCGGGTAGATTGTGTCATCAACACGCATTATCGCGATAGTGCAATAGATTTTAAATCTCTATCGTATGCCAATTTTCTATCGTTTATATTGCATATCGTTTATATTGCCCATCCCTACTTAAATACTTATACATAGCAAAGATTCTCAGTTACAAAATTGATTATCACACTGCAATATTGTAAACCAATTTCAATAATGTCCATAAAATACATTACCATCAGTAGCCTTTTGTCTGACATCTTGTACCCACTGATTCACAATGTTCTCAGGACACCCCAGTTCACTGCTCAAATCTTCCCGTCTCTGAGACTCAGCCTTTCTGAAAGAATGCCATAAAAATATGTTTGTCCTTGCAATCTTTAAAAGTGAGAAAAATCTTTGTGTCTATATAACTCAGTCATAATATAAGACCTTGACGTATCTGCTGGATAATGCTGAAGGCCTTCTTGCTTCCATTTGTTCCACCCAATAGCATGGACAGTTAGCATGTCATTCCTGGCTATTAACAAGACATGTATGTGATGAAGGAAGAAAGGTCCCATTAATGCTTGTCGTATTTCAATTAATCCAGAAACTGACAATTGAGTTTAAAATTTAAGAGAGAACTACATGCCAATTTTTTATGTACTTTGAACAGTTACAGCTTACTCTTATGCAATATCTCAAAGTACTAGACAGAAAGAATAAAAAAGTGAAAAAATAAAGACAGGTTTCCTAAAATATTATAAATAGGCATCAATTAGATACTTGGTTGTGAGGCCACAACGAGACAGGTAGCTGTTGACCATTTTGACCCCCTCAACTGCAGTTGTACCAGCACCTTCCTGATTTTTGCCAGATTATCTAACAAATGTGTGACACCTATATTACAACCATAAACAGTTACAGTGTATTAATAAGTAATACAAATACAGTTTCAAATGGTACGATAAAGAATATGCATTACCTGACACTTGGTTGAATGAGCCTTGGCATGCATGACAGAAAGGAAAGGTCTCATCTGCAGTAAAGGTCTGAGTTCCAACATGGAGACTGACGCCTTCTCAAGGTATGGCCAATACTTGCAAGCAATATCTGTTCAAAAGAACTCTCCGTTTGTGGCTGCTTGAAGCTCCTTCTGCAGGTATAGGTGGATAAGAAAATATTACTCCCCGGCACATTAAGAGCTTTGAGTAGCACTCCGTGTCTGCAAACAACCACCTGAAGGCCCTCTTCATCAAGTTTGCTTACTTTTCTGTTAGTTTCAAATTACATCACACCAACAGGCATCTTTATAATGATTGTAGACAATAAAGGTTTACTTTTAAACTAAAGGTTTTTCAGGATTCATGGAGCATTAAAAAGTTAATCTTCTGCTTTCTCTACTCCAGGTACACAAACTAGTTGAAAGTCAGGGTGACAAATTGATATGTAATAATGAATGACCAAGCTATTAAACTAGCCACTTTGGGTGCCAGCACACATTCCCATATCCAAATGATTATTTTTGTAAAACGCACACCTAACCTGTCAAATGTCTTAAAATACCCAAAGCAATGTTTGTGGTAACTGTGGTATAAGCAGAATAATTGACTCCAGTCCTTTAAATTATTTGAAAATAATGCACACCTGCTGCGTAGCAGCCCACTGTCAAATATTCCTTACGTATTATATAAGCTCACAACAGCTGGGATACATTAACTACTTAATAAAGCAAAAATTACACATTTCAAATGATGGATTTAAATCAAAAAGTTTCTTTTTCCTTAAAACTACAAGAGTAAAAGAACTTACTCTTTTGACAGACGGAATCTGTAGGTTTTTCTGTTGCCATCTGCACAAAGAGCGAGCATTGTTGGGTGTACATGCCGGGCAGGTGAAGTGCTCTACACTGGATGTTTGCATGATCACAAGTGCAGAAATGTGGAGGTCTCACTGTAGACAATAAACAGACTGAAAACAGAAGTTCAATAATTTGTTAGAAAGCATTAACAATGGGCACAGTAATATAGCTTAGAAAAAATGAGGCTGACAAATCACAAATAATCTGGTAGAACATGGATACCTGTAGCTGAAGCTTTGTATCTCTTCACTTTTGCTGCTTTTTAGTAGTGGACCTCCTTCAGCATTTTCTCCACCTATCTGACATTAAATGTACTCCCTTTAATGGCTGTTGCTTTGCCCTTGGGTTCCTCTGCCTTGCATAAAAGAAAGTGTGCCTTGTATGGTAATACTGAAATACAGCCAACTCTTGAGCAGTTAGTGAGTGACCCTTTTACTGTTTGTACACAATGATGACGTGGCAACGTATGCGCACGCAGTTTGGCAACGGAAGCATGGCAAGAATCAGCAGTGAAGCAACACAGACAGAGAAAGTTAGTTTAAAAAGTTGACTTATCTTCTACACAGTTACCAGATCCGTGTACTATAGTGGAGTGGATAGAAGACGTTAGAAGATGGCCAAATACTAAACGTATATTATATTAGTGCAACCAAATGCTACAACCAGACGTTTTGATGTGGGGAAATCGTTTTAATAAACTTTCTGAGTTGCTTACACGTTAGAACCACTGGGAAATAACATCACTTCCGTTGCCAAAATGCGCACGCAGGCTATTTGATCACGTGGGCTGTAAAAGGGTCTATTGAAGTGGCTCTTAAAAGAGCCGTTGGTTATCTAAGAAAAAGTATAAACTGTGGGTGATGTTAACAGGGAAGGGTGGTGGGTACTGACCGGACCTGAGAAAAGAAAACAAAAACATGATTAATTCTCTTACAGCAAAGTCTCCTAGGTTTGTCATATTATATATGCAGAACTGTAAAAAAAAGGTAACAGTTATGCTACCTATAAATAAAGCATAAACTGCATAAATGAACAGTTGATCTGACTTCAGAGAAATAAATGAAATAATTATCTTGGTACTTGAAGCTTGGTTAGATATGGTTACTGTAGTCAAACTTTTACACACTTTCTTCTGACAGATTTATTAACAACAATTACAGAACATAACACAATCAATTTTAATCCCTTCTAACGCTCAATTGACATAGATGTAACTGCACAAACTAGCCTTATTATATAAATAATATTAAATAATTAAATAAATCTATTCTGCTCACCAAGGCTGCATTTATTTGATATAAAAACACTTATAATGTGAAATATTATTGTAATGTGAATGTAATAATGTGAAATATTATTGTAATCTGAATGTAAGTGCTGCTGACGGTGTCAGCAGCGATCGCTCTCTGTGATCGATTGGTTCCGCCTTGTATGTTTAGATGAGCAGATTTACAATGAACACAATTATTTACTTAAATCGGTTATTTTTTCATTTAGAGCTTATTTCACGAACTGCATTCCGCGCGAAATTAATAAAACTACTGGTTTAAAAACGCTAGAACAACTGTTTAGCAACATAATATAATGCAGTCACTGCAGCTTTCTGTGATTAATACATTAGCTGATTATCAAACAGTCATCCAATAATGTTTCTGACCTTAGTAACGTAAAAACCACTATAGATAACTCCATAGTTCACACACGCAAATTAAATGTTATGCTGCACCAACTTTAGGATTTCTTAAATGACCGCACCTGAACAAACAATTATGTCCTAAATATGAGCCAATTGGATTCTGACCAAACGCGTGCACTGACTTGTCTGTTGCCTTAGCGGTGATATTATATTGCTAACGTTGCAACAACGACTTAACATAAACACAGGATTTACTCAATTTTAGTAACATTAATCACCAAATTTCCAAGAAAGCCTTACCCATTGAGCTCCAGAGAAACCATATAACTGCGTCGCTTCTCTTGTTTAAGTTGTTGGCAATAAGAAATGATCGCCCCCTATTGGTTATCATCCTCATAAATGCGTGTCATTTTCACGCCTTGAGGAGGCAAAGCGTGACATTGACACGCATCCTCTAGTGGACCAGCGTGTCTATTACACGCTTTAGCGTGATACTGGGTTGCATAACCTCAAAATGGTCTGTTTTAACACAAATCTGATAAAGTTCCTTTTTCCCAGCCTCCTGAAAAAGAAGTTCATGTAACCTTTTAAAAGACAGCAGTTTCCCTTCACAGTCATCCTCCGAAAAAACCTTAGGCGACACAAATAGTGTAGGGAAAGCACATTTGTCAGGACCTCCAGCCAGAAAAGAGTTAACAAAACCGAAGAGTGGTGAGGGAAGGGCTTCTTTCAACCCTCCTATAGTCCGCTCTATCACCCTAACTGATCTGAAACCAGACTGATTACAGATGTCCATCACTGACCTCCATGTTTTAGAGGAAAAGTCAATTAAATGAGAAACCTTAGTTAACCCATTTTCCATAAAAGTTCTAACAATGGCATTAGACGTACAAGAAGTTTCACCTAAAAAAGAATTATAAAACAGAGGCTCCTCAAGGCCATAATGGTCTTTTTCATTCCTAAGCAGTTTAAAAACTGTCCAGGACCTTAAAACAGAACCATAAAATTTTGCATCAGCTAAAAAACTTTTGTCATAAGAAGACATTAAGAACAGCTGCCTATCAAGACCGAATCCACCAAAAGCTCTAAGCAAAGCAAGGCCAAAGGATACCCATGGCCTAGCTTCCATGGGGTAAAGCAAGCTTTGAGCAGTTCTTAACCTCAAGGCCTTAACCCTTGCTGCTAAATCAATTAACCCCTGACCTCCTTCAATTACTGGCAAATAAAGAAATGCAGGGGGGAGCCAGTGATAACCATCCCAAAAAAAGTTAACAAAAACCTTCTGCAGGCGTTGAATCAAATCTTTTGGTGGGTCAAGCACATTCAAGCGATGCCACATCATGGAAGCTGCTAAATTGTTGACAATGAGGACTCTTCCCCTGTATGACAATTGAGGTAGAATCCATCTCCATTTTTGTAGGCGACCAGAAACTTTTTCAAAAACACCCTCCCAATTTTTCTGCATATAATGATCAGTTCCAAGAAAAACTCCCAGCACTTTAAAACCTTCCAAACTCCAGAGAGAGAGAGAGAGAGAGAGAGAGAGAGAGAGAGAGAGAGACATTTCCAGCTGTTTATTTTCATTTCATCTTATCAAAGTCACATGCAGATAAATAGCATTTACAAAATGGTCTTCTGCAAAAGACAGCAAAACTGAGAATAGACATACAGTATCAAGACATGACATTTAGTTCTTCATGCTTTCAATAAAGAATTCATTGCACGCCACTGTGAGAGCAGCGACCAATACAACAAACTCCTGAAAGTCCACCTCTCCATCTCGATTTTCATCCAAATCAGACATAATCTTCTCCACAACCATAGGGTCTTTACTCGCCGATAAAAAGTCATTGAGTTCACCCTGAAGCAAGCTTTAGAGAGAGAGAGAGAGAGAGAGAAAGAGAGAGTAGGTGAGAAATCTTCTAATTAAGTCAAAATTGTTATTCTATTCTTTGTAGCGTCATAGTTACTGGTATACATTAAACATATTTTGCCTATTTTTGGATAAGAGAAGCTAAAGTGTCATTGTCAAAAATTGTTATGTTAGTTTCAAAATGATACAGAGAACACTTAGATTAAAAAATAGTACATAAAGCTGCCATAAAGGACCATGTTTTGAAGCCCCTAGATTTGGGCTAAGCCCCTAATGTCTACAATGTCCGGCTCCGCCCCTGTGCCCAAGAGACACAATAATAATCTTTTGTATTTTAATCCTTAAATTTTTATGTTATTGAAAGGGTTGTGTGCTGCTGCGCATCCATGTGTGTGATAAGCAAATGCGCATTGTCGTCCCATATTACTATCGTGCTCATTAAATAACAAAAACAATCTTGCGCCATTGACTTTAGACTTTAGAGCAGGTTTTTGTTGGTCAATGGCGTAGTTTATTTTAGTTGCCTCAAAATCGCAACGCACCAACAATGCGCCTGAACACACCTCGTTTTCAGACCAGAACACCCATGGGCGCAAAATTGGCAAGAATGCATTTGCTCTTTAAACAACGTGGTGCTAAACATGAAAATGATAATTGTGAAGGGTTGAAACTAGCAAAAGACACTTGCGTCGCACATTGCATTGTATAATGGGGTGGTCTTCTTTCTCCACTAACAGATTTTCTGCTTTCACATTCAATCATGTAACTAGGGAATCCACCACGGAGCAAGCGCAACTGTCTTTAAAGGGGATTAGAGACTCTCATTGGTTTATTGCATGTTACGCCGAAAACACACCCAATACTCATTACGATAATGTCACACAGTGACTTTTTGGGGCGGAACTAAAGTTGGTGGAAATTGGTTCCGCCCGGACTGTAAAACGCAAACACCGGCACTTCCGGGAAACTCCGGGAGGAAAATTAGGCTTTATCAGGCACAGGTGTGTGAAGTGAGTGTGGCGATTATGGATTGGACAACGGGGAGAAGAGGAGGAGTATATAAAGAGCCTCAGAAGTTGCCAAAGGCGCAGTTTATTCTAGCCGATCTGGTGAGAGGAGTTAAGGGTCTGGGCGAAGTCAGCGTTGTGAAGGCGGAGGATACTATTGACTGGGTGAAGAAGGAACTAAGGACACTAGTGATTGGGCTGAGTATATCACATTTAAATGACAATCTGTGAAACAACACATGCAAACTAATAACATACTCTGAGTAACAGTAATAGGAATACTTACCGGAAGTATCGCCGAGGGAAACCGCCAGCGATTGCTAACCGATGGTGTGAAGAGTATCCGACAGCTGAAAGGAGACGGAGACAAAGGAAGAGTGTTATCACCGCTTGTGAGTACTTCTGAACATTTGTAAATTACATCATATTGGAGAGTAAACCATCCAGCGAGTATTGTGAGTTTAGCATACAGGTGAACGGCCCCACTGTGGAAAGGAGTGTGGGTGTGCCGGGGGTCATAAGTACAGGAAGACCCAGGGGGTCGCGACGGTCACATTTCGACCCTCCGCTGCAATCAGCGCCCAACGAATCCCAGGACGAGTCCTAGTCAGCCGTGGTTCTGACCCTATTTCACTATTTCACCCTATTTCAGTCACCTGCAAATTACTTACCTTCTGCCTAACGCTAAGAGCCAGCAGAGTGAATCGTACGTTACCTGAAGTAACTGCGTCACCTGTGAATTACTTACCTTTCTGCCTAACGCTAAGAGCCAGCAGATTGAGTTGTACGCTGCCTGAGGGAAAACCAAAGCCCCAGTCATTTACAAAGTGTTGACTTACCTGTGTTTCCATCGCAGATCGAGTGACCTCCCTCCTGCAGTACTTACCTGGCCACCATCCAAGGAAACTGCGGACGATCACAGCAGCCACCTCTCACTTTCCAACCAACGGGCGGAGCCGAGCCCGGCAGGGACACCCCTACGGGACCAACTTGGAGTTGGGCACGTACAAGTGCAGGTATCGATACACCAGCCTTCAGATACTCACCCTCTGTTCTCCTTACCCCAAGAAAGAGGAGAGTGCCCCGGACCGGGCCGATGTAAGCAGAACAAAGGAAACCCAGTGAATAAACTGTTTGTCGTCGCAAAACCAGGAGATAAGCAAAGGAAGGACCCACCTGAGATTTGCCTGCGACAGAGTCCAGGAGACTCGAAACTGTGCCTGCCAGTTGGATTTTAGCATTCCCTTTTCTCCTTCCCCATATTTTAAGTAATTTAAATAAAGTTTTGTTTTAATTATACTTACGCTTTCCGTGTGTCTTGTCATTGGGGTGTTCTTGGGACCTCCTCGAGGTGGAAACTAGGAAGGGGCGTGACTCACGACATCTGTGGTCCGCTCCGACCTGTGACAATAATAGAAAATCTTTTAGACCGTGCACCAGGCAAAAGTGGATTCGGACACGCCTTAAGTGCTCTTGCGCAGTGTGCTTTAGACCTTCCGCTTAGATCTTTAAAAGAGGGCCCAAATGTTTGGGTAGTTACTCTGACAGTTACTCAATCAATGTTTTAAATTTTTATTTACACAGGTTGCAGGTAACATTAACGAGGACCGACAAGGACTGAACTAATGCAGGAGTTTAAAGGCAGAGTCCATGATGTTTGAAAGCCAATGTTGATATTTGAAATCACCTAAACAAACACGCCCCTACCCCAATAGAATCTGGACCTTCTGTTGATAGACCCGCCCCACACATACGCAAACCGGCATTTGATTTGATTTGATTGGCTATAAGTGTGTTTTGGTAGTCGGCCCGTCTCCTTTTCCAACGCGTTTTTCAAACATCGTGGACTCCGCCTTTAAATACACAGAAGAACACAGGTGGAGGTACTAATGACAATGATGTTTACAATTCACAGGTGCTAACAATGAAACAAGGGGGCAAACGAATAGAACAAAGGATATCTGTTACAGCATAGCCTACACATTTCCTGTATTTTTCAGCCCAGTCTCACGGAGTTGCGTATAAATAGCACGAAGTGTAAAAATCGTGCAATACATATGTCAAAATCCACTTTTGCGTGCATATGATACGCCAGTTCTTCCCATTCACTTAAACGGTGCATCTTTTTTTGTCGTTTTATTTATTGGTTTCCCAATTTTTTTGCCTTTTTTTACCATTTTCGCTTGGGTTTAGGGTTAGAAGAACTTTTTGTTATATAAAAATGACATCCTAACCCAAACCTCAACTCTAACCCCAACTCTAAGCGACCATGGCTTAAATATGGACAAAAACATGGAGAAACCTGTATATTAAATAACCTCATTAAGCAAATCTAACATCTAACCCTAAACCCAAGTAAAAATGGTTTAAAAACCTAAAAAAAAATTGAGAAACCAATAAATAAAACGACAAAAAAAGATGCACCGTTTAAGTGAATGGGAAGGACTGGCATATCATATGCACACCAAAGTGGAATTTTGCGTATGTATTGCACGATTTTTACACTTCGTGTTATTTATACGCATCTACGTGAAACTGGGTATTTTTGGTTGTATTTTAATAAAGAGACTGAGAAATAATTATATATGATCACTATACAATTGCAAAAAATAACAAATCTGATGGTAGCAAGGCCTGTTGTTTTGTTTTTAATTTTGTGTACATATTTCCTGTATTTTCTGTTTGTATCTTAAGAGTGAAAAATAAATATGGATGGACATTAAAACTTTGCTAAAACAACAAAGCTGGTGATGGTGGCCTAAGACTTTTGTACTGTACTGTATATACAAATATGCACACACATATGTATACATACATACATACATACATACATACATACATACATACATGGTTGTGTCCCTCACTACCATTAGCTTTAGTGGTTCACCACAAGTTTTACGTCAAAAATGAGCTGGATAAATTTTATGCATTTTTTGTATGCCACATACTTTGAAAGGTTTTGACACATTGTTTTAAAGGAAGTTGTCAGACCACAGACAGTTGTGGTTCCAACACCATCTCTGCAGGTTTTTTTTTTAATATATGTGGTGTGAGATGGATACTTTAAATAGTTCTTTGACCAGTAAAGGTGTGGCTCTGGCTTGCATTTAACTGCTTTCCTCTGATGTGGTGCAGCTTGATGTTTATATCGCATCTTACACACCAGGGCCGGAGTGGGACTCATTTTCAGCCCTGGAGTTTCATGCCTTAGACCGGCCCACTTTAGTTCACGACTGACTATTAAAATGATATCTTTAAACCCTCAGTAGTATAAGTCTGCAGTAGTGCACTGTTCTCTGCAGCCTTGCAATTCACTGTATTTTTCAAATATATAATTTCATATTCCGTGCAAATGCAGTAAACAATTATAATTTTTGCCATAATTATGCAGCCCTACCATAAGACCATATATTACTAAAGTAAACTTATTCAAAAACTAAAGGAAACAAATGTGTTTGTATTTTCCTCTATATTTCTATTTCTAAAAAATGGTGAGTCTTGAAATTAACTGTTGGGTTGATAACGTTTGGAAACCCCTGATATACAATACACAAGCAAGATTTATCAAGTATGCATTGGAAACAAATGGAAAAAATCTGTATCTTTTTTTAGTACTTAGATCATGTCTATTGCTAAATAACGTAGGCCTACATTGTGTTAAAAAAAAGAAAACATCATAGATATACTTTTGAAACTAATGAGTTTTGCATCAAATAGATTTTTGTTCCTCTTGCAATAAACGATGAATAATGACTATTCATAGAGAATTCATCTATGACTTGGATAAAAAAAATACGTTTAGAGGCCAGCCCGTTTGTATTAAGACGCGCTCAAGTTTATTTAAAATATAATAGACGCGCGGCCGGCAAGGGCACTCAAAAGACGCGCTCAAGTTTATTTAAAATATAGACGCGCGGCCGGCAAGCGCACTCAAAAGACGCGCTCAAGTTTATTTAAAATATAATAGACGCGCGGCCGGCAAGGGCACTCAAAAGACGCGCTCAAGTTTATTTAAAATATAGACGCGCGGCCGGCAAGCGCACTCAAAAGACGTGCTCAAGTTTATTTAAAATATAATAGACGTGCGGCCGGCAAGCGCACTCAAAAGACGCGCTCAAGTTTATTTTAAATATAGACGCGCGGCCGGCAAGCGCACTCAATATAGACGCGTCTGAAACAAAACTCGTGTTCAAGTAAGCGCTTTAAAAACCAGAAGACAGCGGCACGTCCTGCGTTTCCCATGCGTTTTAGATGTCAATGCACCCTAATGCAAGAATTCTTCCAATAAGTGGTCGGGACTCGGGACACAATCAACTTGTGCATAAAGCGGCGGGGACATCTCTCACCCGCAAATACGCGTCATCCCGGTGGCATGACAACACCGGCCCTCGTGGCCAAAAAAAACAGACCGGCCCACCGGGAATCCTCCCGGTTCTCCCTATGGCCAATCCGGGCCTGTTACACACTGGAAACAATGATAGAAAACATTTGTGCATTTGTAGAACTTTATAAGCATTACAAATTTGATATGCATTTAAATGATGCATAAAAACTACTTTAACATGAATTGATTAAATTTCATTTGTTGGCCACACATGTTTTACATGTTACTACTGTATGTCACCATGTATTTTGAGTTGTTTTGATGCAGTGCAGTAATGTATGTGAAGTAATATATGTTACACTAAACATGTTTGTAATTTGCATATTCACAAGAATGAGTTCTATTTTACAGTTTTTTACGATTGTTTACACACTAAAATTTAAATTTCCACACAGCAAAACACCCCCACAGATTTGCACAACATTACACACAATGTTTGCTTCACCCTTTTCGCAAAACATTACACACAGTGATTTGTAAAACTCCACACACATTTTCACACCTTATACACAGATAAGGATTGTAAGGTTACTTCCTTGTCATTACAAAGCCCTGGATTGCCAATTACAACACCAATGAATGAATTGGATAGTCACATCCACCAAGTGTGGAAGCACATATGTGCAAATTTGAAAACGCAGCACTCAGTTGTGCTATAAAAGGAAACTTTAATAAAAATGGAAAGACTAGAAGAAGAAGAAAAAGAAGAAAAGAAAGAAATGTAATTGGACACAGGGCAATCACCAATGTGCCAGGGCAGCGAGGGGGCAACATCACCCTTTGCCCTGCTGCCACACAAAATGGGGTCCTCCACCACCATGCAAATATGGGATCCTATAATGCAATCTAGTACTTGCATTTCTTGACAGATTGCACATGATTGTTACAGCCTTAAACCAAGTGGACCAGGGGCCTCATTTATAAAGCGTGCGTACGCACAGATTTGATCGTAAAGTGTGCGTAGGCAAAAATCCACGGCAAAGTCCATATTTATAAAAGCCGTCTTTGACGTGGAGGGGTGCTTGGCGCCGCGTCAGGGTCTGAGCAGACGTACGCACTTTTGCTTGTTTGATTGCTGCGGGTTTTTGGAAATGTGGGCCATTCTTGCTGTTTGAAATTGGGTTTGGGCCTTGACAAGCGCTTTTTTATATGTTTGACATTAATTACGCATCGCAGATCTGAAACTGCTCGGCTGCGTGCACAAGTTCAAGTTCATTTGCGATTTATAGATTTGAAAGGGGTACACGCGTTTTCTGCGCGTACGTTCGGTTTATGAATCACACGTACGCATTTTTTGATAAATGATCGTAAGATCAAATGTAGGATGGATTTACGCAGCATTTTATAAATGAGGCCCCACATGCGGTACATTGTCATTTGGAACATCGGGCTGCTCTGGTCCATAATTGGTTCCATGAGCACCCTGAATTTGAAGTCTTATATCTTCCCCCATACTCCCCCTTCCTGAATCCAGTAAAAGAGGTTTTTTTAGCATGGCGTGGAAGGTATATGACCTGTGGCCCTATTACCGTGTGCCCTTCATTCAGGCCATGGAGAAGGCCTGTGATCATATAGAAGCAGCTTTTGTGCAGGGGTGGATTCGTCACATGAGGCGAGTGTTCCAACGGTGCCTTCCCATTAAAGACATAGCCTATGATGTGGATGAAATCTTATGGGCTGATGCAGCCAGACTGAGAGATGATGAGTAGTTACAGTATACTTGTTGCTTTTACAGAAGTTTTTCTTCTGAGTCAAAGTGTATGTACTTCATGCATTATTTTTTATTTCTCTATAGATGTTATTTGTTTCAATGATTACTGTTGGTTGATTACTGATTATGGTAAGAAATACTGTAAGTATTGAAATAATTACTTGAAATAATCAATCTGCAGCATCAGTGTTGTGCAGTGCTTGGTAAGTTTATAGTAGGCATATTTGGTACTTTCTCCCCATATCTCAAACTAATCATGAAGATTGTTTTTGGTTTGTCACAATTTTTTAAAATCTAAATTATCCCTTACATAACAATGTCTGGACAAAAATTTAGCACATGCTATTTCCTAAAATTATTTTTTTTACAAATGTGTTTTTTATTTATCACAGCAGTGTGAAACTGGCTGCAATAGTGTCTGATCATTGAGGCCTGTGTTGGTTAAATGAAAACTAATAGCATTTTCACAAATACGTGTATATGTTTTGACTGAAGTGTGTATGTTTTGACTGAAATGTGTCATTTTGCAAACAATCTAGGAATTATGCAAATTGAGTGCGGTGTTTGGATAACTGTGATTATATTTTGAAAAAAAGAACCCGGTTTTCAAAATTGCGTGTAAACAATTGAAAAAAACTGTAAATAGTAACACATATCTAAGCTCTCAAATTCATTATATTAAAATTTAAACTTTGAAATGTAGCTTTGCATTAATGTTTAGAGGAAGATATTTTGAGTAATGTTTGTAACCAAACCATTCGTGGACCCCATTGACTTCCATAGTAGGATAAAGAATACTATGTATGTTTGTACGAACGGTTTGGTTACAAACATAACTCAAAAAATCTTCCTTCGTGTTCATTAGAACAGAGACATTTATACGTGTTTGTAACAACATGAGAGTGAGTAAATGATGACAGAATTTTCATTTTTGGGTGAACTATCCCTTTAATGTAAGCAATTGTGAATTATGTCGCTTCTCAGTGTTTCAAAATGTAACATCCATACAACAAGTGCATTTTATTAATTTTCAAATTAAAAAAAATATTAATAATGATGAAAAACTATATTGCTCATTGTTACTTCATGTTAGCTAATGCATTAATTAATGTTAACCAATATAACCTTATTTTAAAGTGTTAACATAAAATGCATAAATCAGCAACAAACAAGCCCTTAATGTACATGTTGTTGTTTCGTTCCCGTCAGCCAATCATCTCCTCTAGGCTCCAAAGCTCTGTCAGTGCCCTGTCCAGGGGCGTCGTAAGTTCATTTTTAGGGGTACTTTAGCATCACATGTGCATCACGTGTTTTGTCAAAATAAGTGCCTGCTGCACACGCGTCAAAATCTTTTATGATGAAAGAGACGCTCACGTTCACAAAATATACGCAAGACACTCCCTGCAGTAAACTCTGATTACACATGAGATTATACGAATATCTGGCAAACGCGAGCATCTCTTTTATCATAAACTCTTTAGACACGTCTGCAGCAGGCACTTATTTTGACAAGACACGTGATGCTGCTACCCAGTCTCATAAAGTTTCGTGATATAGTCACGTATTTTTTTGATTCTTTTTTCGTGCTATTATCACGAAATGTCGTGTTTTTTCGTGATCGTATCACGAATTCCTGTTTTCGTGTGATTATCACGTATTGGTTACTCCACTGTTTTGTCCTATTTTTAAACCATTGTCACTTCGGTTTAGGGTTAGATTTGGTGCTTGCATTAGAATGTCACTTTATATAATGATCTATACTATTTTTTCTGATTTATTTTTTTATATGTCGCCTGGCGTTAGGGTTAGAGTTGGGTTTGGTTAGGGATGTCATTTTATGTAAATCTAACCCTAAACCGAAGCGACAATGGTATGAAAATAGGACAAAACAGTCGAGTAACCAATACGTGATAATCACACGAAAACAGGAATTCGTTATACGATCACGAAAGCACGATAAAAGAATCAAAAAAATACGTGACTATATAACGAAATTTCGTGAGACTGGGCTGGATGCACACAGGTTAACTCGATGCGCCAAAAACATATTTTGAAATAATGAACCACACACATATGTATTGTGATGTCTTCGAAAAAAGAAGTCACCAGCCGCCACTGCTAACATTTGCTATGTTAGCCCCATAAACTGTACGGGAAGTCGTGATTGCTTCAGTCCCCTATAAATTTCATTTGAAAACTACAACAAGGCAGACTTTGGCTCTTTCCCCTATGCGACTTTCAGTACGTTCAGCCCATCTATGCAATACAGTGAAATACTCCAATAAGGTGATGGAGCTAGAGGGGTGTCCGGGGTGTCCAAATTGAATGTACTTTCACTCCCTCAAATAAATATTTTCCTGTTAATTGACATGTTTATTTCGATGTGCGGCAGCACGGCACATGTTAAAAACAAATATTAAGAAAATATTAACATATGTTGCAAATTTTACAGAATGATTTCATCGTAGGCTGGAAGAGGGTGCATAGTATTTGTCTATCTCTGGACTGAATAAAGTTTATGCTTATAGATTGGGCTTTCTTTTCTCTCTGTACTGTTTAACAAAAAAAACCTAAATCGCCCCTGGCCCTATTTACCCTTCTCAGACCGTGCCCATCTGCATGATGTGTGTATATGGGTGATTCTCATGAAACCATTGAAACGCCACAGCACTAATGATTTTAGCTTTAAAATGTGTAATATTTTAACATAGTAACATTAAAAAGCATCAGAATTAACACAATACTGTGTTCTACCTTGCACAATGTGTGATTTCAACATAAGAATTTATCATTGTAAATTTTATCTCATTTTCTGCTGAAATTCTCATTACCGCAATGTGTCCGGCTGTGTGTGAACATGCGTTATGTTGTAATTTAATCAAATTAACACAAAAATATTAAGAAAAAAAATAAATTGATGTTTTGCTAGACTACTTTAGATGACAGAAAAAATATTTACTGAATATTCATGTATAATAATAATGAAGAAAAATTAGGAAAATGATGTGCCCATGCCTGATGTTCTCATCCTCCGCAACACTTTTTGAGAACAGTTTAAGCACACATACAGAATTTTAATAAAGTTTGATTTTGAGTGACCAAGCACATGGACCAGTTACTTCAAGATGGCTACCAGGTAAGATCATTTTTTTACAGTTAATTTGAAATATTGTCTTGTCAAAATGCTTACACGACATTTTGATTATCATTACCGCAACAGATGCTTATTAAATGTCAATTTAATTAATAGAAGCATAATACTTTGATTTTAAATGCATGTGCAGAATCTCCAAATTATGTTCTTTCAGGTTTGTCATGTCATTTTGAAAATATGTCAGGTGTTGATGTTTTCTGACTGTTGCGGTAATGAGATTTTTTAGGACTAATTTTTTAAATTATGTTACAAAAAGTGTTAAATGATAAGTAAAAGTTTTTAAATTAATGTTCCCATTTACTCCAGACTTTGTTTTTCAATGTCTGGTGGGAAAAAAGTAAATTTAAGCAATTTTTACATTTTCATGCATGATGTTTTTAAAACCAAGTTTTCGTGAGAATCACCCATATATATATATATATATATATATATATATATATATATATATATATATATATATATATATATATATATATATATATATATATATATATATATATATATATATATATATATGGATCATGACCTTTTAAAAAAGTGGTCTTTGTGTTCTAAACAATACTCCACTTCAGATGTTTAGTGTATTTAAGAGATTATATTTTTTTATTGTTTTGTTTGTGTTCTGGAAACATATTGCATGTACTGTATATTATAGTCCAGAGCTTTACCATAGTCTTTATCTCTGAACCCAGATTTACACTGGACATCACCCACAGTAAATAAAATGTCATTTAAATCAATCGTTCGTTTTTTGGTAAATACTCTACTTTACCACAAAACACATCTTGACTACTTTACCACAAAACACATCTTCACTTTTAGAAGAGGATTTAATTTACAATTTTTGTGCTGTTCCTTAATAAATTATGGTGGCCCTGAAGTGCAAACCACAACAACAAATTACTAAACAACAACAACAAATTAAAAACACCACAACAAATTAAAAAACACTGCAACAAATTAAAAAAGAACAACAAATTAAAAAAACACTACAACAAATTAAAAACCACTACAGGAAATGAAAAAACACTACAACAAATTAAAAACACAACTACAAATTAAAAAACACTACAACAAATTAAAAGCACAACTACAAATTAAAAAACACTACAACAAAATAAAAAACCATAACAAAATAAAAAACACAACAGCAAGTTAAAAAAACACTACAACAAATTAAAAAACACTACAACAAAATAAAAAACCATAACAAAATAAAAAACACAAAAGCAAGTAAAAAAAAACACTACAACAAATTAAAAAACACTACAACAAAATAAAAAACAACTACAAAATAAAAAACACAACAACAAATTAAAAAACACAACTACGAATTAAAAACACAACTACAAATAAAAAACACAACTACATTAACCTACCGGAAGATGTAGGTACCAGTGGGCAACAGAGACATCGCTGATAGGACGACACTGCAGTTCGGCTTTTGAACCGGAAGTTATTCTTCCTGTAGCGCGTGGTTTGGAGAGGAGGAAGGACAGAAAAATGTTTTGCCTAAACTGCGGAAAAGAACTGGTTGAGCCGCCCCCGAACTTTTGCAGTGGCTGTGGGAAAAGGCTTAAAGAAATATCTACCATCGGAGACACCCAACAGCCTTCGAGTAAGTTAATAAGAATAGTGTAATGCTTACGTTGCTTGTGGATGTAACGTTAGCTTACTACTATCGTTAGCGGTTTCCAGACTGTACCCTTAGCCGGCCCCAGCAGCTGCTACGTTTGGGTCATCTGTAACATTCATGTTTGAAAAAATACGCTACAGGAAGAATAACTTCTGGTTCAAAAGCCGAACTGCAGTATCGTCCAATCAGCGATGTCTCATGTTGCCCACTGGTACCTACCTCTTCCGATAGGTTAATGTAGTTGTGTTTTTTAATTTGTAGTTGTGTTTTTTTTAACTTGCTGTTGTGTTTTTTATTTTGTTATGGTTTTTTATTTTGTTGTAGTGTTTTTTAATTTGTAGTTGTGTTTTTTATTTTGTTGTATGTTTTTTTAACTTGCTGTTGTGTTTTTTATTTTGTTATGTTTTTTTATTTTGTTGTAGTGTTTTTTAATTTGTAGTTGTGTTTTTTATTTTGTTGTAGTGTTTTTTAACTTGCTGTTGTGTTTTTTATTTTGTTATGGTTTTTTATTTTGTTGTAGTGTTTTTTAATTTGTTGTAGTGTTTTTTTAACTTGCTGTTGTGTTTTTTATTTTGTTATGGTTTTTTATTTTGTTGTAGTGTTTTTTAATTTGTTGTAGTGTTTTTTTAACTTGCTATTGTGTTTTTTATTTTGTTATGGTTTTTTATTTTGTTGTAGTGTTTTTTAATTTGTAGTTGTGTTTTTTAGTTTGTTGTAGTGTTTTTTTAACTTGCTGTTGTGTTTTTTATTTTGTTATGTTTTTTTATTTTGTTGTAGTGTTTTTTAATTTGTAGTTGTGTTTTTTATTTTGTTGTAGTGTTTTTTTAACTTGCTGTTGTGTTTTTTATTTTGTTATGGTTTTTTATTTTGTTGTAGTGTTTTTTAATTTGTAGTTGTGTTTTTAATTTGTTGTAGTGTTTTTTTTTAACTTGCTGTTGTGTTTTTTATTTTGTATTTGTTTTTTTATTTTGTTATAGTGTTTTTTAATTTGCTGTAGTGTTTTTTTATTTGTTGTTGTTTTTTAATTTGTTGCAGTGTTTTTTAATTTGTTGCAGTGTTTTTTAATTTGTTGTGGTGGTTTTTAATTTGTTCTAGTGTTTTTTAATTTGCTGTAGTGTTTTTTAATTTGTTGTGGTGTTTTTTAATTTGTTGTTGTTTTTTAATTTGTTGCAGTGTTTTTTAATTTGTTGTGGTGGTTTTTAATTTGTTCTAGTGTTTTTTAATTTGCTGTAGTGTTTTTTAATTTGTTGTGGTGTTTTTTAATTTGTTGTTGTTTTTTAATTTGTTGTTGTTGTTTAGTAATTTGTTGTTGTGGTTTGCACTTCAGGGCCACCGTAATACGTGGACCTTCAATACGTTCAACACTGTTGAGAACATTTTACAGAAAATGCATTAGGTAATCTCTTCGTCAGTGCTAATTTAGTCCCTGAGAGGAGGGTACCAATAATAAAATCGTTCTCAGTTGCTGTGGTAGGAACATTTTAAAAGCGGGTGGTCCCACAAATAGTTTAAAAAAGGTACCTGCTGTGTGAATGGGGCTGTAATCATTGACCGTGGAGATCATTGAGGTAGGACAAATCTGCATTACCCTCAGGTTTTTTTTATTATGTATATATATTTCTTTTTCAGAAATGCTAAGTGGATTGTGTTAAAAGCACTCGAAAATTCTTTGAACAAAATTTACTGTAGATGGCTGCATATGTTTGCCTATCTGCTGCCACCTGCTGGTGCATACCAATAATTACAGTTATTTAACGTCGTTTAGAAACTGTGTTTATTACAATATAATTATTAGATTTTGCCTTAAAACAAGTGTATAATGGGGTTACATTTTATTTCATGTTTTTCTGTTTACAGTATATATATTTTCACCAAAACCACTGTGACAACACCAAAAATACAATGAAAATTAAGCTTTATTAAATCAAACCAAATTAATTAATTAATCCAAAATACGTGACATACTGCTGTTGCTGCTGCATAAATCATAAAACATAATCTTTTTATTTTACTAATCTCACATTACTGCTGTAGAGAGTGAAGTTTGGCTGAATTCAGTGGATCAGGATGTAGAAGAAAAGCGGCCATAAAAGAAAGAGGAGATTCTGTTTGATGCTCATAGCACTGTCACACAGATTCCCCTGACAGCATGAGAAGCTCGTGAAACCTTTATTCGCTTGTGATGCAGCATCACAGATAGATTTAGAGACACATCCTTTAGCAGTCTGAGTCACAGACCCATCAGTTACTAATGTAAAGAAAACAAAAGTTGATTAAGTGAATCATTCAAAACTTGACCACACAGATAATCTGATAAAACACATACAGAATCCAGTATATCCTCATGATTATGGATTTCACAAACATTTTAAATACATGACCCTATCCTAAATGGTAAATATATGATAAATATATTTCTGCGATAACTAGATACTGTAAATTAGAAAAACATGTTCTCTGATTCATGTTATCACATTGAACAAATAGTGCAATTAAAAATGTAACCTAATCAACTATAATAATGCAGAGAAAGACAGAAAAATGACTTGATTCTTACTTTTTCCTGTAAAGCAGCGTTCTTCATCTCCTAAACATTTTAATTTGTTGAAGCAATTCTTCTCATCGCAGTAGTAACATTGTTTTCCATTGGGGCTGTTAGAGCCGTAATCTGTAGAAGAAACAAATATTATTCTTTTATTTTATGAAATACCTAAGCTTAATGCTAGCATATTTACTGGATATATATATATATTTGTTATGTGTATAAAAGACATACCTGGGGCATCTTGGGTATTACATAGGTCTGTGCTACAGCACTTTGTAGACATAACCAACCTTTCAACTTCGAAGTTAACAGATCCACTTATACAATTCTCCTTCAATATACAACCCTTAGACTGCATTTTAACTTCAGTGCCACCTAAAAAAATAATATGATTATTGCTTTACAATGCTGTGTGTGTGTGTGTGTGTGTGTGTGTGTGTGTGTGTGTGTGTGTGTGTGTGTGTGTGTGTGTGTGTGTGTGTGTGTGTGTGTGTGTGTGTGTGTGCGTGTGCGTGTGCGTGTGCGTGTGTGTGTGTGTTGCCTGAAAGGTTACTAAAATCACAGTGAAACAATTCTGCTTCACAACTACTGATAATCTTGAGATACGCATCTCTACCCGTGAAGACAAGATCATATGATCAAAAAACAGTTTATAAGAAATTAAATACAACACAGATTTGTACTCTTAAGTAAAAATTTCAGTAATTTCATATATAAAACACACACAAATTGTCTGCTTTAAAGAAACTCATTTAACTTGCATTAGTTTATGAGGAGTTCAGATGCAAAACCCTTTAAGTGCATCTCTGACATGTTTTCTTATAAATGAGCATACAGTATTTTATTAAAGTTGATCCCACTGTCTTTAAACGTGCTACAAAAAAAATATTTTATTATACTTTAAATTGTTGGCAATGGCAGCTGTAAATACGAGCAAAGATGCTGTTAAATGTATATAGTTTTTAAGTACATTTGCCTTAGTAGATAAGGTAAATTTAAATGACCCTTACACACATGATTTGGACACATTTTTATATCAAGTAACATAAAACTGTTTAGACTATTAATGAAGTAATGCAGTTTTTCTTTTAAAAAATCATGAACATGAAATTTAAATGATGATAAAATATGTAATTTGTGGCACTTTTAGAGACAGTGGGATCAACTATAATAAAAGAATATTGTATATAATGTATATAGTTATATTATGTACATTTATTGAAATGTAGTTATATAATTATTGCCTCATAACCCACAACATGTAAAAACTAATTTAGAAAACATTTTTCTTAAACTGGTGTGAGAGCGCAACGATGCTCTAAATGTTTTGGTATAGCATAGTTATACTTTTGTTTCCTTTTCTGCCCTACAAAGGCTCGTTTAATTCAACGTTAAGGATCCTCCATATATCACATTCTTAAGAGCAGGGGTTTTCAAATCGTGGGTCAGGACTCACTAGGGTCCCAATGTGGGATCAGGGCTGCGTTTCCCGACAACGTTCTCTCTTAGCGCGCTACGAAGACTCTTAAGTTAAACCTTAACTACAGGTTTACCTTTTCTAGGCGTGTTTCCCGAACTGTACCTTAGCGGGTTTCTTAAGGTATACTTTCTTACGTACGACGTTACCAGGTGCTGTCCATGGCGATGGTGCTGAATAGGTTGATATCGATTGCTCGACAATCAATTGTTCACTTTATGTAATAGGTACTTCGCTGCGTTATCAGAGAGCGGTGTTATTTATTAAAGAAACATTTCAGAAATAGTTCAAGTTACATTTATTCGGAATATCTGGTAAAAATATTTCAAATTGCAAACAACTAAATATAAACCTTGTATATTTTATTTTATATCAAACCCGTGCAAAACTCGCAACTTCATGTCCAAAAGTATAATGCATAAACTGCTCCAATGCATCCATTATGCCTTCACTTTAAAGGATAATTTATATTAGGGGTTCCCAATAAATGCATTGCACAGGGAAATAAGGTGGGTCGTGCAAGTCACCTGGCTTGGCATTACACTTAAAATATAGAAAAACAAATTGTTGTTCATTAGTTCACGCGTTTATGTGTTTGGACACTAGATGCGCAAGCAGCGCGTTTACAATGCGGATAACGCTTAATGGACGCATTTCTGGAACCGCGCCTGTCTGTTTACCTTAAATATAACATACAATATATATTATATGATATATAAATATATAGTATGATTGTTTTAGGTTTAAGCTTTGATTAGTTTTAATGTGGAAAATTTGTTGACCTTATACAAGCAATTATCAAGTGGAGCATTTTCTTTTTAATGTTTATAAAGAATATGGCATGCAGTTGCCTCAAAGTTATAAAACATTAAAAAAACTTCAATGCAAAGTCGAATTAACATCAATAATAATATTTAGGAAATCAACAATTATGATTTCGTGATGAATGTGCTCCCGTGGCATGCAATTTTTTAACTTGATTTGTTTTATTTGCAGCTAAAATAGCCGGTAAACTAGGCTAAGATTTTATCCGCTAAGATTTAACGGATATGAAATGCACAAATAAAATAGTAAGATTCGCTGTATAGCTGCCTGCCATAGTTTCACCAACTCCTCCACCCAAAATCTTTTTTTAATAGTTTCTTTAGCCTGTAATAATAGTTCACAGCTGATGTTCCTTTGGAAAAAAATATAAAAAATCTAACAACCATCAGTGTAATAATGTCTAATTATGTGAATGTTTTATTCTTTAAATAAATAAAAAATGCCTAATTTAACACGGAGTGTACTTCAACTTTTTTTTAAACAGATATTTAGTTATATAGACTGCAATCTACACAAGCTTTTATCACAGTCATGGCCCCTAGCGGAGTCAAGTGGGATAAGGTAAAGCTAAAGAGGGCTCCAGACCAACCTTCCGAACGAACGACTTACAGAAGAGATACGTAACTAAGAACGTTTCGGGAAACACGTATTAACGATAAGGTACAGCTTAAGGTACAACTTAAGAACGACGTAGAGCTAAGAAGGTTTCGGGGAACGCAGCCCTGGTGTGTTGCACAAAGTCACTTGATTGTTGTAGTGAATGACACAAAAACAGTTTTGTCCTATTAATGACAATTAATTCCAAATATCTTGATATAAGTTTTTTTGGGATTGCAATAAACTTACATTTAATGACAATAAAAATATAAACTACTCTCTTCTAAAAGAGAAGACATTTGTTTTTGTATTTTTACATTTATTTTTTGAGCATATTTTTTTATAAAAGACTATTTAGGTGAGTCTTGAGATTATATCTGTCTAAGTGGGTAAAAGTTTGGGAACCACTGCAATCTTTTGAAACGAGACACAGCCAGTATATCTACTATAACTATCAAGACCTGTAGGGACGATTTTAGGTGTGGCGGGCAGCAATGGCAGAATTAATGAAGCGGAACAGATATTAAACGCACGCTCTTAACGCTTATCATATACTATACACCATCAAATACTTTCACTTTCAATCCTCTTAATCTCAGCCTCACGCCATTCAGAATTTGTTAAGAGTGATAAAACAATTGCTAATTTACAAGAAAACAAGTCAGACACACTTTACATGGGCTTAGGATAATGAAAAACATTCACGTTAGTTAAATTACCCTAATTTCAATTAGTCTATAATATGTAATAGAAAAATGTATCCTCCATCATACTGAACTCACCAGTGGATACTACAGTTGTTGCACTTCCACATGTTGTTTCAGTGTCCTGACACGTCTTCTCTTTGCTTACACAAGAACCCATCTTACCTGAACACTCATAACATTGGAGTGAATTTCCTGAAAAAAGAAACAGAATGAGGTAGAAATATATTTTGTAACTAATAAAACATTAAGTAGGATTTTGTGTTTTGTACCTCCAGTGAAAAGAGTGCAGAAGAGGACAATGAAGATTTTCAGTTCCATCTTTGGTCAGTCAGGAGGTGAATAAGATCACAAACCCTTTCAGTGGCTTTTATATGAACGATCAAAAGAGGGGGCGAGGCTTTGACGAGAAAAGGAAATTTAAATACAAGGGGCGTAAGTTGTCGTAATCTTAAAGGTGAAAAACATCAAATATACAAATATATGTCTATTCTATTTATTCTTTTTTTTTTTAGTTTTTTGTAATGCCAGTGAATATACTGTGATCAGTATATCAGTAGAAAACGAGAGTTTACCACTGCACTGTAAAGTATTTCTGGGTGTTACTGGCAACTAGCTGCCAGTAACTTACTGTAGATTTTACATTTATGTTATTTACTGGCAACAGTTTGTTCAAAGATAAATTTCAGTCTTTATCTTCGACAGTAAGTTACTGACAACCAGCTGCATAATTACAGCAAATTGTTTACAGTGTGAACATTTAGTCATTGCTGCCACCCAAAAGCGACTTTAAAAAAGGGGGAAACAATAAAGCAATTTGAAAAACACAAGAATGCACAAGAACTAATCTCATCAAGCCTAACACTGTATACAGAGCCAATGGTTATTTTTTAAGACAGAAAAGATAAAAATAGAAAAATATTTAAAAAATATTAAACTCTGTAAGTTAGGTTTTAGCTGGTTCTTAAAAATGACCACAGAATCAGCAGGGCTGCGTTCTCCGAAACTACCTTAACGCTACGTCGTTCTCAAGTTGTACCTTAAGCTGTACCTTATCGCTAATACGTGTTTTCCGAAACGTTCTTAGTTACGTATCACTTCTGTAAGTCGTTCGTTCGGAAGGTTGGTCTGGAGCACTCTTAGCTATACCTTATCCCACATGACTCCACTAGGGGCCATCACTTTCATAAAAGCTTACATTGCAGTCTATATAACTAAATATTTGTAAAAAAAAACACTCCGTGTTTAATTAGGCAAATATTTTTATATTTAAAGAATAAAACATTTACATAATTAGACATCATTACATTGATGGTTGTTAGATTTCTAATTATGTTTTCCAAAGGGACATCAACTGCAAACTATTAAATGCTACAGGATTAAGAAACTATTTAAAAAATATATTTTAGGTGATGGAGTTGGTGAAACTGGCAGCTATACAGCGAATCCTACTATTTCATTTGTGCATTTCATATCCGTTAAATCTTAGTCTAACGGCTAGTATTTTAGCTGCATAAATAAATCGGGTAAAATTACAAAAACTAATTATGATTATTCATGTTAATTCGACTTTGCATCGAAGTTTTTTAATGTTTTATAACTTTGAGGCAACTGCATGCCATATTCTTTATAAACATTCAAAATAAACTGTGCACTTGATTACTGCTTGTATAGTCTAAGGTCGACAAAATTTCCATATTAAAACTAATCAAAGCTAAAATCTAAAGCAATCATACTATATATTTATAGGCTATTAATATTATATAATATTTGATATGTTATATTTAGACAGACAGGCTCCAGAAATGCGTCCATTAAGCTTTATCCGCATTGTTAACGCGCTGCTTGTGCATACAGTGTCCAAGCACAATAAACGCGTGAACTAATGAACAACAGCAGTTTGTTTTTATATACTTTAAGTGTAATGCACAGCCAAGTACTTGGACAACCCACTGTATTCCCCTGTGCAACGCACTTATTGGGAACCCCTAATATATATGATCCTTTCAAGGCATAGCGGATGAATTAGAGCAGTTTAAACATGATACGTTTGGAAATAAAGTTGTGGGTTTTGCATGGGTTTGATATAAAATATAGAAGGTTGAATTTAGTTGTTGCAATTTGAAATATTTTTGCAGATATTCCTAATAAATTGAACTTGAACTATTTCTAAAATGTTTATTAAGAACACCGCTATCTCATAACGCAGCGAAACCTATTACATGAAGTGAATAATTGATTGTCGAGCAATCGATATCAACCTATCCAGCACCTCCACCATGGACAGCACCCACTAAGGTCGAACTTAAGAAGGTTTACCTTAAGCAACATCCTAAGGTATAGTTCGGAGAACACACGTAGGAAAGGTATACCTGTAGTTAAGGTTTAACTTAAGAGTCTTCGTAGCGCGCTAAGAGACAACGTTATCGGAGAACGCACCCCTGGTCATTTGTGGCAGACACTTTCAACCATGTTATTTATTTTAAGAAAATGAGCTTTCAAATGTGAACAAACATAAAAATTAATTAGAGATTTAAAGAGTTTTGTTGCAAAACAAGATAATTCCGTTTTGTTTTTTTTCAGAAATCTCGTTTTTTGGTTGTGCATTCCATTTAATATCAATTCAACTGCAGTTGGTTTGTTTTGGTTTTGTTTGATTTAAACATTCATAACTTAAAAAAATACAGCTAAGTAGCACCATAAAACAAAATAATAACATGATAACATAATAATTAACATGTTTTTACAAAAATGTTAAAAAAGGAGTTATCTCGTTTTGCAACGAAACTCTTTACTTGTACAATCTTGAATATATCATAAATTGGAAAAAAGATGGTTAATCTTAAAAAAGTACATTGAAAAAAATAATTCGCTGGATTTACTAAAAAAAAATTTAATTCAGTGCATCATTTTTGCATCCACTTTTTTAACTTTTACATGAAATTGTAAGCAATTTAAGCAATTGCAATTTTTAAGAAAGTTTTGCATGGCAATAGCATAAAATTCCATGTAAAATTTACTTTTAAAAGTGGATGCAAAAATAATGCATTATATTTAAGTATACTGTATAGCCTATTATTTTTAGTCCACTGCCTAGCTAGTTACTATTACTAAAATAATTCAAGTAGTTTCAACCAAAAATTATTTATTTAATTTCCTTCTTGCACATTTTACATGATAAAATTTAGTTGAATTTACTAAATAAAGTGTTCATTTAGAATTACTCACCTTTTTGTGTTAGGTTTACTAAAATTTGGTTAAAACCAATAATATTTTGTTTTTTTTTAATATAATTTACTTATTTTATATAGTTAAATTTACTAAGCCCTAAAATTATTTTTCACAGTGACCTGGTTGCCTTCAAATTTTGAGTTAATTTAACTTAAAAGTATTAGTTGACAGGAACAATATTTACAACTTTTTGAGTCAACTAATATTTTGCCTCAACCTACACTGTAAAAAATCCAACTAATGAAATGTTGAACGGGCAAAAATATATAAGTTAAACCAAGTTTTTTGTTTGAGCTAGTTGAGAAGACATATTATTTTAAGTCTAGATAAATCTGTGTTTAAAATATTAAATGAATGGTTATTTTCAAATTCAGTCAACATTCAGAATGGCTATGTTGACTGAACTAATTAAGACAAATCAGGTAAATATGTGGACTTATGACAGCTATGTTTCCTGACAACAAAATGCTCATAATATTACTGTTATTTGGTCACAAAATGTAATTTTAAGAGTTGTTCAGACGTGAATGTATGTGCTTAAAGTTTAAATATGCGGTCGGTTAATAAAGATAGCGTCTATTTAAAAATGTGCTCGGACACTTTCGGACGTAGATGAGCTCCATATGAGCTCCAGAAAATCACAGACACTTAAGCGCTCACACCCCGCCCAGCGCAGCCTCGCCTCGGCAAGCAGAAATCGACTGCTGGCTCTGGTATCTCTGTGGCGTTTAAACGTGATAATTCATTTTAATTTCTCATACTTAACAATGAAAGGGTTATGTTTTAAATCATATTTTAGGATTGCACTTAATTGATATCGCTGTTGAGTGATGTTTCATATATTTTACATTTGTTATAACCGGACTGCATGCGAATTTGAACTTCAGAGCTGAAGGAGCGGGTGGAGAAATAGTCCCAATATCATAACAATCTTAAATAAAACTTCTAAATATACCCGTGTGTGTACCCGTGTGCGCGCGCACGTGCGCGCGACCCGCTCGCGCGCGCGTGTGTATGTACAGTATGTGCGTGAGTTTTTAATTTAAAATGTCTTAACTTAACTCGGAAGGATCTGGATCACTGGTCATTTCATCTGAGATCATTCCGCATGTAACAGCTGGAATCACTCACTGTTTCCCACAACGACACACAAGTCATCAGCCGTTTCCTCAAGGTCACGTCAGGTAAGTGTTTGTAAATAAATGTTAATTTTAGACTATATTAATTGGCAAAGACGCAAATACTCGACGTTTTTGTAAACATATAAGTTATATAAAGGTGTGTTATGTTATGTGTCCGAGTTAAAGTATGTGTTATGTTATGTGTCCGAGTTAAAGTGGAGCTATTTTAGTTAAGATAATACCGGACAGGGTTTAGGACTCCGTCTTAATTATAATTGGGACATTTTTACAAACAAACCTTATAAAATACAATACTGGCGTGCATTTTGAGACAAAATAATAGCACTCATATGTTAAGAGATGTCAGTATTTTAATCAGTGATAAGTCCTGTCCGAGAAAATCGCCCAATAGTGTTTAATTCAACTACGTGTGATGTCTGAGGGGAATTTGGCAATTTTAGGGTATAAAATCTTTCACCGTCAAGCTTTATTATATTAAACATGTTATTTATGTATGTGTGTGTGTTTATATTCCTCTGTTTATTAAACCAGAGCGGTGATGATGTGGAAGAGGCAGACCAGAGGGCTGAAGAAAGTCTCCTAAATGGCCCTGCAGATGTTCTGACGGACTTTGGAGTGCTTTTTGGACTGTTTTATGCCCTCTATTTAGAGAAGACTTAATTCTGTATGTTCAGTCTGTATGATAAGTGAATAAAGCTTTTGTTTTTATGTGACTGAAGTTAATTATTTGTTAACAACACCAGCATAAATTATTTGATAAATAATTTTAAAAAGTTTCTTAAAAATTCCCAAATAATAAATATTAATTGAAATAACACATACAACATTGAGTAAATACTTAAATTTTAATTGACAGAGTCTTTGCTGTAAGTTTTTAAAGATTCAACTGATTAAAACATTTTAGTTGAATGAACTATAAAGCTAGTTGAGCAAACATACTTTTTTATATTTGAGTCAAGTTTGGGCCAACTAAAAAACATAAATCCAGGTAACACTTTGGAGTCAGAAATTGAGTGAACGTAAAATTTCTGTGGAACTAGTTACTAAAAAATAATTCATTGAGCCAACAATTTATTTTTTACAGTGTAACATTTTTAGACATCTATAGGTAACTTTTTAAGTTACCAACAAATCGTTTCATTACAGTTTTGTTACCTTGGTGTGCCATCTGTATGTGTTTCTCTCTCTATCTCAGTTTCAATTTTCAATTTAAGTGTGCTTTATTGGCATAACAAAAACTATACATTTGTATTACCAAAGCATTTGCAGCTGGGCTGCGTACAAATAGTGCAAATAAAAGTAAAAATTAAACAAATTATATATGCAACATTCAAAATAAAATAGTAAGTTATAGAAATAAGATAAAATAATAAAAACAAGGTGAAATAGTAGAATAAAGCAGTAATTTACATTAAGTATCTTTTACATATAATGGAGACATTAAGTCAGGTCAGATTGATTTTTCTCTTATATGGTAGACACACTGTAAAAAAACTAAGCTGCCTAAATTTTTTTGTTGAATCAACTCAGATTTACAAGTTATTTCAACTTACTGTTATTTATCTTGACGATGAGTTGTTATAACTTATAAAATTAAGTTTACTTTTTTCAACTATATTTTATAAGTCTTGTCAAGATAAATAATAGTAAGTTGAAATGACTTGTAAATCTGAGTTGATTCAACAAAAAAAGTTTTTTACAGTGCACATATTGTGCTGTTAACACACAGCAGTCCTTGTGTTCTCCTAACAGAAAACTCAGTTTCTCAATGTTTGATTAGCTTTTAAATGTCTTGTTTATGCCGTTTATTTTTGGTAGAAGATTGTTTGTATATCTGTGTACTTTGTGCATTCCTTTAGAAAATGCGGTTCTGTTTCAATTTGGTTTTGGTCACAATGTGGACACAACCTCTTCTCCTGTGGCAGCCATGTTTTTCTGTGTCTGCCCATCTATATAGTGAGCTTGTGTCCAATGAGTCTGTATCTGGTCATGATGGATCTCAGTTTTTTATCTGTCACCGTGTACGGACAGTTTACCATAATCTCTCTTTAGGGTCAAACAACATTGTGTAAGGGGGTCAAATATGACCCCATCCATCCGTTTGGCCCAACGGCGGAATCCAAACGCATAGCGAAGGTTTATAGCGCGTTCGGTCTTTTCCGGCGCTTATCAATGACGTTTTTATGTTATGCAGCTTTATAATCCAACCCATTCTCACTCCCCAAGGCGTCAAAATCTGAAGCATGTTCAAACACCTTCATTGTCAGTATGAAGACGCGAAGGGTGCCCCTATGCGTCACTATATCGACGAAATGGGAACTCCGTTGCTTTCATGCTAATCCCTCAGCGTCAGATATACACCTAAGGGAGTCCCGGAGGGTGATGCCGTCACGTTGTGCGACGATCGGCGGGATCATGCCGCTTCTGGACGGTGGCAACTCAATTTTTTCCAATTTTTAAACCATTGTTGCTTGGGGTTGGGGTTAGACTTGGGTTTGGATGTCAGTTTAAGTATTGTTTTATACTTTTTGTCTTCTGATTTTTAAGACATTGTTGCTTGGGGTTAGGGTTAGAGTTGGGTTTGGGTTAGGATGTAATTTTATGTAACAGAAAGTTGTTCTAACCCCAAGCGACAATGGTAAAAAATTTGGAACAAAAATTGAATAGTTACCGTCCAGATGCGCCATGATCCTGCTGATCGTCGCATAATGTGACGGCATCACCTTCCGGGATTCCCTTTCGTCTATATCCGACACTGAGGGATTAGCATGAAAGCAACGGAGTTCCCATTTCGTTGATATAGTGACGCATAGGGGCACCCTTCGCGTCTTCATACTGACGCTGAAGGCGTTTGAACATGCTTCAGATTTTGACGCCTTGGGGAGTGAGAATGGGTTGCATAATCTGACTCCAAAGATATAAAACGTATTGTGATATGAATCAAATTGATATAATTGTGGAATTTGGATAAATGTTTGATCATTCTATTCACTCATGTTTACATTGAACTCATTCATTCGATTACCAATGTCATATCAGTCCACACCGGCCGTTGTGTGGGTACTGAACACAAACTCGACCGTACTAGAGGTTGCAGCTAAAGCAATTTAACAAAGTCAATCTCTTGTTAAAAGGTCCCCATGTAGGTCTCAAAAATCGCCTATTAAATATAAACATAAGACCATAATCAGAGGTTCAATCTAGCTCCTTCTAGATGCATATAGTTTAATCATGTTGTGTCAGATGTGCCATACGACCCAAACAGATTAGGTGCAATCCACTAGTCAACCAAAATTTCACAGGTTTTGCAAAAGATAGCATTTGCAAGAGATAGCGTGAGACCACATGTTGAGAAAAGAGGAAGTGGAAGTACAAGCTTGTGTCAAAAAGGTTGTGTCAGAGGGGCCATATGACCAGAGAGATGAAATGCAATATACACGCCTCAGTGAATTAAAGTTAATCCCAATGATTTAATGAATCAAGGTTTACAGAAAGAAAAAGGCAAAGAGAAGAAGGAGGAGCAAAAGAGAAGACGGAAGAAACGCTCGCATAAGCAAAGCAGAGTTCATCAGAACTACCACAGTAATGATTGAAATGATTAAGGATCAAGAACGGACAAATAAGATGTTAATAAAATTAATACGGGAAATGGAAAGGGCCGCAACCGAATCCGATGAAAGGACAAATTTAAGAAATATGACGGACGAGGTTGAATCTTTAATAATTTAAGGATTCAGCGCCGGCCAACTATATGTGTGATTTTTGATGTGTTTTGTAACCTGTGTCACGCAGGACTCGCGTGCATGCAGAAAGAGGTACCAGGTGGTTTTGTAACACCGTGCCTGAGCAACTTGTGATTTTTTTTCTTTGTTAATCTATCGAGAAATGAAGGCCACCTATTCTATAGGGTGGCCATAGATATAAGTATATGTTTTCCTTGTTAAAGAGAAAAGGTAACAAATCTGTTCTAAAAGGAATTAAGTTGATTTAAGTTGATAATATGTTTTGTGGGTTGCTTCATGTCACGAATGTTTTACTTGCTTAAGAAAGGAAGTCTGTGTGTAGTGGAGGATTTTTATTATGCTTTTATTTTCATATTATTATGTTTTATTTTTCATCCTATTTTTCATTTTTTTATTACAATCATAAGCTCATAAATTGTGATTCATATGGAGATCATGTTTTTCTGCCAGTGGTGGTAAGTAACGAAGTAAAAATACTTCGTTACTTTACTTAAGTACTTTTTTCGGGGATCTGTACTTTACTTGAGTATGTTTTATTTGCATCTACTTTTACTCTTACTCCACTACAATATTAAAGAAAAAGTTTACTTTTTACTCCGATACATTTCCCCATGCCCGCTCCAAGTATTTATTACACTGGCTTTCCAAACCAATGAAAAACTGGGTTTTCTTTTGAAAAAAAAGAACGCGCACGAGCTCTTTGCCAGCATATGCTCAGCAGTCAGTTCGGCGCGCATTGCGAAGTGGAAGATGACCGCAGAAACAGGTGAAGGTTCAGCTCTCGCTGCCGTTCCCCTAACCAAATATTATGATATGCCTTAATGCAAATAATTAGACTAAAAATCATGTAAACAGTGTTTATTGTTCAGAAAACATGAACTGGAGCTTATTTTTAATAATAAAAAAACTCAGCATCACATATTGTTTTTAGATTACATTCATTGTATTTTATAAAATATATAAATAATAACTTCAACACAATATAGAGGACTTAAAACAGATATTCATTCACAGATAAATAAATACTTTACAGATCTTACCACTGCAGTTAGTCGCCAATCCGTTTTTAGATAAAATGTTCAAAGCTTTTCCTTAACATCATATTCTCTTTATAATACGTGTCAAATCAATTGGAAATCATTAAAATATATTTTTGTCCACACATATTTAAGTTAACGTCACTAAATGAAGAAAAAGATAAAATAATTAGCTAATTCTCTGAGACAAAAAGATTTCATTCACTTTAACAAATCTTACCACAATTTATCCGCTTAACTTTAGCTATCCCCGTTTCACATCAATCAAAAGCTTCTTTTAACATCATATTCTCCTCATATATAGACTTTACGATCGAAAACCACCAAAATATATATTTGTTCTCTCATATTTAAGTTACTAAATGACGAAAGAAAGAAAAGAAATCAGTAAAATAATGTTTGTTTCTGAGGTAAAATTAAACTACGTTCGCAAGCGCATGCTGGAGGAACAGAGTAGAGAAGCGCGTGCTGGAGTAGTGGAGCGCGCACGACTTACGCACTAATAAAGAATACAATGGATTTAATGATGTTTTCACTTAATTTCCAAAAAATGGGTGGATAGCAGCAGTAGTGAATACATACGGAGCAGTGGGACTTCTCTCTAGGTTATAAAAAAAATAGCATACAGGGAACGTTCTCTCTAGGTTATAAAAAATAAAAATAACCTACAGGAAATGTTTTGGGAAGGTTCTCTTTAGGTTATAAAATTAAACCTAAAAATAACCTGCAGGGACTGGGAACGTTCTTATTTGGTTCCCATAAATAACCAAATGGGAACCATATTTGAACATTAGGGGAACAGTATGTGTTTGCTTGGAGGCTAGTAAGCACAACTGGTTCTCCATCCATGCTGCCAAAACAATTGATCTGCCTAATTATTGCTATAAATTTTTTATAATATTTACTTTTTACTTTCGGTACTTAAGTACGTTTTAAATTGGATACTTTTGTACTTTTACTCAAGTGATGCTTGATTGGAGGACTTTCTACTTTTACTGGAGTCATTTTTTATTTGGGTATAAATACTTTTACTCGAGTATAACTTTTGAGTACTTTTACCACCCCTGTTTTCTGCTAATGTACAGAATTATGCTCTTTCTGTCTTTTCAGCAAGTACAATGTCCAAGGACTTAAACATCATGTACCATCATGTGCTGTCCTATATGATGTTTAACTGTTTATGTTCTTAATCACTGACAAACTGAAGGTTATCTTCTAGATGACGTAGAAACTGATGACTACACATGTTTCAGCATCTTACTATAAATGTGTGTTCAACCTTGTAATCGGGGCTCTTAGGTTTTTAAACTTCTAGCACCAAGGGGGTGAGAGCCTATTCTGCAGAATATACTAAATTCAGACAAAGAAAATTCTGTCGACAGTGTGTTTGTGTGATCCTTGACTTTCACTCTTAGTGAGTATTATTTGATGCGGCTAAAATTCCACGACAATAATGGCGACGAGGATGCGGATTCCAAAGCTAAAGACTCCAGAAGGTTTGGGAGAGACTGACTGATCACCCCTGAGACAAGAGGTCTCGGGCTCCGTACCCCAGGCCTAAGGGAAGGGAGAGTCTCAACCATTTCTGAAGTCAAAGCCGACGGAATCTGGAAAAGAACCGTTGTGGTGGCATCTGAATAGATAATACGGTAAGCGTTTTCGTTCGTGACCATGGGTCAGGGTAATTCGAAAGAGAGTACAAAGTCAATGGATCTGGAAAATGGTGGGTATGCTCGAGTGATCAAATCAAAGGGCACGGGGGCGTTGGAAAGCGTAAAATCTGGGAGAAAAGGTATGATTGTCCTCCTAAAGGAAAACTAAGTGAGAAAGCACTCACTTTATTAAGGAAAAAAATCATTGCGGATGGCAGAGAAATGAGAGCACCGAGTAAGATAAAGACCAAGGACGAACTGACTCAGACTAAGTCAGAGCTAAACATTAAGCATAATGTTTTCCTACATCAGATTCATTACATGATGAACCTAACTTTCTGTTTTTTCCTCCTCCATATGCACCTGCACGTACCCCACCTAGGGATGGGTACCGAAACCCGGTCTTAAACTGGCCCCGGGGCTAAATTATGAAAGACCGTAGTATCAGTAAGATCTGACGCTATCGGTTCTGCTTTCGGTCCTGGAGAAAAAAATAAAAATAAATGTACTATGTATTCTTGCTGAATAATGTTTTCGTGCACATTTTATCTCACCAAACATTTCTAATTTGCGATTAAGACGTTTGTCTGTGAGATCTGCGAGATCTCTCATGCTCGCCGCGGAGGCTGTCTGTCTGTCAAACACAACAACAACAACGAGCGCGGCGCACGCACACGCATAACAGCACGAAAACTACCGCTTAAAAGAGTGACGATGGCGGATAGAGCAAAACATTCAAAAGTGTGGTTATACTTCACTAGAGTTGATGCAGACAATGCTCATACAGGTAAGTGCAACAAGATGTTTGCATGTAAGGGAGGAAACACAAGCAATCTGTCAAAGCATCTTTCAAAAGTGTATTACGTGCAGAAAGAAGCTGTGTCCCAATTCAAGGGCTGCGACCTTCTAAGCATACAACCTTAATAAGGGAGCACTCGGTCTTTCAAGGTGGCAGCCTCAGAAGTCCGCGAAGAGAACTGAAATGAGACAGTCTAACCCTCGGAGGACCTATAATTTGCGTCACCTGTTGCACGCGCCCACCGCGCCTGTCAGCAGGACACAGCGGAGACGTTTCTGACTTATTTAAATAAATATGGAATCAGAAAAATATTCATTTATTTTAGAAAATATGACACGTTGATGTAGATTAAGCTATTCAACAGTATATAAAATTAATCAACCTTAGAAATACGCAACATAAACAGAATAATATTAACACAAGTCACAGCCTCAAGTCGCGCTGCTGTGACGCAATCGGTCTTACAATACGTCCTTAGAAGGTCGCAGCCTGCAAAATTTTTCGACTGCCTAGCTAGCTCATCTCTGGTGGTTGCCGCATCAACGTCAGGCATGTATGCTAAAATCATGTTGAATCAACATTGTTCACGTCATTTAAAATAAATGTACAATCTCCCTAATTGGTTTGCTTACGTTACGTTGAAATTCTGTTGATTTCTTTTGGGAGAAATGTTGAACGTTATGCATTCAACATATTTTCTACTTCTTTTTAAATTCCCAAATAAAGGAAAATCAGCATGTAAACATTTATTTAGCCTAAATATCCTATTTAGAGCATTTTTTCTGCAGCTTTCACGCTGGTGCATTAACAAATATATGTATAATAATATTTAGAAATGATATCCAGAAATTAATTTGTAATAATGAAATGCAGACACATAATTAACTTAATCATGTGAACATAGGTTCGTGATGAAATGTTAACATTGGCCAAAGTACCGATAAGAATACCGTTAAAGCACCGGACCGTTAAGCAGTACCGGTAAGAGTAGTAATACCGTTGAAACCTTAACGATACCCATCCCTAACCCCACCTGGGGTACATTTCTCTTATACAAAGGTACCTCTACTACACGATGATCTCCAACCCCATCCAAGAAGACTCCCACAACCACCCGCACAAGAAGCATTACCAAGAATACAAACTGCACCCCCGCAAGCACAAGAACTACCACCTGAGCTAAACCCACCAATCCTCCTCGACAGCATCTTGGAAGAGGAAGAGGAGGAAATTCAGATAAAAACATCAACACAGGAGAGGTAACATCCTGGGAATCCTACCTAAAGCAAATGTTCCTCGGGGGACTTCATCCTGAAATTCCAACGAAGGTGAAGCAAACCTGCATCCGAGGGGAATCAGAAAAGCTGAGTGAGGTCATTACACATTCTCTACATGCTGAATGCCTGCATGACGAAAAAAAACGAAAGAAGCGAAAAGGCAGATCAACAACTATCTTCAGCTTTTGTCAAGATAGGCAAATGGGGCCAGCAACGGCGTAATCAGCACAGTTTTCCCTTCACAAGGACAACGTTTCCAGGAGAGCTGGCAGCAGAAAGAACGAGAGAAGAGGAGAGGAAAGCAGTGGCCGGAAAATCCAAAAGAAAAAGTTTGCTGGTATTGCGGACAGAAAGGACACTTGTAAAACCAATGTTTCCATTTCCTGAAATCTCAAGAGACACCAGAATCCCAAGCGGGCGCGGGAAACTTTGCGGGGTGAAAAGAAAAAGGGGACTGAAGCCAGGAGGGGGAAAGAGAGAATCAGACGGAAGGGGGTAAGTCCAATCTTGTTTTTTCTGCGGTTCAAATGCCATATTATCTGCTTGCTAATTCTGTTTTTTCTGATGTGTGTGATAGGGAAAGAAATGCTCTGTTGCAATGAAGAACTTGCTTTGCTTGATGTTTAATCGAGAGGCATACTCTAAACTGCCTCTCGAAGAAATAATGGTTGAGGGACAGGCGTTGAGGTTTATGGTAGACTCTGGATGCAACTCACTATGTCATACGCAAAGATGAATTCCTATTTGTCACCTTGAGTGGGCAGTTTAACTCATCTATGAGTGCTACGGGGCATATAGTGAGGGAAGAATTTACTGCTCCACTCTGTTGTATGCATGACGGTAACGAGTTTATGCATATGTTCCTCTTATCTGACGCGTGTCCGGTAAACCTTATGGGGAGGGATTTGATGTGTAAAATGAATGCTAGCATCTTATGTAACAACCAAGGCCTAAGAATTTCTTGTTGGGATCCCAGAATGTTGTCTATGTGTGTGTCTCTGTTATATGTGTATGAATGGGCCTTTCAGAGTGAAGAATTGCATGCTGAAGGGAAGATAAGATTGCCACAAGCCAGCAGGTCATTCCAGCTGATAACATGCATTGCACAGCTCAACAGAGAGAGAGTGGGTAGATAAATGGTTCTCTGTAAAAACAGAAGGTTTGACTATAACCCAAATATATGCTGGAATGACTCATCGTGTGTGGCACTCGTTAAATTGACAGAAAAGCAAGAACAAATTTTTGATTTTGAAAATTCGGTACCCCATGTTTCCATTGCAAAAAAAATACCAGTTAGCCATGGGAAAAAGCAGGTGAATTTGCAAAGGCCTGCAGCGAGGCTGTTGATTGGGAAATGTTGTCAGATAACGTGCAGTTCTCAGAGCAGATAACAGCACACAGGAGAAGTTGTGTTTATTTTTTCATTGCTGAGAGAGAGAGAGAGAGTTGTAATACAGAAAGCTGTTTCTGCAGATTCAAATTTACAAAACATTTTGCCAGCACACATGACGTGTGCTAGTATTGATTTACCGCAACAAGTTCTTGACAAAGTACCTGATTACCTGTGGGCTAAAGATAAATATGATGTGGGTTTGATTAAAGGGTGTGAACGAGTAGTTATCACCCCAAAGAGTGATTACAGACAATGCAAACCTCAATACCCTCTGAAAAGGGAGGCGCTTGAGGGAATAAGGCCAGTATTTGAGGCATTATTGGAGAAAGGGATAATTGTTCCCTGCCCACACTCACCTGTAAGAACACCCATTTTTCCTGTACAAAAGATCAGAGAAGCAGGTCATCCCACAGAGTGGAGGTTTGTTCAAGATCTCCAAGCAGTAAATGCTGCGGTACAAGCAAGGGCACCTAATGTGCCAAACCCTTACACAATTGTCTCACAGATACCAGCTGACAGCCAGTGGTTTTCTGGAGTGAGGAGTGTAGTGGATATTTCAAATGCATTTTTCAGTGTTCCTGTCCATCCCGATAGCCAGTTTTGGTTTGCTTTTACATTTGAGGGGTATAGCGAGAGCCCCACGATTAATAACTCCGCCTTGCATTGTTCATTACAGACACTTGTGTTGGATGATGATGTTGCTATATTGCAGTACGTGGATGACCTCTAGGTGGCGGCACCGACTCAGCAGACGTGCACAGACAACACCATACGGCTGCTCACTCATCTAGCTGAGGAGGGCCACAAGGTCAACCCCAAAAAGGTACAGTGCTCTGTCCAGCAAGTAACCTTTCTAGGACACGAAATTACACCAATGGGTAAGTCTCTCTCTCCAAAGAGAATAGAGGCGATAGCTAACATACCAAAACCTATTACAAAGAAACAAGTGATGTCATTTTTTGGGTATGACATCTTATTGCAGGACTTTTATTGCTAACTATTCTGAGATGCAACAACCATTGCATGACATGATTTATGAAAAACCTTTAGCACCATCAGAGAAGATAAGATGGACAGAGAGGGCTGAACGGCATTTGTGGAACTAAAACAGACATTACAGCAGGCACCCACTTTGGGGCTGCCATATCCAAAAAAGCCTTTTGTTCAAATGGTGGATGAAAGAAATGGCTGTATGACATCTGTTTTGTTGCAAGAACATGGTGACAAGTTGAGACCAGTTGCATATTTTTCAGGTCGCCTTGATGCGGTTGCCAGGGGCCTACCAGGATGTCTCAGGGCAGTGGCACCTGCAGAGAAAGCAGTACAAGCCAGCAGTGAGTTTGTGGGTTACGCACAGCTGCGGCTGTTGGTTCCTCACTCTGTGTCTCACATACTGCTTGAACAGCGCACACCTCACTTGTCTGCAGCAAGGTGGCTGTGTTATTCCTGTGCATTGTTACAAATGTCTAATGTCACAGTTGAAAGATGTACAGTTCTTAACCCGGCGACATTGTTACCTACACCTGATGAAGGTACACCACATTGTTGTTTGTCTGCCCTGCGGGAAGTATGTACACCAAGGCCTGACCTGGCTGACACACCCATACCTAATTGCACCCTCACATATTTTGTGGATGGTTTCTCTTCCAGAGATGACAGAGGCATGAATAGGATGGGGTGGGCAGTCGTGTCTGACTTTGAAGTAGTGAAATCCGGATGCTTACCACCTCACAAATCTGCAAAGGTGGCTAAATTGCATGCACTAACACAAGCTTGTCAACTTGCTACTAATCAATCTATAACCATTTACATTGACTGCTGTTTTAACTGACAGCTGCTTTACTCCTTTCTCAAATAGCTGTGTGTAAATGCAAAGCACACACCAAGGAACAGGACGCAGCGTCTCTCATGACTACTAACGTAGATTTTTCTCTTACACAGATTTCCCAGGAAAAGGAAGCTGAAACAGCACAGGAGTCACTTATAAGCATGCACACATTTTCTCTTCCCACAGAAATAGCTCTATGGAACCCTGCTTACCTAAACACTTTTATTCCTATTTTGCTAGGTTGACACATGGGTTAGACCACGTGTCCAAAGGAGGAATGCTGACAGCCATGGCACAAAATTGTTTCACAAAGGGTTTTTCTCCTGTAGCACAGAGACATTGTGAAAACTGTCATATATGTCTGGGTAATAATGTTGCAAGAGGGGTAAAAACTGCACCTATGGGGCATCCCATTCCTGAGGGACCATTCACACATGTAATGATGGATTACATTGAATTGACACCAGCAGAAGGTAAACGTTACTGTTTGATGATGACAGACATGTTTTCGAAGTGGACTGAAGCCACGCCCACAAAACATGCAGACAGTGCTGGGGTAACAAAAATGCTGTTGAAAGACATTATTCCCAGATGGGGAATCCCGAACAAAATTTCCAGTGATAATGGAGCACACTTCACTGCTCAGGTGGTGAAAGGTGTGGGTAAATTTTTGCAAATCAATTTGACCAATCACTGCGCCTACCACCCACATAGTGGAGCTGCAGTGGAAAAAGAGAATGGCACCATCAAGGCAAAACTAAGCAAAATGTGTGAAGAAACAAAATTGAATTGGGTTCAGTGCTTACCACTGGTACTCAGGTACATGAGAATGAGGGTCAGAGACCGAACAAAATTGTCCCCTTTTGAAATACTTTTTGGAAGACCCCCACATATGGGGCGGGAACCACACAGGGTGACAGGTGATACCCTTCAAAATGAAAATGACATGTTGCAGTATTGTATTTCTATGTCTTCTATCTTTCAAAATATCTCAAAACAGGTTAAAGCAGCACTACCACGCCCCGCAGAGGGACCTTTGCACAACATCAAACCAGGAGACTTCGTGTTGGGGAAAAACCTGAGGAGGAAATCCTGGAAGGCAAGACGGTGGGAGGGGCCATTTCAGGTTCTGCTGACGACCCACACCGCCGTGAAGGTCGCAGAGCGTGCCACCTGGGTGCATGCTGCCCATTGCCGGAGGGTTGGTCCTGGACTGCAAGGTGTGAACCAAAGGGAGGACGACTAGTCGACTGCTACGGACCACTTTTCCGGATTGGAGGGAGCCACAGACCCCTGTATCCTGCAAGTTTGTACGAAGAACGACACGAGAGAACGACAACAGCTCACAAGGTATTGGAGGATGACTCCAGTATTCTGGGTTTGGTTTAGACACACGCACACAACATTTTTAATGATAGCTTGGCACGACTGCACCGTGTGGTCCTACCAAACCCGAACCTACAAAGGAAATTAATCAACAAGGGCTCACGACCCCAACTCTAACTGTGCTCAGGGCTCACGACCCCATCTCTAACTGTGCTCAGGGCTCACGACCCCAACTCTAACTGTGCTCAATCCGAAACCATCAAGGGCTCACGACCCCAACTCTAACTGTGCTCAATTTCTCCAAGAAAACGAACAATTTTTCTTCTTTCAAAAATGAGGTTCATGATCATATTATGTGAGTGCATTTTTGCTTTTGCAACTGCACAGAACTCTATGTACACTATGGTTAAGGGTAATAACCAGAGCTACGTAACGATGACACTAAATGAAGTTATGAATAAATCATAAAAAGGGAGGAGTGTAGTGGAAGATTTTTATTATGCTTTTATTTTCATATTATTATGTTTTATTTTTCATCCTATTTTTCATTTTTAATTATAATCATAAGCTCATAAATTGTGATTCATATGGAGATCATGTTTTTCTGCTAACGTACAGAATTATGCTCTTTCTGTCTTTTCAGCAAGATACAATGTCCAAGGACTTAAACATCATGTACCATCATGTGCTGTCCTATATGATAAGATGTTTAACTGTTTATGTTCTTAATCACGGACAAACTGAAGGTTATCTTCTAGATGACGTAGAAACTGATGACTACACATGTTTCAGCATCTTACTATAAATGTGTGTTCAACCTTGTAATCGGGGCTCTTAGGGTTTTAAACTTCTAGCACCAAGGGGGTGAGAGCCTATTCTGCAGAATATACTAAATTCAGACAAAGAAAATTCTGTCGACAGTGTGTCTGTGTGATCCTTGACTTTCACTCTTGGTGAGTATTATTTGATGCGGCTAAAATTCCACGACATGTGCATGATTAAAAGAAGAAGTGAACGGATTTGTGTCCAGATAAGGAAAGAGGCTGAAAGTCCCCTGGTGTCATCACAGGGGGTTTGAGCACTATAAATGTGGGAGGCACAGTTAGATCTGGGTCGTTCCTCGTGGTGAAGACTACTCGTATTTTTTTTTCTTTTGCTGATATTGTTTGTTATGAAAAACTTTGTTCATTAAACCGAAGCCATCTGTCTATGGCGATTCGTAAACTTTCTTTTAAATAAGTCTCTGAGTGAGTTTATTTATTGAAACGAGATAGTTCGTTTTTTGGACAAATCATAGACCAGCGCCTCAGAGCCGGATCCAGCTGAGCCCGGCCCCGACACCGCCCAAGGTTACTGAATACCTAGCAACGCACTCAATTGAGAGGTGAGATAAAGTCGATTACTTTGCAGTGCTGGTTTGGTTTATCTGAATGCACAGTTGTAGAGTGATGCGGATGATGAATTGCTGAATTATATTGAGGCGGGGTATTTTAGGGAATACAGGCGGGATATCAAATACAACAATCATAGAACTATATAACAACTTAATTATGAAGAGGTAATTATAATTACCAAATGCGATTACAAAACAACTTAGTTAAGGTTAAATAATTAATCTGACCATACAAGAACTAGAGGTTATGGCTAAAGCAATTTAATGATACCGCTTCATGTTTACGTGCTCTCATTAAATAGTATCCATATAGCCCCCACAGTCGCTTACACCCTAATCAGAGGTTCAATCTAGCTCCTTCTAGACGCATATAGTTAAAGGGCAGCTCCAGGATTTAGCATTAAGCTTTGTATCAGTAGAAAACCAGTAGTAGGTTTGAATTTACCTTGCTTCTCCCCATTATGTTGCCCGAGATGAGAGCTGTGTGTATTTTTAGTCTGAAAAAAATCCTCCGATGACGCAAAAATCGTCATTTTGCGTCATCGGAGGATTTTTCGGCCAGAGGCTTAAGACTACAGCCAGAATAGCAGCTAGTTCCGCATGTTTTAACCACGCCCATATGGGGTGGGATCTCACTCACAGAATGTAAAGATAGTGTCAGCCATCTTTAGAAGCTAAGCTAACATGCTATTGCTCCGTGGAGAAAGTTTTGATAACAATGGCGGAAGGTTTTGAGGTCGAAGTTGCAGAAGTGGATTTTGAAGAGCTGTTGAGAGAGTCGGATGTTCGCGGCTACCTGTACGAGCCGCAATACAGCAACGAACAGTTGCGGATGATGGAGGAACAAGAGGCGGTCGAGGCAGCTGCTGCACCCGATGAGCAAGACCTGCTTGGCGGTCAGGAGGAAGAGCCCGAGCAGGCTCGAGTTGGGTCAAACTGGTGGTGTCAGTGCACTTGCTGTGCGCCTATGGACACGGAAAAAGAGTCTTTATGCTGTTACGAATTCCACCGATGCCAATTTCTTTTGGAAGAGATGGCGGATTCAGCTCATCAAACGGCACCGCTAGCATGCGTAACCCAGCACCCCAGTTTCGAACCACACATGGACAGGGGGGTCCTGGAAACCTATTTCAGGACCCCGAAGATAAACTGGAAACGCCAACCAAAGCCCGCAGGGAGAAACGGACGTCTTAGTGTAAAGTGAGTATTTTGTTTGTTTGTTTTTGTTACCAAAAAACAGAGTTTTGGAAACCCGGCATTATCACATCATGCTTCCCACCTAGTCAGCTGAGCTATTATTATTATTATTTACACCCATGGTAGCATACTGTATGTGCAAATAGTTTGCATTGCTAACGTTGTGTTTACTGTTTTGTAGACAATATCGTCTAATATGCATTGCTAACGTCGTGTTTACTATTTTGTATACAATATCGTCTAACATGCATTGCTAACGTTGTGTTTAATATTTTGTATACTGTACAATATCGTCTAATATGCATTGCTAACATTGTGTTTACTATTTTGTATACAATATCGTCTAACATGCATTGCTTACGTCGTGTTTACTATTTTGTATACAATATCGTCTAACATGCATTGCTTACGTCGTGTTTACTATTTTGTATACAATATCATCTAACATGCATTGCTAACGTTGTGTTTACTATTTTGTATACTGTACAACATAGTCTAATATGCATTGCTAACGTTGTGTTTACTATTTTGTATAAAATATCGTCTAACATGCATTGCTAACGTTGTGTTTACTGTTTTGTAGACAATATAGTCTAAAATGCATTGCTAACCTTGTGTTTATTGTTTCGCAGACAATATCGTCTAACAGCATACCGACACTTTATGGAATGGGTCCTGCAAGGCGAGAGACTGGGGAAAGGCTATCGTCTTGTTTTGCCTACGTGTGTGGTTCAGTACATCAGACGCAGATTTCCAGCTCCTGATGGGCAATATTGTGGATATAAAGAGACTGCTGAAGCTCTTGAAGAGCTATGAGTGTTAAAGTGTTTATTATTATTATTATTATTTAATAAAAAGTTAAAATTCACATTTGTTGTGGTTCTTGTTAAAAACCATTAGTATTGCTACATTATAGTATGTGTGAAAACTAATATACATGGTTATGCCTTGCATCATCTTTATAATTTGAAAGTCTACATTAGGCTCATATTTTTTAACCCTAAATAAATTCCATCAATGGAAAGAATACAGGTAGTTTGTGTACAGTAAGTAATTACTGCAAAATCATTGACAGTAACCATTCACACTACCTCTACAAGTCAATATTTTAGAAATTAATGTACACAGAAGTGTAAGAAAATTTGTTTTAATAATATTCACACACAAAAATTATTCTGCCACCATAGTCAAAAGGTACATGTTAAAAATAAATAAGATAGACATTTTTGGTTCTCCATCTTAGAAGCGGCTTTGGAAAGAACTTATGGCAGCCTCCTTTGGTGGTTTGGGCACGGGTGCAATATTGGGTGGCAGTGAAGGCTGTGGCAGGGCAAGTGAGGAGGTTGGCATGGTAAACTGAATGTTTGGGTTGCGTCTTCTATCCATGACCTTCTTGATGAGTATGTCTATAAACTCTGTGGTGTGTGGTGTGAAGACTTTCTTCAAGACCCACTGTTTGGATCTCTTACAGTAGACTTGATTAAACCGTGGTTGTCCTGTTAATGATAGGAATTATAACAATATAAAAATCTGAACTTATATTTGACTTTGTCCTGTCTGATCACTTTACTGTAGCTGTAAACATTCTAAGTTTTCATATTATACTACTCAGACAACACATGACAACATACCTGTCTTGGTTGTGTCCTGCTTCCTCTTGATAATATTCTCATTATGCTCGAGGATGGCAAGGTGACATCGCTCCCTCATTCCCTGAAATGAGAATGCCTGGCGTTTGGGTAGGTATTTTAGAAGTGCACTGTGGAAGACTTCAAGTGGGCCTGTGTGCAATTAAAAAGAGAAAGGGACACAACAAATTAAAACATTATCATTATGATTTTTAAAGATAATGAAATGTACAATGGCAACTATAATCACCTGTATGTTTGAACAGTGCCATCTTGTCCATGTCCTTCAGAAGCCTTTTGTCAAGGACCAGAGATGACAGGTTCTGAAATGCCAGAGAATCTTTTTTCATCCACATGCGCTTCTTTTGCTCCTGGGTTGTTAGAGGAGCATGGTCACACCGATGCTGTTCTCCGTTTTCATCTGTCCACTCATGCACGTTACATACGTGGTGTGTAATGGACTTCCACCGGCATTTCAATGCCTGTAGGAAAAAAAGATTATTTTCAATAAGTGTCGAATCCCCCCTAAAAGTATAATAAAATTAGAAACAAATGTCTTACATTGACGTCACCCATACTTGTCGCACAGGCAAACCACATATGGTTTACGACAGACCTATAAAAGATAATACAATTAGTAATTTTGAACCTTGCAAACCAATGTAAAGTCTACTAGATTACAAACCAAACACTGACCTGGTCCATGCATGGATGATTTCATTGGCCTTTTTCTTCCCCTTACTTTGCATCTTCTTCCGGAAACCTGTGAGTAAATGCAGTACACGTTTTGATAAACAATAACTTTTTTTATTTGTACTGGCCCAAATTCACACCTTTAGTCTCTCACACTTGCACCTTACATAGCTTTACAGACTTACTGCACTGGGCTAGTGTAGAAGTCTGAATTGTTCATGGCTTTCTTGAATGAACAATTTACACTTATACACTGGCTGAGTGCATTATGGCTGCAAAAGTCTGTGAGAGGAGTAGAAACTGTGAGACCATGAGGTGTCAGTCGGGGTACATCGGGAGAAGTGTGGTGGTTTGTGTGTGTACGGGGTTGACTAAGGAAATACATACCTTTTGCTGTGTGCCAGATGTCAAACTGATGTTGGACATTAGGAAATTCTTCCCTCATTATTTTTTGAATAGATGTTGAGCGATCTGTGGCCATCACCTCCACGTCAAGGCCCTGGTCCATCAGCTCAGTCATGCCCCTTTTGAAACTTAGAGGCTGTTTACACTTGGCATTAACATGTGTTTTCGTCGATCGGATCACAAGTGGACGACGTTAATGCCAGGTGTAAACGGTGTTCAAAACGTTTTGAGCTCGTCCACTTTCGACCACTTTCATCCACATCCAGAGGTAGTCGAAACCACTTTCGATCAGATCGCTTTGGAGTTGCGGAACGCACATGTGGTTGAATGTGTTCGAACAGCCACACACGACCGCCTTCTCTCCGCCCATTTATCTAATCTGAGGTATTAAACACAAGTTTTACGTCTTTTTTGACTTCTGGCGTGAACATTCGGTGAACAGCGCTATTTTTAGCCTTTCATTGATAAAATTAAGCGGCTGATCTCCGTAGTTTCGTTTTGAAAGCGTGTGAAAGTTGCGCGATCCTTTTTCATCAATTGCGCTGAAAATTCAAAGAAAGCTCTTACATACTCATGTACAAAACACTGTGCAGCATGTTTACTTGCTAAACAAGCAGTGCACTCCGACATAAATTTAGTTTGTGTCCATATAAACTCATAATTACTCCCGCTCGGGTTTGAATGACAGCAGAGAGACTCGCCCACCGTCTCACAGACCACCCCCTCATAGCATTCAGCACAGAAGCGGTCGAAAGTGGACAAAAGAGACGGATTTAAATACCAGGTGTAAACGTAATGTGTCTCTCTCGTCCACTTGTGATCCGATCGATGAAAACACATCTTAATACCAAGTGTAAACAGCCCCCTAGTGGTTCCATGGTAACAGAGCTGGTGGCCTCAGTAACCTAAAGAGTCAAGTCCAAATCTTAATCATAATTTAACAAATAGTATCTGTATTAATTTTCATTGTGATTAATTGTAATTAGTTTACCTGAACCAGTTCTGTGTGGAGTATCTCCTTTGTGTCATCCAACATAATGGATGTTGTATATGTCACACAACTGCAACCAACCCTTTTGTATCCTGTCAGTGGAACCTCTATGACCCTGGCTGTTATAAATCCACTGAGAAGCCAACGATTTGAGACCCTGACACTGGCCACTGTCCTGTAACTCAGTTTGAGGATGTGTTTATGTTGAAAAGAAGGTAGAGTCACCATTGAGAACTAGAATCTTGGCCTAATGGCCTAAACCCAAAGCATCTCAGAAGGTCACCATTAACCCCCACTGTACTGGATAAATGCCTCTGCCAATAGTTAATGAGCACAGGAATGCAGATTGTACATGATAGAAAGAATAGGGGATGTGACCGAGTAATAAATTCCTAAATTTTTAATCTTACAAATATGAACTGTATATTGTGTTTATTACCTTAGAATGAGCCGTTTTTATCTACATACACCTCCAGTCTCCTTACATGGAAGTCACCATTTCACAATGTCATCTATACGGTAAAACTGTTCTGTAGAGATGCTTTATTACTACGTTCTCAGACATGTTTGTCCTATGGTGGCTACCGTAGCTTCACTATGTGTTTCAAAAGTGAGGGGTGAGCTGTGGACTGTTCATAATAATTCATAATATTCATAATAAAAATCCACATAAAGTGCACATGGTAAATATTTACCATCAAAAAGTTGATGTGAGGGAGTCCGATATGGAAATGAGTTCATGTCCTAATTTAACAAACAAACTTTGTAGTGCATGAGTAGAAGTTTGATGTCACAGTTTAAAGAATTAGTCAATTTTCTTAAAAAAAAATCCAGATAATTTACTCACCACCATGTCATCCAAAATGTTGATGTCTTTCTTTGTTCCGTCGAGAAGAAATTATGTTTTTTGAGGAAAACATTCCAGGATTTTTCTCATTTTAATGGACTTTAATGGACCCCAACATGTAACAGTTTTAATGCCGTTTAAAATTGCAGTTTCAACGGAGTTTCAAAGGACTCTAAATGATCTCAAACGAGGCATAAGGGTCTTATCTAGCAAAACAATTGTCATTTTTGACAAGAAAAATAAAAAATATGCACTTTTAAACCACAATTTCTCGTATATCATGTGATACACTAGCGTGACCTCACGCAATACATCATCATGTCAAGAGGTCACGGATGACGAATGCGAAACTCCGCCCCAGTGTTTACAAGTCTGAAGAAAGAGGACCGTTCAGACATTGTTGTATGTGGAATGATACTACTTAATGTCTTTGTGTCAGTTTATTGTTTAAAATGGTCCACAAATGTGCGTTTCATATATGTAACACGTGACCTTTCCACAGCATTACGCAATTTGAGGTCGTGCTGGTGAGAAGTTGTGGTCTAAAAATGCATATTTTTTATTTTTCTTGTAAAAAATGACAATTGTATCGCTAGAAAAAACCCTTATGCCTCGTTTAAAGCGTAACTAAACCCCTGGTCAGAGCCTGACTCCACCCACTGGCAATATTTGAAAAATGCAAGAGATAGAGGGGACGAACTAAGCTTGTACCAAGTGTGTTGTGAGATCGTATCAAGGGCGTGGTAAGCTTGAACCTGCTTACGTCACGAGTCATTTTTTGGACCCAACATCCAATAGTAATTCAACTGCAGTAGCCACCGTTCAACCTGAAGAGGGTTAGACGTTTTTACACCATGTAGTATTGAAACACTTTATATCCAAATGTCAAAAAACTTACTAAAATCAATGAACGGCACTAATAAACCATCATTCTTACAGATCAGTAACTAAAAAAGTTGAATTAGGGTTTAGTTGCTCTTTAAGATCGTTTAAGATCCATTTAAACTGTTAAGTGTTGGGGTCTATAAAAGTCCATTAAAATTAGAAAAAAATTTGAATGTTTTCTTTAAAAAACATAATTTCTTCTCGACTGAACAAAGAAAGACATCAACATTTTGGATGACATGGTGGTGAGTAAATTATCAGATTTTTTTTAAGAAAATGGACTAATCCTTCTTTCTTTACTGTACTGTACTTATGTAACCTATCTGCTGCCACCTGCTGGTACATACCAATAATTACAGTTAGAAATTGTATTCATTACAATATCATTATTACATTTAGTCAAAGGCTTGTGTAGATGTGGTTTGGTTTTTAATGTTTTCATTTAGTTTTTAGTAAAAAAAAATATGTAACAATATAACACAAAAAAATACAATGGAACAACATAAACATAAAACTCTTTTATTTTACTAATCCCACCACAATATCTCACATTACTGCTGTATAGAGTAAAGTTTTACTGAATTCAGTGGATCAGGATGTAGAAGAAGAGCGGCCATAAGAGAAAGAGGAGGTTCTGTGTGACGCTCTTAGCACCGTTACACAGACTCCCCTGACAGCATGAGATTTTGAGGTGCATTTGAGGCACTTGAAATACAGGTGCAGCATCACATAAAGATTTAGAGGCACATCCTTTAACAGTCACTGATAGAGACCCATTAGTTGCTAATGCAAAGAAAAAAGTTGATCAAGTGAATCATTCAAAACTGGCGATAGAGAAATAGAATAAAACACATATAGAGTGCATATACATATTCATAGTTATGGATTTCACTGTTATAAAAAAATTAAATATGTTTTCCTATGTTAAATATATGAAATATATTTCTGTGATTGAATTCTTACATTACACGTTTACTTGATATGTCTTGATCAGATAAAGAATGTAAAGAAAGACAATCATTCAGTCAGAAAAATGACTTGATTCTTACCTATTGCTGTAATGCAGTGGTCGTCTTCTCCTGAACAGTTTAATTTGTTTAAGCAACTCGTAGCATCATCACAGTAGTAACATTGTTTTCCATTGGGCGTTTTAGAGCTGTAAACTATAAAAGAAACACATCGTAATCTTTCATTTTATGCAAGCATACTGTATTATACATATATTTTTTGTGTATCAAAGACAATACCTGGAGCATCTTTGCTATTACAAAGGTCTGTGTTACAGCATTGTGTAGATGTAACTGAGCTTATAGCTCCGAGGTTAACAGATCCACTTATACAACTCTTCATCCCTCTACAGCCCTTATACTGTATTGTAACTTCAGTCCCACCTAAAAAATAAAATGCTTAATGCTTCACATCTGACCATTGTAAAGCGAATTAAATCTGACTATATTGATGTGTGTGTGTGAAATTATTAAATACATATTTTTTTACACAAAAACTCTGCTTTTAAGAAACTCCCTGCATTAGTTTATGAGGAGTTCAGATGCAAAACCCTCTAAGTGCATCTGATATGTTTTTATTGTAAATGAGCATTTTATACTCTTCTCAGGCTTCTTTTATGCTCTTATGTTTTGGTTCAGTAATTTCATGTCAATTTCATGTAAAATGCCTTATTTTCACTAATTTAACTAGTCTTTTGCATCCAAAAATCTGCAATTTTAAAAATGTCTTCAGTCCTACTTTACTCTCCGTTCTAAATAAATGTAAAAGGCAAAATAATTCAGTCAATATCCTAATATAGGTTTAAGAATTCTTGCAGCTCGACCTATGTGCGCTATCGATCATTCGATTCTTAGGAAAAAGAACCAAAACTCATCATATACTTTTTAATTTGGGCATAAAGATTTGGTGATCATGTATGAATGTTATTTCAACCTGATCTCACAAATTTCCGTGGCATAGTCACGGAATTTTGTGCTCATTTTTCCGTGGCATTCTCACGGATCTCCGCATTTTTCCGTGGCCCTGCTACGGACTGTCTTTTTCCGTGGCATTCTCACGGATTGGTTACTCAACTGTTTTGTCCTATTTTCTTACCATTTTCGCTTCGGTTTAGGGTTAGATTTACATGAAATGACATCCCTACCCAAATCCAACTCTAACCCCAACGCCAGGCGACAATTGTTTAAAGTTTAGAAAATATAAAAGAATAAATCAGAAAAAAATAGTATAAACCAATAGTTAAAGTGACATACTAACGCAAACACCAAATCTAACCCTAAAACTTTGTGAGATCATGTTGGTTATTTTATGACTCTTAACCCCTGGAAAAACATTAATGATTTATTTATGAAAGAGTCTGACAAAAAAAATGTTAATTTGCAAGAAAACATGTCAGATGCACTTAGAGGGTTTTAGGATAATGAACAACAATCAGTTGTAACATTGAATTAAGTTAACATTATTATCATCATACTGAACTCACCATTATTTTGTATCATTGTTACACTTGCACATTCGTCAGTGTCCGGACACGTCGTCATTTTGCTTACACAAGAACCATTTAAACCTAAACACTCATAACACTGGAGCGCATGTCCTGAAAAAAAACAGAATGAGGTAGAAATGTATTTTGTTACTAATAAAACATTAAACAGGCTTTTGTGTTTTATACTTTACCTCCAGTGAAAAGAGCGCAGAAGAGAACAATGAAGATTTTCAGTTCCATCTTTGGCATTTTAGGAAGTGAATAAAATGACAAACCCTTTCAATTGCCTTTTACAATATCAAAAAGGACGAGACTTTGATGAGAAAATGACACTTACAGAAAAAGGGAACATCCTTTATTTAAACAATTCTGAGTTTCATAATAACTTATTTTTTTGAGAATGGTGCTGTTCACCAGCAAAACATTTAATAGAGCTTGGATGGAAAACAACTAAGTTAACATAATTAACAAATTTACATAATTAACATTAACTAACATTTAGCAGCTCTTTTTTGGCAGAGGTGTACTACTTAAGTATTTTTACTTTCTACATAAAAGTAAATTTTCATGTATTCGTATTTTATCAGTGTTTTTCTTTGAAAACATATATTCCAAAACATTAATATAATTTTTACTCCACTACATTTCATAATTTCAAGTTTTTGGTTTATATTTAATATTTAAGTACATTAAACATCTAGTACATTTTTTACTTTTACTTAAGTAAAAAGTACTTTCGTATTTTTAAAAGTTCACAATTTTTATGTAATTGGTTATTAAATCTATTTTAATATGCAATATAAAAGGAATACACAGTATGATTCCATGCTTAAGAATGTAGTGAACATTTTTTAGTAAACTAAAGTAATTTTTTTCCCAAGACAAAGCACAGATGCTTGGAAAATGTAACTAAAATACTTAAGTAGGGGAGACCGGGGCTGGTTGTCTCACGGGTTGGTTGTCACACTGCTTATTCCAGACATACTACATGGTGCTGTGGTACAATTTTTATATAAATTTGTTAGCCTTTAATAGCTTACTCATTTGCACTTGTAATTTTGCTGAGCAGACACAAAACATTGAGGTTAGGAGACAATTTTTTATTTTATGGGTCAGAGTAAATTTTCATGTTGGTGTTGTTTTTGTGTTGAGATCTTGTAGGATATTAGTCATTCTAAAACAAAACACTCATTAAAAAGCTAAAAGTAGTAGCTTTATTTTGAGTCATCTTTTAGCGATCAAGTTAAAGCCGTGTGGCAGCTAGCTTATCATGTTTGTCAAGAAGTCAGTTGGGGATGGTTGTCACATAGCTTGCGGGGTTGGTTGTCACATAAGAATACTGGACATGTAGACCTTTTAAGACTGTTTGTCTGATTGGTTGTTTGCTGTTAAAATAAAATAAAAAATTAAATAAAGAGGTTTTAACACTAAAAATTATTTCATTTTATTTCTCAACACAGTAGACAAAACCCGTGATGGGGTTGGTTGTCACATTGTGTCAGAGTGTCTTTGATGGTTAATTACTTCCTGTTACAATACATTCGAAAAGTAAAACGTATACACATATAAAGCCAATACTCCAAAGTTTCATTTCATGTAGGAATTACTGCTGAAAGATTTTTTGAAGATGAGAAATTCATGCATGAGTAAAAATTGTGACAACCAACCCGGGTCTCCCTATACATCTCTGTTTTTTACACTTTGTTTCTGCCTTTTTTAAGCTATCAACAGTATATTTCTGTGGTGGTCAGATAACATTACTTCCAACTTTTTATGAAACCAGACCGTTAATGTTTTTATTCTTATTCACTTGAGAGATTAAACTTGCTTCCTTTTTCCAGTTGAATTAAAAGATTTTGCTCAACACACCTCAAAATGTGTGTTTGAATTGCATGTGAAGCTAAAACTAAATCAAATCAAATTTCTTTCATAGAGGCTCTTTGTGCAGATTCAGCAGGAATAAAGATTTCGATGACCACAGCAAGATGCTTTTAAAGAAAAGAAACTTAAACTGACAGGAGTTTTGATGCAGGCGCAGTGATATGAAAGTTTCAGCGCTATCTCATGGCAATTCATACATATTTTAAGAGGTGGCTAATTTGTATTCATTTGAGACCACATTCATACATTTTTTATGATTTGCCTTGACCCCTGTGACGTTGGGGTTAAGGGCGGGGTTTTGTTAATGTTTTTTTTATGATAAATGTATGTTTTTGCACAGTTAACTTTGTACTAATTCATACGAATTAGCCAACTCATAAAATGTGTACGAATTCTCGTGAGATCATGTTGGAAAGTTTGCAATCTCAAAAAAAACTTTTTTGGAATGTATATATTTAAGAAAATCTCTATTATTATTAAATGTTAGTAACACACATACACAAAGTTGTTAACTTTATTACATGTGTTGCAATTCAAACTGTATAATACAGCATCAATGTTCACTTTGCCCTCATTTTTACAAATAAATAAAAAATATTGCTTTTATACAACAGTTCGACGGCACACGTTTGAAAAACGAAAACTAGAAAACAACAACGGAGTCATTTTAAAAGCCTCTTTGTTTGAGAACTACTTCTTCCGCCACGGATTTGAGGGCGGCCAGAATGACAGGAAACACTTTCGGCTGCTTTGAATCTCAAAACAACTCAATGGACGGAAAAGCCGTTACTTTATATTACCGTTTCTTGGTCACAAAGTGTAGTTTTAAGATTAGTTCAGTCGAGAATGTATATGTATTATATTTAAATCTGCAGTCGATTAGTAAAGATAGCGCCTGTTTGAACGTTTGCTTAGTGAGATTCGGTACGAATGAGAACCAAAGCATGAGCGGACATCAGTGTTCACTCGCCCCGCTGACCACCGCCCTCTCTGGGCTACATCTCTGACAGGGATTCCCTGGCTCTCATGTTGGCCTTGTTTGTTTATGATCGTCAAAATGAGATCAAATCAGCAGTATTTGGTGTCATGATCAAGCTATTACTTGTTTTTTTATTCATATTTAGTGTCTTTTGTGTTGTTATTGTTTTGGAGCGAGGTAAAAGTTAATAAAACTATACTTGTATAACTATTGCTTTCTCATTTATTCTTAACGCGATACGAGCACTCGATTATTATTATTAAACTTTGTTCTTGTCAGTACTATATAAAACTTTTTTTATAAGTGTCAGAGAGATGTTTTTGCATGCTGCTTATAAATATATCAGTGGCGATATCTCATAACATGTTTTAATAGTCACGTCACGATAAAGTAAATGATCAATGTCCACATTTAAAGGCTGCGGTGCTTACCTGCAGTTCCACGGTGTTTTCGCGTTCTGATAAGAAATATAGCTCCAGAAAAAAACGAGTGTTTATATTCCTCTTTCCAAGTGTTAATCGTCCACACGATGTGACAAGACATTTCTCCCATTAACTTTAACGTAACATCCAAGAGCGCTGATCTTTGACGGAATAATAACTTCTGATTTGGGGATTCACAGACTGATTTATTAGCTAGTAAACTAATGAGACACACGGAGAGTGATTAAAAACAGGGCGTCTGTGTTTTTCCATTCAGAGATGAGCCTGTTTAGGACCTCCATTCACTAGGTGGCGGAATGATACGAAAGGTGAGGTCCCGTTATCAGCACAATATCGCATAGCTCTTAGCCAATCAGATTCGAGAACCAGAAAGAACTGTTGTATAAAATGCATTATGTCTATGGAATGTCCCCACAAAACATGGAAACCAGAATGTGTGTGTGTGTGTGTGTGTGTGTGTGTGTGTGTGTGTGTGTGTGTGTGTGTGTGTGTCATAAGAAATGTGTATGTGGTTCACTCTAAAAAGGTCTGGGTTATTTTTGACCCATAATGGGTAAATATTGGACAAAACACATGCTGGGTTAAAAATGACCCAATGTTGGGTTGATGTTATGCAACCATGGGTTATAATGCCCAGCAGTTGGGTTAAAACAACCCAGTATTGGGTCAATTTTAACGCAGCGGTGTGTTCTGTCCAATATTTACCCATTATGGGTAAAAAATAACCCAGACATTTTTAGAGTGTTGTGTGGGTATATTAACACGCAATTTAAACATTAAATCTTTCCAACTAAGATTGACTTGGAGCATTAACCTGGACAGTCTTTAGATTAATCCACAACTAGGCCTCAGTTATATTAGAACATTTAAGTTTTACAAACATACTATACAAACAAACAATACTGGTGTGCATCTTGACACAAAACAATGGCACTGATATATCCACACTATTCCTGACGTAAATACGGGCGACGCCATCTTGAGCTCAGATGGGTAAAACTTCCGGTGAGCCACTACAGCTAAAAGTAGTCCTATTGCGACGGATACGAGTCTGCCGTTTTGACTGACATTTTAATGCTTATTATGAAATCCAGGAAGAACGGCATAATTTGTGCAGTTAGGGGTTAACATAATAGATGATACAAACGCAGTAAATCTTTACAAAACGCTTGTTTTAACTATAATACACGCACAAGAACTGAATGTTTATGTGGCGCACGTGCATCTATTAACTGTATCCACACATCCATCCAGTAAAACCTTTCATAGAAACTGACTGTGAACAATAAATACAATAATTATTCAAAAACAACATATTATGCTGATAAAAATATGCTGATTTATTTATTACAAAAATATACAGTATATAATATATAGCCTACGACATTAACTGCTTATTAGTTAATGTTTATAATCGTTCGTGATGAGTTTACGCATACCGTTACTTTTGTTATGTTTTAAATGATTTTTTAAGCAAATAATTTCATAAGCTCATGTCTTATTTACTGTATATATTTTCATGAAACGAAAAACAATACTGAAAACATGTAATAGGAGTTTAATATGTTTATTATGGTTTGTTTAAATAACTTACATTGTGTTGAATGAGAAGCATAAGTTACTGGTGCTGTCGGAACGCGTGAAGCTTGATGTGTAGCCCTAAAAACTTGATAAGTCGATTAAAAATTGCCGTATTAAAAAAACTCACACCAGGGACAGTTTCAAAACATCACATGAAAAGGTAAAAACAAGAAGTCTCTGTATATTCCATGTATTAAACACTCGACTGACTTTCCCACTGTAGAGATACGACATGTTTCTGTGCTTTTATATTTGCACATTGAAGACCCGTCACCCCCGAGGAACAACATGAAACGATTGAATCTTGATGTATCAGGACACTTCTTAATTTCATCCTCACACTGGTTCATACATGAAATTATGACCGTAATCATCATGGAAATCGCCGGCTCTGGTTCAGTGACAGTACGTGCCGGAAGTCGCACCCATAATTCGCGCAAAGCATCATGGGGCGTAGGAATAGTGTGGATAAGATATGTTATAGCTAGATATTTTTAAATTAAGGCATGTATTTTAGTCTGAGACTAGGATAAGCCCTGTCCAGGAAACCACCCTTAAATGTCTTAAATGTTAAGCATTTATAAATAATGTTGCTTCTAAGCATTTCAAATCTCTGAATAGTTATACTAACAAACATAACAAACAAAATCATTTTAATGATTAATCGATACAGCATTTTGATGTGATAAAATACATACATCTGCAAGAAGAAAGCCTTATAGGAAAATGTTTTTTTTTTATTGTGTTACATTCTGTTGTTGCAGTTGTTGCTTGTGATCTTATAGACTCTTATAGTGAAACAAGATGAGGAAGAAGAGCGGACACAGGAGGAGGATGAAACTTCCCTTATAGAGTCCATCTGATCAAGACACAAAAATGTTTTATTAACACAAAACTAACATCAACATGACCAGAACAGCAGAATACATTTTCCCATCTTAGCCACATGTCGAGCATTTACATCTACATGATATCAGTTAATGTGTTTTGTCCACAAAAATATGGCATTTAAATTATGATAATTAGGATTTAAAATTAATGTTGTATTATAATGAAATGATCAAAAACAGTACAAATACATAACTATAAGTGTACAGAAACCATGATTCAGACATTACAGACTTTACTGAGAGTATAATCTCATCTAAATCAATAGTTTCTGGGCTCTTCCACACAAAACACATTGTGGTCAGCAGCATGTTGCTTGTTGTTGCTTGTGAACCTGGATTTTTTCTTGCACATTGTGGTTTTTGTGGATATGATCATGTCACTACCTCTCCATTTTGACGTCTATTTAAGATCTACCACTGATTTTTGATTTAAAAAAATACTTTGCTGTTGCAGCTTTTTGCTCAGGTGTCTCCAACCCAACGTGAAAACATTTGTGAGCCACTTGAATTACAACCCTTCAGTTGAGAGCTGATGCAGTCACCCTTTATAGCAATAAGTGATGACATTCAAATACATATTAAACATTCATGCATACTGTACATGGGTAATAACAAGTTAACAAATTAAAATATTAAAGGAATTATAAAAATAGTGATTTAAAATATGTAAGGAATAATTGATGACGGGCCGTTGCATTATTTGAAAATAATTCAACGGCCCGTCGTCAATTATACCACGGTTAACACAAACATTTCTCTGGTGCCTATTTTTAAGACATTTTAAGGTTAGGTGTGCGGTTTACAGAAAAATAATCAACATCCATGGAACATTTCTCAGCCAATCAGAATAAAGCATTCAACAGGCCGGTGGTCTCATTGGTTTTAATAAAGCTGCACATGAGTTCTCTCAATTCTCCGTTTGTGTACAGAAACTGCAACACTCTAAAAACAAACGGTGCTATATAGCACCAAAAGTGGTTCTTTGCTCGTAATCATAGAAGAACCGTTTTTAGTGCCATATACTATAGCACCGGTGAAGCACCGGTGAAGCGCCTGTGTGGAGCCATGTAGTGCTATGTAGAACCAAATGTGGTGCTATAGTGGTGCTATATGGCACCTGTGTGGTTCTGCACAGGTGCTTCACCGGTTCTTCGCCGGTGCTTCGCCGGTGCTATATGGCACTAAAAACGGTTCTTCTATGGTTACGATTCAAATCAACAGTTTTGGTGCTATATAGCACCGTTTGTTTTTTTAGAGTGAAGATGTTTGTAAACTTATGACCCCAATCGTAAACTGAACTGTTAGATTGTAGTGAAGCGCTGGTAAAATAAATACATAAAATATAAATGAGCAAATGTACAAGTCAAGGTAAATACCTGTGCCGTTACAGAGGTCAGTGCCACAGCATGTAGAAGAAACTATCCCTCCACCTATTACTATGGTCTTCGTTTCACAATCTTTCTCACAAGATTTTACTGTGATATTCATAGAGTCTACATAAAGAAAAAAACACATATGAAGAGTTTCGTTGCAAAACGAGATAAATCCATTTTTAAACATTTTTGTCAAAACATGTTTATTATTATGTTATCATGTTATTATTTTGTTTTATGGTGCTAGCTGTATTTTTTAAGTTATGAAGGTTTATATCAAAACAAACTGTCAGGATCCTGTCTTGTCATAGTTTCTAGCTCCTTGTGACAGGGTTCTGGCAGTACCATGTTTTATGTTAAGGCACTTGGCTTTGTTTATCTGGCCATGTGCCTTGCCTGTCTTGTCTATAACCCCGCCCCCTTGTCTCCTTGTTAATCACCTAATTATTGTTTGATTCATGTCACCTGTTCCCTCTTGATTTGCTCCCCTATTTAATGCCCTTGTGTTTGCTGTCCTGTGCTCGCTGTTTTGTACTTATCCTGTGTGTTGATTCTTATTAAATCTAGTCTAGTATTCAGTCAAGTAAGTGTAGTTTCTTGTGTAGTTTATTGTTAAGTCTAGTTTGTTGGTGTTTTGTTTTCCCTAGTGTGTTTTGCCCCCTCGTGGGTTTTGTTTTCTCATTTCTGTCATAATAAAAGTTTCTGTTATACTGTCTGCGCCTGGGTTCGTCTCCTGTTCCTGACACAAACCAACTGCAGTTGCATTGAAATTAGTTGGAATGCACAACTAAATAACGAGATTTCTGAACAATTAAAAAAACGGTGGTTATCTCGTTTTGCAACGAAACTTTTCATATATATATATATATATATATATATATATATATATATATATATATATATATATAATAAGAAAACAAATAGGCCTATAAGAAACATTTCGATTATGCCATTTTTACTAATTCACATTTGATCATTTACACATTATATTTTAATAGTCAGTAGATTATCACGTAACTTTTCATTCCACCAAAATGGAAACCTGTATCTGTTGAACTGAAACATTTGTCGAATCCATCAGGACATGTCTTCTGTTTCTCTTCACAGGCACCTGAGTCAATTTTAGGCTCACACACATAACATCTGCGTGAGAGTCCTAGAGTTAAAACAAGAGAGAGAGAAAGGCATATAAAAGTCCCCACTCTACTTTAACTTTCTTAAAAAAAAACAATTTCAACTTGAGTTTATAAGTTATGTCAACTTTTTTAAGCCAAAACTTAAAATAGTATGTTGAATTGACTTGCAAAACCAAGATGTCTTAACTTTGTGCTGCATTTTTTTACAGTGCGTATATCAAATAATGTATAATAATGCATGCTGAGTTTTGTTCATACCTCCAGTGATAAAAATGAGCAGAAGTACAATGGTGATGTGCAGATCCATCTTTGCTAAGGGTAGGGATGGTTAAGCAATGTTTCAGTGGTCTTTTATGACTCGATACAGAAAGGGGAGGGTTTAATACACATACTAGACACACAGGTTTTTAACACTTCACAAAAAGCTTTTAATGCAGTAAATATCATTTTCAGAATGCACTGGAATACAAGGAAAACATTTTTATACAGTTCAGCCAACAGTAAGACATCAAAATCACAGGGACACAATTTATTGATATAGTTTAAATCTTTACATCACTGTTACTTAAAGTACTTTTACAAACCAAATAATTGTGTTTGTCTTGCATGCACTTCAGTAATTCGCATTATAAGGGTAAAGAGTAAATTTTGTCTTATCAATTGCAGAGGAAATCCCTCACATACAGAAACAATTTTCTGAAAAGCCCAAACTGTAATACTAAATCTTCTTTTTGCTACAAGTTACGGTTTTCATTTATTGTTTGGTACACCTGTTCCCTGTCAAGCATAATTACATGCTACTACTATAATGAAGCACATTTGCTTTGTATCATAAATTAAACATTCGTTTTTAAGGCAGCGTCTATCTGCACTTAGTCCAGTGATATATTTATACCAATAGTAATTAAATGCTATCTATATTTTCTATTGGCAGATACTAGTTGCACCTCAGTATTTATTTACATTACCATGGTGCGATAATAATAGAGTGTAAATAATTATATTTAATAAAATGATTAAATGATTGCTGCATTATTGGGAGAATAAAAGTCCTCCCTATACCGACCCCAACCAACTCATTACTTTAATTCTTATTTAACACTCGTGAGGCTCTTCATTTCCATTTTATTTCCACTGTTCTAACATTTTCTTTATTGAAAACCCTTTCAATGTAATTTTTGTGATTCACTAAATGTCAAGATTCTTTTCATAAATGTTGTTTTTGTTGATAATTAAGTAAATGTTGTAGCGTGCCATATGCATCGGTATGAGGTTTAAAACACAGTTTTAAAAGGAAGTTGTCAAACCACAGGCAGTTGTTGTGGTTGGTTTTCCCACCCTTCTCTCTTCAGAGTATTTTTTATAGAAATGTGGTGAATGAAAACTTTGTGTTGAATGTGTCTGACTGATCAATAGAGTCAAAGTCTGTGATTTGAAAATGAAATTTTAAAATATATATTTTTCAATTGAAATATTTTGTTATAATTCTACAAGTATACCTTATAAAAACCATGGTTTACTACATAAAAATGATCACAGTGTTAGAGTTTGGTTGGCTAGTTCATTATCTAAGAGAAACAAGTAACCATGTTACAGTTTTACTTTTGCATAATAAAAAGCACAAAATAAGAACTTAAAAAAAAATCCTTTTCTGGAATCTTATTTGTGTTTTTGTGATTATTATAGTAGAAACAAACAACATGGGATGAGTGTCACGTGTTCTTTGAAAGCAGCACAAAGGAATGCCTGCAGGCTTGTGATCGTGTAAAAAACTTGCTGTGTAGAGATAGGTGCAAGTAAATAAGGTTTTAGATGTCCTGTTTGCAATTGTGTTCTTTATAAGATACCACAAAGCACATCAAATGTGATGCCTCGTGTGTTTGTGTGTGCCCGTTGTGCGTACAGAGACATTTGCATGTGACTGACTGGGTAGCTACAGTATTAAACTATAGACAATTTACTGTCTTACTGTCTGCTAATGGATGTCTAAACATTTTGGGATTGTTTTGATTGTTTTGTATCCCTTTTTAGCCTTATGGAGTGCAACAATTCTTGAACGGATAGCTCCTTCTTGCGAGGCATGGTTCATAAGAGCTTATGCTTCTTCAGGACAGCAATCTTAAAATGTTTAAGTGTTTAAGTGATTTTTATCAATCAAAGTAGCACTAAACCACACATTTGAACTCATTGTATTTCTGACACAAATTAGCTTTCATTAAAGTAATTATGGGTTCACCACATTTCCCCAGCAGCACTGGCAACCCATTCTGTACAACAATGTACAAAGTCATTTAACTGAAGTGAATGCTAACTCTGCTTAACATTCTCACCCCATGGCGTCAATATTTGACGCACTTGACCATGCGTCAATATGTGACGCGGAGGGTTACCTTTCGCGTCATTTTTTGACGAACTGGGGACTTCAATACTATTACGTCCGTTGCATTCTCTTCTCCTATTTTCTTACCATTTTCGCGTCGGTTTAGGGTTAGATTACGCGAAATTAAACAGTTGTCACCTGGCGTTGGGGTTAGAGTTAGGTACGACAGTTGTCACCTGGCGTTGGGGTTAGAGTTAGGTTTGGGTAGGGATGTCATTATGTAAATCTAACCCTAAACCGACGCGAAAATGGTAAGAAAATAGGAAAGAGAATGCAACGGACGTAATAGTATTGAAGTCCCCAGTTCGTCAAAAAATGACGCGAAAGGTAACCCTCCGCGTCACATATTGACGCATGGTCAAGTGCGTCAAATATTGACGCCATGGGGTGAGAATGTTAAGCAGAGTTAGCATTCACTTCAGTTAAATGACTTTGTACATTGTTGCACTTGCAGCAGTGTCTTTGCTTACACAAAAAGCCATTATACAGAAACACTCAGCATTAAATTGAATGTCCTGATAAAAAATTTGGTAAAAATGTATTTTGTAGCAAATAAAACATTAAATATGGTTTTGTGTTTTTTACTGTACATCCAGATGTTCAGATCCATAAAATTACTAAAATAAAATGACACACTCTTTTTTGTTGTTTTTTATATCACTGATAAAAATAGGACGAGGCTGTGATGAGAAAATTAAACTTAAATACAGATAAGGGGGACATCCCTTTTTGACACAATGTTTTTGAGAATTGTGCTGTTCAATAGCAAAACATTTAATAGAGCCTGGAAAACAGATGTATAACATTAATAACATTAACTAACATTTAGCAGCTCTTTCTTACAATTTGTTTCTGCCTTTTTTAATCTATCAACAGTATATTTCTGTGGTGGTCAGATAACATTACTTCCAACTTTTTGTGAAACCAGACTGTTAATGTTTTCATTCTTATTCAGTTGAGAGACTCAACTTGCTTCCTTTTTTCCAGTTTAATTAAAATATACATTTTGCTTAACTAACACATGTTACACACCTTAAAATGTGTGTTTGAATTGCACGTGAAGCTGAAACAAAATCAAATCTCTTTCATAGATGCGCTGTGGCTCCTTGTGCAGATTCTGCAGAAATAAAGATTTAGATGACCACAACAAGATGGTTTTTAATGTATATGAAAGTTTGTTATCTCAAAAAAACATTCTTGAAACATTTGGAATGTGTTTATTTAAGAAAATCACAAGCTCAGTTATTATTAAATGTTAGTAACACTGTTCACTTTATTAGATGAGTTGCAATTCAAACTGTATAATACAGCATAAATCGAAAAAACAAATGTGTGGCAGAAATATAGCAATGAAACATTGATATTAAGATGCTGCAAATCCATTGTGCTGTGGGTTTTCAGTGGAAATTAGTTGTGTGTGTGCGTGTCTATCACATGTCTGTGGTTCTGTGGGTATCAACACAGACCATACAAATTTTCCAACCAACATTAACTTGGGGGCAGTTTCCTGGACAGTCTTTAGATTAATAATAACATAAATTAGTTTTGCTTTTCTATATTTTATTTTGTACCAGGAAGTTAGTTATATTAGGACATTTAAGTTTTACAAACATACTTTTCAAACAAACAATACTGGTGTGCATCTTGACACATAACAATGGCAGTGATATAGGTTAAGATATGTCAGGGTTAGATATTTTGAAATTAAGGCAGCTCAAGCATGTATTTTAGTCTGGGACTAGGATAAGCCCTGTCTAGAAAATTACATTTGTAAATTGTGTTACAATCTGTTGTTGCAGTTTTTGGTTGTGATCTTATAGACTCAGACGTTCGGCTGATTTCAGTGAAACAAGATGAGGAAGAAGAGCGGAGACAGGAGGAGGATGAAACTTCCCTTATAGAGTCCATCTGATCAAGACACAAAATGTTTTATAAACACAAAACTAACATCAACAATGACCAGAACAGCATAAATTTTCTCATCTTAGCTAAACTTGACATCTACATGATGTCAGTTAATGTTTTTTGTCCATAATATACAAAAATATGGCATTTAAATTTTTAAGACTCTGATGATTATTATTTGGTATGAATGTTGTGTTGTAATGAAATGATCAAACGCAGTTATGTACAAATACTTAAAGAGCACCTATCGTCCAATTCACAAATTTCCGTGGCATAGTCAAAGAATTTTTTGCTCATTTTTCCGTGGCATTCTCACAGATCTCTGCATATTTCCGTGGCATATGAGATCATGTTGTAAGTATATATTAGTACATGTTAAGAATATGCACAAGGTACAAATCACAAAGTAGACGATGACGCAAGTTATTATCTCTAACATAAATCTCTTTTCTTGGACGACAACAAACACACAGATTGTAGGCAACAGTTTACTTATGCTGTAATAAAATCCAACATTATCATATTCCTCCCAGCCTGTAAACTAACTCCTGTTAGCATTGCATTGTAAGTGAATCGTTCAAACATGTTAAGAAGCGACTGTCAGGGTCTTGTCTTGTCAATAGTTTCTGGGGTACTTTACCACACAAAACACATTGTGGTCAGCAGCATGTTGGTTGTTGATGCATGTGAACCTGTATTGAATGTAGTCTGGCTCAGATGTTTTCCTTGCATATTGTGGTTTTTGTGGGTATGGGCATGTCACGCTACACTCCAAAAATGTTTGGGTTATTTTCAACCCAGCACTGGGTCAAAAAGGGTCAAGCCCAGCCCCTTCAACCCAAATGCTTGGTTCTTTTAACCCATTGTTGGGTCAAATACACACATTTTCTGGGATAATTTAAAGCAGAAATAACCCAGCATTTTTAAAGTATACCTCTCCATTATGGCTTCTATTTAAGATATTTTAATTTCAACAAAAAATATTTTGCTGTTCTAATAATAGCTGTAGATAGATTGCTGCTGCATTTTGCATTTAGCATAGGCTACACTCTAAACATTGTTGGTTTATTTTTAACCCATAATGGATAAATATTGGACAGAACACTTGCTGGGTTAAAAATAGCCCAATTTTGGGCTGTTGTTACACAGCACCCTGCTAAAAAAAACAATAGACACCACAGAAATTCTATTGGTTTTATTGGGAATTGTATTGGTTTTAATGGAATATGGCCCAAAACACACTACAGTATAGTGGTTTTAAAGGAATTGTCTACTCATTTTCAATATTAAAATATGTTATAACCTTAACTAAGAATTGTTGATACATCCCCCTATCATCTGTGTGCGTGCACGTAAGCGCTGGAGCGCGCTGCGACGCTTTGATAGCATTTAGCTTAGCCCCATTCATTCAATGCTACCATTTAGAGATAAAGTTAGAAGTGACCAAACACATCAACGTTTTTCCTATTTAAGACGAGTAGTTATACGAGCAAGTTTGGTGGTACAAAATAAAACGTAGCGCTTTTCTAAGCGGATTTAAAAGAGGAACTATATTTTATGGCGTAATAGCACTTTTGGGAGTACTTTGACTCAGCGCTGTAACACCCTCCCTCTCCTATTATGAGAGTGAGAAGGGGAGCGGACTTTTCAGGCGAGTCGAAATACTCCCAAAAGTGCTATTACGCCATAAAATATAGTTCCTCTTTTAAATCCGCTTAGAAAAGCACTACATTTTATTTTGTACCACCAAACTTGCTCGTATAACTACTCGTCTTAAATAGGAAAAACGTTGATGTGTTTGGTCACTTCTAACTTTATCTTATGGGGCTAAGCTAAATGCTATCGAAGCGTTGCAGCACGCTCCAGCGCTTACGTGCACGCACACAGATGATAGAGGGATGTATCAACAATTCTTAGTTAAGGTTATAACATATTTTAATATTGAAAATGAGTAGACTATTCCTTTAATGGCAAAAGCTAATGGTTCCTATTGGTATTTTAATGGAAACCATTAGAATTTTCTGTAATGGTTTTATTGTTTTTCAGCAGGGCAATGGGTTATAAAAACTCCGCAGTAGGGTTAAAACAACCCAGCATTGGTTCGATTTCAACCCAGCAGTGTTATCTGTACAATATTTACCCTACATGGTTAAAATATTTTTACATTTTGCTCCGGTTTCTCTAACCCAATGATAAAACATTTGTGAACCACTTAAATTACAACCCTGCAGTTGAGAGCCGATGGAGGAGTTTAAATTAGTTGGGGTAATAACCAGTTTACAGATTAAAAAATAAAAGTGATTTAAAATATTATTTAGTAATTAGTATTTTACTCCTGATTATTTAGTACATCATATCATAATTCATTATATAAAAATAGCTTTTTAAGAAGTCGCTTTCTCAGAGCAGTACTAATAATTTTTGTGTCATGTTTTGTTTAGTTTTAAGTTTTTAGTATGTTTCCATGGTCTTTGTAGCTTGGAGTTTTCTCAATTCTCTGATTGTTTACAGAAAATGCATGATATTTGATAAATGAGCAAATGTAAGGTAAATACCTGTGCTGTTGCAGAGGTCAGTGCCACAGCATGTAGAAGAAACCGCCCCTCCACCTGGTTTTGCTATGATCTTCTTTGGTTCACAGATTTTTGCACATGTTTTAAATGTGACAGACTTAGTGGGCTCTGCAAAACGAAAAAAGATGTATATACAAAAATAAGAAAGTAAATCTAATATGAGAAATGTTTTGATTGTGCCATGTTTGTGAGCCAAATTCACATTTGATCATTTCCACTTTATTTATATTTAATGGTCAGTAGATTATCACATAACTTTTTATTCTATCAAACTTGACTTACCATAAAAACCGGTCTCCGTTGCAGTGTAACATTTGTTAAATCCATCACGACATATCACCTGTTTCTCTTCACAGGCACCTGAGTTACCTTCAGGCTCGCACACATAACATCTGCGTGAGAGTCCTTCAGTGAAAACAAGAGAGAGAGAAAGACATTTAATAGTCTCTGTATGTGTATCAAATATTAATGCATGCTGAGTTTTGTTCATACCTCCAGTGATGAAAATGAGCAGAAGTACAATGGTGATGTGCAGATCCATCTTAGTGGTTTAGCATTGTTTCAGTGGTTTTTATGACTTTATACAGGATGGGGAGGGTTTAATGCATAAACTAGACTCACAAGTTTTTAATATTTAACAAAATGTAAAAGTAAATATCACTTTCAAAATCCACTGGACCCAAGGGAAACATTTTATGCAGTTTATACGTCTTTACATAAGCTCATTGTGTCATACCAGCCAAAAGTGAGACGTTAAAATGAAACTTCTTGAAGAAATTGTATTTTCATCTCTGTTGTTTTAAATGATAATTAAGTAAATGTTGTACATAACAAATCTCTGTGTCATTATTTTATACATTTATTAGCGTGCCATATAGATCTGTATGAGGTTTAAAACTGTTTAAAAAGAAAGTTGTCAGACCACATGCAGTTCTTGTGGTTGGTTTTTCCACCCTCCTCTCTTAAGTTTTTTTTTTTTTTTTTATAGAAATGTGGTGAAAATAAACAGATGCCATGTGTAAAAAAAAATCTGAAGAAATTACAATGGTATTGCAGCTGGGTTGCCGTAGATTTAAATTGATGTTATTTACTGGCAATAGTTTGTTCAAAGTTAAATACATTTTAAATATTAACAAGTCTCTATCTTTACAGAAAAAACTATACAATAACAGCCTCATGCAAAGCATTCTGGGAACCAGAAATCATCATCAACCTTTTTCTGTTTTTTTGCTTCAGATTTTGTTTCCCAGAATGTTTTGCTTGATGTTGTTTTTTTAGTTTTATTCTATAAAGACAAAGACTTGTTAATGTTTAATGTTCATTTAACTTTGAACAAAATGTTGCCAGTAAATAACATGCATTTAAATCTACGGTTAATTACCGGCAACCCAGCTGCAAATTTCTACGGATTTTTTTACAGTATACAATTAGAACAAAAACCAAAAATATTTCTCTATAACAAATATCACTGTTAACCTGGATAAGTTGAATTTAACAGAGTGCTTAAAATTTAAGTAATATGTATTGAACCATGACAAGTTCCAGTTAAGCTATAGGCCAAAGACAACTCTGCAGTACTTACAAGGCTTTAGAGCTGGGTCTGGTCGGTCTGTGCATGTGAAAATTATCTCACAAAGCTGGCCTGTATGGCAGGGTATAACACACACTATGCAAAAACACACTTGTAAGACTCTGATGCCATCTGGCAAAACTGGGAAGCCAATTCTGCCATATTCATAAATAAATAAATACATAAATAAATATACAAGGAAATGTAAAAAAAAAACAAAAATACAGAAATAAATAAAGAAATATATATACATGGAAATGTAAAAAAACAAAAATACAGAAATAAATAAAGAAATATATATACATGGAAATGTAAAAAACAAAAATAAATGAGTATTTATACCTGTATTTCTTTATTTATGTATAATTGTAACTATTATTTATTTATTTATTCATTTATTTATACATTTATTTATTTTTACTTTTACGATGATGTGCCTCTCTCCACCACAATACAGACATAGTTTGTTGCGAATATGTCATTCAGAGAGAGAAAGATGTGTGTAATCCACTTGCATTGGCTCAAGTGCATTGGCTCAGGTGCTGGAGGAACCGTGGGTGATATGGGAGGCGGAGGATTAGCAGCAGCAGGCAGTTCGTCACAGGCTGTAAGACACAGAGAGACACAAATGGTCTTTTGAATAAGGGTTTCTGAACCAAGGGAATTTTTATCGACCACGATGAACTGTAGGATATAGGGGTTTAATTCGTGATGAAAGGCTGTGACGAGGGCAGTTTCATTCAATCGACTTGCAGCCGCTAGGGCTCGGAATTGCAAATCATAATTACTCACAGATAATTTTCCTTGGCGTAGATTGAAGAGAGAATCATGGACGGATAGATCAGACATGGTGTGGCCAAACAATTCCTTAAAATTCTGGAGAAAGCTGGATAAAGTTGTATTACTGCAGAGTTAGAATTCCATATAGACTGAGCCCAAAGGAGTGCACGTCCAGATAGCAAGGAAATAATAAATGCTACTCTAGCAGTATCATTGGAGAATAGATGAGAATGCACTTGAAAATACAGGGATACCTGTAGTAGAAAACCGCTGCATAGCCGGGCTGAGTAAAGGATATCTTCGGACTTCGGGTATGGCGGGAGGGTGACTAGGTGGAGATGGAAGTAATGATAGACGGACAGCATGAACCACTCTGCGAAGGGATCACGAATCGGATTTCCTTCGGCCTCCGTGGTGTTTTGCATTTTTTGTTGGTGTGGTCTTCTGTCACGCTGTGAATCAAGACGCAGACTGGATGCAAGTAGAAATTCTCTTTATTGAAAAACACACACGGGAGTAAAGTAGATTGGTAAGCATTCAGATGTTGTAACTTAACTTGTAGTATCAAAGTCTTTGTTTGCAGGACCGGATGATGATCAGATTGGTCGGGAACAGAGATGAGGATACAAACGGGAGTCCAGGTAAGTGTAGCACAGGGGTCTTCAACTACCCTTGTTCGGGGGCCAGATTTTAAAACTGTAAATATGACACGGGCCAAACTTTTACAGCTATTTTTACTTTTGATATATTTTTTACCTTTACCATGTGTGTTGTCGTTTTTGTTACTTTTGTTGTAGTATATTAAATAAAAACCATATTAAAAAGATGCCTTTAAAAAAATGAATCTTAAAAGCCATTTAATTACTGAAAACTCATATTTTCTTTATTACTATTTAAAAACAATAGCAGTTTAACATGTAAGAGCCAAATGTTAATAGTAAAAGTGTAAAAGATCAACACTCTTAAACATTTTGTTTATAACTGTTTAACTTTCATTAATTGTTATGTCACAGGTCGGAGCGGACCACCAATACCGTGAGTCACGCTCCTCCCTCTATGTTCACCCTGAGGAGTTCCCAAAGTGCCCCAATGAACAGACAAGAGAGGTATAAACAAACTTCACACTTCCTGTTTCTTCAGGTCCCTTTTTATAGGCCTTCTCTCTTCTCTAAGACCCAATCATCAATCGACACATCCGCTTCACACACCTGATACATATCACTCTCGAGTCCTTTGCCCGGAGTCGACCGGAACCGGCCAGGTGTTGCATTGAAATCGGTCCGGGTGGAACTATCTCCACCATTTTCGTTCCGCCTGTATAAAGTCCCTCCGTGACATCTACATGTCAAGTATTTACAACATATAGCCAGTCTTCTCCTAATGACTAAAATTGCACTACATGTTTACTTTTTTATATATTTTATAGATATATAGGCTAAACAGCCTTTCCATTGTAAATTACATACAGATATAACTGTCGGGAGTTCGCCCCCTAGTGGCAGTCGTAATGAAATTGTAGTTTAATCGTAAATATGTCATGGGAGAGTACCTTTAATCTACGAATATATTTATAGTTAATAATTTACTTACCAGTAACAATCATTTTTAAAGTATTCAAGTGTTACTGATAAAGTTAAACAAAAAATAATTAATCATTTTTACTTTGCACATAGGTTTTATTGGAACACACTGAAACACATTCCGGTCGCCGCGTCACATGCTGTGTAGTCGCGTAAGTTTATTTTCTTTAATGCATCCAAAGCTCCAATTGGATCAAATAATTACGCACCCGCAGATGGTTGGCACCCCACACAGCCCCTTTCTGTGTTGTCTTGTACAGTGGAAAGGTAAAAGTAACCACGCGGAATTTAAATCACACTATGGTCGTTTCTCAATTGGAAGGCTGCAGCCTCCGGAGGTCGCATTTCCAGGTTGCATACGTCATCAAGTCTTATTTCAGAATTTTCACAATTATAAAGTTGACTATTATTCTTAGTTAATCGTAAATTGTTGTAATATGCTTATGATTTGTGAATGTAATGCTCAGTTAACTTAAACTTGATGACATATGCACTCTGCATATGTGGCCTCCGGAGGCTGCAGCCTTCCGATTGAGAAACGGCCAAAGGTGACCGGCAGGCCGGATAAAGATGATTGGCGGGCCGCCAGTTGACTAGCCCAGGGGGTGAGTCCAGCATTCGAGTGATGAGACCAGACGGGGACTGAGTGAGAAGGTGAGTTATTTAAAAGGGTATGGTGATGATGCACAGGGACTCAGGGGAATGTGAACGAGTGGAAGGAGTGAATGATGAGGTTGATGGTTGTGGAGATGGGATCCTGACACTCTATTCATTGACCTCGGAGATCATTGAGGTAGGACAAATCTGCATTACCCCCAGGTTTTTTATTTATTTATTTTTCCATTAATGCTGAGTGGATTGTGGTAAAAGCACTCGAAAATTCTTTGAACAAAAAGCTATGTACTGTAAATGGCTGCATATGTTTGCCTATCTGCTGCCACCTGCTGGTACATACAAATAATTACAATTATTTAAGTTAGTTTAAAAACTGTGTTTATTACAATATCGTTATTAGATTTTGCCTTAAAACAAGAGTTTAGTGGGGTTACATTTTATTTCATGTTTTTCTCTGTTTGCAGTATATTTTCACAAAAACCACTGTATATAAGCTATATAAAAAACACTGTTTTTTAATCCACAATATATCACATACTGCTGTTGCTGCTGCATAAATCATAAAACATACTCTTTTTTACTAATCCCACCACAATATCTCACATTACTGCTGTATAAAGTTATGTTCTGCTGAATTCAGTGGATCAGGATGTAGAAGAAGAGCGACCATAAGAGAAAGAGGAGGTTCTGTGTGACGCTCTTAGCACCGTTACACAGATTCCCCTTACAGCATGACAAGCTTGTGAAAAATGGCATTGTTTCTGATGTGGCATCACAGACAGATTTAGACATGCATCCTTTAACAAGCTGAGACACAGACCCAGTTACTAATGTAAAGAAAACAAAAGTTGATCAAGTAAATCATTTAAAACTTGACCACACAGATAATCTGATAAAACACATACAGAATACATACAGTATATATTCATGGTGATTTCACAAAACATTTTAAATACATGACCCTATCCTATGTATAACAAATATATTCCTGTGATTATGAGATACAGTAAAGTAGAAAACCATGTTCTCATATTGATATGTCTTAAACAAATAGTGCAATTGAAATGTAACCTAATCTAATGTAATAATGCAAAGAACGACGGAAAAAATGACTTGATTCTCACGTGTAGCATTAAAGCAGTGGTCTTCATCTCCTAAACAGTTTAATTTGCTGAAGCAACTCTGTCCATCACAGTAGTAACATTGTTTTCCATTGGGACTGTTAGAGCCGTAATCTGTAGAAAAAACAAATATTATTATTTTGTTTATGTAATACCTAAGCTTAATGCTAACATATGTACTGTATAGTTATGTAGTTCTGTTTATAAAATAAAAATACCTACCTGGGGCATCTTTGTTATTACATAGGTTTGTGTTACAGCAATGTGTAGATAAAACTATCTTTCGAACTCCATCGTAAATAGATCCATTTATACAGTTCTCCTTTACTGTACAATCCTTAAACTGCTTTTTAACTTCAGTGCCACCTAAAAAAATAATATGATTAATGCTTTACAATTGTGTGTGTGTTGCCTGAGAGGTTACTAAAATCATAGTGCAACAATTCTGCTTCACAACTACTGATAATCTTGAGATGTGCATCTCTACTCGTGAAGACAAGATCATACGATCAGCAGTTTATAAGAAAATAAGAAATGAAATACAACACAGAATTTCAGTCGTATCAATAAGCAATATTGCTCTCGGAGTCGTAGCTCTACATCATCACGGCTGCGATTAGGCCAGAGGGAATCACAGCCGTTATGATATAGAGCTATATCACACGACTCCGAGAGCGATACCGCTTCTATACAACAGTTCGACGGCACACGTTTGAAAAACGAAAACTAGAAAACAACAACGGGGTTATTTTAAAAGCCTCTTTGTTTAGGAACTACTTTCTTCCGCCACGGATTTGAGGGCGGCCAGAATGACAGGTAACACTTTCGGCTGCTTTGAATCTCATAATAACTCAATGGACGGATTCGCCGTTTTTAAATATTAAAATTTCTTGGTCACAAAGTGTAGTTTTAAGATTAGTTCAGTCGAGAATATATATGTATAATATTCTGCAATATATATATATCTGAAGTCGATAAGTAAAGATAGCGCCAGTTTGAACGTCTGCTTAGCAAGATTCGGCACTCGAGATCCAGAGCAATGAGCGGACGTCAGTGTTCACTCGCCCCGCTGACCACCGCCCTATCTGGGCTACATCTGTGACAGGGATTCCCTGGCTCTGATGTTGGCCTGGTCTGTGTTTGATGGTCAAAATTGAGATCAAATCAGCAGTATTTGGTGTCATGAAAATATTACTTGTTTTCTTATTCATATTTTGTGTTATTGTTTTGGCGCGAGGTAAAAGTTAATAAAAATATATTTATATAAAGTTGCTTTCCCATTTTATCTTAACGTGATACGAGCACTCGCTTATTATTAGGCTTTGTTCTTGTCAGTACTATATAAAACAGTTTTTTATAAGTGTCAGAGAGATGTTTTTGCATGCTGCTTATAAATATACCAGTGGCGATATCTCATAACGTGTTTTAATAGTCACGTCACGATAAAATAAATTATCAATTGTCCAATTCAAAAGCTGCAGTGCTTACCTTGTAGTTCCACTGTGTTTTCGCGTTCTGAGGAGAGAGATCGCTTCAGAGAATAATTGTTTTCATTCCTTTTTCCAAGTGTTAATCGTCCACACGATGTGACAATACTCCACTTAAGTTTAAAGTTACATCCAAGAGCGCTGATCTTTGACGGGATAAGTACTTCCGATTGGGATTCACTGACTGATTCACGAGCTAGTGAACTAATGAGACACACTGAGAATGTTTAAAAAGAGCCTAAAATGAGCCTAAAAAGAACCTCCATTCATTCACTAATACTAAAATGACGAGTAGGTGGCGGAATGATTCGAGGGGTGAAGTGGTTACTGTGCCGTTATCAGTAGAATATCGCATAGCTCTTAGCCAATCAGATTCGAGAACCAGAAAGAACTGTTGTATCATAGATAATATACACACACAAATAGTCTGCTTTGAAGAAACTCATTTGACTTGCATTAGTTTATGAAGAGTTCAGATGCAAAACCCTTTTAGTGCATCTGACATGTTTTCTTGTAAATGAGCATTTATTTATCAGGCTCCTATGCTTAGGTTTAGTAATGGCACTGAAAAGGTTCCTAGTCAGTAATTGAAATGCCTTATTTTCACAGATGTCACTTTAGTAATTTCATTCATATGTAACAAATTTGACTGTCTTTAGCTGCAAAACCCTCTAAGCGCATGCAAAAATCTCCACTTTTAAATTGCTCTTGAGTCCTTCTTAACTCTCCTTTCTGTTGTTTTTAATGCTATTTGTAATTAAACAAAACTCCTGGAAAAACATTAATGATATTTTATTTATTTATGTACAACTCTAATCAATTTAATCAATTTAATAAATCGATTTAAAATAGCCCATATAGCTTGATTTTGTGAGCTTTTTTGAGGAGTGGACGTTACAGTTAAACGTTTAAGGCAGCAGCATGAACCTATAAAGCTGATATGTGTTTACATGTTATTTTAATGTTTGCGGCATACATACAAACAGATATCTGATAGAGACAGAGGAGAATATTAAGAAGTCTATACTGTATTGTACAGACGCACATAATAACACACACGCACACAAGTATAAGTAAATACAATACTATATATACAGTATTATGTGGGACCAAAATGTGAATAAAGCAAATAACTCATAAAAAACCTCTAGGGTTCGAACCATCTGACACGCAAAGCGAAGCGCGCTCGTGACTGAGCAGAAAGTGAAGCTTCGTTTGTCATTGGTCACGTGATTTCAACGTTAACAACACAAGCTTAGAATCAAAGCTTCCTCTGGCACGCCCACTTTTGCTCGACGCAAGCTCCGAAGCCTCGCTTCAAATGTAACATCACTAGTTTTGACCCCTTGCCTGTTATTTGGATTACGTTTGTGGATTACCCTTTGGATGTGTTTGCCTGCCTACATGGATTTTAAACTTCTCTGCATTTTGGATTCTCTTAGTAATTAGTAAACATCCTAGAATTTGGAAATTAGGGAATATTGATTTATTGGGCTCTACTCATCATAAGTATTTTTCACTCTTAGCAAGAACAGACAGAAAATGTTTTTGGATTACTGAACTAGAAGTCGAGTCAACCCCCATCTAGACAACAATGGATAAATTAACTTCTTTTATGTTGTACCCCCGAAACCAGGGGCGGAGTGGGACCAAAAAATCTACCGGGAAATTTCGTACCACCGGCCCTCCGTGGTAAAAAAAATGTCTCGTAGCCTATTTGTAGTTAAACTAGGGTAATACAAATCGTAATCAATTTGCCCCCCCAAAAATACATTTTCATAATATTAATAAAATCATTAAATCATGGCAAATTTTCCTAAATGAGTAACTATACAAAATGATACCAGGTTGAAAGACGGAGATGCGCACCTCAATCAGCTATTACATAACATATTACGAGACCAGAGATGAATGTGCTCATAAACGGGAGTAATATGGAATAATTTGTGCATCTTTGAATAACTGTAAGAATATTTCCTTTAAATATAATTTTTGTCATATAAAGTTTTGAGAGATAATAATGTTTTTCCACGGTTTTTGCTTATTTATTTTAACGTGTTTGGCGCATTACCTCAGAGTTTATTTCAGTAATATTGCTTTTTTTCCCGCTAAAAATAATACAATTTACATGCCAATCCTGCTTCCTTGTCTTTTTATTCATTTCATTATGCTGTAATGTTAATTTATATGTGGATATGAGACGTTCATTGCCGTTATATAATCTTGTCTAATATTAAAATCATATCCGGAATAATGTTTGCATCTTTGAATAACTAAGAATACAGTTCATTTAAAAATAATTTTTGTCAAAGTTTTGGGAAATAATAATGTTGTGTGGATATTTATATATTTCAGTTGAATACTCTCATCTATTAATATGGAAATCTAATAGAAATCTAATAGTAGGAAATATAAAATGTGATACTGCAAAGTTACCCTTTTAAATTGTATTTATTATATATACAGCCATATGGATATAAACCTTTGCAAATGTGCTGATTTTATCCATTCAAGTACTGACCACCAGGCTAGAGATTTTAAACATCCTTAATCCACACTTTCTATCACATAGTCTCCGTTTGATGGATCAATCCGACCGCATATGTACTGAAATAAACAGGTAGGCTATTCGGCGACGCGGCTTTTCACATCAAAGGCCAACAGGCTATGGCAATTTGGAGAGGGGCCGTTCAATAATCCCCCTATATAAAAAAAAAATCCTAAACATGGTTGGACCTGGCGAACAGGTTGAGCACTTTTATATAGCCTGTGTTGAGCAAAGAGGCTGCACAGTTTGACCAGCGTGAAGCGGCCGCACATCAGGCCGCCAGACGGGCTTGCTAAATAACTTGCAATGTATAACTATTAACCATTATCAGACCGGCCCTCGCAGCCTCAAAACACTACCGGCCCACCGGGAAATGTCCCGACTCTCCCGATGGCCACTCCGCTACTGCCCGAAACAATTCTTTTCAATGTTAGGAAATCTCCAAAGGCTTTTGAAAAAATCTGGAACTTCTTTTTGAATCATTTCCCTTCTCTTACTGCAAATGAAATGTAACATTATCAATTGTTTTTTGTATAAGAAAAATGAAGGTTGTGATGTTATGTGTATATCTTTTTCATGCAATCTAAATGAAAAAAAAAGAAAAAAAAATACCAGTTTCATGACAGAATTTGTTAAGAGTGATAAAACAATTGCTAATTTACAAGAAAACAAGTCGGACGGACTTCACATGAGCTTTTTAGTTTTTTTACAGTTCAGCATAATGAAAAACATTCAGTTGAGTTAACCTAACATTCATGTTAAATGACCCTAATTTCCATTGGTAGTCTATAATATTTGAGTAAATTTATCCTCCATCATACTGAACTCACCAGTGGATTGTACAGTTGTTGCACTTCCACATGTTGTTTCAGTGTCCTGACACGTCTTCTCTTTGCTTTCACAAGAACCTATTGGACCTGAACACTCATAACATTTGAGTGAATGTCCTGAAAAAAAGAAACAGAATGAGGTAGAAATATATTTTGTAACTAATAAAACATTAAATAGGCTTTTGTGTTTTGTACCTCCAGTGAAAAGAGCGCAGAAGAGAACAATGAAGATTTTCAGTTCCATCTTTGGTCTGTCAGGAGGTGAATAAAATCACAAACCCTTTCAGTGGCTTTTATATGAATGATCAAAAGAGGGGGCGAGGCTTTGATGAGAAAAGGAAACTTAAATACAAGGGGCATAAGTTTGATTTTGACATTGATGGGGACATAAATAAAATTGTCTTCAGAGCCACATTTTTCACATTATCACTGTTTACTTGAACAATATTTTTTGTCATAATCTTATTGGTTACAGCTCAAAAACGTCAAATATACAAATATATGTCTATTCTATTTATTATTTTTTTAATTGTGATGTCAGTGAAAATTTAGGCAACTTTCCTCAAGATTTGCACACTTTCACCCATGTTATTTATTTTAAGAAAATGAGCTTTCAAATAGTAACAAAAATAAAAATATTAAATATATCATACACACTGGAAAAAAGTTGGTTCATCTTAAAAAAGTGCACTGAAAAAAATAATATGTTGGATTTACTAAAAAAAAAAATTTAAATATGGTGCATCACTTTTGCATCCACTTTTTAAAGTAAGCTTTACATGGAATTTTAAGAAATTTTTAAATAAGTTTTTAATTTCCATTTTAAAAGTAGATGCAATAATAATGCACTATATTTAAGTATACAGCTTATTATTTTAAGTCCACTGCCTAGTTAGTTATATTTACAAAAATAATTCAAGTAGTTTCAACCAAAAATTATTTATTTAATTTCCTTCTTACAAATTTTACATGATAACATGTAAATTTACTAAATAATACTAAATAATTTACTAAATAATAAACCTTTTGTGTTATGTTTACTAAAATTTGGTTAAAAACCAATTTAAATTTAGTTTAGCCCCAAAATCATTTTTACAGTGCCTTAAAAATTTGAGTTAATTTAACTTAAAATTTTAAGACATCTATAGGTGACTTTTTTAAGTTACCAACAAATAATTTCCATACAGTGTTGTTACCTCGGTGTGCCATCTGTATGTGTTTCTCTCGCTATCTCAATTGCAATTTTCAATTTAAGTGTGATTTATTGGCATGACAATTTGGATTACCAAAGCATTTGCAGCTGCTGCGTACAAATGAAATAAAAGTAAAAATTAACCTATACTAGAAAAGTATATAATGCAAAATTACAAGGAAAATAGTAAGTTATAGAAATAAGATAAAATAATAAGAACATAGTTAAAAAATAAAATAATGCAGTAATTTACGTTAAGTATCTTTTACATATAATGGAGCCATAAGTCAGGTCAGATTGATTTTCATGCAGACACACTGTAAAAAAAACTTTGATTCAACAAAAAATGTAAGGCTTTAACTCATCTCTTGTCAAAATAACAGTAAGTTGAAATGACTTTAAAAAAAAGTTTTTTTTACAGTGCACATATTGTTCTGCTAACACACAGCAGTCCTTGTGTTCTCCAAAGCTCAGTTTCTCAATGTTTAATAGGCTTTCATGTGTCTTGTTTTCAGTTTATTTTTTGTAGAAGATTGTTCGTATATCTGTGTACTTTGTGCATTCGTTTAGAAAATGCAGTTCTGTTTCAGTTTGGTTTTGGTCACAATGTGGACACAACCTCTGGCAGCCATGTTTTTCTGTGTTTGTCGTCTCTGTAGTGAGCTTGTCTCCACTGAGTCTGTATCTGGTCATGATGGATCTCAGTTTTTTATCTGTCACCGTGTACAGATAGTTTGCCATAATCTCTCTTTAAGGTCAAGCAACATTGCATTTTAATTTGAGTTTCCCAATGAGTGATGTAACTCTGTTTGATTTGTTTTATAATTTGGGTAAGTATTTCAGTGTTGTTGTGGTTGAGATTATCAGTAGATGTTAATGAAACATCAGGACTGAAGCTCTGAATCCGTTCAGATAGAGGATTGGTTCTTTACTCAGCTCTTTGTATTTCATTGCTTTATAATGATATGAGTGAGGCTCAATGAGTTTTAGATGTTTCCAGAATTTGATTGCCTGTTTTTGTACTTTTATTATTAATGGATATTTTCGTAATTTTTCTCTTGAAAGTTTTTACAAAGTTCTGTATGCAGGATCTCAGTTGGATGTTTTTCCCATTTGGTGAAATCTTGGTTTGGATTTGTAATGGACCTCACTGCCATAGAGGGGGATCGGTTCAATCACTGATTCTAAGATTTTAAGCCAAATTCTAACAGGGATCTTTATTGAACATTGACGCTTAATGGCCCTGCGTGCTTTATCTCTCAGTTCATTCACTGCAGGGTTAAAGTTTTTCTGTAATTTCCTTTTGGAGTTTCCTCTTTCTCTCTCTCTCTCTCTGCAGGTGGTGCAAGTGCATGTTGACGAACAATCCATGCTCTCAGATTTGCAATCCGTACCCACAAATTCATAAACCGTGCGCACGCTTTCCCAATCCTTCCGGTTTTGCAAACCTTTACTAACGGATTTGTAGCCCCACACTTTGTCGCTTTTATTCATGCTTTCCAAGCTTCCTATTCCTGTTGGATATATTCAGCAATTAATAAAGTTTATACTGTGTTAAGCTACTGTCCTAATTGGATTATATGTTTTTATTATATTTTAATAATATAATAGCCCAGCCGGCATTTTAACATTGAATCAACGTCAGGGACCAACGTTGAATTACCGTTTGGTTTTGCAAAGTGAATCAACGCTGATTTCACAACGTTGTTTCAACGTTGATTTCACAATGTTGTTTCAACATCACACTTTCAACATACGTGAATTAAGGTTAATATCGTGACGCAGTTTCAACCAGAGGCGTCATGCCCATTCAAACTGAGGGGGCACCTGCGTTTTTTTTGAGAATGGATTTTGCATCCAACCTCAAAATCAAATAAGCGTCCATTAATCTGTTATTTTACTTCTAATCTGTTTAATATGCACAATATTATACATTCTGTGCTGCATCCTTGTCACTTTTAGGAGATTTTCGCCGTTTTGATAGTGTTTTGATCATGTTACATTACTTTTATTCTGGCGGCAGCTGGCAGTCGCAGACGTCATCAGCGTCTGGGCGCGCTCACGAGCTCTCTGCTGTTGCTGGCTTGCTGCTGCATTTGGCTATCTGAGGAATTAAAACGTGTTAGAAACGCTCACAACATTTCCAAACCCCAGTACGGTAATGTGCAGTTAACCTCCTCTGTGTAGAACATGTATGGTTTTAAATGTGACCGTCTCAACGTTATATTAGTAGAGATTCATCTTCTTGGCACAACGCCAAAGTTCGCCAAAGTTCGCCAGAGTTCACGCGGGCGCGGAATCTCACATGCAGCTCACATGAGGTCAAATTTAATGTAAAAATCCGTTCCTCTAATAATTTTATCTAAACATATTTTTTTAAATCATTATTGAACATTAAAATCAATCACGTGGCTATAGATTATGTAATTTTCGTTGTTTATATACTTTATGGATTTAAAATTACATTAATTTTATATGATAATGTAGTTGTTGTGCAAAATGCATTAATGACACAATTAAACAAGCCATTAAGACTTAAATAAAACATGCCGTTTCAGATGTAAATATGATGCAAATGTGTCATTATTCCGATTGAATAGTATTTGATATTAAAGTTAGTCATCACTCTTATTTTGGAGGTTTTTGCATGAAAGCAGGGGTTTTCAGATTGTTAGAAATGTAAGTGCCATGGAAAAGACTGAAAGCTCTATAATATTTCGTTTGATGTCTGTGTATGCACTGTGCCCCCTTAAAAAAATTGGTGCATGACGCCCCTGGTTTCAACATCCGATTTTTCAACACTAAATATAGATTTTTTTTACTTTATACTGCAATATTCTGTAAACATGTCATGTTTTCAGTGCAATTATCACATGAATGCAACTTGCTGTACATAACTTACAGTACAACCCCATTCAAAATGTAAACAGGCATGTGCCTATCTTTCTAAATAAGCATGAAAGCAGATGTTAAAATTGATCTTTTATAGATAAAAACACATTATTTCAAATAGGTAGGTTTCCAGTTAGTGGTTCAGAAGTGGAATATTCCAAATATAGAACAAAATATGGAAACAGCAAATCTTGTTTAAAGTTATTTTATTCATCTGCATCTAAAGAGGATAAAACACAAGTTCAATGCAATGAGCATTGCTGCATTTTTTTCAAGGTCTTGTTATGCTAAGAAAGCTGTTGCCTTTACAAATGATGATGAACTTCAATCAAGATCATCTACAGTGCATTCAGAAAGTATTCACTTTTAAATGTTATGTTGTTGCATGATACTATAAATGTTTAGATATTTTCCTCATAAATCTACACTACAGTATGTACCCCATGACAAAGTAAAAACTGAATTTTAGAAACTTTTGCAAATGTATAAAAAAGAAAACTGAAATATACATTATACATATTCAAACCCTTTGCAACGACATTTGCTATTTAGTTCAGTTGCCTCCAATTTCTCTTGTTGGTTTGCTGAGATGTTTCTACACCTTAAAGGGTTCTGACACATGAAGATATTTTGAGGAATGTCTGTAACCAAACTGACCAGAAGCACAACTTAAGCTATCAAGAGGCCAAAGGCAACTCTGCAGTACTTACAAGGCTTTATGGCTGGGTCTGGTTGGTCTGTGCATGTGACAATTATCGCACAAAGCTGGCCTGTATGGCAGGATATAGCACACGCTATATGCAAAAACATTGGCATCAGAGCCTTTGGAAGAATTTGATGCCATCTGGCAAAAGGTGTTATGGTCTGATGGCACTTTTTTGGACTGAACACTAAGCACAAATGTTTGGCGACAGCAAAACACAGCACACCACCCAAAACACAAGCATGATGATGCAGCATCATGTTGTGAGGGAGTTACTTTTCACCTGGGACTGGGCTACTGATCAGGATTGAAGGGGAAATGGAGGCCAGGTACATCCAAATTCTTGAAGAAAACACGTTTCCCTCTGCTGAACAGCCAAAGTTGGGCAGGTCATTCACCTTTTAAAACAACAATGGCATTAAAATTACCACCAAAAAAACAATGAAATGGCTTAAGGATATATAGGAAGGCGAATGTCTTTGGCAAAGTCAGAGCCCTTACTTAAATCCTAGAAAAATCTTTGGAAAGACTTGAAGAGTCACCCCAATCTAGGTGACTGTGATTTTTTGTTTGCCCTTTGGTTCCCATCAGCCTATCTTCTCATTAAGAGCTCCAGAGCTTTGTCAATGCCCTCTTCTGGGATGCAAAGTCAAAATTAAATTGTATTATTTTTTACAACATGGCGGAAACAGGCTTCCATACGTAGGGCCACCCTAACTGTTGAAAACATTTTACAGAAAACGTAAAACATCAGTAATCTCTCCTTCAAAATGCAGAACTTCATAGAGTAAGTGCAAACTGTACTGTACTGTACTGTATATAAACAGGTTTTTTTTTTATTTTGCTGCTTGTTTTCCAATGGCATTTTTCTAATGCTTTTTAAACATACACTTACGTCACTGATAAAAAAAACTATCTGCCTACCTATCTGTTGCCACCTGCTGATACATACCAATCATCACAGTTATTAAACTTAATCTGGCCACACACATAGGGGTGGTTTCCCGGACAGGGAGTATCTTAAACCAGGACTAGGCCTTAGTTTAATTATGAAATATATAGTTTTAACAAACAAAAAACATTACTTGTGTGCATTTTGAGGCAAAACAAAGGAGATTGGTGTATTTTAAGATATGTCAATGAAAGTTGTTTTGAGTTTGGACAGCTCTTACATTTATTTTAGTCTAGAACTTGTCTAGAGAAACCAGCCCCTATTTGCACCCTTAGTGATCGAAAGGGCGAGTGACCTGATTAGTGTTTTACTGAAGCCGTTTTTTGTCCAAAAACACCTTTGGTATCATTGCAATTATTTTGCTGCACCTGATTGAGTTGATTTGAAATCATTACTACAGTCATCACGTGTCATGTGTGTGGTCTCGCGGTCTGGTTGAATCATCCAGTGTGTGCATTCTGAGGATTATGGTGTTAAAAATCATCTGACACTGTCCCTATGGTGTCCCATAGATCCTTTAAATGTAAAAACCATCCAGTGTCCCGCCCTTAGTTTAGAAACTTTGTTCATTACAATATCATTACATTTTGTCAAATGTAAAGGCTTAATGAAAAAAATTAGAAACAAATTGTAGTTGTTTGGTTACATTTTATTTCATGTTCTTCTCTGTTTCCGGTAAATATTTTTTTCTAACAATAAAACTCCAAAAAATACAAAACAAACGGTGCTAAATAGCACTAAAAGTGTTTCTTGGCTCGTAATCATAGAGGAACCATTTTAAGTGCCATATAGCACCAATGAAGTACCTGTGTAGCACTGGTGTAGAACCAAATTGTGCTATGTAGGATTGCCTTTTATTCCAAAATATGTCATATATTGTTGTCGCAGTGATAAGCTGCATAAAAGTTACTCTTTATTTTACTAACCCCCCAACAATGTCTCACATTTATGCTGTGAAGTTCTGCTGAATTCAGTGGATCAGGATGTAGAAGAAGAACGGCCAGGAGAGAAATAGGAGGTTCTGTGTGATGCTCATAGCACTGTTACACAGGTACCCTTGACAACATGAGAAGTCCACAACATCTTGAGTCGCTTGTGATCCACCATCACAGATAGTTTTAGAGACACATCCTTTGACAGTCTGAGAAGATGCTACTGTAAAGATAAGAAAAGTTTAGTCATAAATGATTGATGGGTGATGTGTTAATCATTCTAAACTGACCATACAGAAAAATCACAAGTCTAAGGGGCTGTCCACACGGAGACGCGTATCACCGTATACGTATAAATTTGTTATAGTATTGGCGTTTCATCCACACGGATCCGGCGTTTTGGGAGACTGAATCCGCTATTTTTTGAAACCGGGTCCTAAAGTGGATAAATCTGAAACCGACACCCTTGCGGTTTCGTCTGTACAGCCAATCCGTATATTTTGTGAAGCGAAAACGTCATCACGTCACGTGTCGGAAGCGTCACACGTAACAGCAAAAACAATAACGGCGGACTACGTGATTGTGTTCGTGCTACAGAAGCTACTAAAGCCTACTAGCTTTATTACAGCAAAATCTATTGCTTCTATGCAATTGTGGTGAGCAACAAGCGATAATGGACAACACCATACGTTGGTTATGCGCATGCTCAAAAGTCTTCTTCTCGGTGTATAGTGTATATCTGTGGCAGAATTACAGCGCCCCATACTGGTCCGGCATATATACTACACCGCTTTCAGTCGGTTTCAGTGGTTTCGTGTTTACGGATAATTTTTTTAGAGAAAGGAAAAAAAATGATCGGACAGGGAATGCACCGGCTTCGTGTGGACATAGCCTAAGAAATCTGATAAAACACGTTTATAATACATATCATATGTTTTAAAGGGGCCATGGCACAAGACTTTTTTAAGATGTCAAATAAATCTTTGGTGTCCCCAGAGCACATATGTGAAGTTTTAGAACAAAATATTATATACATAAATTATTATAGCATGTTAAAATTGCCACTTTGTAGGTGTGTGCAAAAATGTGCCGTTTTGGGTGTGTCCTTTAAAATAAGGTGGCCAGATTTTTTAAATGAAAACCGGGGACATTTCCTAGTTAAATGGTCAAAATATCATTAAAATCTCGTTTGTTGTTATCTATGAATTAAAAAATGTGGACAAAATGTTTTTTGAAAGTTTTCTTCTTTTTATTGTTGTGGGTTTATAGGAAAAAAATGACTTACTTCTTACTTAATAGTATTTTTGTCTTATTTTCAGTACAAATATCTAAAAAATCTTAAATCAAGATGCATTTTCTTGATAAGCAAAATCCCCTAAGAAAAATCTAGCTTTAGAAAAAAATACATTTAAGTGAATTTGTGCTTAAAACATGCTAAAAAAATTAAGTAGTGGTAGTTTTTTTTTTTAAGTTTTTTTAAAGTGCTTTTTTAAGCACAAATTAGATATTTTGGTCTAAAACTTAGACTTATATTCTTAGGTCATTTTGCCTGAAAATGCATCTCGACTTAAGAATTGTTTTATATTTGTACTGAAAACAAGAGAAATATACTAATAAGAAAGTCATTTTTTGCAGTATTTCTAATTCAATAAATTGAACAATTTCTGTATCCTAAAAATCTACATACCCCATAAGAGACATACCCCATCAAAATGACTTCTAATGTACTACTTCAGCTGATTTCATAACATTGTAAACGTGAAGAACGAAAGGAATAATGCAAAATGTAAACATATAGCATAAATATTTAGCATAAATAGCATATTTAGCATAAATCAGTGCGCCAGTAATAAGTAGCTTGCGGCCCCCTCTGCTGGTGAAAATAATCATTACATGATTGCTACGGTCTGGTACTACAAGCACTATGTTGATCGGGTTTTTCAGTGTATTTGCTGGTTGTTTTGGACATGCTGTAAAACGGGGACATATCCGGGGACAGCTACAGTCGGGGACAGAACACCAAAAAACGGGACTGTCCCCGGAAAACGGGGACGTCTGGTCACCTTACTTTAAAATGCAAAGAGCTGATGAAATTCAAACACTGATCAAAATGCTTGTGGTTTATTGCAATTAAAACTCAACTGTGCTTTTCTCTGCACTAAATGGCAGTGCTGTGATTGGATAGTGCAGATTAAGGGGTGGTATTATTATAATAAGAGCTCCTTATGACATCATAAGGAGAGCCAAATTTCAACGACCAATTTTTTCATGTGCTTGTAGAGAATGGTTTACAAAAACTAAGTTACTGGGTTGATCTTTTTCACATTTTCTAGGTTGATACAAGCACTGGGGACCCTAGCACTTAAAAATGGAAAAAGTCAGATTTTCATGCCATGGCCCCTTTAATGATTTCACAGATGTAAATATGTTTAACACATACTAAATAGTGCATTTAAAATAAAATCTGCTTTGATGATGTAGAGACAGTCACCTACTGGAAATATCATACTTATTCTGTAACTAAATACTCACATTTTGCTGTAATACAGAAGTCTTCAGTTCCTAAACAGTTTAATTTCTTTAAGCAACTCTTCCCATCGCAGTAGTAACATTGTTTTCCATTGGGCCTGTTAGAGTTGTAATCTGTAAAAGAAACAAATCTTATTCTTTTATTTTCTGAATGTTATGCATTCATATGTATATATAGTATACCAAAGACAATACCTGGGACATCTTTGCTATTACAGAGGTCTGTGTTACAGCACTGCATAGATACACCTGTCTTTGCCAGTCCAAAATTAACGGATCCATTTACACAGTTCTTTACCACGTCACAAGCCTTAGCCTGCACGTTAAACGAAGTGTCGCCTAAAAAACAAAAAAAGATTAATGTCTCTCTCTCTGTCTCTTTCTTTCTCTCTCTATTTCAGTTTAAATTTTGACAGCTTTCACACATGAAATAGTTATTCTAAACCCCGGATAAACAGAATCCTGGGTTATATGTTTCACGTTCACACTGTTTAAACCTAACCAGGGGTTAAGAGATAACCCTGTAAATTCACAATCTGACTTTTAACACTGTGCATTCATAAACCCTGGGTAATCGTCCTCATTTCCACATTTACAGTGTCAACAGTCATGATTGGATAAATAAACACTCTAAATTCTGCTGGGTTGCAATGGCGGCTCATCAAAGGAGGCACAGCCTTCTCAAAAATTTGAGGTGGTAAAATTGAAGAAGTACCATACAATTTAATCTTTATCAAATTTCTCATTTCTATAAAAAATGTAATATGGATAGGGAGTTGTGCAATTGAGTCTTATAGTTTGGCCAATAGACTATTGAAAACAATGTCATGGAAGCACTATTTATGCGGCGTCCCCTTCCCAAAGTGCCCTACAAAGGAATATGTAAACATAAGAACAAACAGTAGAGACAAAAAGGAAGAAGACATAAGCTATAAGATATAAAGTTAAAATAAATAATAGAAAACAGAAATATTATGAAATATTTTATAAATGGTATTGTAGAGTAGATCAGTAACAGCTCGTCACTGCTCTTCCGAGGGGGGCGAATTCAAAATATGTGTTCGGAGTGTCATGTGTGTTGCACGTGTTTTCAAAATATGTGTTTGTTGCGTTATGTGAACCATTACGTATTTTGTCAAAATAAGTGCCTGCTGCACACACGTCAAAATCGTTTATGATAAAAGAGACGCTCAGGTTCACAAAATACACGCAAGACACTCCCTTAACACTTAACTCTGATTACGCATGAAATTATGCTTGAATCTGGCAAACGCGAGCTTCTCTTTTATCATAAACCCTTTAGACATGTCTGCAGCAGGCATTTACTGTGACAAGACACGTGATGCACATAGATTCACTTGACACGCCAAACACATATTTTGATTTTACAAACCACACACATGATGGGCTACATACATGGTGTGATGAACTTCGCATCGCGCACCATCGAAAAAAAAGTCACCGACCGCCAATGGAATAGATGATATTATTGCTTTTTTAGTGTAACCCATTTAAATCTTTGTAAATAAATGATAAACATAATGTGATGAAAACAATATAAGAAATACATAGAGGGAACAGAACACCGGACACTTTCGCTAATTATTTTCTATTCTAACTATCACTTCAGTCCGTCCTAGGGTGGCCATTCGTGCCAGTTCCGCCGGACACGTCCCGAACATGTTTTCGGGTTCGTTCTCCGGAAGTCCCGTTGGTCGACCACATACGTCATCAAGGTTTAATATTTCGGGTTTAATTTCAGAAAAGCAATCGTTACATTTCAAGGTAAGAATAAAACTACAATGATTGTATGTCTTAAAAGAAATAAATCTTAATTTTCTAATGTATTTTAACTGAAATGTGATGACGTATGCGGTCGAGCAACACGACTTCCAGAGAATGAACCCGAAAACATGTCCGGGATGTGTCCGCCGGAACTGGCACGAATGGCCACCCTAGTCCGTCCATTTAAGTGCTTGCAATCATAAACACTTACATTTATCTTCAAATGGAGTCTTCGAGGACGGTATTTTAGGTATTTTATAATAATGAAAGACATCATTTTTAGCATTCCTATTCTGACCCCAACAGCACAACAAGAGATTTTCACTCGTGTATAATTCTTTTTTATAAAGTTTTTCTGCCACCACATTGTGCACGCAACTTGCATTGACGTAACTGTGACGTCTACTTACAAGACTATTTTGCAAGCCAAGATGTAAACAACACTGGGGGAAAAATGTAACACTGGTTCAGAAACACTTCCTGTTGCAACCCTATATCACGCAAATACGTGACTATTTCACGTATGGACCAACGTGAAAATGTCACGTTTTCCCACGTTTGAACGTGAGCATGTCACGTTTTCTGTTTGTGTCACTGTCACGTTTTGGTTACTCAACTTTTTTGTCCTATTTTCAAACCATTTTCGCTTCGGTTTAGGGTTAGATTTTGGTGCTTGTGTTATATGTCACTTTAAGTATTTGTCACTTTAAGTATTGGTTTATAAAAAAAAAGATACAAGACATATTCTTTTATATTTTCTATACTTTGACCAATTGTCGCCTGACGTTGGGGTTAGAGTTTGTTTAGGTAAGGATGCCATTTTATGTAAATCTAACCCTAAACTGAAGCGACAATGGTAAGAAATTAGGACAAAAAAGTTGAGTAACCAAAACGTGACAATGACACAAACAGAAAACGTGACATGCTCACGTTCAAACGCGGCAAAACGTGACATTTTCACTGGCTTCTTGACCAGTGTTGTTTACATGTTGCAAAAAAAATGGTCTATAATACTTCTGCTTTGTTTGAACGATGCCCCGGTTGGTTGTTATGATAGGTGTCCCGCCCCTCCTCCACTGTTATTGGACGGCCGAGTGAGAATTGACATTGATGAGTTAAGAAAACCCGCCAATTGCTGGGCTTTCATTGAAAATAATTGAAAACATCGAGACAGAGCGCCGTTATGCAAATTTGAAAACCACGCCCACCGGGGGGGAAATCAATCCAACCGTCTCCATTGAGTTTGTATTGCGAGAAGCCGCCTCCTTGTCATTTCTGGCTTATAACAAAAAACTGAATAATGCCTAAAAGCTGCTGTGTGACAATATGTACAGCTAACAAGCCAAAGAACCCAGAAATAAGTTTTTATAAGCTGTCGAGCCGTAAAACCCAGCCTTTAAGGAGAATAAAGTGGATCGCCGACTACGTTTCCCCCTAGTAGACGCAGTTCTACTAATAGAAGTACTATGAAAAGTTGCCTGTATCCATTTTTGTGTCTTTAAACGCTCGTTCCCTGGGGTCGACAGCCTATAAAAACTTATTTACAGATTAAACTTAAAAACAGAATAATACCTAAAAGCTGCTGTGTGACAAGGTGTACATCTAACACGCCAAAAAAATAAATAAATAATTTTTTATAAGCCGTCGACCTCAAAAAACGAGCGTCTAGACACAGAAATGGAAACAGGCAACCCTTCACAGTACTCCTATTAGTAAAACTGCGCCCAATAGGGGGAAACGTAATCGGCGATCCACTTTATTCTCCTTAAAGACTGGGTTTTACGGCTCGACAGCTTATAAAAACTTATTTCTGTGTTCTTTGGCTTGTTAGCTGTACATATTGTCCCAAAGCAGCTTTTAGGCATTATTCAGTTTTTTTGTTATAAGCCAGAAATGACAAGGAGGCGGCCTTTTGCAATACAAAGTCAATGGAGACTGTTGGATTGCTTTCCCCCCCGGTGGGCGTGGTTTTCAGGTTGTGACGCGCTGCGCTCTGTCTCTATATGCCTTGGTGATGCCCCTTAAAGTTTACCCTGCACGTGTAGGAGCACGTGTGTAGTCACAGAAGTGGAACTGAAGCAGCTGTGCCGCTTTTTAAAACTTAGATCCTAAGATCCTTCACTTGTAATTATGGCGCTCGATTTGTGTCATTTCTTTCCAAACCAAGCTTAAAGACGTGTTAACGTGCGCGTGACATGCGCGTAAAGAACGTGCGTCTGTTATACGCGTGGAGAACGTGCGTTCGTCTTAACGTCATACTACTGTGTCTAATTTATATGCGCGTGGAGAACGTGCGTTCGTCTTAACGTCATACTTATCGTGTCTAATTTCAAAATAGTGCACATAAACTGTTATACAGTTACTTGTATGAAGGGCTTGTGTTATTTAGGACACCATTCAAACAGGGATGGCTGTAAAATCCGATCATTAAGGATATTTTCAAATTAGATAAGTAATTTCAACAGCAGATAGAAATATCATATAAATAGCTATTTAAAATAGACTTTTAAACTAAATATTTAACATCCTTGAGAAAAATCAAGGCAATATACTTTGATCAAAAAGGTAATCTCACAACAAATGCATGCATTGGGACAGGAAATACTAAAATGAATAATAAAATAAACTAGACTAGGCCGGCCATCCTTATGCTCTGTGTATCTGTTATAAAAATGAAATCCTAGCAAGCTCATATAAACTTGTAAATGCCAAAATTAAAGGAACCCAAACATATATAAAACTAAATAAAAAATAAGACCGCCAGTAGGTGGCGGTAAGGCATTGTTATATTTTGGCAAATGTTCCACTTCTTTCAAAAGGACATATGATTTTCTAATACAATTTTAAAGATGAAAACTACTTACTACAGGAACATAATTGTAAATATTTTTTAAATCCTCAAAAAAAAATTCTCAGTTTGCAGATTTTCATTATATTTAAAAATTATTTTCCAAATTCAATCACACAGAATTGAAATGTGAATTTAAAGTTGCTGCATTATAAATTGCAATCTAGGTAATTATATGCGCTGTTGTTGGTTCATATGGCATGTTATATTTTAATGTTTTAATGACATAATCTTGGCTGTAAATGATCTATAACACAATGTTATCCTGTTAATGTCAATGTCCTGTAGTAGAAAATAATGATTTTACACCAATAGCTTTGACTTCAATAGTCATGAAATGTCTTGAGAAATACATGGTTTGTCTTTTAAAAACTCAGGTAGGCCACAAACTTGATTCCTGGCAGTTTGCCTACAAATGCCAGAGAAGCACAGGCGATGCCATAAGTAGCATCACCCACCTGGTCCTTGAGGACACTAAGGCCTATGCACGTCTTTTCTTTATTGACTTTAGTTCAGCGTTCAATACAATACAGCCCTATTTACTGTTAGAAAGTCTGAAGAATATGTGTGTTAGCCCCTTTATTATTAGATGGTACTATTCTTTCTTAACAAATAGGATGTAGTATGTTAGAGTCAATAAAGAAGTTTCACAACTAAAGCCTATAAGCACAGGGGCCCCTCGGGGGTGTGTGAGTTCCCCAGTCCTCTTTACCATCTACACAAATGACTGTGTGAGTAAACACCCACACAATTATATTGTTAAATTTTCAGATGACTGACACTGCCATCTTGGGCTTATTATATAGGGATCAAGACACAGCATCCTATCACTCCAAAATTAAGCAGTTTGTAGATTGGTGTGACGCTCACCATCTAGTTGTGAATGTGAAAAAGACTGAGGAAATGATCTTTGACCCTAGAGCAGTTTCTGAATCAAGTTTAGTGAGTATCCATAGCACTCCCATACGTCAGGTCTCTTCATATACGTCAGGTCTCTTCTTATAAATATCTTTGTGTTTTTATGGACTGCTCACTTACATGGCATGTTCATATAGAAAGTCTTTGTTCTAAGCTCCGGCAGAGGATGTATTTTTTTAGAAGATTTAGACTGTATGGTGTCGTTAGCGGGCTCTTGTTCTTATTTTTCCATATAATCTTAGAGAATGTTGTACAGTATGGCATGCAGACCTAGTATGGCAATTTGAAAGTTCAGTTAAAGTCCAGGTTGGGGCGTCTGGTTAAAACTGCACTAAAGATTGTAGGTCATTCAGACCAGGGCTACATGCAGGCACTTTATAAAAAGTCAGTTCTCAGGGAGGCACGGAAAATTTTAGATAACCCCACACACATCTTGTATAAGGAGTTTGTCCTCCTATACCTTCAGGTAGACGTTTCAGAGTACCAAAATGCAAATTAAATGCATATAAACACTTTTTATTCCAACTGCCATAAAGATGATTAATGATAAATAGCCGGTTGTTTGTACGTTACCCAGTATGGAGCTTTGGACTGGATTGTTCCTTGTTGTAATGTGTGTACTGTGTGTGTGTGTGGGGGGGGGGGGTTTGTATGTGTAACTGTTATTTTCTAATTGCCATGTATGAGCTGTGTACGTTTGTAATGCAGTGATTGTGAGGCCCAAGACAAATTTCCCCTGGGGGACAACAAAGTAAAGTATACAGTGAACACAAAGTACAACCGTACATTTAAACAAACAAAATCAATTTTTATTGATTATCAAAGGTGTTTTAAAGAAAATAATTTTGGGGGGGATAAAGGAAAGCATGAATCATAATTGTTCTATGGGTCAGTATTTTCTCTACTCTAGTCGATTTAGGGAGTGAAAGTGATAATGCAAGTGGTCCTCTGCAGCCATCTACTGGTTAGATTAATTAGTGGTAATTTCTTGTTTTAATTTAGTTTCAAGTGTTTGTTTTTCCATAAACAAAATGCATCAGTTGCTTCTCTATTACTGCTCCTCTGTGTATTTATCCGAGCTGTAAATTGTTTTGTCTGACTTTGGGTGAGATTTTTGTATGCTCTCAACATTGTAGTTGCAAAAAATTGTAGTCAGGCTAAGATTTAATAAACTGCTAGACTTATAAATACTTTGATGTTTATAGCTCTATTAAATAGTACATTTATCTTAAATAGTTTTAAATGTAATGACATTACATCCTCAGTAGTAGCCTAGTTGAAGCAATAAAAAATAGAACACTTTTAATACAACAGTTTAATACAATAATAAAACACTTTATCTTAATTTTTTAGCATACTGCTGTTTTATTTTCCCCTCAGCAGATCGTATGACAATACATGACAGTACACTTCAATAACAAAGTTACGTCTAGCATTGGGATACATGATGTATGGTACAGAAATTCAGCATTAGATATAATCAAATGTAGTCCTACGTAAACTTTACCAAAATAAACATGATTATCTCTAATGACAATTGGCCAATGAAATCTGATTGGCCCCTGAAGTGCCCCTGTCTGATATTCATCATTGATTTAATAGCAAGTGCTCAGTAAATGTATAAGACAATAATGAAAAATAGACCGGTTCACGCGCCAGACAGACGCACGTTCTTCAGACGTATGGCAGACGCATGTCCTTAGACGTTTCTACATACAGACGTAATCCACACGGTGATTTCTAACGTGACGCCAACGTGACGTCTGTATAGATCAACAGCTACACGTTATTGACGTGTTTACGCGACGTGATATTTGCGTGTACGTCTCCATATAAAACAAATGGAGACGTACACGCACGTATACACGTGTGTTATCTGTCGTGCTTGTCAGTCTCGTCTCCAATTGACCCAAAACGAGCGCCATAGTAATAGTGCATACATACTGAACTCGCCACCAACCGTCATTGTTACACTTGCACATGTAGTTTCATTAGAGGGACACGTCGTCTCTTTGCTTTCACAAAAACCCATCACTCCTTTACACTCATAGCATTTCAGTGAGTATCCTAAAAACAGAATGAGGAAGAAACTTTAGATGTTCTGTATTTGTATCTAATAAAACAGTAAATAGTGTTTAAATAGTGGTTTGTGTTTTGTACTGTACCTCCATTGAAAAGAGTCAGAAGAAGAACAATGAAGATGTTCAGATTCATCTTTGGTCAGTCAGGACTCCGGGGGTGAGTAAAATGGCAAACCCTTGTCGGGGCTTTCATATAGGCCTAACGGATCAAAAGAGGGCGAGGCTCTTCCGAAAAGGAACTTAAATAAGCTATTTTAAGACTGTGGGCAAACATACGGCCCACAAAGGTGTCCAATCCGTCCCGCATGATGATTTATACAGTATTATTAAATATAAAAATATTTTATATTAAGTCAAAATACGAAATTTTGGACCCGGGACAGCCGGGTGTCTAGTTCATTTTCATCCGGAGAGCAGCGAAACACGGAGCGTAGAATCTGCACGGACTACCACAGAGACGTCTAAAAATAAGACTAGTAACTGCCCCAAAACTGATGATGTTGCCACTGCACCTCTGCCCTCATCAGCTACGGGTGCCCCTCTCACCAACCGCCAACCCAGCTCAAAGTTTAATGTTACCGCTTCGCCTAAGATCCACTGATTCCGATAATCCATTTCGTGTTTTTCTGCCGCCCCGCAGCATCTCTCAATCTGTCTCCAGTCTCTGGAGAGCGAAGACGAAGTTATTTGCATTAGTTTGCTATGTATGTCTTCCGGTAATAATTTTCTCCGTGTTCCCGATCAGATCTAAATATAGATAACACTAAATTTGCTGTTGACATTGACTCACATTGTAGACAAAAAATATATATAAAAAAACAAATGCCTTTCCAAAATAAAGACAAAGAGGGAAGGCTGCTTAAAGCAGTTCAACATTGCAAAAATGCATTCAAAGAATTTAAATAAAACGTAGCGCTTTTCTAAGCGGATTTAAAAGAGTAACTATATTTTATGGCGTAATAGCACTTTTGGGAGTATTTCGACTCGGCGCAGTAACACCCTCCTTCTCCCATTATGAGAGTGAGAAGGGGAGCGGACTTTTCAGGCGAGTCGAAGTACTCCCAAAAGTGCTATTACGCCATAAAATATAGTTCCTCGTTTAAATCCGCTTAGAAAAGCGCTACGTTTTATTTTGTACCACCAAACTTGCTCGTATAACTACTCGTCTTAAATAGGAAAAACGTTGATGTGTTTGGTCACTTCTAACTTTATCTCTAAATGGTACAATTGAATGAATGGGGCTAAGCTAAATGCTATCGAAGCGTCGCAGCGCGCTCCAGCGGTTACGTGCACGCACACAGATGATAGAGGGATGTATCAACAGTTCTTAAGGTAATAACATATTTTAATATTGAAAATGAGTAGACTATTCCTTTAAGACTTTTTTTTATATTTGTACGTAAGAAAGTGATTTTTTGCAGTGAATATATATATATATATATTTACAATTTGTAATACACATTATATATAATAATACAATAGTTTAAATATTATATGGATATAATAGTTTAAACTATTGCTACTCAGATATTTCATATTAGAATTTTTTATCACCATGTTTTTAAACATTTTGTTGAATTTACAAAGTGATGTACAAATTTTTATATCCATGTCACAATTAGTCCATAAGTTTACCCCTTGACAGATATACTTTACCTGTACTTTTTATATTAGTTCTTGCCCATATTTTATTAAACATACATAATCCTCGTAATTTATACTGACTTTCTCTTATTGTGAACAGCCTCTGGATACAATTTGAAAGTAAATTACCTACGCAGTATAAAAATCCACCAAATCAACAAATTTTAAGTCTGCAATTAATAAACGATTTATTTGTGATAATAATCAACGTATAATCCTTAGCTCGTATTTTTTTAAATTATGTTATTAAGTAGGTTACTCTCCATGTTGCTTGAGTGCTGCTTTTGGCCTTATGCAATAATTTATAATAATAATCCTTTTTGTACGATCTTATAATAATACTTTAATAATTTATTTTATATGTCTTATATTTTTTTCTCAGTTACTTTTGTTCTAGTTATTATAAATTTCCTATATAATGCATTTTCTTTTTACATGCCATCTCTCTATTCCCTTAGTAATCCATGGTTTATCATCATTTTTCCGCTTCCTTACAATCTTATAGAAACAGTGTTTTTCATATTGTTCCGTATAGTCAAGAAAGCATCATATGCTCTATTAGGATAATCATTTACATAAACCTCACTCCAGTTTTGTTTCTTAAGGTCCTCCTCAAGGCCAGAAATGGCTTCTGGTGTTCTATGTCTAATCATTAATTAATCAGTAATTATTTGACTTATTTTCCTTTATTGTTTTAAATATACTTTCATATCCTTTATAAATAACCCTACTATTTTTCTTCCAATTTCATTTGTGTATATATTATTAATGTAGCAGTATATTGTTATTCTACTTGGCGTTGTAATCACAGGAAATAAACCTTTACTCTACACCATATCAAGAAAATCTGTTATCCTTTGTGTCCTTTTGGATTGAACAAATCAATATTAAAATCTCCAAATATAATTTGTACCTTGTTCTCATTATACTGATCTAACACATCAAATAGTTTATTCATAACTGTTTCAATGGATGCTACACACAACTAATAACTATATTTTTAGCTCTTTCAATATCGATTTCTTAAAGAATACACATCATGAAAATCTGTCCCCATTGCTTCTATCATTTAGAAAATGTAAAAAAGATCAACCCAGTAACTTAGTTTAGGTAAACCATTTTCTGCAAGCTTGTGAAAAAAATAGGTCCTTGGAATTTGGCTCCTCTTGTGAAGGGGATAATACCGCCCCTTAATCTGCACTATCCAACCACGGCACTGCCATTTAGTGCAGAGATCATCAGCTCATTTGCATGTAAAGGACACACATATTTTTGCTTACACCTACAAAGTGGTAATTTTAACATGTTATAATACATTATCTATATGGTATTTTGAGCATGAAGTTTACATGCGTACTTTAGGGACACCAGAAATGTATTTGGCATCTTAAAAATGTCTTGTGAAATGTCTCCTTTAATATAAATCAAACTGCAGTTGGTTTGTTTTGATTTAAGCCTTCATAACTACAAAATTGTAAAAGTAATCTCGTTTTGGAACCAAACTCTTCATTTATAGTTTGGATTGAAAGTTTTGTCACAGTAAATGACATGAGGGAATTGTGTTTATATGCTTATGGTGAAAACATAACACATCATCTAATTTTAATAGTATTGTAAGGCACATGTGTCATTCTGGATGTTGTGTTTGGTGGAACAATTTGGATACGATCATCATAACAGATCAATGGAATTCCCTTAACAGATTATAAACGCATACCCTGAAATGTCTTCAAATATATCAGTGACATTACCTAGTATAACTAAGGCGTAATCTGAACCCTGTCTGGGAAACGGCATCTTATCTAAATCCGGGAGAAACTCATTCTCAAACCATTTGGCTTCACTTGTGAACTGTGGTTTGGTTTGGCAGATGATCATGGCTGCAGTGGCCTCTACTGGAAGATGATGTAACTACACCTTTAATTGGATAAAAGCATCTTTCTCCTTCAATATTTGGCCCATTCTTATGTCTATATGTGAAACACTTTCACTGTTGCTAATCTGCTCTCCTATTCGACACATAAATACAGTATTTAAGACAAGCCTTTCTCATCTCAAACTTTTATCTTGAGTAAAAGTCTTAATTTATCCTTTTAAGCTCTAAGCCTAGAATTTAAAAGCTCTGTGTTAACTTGAAATGGCGTTATATTTAAAAACAATCGTATGCTTTACTGTACTGTTTATCAGCGACGTATCCTTAATTTTTTTTATTCCAAGAACAAGAACATTGCATACATACATAGGCTACATACAAGAGGATTACAATGTGCTTATATTAAATTCAAAATAACAATGGATCAAATCAAAAAGAAAAGAAAAATTAAATTAACAACAACATTGGGATATTCTAACGTTACAGTAATTCAACAAAAGAAAAGGTTTCAACAATTTTATATATTCGCTTTGCTTTTTTATTTTTTAGACTTTTAATAGTTTCAAAATAATTTCTTAATTCCTTTAATTTCTTAAAGTTACTTTTATAATACAAAATTACAAGCGATGTATCCTTAATTTGATGGCTAAACTTCTCAGGTAACTACGTAAAAGGGATGACCAATGAATTGAGCTAGACACTGCGGTGGGGTGGGGGTTTGGGCATAAGAAGCGTGGTTTGCGTTCAACCGTTCTGGGGGGAGAAAATCACGCGGCCGCGAGACGCGTCGACTACGTTAGTTGACCAATGAAACACTGCAGTAGTGTGGGGTTGTCGTATAAGGGGCGGGGTTGCGCTGAACTATGAAAATCACGCGGCCGCGAGATGCGTAATCTACATAAAAGAGTTGACCAATGAAATTGAGTTAGACACGGCAGTTAGGTGAGGTTTTTGCATACGGGGCGTGGTTTACACTTAACTGGTTTGGGGGTGAATCACGCGTCCGCGAGATGCGTAGACTACGCAACAGAGCTAACCAATGAAATTGAGCTAGACAAGACTGTGAGGTGTTTTTTTTGTACAGGGGCGTGGTTTGCTCTGAACAAAAACTACGCGAGCCAGTCGAGGGCGGATGACGTTAAATTAGTCACCCTGTAACACGGACGCTGAGAAGATCAGATGAAGGTATGAGAGAATTATAACAGTTATATCTCTCAATTTATTCACTGTTATTAGTATTATTATGTTAATTTTAACCGGTTTATTATGACTATATAAATGTGATCCGAGAATAGAAGCGCTATTAATACAGCTGTCGCGCTAGCTACGTTAGCTTAGCATTCTTCGTTTCATCATCCTCTGTTTTTAGCAGATTTATTAAGGACGCAATATAAGTACGTTTTCATTACCTTTGACAATTTGTATTTTAGTGCATTTTGTACTGCTTTGGCAGGTGTGATTACATGTGTTCATGTACTTGACAGCGATGTGTCAAACGCTATTAATGTTTTTATATTAAAGTAAGTGTGCTGTGTGTATGTATCATCATAACCACTGAGTTTGTGTTATGTTAAAGATGTTAAAAAAACACCTGTCTTTTTAAGATCGTTAACTGGTGTAATACTGCTAAAGTCAATAAAAATAATGCAAAACAATATAATTTTTTAAAGTATTCCTAATTCCTAAAAGTTGTTTACTTAAAATGTATAAATTCATATTTGTTATGTTCTTGTCATTTAGTCAGTTGTGACCTTGCTGTGTCACTTTGACATAGAAGTTATATTAAAAGTGTTAATGTGTGATATTAACTAGGTGTTATTTAATTGCTTGAATCTATTTTGTGTTTTTAATATATTTAGATCTATTCGTCAGCTTTGATCTGTTCTGTTGACAGGTGATCCGCTGAGATCCGTGATGATCATGTCTCGTGTCTTCAGGTTTCATGGCCTGTTCGTCGCCTCCCATCCATGGGAGGTGATTGTGGGAACAGTTGCCATGACGATGTGTCTGATGTCCATGAATGCTTTCAGTACCACCGACCAGATGTGTGGCTGGAATCATAAATGTCCCAAAGTACAGGAGGTGCGACAATTTTCTCCAGTGTTACGTTTGTGTACTTGGGATTCAGGAATTGTTTTAAAGCTCCCATAACACGTGCTGTTTCTGCGTATCTGATGTAAAAGGCGGAGTCCACGATGTATGAGAGCCAATGTTGATATTTGAAATCAAAACAAACACGCCCCTACCCCAATAGAATCTGGAACTTCTGATGATAGACCCGCCCAACACATACGCAACCCGGCAAGGATGTCGGTTAGTAGACTCGCTCCGTACTGCTGATTGGCTATAAGTGTGTTTTGGTAGTCAGCCCGTCTCCTTTTCCAAAGCGTTTTTCAAACATCGTGGACTCCGCCTTTAATCTGAAGTACCTATTGAGTCGTGGTACATCCTACATATATCCAGAGTCTTTAGGTTTATCAGATTTATAAAAGACAGATCAGCTATAGCGATTCTTTCTGATAACGCACGGAAATCCAGCATTAAACGAACGCACACACAACACACAAACAAACACTTCTTCTTTCGTGCCATTGTTGAGTCCGGATATAAAACAAAGATGTTGCGTGAAGTGATACCTGTTACTTCTAGCGTCCTCGGTTCTCGCTCTCCCGGTGATTGACGTGTGGGCAAGTAAATAAATGATACGTAAGGTCTACCCATGATACGCAAGATGTACTCGTGTTCAAAAAACTTTCAGAAATTTGTACGAACCCTGACGAAATGCATTTGCCACAGAATACTCTGTAATACGTCCAACTGGTTTTTTGACACTTGCCTATGTTTAGCATGAGGAAGCCAACTTTTAAACGATTAATAAGTCTGAATGCATGAAATACCATTGAACCCCCCCCCCCACCCTTTAAGTGCTTGACATGCAAGTTATAATGCTGATGTTTTTCTTGTTTGTCATTTACAGAAAGTTTTAGGCAGTGATGTTTTAATTTTAACCATCACAAGATGTGCAGCCATCATTTACATCTACTTCCAGTTTAGAAACCTAAGACAGCTCGGCTCTAAATACATACTGGGTAAGTAACAATATTTTTAAATGTAACCAAGAAATGTTTACATGTTTGTACATTATATTTATATTGTAATGTTTTTGGATTTTAGGTATTGCTGGTCTGTTTACTTTCTTCTCAAGCTTTGTGTTCAGTACTGTGGTGGTTCAAGTCTTGGGTAAAGAGCTCACAGGATTAAAGTAGGACTCATTTTTACTCTTCTTATCTTTTCTGCTTTATATTTGTTTATGATCAGAAACTGCTGTGAATCAATCTAATCGTTAATTTTCTTCTCCAGTGAGGCTCTTCCCTTCTTCCTGTTGTTGATCGACCTCTCTAAAGCCTGCACGCTTGCCAAGTTTGCACTTAGCTCAAACTCACAGGTACAAAAACTGCTTCAATACGCCCTATTTAGTCCGCCGCCTTGTTAGTTACAAACCGAGGCTGTGAGGGATGGAGCCCACCTTTGATTTATTATAGGAGTAAAGCTGTGCATTACAGAGATTTTTCCATAGTTAGACATGGTTAAAATGTAAAGTGGTTTACTGTAGTCATTACAGTAGTCTTGACAGTATTAGTTGGTTTGATCTTCTCACAGGAAGAGGTCAGAGAGAACATCGCTCAGGGAATGGCCATTTTGGGACCCACATTTACTTTGGATGCTGTCGTGGAGTGTCTTGTCATAGGAGTGGGGACCATGTCTGGTAAGATACCTTAATCTCAATGGTAACACACAAACTCACACAGCGATCATGTCTCAATCATCATCACTTGTCTGATGTCTGTTTTCAGGTGTGCGTGAGCTGGAGATCATGTGCGGCTTTGGCTGCATGTCGGTTCTGGCCAATTATTTGGTGTTCATGAGCTTCTTCCCTGCCTGCGTGTCACTGGTGTTGGAGGTGAGAGCTCATGGAGTACATCAGCAGTGTTTGTGCACAGATGTGAGATGATGTTAACATAATCTTTTTTTTTCAGTTATCCCGTGAGAGTCGAGAGGGTCGACCCATCTGGCAGCTCAGTCATTTCGCTCGTGTTCTGGAGGAAGAGGAGGGTAACAAACCTAACCCGGTCACGCAGAGAGTTAAAATGATCATGGTAAGTTCTGTTTTAACACCTGACATGATGCATGATGTAATTCGAAGAGTTTTTTTATTCCTCTGGTTTGTGTTTGCATCATGTCGTTGGGTTTGGCGCTGGTTCATGCTCACACTCGCCTGGTGGCCGGATCTCCGTCTCACAACACAAGCGGCTCGGATGTGGTTTTGACCCAGCCCAGCATGGAGTCCGACAGAGCCATGAACCGGTATGAGCTGATAGAAATACGGGCGTGATCGAGGGGGATTTTATTAGTTTAGTGTTGTGATAACATCTCATTCTTTCTCTCTGTCAGTTTGGATTTGGAGCAGATCATCACTCTCTCTCTTGCTCTGTTATTGGCGGTGAAGTACGTGTTTTTCGAGCAGGATGAAGCAGAATCCTCCCTGTCCATCAGATCACCTGTGGCCAATAGGAAAGGAGAAGAGGACTGCTGTCACAGGGTACCCGCCCCTCCCAAAATCCATGAGGCGTCCCACACAGATCGAAACATTCCTCGCAAAGATCAGACAGATGAATGTGTGCTGTCAATCAAAACTTTACTGCACACATGATATCAGCTTATTTCATTATAAACAAGAAGTTAATTAATTAGTAATTTTTAAGGTGCGTTCATACCAGACTAGGGTTGCAAAATTTTGGGAACGCAAATATTTCGCTACAAAAGTGATTTCAAAGATTTTGCGAGTGACTTCAAAGATTTCGCTTTGTGAGTGACTTCAAAGATTTTGCTACAAAAATGATTTCAAAGATTTCGAGAATGACGCAAAGATTTTGTTTTGTGAGTGATGCAAAGATTTTGCTACGAAAGTGATTTCAAAGATTTAGAAAGTGACGCACAGATTTCGCTTTGCGAGTGACGCAAAGATTTTGTTTTGTGAGTGACGCAAAGATTTTGCTACAAAAGTGATTTCAAAGATTTTGAGAGTGACGCAAAGTTTTAGTTTTGCAAGTGACGCAAAGATTTTGCTACGAAAGTGATTCAAAGATTTAGAAAGTGACGCACAGATTTCGTTTCGCGAGTGACGCACAGATTTCGTTTCGCGAGTGACGCACAGATTTCGTTTCGCGAGTGACGCACAGATTTCATTTCGCGAGTGACGCACAGATTTCGTTTCGCGAGTGACGCACAGATTTCGTTTCGCGAGTGACGCACAGATTTCGTTTCGCGAGTGACGCACAGATTTCGTTTCGCGAGTGACGCACAGATTTCGTTTCGCGAGTGACGCACAGATTTCGTTTCGCGAGTGACGCAAAGATTTTGGTATGAAAGTGATTTCAAAGATTTCGCTCCGCGGGTGCCGCAAAGATTTCGCTCCGCGGGTGCCGCAAAGATTTCGCTCCGCGGGTGCCGCAAAGATTTCGCTCCGCGGGTGCCGCAAAGATTTCGCTCCGCGGGTGCCGCAAAGATTTCGCTCCGCGGGTGCCGCAAAGATTTCGCTCCGCGGGTGCCGCAAAGATTTCGCTCCGCGGGTGCCGCAAAGATTTCGCTCCGCGGGTGCCGCAAAGGTTTCGCTCCGCGGGTGCCGCAAAGGTTTCGCTCCGCGGGTGCCGCAAAGATTTCGCTCCGCGGGTGCCGCAAAGATTTCGCTCCGCGGGTGCCGCAAAGATTTCGCTCCGCGGGTGCCGCAAAGATTTCGCTCCGCGGGTGCCGTGGGCTAGCTCAACATTTTCAAGCATCAAACTAAGTGCGAATAACACCATTTATTCACTTCATATGCATCTGGTATGAATGCACAGTTAGACAATCAGCTAATGAAAGGTCAATAAGATTGGACAGTTCAAATCATTCATCACCTACAACTTTCATTTTGTTTTCCTCTTTGAAATGTGTTTTCACACACTCTGTTGTTTACAGATGAGGTGGTGAGGCCTGTCGAGCGTCTGTCCTGTAATTTAATCCAAAAAGATTGTGATGTTACACACCAAGAAGATGAAGTCAAGTTAAAAGAGCAACTGCCTGAACAGTGCCGCCCTGTAGACGAGTGTCTCGCCATTTTTAAAGACCCTAAAGTAATTCATCATAACGCCTTCATTTTACCTGATTTAAACTACACGTTTGTGGTCATAACATCATCACCTCTCTTCTTCTCTCCAGAGAGGAGCTCGATACCTGAGTAACGCTGAGGTCGTGGCACTGGTGGAGTGCAGAAGCATCGCGGGATACCGCTTGGAAACATTGATGGAGAGTCCAGAGAGAGGCGTGGCCATACGCAGGGAAATGCTCTCGGCCAAACTGCCCAACCAGTGTGCCCTGGACACTCTGCCCTACACAAACTATGACTACTCTAAGGTGACTGATCCACAATCAGCTGTGCACTTTAAGGTCACGTGTGGATCAGAGTCTAAAATTGAGAGTCTCTCTCTTCATTCTAAGGTGACTGGCACTAACTGTGAGAACGTGATTGGCTATGTTCCTGTGCCTGTGGGTGTGGCTGGACCGTTGCTTATGGATGGTAAAGAATTTCACGTCCCATTGGCGACTACAGAAGGCTGTTTAGTGGCCAGCACCAATCGAGGCTGCAGAGCGATCAAAGTGAGTCTTGCATTTCTTTTACTTGCTCATATAATCTCGTGTGCATTACATTTTTTACTAAGTGACCGTTTGGTTTGATGTGTAGCTGTCAGGTGGTGTGAGCAGTCGTGTTCTAGCTGATGGTATGACTCGTGGTCCGGTGGTGCAGCTGCCATCAGCGTGCAGGGCGGCAGAGGTCAAGGGCTGGATGGAGAGCTCAGAGGGCTTCAGTGCCATCAAACAGGCCTTCGATCACACCAGCAGGTCAGAGGACATGCACTTTTCAAATAATGGGTTAACTTTAGCACTGCACTAGCCAGATGGTAATGTCATCAATGTCACCACTAACACGTGCATGTGTGTTTTGTAGGTTTGCTCGTCTGGAAAGGCTGCAGGTCTGTTTGGCTGGGAGGAACCTGTACATCCGCTTCCAGTCTCAGACTGGAGATGCTATGGGCATGAACATGCTGTCAAAGGTCAGTCTGTGACACAGAGAAACTCTCTTATATTGCAGGCTCCATGGGTTTTATGGGATTTTTTTTAGAGCCCGACCGATATGCATTTTTTGGGGCCGATGCCGATACAGATATTAGAGAGTAAAAAAAGACCGATAACGATATATCGGCCGATATTCATTATGTGCATATTATAGTACAGTACACATATACTACAGTATATTATACTACTACAGTACTGTACATAGAATACACTATATACATTAACAGAATATACTATATATAAATACTTTTTGCAATGATCACTCTATGATCACACCACAAATGTGGTGATCAAACACTTAAAATGACGTGACAAAGATATGTAATATAGGCAGGTGCGTTTTACAAGTTAACAATAAACTTTATTATCCAAAATGATTCTGATATAAGTGCACAAAACAGTAAATTTGACTTATTATAAATAACTTTAAAACACAAACAAAACAAAATACATATAACTTAAACCATTGTCAGTTTTAACGAGAATAATGTTATATTGGGCTTATTTAAAAAAATGGAAACTTATAAAGTCATTGTTTATTAGCTTTAGAGTAAGTTATGGACTTCACAAATTAATTAAAAACTTACCGTTAAGACGACAATGCTTAAATTACTGACAACATACTGATGTAGGCTAATGTTTAATGTACTGCACAACTTTTTTATAACACAAACCCACAGTGTTCTGCCGGGACTTTAAACTTTTATAAAACTAAAGCGTCTGCTCTCTATTTAAGAAAGGGTGTAAAGTTGCGCGAGCTTATTTAATCAATTGCTTTAAAATGAGCATGTAACAGCAGCACAAGCAGCTGTACTCCCACAGACTGCGCGTCAGTTTAAGCGCGTCCTTTCTCCGCCTCGCGTCATTTCTTCCGCTTGCGTTTGAAACAACTCGCAAGTGGAGAAAAAAGACTGATTAAAACCACCAAATGTAAACAGGAATGTGTCTCTCTCGTCCACTTATAATCCAATCGACCAAAGCGCGTCTTAATACCAGGTGTAAAATGTTTTGAAGAAACCGCTTGACTGCCGCGGCCGCCACCTGAACTGAGAGACTGACTGACTGAAGTGAAGGGGGTGGGGGATTGGCTGATGTCACTACAGTGAGTGACCTGAGTCGCCATTAGCAACCAGTATGGCGCACTCTGCTGGACAAACAAGTACTTACATCTTTCAAAAGCATTTAATGTGTTCTGTAAGGAACGTTCATATCGGCTTCATATCTGCGGCTTATACGCCGATACAGATATATCTGCGACATGCTCATATCGGCCGATAAAATCGGCAAAACGATAAATCGGTCGGGCTCTAATTTTTTTATAAAAATCGATAATGAAATTCGTTGTCAACCCGTCGAAAAGCGTGGACATACAGCACAAACTGTGCACTTATAATTAAAGTCAGGTGCTGTATCTTCAACAGAGCGAGCTGCGTGCTTAAATTCAGACACGTTTTCTTCATATAACGCGAGCTGCAGGGTTGCCAGGTCCTCTGCCTTTTAAACGGTTTCTCCTGATGTTTTTCGATGGGTTGAAGATTGAAGGATTTGGTTCATTAGTTGCATTTGGTCTGTGAATAGGCATTGGGATGCTATTGGACTAATTTTGAATGGCCAAGAGGCTGGTTTTGTTATGTGGATCTGGCAACCCTGACAGGACAATGACCGGAACAAAAGCGCAAATGAACGTTGGTCAATAAAGGTTTCATTTCGTCCTTTACTATTTTTATGACAACCTTACAACAATTAAACAAATAAAAACTCACATATATTAATGAACCACAAACTAAGTGTAAGGGGGAAATCCAGGTTTTTATTAATGTAACAACGCATGTATATCATTAATAAAAATTTCATTTGCATATAGTTCACTTTTTTATTATTAACTTAAAATATGGATAAAAGTAACCAGCTTGAAAAAACTAATGCAAATCGATTGTAATAATCATGACATTAAACATTTGGCTTGGATTTATCTCTGGGTATTAGTTTGTGTACTACTAATATTATCGTCATGTCGACAAACCTAGGTTCCTGCTGTTGTTTCTCTGCTAATGCAGCAGATATTCAGCAAATTAATTACTTTATAATGATATCAAGCAATGGATGCACTCAGAAAAACTCTTGGCATTGATTTTTTTTTGCTGAACTGATGTAACCACAAATGAACTATCGGTGCCGATTAATCGGTCTACCTCTACTTTTTTATTTAAGGCGTAAAATGTAAAAATGCTAAACATATTAGTAAAACCTTCACATGAACACCTTAATTTAGTGCCTTATTTAACTATAATAAGTGAAAAATCTAATGGAGTAATATTTGTTTTTTATCCGATTAGTCGATTAATCGAAAAATAATCGTCTGATTAATCGATTATGAAAGTAATTGTTAGTTGCAGCCCTAGATTTATCCCACATTTTTGTAGCCTTACAATGCACGGCTGAGGAAAACTGGATTTTTAGACCGAATTGTGTTTGCGTGTCTCTGTAGGGTACAGAACAGGCTCTGTGTCGAGTCCGTGAGCAATTTCCTGACCTACGCGAGTTAGCCATCAGTGGAAACTACTGCACTGATAAGAAACCGGCTGCTATCAACTGGATCAACGGGAGAGGAAAATCCACAGTGTGTGAAGCGCTCATACCTGCGCGAGTGGTCAAAGAAGTGAGACCGATACAGATGATGTTAGCTTTGTCCAGTGAATGCCAAAACGTCAGATGTACATTTGCTATCCACCTGTTTCTCCTGCTCACTATGTTTCTCTGGTCTGTCTGAAGGTTTTGAAGACCAGCACAGCCGCTCTGGTGGAGCTGAACATCAGTAAGAATCTGGTGGGCTCGGCGATGGCCGGTAGCGTGGGAGGCTTTAATGCTCATGCGGCAAATATCGTAGCCGCCATCTACATCGCCTGCGGACAGGTGCGTCACCTGCGACCTTTAATATATTTTTTTAAAATGCTCTTTATCAACATTGACTGAAATTATTTTTGTGTGCAGGACCCTGCGCAGACGGTGGGCAGCAGTAATTGTATCACTTTAATGGAGTGTGTTGGGCCTGATGGAGAGGATCTGTACATCTCCTGCACTATGCCATCATTAGAGCTGGGAACTGTGGGAGGAGGAACCGGACTGCCCGCACAAAACGCCTGTTTACAGGTAACGCACACGTACTTGCACAATATGAAGGCCACAAAGGCTGAATTATAATTTATGAACTTAATAACAGCAAACATTTGTGTGTCTGTTACAGATGTTAAATGTTAGCGGTGCGAGCGACGAATGTCCTGGCGAGAACGCACGGATGCTGGCACGAATCGTCTGCGCTACGGTGTTAGCTGGAGAACTTTCTCTCATGTCTGCGCTGGCTGCTGGACATCTGGTCAAGAGTCACATGACTCATAACAGGTCAAAATGACATAAAGCTACTATTTTATTGCCTCAAAAATAGTGATAGATAAATATAGTAAAAGTATTTTGTATCATAAAAGCCATTTGATATTTTCATTAAAACATTTAGATTTATCAAGGAACAATCTTACTACACTAAAATAAAGTTATTCACTTGTTTGGTCTGTCCCATATGGCAAAAAATATATATATGTATTTCCAAACATAATTTTAAATATATTTCAAAATATACAAAAAAATCGATTTTCTTTGTAAAATTTTTCGACAATGTATTTTTATCAATTTTTGTATATTTCAAAATAATAATGAATATATTTCAAAGCATTTTATATTGACATTGCATTGGAAGAAAAACTTTGTATGTTACAAATCTGTAAACATTCAAATTAGATATATTTTAAACTGTAATAATATACTTATTTTTCCAGGCCAAAATTTAAATGTTTGTATAAAATATATATTTTTTGCTGGTATGGGATGTAAAATTAGAAATATATTTGTTGCCCCTGAAATACATTTTGAAATATATTATGTGTAATAAAGGTTAAAATTATTTTCAAATTCAAAATGTATTTAATTAAGCTTCACTTTCTACAAAATGTATACAGTAAAAGTATTTTGTATCATAAAAGCATAAGCTTTTGAGTTATTTATAAGTGAGATATTTATAATTTTTAACTAATTCGATGTGATGTCAGTAGATTTAATTTAAGTAATGGTGCGTTCACACCAGACGCGAATGAAGCATTAAGCGTGAGTGATATAAATGTTAAATCAATGCAAAGACACGACAGACATCTTGCGGCACGATTTGCACAAATTGAGCGTTTGAAGCCCACAACGCATAAAGCGTGCGAGTTGAAAAATCTGAACTTTGGCAGATATTCGCGCTGTGTTAACAAGGAGCTTGCTTTAGTAGTGACGTGATTATGATGTAGCAAGGGGAAGCAAAAATATGAAACAACAGTGGCGGACAAAATCATCGTCGCTGTATGACGATACCGTCTGCACACAGAGCTATACGACACATTTTTGTACTTTTATAGAAATTGGAATAAAAAGGATCTTGCATGGAAAAAAGTGAGTAAAATTTCTTGCGCAAATTAAGCGTTTGAAGCGCATAACGCATAAATCGCAGAAGTTGAAAAAATATTAAATTTGCCGATATTCGCGTCGCATTAACCAATCAGGAGATTACGATGTAGCAAGCAGAGGTAGAAATACAAAACAACAATGGCGGACAAAATCGGCGTTGCTCCCGGAGCTATATGACACATCTTTGTACTATTATTGAGACGGGATTTAAAAGGATCTTGCTTGGAAATAAGTAAGTAAGTAGGTTGGACAATCTGATAAGTTGTAGAAAACTCTCTTTATTCAATTTGACGCATGCAGGCACACACTTCAAGCTAGCTGCAGCCAGCTAATTGAGCTTATTCACGTCTGAATTTGACACGCGAATTGTGCGTTTAAATCGTAAATGAAGCGAGTTAAAGGCGGGGTGCATGATCTCTGAATATTTCACATTTAAGACTTTTCCATTTTTTTACTGGAGTGATCAAAACGTAGATTGTCAATTTTAAATAATTAAAAAATATTGTGTTCTTTCATAACAGGTCAAAAGTCAACCTTACATCATTACGCAATGAAAACTGAAGCACTTTGAGCGAGGACCTCAGTGCATTCTGGGAAACGCAGTCTTGGACAGCCACATCTGTGTGGCAGCTCATGTTTCTTCTCAGGGTCTTTAGAAGTGCTGGAAACATCCGTAGACGACAGCAAATCATCTAACAGAAGTCAAAGTCTGTAAAGAACATGAGGAGAAAACTGATGTTTAACATTTAAACACTGATGTTTAATAGCTTTGTGCGTAATGTTTCCACTAACGCAGTGATTTTGTGACAGACCAATCAGAGCTCATATTATGGTGTGAGGTTTAAAGGCCGTGAATATTGCCTAAAACTGTTACTTGCTCATGGTTTGACAACATGATCCTGAAGTTTTTTTTATAGTGATATCAGCCAGTTTATGTCAAAAACAGGGTGAAATTGCTGAAACTTTAAATAAAAATGAAAGATTTTGTTTTGCACATTGTGAACCAAACAAACTGAGAAAAATGTACTTTGGATCCTCAAGGTCTTGATAGTTTTAAGATTAAATTAAGTCATCGGATTTTGATGGATGATTTGCTGTTTATACTGACAACATGTCACAGATTGTAAATGAATATATTTGTGTATTTAAATGTTTAATGATGATGCCAATCTCACTGTGATGAACTAAAGTATTAAGTTAAATGAAAAGATTTCTTGTAAATTGAGCGGCTTCAGTAGATTGCTGATAAAGATTTTAATTTGTAAAAGCTTCTGTGTGTGTGTGTGTGTGTGTGTGTGTGTGTCCATTGGGTTTTATACTTATGAATGAATGAATGCTGTAGTGCCGGACTGCAACACTGCTGAATTCATGACTGTAAAGCGCTTTGGCTTTAAAGCAAATCTTCCTCATTCTACTCTCTGGTCATACTGATGAAGCCATGTCTGTATTAAAACAGCTTTAAAATCATTTATTTGTTATGGAATTTCCTGCTTAAGAAGCTATGAAATGTTAAGCTGCGCTTGTTTTTAAAATGACCGTTTATTAAAAAAAAGTATTAAAGGTTTATTTATAATCTGTTTGTCAAAAAAGTCTCGTTAACAAAACATTTTTCTACCGAGTAATAAGACGACACTTGAGGCCAATTTAATTCAAAATAGTTAAACTACAGGCACGCTTCATGAGGCTTCGAAACATTTATGAATCTTTTGTTTCGAATCATCGGTTCGGATCTTGTTTGAAACTGGCCAAAGTCACGTGATTTTAGCAAATGAGGCTTCATTACGTTTCGAAAATCCGACGATTCACCACTAGGGGGAGTTGATCACAAATGACCAGTGTATGTGAACGCTGGTCAGTTTTATTATAAAAGTTCGTAAAACATTTATCCGTCTGACTAATAACACTACCATTTTGTCTACCTTTTGGTTATAGACAGATTAGTTAAATGACAAAAATGTGCATAATTAAAAAGGGAGTTCGTTTTAATGATTTGTTTGCCCTAAATAAAACTAAAAACACAGAATATACTTTTAATTATGTCTTAAATTAAATAATGTATTTTTATTAAAAACAAAGTTTAAGAAAAATCATGCTATTACTTTGTAAAAATTGTAAAATGTTTTGACAGATCTTGTTGCTTTTACACAATTTTGACCAGCAGGTATCGCCAGCGTGTGTGGTGTTTCGATCGCATCGAGAAACTGAATTTTAAACATATTTCAAAATATACAAAAAATGGCCAAATTTTTTCACCAATGTATTTTTATCAATTTTTTTATATTTTGAAATAATAATAAATATATTTTAACGCATTTATTACATGTGGCATTTGAAGAAAGCCTTTGTATGTTACAAACCTGTAAACATCACAATTTAAAACTGCAATAATATACTTTTAATTTTGTACATACTTGTAGGCTACATTTTTTACAAACTTTTATATTTTGGCCAGGAAAAATATTTTTGTTGCTGTATGGTTGTAAAATTAGAAATAGATTTGTTGCCCCTGAAATATATATGAAATATTTGGAGGTTAAAACTAAATTATCTTCATTATTCAATTAAGCTTTAGTTTCTACAAAATGTATTTAGTGTATATTTTAAAAAAAAAAACGGAAAATGTATTTTTTGTCGTATGGAAATGGACGTATGCGTGTTCAAAAATGAGTTGAGGTAAGAGCGTTCAAAACACTATACACGCTGGCGACACCTGCTGGTCAAAATAGTGTAAAAGCAGCAAGATCTGTCCAAACCAACATTTGACACTTTTTACAACATAATAGCAAGATTGTTCTAAAAAATGTTTTTAAGAAAAAATATTTATTTAATTAAAACATAATTAAAAGTGTATTGAGTGTGTTTAGTTTTATTTAGGGCAAACAAATTATTAAAACGAACTCCCCTTTTAATGATGCATTTTTTTTGTCATTAAATCTGTCTATAAACAAAAAGTAGACAAAATGGTAGTGTTATTTAGTCAGAAGGATGAACGTTTTATGAACTTGAATAATAAAACTGACCTAAGTTCACCTAACCATAATAGAACTTTGTGATCAACTCCCCCTAGTGGTGAATCGTCGGATATTCGAAATATTTATGACGTAATGAAGTCTCATTTGCTAAAATCACGTGACTTGGCCAGTTTGAAATCTGAAACACGCTCGGAACCGATGCTTAGAAACAAAAGATTTGTAAATGTTTCGAAGCCTCATGAAGCAGTGTTTCGAAAGCGACCATCACTACCTCATACAGCAGTTTTATTTTTTAAATATATGCGAAATAACTTTTGTAGAAAATATATTTAGTTTTATATATTTCATATTATTAACACACATAAATGTATACAATTTAAGTATAAAATGTATATGTATATATAAACCTTATAAGATTATATAATTATATTTTTGCAGTTGAAATACACTTAAAATGTTTTCAATCCTGTTATGTTTACAGGTTTGTAACATCCAATTTTTTTCTTTCAATGCAACGTTAATTAAATGCTTTAAAATAAGTGCTGGGCATAGATTAATCTCATACAAAATAAAAGTTTTTTGCATAATATATGAGTTTGTGCTGTGTGTAAATATTATTTATATTTAAATACACACACATACATACAAGAAATGTTTATATATATACATATTTATACATAATAATTACACACAACACAAACTCATATATTATGCAAAAAAAACTTTTATTTTGTATGAGATCAATCTAGATTAATCTATGCATAGGTATATTTAAAATATATTTATTATTATTTCAAAATAAACAATTAAAAAAAATGGTGAAAATACCTTTTTAGTAAATATATTTTTTGGCCATTTTTAGTATATTTTGAAATATACTATATATATATATATATATATATATATATATTTTTTTTTTTTTTGTCGTATGGGTTGCTAGAAACCAGATATCAAAGTTTATAAAGTTTTAAATGTTTTTCTTGCAAACAGCTTTACTTCAGAAGTCATTAATAACTGTAAGGATATGCACAAGGGTGAATAAAATATGGGATAATTTTCGTTTTGGTGTAAACTTTTTTTTGCGTGTTTAACACAGTTTAGACAAATCAGCAACTAAAGAAGAATTTAAGTTTTTATAGACTGTAATGAGTTAAATTAGCGCAAGAATCCACTGAGTTATTCAAAATTCCACACTTGCAACTTCATGCATAAAAACTAAATGAATTATAAAATAACAAGCAGAAATGCAGAAAGATGTCAATCATTTTATTTCTTTCTAATCAGGGCAGTGTTCCCTCAGTTCACAGTACATTGTCATCCTGACATCTTTAGTGTGATGTTTTATGTACACAAAACATTTGAACCCCGATGAACATACATTCAGAGCTAACAATGACAAACTAGAACTAGAGGAACACACATCTCATCCTCACACACACACGCACACACATCTCATCCTCACACACACACACAACGCTTGCTCCGATCAGCTGAAAACCCTTCAGTTAGTAAACATCTACCCTGCTGGGGAAAATCAGGGCATGTCTTATATATTGAAGACATTCGGTTCATGGTGGTGGGTTCGTACATTCGGGTTCAGCGAGTGTCTGGAGCGTCACCATAAAGATGCTGCAGTTTACACTTGATGTCCTCTCTTAAGTTTTTAACAGTCTTTCATGGGGCGTAAAGCAAACCGTCTGACAATGAAATCTCATTTCAGCTCTGTTCAGATCTTGTCTTTGTTTTATGATAATACAACATTGTGATGTTTAGTTTGTGCCTTGTTTTACTTTGGATCATGAAAAATAAATAACTAATTCCCCCATGTACAACTAGCTATCATCTACCCCGCCCCATGTTTTTACCACGTCCAGTATAGTACAGTCAATATTACATTGGCATTAGACAGGGACGCTTCATCTGTCGATACCTTCTGTCCTTGCCGATTGCAAAATCACATTTAAATAATAATAATAATAATATAATAAGAGCTGAAAAATAATCAAAATGAAATGGCCGTATAAACATTAAAGATGCCAGAGCTGTAAGTTTAAATCCAATCATGTGTACCAGATCAACGAGGCACTTTTCTAGAGATTTTAAAGTAGGACACACACATATACACACGCAAACATCAATCTCACCCTTTCTAAGGCATATGGAGTTGGATTAGTCTGATAAAAGCATTGACAATCTGACATACTTCAAGCAATAACGCTGAAATTATATACAAATCTGTGCTCATGACACCGTTACGATCAATTTCAAATTGTGCTACAGTCTGTCAGTCAATGAGACACAAATACAACTGGAAAAAAGAACGGGATATCTGGCTAAATAGCGAAAAAACACTTGGGTCATCTCTTCGTCAACACCAAAGACTGGGCTTCATAAAAGAAATGATTATGACTGAAAGGCAAGTTCACAGGCCGATGAAAGCCCTCGTGTTCATTTACAAACATGCCTTTGATTGAAACTAAACACCTATGACTGAAGCTCAATGTGAAATAATGTACAGAGAGAGTCTGTGAACCGAAGATTGAGGATTATACAAGCCAAACTAAAGCAAAACTGAAATGGATGATCAACATGAAAAAAACTAAAATAGAGCAATCTTTAGCTTCACGACTCTCTGTTTTTTATAAACTTTCTATCACACATACATACATACATACATATATACTTATTTCAATATATATCTCTGCCAGAAAATATGGATGAGATGTTTGGCATTTCTAGTCCTCTGCCGGTGTGGTCTAAAGTGATGCTACAGAATTGCATCAAGCGTGTAGAGATGAGAGCCGCCGCGGCTTCTGAACAGTCTGATCACTAGAGGGCGCTGTAGCATTTAAAGTGTGCACAGACTGCAGGCACACTGACGGCAGAACTGAGAAACTGCAAATAACAAAAACATTACCAATAAATAACAGTGCATTTTTATTATTAATAAGAACCAAACTACTAGAACATCTAAGACACGATATTAAATATAACGTCAAAAATCAAACTAAAGAAATCAATTATTTTCTGATAATGTAACAAAGGTGATGTGAATTCATACAATCCAATCAAATCTGAAATATCTTTAACAAAATCAAGTTGTACATTATAATATATCATCTGTATTATACATGTAGTGTAATCACACCTCAGAAGAGAATAGCCTTTCCTGCGGTCTTCTCCTGGACGTAGGACGTAAAGCGTTTGAGGAATTTGGGATATTCTCTTTTAGCGACGGCTCTAAGGACAGAAGCGGGAGCCCAGCCTCCAGGATTTACTGCAAGCCACAAAAAACATTTTTTATAACCTTTACACATATAATCAGGTATGATTCAGAAAAACAGCAATGGGCTTTTCACACCGTACGTAGCAAAGGCTACATATTACTATAATGTGTTTACTTGTTTTGATACTTTATTTGAACCAATTATTATTGCATCGTCATTATTATGTAATTGTAAAAGTTATTGCACCCTTGGGTCTATTTTTACTACCAAATAATATCAAATGACTTCATTTCATTGTAATGTTTTGTTATTTTGTCCTTTGTTATTTATGTGTAACTATTTGTTGTTTGCACTCGGCACTTTATCTTGGCCAGGTCGCCGTTTTAAATGAGAAATAGTTCTCAACGTGCCTACCTGGTAAAATAAAGGTTAAATAAAAAAAATTATCAATTAATACAAAATAACTGTTAGGGACAGTCTTAGAATTCAAAACATTTCAAAATAATGTGATTTCAGTTTCCAATTCATATATTTAATCATTGAGGATTTTTTAAAAAGTGTAAAAATCTAGTCTCGTTTTGTGAATCTAATCTCATGGATTATTGTCTTGTCACACCCCTAGTATTTGCACTAAATGCTGCACTTCCACTATATGAGAAAAGCAATTTCACTGCTTGCCGTGTACCGTGTGAAACTCCCATAAAAGTCTCTCAGTCTGGTCATATCTCTCTAGTCACATTATAGTCTTGTATTTAACATGTACATTGAAATATAACAGTATCTAACCGTTGGCAACGTATGTGATTTTGCACAGGATGTTATCTCTGCTGATCTCTTTGTCGCCCTCTGGTGGACTGACCAGGGTCTGACAGATCATGGCAATGTTGATTTTAGCACGAACACATCTGTTGTTTGGCTGGGAATGAGAAAAATAATCACTAAACAATCAAACTATCTTTTATATCAATTAAATGATGCATACTTTACACTGTAGTTTTTCTTGAATGTTTAAAGCAATTCAATATGACAAAAAATGACTAATTTGTCATACGACTGTAAATGCAAAGAAAAGAAAAATACAAATGTAACTCAATTAGCAGATTCATTTAGAGACAGCTCACCTGTGCTTTCTCATGATCAACAGAGAAGTTACAGACGAGCCACGTGTCTGGATCGTTCTCATTATTAGCCAAAATCTTACGGATGGCGGATAAATACAAAACGTCTCTCTGGGACGCCGGCCACACCCTCTGAGAAAACAAAAGATTACAATAAAATTACCAGAGTAACAAGACTTGCAGGTTTAATAAACCAATGTATGCTTTAGAAAGAGTATCTGGGTTTTATTCAGGGTGCAAACATTTGACATCAGTTTAATTCACACGCTTTTTTCACCTTGTGGGTCTGGTAGACGATGACGGCGTTATCAGACAACGTTTCCACGATGTTAAAGTTTTCAACAGTAGCTGTAAAAGGAGCACGAGACAGAATATAGAAACGGTGATGTGAGGCGAGTAAAACATCCATTTACATCCAAAGCTTAAGATGATCACTATTGACTGGGACAATGACCATTAAAAGCTCAAGCTGAACTTCACATCAGACATTAAGAGACTTTAAATTTAATTATCTGGCAAGTCTGCATAAGAATTTAAGTGTGCAGAGTGCATTCATAACAATATTAAAGCATTGTGAGAGTTTGTGCTGCTTCAAAACCTTAATACTCTACTACACTTCCACATTACAATATTACACTATAACCTGATATCACAGACAACTCTTAAGATTAAGCAAAGATTAAGTTAAATGATAACATTTAAGTAGCTTTTATAAATTTGAGTTGAGAAAAAAAACAGCATCTTGTGACAATACAATGGCACTGATATATTTTAAGATCTGTCAGGGCGAGATGTTTTCAGCTTAGACACCTTAAAAAAAATTGTGTGTGATTGTGTTAATGTGATATGTGGCATCTGTGCAAATCAAATTTTCGTAAGGGATGAATAAACTAAACTAAACTAAAAACTAAATTAAACTTAACTAAACACATGCATTTTAGTCTAGGACTAATGCATACAAAAAAAAAAAACAGTATAAATGAATGCGCTCTTTGGAAGTCACTTTGGATAATAGTATCTGCCAAATGCATGAATGTAAATATTGTTAAGATGCAGTAGTTAAGTACTTACTCTCCCAGTCATTACGAACATCTGTGTCCCAGAAGTAATGACAAACTTCATGACCTGTGACTCCTTTAACACAATGTGTGGCCTTCAGAGGGTCTAACACAATCCCATTCTCCTCCACTTCTCTTCTGTACACCTGAGAATAGAAACAACACACACGTTTTGAGTTTACACGATATTAGCAATTAGGGTTGCCACAATTCTCGATACATTATTGAACCGTTCGGTTCAACCCCCACAGTGCAATACGCGCATGTGAATTGCGGTTTTTCGGTTTATCCATGAAAATCTATCAGTTTTATATTCCCTGCACTTTTGTTAATGTGCGCGTCCACATGATCTGCACGCTTATAAACGCTACAGCGAGTTGATATCCAGTCACGGTGCGCTACCTGCGTTAACTCTGCTTGCAATGCTGGTGTCAGATTTCATTCGCGTGCGCACACACCCAACAGAAACCCAGCAGAACGACTGTCTTTTATATCTGAGGTGTGGATTAATTATTTGCGAGTATAGATTACATACAACATCAATGTAAAGATGCAAATTTGCGTGGGGCAATGCGAATGACGCAAATTGGGCTTGTTATTGATGCAAACGCGCGTTATTTGCCTCAAACACGTCTTCCGTCCTCAAAAAGTTCAACTCAAGAAGAGAATGCGCATGATGATAAAATAAATCCCACCAGTAATCTTGATTGAGAAATGCATTTTTGGTTTCTACACAGACGGCATGATGTTGGATTTAACAGTAGTGCAGTAAGGTATTAGCCTGGGTGCCAGCCCATCTTAGCCCCGCCCACAAGATTTTGTAAACGGGAAAATGGGTCTGGGGTTTCTGCGTTGAGGAGCTACTATTTTAGGACAAATGCTGGTCGAACCAATCAAATTGTCAGGGCGGGCTTTATACGATGATGGACAGATAATCAACAGTAACGTAATGAACCACGTCACCAAAGAGCACGTGTGTTGAATGGCTGCCGCTGTAGAGTTCAGATGTGTGGATTCTGACATTGAGTCTGTACTAAAAGATATCGACAGAGCATTGATTTTAAAAGAGGAACAGAGAAACGCGAGCAGGGCATTTGTTGATGTCCTATTCGGCAAAAGTTGGTCGCAACTGAAATGGCTAACGTTATCACGGCGATGCAACTCAGCGTGCACGACGAGATGGATATAATTAGCGGTCGTTGCCAGCTTCTTTTCGGAAGCCCGGAATCGTGGTTGCTAAATAAGTGGAGGGACATGCTAGGCTCCAATATTTTCAAGCAAACGTAATGGCTATCGCCATGGATGAAGTTCACCTAACGTACAAATGGTAAGAGATAGTCTTACTCTATGACTTAGTAAATACTTCATGTTGTGATATAAACGAAATGTTGTAAACATAATAGGTGTTGATGTACATTCGCTAACTCGGTATAATCACAATGTTAGTGTCATTGTAGCGAATAACTACTAGTTCGGTCAGGCTGCAAAGACGTAATTTCAACATACGTTACACACTCGGTTGCTCTGATTGGTCGTAGGTCTATTCAATTGAGTGCAGAGGCATTTTTCGGTTGAGACACGCCTCATAATTATAGCTCAATGGAGCGGTATCAGACTCAAATTCTGACTAGAATTGAGTATGGCAACGTCAGGCTAGTAAGGTATAGCCTTCATTTACAATGTAAAGTTTAACTCTTTCCTCGCCATTGACGAGATATCTCGTCAATCAAGAGAAAACGCTTCCCCGCCAATGACAAGTATTTCCGTCTTTCCGCAATACCGCTATTATCCACTAGGTGGCGGAAGTATTGCCCTATGGCAAGCTGCTGCATGTCTGTGTCTGTTTTAAAGATTGCTCTGAATGGGATCTCTATGAAAAGTCTGTGACCAAAATTGAATTATCTCTGCTTTTTGCTCAAAATGTGATGTTTTTGCAGAAACCTACCCGTATTCAAAAGCTGATTACAAAATAACTACTGAAGGTAGGATGAAACGGGTTTTTTTTTTTTGAAAGCAGAGGGTCTGTTCTTTCATTTGGTATATTGTATGTTTATATATTTAAAGAAGAACATTTTCTGGAAGGCATTAAACTTTTGTGAAAATCATGAAAAACGCTGGCTGGCAACTTTTTTTTAAAAACGCTGGCGGTGAAAGAGTTAATTTACTAAGTACATGTATATAAAATGGCCAATTTATGTAATGTAATGAATTCACATGTTCCCCAGTTTGAATAGGATATCATTTTTATATGTCTTTATTTAATTATATCTTATATTATTGTATCAGTACACTAGAAATATGTAATGATTTTGCATTTACATAAAATAAACAGAACTGCACTTAAAACCAGTATTTTTGCTTCTTAACATCTCACTGTTCCTGTTACATAAGTATAAAATAATTAAAAAAAAACACTTTAATAGGCCAAGGCATCAGAACCGAAAACTGTATTGTTGCATCACTATTAGCAATAATAAATTAATTCTTTCATAAATGACGATCAAACTGATCAAAGGGTTTGTCAACAGCTTAGCATTAAACCTGTGGCACAGTTGACAAAACATACAAATATTTTGTTAAATAATTCTGTTTATTAAATGTTACTTAACTGAGACTTCACCTAAAAAAATTAAAAAGATTTTGTTTCTGGGAGCATGTTTGAGCGAGCATTGCATTAGCACAAATGGTCATGGGTTCGAACACAGTGAACACAAATGGGTGATTCTCACGAAATCAGACTTATGTCTTTGCAAGCATCCTCATAAACATGACTATTTAGGGCTTAAGAGAAAGAAAACAGCTAACAGAAAAAAAACTCTACCGTGAAACATATCGTTATCATAATATAAAATTAATCCTATAAGTCATGCTGTCAAGATTTGCCTTACACTTACATGTCACATACTTATCCAAAAGTCCAGAAAAAAACTTTCAACCTGTGGTTATATTCTAGTAAACTATGAATCCTGTGTTAAACTCACCTTCATCTCTCCTTCTTCTACCACAAGCTGCCAGTTAGCATCTCCACCAACATCCTGTAGTGAGTAGGTCAAGTGATTCTTAACCATCTCCTCCACCTGTCCAAAACAAGATCAGAAGTCAGTGCCTTGATGTTTAACATTATTCAAAATAAATATCACTGACACAAGCACAAGTCTATTAACTAAATGGACAAAATCAGTCAAATCCTCATGCAGACATCCAAGACCTCCATGACATCACCGAACATGCGGGCGGTTGATACAAGACAACACGTTGTTGTTCAACACATTATTGCTCAATAGCTTATGGATTTGTCAATAATATAGTCCCAAAACACTGTCAACTAACTAGGTTAATAACCTGTGTTAGTTTCTGAATGCATTAATGTAAAGCCAAGTGAATCATGCCATTCCAGTTAGTGATGAATGAGTGAGGGGAAGGGTACGGTTACCTCAGCACTGAACCTGTGCTCATGGAGAGGAGTGAAGACTACAGCAGATGATGAAGGAGAAGGAGGAGGAGGAGAGGAAGGCTACACAAGTGAGTGAAAAGAAATAAACGCAACTTCATCAGATGTGTGAGAAGAAACCAACAGAGAACAGGACAGACAGAGGACAGGGATCAGATGAAGATCTGCTGAGAACATCACAGATATACTCGACTTACTTTCTCAGAGAATCTGTGTGTGCCCACGCTGGTGTAAACATCTCCTGCAGACACCGAACTGTTCCTCTGTATCCTGCTCTTCTCACACTGAGACTAAACACACAAACACATTTAATGTTAAGATTTAATGTTCTTACAAGAGTAAGTTTGCTTTAAATGTTCGAACGAAACAAAATTTGGAATCATTTTATCTTCTTTAACCCTTTCCCCGCCATTGACGAGTTTACTCCTCAATTAAGAGAAGAGAAAACACTTCCCTGCCAATGACATGTTTTACAGCAATCCATATTTCCGCTATTATCCACTAGATGGCGGTCTTACCCAACTTATAAAACACTGAAGCATCCACTGATCCAAAAACAGTAAAAACTCTGTGTATGTTTTGATTATCATTTCGAATCTGATCCCTAACAAAAAAAATTTAAGAAACCTACCCATATTTGAGAGGTGATAAAGGTAGAATTAAACTTTTTTGTTTTGTTTGTTTGCAGAGGGTCTGTTCTTTCATTTGTTATATTGCACCAATGGTCCGATTTACGATTTTACATTTCCTTAGTACATGTTACATTAGTAAATGTTAACGATATGCAAAAGGTACGAACCCCAAAGTAAACGATGACGCGAGTTATCATCTCTAAAGTAAATCTCTTTTCTTGGACTACAACAAACACACAGATTGTAGGCAACAGTTATCTTCCTGGGATTGGTGATGTAAACAAGACCGACATTATTGTAATTCTTCCGGCTTCGTACTCACAGCCTGTAAGTTAACTCCTGTTAGCAACCGAATCTTTTAAACACGGTAAGGAGCGTCACATTTCTGGCTGACGTCAGTGGTATTCAGACCAATCAGAATGTACAGATTAGCTGGCCAATCAGGGACCGAGCGCTTTTCAAATCCGTGCATTTCAAGCAGAGAGTGAAATCTGGAGCTACAAAAATGTACGGTATGTGGAAAATAATGTGGGTTTTTTAACCATAAACCACACAAACACATTGTATTATACCAAATACACAAAACAACGTTGTTTTTTAGCATTGAAATATGGGCTATTTAAAGAAGAACATTTTCTGAAAGGCATTCAACTTTTGGGAAAATCATAAAAAATGTGCTGGTGTGATTATGCTTTTAGCACCACAGAGAGCCAAATATAGTTGACAGGCATTTAAAGAGGCACCAAAACGAGGCAGGAAATCTGTGTTTTGATTCGGTCCGATAGATACCGGTCATATAGGCACAGGTGCCATACCGGAGGATCTCTGTACCCAACCAAATCCAAAATAATTTAACTCTTTTCCCGCCCGCATTTTCTTAAAGTTTCCAACCAGCACTAGCATTTTTTGATTTTCACTAAAGTTTAATGCCTTCCAGAAAATGTTCTTCTTTAAATATATAAACAAACAATGTTTTAAATGAAATAACAAACCCTCTGCTTTTAGGCAACAAAAAGTTTCATCCTATCTTCATTTGTTCTCATATAAGGTTAAGTTTCTTCAAAGATACCAAATTTTGAACAAAAAGCTGACAATGTTGCAGATCAGATTCAGAAGGTAGATCAAAATAAACGCTGCTTTTGGATCTGTATATGATGTTGTGTTTTATAAGGTGGGTAAGAGCGCTACCTAGTGCATAACAGACAGATAGATTGTGGTCAGCGAAGGCTTGGACCCGGAAATGGTATTCCTTACGTCACAAGTTAACAAGCGGATTACATTTTGATAAATGGAAACTAAAACTTTAAAGCAAAAATAAATAAATAAATTCCTGATACTCCATGACTTGGCAAAAAAATCCCTGACATTCAATGTCTGGAAAAGACCTGCTATTCCATAACCCGTGAACAAGACATACAATTGCAGATGCTATAAAGATTATTAATTATTTACAACAAAAGTCCTACCATACATTCCCTGAAAGGATATACATCAACCCATGAAAAAAATATATTCTTTCAAATAATTTATCACCAACTGTTCTGCATTATTTACATCAGTAAAACAAAAGCTGTTTCAGTAGAAAAAAAATTATACTTAAAATTATGTAAAACAGTTACAGTCGATATTATGCAAAGCTCTTTCATGTAGGGGAGTGCGGGGCGCAACCTAACACTCTATCATTAAAATACTATTTAAAAGTTAGATGAATCATTTTTATTACACAATCAACACACACATCTCTGCTACAAATTAACACTTAAAGTTTGTTTGTGGGACCTAACGTTATCGTACAATTACGCTGAAAGTGACAGGAGTGCAAACGTTACAACTTATCCCATAGGTGGGGTTGCTAAAAAAATTAGTTTAACCTTTTAAGACCAGATCTTTGGTTTGTCTTTTTTTTTCAATTTCTTTCAGCTATTTGGGGTTAGAAAGAACCAATAAATATAATAACAAAATATTTTTCTTTGAACATAAAGCAATGCAATTGCAGGTTCCAGTTACACATAATTAAGTATTATAGTGCACACAACAAAACAATGTGATGTCCATGTATGTGGAAATCCAGGTCGTAGGATGTTTACCACAAATAATTAAATATTATTGTGTCTATATACTAATGGTGGATATTGTTTATATATATATCCCTATCCACACATTCATTCATGCATGATCCCTCATCTAACCATCATTGTATTATCCATCAATGCATATAAATAGATTTTTGAAGGGCTGCACAATTAAGATAAAAATCATAATTGTAAGTTAATTCCCCTGATATTGTATTAACAGTTATCATTTTGATGAATAGTATTTACATTGTTTTCATTTCATTATCATTGTATACTGGAGGCTTAGTTGTAACACTGACAACTAACCCCGCTGTGTAAAAAATTTTCAATCCCAGCTATCAGTTACTAGGAGTTGCTGACATGTTTCAAAATGGTGTTATGTTTTAGGTAACAAGACAGTGATTCAAATAATATAAGGCTGGATTTGGTGACTTACACACCCAACTAAGAAATCACAAAAAATTAGACGAAGAAATTGTGCCCCGTTCACCCCTATTACGGCTCTTTGATCAGTAATACGTCCTTATCAATCTAAAAATCATTACAAATATTCTTTATTATCATGTAAAATAACTGAAAAGTTTTGAAGAACAGCAATATAAATATGCTTATACATTTCCTGAAGCTACGCAGGGTTTCCCGCAGCACATTTCAGTTCAGGCGGCCCACCTAAGCTTGGAAACCCTACCGCCTTAACTAGGTTGTCCAAAAAAAGTGCACCAACAAACTCCTCACAATAAGACTTGAGGACATTAGCAAGTAGGCCTAATTTTGATTTCAAGTTGTCTTAAAACAGAAAAAAACACACCTGTTCCTCTATCTTGTCCTGTCGGTCCAACGCAGCCTCCACTGCATCAAAGAACTCATCTTCATTGATCAGACTGTTCGGACCCTCCTGATGAACACAACAGATGAAAGATTGCTGACACGTGTCTCTTTCTTTAATCCTAAAGTTCTCAGAGAAGCACCCTCCTCATAGTCTGGTCCACCGAAATGAGACTTCTTCTTGAGCTCAGACAGAGCTGATTTATAAGCTTCCTCCACCCGCCTCCTCTTCTCCATCTCCTGTAGGGCGAGAGAGAGAAGGTTTGGCTGAGTTGCCAGACCGCAGCTGTAACGTTTAATGTCTTGGCTTGATTAGATCTCATCTCAGTGTAATGTGGGCACAGCGAGAGCGAGAAAGAGAGAGAGGGAGAGACTACGAGCGCAGAACTGCTCCATTGTTTGGGCGGCAGCCGTGTTCTCGTTCTCATTGTATTGTGCTGACTGTGACACATCAGCAGACGGATTCAGCTCCACCTCAGTAACACAAACCAAACCCATTAAATTAACAGATTAACTTCTCTAGTTGCTACACCCTCGATACCCAATACAATTTTTGAAATAGTGAAAGATTTTTAGATAGGTGCTCACATCTATTATATCATGCAGAACATGCTTTTACTAGAATACTCTAAACTAAAAAAAAAAAAGGGTTAAATCTTCAGCTAAAGGTGTAAACGTATTTTTAAAAAAGTATTTTAAAAATATTTGTAAGTTTGTTTAGAATTTTTTGCACAGTGAGCAACTTATCACTTTGGTATGAGAACTAGCATCCTCCTCTGACTTACCTTATCCAGTCTCTTCTGCCAGCTGTCTTCTCTCTTTACCATCAGGTCGATGCAATGAGAAAGCGTGGCCAAGATTCCCGCCGTGGTCGCCTTAAATGTGATGGCCTCTCCTTTAAAATCTATCCCATTAATGCCTTTATGACTCAGACTTTGGAATACTGATGAGATGAGAAGAGAAATCCATTACAACTCAGAGTAAATGTCAAGGGTAGAATTAAATATTACTGATCTATGATAAGCATTCAAAAGCGATCTGTTTGGCAGGAACTTCATCAAAATTCACTTTCAGAACCTGAAGCATCTCTCAGCAAACAATTTAGCTCCACACACATCACACGCACAAACTTACATTTCTCTTTGCTGCCGTTGTTGTTATGCAGAAATTCTCCATCGGAGCGAGTGGTAGGGAAGTCATCTTCATCATCCTCTACGACTGAGAGAGAAAAAAAACACACACGTCATTATGAACTCATGGCCTGTGGTAGGTGGTACTGAGATCGGCCCACTCACATACTGAGAGTCTACTGTAGACACATACTGTATCACACAACACGGGATGTGAGAGAGAGATAGACAGAGAGAGAGAGAGAAAGGTAAAAGAGAGAAAGACAAAGAGGAGGGGGGGCTGAAACAAACAAAAGAAGTAGTTGATTATTGGTGTGAATCAACGGGGCCTTGTGCTGCAACAACACATGGATCGAGAAAGAAAGGCCGACAGACAGACAAAGACGGAGGAAGATAGGCAGAGTGAAAGTTAGATCATTTTTAATGTGTATATACAGTATATGTATATTTAATGTTATTATACTTTGGCAAAAATGTAAAGCAAAATTTTCCAACCTGAGGTCCGGGACCCCTTTAACTCTTTCCCCGCCATTGACGAGTTAACCCGTCAATCATAAGAAAACGCTTCCCTGCCAATGACGCATTCTTCCAGCAATCTTTATTTTCGCTATTATCCACCAGGTGGCGCTCTTACCCAACTTATAAAACCCGGAAGCAACCCTTACGGTCAAACAGTAAAAACTCTCTTAATCTCTTTTAAAAGTCCTTCACAAAAATTCAATTATCTCAGCCTTTTTGCTCAAAATTAGGTATTTTTGAAGAAACCTACCCATATTTGAGAGGTAATAAAAAGAGAACAAAAAGGTAGGATGAAATTTGTTTTAGTTTGAATGCAGAGGGTCCGTTCTTTCATTTAATATATATTTAGGGTTCCAACAACCTAGTTAACTTCTTATTCAAGGACCTTTCGAGAACTTTCCAGGTCCAAAACCCTCAAATTCAAGGACTAAATGTCGGGACACATTTCAAGTGAGAGCAAGGTTACATTGTGTTAACTTTTAAGATATATTGTTACAGTTCCCTTTCAAGGGAACTCGCGCTGCGTCACTACAGTGACACTTTAGGGGTAAGTGCGTCTGCATGTATACATCAAATTCAATGGTGAGGCTTTACAACAATGACGCGGGAGCCAGGAAGTATATCGCTATCTGAAATATTGCAAAGATGGCGTTACATGGATGCAGGAAGTATGACAAGGGAGATGCAGCGTCTCGTTCCCTTCTCAGGGAACAACAGTTACATACTTAACCAGAGACGTTTTCATGTTTAAAACACAACTATGCAAAAAAGCATTTTGGTATGAATCAACATTCGCATACAGGGGATATAAGCATTTAAAGCGAACAGTTTAGCACGTGTGCTTAAAAAGTCTAGAATTTTTATGAAATTATCCTACACTACACAGGGAATAATATGGATTTTTTTCAGAAAACTTCTTGCGTAAAATAGATTCAAGCACTTTCAATGACCTGTATCTATGTATGTATATTTTCAAAAACGTTCAAGGGCCTTGAATTTTTTTTCCCAGATTCACAAACTTTCAAGCATTTCAAGGACCTGTGGGAACCCTGTATATTGTATGTTTATATATTTTAAAAAAAACATTTTCTGGAAGGCATTAAAGGCACTTTTGTGAAAATCAAAAAAAAAATACTGTCTGGCAAAAAACGTTGGCAGGGAAAAAGTTAAGCTGCATTCAAACTAGCAGCGACTTTCTCGCTGTGTAACGCCCATCTCTTTTAATGAGGTCGTAAGGAGGCATTTCTAAATCTGGTTGTCATAAACAATGAGTACCATCCAATCCAGTAACTGACCAGACACGGATAGCGTGAATTTCACTGCTTGGCTCTCATTGGTAGTCGCTCATTATTTGCATAAAGTTAAGCTTTCCTCAACTTTGTCCTGCAACAAGACACGGCCCCATTTTGTCGCCAATGCTCAATCTTGCTCGTGTCGCTAGAAGTCGCCAAGCTTCCATTGAAATCAATGAGATTGCATCTCTCTGCTACTGCTAGTCGCTGCTAGTCTCAATGCAGCTTTAGGGGGGCGCCAGAGCATACAGAAGGGGGGAGGTCGCATGATCCAATATGCTTTGAGCTCAAATAAAGATGCATAAAATGTAATAATAATTTTATAAAAAATATTTTACGTTATTTGAATTATATGCTAACACATTCAAGATAAGGTAGTTAAATATTCTTGCATGTAAAATAGTTATTATAACAGTAAAATCAGATGTAGAAGGTTTGGGGGTTCAGATTGTCATACACAACCGAGGAAAAATTAAGAGACCATTTCAAGATTATTTAAACATTTACTATTTATGGGTATGTGTTTGAGTAAAATTATCATATTTGTTTCATTCTGCCAACTACCGACAACATTTCTGCCAAGTTCCTAATAAAATTTTTTTTTATATGCATTTATTTACTGAAAATTAAAATTGGGAAAACTTGTTCCAATAAACAAAAAATAGTGTTTTCAGATCTTAAATACTGCAGAGAAACTAAATAAACAAAAAAAAGTTTTTACATGTACTTTAGGAACATTTCAGAAATATTATTTTTTGTTGGAATAACCCTAATTTTTAATCACATCTTTAATGTCTTTAACATTTGCTGTTGGGTTACTTTATGTCACTCATGAGGTTTGCTTTTGTTGGAATTCAACAAACGGCAAACAAAAATGGTCGTAAAACATGTAGAAATGATGATGTGGTTCTTTACTTTTTTACGCGGCTGTATGTACTTGGGTGAAGGGGGTGTGGCAAAGAAAAAGGTTGGGAAACACTGGTTTAGAGAAGCGAGACAGAATGAGTTATGGCAGGCATGCAGAGGAATGTGGATGTTGCTGGAGTCTGAATAAGGATTGTTGTTGTTCAAACATGTCTATCAGTAGAATTACTTTGCTCTGACTCATATTAATATCCAGATCACTCCTGCTTTTGGTCTGATGTGTGTGTGTGGACTCACTCTTGTCTCTCTGCAGCTCGTCTTTAGTCACAGCATCAGCACAGCCATCAAAGTATTTCTGCAATGTGTCCACCTGCCTGCACAGAATGTCTCGAAACGTCTCCATCTCTGCCAGCTTCTCTCGTAGACTGTGACCCTTCTGTGTGTAAAAAACAAAACAAAATGTAAAACTACATTGATTACAAATTCATTTAATAGTTGTTTTGGATAAGAACATCTGTAAATGACATTGTAAATAATATTATTAGGGCTGTGTGTCCACAAAAATCTTGCGATATGTTATGATACCAGGGCTCAACGCAAATAATTTTTTATACTGGCCCCGTCAGGCAAGTGATTCAGGTTTTCACTTGCCCTGCCAAAATTTTGGTCCCAATAAAAAAAAGTCAGTGTCACATATTTAAAAATAATAATTCAAAAGTCAAATATAATTGTGTCTATATATATATATATATATATACAACAGACATGTTCCAACAAAAAAAGTTCCCAACTTTTCTGCTTTACCTTTAAACTGACAGCAAACTTTCGTCGTGTTTTACCCAAGTAAATGTCTGCTTCCAAGATGTTAAATAATATTAATTGATGAAAATATATTTTAGTGACTGAGGGTGAAGCATTGGCCCGATCGGGCAAGTGACAATACTTTTTACTGGCCCGAACGTCTCTCCTGCTTGCCCTGGGCCACCGGGCAGTCCTTAATGTTGAGCCCTGGATATACATATGCAAAAAAATTGTGGTTCAAAGTTCATAAGAAGAATGCTATTTAGTGGTCGGGATGTAAACTCCAAACGAAACAACAGGCATGAATCTTGTATGGTTTTATTAAAAAAACATATCAATATTGCTTTTTTGGAATTCAATCATACAGTATTGTAGGGCTGCAAAACGATTAATCATGACTAATCGTTTTTTGTTTACATCATATATGTGTGTGTACTGTGTATAATAATTCTGTATATATAAATACACACACATTCACAGATAATTTTAAAAAACTATTTATTTAAAACTATATATATTTATATAAGTATTCCTAATACTCACTCATTATTATATATATATATAAAAAATTTATATAGAGTGCACACTAAAAAAAATTGGTTTGCAGCCCTACAGTATTGCAGTTTTTTTTAAGTATTGCTAATACTCACATGTATCAATATTTTCTTAAACTTAATTAATTAATTATTATCATATCAGTAGATACATCAGTAATCTCTGTCATTGTGCATCAGACATCATAGGACAAGTAGTCATTATTAAAAGGCCTATATACTAAATGTCTGTGAATACAGAATATCTACCTAATAAAATGTTAAGAAACTTTAATGAATCCCGTTATATTACAAGAAAGATGTAGCCTTTTAAGACTTTATTCAGACTTCCAGTGCATTAAGCCTGCGATACACTGCAAAATTTTTACCATCCTAGTAAAGGATTAATCGCATACATAATAAAAAAGATTTTTGGCATAATATACAAGTGTGTGCAATTATTATGTGTATATATAAATACACACAAATTCATGTATGTATTTAAGAAACATTTACATGTTTATATATATTTATTGATATTTTTATATATTCTATATAAATAAAAAAAGATATATTTAAAAAATCTGAAATGAATATATGTAAGTGTTTGTGGTTAAATATACATAATAATTTCACACAACACACACTCATATACTATGCAAAAAATCACTTTTATTTAATCGCGATTAATCAGTGTGCGTTGATCATGGTGAATTTCTGACACTGTCAGAAAACTATTGTAGGCTATCTTTGGATGCAAGTCCGGGAAAACGGCCATCTTTGAACCGCTTTCACTGCACGACATAGGACCACCGATTAAGAGCCACAATCACAAAAATCATGCCCATTGTTTCACAATGGCAACTCTTTCGTCTAGGACAGCCAAAAATCGCGCAGTGTATCGCGGGCTTTACAAAAGGTATGCATTTTTATCAAAATGTGTGTTCTTTGGGTTTGAACTCTTGACACACAATGCTCTTCCACTGAGCTATAGAGGAGCACGATATTCATTGAAATAAAAACCTTCAAAAGCGAATGCCAGAGGGCGTGGCCGTGCCTCCAGGTAGGACATGATTGATCTTACCTTAAATGAGGAAGTGGAAGTGGCTGAATAACCGCTAGTGGCAGACGTGAGAGAGAGCATTGAGCCATGTCTCCTTAAACTGGACTCAGAACCATAACCAGACTCAGCCTAGAAAAAGAGTGAGAAGATAAGTGTGTCAAACCAAAAGAGCAATAAGTATTAAAACATATACAGAAGGTTAGTAAGTTAACCATTATATGGGATCGTGACCATTATAAAAATACCACTGAATATAATTGCCTAAGTAATTTACAAGAGGTGAAACTCAAATATAGCCATGTTTTAAAGAGGTCATAGGGTGAAAATCTGACTTTTCCATGTTTAAGTGCTATAACTCAACCCAGAAAATGTGACAAATAACAACCCAGTAACTTTGTTTTGGTAATTAATTTTTTTTGGTAATTTATTTTATAAAAAAATTTGGTCAAAAATCTCATAATATGACCCCTTTAAACTTAACATAACCTACTTATATGTCTGACCTATAAAATTTCCTTGAAGTCTTTACTGTAAATGACTCGGAGTGTTCTCCTTTGGCTCATTTCATGAGTAACAGAACTTACAGAAGCTCAAAATAGTGTCTTGAGTTTTTTTTTTTAGAAACATAAACGCGCACAGAGAGTGAATCCCCATGAGTCTCTCAAGTAGAACATAATAATAACACAAACGCAGGACAGATTACGGTCTCTTCCTGTGGCCATGTACAAATAAATGTTAAACACACCCTGATGACCAGAGCTTTCCATAATCTCATTACAAAACGCACCACAACGATACTAAACCAGAAAGCCTGACAGATGGGACGAAATCTGATCGTGAAGTCATTATTCAAACTTATCTACTTCCCCTCTGATGTTACACATGCTGGAATAAATCCAGTCAAACTAAACAAATGAATCAGAGATCAGTCCTGTTAGTCCAGTTCTGTACTAGCATACTGAACACACAGACCAGAGGGAAAGAAAAACACAAAAACAACCAAATAAAGTTTTACTGTAGATAAAAGCATATACACAACAAACACACACATTTTTATGTGTTTTATATCATTCTAATTTTAAACAGATAAGAGTCCATCTCGTTCATACAGCAAGATTTTCTCATTTTTTTATTTATAATTACCTTTGTGTAGAAATATCTAACTCTTGCTTTTAATCATGGTTCATATAACCTCATTCATTACATGTGTTATCTATTCCACCATCTTTACAATGTACAAAAGCATTTCTACCGGTAGATGGCGTCGATAAGCTTTCTGCATTGATTTGCGACTGAATCTAAGGGTTACTATAGGATAAAAGCAGAGAATAATACTTCAAGTGTGTCAACTAAACCCAGATCAGTACTACACTGATTCCAGCCAATCAAACACACTTTAACTGTGACCATGACATTGGTAATGCCTACACCAACCAATCAGAGGTCAAGAACACCAGACTGTGTCTAAATTACACAAATCAATAATCTCAGCGACTGCTGCTATACAACGATAACATCATATCACAAAGCACATACACTGAATCAATAAATCTAATCTTGTAGTTACACATGAGAGAGAGAGAGAGAGAGAGAGAGAGAGAGAGAGAGAGAGAGAGAGAGAGAGAGAGAGAGAGAGAGAGAGAGAGAGAGAGAGAGAGAGAGAGAGGATATGTGTGTGTGCCAGTCAGGTACAATTTCTAAGCTTCCTAAAAGCCATTCAAAGGTTCAGTCAGCATTAACCCCACCTTGCGGTAGCCTACTCTGCTCTAATTGGTTAATTGGTCAACTGACACAGTCTCCGCATAGTCCACCAATAGTGCAACATGCATTGACCTAGTGCTAACATGACTTACTAACAAAAAATTTGGATGTTGAAAACCGACATCAATAGACATCATTCATCATTAATCCAAGCAATAATAACAGCGACAAATTATGTTAGCAAGTATGTAAGCTAACCGGGCCACAACTAAACAGCAAACAGTAGTCTTACTGCAACATGCGTTAGCCGATTTCTAGCGCAACTTACTGACAAGACATTAAGAGTTTAAAAACCGAGAGATAACACATCTTTCATCATTAATCCCAGTAATAAAAACGACGACAGACACTAACATTTTTACACTCATGTAAGCAAGTATGTAGGCTAAAGGTGTGGCTTATAAAGGCTTATGTGCGCCATCCACGATGTAATTTTTGTCATCAGGAGGGTCCGCAACATTTGAGACCGCGCAGACAGTCTGCATATGACAGGACACTCCACTACAAACAATCCGCTGTTTTTCTTCATCTATCCTAATTTTTTTAATGTACTGTAAATGTCGCGAATCAGTGCGGCACTGGCAGCCTGATAGAGTCAAAATTTGAATAAAAAATCTTTTGTATTGCGGAAACTTCCATGTTTGAAGTGGCACTGGCGGCCTGATAGAGTCAAAATTTGAATAAAAAATCATTTGTATTGCGCAAACTTCCATGTTTGAAGTGACTCAATTCCGATTTTTTCCCCTCACAGATGGGATATGACTAACGAATGTTTAAGCAGAAAAAAGCGCACAGATATGTAGAAATAAATCGTATACATGCATTCCGGGTCAGTATGTCTACCTTGAATTGTTTAGTGTAAATGACTGTATTAGATTAAAGTCATTTTTAAAATATTATTTAAGCAAGTCGTCAAAAAAAAAAAACAGGCAACAAATTGGAATTGGTCTTCAAGATTTGCAGTGTAAATCCAGCCTTAGTGTCCATTTCAAGTGATTCTTTCATTGCTTCACAAAACAATTTGGGAAAATAATTTTGTAAACACTGTAAATTAAGCTAAAAGTCACTTTTAAAACTAAAGTTGCTTCACAATTGCATAGAAGAACCATTTCTGTCTGAATCGTTCCATAAAGAATCTTTACTTTATCTGAAGTTTCAAAAAATGGTTCTTTGTAGTAAAGAAACTTTATCTGGATTATGAGAAGGTAGGAAAGAAATGGTTCTTCTAAGGCATCGCTGTGAAGTGGAGAGTAGTTTCCATCCCTGTTTACAGCATAGACTGTAGAAAAAGATGGATGACGCCTGTTCGCTCTCTTCCATTGGTGAAAATTGAAGCCGCAAGTGTCCCAATACGGTGCTGACATTTTGGGTCTTGAGTCTGCACAGTAGCGCTTTCAGACCAGTCCTGCGCAGTAGTGAGCAGGAAGTAAAGCTGCGAAATCAAGGCCCACCCTCGCAGAATGCGCATTTCACAGCTGTCAATCATGATGTCACACCACGGTTTTATAGCATTAAATAAGGAACTAAAAACAAACTTGTTTTAAAAACAAACACTTGAATTAAAATCAGCATGATAAAAACTACAGTAAATGAGAGAAACCAGCTTCTGAAAAAAGATAATTGAAGTGTAATTAAATTGTTTAGTTGGTCTCAAGTCCCATTGAATAACATGGGGGAGGCGGGGTTTATGACCTTTACTAAGACCAGTCACTGGGGGGCGATCGAGATGTTTTGACTTTTCAGGGCTTGTGCGGCAAGCTTAGTTTACAGCTGCAGTATAGATCTTGCATAGAGGAGATGACATGAGATTAAATAAAGACAGTCTGATAAAACAAGTGTGCATGTCATTTCTTTTATAGCCCTTATGTGAGTGTGTGGCACTGTCATTTATTAGATCAGAGACAGTGAAAGTGATGAGAGCTCTGATACACAATACAGCTCTGATTAGATTTACACAATTACAATCTGCAACAACAGACAGATCCTCCAAACACCATCATCCACTCCCTATGATATATCTCTCATATTACTCAAGCATCAGACACAGATTTTTGTAAAGGTGCAGCAAGATAAACTGATCACAGGTAACCACTGGTATATAACTCAACCATCACCACCTGCCTAACCTTACAATGCACTGCATCTACATGTGCATCTTTTTCTTTAGATACACCTTAAAGGACAAAAAACACATTTTATTGAAAGTGTAATTATCCCGTTTGTTTGCATGGAGAGGGCAGGGCTTATGACATCTACTGCAGCCAGCTTCAAGGATCCACAGACATTAGGCTTGTTCGACTTCATGCGACGCCGCAAGAATCGATAGCCGGATGATGTCAAAGTACCGCGAGACCGATTCACGAAATCATCCAGAGGAGTAAACTTTTAAATCGCTCTCGTGGAACTTCCGGCTGTCAGTTCTTGCGGCGCCGCATAAAGTCTAACAAGCCTAAAGTGTCAAACTTAGTCATGTGATCCAAGCATGGCAGCCACCATGCAAGTGACCCTCTTCACATAGAGAGCTTTTTCTTTTTCATATACAGGGGGGAAAATAAGTATTTGACACATCAGCATTTTTATCAGTAAAGGGATTTCTAAGTGGGCTATTGACACAAACTTTCCACCAGATGTAGCCATCAAGCCAAATATTGAATTTATACAAAGAAATCTGAACATTTAAGTATACAAGTTGAGTCATAATAAATAAAGTGAAATGACACAGGGATCATACAGAGGAGTTTGCTTTTAAATCGCTCTTGTGGAACTTTGACATCATCTGGCTGTCGGTCCTTGCGGCGTCCCATAAAGTCGAACAAGCCTAAAGTGTCAAACCCAGTCATGTGATCCAAGCATGGCAGCCACCATGCAAGTGACCCACTTCACGTACAGAGCTTTTTTCTAGGCCACGGCCATGACTGGAGTCCACATGTAAATGAACATAAAACATATTTTTAAACCACCTTTAACCTCATTACTGCTTAAATGTCTCTGTGAAGCTGTACTATTACCTTTGAACCCTGACAAGAAACAGAGAGTTAGTGAGAGAGACAGAGAGAGGGAATATGGACCTTGGAAAGAATTTCAGCAATGATTCAGACCATGAGGAAAGCCATGTGTTTGTGAGTCATTATATAGGGGTCGGCCCGAAGGCAAGACAGGGATGAACGGATGGGGAAGTGTGTTTGAGAAGAGGTGTGGATCCGGGTGTGGCCTTATGACATGTGTGTAAACTCAGCAAACACTAAAGGAAGTAAGCAAACATATACGTACACACCAGAGCTCAGAGATACAGCTTGGCTTGATATAGGCAACATTTTTACACAATATTCAATACATTCAAGAAGCCATCTTTTGCATGCACCCATAAACATCATCCACCTGAAAATACTCATGAACTCCAACAACATTTTTAAAACTGAAGATGTTTTCTGAACATTTATACACTCATGCTCTTTAGATATCTACCACAATGGTTTCTCCCCACACATTCAACCCTATGTTGCTTATACTCACCCACATCCTCTCTCTCTCTCTCTTGTATTTTAACTATTGTTATGTGAGTGGTATGAACACACACGCATGCTAGTATTGATCTACTGCATGTGTGAGATTGAACGTCCCTGCTGAAATAAGGCTGCGTGTCTGTACACGCCCATGTTCGATGTACTATGAGACAGTCAAACATAGTTCACCGTGCACAACTAACATTGTGTTTTATGTGCAACTGAGTGTTTGTCCTAAACTGACATGTGGTTTGTGTGTGTCACTTAGAGAGAAAAGACCATCTGTGACGGATTATGAGTGTGATTCAGCCTGTTTATATCTAACTTCTCATCACTTGACATTATTATTCACATCTATGGATAAGCAAGGTCTGTGGTTGGGTAACTAACCTACTATGAGCAGCATATTGAGACAATAAGACTTGTTTGAGACAGGGTGCATGCTGGGTAGTAGTAATGTACTCACACTACACTTTTCGTTCCACTGACTTCCATACATATGCATGTGCATGCCTCAGAGCGTAAATGCGAGTTATTTTACATTTCACTGCGTACCAAAGTTCAAGTCTGGTAAACTCTGACCTGCGAATTCATATCTCGTGGAGACATGTGACCAGTAGAAAAAGCGTGACCTTTCTCTCTTCGCATGCAAAGTCTGGTAAAAGTCTCTCAATTAATTTTTATTAGCAATAATGTCTTTAAGAGTTGTTTATTTCTGTAAATCATATTAAACAAATGTACGCATACTTTTTGCTTTTTCTGGAATGATTTTAAATGTTTTAAAAAGATATCATAGAATTTAAGCTGTAAATAATACAAAATGGCATCTAAAATAATAACTTTTTAAAGGCTTACAATAAAAAACAATACATCAAACCAATGTGTATGTCAAGATAGAATTATATTTTGTATATAAAATCACATATATTTTTGTTTATAGTGTTATATTATTATAGCTGAATAAAAAGATTGTGCTAATACGTTCTTATTATGAATTAAGTACGTATCAAGATTTTTACAACACAATGTAAACTTTATATTAAACAAAACAAGAGCATTCGTCTTGTGCTAACTGTCGCATCACATAGACGACAAGAGTCAAGTTCCTTAACTTCGCTGTAAGTTTTATTTAATCTTAAATATCAAATGGCTCGTGCTCTCAATCATTAAAAATGATAATAGCAAACAACGCGCACAGGGTTTATGTAATGCTTGTCAATGACAGCATACAAACACGAACAGGACTTTATATGTCAGTAGTCTTAACTTTGATGTGTTTTAAGAGAACTCAGCCCTGTGAAGCTCGATGGAGTCGATCCACTGGTTCCGATGTTCTGGATCTTGAGCCCGGAGATACCAAACACTGTCATTGACACTGATGTCCAACCGACATTCATCAAACTCGTGAGGCTAGAGAGAAAAAAGAAAGAATACTTAAGTTGATATATATGACCTAATGTATGACCTTAAAATAAAAACAAATGCAAGAATTGTTTGTAAAAAAGGGTTTTTGGGTGAATAACTAGTCTAAGGATTTGAATCTGTTATTGATTAAACTAGTGGAGTAAAGAGAGAGAGAGAGAACCATGACCCAGTCATGTGAGATATTTACCGTTGAAAACACACACAGAAAGTATTTAAGTGTGTTTTGTAAGTGGGAGTGTGTGTTTCTGGTATTATTGCCAGATGTTTGTCTCAGGCGACCGTACACTACTCTATCAAATCCAGATGAGGAGTCAAACTCGACTCTGATTTACTGCAGCCAAACTTTTTACTTTAATTTTTTATTCAGCATTTATAGGGATGAGCCGATAAACTGGCCGAAGATGCTTGCTATGCTTCTCAATGAGTTACCAGAGGGCGCTCTCGTGCAGAAACTCAATATGGCCCGCAGAAGAAGAAGAACCATTTACTCAAGGAAATGGCTTAAGATATTGCCTTTTTCATGTATTTTCACGATAATAAAAAATATGTATAATGATTAGCGGGGAGTCAGCCAACTTTGGCTAAACTTAGCACCCTCTTGTATACGAGACATTATTAATACGCTCGCTTGTAAAGTTTATTCATAACCGCTGTATTTTGCTACTTACCTAGAAGGTTAAATAGTCTAAATTAACCGAACAATCCAACTAGTGTAAAGTTTGCATACTCGTCATTCCACATTACTGAATCCATTGAATTTCATAAATACAGGAGCAGCATATAGCGGACTTTCACGGCTGTAGACTGTAATGTTTTCTCTTGCCTCATAAATGTCAAAATTAATTCAGAATGACTTATAAGGCGCACCTGACTATAAGACGCAGTACCAGCCAATATATGAAAAAAAAACGCAGCTTATAGATGGAAAAATACGGTAGATTACAAAAAACAATACTGCTGTGCATCCCATAACAAAACAGTGGCACTGATATATTTTAATATATGTCGTGCAAGCTGTTTTCAGATGAGACCTTTCAAACATGCATTTTAGTCTGTTAATAGACTTCACAACAGGTCCGGGAAACCACCCCTTTATTACCCAAGCAAATAAACATTAATGTAATTTATTTTTATTATTTTAGCTGGTATGAAAAGGCTTCCCCCATTGAACCAGTTTACAGTATTATCAGTAGGCTATAGATATATTCATATTATGTATTGCAATACCTTACATATGCAAAAATATACACAAATCAGCTGCTACTGAAAGTTATCAGACTAACTGATAAGACGACAGAATACATCCTTTGTTCAAAAAACTGTGTAATTCTTTTCTATAAATAAACATATATTCATTATTTAAAAACTAAAACGATGTATGGACAAAATTAAAGCAGAACTTAGAAGATACAGACAGTTCATATACAACTTACTTTCAATTAAACTTTTGTTTGTTTGCTCTTTGACTTTTCTATTCTGATAGTCAGCTCCCGGTGCGAAGCCATCATTTACACTCCTTAAAGTGTCTGTCAGTGTAAACGCATTAAAAGCGGTCACGCATTTTTTTTTTAACTGTACATGAACCAGCAAAAGATCTATCCTGAAATGATGCTGATCCATAGAAAAAAGCTCAAGTTATTTTTATAATACATAACAATTAGGGATGCTCCGATCGATCGGCATCGGCAGATAACAGCATTGAATGGCCCGGTATTCGCTAAATTTAGCTAAATTCACTCAAATCTTATCAACAGATCTTTCTGTTTACCTTTGTCATCACAGGGCTACTGAATGCGGCTGTAATTAGAGACTATTTTTACGCAGTGCGAGCATTTTTATAACCCGTTCCTCATGTGCTACGCGCAAATTTGGATTACTCTCTTTGCCGTTACAGAAATATGTGTATTTTCTATGAGGATGCGCTCCGGTCCTGACAGCGTGACGCGCAGCATATAAAACATATCTATCGTGGACAATCGCATCCTCATTCGGAACGTTTAGGATTAGATTTGGAAGTAGAATAAGGATGAAAACAGCGGCTAGATGAGATATAACCACAGCCTAAATCTCTTAAAATGTGTTTAGGGTTCAGGGCTCCAGACTAACTTTTTTCACTAGGAGCACAGTGGCCCCCAACTGAAAATTTTAGGGGCGCAACCAGAACATTTAGGGGCACACACCAAAAATCAACATGCTTACCAAATATTCACATTTCTACAAATTTCCACTGTATTACTAATAAATACTTTAATGACAGATTCAGAAAGTACAATGTGCTGTTTCAAATTCAGTGTCACATGTGCGACTGGATGTAAAATTCAGTGGCACACTCTTAAATTTTGGTGGCAAAATGGCACCATTTGGATGCCGCCTGGAGCCCTGGGGTTACACTTTAAACACTTTAATGGGCGATGTCATCAGAACCAAACAGAAAACCGTGGTTTACTAACCAAGGTATGTATTGTAACTGTACTGAACTGTACGTACTGACTATTTAATTAAGTTATATAAACGACTGTGTGATGTGTATTAAGTTGGTTACAACATACATTTTAAAATAAACAGTATGAGACATATCTGACTCTATAGACAGAAAGATGGAGCATTCGAAAACACAAGCAGTATTAAAAACACCTGGTCTCAGATCTCAGACAAAACTGGATACTAAATCACAATATGAATGCACATAAGATGATGAATGGGAGAGGTTAATCTGAGTCAAGTTTTAATGAGACTGTGTGCGCGGCTAAAGGCCTGAAAATAATCACTCACATCTGAAGGGATGCTGACGTATCACACCACAAAACCACAACAACAAAACACCATCAAAACAAAGAGCTTTTAAAACATTATTGAGCTGCGCCTCTAAGTAAAAACTACAAATGCTTTAAACGATTACTAGATTTAATGTGAATCTCTCAAATCCTGAAAGACCCAGATCTAATGGTGTACGCACATTGTTTTTAACTCTACCAAAACATATCTGAGCGTGATTGTCCCCACTCCCTTCTCCCCTGCTGGTCTGCACAAACACTACACTTTATGATCCGGACACAAGTAGCTTACGTCATCATTACATCAAACTCAGCCGTATAACAGACCACCTTTTCTGCAAAGCCCTTTTTACACAGATATTACAAAAAACACACAGAAAATGCATCCGGGATTTTTGGTTCATTCACACTGCCAATGCTTTTCCGGAAACGGTGTGTGCATTCACACAGATACCGTAAAGACACATGACATGTTTAAAGTCCTGCACCTGCAGGGCTCGAAATTGCGACCATTTTGGTCGCATATGCGACCGAAATTTAATCTGTGCGACCTTAAAATATATTTGGGAGCATTTGTGCGACTGCCCATTTTGTTGTGATGCGAGTTGATGGTGATCCTGCGTGCTGGCGCTGTCCCAGGTTCAGTGTTCTCTCCAACGATACATAACCAATCAAATTTCACCATTAAGTTCTTGCGTTTAATGAAGACCGCAGATTGGTTAATATGAGCGTCACTCATTCCTTGTTGCCGTGAAGCGCGAAAATGTGAAAAGACGAACGCGTCGCGAGCATGACGAGAGCGAGCCGATTACAGCCAAGTTTATTAATGTATTTTTTGACGACGATCCGGATTCAAATGTAACTCCACCACCGGAAAATACGAGTTGACGTTAAACCTTTCAGAGAGAGTGGCTTAAAGATTTCGAGTGTCTCCGCTATGAAAATGTAACTTACTGTAAAACCTGTAAAACGGCGTTAATGGCGGAATCAAAACATTTTAAGCGCCAGACGTACCTTGCTTTAACATGGCGAAAGTGCCAAAAACACAAGACGTGTCATGACAAATGTGTTTATTATTGATGGAGACACCGACCTGTCTGTCAAAGTGTGTTTGATGGTGTATGTGCGCATGCGCTGGTGAATGGACATTCGACAAACATCCTTGTGGTCCATGTTGCTGTGGAATACGACAATGCTGATGGTATGTTTTTGTTGTATTTTTTAAAACATTGCCTATCTAGTAGTAAAAGCATCCTGGTAATGCAGTTATCAATACCAATATATATTAGCCTTCTATATGTCACTTTTGTAATGTCACAATTAATCAGTGTTTTACGTGTTTGCAAGATTTTTTATTGTAATCTTAATCATGTTACCTGTAATTGTTAAATTATTATTGCTGCTATACTATTTCAACAGCATTTGGGTATTAATTTAGGAATTTATGCAGCAAAAAATAAAATAAAATAGAAGACCAACTTTTAAATGCTGGCCATAGGATGTGTAAAGCCCGGTAGTGGTGTTTTGTTTTTAATAAAATAAATCTATTAACATTTACATTGTAGTTGTGGTGCTTTTTAATTTTTGGATGGATGCGCCTAAATTTTTGCTGGTGCTCCTAACTCTTTAAAGTTGGGAGCACCAGTGCTACCAAATAAAAAAGTTAATTTTGAGCCCTGACCTGGTCGTTTTTCCCCGCGGCTTCAGCGCAGATAGCAGGGTTCCTACACGATTTTCATTTCAAAATTCCATACTTTTCCAAACCCCGTAGGAACCCTGGGATAGTGACGAGCTCCCTGAGTTCTGCTTCAGTCCAGTTTGCAGACATTTCTCGTTGTGACTGTAAGAACTAAAACATAACTTCATTGTTCCGATAACACGCATCGTCACTACAGCATGCCCCTTATGACATTGTTTCTGCATCCGGGAATGTTACGGAAATGTTACTAGGTCCTCAAATTACAGGATGTGTTTGCTTTCACACAGAAGCCTGTCTGACAATTTTACGGGTATCACACTACTCAAACAAACCAGACTTTGGGGGTCAAACATAATCAGGTACAATGCGCTACGCATAGGTGAGTATGCCATGAGATAGTCAGAAGTTGAAACTTAATAAATGGCTGTTATGATGTTGAAAATGACAGCTTAAATTTAAGAGTGCTTACATTTAGGCATGGAGACCATAAGCCAGGGAGCTACACTGCGACCAAAATGGTCGCATATGCGACCTTTTGAACTGCCGTTGCGACCCTAATTTTTAATGGGTCGCAAATGTGCTACCTAATGTTTTAGACAATATGCTATGATTTACTATGAGCATTTATTAAAACATAAATGTGGATTTTAAGAATACGTTTTATAACGTGCTCTGAGCCATCAACACGTTGGCTTCATTTTGCGTGAAAGCACGTCGTGTCTCTCCCCATCAGTGTGCGTTTGCGTGCTCAGCTGTTTCTCAATGAATTGGGTGCGACGCGACGCAAGCGCAGTGTCTTCCATGTTTCTGAACTTAAGCAGAGGTCTTTCTTCACTGAGGACGCGGGACCCGTATGGTTCCGGGTTTATATTTTAAATGGTCTGTCGGGTCCGGTTAGGTCCTTGTTTATTTACTTTGGGTCCCAAGTCTGATTAATATTGATTTTATAACCCGAGTCGATCGGAAAACGGCCATGAGCGCTACCGCGCTAAAGCTCGAGTGCAGTTTAGCGTGCCTCCGGTTTCTATGGCGATGGTTCTTGTTACGACCACGCGCTGCGTTTTCTTTCTCACATGTTTTTAATAATCTTATTATTAATAAACCATATCTTTTCTAAAACCATATCCATATTAAGTTTGCACAGATTGTAGCAAAAAAGCAGTGCTAATGTCAAGCCCATTGCACTAAACGAGCATAGCAATGTAAAGTTTCTCACCGGGACAGCAAGTACATTTGAAAATAAAATAAGTGGAATAATATTATTGAAATAATAAGTGGATTAAGCTTTTTAAATCGGCAAGAGAGAAATAGAAAGATAGAGCAGAAGCAGTAAAAGTGCCTATTTAATAGAAATTATAACATCAGTCACATTTATAATCTATAGACCTGCACTGTCTATTAATATACTATACATAGTATTGTATTATATTGAGTTTGATAAAAGGGATCAATTGCTTCATATATCAGTGCAAAAACAGTAAGTGTTTTCGTGGTGCTTTGACAAACAGTTTCAGCTTTGTTAATGGCAAAGAAAGTTTGGAGTGTTTAGATTAATCAAATATAATGTGAAATTAATATTAATTTTCCATAAATCAAAGTATTGTGTTGTGTCACACATTATTAGTTCTTCGTCATATGTATAGTAGACCATTATTTGTCAGTGGGTAATGATTGCCCTTTTTACCGGTTACCACCACCAAGTAAATTTCAGATCTTTGGGAAACACTGACTGCAACGTTTAAGAAAACAAGGCGGCATGTGGTTTAAAAGATGGCAAGTAAAATAAAAAGCATATCTGTATGCAATACAGTTTCATTATTGTTCATTATTAACCAGAGCGCCTTAATATAACTTGAAAAAAATATGTGCGACCAAATCATATTTTGCGCCAGTAACTGAAAAAGTTGGTAGCGCAAGTGCCACCAGTGGAAAAGGTTAGTGTAGTTCCCTGCATAAGCAGGGTCTCATACTAGATAATTCTGGTCTGTGCATGGGAAAAACATTAAAGTGGGTTCTGGGAATGGAAAACGGAGACACTGGTTGAGATGGGAAATGCAGGGGTGCTGGTAGGGGGTTACTGCTAGTACTGAGAAAGACACTAAAATAAACATAAGGGTCGTCACTATGGCACTGACTTAACCTGAGAGAGACCAGAAGCACCATCAATTAATCAGCCTATGCCTGTACACAACCTTAAACACATCTCACAACACTGACACAAATGATAAACATCAACACAGATGTTAAACAGGACAGGCATCTGTTGACGACCGTGTTGCCATCTCAGCTAGCACTGCAACAATAAAATCACAAACTTTTCAAATCAAGTGTGTTGTCCCCACAAGGACACGAAAAACTAAGTTATGTAAGGCGTAATAAATGCATTCTACATGCAAAAACATAACACTCATTCAGGAGACAGAGAGCACAAAATCAGTGTAAATATTTGGTTCTTGCTTCGAGTACTATTGGAAATTCTCAGTAAACTGAACTTCAAACGTTCTGGGTGGATACAGTCATTTTACTTCTCAGCATGCTCCTAGAAACACACAGATACACTCCCTGCAGATACGGGCCTACGTGTGCAAAGTCACAACTCTGCAAAGGGAGCGATTAGGAGAGACTCAGGGATCGGTGAAATTTATAGCACTGCATCAACAACTAAATTAAATGTCCCGTTTACAGTATCGCAGTAATTGGATAATAATAAACGCATTATGCAGAACAACATGCAAATGAAACATTATGTACCGTCCACATCCAGACAGCAGCAGCAGTCAAATAATGTTGCACTATAGCTATATAAGTTCCTCGTCTAAAAATTGGATTACTGCTGATATCAGTTAGGGCTCTATGAAATCAGTTTAATTTTTGTATTTATTCTCAAATTCCGTGTTTTCCGTTTTTAATTTTTTCTGGATTCTGGTATAAATGGATAAAGATGATTTCTTCATCTTTCCTAAATTTGTAAATGTCCTGTAAATATACTTTTAAAGCTGCTGAGACGTGTGCGCGCTAGGGTTGTGCCGATATTGACGATCGTCAGATAGCAGGCTTTCATTATGATAGTTGCCGATGGTTATTATTGTTAGTTTGTCATTAATATGCACATTGCGTGCTTTTCCTCGCATGAGGGTTTGTGGGCTTCACTTTGCGATTTCAAAATTAGGGGTGTAACAATACATCAATATGGATCGATAGATCGATTTTATTTCTAACGATCCGATGCATCGACGCCGCGCGTAAAAAACGATTTGAGGTACCTTAATTCTGACGCTCTCAACGTGCTTATTCCTTGACCTTATGTCCATCTATGCATTTCAACCAATGCACGTTTTTTTCATCTGCTAGCGTCAGCAAGTGACTGCAATGCAGCAATAAAGCGGTGAATTTTGGCACAAAACACTGAAAGACTTTGACTGTTGCCATCATAAGCTTGATTTTATGTGTTATTGTGCCCCTCATTATAATTTTTTCTTTATTTAAAAGAAGTGTATTTTTGTTAGTTTGTTGTTGTAAATGTTCAAATTGGGACAGAGATTGTAAAAATGTAACTACTTAACTAGGCACGCAATATAAAATACAGATAAATTAATCAAATCTAAACAATCGTGATGTATTGGCAAAAATTACATCGCTGGCGGAGAAAACTGATTTTGTATCGAATTGTAATGAACTGTCCGATTTATATCCCTACTCAAAATGGGGCATATCGCCCAACACAAGTGCGTGCACAATGCTGACGCGTGAAACCAATGACGCGTGAAACCAAGTGCTAATAAACAGCCGTTTAAATTGTAGTCAGCGGATGCTTGGACACAGAAATGGTATTCCTTACATCACAAGTTAACAAGCAAATTACATTTTTATCAATGGAAACTAAAATTTAAACCAATAAACAAAAATTCCTGATATTCCATGACTTGAAAATAATATATATAATTCACTGAGATTCAATGTTTGGAAAAGATCTTATAAATTCCATGATATTCCAGAAATTCCATGACCTGTGGAGACCACTGATCTATATAAATGACTGGATTGCGCATGACGTCACAACTGTGAAGCCACTGCGCCGCCATGTTGGTATACCCAAACATTCTATTAAATCAATGGACGCGATCAGATTTTAATGCTAAAACATCACTTTACTAGTCTTCGTTTTTATATGTGAAGTTACCCTGTACATTATTACAAACGTCTTAAGCATGTACATAGTTATTTACTGAAAGTTGTACATTTTAGTTTTAAATCAGTTATTATACATTCATCTTCATTAGAGTATCAGATCAGCAGACAGACCGCAGCATATTCAGTATTAATGACAAACGTGCTCATTCTGAAATCTAAATAAATAATCATACTTTGTACCGTATGTGCATGCAATCATTTGCTGGTTTTATGTTATCTAAACTTACAAGTTACCTAAACTTATTTAGAGAAATAACGCTGACCGTGTAGCTGAATGTCAAACAAAACTTTATTTATACCCGTGTCATTAACAGAATGCAGCAGACGCACTAACCTTAACGTTTTTTTATAAATCCATTTTACTGCCTGATTAAAACATAAACATTGCAAATAACACCAGAATTAACAGTTAATTTACGTACACATATCCTAAAAATAATCTTGCGTGACTGATACGCTGTAAAGCGGGTGAATTTAAAACATGATTTTGATTGGAAGTCAATGACGCCCTCTGCCTGTTGGGTATACCAAGATGGCGGCTCGAGCTCTGCGCTGGCTTCACCTCACGCTGTGACGTTAACCGTTCTATGCGCAATCCAGTCATATATATAGATCAGTGGTGGGAACCCTGTATTCTAGTATTTATTTAATTGCTGAGAGAGTTTACCCAAAAATAATTATCATTAACTCTTTCACCGCCATTGACAAGATATCTCGTCAATTAAGAGAAAACGATTCCCCGCCAATGACGAGATTTTCCGTCTTTCCGCAATACTGATATTATCCACCAGGTGGCGCCCTTCCGCAACTTTTTAAACCCGGAAGTATTGCCCTATGTGAAGCAGCTGCATGTCCGTGTCTGTTTTAAAGATCGCTCTGAATGGGATCTCTATGAAAAGTCTGTCACAAAAATGGAATTATCTCAGCTTTTTGCTCAAAATGTGATGTTTTTGCAGAAACCTACCCATATTCAAAAGCTGATTACAAAAGAACCCCTGAAGGTAGGAAGAAAGTTTTTTTTGTTTGAAAGCAGAGGGTCTGTTCTTTCATTTGGTATATTGCATGTTTATATATTCAAAGAAGAACATTTTCTGGAAGGCATTAAACTTTGGTGAAAATCATGAAAGGCGCTGGCGCTGGCTGGCAACTTTTTTTTAAAACACTGGCTGTGAAAGAGTTAATCATTTTTTACTCACAATCATGTTGTTACAAACCTGTATACATTTCTTCTAATATGAAGGAAGATATTTTGAGTAATGTTTGTAACCAAACCGATCAGGGCCCCATTGACTTTCATAGTAGGAAAAAAAGAAGTTAATGGGGCCTCTGATCGGTTTGGGGACAAACATTCCTTAAAATATCTTCCTTCCCTTTAAAATGTGCATTGGTTATTAAAGTATTCAAAAGCCCTAACATAAAACTATTTTCTATATTATTTGGTATGCCAGACCAGTACGGCTGCTTAAAGGCTCCAATACCACAAAAACAATTTATGAATCATCTAAATTTACTTAACTTTGTAAACTAGATAACCACAGTTCTTCCCACCAACCCAGTGTTCAAACACGTTTGTGCTGTATACAGCTAAATAAATAAAGGCAACAGCCTTTTCATAGTTGCAATTCAGTAAAACAGTATTTATATTATTACACACATGCCCTATGCAACTTTGCAAATAAATTCATGTTATTAAGTTTAATGTAAAAATGAATCTTACACATGCAACAAAAGTGACAAATAAGCAAAAAAAAAAGACAACAACTACAATCGTATGACAATTTATCAAAAAGACGCGAGTCAGTGTATTATTTTGAGATAGAGGCGGTCTATACTTAGAAAATAAATTGCTTAAGTGTGGTTTAAGTGCTCAATAAAAATTGATCACGATGATGTTTTCAAGGTGAATTTAAGCATAATGTGCTGAAGTCTGCAAGTCTTATAAGATAAACCAGAGTCTTGCTCTCACTTTTGTGGAAATGATTAACCAGCAGAATATGATAGTAGGAGCCGATAAGAGAAAATCTGGCTCAAACCATCCACACAGTACTGGGTTTGGTTACAGAGCATCCAAAGCATATCAATATTTACAATGTGATTCAGTCTAAAACAGGACTTGACCTGTGTTTTGGGAAATCAGAAACACAGGAAGGTGAAACCTCAGCTTGAATCCAAGAAAAAAAGATACAGGAAACACAGACTGCATTGACACACGGCTCAGGACGCAAGATGCAAAGGAAAAGCACATACAGTCATCATGTGACCGGCCAAAGAAAAAGAAGTGAACAAACTATTTAAGTTAATCTAAAAATGGCCTGTCCTACAACCAATCATGCCTATGTCTTATGTGCCTGAAAGGTAAATAGAAACCCGTAAACCTAGCAGGATGATCGAGCAGATGAGCTAAAAGGACTAATCTGACCTGACCCCAGGGTAACCAAACAGGAATTCATCAGCAGGAGGGCATTGGAGATCAAACTTCCTGCTTTAGACAACAGGAACTAGTTATCTCTTTTCCTTTCATTTCACATCTGGACAGATCAGCCTCTTTTTCGCTCAATCTGTGCTTTTAAAAATATCACAGAATGTTTGAAATGTCTCTCTTACACCACTTATCTCTTGGTCTCTCTCTCTTTTCAGCAGCTTCGTATTTTTGGATATTTGATCTGTAATGGATTCAGTATGAAGCTCAGTCTGATGTGATTAGTGGCTTTGTATGTTTTTTAAAGCAACTCTGCAAGATGCCACGCACATTGGGATGTCTTAAATAGGAGTGATCATGATGGTCCATAAGTCAACCAAAACAAACTTAGGGAGGTCTATTCACAATACTTTAGAAAAAATTTCCATCCAATATAATTTGTGTTGACACTTTAAAACAGACAAATTTAGAAATGCAACATCTCAGGCGCATTTTATATTATCCTTCAAATTAAAATTACAAAATATACCTAATGTACAGCCATCAATTTTTCAAAACTCCCATATATCGCAAACGTTTTTACACCTTTAGATGAGGTGTTTTTCAGAGAATTTAAAAAAATTGAATATTTCGCAAAAGAATGAAAAAGCATTTTGCAATTACAGGTCACCTGGTGGACGTGGTCACTCCCAAGTATAAAGGTCTGTCCTTGCAATTAATGTTTGCATAATATGCCTACATCTCCTGAAAAATAATAGCTAATGTGATGCTAGCATCTGTTGCCGTGTTTTTGGAATGGCTCATCTTGTGGGAAAAATTTTGCAAATGCTTAAAGAGGTTTAGTACACGCGTTTGTGAGAAATTGCACATGCTATTTAGTACCGAAACATGTCTAAATCACATATAAAGGGTTACCACACCTAAGTTAAAGGGGGGGTTCAATGGTATTTCACGCATTCTGACTTAACACAGTTATAGAGTTGTTTCCTCATGCTAAACGTAGGCAAAGTGTCAAAAAAAGCAGTTGAGCATGTTACATTTCTGTGCCGAATGCACTTCACCAGGGTTCGTACAACTTTCTGAAAGTTTTTTTCGATTACAGGTCCAACTGACGCTTCAGGGGTTTTCTATACGCATCACTTCTTTATATGGGCACTTCCCCCGGAAAACCCCGCCCACCCGTCAATCAGCGGGAGACGCTAGGACTTATCACATCACGCAACAGCTTTGTTTAATTTCAAAACTCAACAATGGCACGAATGAAGAAGTGTGTTTTTGGATGTAAGGAGAAGAAAGTCAGCCTTATGGAAACAATGGATATAGTTTATTATCCGGGGTAGCAGCGGAGTTTTGCGTGTGTGTTTAATGGGCTGAATTTTCCCAACCGGGTCACGAGTTGCATGCGGTAAGTAAGACTTCTGTCTTATGTTGTAAATATGCGCATGAATATTATATAAATGACACGAACATGTAGTGAATCATAAGTTGTGTTGTATAGTGTTGCATGACTCGTACTCGCTCCACCCGCGGTAGTAACTCCTCTTTCTTAATTTTTTCGTACGTTATCGGAAAGATTCGGTAAAGCTAATCTTTCTTTTATAAATCTGATTAAACTAAAGACTCTTGGGAGATATAAAGGATGTCATACTAATCTATAGGTACTCCAGATTAACATCAGAAATGCAGAAACAGCGTGTGTTACGTGAGCTTTAACTTCAAATTCATGGACTTTTCAAGGACTTTCCAGATCCAATACCCTAAAATTTAAGCACTAAATGTGGGGATACATTTCAAGTGAGAGCAAGGTTACATCGAGTTACCGTTTATGATACATTGTTACAATTCCCTTTTGAGGGAACTCGCACTGCGCCACTGCAATGACACTTTGGGGAAATCTCCAGGGGTAAGTGTGTCTGAATGTGTATATCAAATACAACCAATGATGAGGCTTAACGACAAAGACAGGGTGACGCGGGAGCCAGAAAGTATATCGCCAAAGACTGAGTTACAGGGATGCAGGAAGTATGGCAAGCGGGATGCAGCGTCTCGTTCCCTTCTCAGGGAACAACAGTTACATACGTAACCAGAGACATTTTCATTTGTCAAACACAACTATGCAAAAAAGCATTTTGGTATGAATCAACATTCGCATAAAGAAGATATAAGCATTTAAAGCGAACTGTTTAGCACGTGTGATTAAAAAGTCTAGAATTTTTATGATATTATCCTACACTACACAGGGAATAATATGGATTTTTCTAGAAAACTTCTTGCATAAATAGATCCAAGCACTTTCAATGACCTGAATCGATGTATGTATATTTTCAAAAACTTCCAGGGCCTTGAATTTTTCCCCCCAGATTCACAAACTTTCAAGGATTTCAAGGATCCGTAGGAAACATGCATATAGGGTTTACATTGGTCTTACAGAATTGTTTAAAAATAATTATGATTTTTTTTTGCTCATCAATGCAAAGTCCTGTAAGGAATCATTGTGATGAACCTGTGAATTGATTCATTTATCATCAGCACTACTCTATGGAATCCTGATGAGAGTGATACAAAGAGGACCATTTCTGCTGTCTGTTACAGACATTGAGAGCAGTTTGTGTTGTCGCTGTCATACTCCTCTGCAAAACAAAGGCAGACACACTCTGTCTCTGTGTAACACCAGGGCTATGGGACCAAACATGGGTCACAACACCGACATGACCTCAGATGACACTCCCAGTTTACCGTGTGTCAGAGGGTCAGGACATGCACATACATGTTATAAGAACGAAAACAAGTAGAGTAATCTCACTCCTCTAGGGTTTAGCACACCACATTAATTGAAAACACAAATGCAAACACACACAGTCATTGACATTTTAAAATGTACTTGACCCCCGTTTTATTAACTTCAAACAGATTAGCCTACAAACAGCTGTGCATGCATATATTAAATTAGCAAGTTTTAGCATATATATTTAATTTTTTCAACCACAGTAAATATACCAAAATAAAACACTGGGAATACCTTCACTGTAGAACCTGGATGTAATATTCAAAAGCATAATTCATAGTTCTGTGTCAGACCTACGTATCAGTTTTTATTTATACTTCCGCATTGTTGTTCACGTCGATGTGCAATTACACATGCAGATCGCTAGTAGGCAATGTTTACGGGCATGTTGCAGTATCAAGGCAAAAGTCTTGTTTTATACGTTGTTGTAGAAACATCAGCAGTGATGGAGGTAAGTGACTTTGTTGCAGTTGTTAAATATAGCTCCTCGACCGGTCCATCTTTGTTTTTACTGTCACAAACGAAGAAAATGCAATTTTTTTTACCGGAGAGAGTCGTTTTAGTGGACCAATCACCATGTTTGCGGTCCACGAAGAATTGATGCATTGTTACATTTTTGAAGAGGTCCGCATCAGGGCACGCATCAATGCATAGGCTATGCCCTACACTTGATGCATAAGTATAAATAGGACTTAATATTGATTAAAGATGGGTGCTAAGATCAGTACTAAGGAATAACTGTAATGCAGTAGAGTTACTCCTGCAAGTTGTCTTGTGGTTCAGATTTGGATAGTTAAAACTGGTGTTTGATGAGAGTCATTCTGCAATATATCTTCCCAAACCCACATCAATGATCCCAGAAAGCCACACAGATAAACCTCACCATTTGAACACCAAAGATAACACACAGGAAGATTTACGTCTGATTTATTTTTCGCTAATAAATCCAAAAAGAAGAAACAGGCTTGAGCAGGTTCAAGCATGGCTGTGTATGTATAGAGTAACTGAATACACATTGTTTCAAAGTTTAAATCATCCTTGTGGTTTCTGATTTTGCTTCTATATCACAAAATCTACAACTGGTCCTTTACTTAAAATCTCAGTGGTTGTCCAACAACTCTATAAACAATACCCAACAATAAAGACTATTTCTTGTTTAGTGTTTGCTGGAAAAGTACGCTAAAAAGTATTAACAAATGCAACTCAAAATGTGTCATCTATGTCAACAAGCATTACCTATTACCTTGGTTATCTTGAAGAATGAGCAAAACATCACAGAAAATGTTTACATTAGCAAGGCACAAAAACATATATTTGACTAAGTGAAAACTATATTATAAAACTTAAAGAATAGAAGGGCAAAGGTTAAGTTAACTGGCCCATGTCTTTTCTTCTCTCTTATCTGCCGTTTCTAGAGTCAACACAGCTCCATTAAGAACTTTGGATGTTCTGACATATGCCATACCCTGCACTTTCGAACCTTCAACTGTGTTTGCAATGACCTGCCCAGCACCAGAACAACCTGTATCTGTGTGTACATCACTCCATATATCCCCGATACATCTGACTTTCTGACTTAAGAGGGTCGCACACCAGACAAGAAGCGCCATGCCACATTGCGGGTAGGACTACTTGCAGATATCGCATACCAGACGTGCCCATTAAATAGCGCAAGCTTAGTCAGACAATGTCTACTTCAAGATCCAAAATATGCATTAGCATCCTATGTTAATCGTTAACGATTTGGGACAAATATGTTGTCATTTAATGTTAAACTACGCGAGTGGCGTGGCAGGGATTTGAGCAGCGTCCAGAGTCACAGCGGACAGTGTGTGTGTACATTCATAAAAAATAATGTATTCTTTTTAAATTCATGGCACGACGCGACACTTCTCGTCCAGTGTGCGACCCCCTTTACAGACAGAGAAATATAGGCAAAGAGAGAAACGGAGATGGGGAGAACCTGTCGGATCATGACATAGTCCAGCTCCAACATAGCTCAAAGAAAAATCCTATGTTTATGAGTAGTGCTGTGGGAGAGCTTAGTAAAAAGGTTAAGAGAAAGAGAGATAATCCAGCTCACGTGAGACTAAAACTTGGCAGGCTCAGTCATATACTTTAAATTCAATGCACTTTGAGTGCAGAAACTTGTGTGGCATGGGTGCTTTGTTTTCCCAGTCTGAATACAGAACTAATCTTTTGCAGAATAAAAGTAAAGTTCATCATATATGTGTGTGTATATATAATAAATACTTAATATATACATATAGAATTATATATTAATATATAATATATTTTTATTAACATTTTACATTATATATTAATATATATTTTTATTAAAATTTTACATGCATGTGTTTGTGCATTTATATAAAATAATTACTAAACACAGTACACACACATATATGATGTAAACAAAAACTTTTATTCTGCAAACTATAAGTTATGAATTATTATGCAGCCTTAAACACAACAAACCGTGTTTGGGATTTAAACAGATTTTAGTTACTAGATACTAACACTAGTTATTTTCACACTTTCAAGTTAAGCAAGCCATCTCTATGATTTTTTAATACTATGACTTGGGTTGTAGGGGCTTTTTTGCCAATTATTTATTTATTTTTGACAGGGAAAAAACTAAATAAATAAAAAAACATTATGCACATTTGTCCTCAAAACCGGCATTATTTGAAATATTCATGACAGTAGTACAAACTTTTAAGGGGTTAGTTTAATTACCCTAATAGTGGTTGACCAATATGGGGGTTTTAAGGTTGGATTTACAATGCAGATCTTGATGCCCAATTCCGATTGTTGCCTGCATCCATTTTTTTGCTTTTTGATGGCCCACTTATATAATTTTTTAAAAACTGACCCCAAATAGCTTAAACCACATATGAAGTAAAAGGTCACGATATCCAATTGACACAGACAAAATGATTATACATGATTATATATTTTATTTCTGTAACAAGACATTGCGGACGCAAATGCATGTATCCAATTCATATCCGATTTATTTCCACATATTAATGAGGCCTAAAACCGATCGTTGAATATCGGAATCTATGCGTTTTTTCCTGCACACGTCCGTGGGTCTAATCTATGCCACTTGAGGGGAAACATTTTTTAATTTTAATCAGCCAGTGTAAATGCAGCCTAAATGGCCACTGCCGATACGGATATTGAGAAAGTAATGTAGCCAATCAGCCTATATCAGGCATGAAAACGGGTCAGGGGTGAAAAAGGTGAGAAGGGCGCTCGAGGGGCGATGTGGCCTCTGATGGGGCCGCGAGGTGGGAGGACCCCCCCAGAATAAATATTATGGGCTCATTAGGGAACATGCTGTAACTTAACTTATTTATTCTTCAGGCATGTGAATGGCCAAGGACAAAAAAGAAGGAAGGAACTCAACATCCCTCCACATGGGCAGAAACAAAATTCCCACCATAACATACATGACCATTATTTCAATTATTTAATTCTGACGGACAATTTAGATTTAAAATGTAGACATTTGACTAGTAACAGAAACCATATTTAATTAAATGGGTTGATAAATGTGGAAAGCTGTAACAAGTAGAATTCCCTTACTATTTTACATCTGCAATAATTTTATTTTGCCATAATCAGACCATCAGTCACAAGGCCATACAATTTTAAGTTGGTTTTGCAATAGGGTGGACCTGAAGGCCTACATCTAATTTAAAATGACTTAATTTTACAATATAGTACTGGTTAAATGAATTACATTATGGTTTTGAGTCATGGGTTGAATAATTTTCAGATAAGCAAAAAAGTAATGTGGGAAAATAAAATAAGAACAAATCAAGACATTACAAGCATATAAAATAGAAAAGAACAAAGTTACAAATAAAGTAAGATCTAACATTATTGATTAGGTAGAAACAGTATCAAATTAACATAACACTGTTTTCATACTATAAATTAAATATAATTAATCTTTTTAAAGCTATAAAAGTGATTTTCCTTTTGTCTTTTGTAGTTTGATTAACATTATGACTCAAACACAAGCATTTCTTATGAGACGAACTGTCCCTTTAACAACGGAGAAGCGATCTATACACTGACACATGATCAACATCTCACTTATAATAAACGACTGTTTTAATGAGAATACTTTCAGAGACTGTGCTATTACAATATAGTTTGTGCGTATATCTCCTGTCAAGCCCAAAACAATATGCGTTTGCGTGATTTTTGAGTTTGTGCGCGTATGCGCACTGAAAACAGTTCACTTTAGCATCTCTGTTGCTCAAATAGTCTAAAATCGCTTAAATGTTACTGTAAACGGCAAACTTTCTTATGAACTGTATTAGTAACTTTATGTTCTTATTCCAGCATTTCATGCAATATTTTGCAGTTTCACCATATTTACATTTAAGCCGTAGACTAGTAGACCAATGTGGAGTACGTCCATAATTCGTTCCAATCCATTCCAACAAAAATCTTTTAGGTCACTTTGCAGTGTCAGTCTATGTAGATGTGTTGTTTTAATTGATTGACGCATTAGAATTCTACAATGATAGTTTTACAGCGTTTTGTGTTGACTTTACGTCCCGAAGGCAGTCGCTCTACGCGTCTTCAACAAGCGTGTATGACGAAGACCACAGAAATGCGGATGACATCACAGTTGCGCGAGAGCCGTTCGAAAGCAGACTTCCTTATGACTTCTCGATTCACTCTCGTGATACTTTGATGTCACCTGCCTGCCTGTCGGTTTTTGCAGCGCAGCATGAACAAACAAATCTAATGTCTGGGATACATGTTTGGATGACGGCGAAGGGCGCGTCTTCAAACAACGCGCGCATACCCCCCCTCCCCCCAAAAATGTTTTCTCATCGAATCTACATGATTCACGTGGGTCACCTTTTTTGGATTCAAAACGGCGAATTTCGCCGAAAGGTGAGGGATTTTCATGCCTGCTATATAACAAAAATGTAATGACAGTAAATCAGAGACAAACAGAAAATGTGTCAAACTAAATTAACCTTTGTTATGAATAATATATATGTAAATATAACCTTTTTAAGAACTTGAAAAATATTTACCAAATAAACATGCATACTGTGGATCGGAGTTAAACTTTGCTGCACGGCGGAATGTTGTGTGTAACGCAACGTTACATCGCATTAAAAAGTGAAATATGATTGGTCATTTTGTTGTCTGTCAGACTCTCAGGTTTCTAATCTGAGTGTCATTTTCTTATTTGCTTTTACAACAAATTTAAGGAACAGGAAGATTTAAAGGTTGATTGAAAAGATTTATTACAATTCCAAACATCTGCTGATATATAGGCCACTGAAATATATTGGTCTATCACTAACCCCTAACCCAACATATGAGGGATAGTAACAGTCATGCTTGCCTTGGCAATAGTTAAAAAAGCATGTAAGACAAGTTAAGTGATGTTGACAGACCGTTTAAATTAGACTAAGGGCCAGTGAAATAGTTTTTGTCATCATGTTGACTGATCATTCACAATCCGATTTCAATCTACCTAACTTCACAAATCTAATCAAGTCCAATTCACTAGCTCGAGTGTTTCACAAAGAGCACAATTAATACTGTTTTAAGCCTGTGTGTTGATCTGAACTGAACACTCCTCCAGCTTTAGTTTCATAATGACAAGCAATGATAAGGCATTCTGGATTTGAATTTCGACAGTAATCCTGTGGTGTCTGTAGGGGTTAGGCCCGTCTGATTATGGGGTGGTCCCCTAAAGCAAATGTGTGTCAAATGCACACATTGACTCATGCAAGGACGGTGTAATCAGAGGCAAGAAGAGAGGTATGACACAATAACCTGTTTTCAGAGGATTTACACGGATATACTAGATTTGCTGCCGTGCAAGAGTAAAGCTTCAATCTGGATAAAACTGCTTCATATTTTAGAAAGAAATAACTAATTGATTTAGCGCAGCAGAAAAAAATAAAGGACACAAAACGCCAAGATCAGGGGTCTCCAACGAGGTGCCCGCCAAAGCACAATCTATTAATAGTCTCAATTTTTTCTACATATTTTTTATATAAGCCTGGCTTGGTTTACGTATGTTTTAAACAATACTAAAACATATAAACATATAAACATGTAAAATAAAATCAACAAGTAAAACAAAAAAGTTTTGAGTATGCTATAAAAAGTAGCCTTATATTATTTTATACATTGTGGTAGCCCTTGCTCACAAAAAGGTTGGAGACCCCTGGCCTAGATAGATAAATAAATAAACAAAAATGAAAATGTGTGTTTTTGCCTTTCTCGTTGTAAAATTACAAAGAAATGCCGTCCTTGACCAAAACCAGGAGGAAAATAATCCATAAAACTTCATGTACAGGGAACATTCCTTAATTAAAGGTGCTGTGTGTACATTTTAGCGCTATATAGCAATGAGATTCCTAATTGCAACCAACGCCTCAGTCTACAGCTCACCCGTCCATTTCGAAACGCATAGAGAAGCTACTCTAGCTTCCACAGGACTGAAATGTCATCGTCATCGTAAAAAACAACATAAAGTGGAAATGCACTCTGTAGAGCAGTTTGCCCATTTAGGGGTACTGTAGAAACATGGCGGAACAAAACGGCGACTTCCACTTAAGGGGGCCCGCAGCATATGTAGATAAAAACGACTCATTCTAAGGTAATAAAAACAATACAGTTCATTATGTAAGGTATTTATAAACCACTGATAATATCGTTTGTATATTATATTGCACTTTTGTTAAGAGATCCTCTTAAAATTTACACACTGCACCTTTAAGCCACCAAGATGAATGTAACAAGAGATTGAAACTTGTACGATGCTAAGAAAGACACAATGCCTAGCATTAAATTGTAACAAAAATTAAGTTTAATAATCACTAAAAATAAAATACAGTTTATGGTAATATTTTATAATGGTAAAACTAATTTTGGACACATGATATTTACTCCTTTTAATTTTGGACACATGATATTTACTCCTTCATGTGTGTTTAATACTGTTAAGTTAATATTTATGAAAAACCAGAGTTCAACAAATGCACCACTGAAAAAAAATCACAAGTGACACTGTGTCTTAAAACAAAGAACCCATTTTTTGCTCTCTCAAAGCAAAAATGCAAAACAGGAAATTAGAATGTAAGACTCATGCGCTACCTGTCACTGTAAATGTACACTACCTGTACACTGACTTCACAAACCTGAAAAAACGTCATCCTCATGTTTAACCATTTCATACACCTGAAACCTCTCGAGTTTCATTCAAAGCAGACATGTACTGTACGTCTTCTGTATATTCAGCAAGACTGTACCGTACGGTTTAATTATTGAAGAACTGGAGGTAACAGGGTCACCAAGAGAACTTCCACCTCTCTCATACTGTCTCCATAACAACACAACCTTCGCCCTATTTCCTCAATTTTAGTGGTGACGCAAGATAACACAAGCGGTGTGTGCAAGGATTACACATGTCGAAATCTGGGCAAGTTAATCTTCAACGCAACCCGAGGAATTCAAATTTCGTTTTGCTTGTCTGATATTTGGGCCAAATCAGAAGAAACAAACAACCCTACTTCTGAACCGAGCACACCTCAAGCACCTGGAAATACTATACTCAGCGATATCTAACAAGAACACTTATAAGCCAAACATAGCTAGTCCTAAGGGACACAACAGCATTTAGTTTCTGCAGGTGCATAAGCGCAAAAGTGATTTAAGGGGCGTGCACACCAAAACGTTTACGCCGGTGGCCGGCATATGTTTTCAATTGTTTCTAATGGAAGTGCCGCGCTTTTCAAAAATGCCAGCAGCTGGTGTTTGTTTCCCGTGCTTAGTGCTCACGCTCTGCGCTCTTTCCGCGCTCAGCGCCGAGAGTTGAAAAATTTTCAACTTTGGCTGAAACGCTCAACTCGTCAATGTCCCTCCCCACCATCCAATCACAGTGGAGGAGGGGCGAGACAAATATCACAACAACAAAAGTTTGAGTTACACCACTCCTCAACTTGGCCCATCTGTGTTCCCACCGGCGCAAACGGAAATGCCCGTGAAGCAACATGATGCAGTTTTTTTACCTGACGTGAGGAGTTCTAGTGGACCAATCACAGCACTTGCGGTCCACGTAGTTAAAATTTCGCCGAGGTGCGCATTAGGCTACGCACAGCCTATGGCGAATACCTTACGCATGACTATAAATTACGCTTTAGTCTGAATCAAGGAAAAATAGGCCACGGTCTGTCTACGCCTGGCCGTTTGCCTGTGGCAAAGGTTTGTATCTGTCCCCATTCAAAGCTCTATAATGCCCTCTCAAAACAGCTCTCAGCACTTCATCGATGCTAATCGTTTTAGCACAAACATCACAACAAATCTAATTTCTAGGAATGCACGGGTATTGACATGTTTGCCAACAGCAATAGCTGACAACCAACTTGCTATTCATTTCCACTCAACATCTTTTAGGACAATCTCCAGATTTTGCCGTTACGTAAAGCAACATTATTCTTATTTTGGCTGGCGTCTGAAATTCCCACGGTTGTCTGGAGCGATGCTCCCCCCGGGATACTCACTGTAATGACAGCCTTGCTGAGGCAAAGGGAACCACGACAGCCATATTCACGCTCGTCCTGGGATTTGTAGTAACTCAAGGTGTTGTTCTTCAGGACGACCCAACGGTCCTGCCAGCCATGAATGTAGTTAGTCCACTGTGAGGGGAACACAAAAGAGGTGTTATACGAAAGCTGTCCACCGATGCACGTGCACAAACACAGCAGCCATGTTGTTTATGTATGACAAGAATGAACGGTGTGTTTATATTTTCAGTACACACTTAATGCAACATAACTACTACTAACCACCTATAAAACACACAAAGACATGACAGCAGATAAATAATATACATCGCAATCACATTTCCCTCACACACATTGATCATCGCATGATGATTTATTCAGTAATCCCATATGGAAAATGCTCCTCTCATCACAAAAACAGCTCATCAGATGTCTGAGTCATGAGGGGAGGTTTTCTCTTTTAATCCCATCAGGAAGGAAAGACACAAGCTGATGAACTACAGTAACCCCGACTAACTCCAGCCTGTCAGCCCCATTACCTGGTGTACGCTTTTTTTAACGACGTACACGCAGAAAGAAGGACAGTTGCGCATAACACATCAAATATTACTCAAACAAACTGTCTCTTTTAATATAAACCAAGCTTAATGTCTAAACATGCATCTTTCTCCTTTGGACTTGAAAAATGTAAGCAAATGAGCACGACAGCCTCGCGTTTGTTTACATCGGGTCAGGTGGAAACGCACACATAAACATACGCTTACCCGGTTAAGGAGGTATTTTCTGAGTCTCAACCTACCTTACTAAGCACCCCGCTGAACTCCACAACCCCTCCGTGCAGACCGGGTACTGGTTCGGCTTCCAGATCTTCGTCGGAACCGGAGGAGTTCCAGCTCTGGCTGTCCGGCAGCAATCTGCCGTTGGGAAGCGGGCTGGAATTCATGACGAATCCGACGAACGAACGCTCGACTGAGGTGAGGAAAAAACGGCAAACGAAACGAAAAACGCAGGTGAATTATCAACGGCCAGTGTCCGTCAGATGGCCTCACATCGATTAAGTTGTGTTTTATCCAGAAAATCCTGAAAACGACCGATAAATGTGGAAGTGAAACGTCCGTGTGTTGATTTCATGAGCGTCTGTGTGAGGCTGCGCAAGTAAACGCAGAAGATACCCGCCCCCTCTCGCTCTCTTTCGAAAAAAAAACCTTCAACAGCCGCCCTCTAAATCAACACCAGTCGTATAGTAAATTTTGCGACAAGAACTATGAGAGTGGAAAAATTGTGGTAGATAAAAATTTATTTCGTCCGTTTTTGAATGTACCTCATGCCAACGCCATCTTCACTCTGCGCTCAAGAAGGCACGCGCTTGCCGCCGCTTCTCCAGCTCTAGGGGCGCTGGCTCAGAAGTGACGTCACCAAAACCACGTTTTCCTAATATGGAAACTTTGCCCCGCCCTCCCAAGGGGAAGCGTCCTTACTTTTAAAAAGGCAAGTTAGTAGTTCGTTCAAATCACCAACCCTAATATTAATGCTTGCCTTAGGCAAGAAATAAACCTTAGTGTGTTATTAAAATAGCTTTTACTCTTTTCTATTTTGGTTTAGATATTTCAAAAATCTTATCACGTTAAACATTAACATTTTTACTTCCTAAGTTTTGTCAATTTGGTTTTATTTCTTTATATATTTAGGCATTTGACACATGCTTAATCCAAAAAGTGCATTTAGTAGGGCTGTCAAAAGATTAATCATATACAAAATAAAAGTTTGTGTTTGCATAATATATTTGTGTGTGTACTCTGTGTAATTATCATAGGCCTATATATATAAATACACACACACATGTATACTTTTAAGAAAAGTTTTTTATGCATATATTTTGTATTTATATATTACATAAAAATATCAAAATCTAAATATATTTAGTGCTGGGCAAAGATTAATAATTAATTGCATACAAAATAAAAGTGATTTTTCTTTGCATAATAAATGTTTGTGTACTGTGTGTAATTATTATGTGTATTTAACCACACACACATGCATATATTCATGTATATTTCATTTTTTTATTTATATAACATATAGAATATATTAAGATATAAATAACTATATATACACATGTAAATATTTCTTAAATACATACATGAATGTGTGTGTGTGTATTTATATATACATAATATTTACACACAGCACACACTCATATATTATGCCAAAAAAATCACTTTTACTTTGTATGCGATTAATGCGATTAATCGTGATTAATCTTTTCCCAACACTACACATGTTATACATACATCCATGTGTGTGTGTTTATACATACAAAATAATTACACACAGTGCGCACAGCACATATATATATTATGCAAAAACAAACTTTTATTTTGTATGCGATTAATCGCGATTAATTCACAGTTTTGTTAGGCAAAGAAGAACCAACATCACAACAAAGGGAGAATTTGTTAGTGTAGATTCAGATAACCGCTAAACAACAGACGTGTGACCTGCTTCCTCTTCCTGTTGACCCTTGTGTGTCATTAATTTATCATCACGCAACTAATCAGCTTCAAATCGGTGTTATAACTCAACTGTTACTGTACTTTTCATTCCTTACAACAGTGGCAGCACATTTTTAAATTTATTAACGAAATTAATGTATGTAGGTTTGACGTTCCCTTAAGTTATACAAATGGATAAGAAGGTCTAATGAAACATGTATTTTTGTAGCTAGGCTGCTGACATTGATGTAGTGGGTGGATGTTGAACACTACACTTTCACAATGATTGTAAAATTTATGTTTTACCTCCCACTGAACACAATGCATGCTTAAATGATGTGCATCTTATTTTGGCTTCGGCCCATTGTTAGAATCGATACTCAGCTATTCTCTCTTTATGGCTGCTGTGCCCATTAACTGATTCATTCTCTTATGACTGAAGCTCCAGTTCTGCCAACTATAGAAAGAAAACTCTGTCTATAATGTGATACCAATATCAAACCATAACACTGCATCATTGCAAGTAATGTTAGACTTGCGTATCAAAAGCAATAAATTAGGCTCTTATCTCACAATACAATATGATAAGCAAGGAAATTGTACACGCTTTGAAATAAAATCAGGCATTAAGTAATATAATACTGTATTAGGATAATACTGTAAGCATCAGATTTCTGCAGTGTTATCTGTATAGGTGTTCATGAACATTCTTTATTTCCACAGCTTTGTTGCACATCAGTCTATAACATCCCATTAATGATTTTAAATCTTTGGGTCTGGCAATTCTTCAGATGAATAAACTGCTCAAAGGAGTGGACTTTACGATCTGCTTCAGTGTTTGAGGGAAAAGCCCTTCATTGTTTATGCAGTAGTGTCATTTATTTTGTCAAGTACATCTTGTATCTCTTAAACACTTAACACACAGAATGTTGCATACATCTCTGTGTCTGTTTGTCTTACGCAGGGCTTGAAGGATGTGTGTGCATGAGTCAAGCACAGTTGACTTTAAAAAGAACATGATCGTATTAGTCATGGTTATAGCATTCATACTTATGACACAAGCAAACTCATACTTTCTAATGAGGAAATTAGAAAGTTCCTTTTATTCAAATGTATATACAGCCAAAATGTATCATCCCCTAATTAATGGTCATCAAACGGTCATATAAACAGCCTAAAATAAAGATTATTTAATTTAAGTTAAAACGCTGCCACCCAATATTGCAAACAACATTCAAATTAAAGTAATTATTTTAGTGAATAAAAATATTAAAAAAAAACCCTCATTGCTTATAATCATAGTTTGATAGCACCATGATTCCCAACCATAACACATCCCTAACTCAGAAAGTCATGAAAATCCTCAGTTTTCAGCTGGTATAGATGACACTGTGGTGGCATTCATGTCCACCCATATGTTCATTACAACATGACTTTAAAGCAGTCAGATATTATGCTATGAATCACATTTGCTTGAAATCTTGTCTTTCTAATCTAAACTAAAACTTTGAATTGATTTCAAAGCTTTTATCCAAAATATAGATGCCCAAGGGAAGAATGCACTTGCATTTCCAGTACAAAGGCTTTTTGTTTTTCATTGTGCTTGCATGCATCTTGTGGCTGTGTCATGTGTTTGGCTCCGACTGAGATCTCGGCTCGGTCATAAGACGTGTGATGGAGACCACAAGACCTCCATCAAGATATCCATTAGCCCAACAGAACTCCTCCTCTTCCCAACACGTCCCAGATTAACATCGTTCCCCGGAAATCCAGGCATAGATGCATTCTTCATTATGCAGATCTGAATAAGTAGTTTGGCCGAGTATTGATTTAGGTGTAATTTGGTGTAGCATAGACTTCAGAATGTGACTGGAAATAATGACCACAAAGTTTGTAAATGAAGAGTGGACTAAGTGAGTGTAAAAAAAATCTAATGAAGACTCAACCATAAATATTTAACCATGAGACCTGTAAAATGCTTTACTTCCATTTGGTGAGCCATTAAATACTGTACACACTACAGAGAGAGAGAGAGAGAGAGAGAGAGAGAGAGTTAAGATCTTGAGCATATTACAGTAACAATACAACACAATGAAAGCAAGTTGTTGGAGTGTTGCTATGATTGGCAGGGTGTTGCTAGGTGGTCACACAGGTGTACCCCCAAATCTAAATCTAGATAGATCATTTATCATACATTCACTCAAAAAGTAATATTGTGTTTCTTCTCAACAGGATCATTTACAGCTGTTACACAAACATGCAGGATGGGTTATAAACTAAAATGTCATTCCTAGTGGGGTTTAAACCCTAAAGCCCTTTCACACAGAAATGACAGAAAATGCGTCCGGGATTTTTCTGGGATCATTTGATTTGTGGTTCATTCACACTGCCAATGATTTTCCAGGATCTTCGTGTGCATTCACACACAGCCCAGTCTCATGAAATTTCGTTATATAGTCACGTAATGTTTTGATTCTTTTTTCGTGATATTATCACGAATTTCTGTGTTTTTCGTGATCGTATAACAAATTCCTGTTTTCGTGTGATTATCACGTATTGGTTACTCAACTGTTTTGTCCTATTTTCTTACCATTGTCGCTTCGGTTTAGGGTTAGATTTACAAAAAATGACATCTCTATTCTCTACTCAAACCCAACTCTAACCCTAATGCCAGGCGACATATAAAAAAGAAATCTGAAAAAAACTGTATAAACCAATAAATAAAGTGACATTCTAATGCAAGCACCAAATCTAACCCTAAACCGAAGCGACAATGGTAAAAATATGAAAAAGCAGTTGAGTAACCAATGCGTGAAAAAACGCGGAAATTTGTGATAATATCACGGAAAAAGAATAAAAAAATGACGTGACTATTATCACGAAACCTTGAGCAGCCACACATGCCGTAAAGATCCCGTAAGACACGTGACATATTTAATGTGAGAGGGATGTGTCACGTCACTTACGGCATTGTTCACACAGAATGCTTTCTGTAAATGTTATGCTATGTACACACCAAACGCAGGACATCGCGTTACTCGCTCTAGAGTACTCGCAGGATTTAACTTCGTGTAATGGGAATTTTTCACTCAAGTTGAATATTTTCAACCTGGGCGAAGACGCATTTGAGGCAAATAGCGCGTGTTTTCACGGCAAACGTGGCAATCATATTGCGTCATTCGCATCTCCCCACGTGAGGACGTGTCTAAACACGTCTTTGCATTGATTTTGTATGTAATCTACTCGCGCAAATCGTTGAACTCGCGTCTGGTGTGAACCCACAGTTACGGCAATGTTACTAGGTCCTCTTTACAGAAGCAATCCCAGGACATTTATGGGAAGTGTTTGTGTTCACACTTTGGAAATTTTCCGGGACCAAAGTGCGATGTGCATGGGGTTTAAGTATGAGTATTAGTAATAGGGTATTGGTAGGATGTGGGTTGGGTCTACTCTAGGATAATCTTCACAGCTGCTTCTGCATTACAACCTTGGAATGTCAGAGATCTAGAATATGCCAACACTTCCCACCCTTCTGGTCAGAGGTTATCCAGAATGCTGGCAATGTCCCAAACTGGATTTTTTTTTGGGGGGGGGGGGTAATTTAGTTTATGTAAGTAGTGAAGCGAGTCACTGCCTGACGTTTTGCAGATTAGCACTGGGATTATGTCTAATCTGAGAGATTGTGCTGACAGTCACCAGAGAGACTTTACTGCTGGGTGACAACTCGAATAAACCCGTCAAACCGAACAGTGTGAATTCTCAGAGTTATCATCTCTAACCACACACAATGTCTGTGTGTTTTTATCTAAACTACACAAAAATATTGCAAACAACCACACTTCCCCTTGTAAAACTGAGGTAAAAACTTTACTGCACATGGGAAAGACTGGAGCTCAGAAGCATGGTTACATTTCAAGAGCAAAATGGCGACTGTGACTCATCAGAGCTTAATGTTTTTCTTAAGCTAATGTTATATGGCATAAATAATGCATGCTGACTCAATAGAGCTGGAGTAATTCACCTGACTACAGTGTGGTTTGCGATTAACGCACGTCAATATGAGGAAGTTGTGTAAACTGCAGTTCGGACGACCATCTTAAATGCATGTAAGTGTAGAGTCAGCTGTTGTTTAATTAAACCCTTGTTCGGTTATAAAGGTTTATCTACCATCATTTTACAGTCGACAGTAAAGTGTCAAGGTTTAAGAGCTGCATAGTGCATAGTACTGCTAGTGAAATTGCTGAATGTAACAAATAGTAATGGAAGATTAACTTTAAACTGTAAAATAATTAAATAAATACAATAAATAAAAATAAGAATTTAAAATAAAATGTATCACAAAAGCATCACACAAAAAATAACAAAAATAATCAAAACTTTGTACATATGTTATAATTCACTATAATTTTTATTAATTTTATACAAATAAAACATATATCTAAATAAAACAAATAATAAAATATTTATACTTTTTAGTTTTGTGTTTGCGTCATTGTCAGCTCTTTGTAAACCTCCCCAAAAATCTGTCAACACTTTGCTTATAATCTTGTAAGATATTATAAACATCAGTTCTTTATACCCAATTTCAACACCAGCTGGTTACTGGCCTGTATATGACACACCCAGAAAACACACACACATGTCTGCCCCGAGGGTGGACAGGGTTACGGGCCTGTTTAGTGAAACATTCAGTCATTCAGAATTACTTCACTTTGTTAATCTCATGTGTGTTTCCCACTCAAATTCCCTCGGCTTGGTGAGTCAAGAGCTCTTAGGATGAATTCCATCCCCACCCTAAATGATTCCTTATGGTTCAGGGTCCCAGACTCCCACCCGCCCCCTACTGGAGACAAGTACAGCATGAACTACCTGAGGCAATCTTAAAAGTTGAGTCACAAAGAAATCCAGATCCCATACCTATTTCATTTTCAATCCAATGCTATTTATAAACTAACTGTGTACAATGCACAACACACGGAATATGCAAAAATAGTCAAATATAATACAATAGTTTGGCAGCAGTTATCCTAAACACTGACTGATATGCATATGTGTGCATGCATTTGTGTATTCGTGCACCCTTGTAATGTGGCGTGTACGCTTCAGACTCAGTACTAAAATAAAAAACCTAGACATGTCTGGTCTGTCTATCTGGCAAAGTTTGTAAGCCTGGCATATATGTGTATGGGAAAGAAAACCATTGAGCGAGAGATTCTCTTTGTGTTTGCAAAGATCATTTAACATTACAGTTAAAGGGGACTTTTTTAAGATGTCCAATAAATCTTTGGTGTCCCCAGAGTACATATGTGAAGTTTTAGCTCAAAATACCATATAGATAATTTATTATAACACGTTAAAATTGCCACCTTGTAGGTGTGAGCAAAATGTGGCATTTTTGGGTGTGTCCTTTTAAATGCAAATGAGCTGATCTCTGCACTAAATGACAGTGCCGTGGTTGGATAGTGCAGATGAAGGGGCAGTATTATTGTAATAAGATCCCCTTCTGACATCACAAGGGGAGCCAAATTTCAATGACCTATTTTTTTACATGCTTGCAGAGAATGGTTTACCAAAACTAAGTTACTGGGTTTTTCTTAGGTTGATAAAATCACTGCGGACCCAATTTATAGCACTTAAACATGGAAAAGTCAAATTTTCATGATGTCTCTTTAAAGGTGCAGTGTGTAATTTTTAGAAGGATATTTTGACAGAAATGCAAAATAATATACAAAACTATATTATCAGGGGTGTATAAAGACCTTTTTATAATGACTCGTTATGTTTTTATTACCTTAGAATGAGACGTTTTTATCTACATATACAGAGGGCCCCCTTACGTGGAAATCGCCATTTTGTGCCGCCATGTTTGTACAGAAGCCCTTTACGGACAAACTTTTTTAAGTTGTCACCGTTGATGACATGTTTTTCTTGTGCCGGCTACCATAGCTTCTCTATGTGTTTCAAAAGCGAGGGGTGAGCAGTGAGTGGACTGAGCCGTTGGTTGCAATTCGCAACCTCACCACTAGATGCCGCTAAAATTTACACTGCACCTTTAAAGAAATATGATGAGTTAACACCCTATCCAAAATTCACCAAGAGGTCAGACATGTCAGTGCTTCTGTAAGAGAGACAGAAAGAGGTTTTCCTTAACTGATAGTCCTGACAAAGCTCTCTCTCTCTCACTCTCTCTTTCTTTCTTTCTCTATTTCAAAGTATTTTCTATTTATAAAGGTACTGAAGGGCGGCATTGTCTCTTATGTCTGAAAGCTGCAGGCATCTATCTGTTCATTCAATCAAAGCAACATGTAAATTTGCACCTGGCCAGAGTCGAGCTGTAATGTATTTCCTGATTTAATTGCTCAGCTGACCTAAAGGAGTTCTCAGCTATGTCTCATTTGATGCATTTAGATACATACATGTGCATGTGTGTGCATCATGTTAAAAGGATTTTTGTATATCCTGAGGTCCATCAAAGACTTTGCTTCAGGCGACCCTCAGGCATGACGGGAAATTTCCTCTAATGAGTTGAAATCTGGACTGTATAGGGACTGAAAGCTTTTGACTGAAACAAAAGCATCTGCGGGTTTGACAGCGTTGGGGTCGAGCAGTTCCTCTGCCTGAGGGTTTCCATTTCCTCTGTGATAACGGTCGGGTGAACACAGAGTCTTTATGAGGATAAAACCACACACACAGACATTCAGTGTGTGTTTTTTAGTAACCTTCAATGGTGCAGTCGGCTGTTTCTGTGAGATTAGAGGAGTAATATCACTGTTCTGCTGAGCTGGACTCACTGTCATGCTGGTTACCCTCCGCAATGCACCAACGCACTTGCAATGGGCTTTTACCATTAAACCATCACATGTCTAGTGTGCAACACTAATCTAATTTTAGCTACTTTCATTGTGTATGTGTGCTTGACCTCACTTAAATCTCCACATCCCATTTTGCTGTTTTAAACGTTATGAAAGAACAATGGTCAACGGCGGTTTCACAAGCTGAAGTTTCTATGATTTCTCTATATGTACTTTCCTGTTACACAATCAAGTCTTCATGTTTATCACACAGTTGAAAGTTTAACCAGATTTAGTGTTCAGAGTCCAGTCCTGTTTATTAGTATTTTTGGTTTGATGACCAATGATTTTATAGACATAATTAATAATTCTATTTCACAGAATCTGTGAAATGATTGAAAATCTTTTTTTAATCTTTTTTTTTTATTAATTCTTATAACACTATTTTAATTTACAAAATGAGTATTGGTCAATCTCAGGTAGTTTATTTTTTAACATGGTTTCTTAATGGAGGATAGAGGCATTAATAGGACTGAGTTTTTAGCATATATTTAGCAAATACATAAAATATAGCTGCATTAAATAGGTGCTAATAGCATAAAGACATTGAGCAAATTCTAGTGATTTACAATTTTATTTATTTTTTTAAATAAACCGATAACATCAAAGAAATAATATAGGTAACCGGACTGAACATTAAGATGACATTCACAGTCATAGCATCAATATCATAAAATATACAAAAAAAATGAAAAAAATTACTTTTGATCTTCACATGGTCTTCAGGAGATCCAGATGATGTAACTTCCTCTAGAAAATGTGACTTGTGTAATATGTCTAGATTTCCAGAGAAGGAAATGAGCATTTTATCTAAAATATTTTTAATGGTAAAAAATATTTAAAGCAAAGATGGGATATGGACCCACATAAAAATGCAAAAAAAAAGATATCTGAAGAAATGTATGCGTTATATTTAAAAATAAAGTATGTTTAAATTTGGGAATGGATAAAAATGCTGTTTTTCAGTGTTCTGTGTAGTTTTTATTAACGTTTTAAATTATATAGTTTAAAATTGGTGTAAGATTAACATGCAGGAAACTTTGCTTAATAATATGTATTTCAGAATTTTTATACATACAATTTATACAATGTCCCGGGGACAGAAATGGCAATGATTTGGTGGAATGGCCCAAATATAATTAGATTTTTATATTTTCTAAAGTGAATGATGCTAATAATCTGGTTGAAAAATAATGTAAATTTAAACTATGCAATAAATGTTTCAGAGTAACCAAATAAATAAATAAATAAATATTAAATATATAAATATTAAATATATATATTTAAGCAGGAGTCAGCACCTGTAGCACAGTTGCATGTACAAAGAAGATCAATGTTAAACCTCTCTGTGTTCAATATCCATCTCTTTTTAAAGTGCTGATGATTCCTCTGTTTATCCAGTAGAGGGTGTTGCGCTACAGACATACTGCAGTGTTCTGATTCAGGATCAGTTTGAGCTCATTGTCTGAACCTACTGTGAGGAAAACTCCTAAAATGACAACAAATCAGCCTGTTAAAGCAAACCATGATAAATGAGACCACCCAAAAACAGCTACACCACAGCCCTCTTTCATAAACACTCACAGACGGCCCACCGATGCTCGCGTGTGTGGGTTCTGTCTGGAAGTTGTTTTAATGGTAATGTTAGCTCTCTGTACACTGTTAAACTTTAAGAGAGTGTTTGCTTTAAGAGACATTATGATTAACTTCATCTTGTGTCAGTGTTTATAGAGGGAAAGTTAAAGGTGCCAAAGAATGCATTGAATTTATATGTTAAATTGTACTCTGATATCTACATAAAATTTATTAAATGCAAAAATTATACAGAGACAGTTTACATCCTTAGGATTTGCCTTTTAGGATTTGGTCTATTATTGCCTTATTTGAAAGGGTCATGAATAATAATTTTGAGCTCTGCTCTGATTGGCTGTTTTACAGAGCAGCTCCTTCAGTAGCTCTCTGTGTGTGTAAACAGACCTTATGTTAAATGTATCAGATGAAGATACAGATTTTGATCTTTATCAATTGAATCAATTATTTGAAGATTGTTCATGGACGTTTCTGAATGGTAAGTTTGTGATTTTTCAGTATGGACCAGCAAAACGTAACTTCAATAATACGTCAATAATAAAACTTCCGCCTAAACGCTAGCATATAGCATAAACTAGCATATAGCTAACTCAACAGTCAGAGCTTTGTTTTTAGCATTGTAACAACATTGTAATTAATTTAATGTGTAATTTAATGTACAGGGGCATACATCACGACTGTATCTTCACAGTTGGTGTTATGTTGAGATTGACCTGTTTTCCAGCGGTCTTTTGCATGCACAAGGTTTACATAAGAATTAGGAAACAATCGTGTTTGAGGCTCACGATATGTATTGTTTTACATTCTATGGCACCTTTAACTGACTATGCAGAAGTGACATTATTCTGTACTGTGGCTATAGCTCACATTATAGTTGTAGCTCATCCAAAATCAAAATTCTGTAAGGGCTTCATGTTAAATCTGCATGGCTGTAGATCACAGTGTGCTGCTTATGTAGAAACAATGAAAGTGAATCATGATGCTAAACAAACATACACAGTCTTTGGATATTTTTACCAAGTGTGGTGAGCCCTGGTAGATGATGGCAGAGTTTTAAGTTTTTTTGTGAACTTGTGTAATTCGAAATCGATCCACAGCGACGTGCGACCATTTGTGATGGTTAACAACGGACAATCATTTTGTTTTCTTGTCTTATGGACTTTGTGTGATGGCTATCTCTGATCGCATCTCTTTGGTGATAAATCCTTCATCACACACTTTCTTTTTGCCTGTGGGTGAGTTTGTCAGTGTGATTGCGCTGACTGGAAATATCGACCTGTTCTTTTCTTCAGAGAGAAACAGCTTCAAATTGATTCTCAATCTTTGACACATACACAAAAACCTGTTTTTGCAAGGGTCTCTGTTTCACTGTCCTGGCCATTTTTGTCTGCAATCGTATTGATGTACAGACACAGTGACTGATCTCTTGAAATATTACCTTATTCTTTGGAGGAAGATTTACATTCCCATGCAAGGAAATACATGAAAATGATGTTCAGTGTCTATGATCAGAAAACACAGTACAGTATACTGCTTTTCCATAGTGGGTAACAATAGCCGAATAATCATGCATATCATTATACTTGGCATACTGTTTAGAATAGAATTAGCATAGAGCAAATTGGGATTCACCAAAAAGATTTATTTCTTTTGATTTTTGGGTGAAATAACCTGGACAAAATTTATGTTTGTAATATTATCTATCTATCTATCTATCTATCTACATTTACATTAATGCATTTGTCAGACACTTGTCCAAGTGATTTAAAGCAACACTATGTAGTTTTCATGTAAAATGACTTACAGCTCCCCCATGTGGTTGAAAAGCGCAACAGTTCCTGGTATCAGACACTCTTCTGCAGGCAGGGGGAGGGGCGGGGCTGTGTGCTCTACCCTCCACCGCCACTTTCAGAGTGTGCTTGTAGCAGCTAGGAGGCTGCCCAGGTTGCAGCAACAGTACAATTTGTCCAGTTAAAAGTTGTTCTATCACTGAAATAATTTTGGAGACATTATTTAAAGGTAAAAAAACTACATAGTGTTGCTTTAACGTACATTTTTTATCTGTGTGTGTGTGTGTGTGTGTGTGTGTGTGTGTGTGTGTGTGTGTGTGTGTGTGTGTGTGTGTGTGTGTGTGTGTGTGTTCGCTGGGTTCGAACCCATGACCTTTTGTCTGCCTTGTGCAATGCTCTACCATTCCCATACGTCAAAAATAATAAAAATAATAATAATAATAATCTGGCCAAAAATATATTTTTAAAATATATGCTAAATACATTTTGTAGAAAGTAATGCTCAATTGAATATATTTTTGAATTTGGAAATATATTTAGTTTTAACCTTCATATATCAACATATTTTTCAAAATGTATTTCTAGGGCAAGCAAATACATTTCTAATTTTACATCCCATATGGCAAAAATGTATTCTTTGCTAAAATATATTTAAAATATATGCTAAATAAGTTAATTTTATAAAGTATATTTTTGAAGTTAAAAATATATTTAATTTTAACCATTTAAAACATTTAAAAGGTTTTCTTCTATTCCGGCATAAATATTTTCTTGGATTTATATAAATATATATTTTAAAAATTTATAAATACATTTCAAAATATACAAAAAATGGCCAAAAATGAAAAAAAAAAATTGTAAACATATTCCAAAATACATTTCAGCAAATATATTTTTTGGGCATTTCTTTGTATATTTTGAAATATATTTAAAAATATATTTTTTGCCGTATGAGTTTAGCTATTATTTTCTTAATGTTTTTAATAACTACTTCAAAGTAACTTTATGATTGTTATAAAGATCATTAACTGGTGTCATTTACAAACCATGGTATCAATATATCAATAAAAAGAGGAATTTATTACTGATACTGATTGATTATTGCATCCATGCTGCTGTGTTGCTTAACATTTGTTTATTCATTTAACAGACACTTTTATTCATTTTCTATTCAATGGCAATAAACAGATTATACAAAGCAAATGTTATACAGCATGTAGTATAATGAAGTTTGTAGTATGTATAATAAAAGGCTTATATAATCTCATAGTGTTGTGGTAACCAATGATTCATGATTATTTCCTATGTTTGTCCCGCACACAAAACACATTGAAATGGGTAGGTGGGTTGAGTGAAGGTCCTTAAAGGTTGAGGCAAATAGTAATAGTTTCATGCATGTAGATGTTTCTATATGAATTTATTTCCACATCCACCTCTCCTCTTTTGCTCCTAATCACAAGTAGATTTATGGACCACACACACAGGAACATCAAGGGACTCACCGCGTTACACCCTGCATTTCTAAGGCAACTACACAAAGGAAGGTGCTTGTATTGTGTCTATGTGTATTTGCCATGTGTGTGTGTGCCATTATGTGTGTGTTCTGCTGTTATCAGTGAAACGTGAAACACCTGCTTTATGGAGACAACAGGAGTTTATATAGCGAGAGAGAGAGAGAGAGAGAGAGAGAGAGAGAGAGAGAGAGAGAGAGAGAGAGAGAGAGAGAGACCTAATGAAACTCTTGTATGTGACGCCCTCTGCTGGTGAATGATGAACATTGCTAAAAAGAGTGTTGCTGTTTATCAACATAAGTTGTGTTGTTTATATTGTTTTTGCCCATTATGATGTGCTAGTTTGCTGATGCAAGCCTCTTGTGCTGTTATTAAATAAAAAAAATTGTGTGTGTGTGTGTGTGTGTGTGTGTGTGTAGTGTATATATTCAAATCCTATTGTGTGTATTGCACAAGAAGCATGTTAGTATATAGTAGAGAGGCGGGGCTTGGCCATGTCAATCATTGGCTGAAAATGAAATTTGTTTGTAAGACTAATTAGAAAGTAATAATAAAGGACAACATTTTGACAGCACTTAGTGTACTTATGCTGCACACATGTACACACAGTACTCACAAAGAAATAATTAGATTTGTCCATGGAATGCTGCAGCTCTGAGATCTGTAATGCTGTGACCTTGTACGACAGAAGATGCAATCTCAGCGATTTTCCTAGCTGGAATTACAGTAATCACACGCATGAATGCAAAACTGTTCCCCCCGTTTAAAAAAAGTCAGCCATGCATATCACACATGCATCTGACAAGATACGATGACACAAAAATCTAAGCACTCGCTTTTAATGAAAGGAGCCTCTTTATATACCTGATTAGGATTTGAATATTGATGGATTTGTGTTTGTGATTACTGATGTGCACATGTGAAACTAACGCACATACACAGATGTGTTTATTGTGTGCAAATCAGAAAGAAAAGTCTAACTCTAATCTGTAAAATATCCATGATTCTCAGGGATACGCCCCTAACTCGTAAACTGAAAGGTTAAAGAAAATCTCGCGTTCATCTCATAAATATAATATATCCGAACACTTTATTATATCTCACTTTTCGTGTCTGGTTTCGTGTTTAGCTGTGAACATTAATTCCGGTCGCACCGGATACACATTTGTATGGATGTGTCGCTGTTTGGTGACGTAGTCAGGATGGCCGAGCGGTCTAAGGCGCTACGTTCAGGTCGTAGTCTCCTCTGGAGGCGTGGGTTCGAATCCCACTTCTGACAACACTTTTTTTTTTACATTTGACTAAACATTTCTATGCGGTGCGTTAAAGCCATCCGGGGTTCATCCGTTCAAGCATAGACATTAAATAAATAAATAGACCGCGCGTTGGCTGCTGCATCGTGGCTCAACGGCGCCGCCATATTAGTGGTGGCAACTTCTAAAGGCATCCGTTGTGAGCAGTTTGATGGTATAAAAACCGTCACACACACACCTCATAACAAGATTCTGGCAATTACGTTTCACAAGTAAGACTAAACAGTTGTTTCTGGTTGTGTTACATACTTTTAACATTATTTTGATGGCAGCTGGAGGCAGACTGTATAGCTATATCTATTTAGCAATTAATTTTGTTGCTTAACGAGAATTCACAATGTTTACCGTTTTTTGTATATAAATTATAAGATGTATGTATTAGAAATATATAAATTGTCAATCTTACTGTTGGTTAGCTGACTTAGTGATGTATTGAAGGTTTCCTAAAGAGAAACATTTGCGGAGTCATTCTCTACTGAATAAAAAACAGCAAAGACCAGCATAAGCTGCTAGCTGGTTTTAGCTGATTTAAGGTGGCAGTAGCTGGTCTAAGCTGGTCCTCCCAGCCTGGCAAAGCTGATCAAGCTGGTGGGTCAGGTTGGTCTTTCAGCATGACCAGCTAAGTCCAGCTAGACCAGCTTAAAAAGTGACCAAAACACAGCTAGAGCAGCTTGCTACACCAGCAATACCAGCTAAAACCAGCTCACCAGCTTATGATGGTCTTAGCTGGATTTTTCAGTAGGGTTGGGAGGTAGCTGAAAGAGGAGAAGGGGTTTCCCTCAAATAATCCTTATGTTGTTAAAGGAATAGTCTACTCATTTTCAATATTAAAATATGTTATTACCTTAACTAAGAATTGTTGATACATCCCTCTATCATCTGTGTGCGTGCACGTAAGCGCTGGAGCGCGCTGCGACGCTTCGATAGCATTTAGCTTAGCCCCATTCATTCAATTGTACCATTTAGAGATAAAGTTAGAAGTGACTAAACACATCAACGTTTTTCCTATTTAATACGAGTAGTTATATGAGCAAGTTTGGTGGTACAAAATAAAACGTAGCGCTTTTCTAAGCGGATTTAAAAGAGGAACTATATTTTATGATGTAATAGCACTTTTGGGAGTACTCGACTCGCCTGAAAAGTCCGCTCCCCTTCTCACTCTCATAATGGCAGAGGGAGGGTGTTACTGCGCCGAGTCGAAGTACTCCCAAAAGTGCTATTACGCCATAAAATATAGTTCCTCTTTTAAATCCGCTTAAAAAAGCACTATGTTTTATTTTGTACCACCAAACTTGCTCGTATAACTACTCGTCTTAAATAGGAAAAACGTTGATGTGTTTGGTCACTTCTAACTTTATCTCTGATTGGTACCATTGAATGAATGGGGCTAAGCTAAATGCTATCAAAGCGTCGCAGCGCGCTCCAGCGCTTACGTGCACGCACACAGATGATAGAGGGATGTATCAACAATTCTTAGTTAAGGTAATAACATATTTTAATATTGAAAATGAGTAGACTATTCCTTTAATATAGCCCAATATATGCTTATATGTGCTATATATATTTATATACATAATTTGCATAAAGTTAAACTTTTCGTAACTTTCTAGCGTCAATGGACATGCACATCCGGTTGCCAACGGTCACTTTCACTCGTATCGCCTAAGGTCCTCTCCCAAATGGCGCACTTCATGTGGGTCTTCGGCGAAGCCCGCACTGCAGTGGCTTCACGCAGGTTACCAACCCAGAAGTCCTTGCGACAGGGCAATCAGATGACGGAAAGGAGGAGTTCACACTGATGGGCAACTTCTCCTACTATTTTCGGTATAAAGCTCAAGTCTGTCCCAAAATATGACTCCTGTGCCCTCGTGGACACACGTCAAGGGTCCCTAAAGTTTTCACTACATGATGTCATTTTTTTATTTTTATTATAGCAAGACAATGAGACATACAATAAGAACATATCACAAAAAATCAAAGTGTAGACTCTGAGGAAGTCAATAAGTCCGGAGTGTGCCATTTGGGACAGGGCCGAAGTCGCCAAGCTGAATGAGATTGCGTCGCTCTGCTACTGCTAATCGCTGGCGGTCTGAACCTGAAGTCGACAAATAACACAAGGTTCGTATCCTCATACAGTATCTGGGAGTATCAACCGAAGGGCAACCTTCCGATCTCTCTGATGAAGCCAATACGCAAAGTGACTTAAACTGCAATTCATCGACTGGCCACTAGATGCTGGCTACAAAAAGGAGTCAATTCCCATAGACCCTCATGTTAAAATGCCCAACTTTACAGCAAAAAAATAATATGTTTACAGCCTGGTACAAATTTTGGTCTTTATAGCTAATTTTGTCCTTCATGACAACTGTAAGGGGGGTAAATTGTTTTGTAACTCATCCGTTAAAATTATATTAAGCCTTAAAGTTCTGCATAATAAGGGCGTGGCCACTTGAATGATAGGTGACCTGCCACTGCTGTCACTAGAGTTGAGCTAGGCGGGAGTGGTTTCAGCAACCAGTCACCTCAGCTTCACCCACCTCCCGCCTCTTTACCCATTTTCGTTTATCCGTGAGTGATGCGCGTTGACGTGTGGCCAAGATGGCGACGGCAGGCCCCGCCAACTATTGGCTTCAAAAAAGCTCTTCACAAAACTATGGGTGACGTCACGGACACTACGTCCATATTTTTTACAGTTTATCGCCCCTTTGAAAACACACACACATTTCTCTTTAGACAGCACATTCTAAAGGCGGCATTAACTTCCCCGCCATATTAGATCGGACAAAATTGCATAATATTTCTTATATTCACAATAAAGTACACACTGACTGAACATTAAAATCGTTTTAGAAATATAAACATGATTTTTTATCCAGAACAATCACATCACAAATTTTTTTTGCTTACTTATCTTAAATAGGCTATAATATAGATATTTATGTGTCTCTGTCTTCATGTTTGTTGTATTAAAAAACAAATTCTTTGCCAAAAAATCTAAATGGGATTTGTAATTGTGATCCACCAGTAGGTTGCACTCCTGTACTGCTCTCTCTCTCTCTCTCTCTCTCTCTCTCTCTCTCTCTCTCTCTCTCTCTCTCTTCATCTCTGAGCGCCTCCATCAGTCTGAATGTCTCAGTAGTGCTGTAACAATGCAGACCGTCTCACATTCTGTTCCTTGTGGACACTTTAAACGATGATACCAGAGAGACAGAGATGACACAAATATACGGGTATGAGACACGCAGGTACTCAACGGTCCCTTGTGTCTGTTCTTATAATAAACACACTTCTCTCTTTCTCTACAGCTGTCATTTATTTGTTACAGATGATTTCCTCTCCCAGCAGACACACATACAGACTTTAACGCTTTCTGATCTTTGATTGATGGCTGTCAGTCACGTACCAAGCACCTTGAATTGAGAAACTGCAATATTGTTTGACTCCGCTGAGATATCAAGATGAACTTGCATTTCTTATCAGATTCTTCCATTAAATTAAATGTATTCATATTTACTTTCTGCATATCAATGTTAAAATTAGTCTGAGGCTAATTTTGATTCTTACATTACGTCTCCTGAGCTATGAAAGGCTGAGCTATGTGGCTCATGTCCCTGTTTTAATGTAACTAATGGATTTCTTCGCCCATTTGAATACAACAGACATGTGAGAAACATAAGTAATTACTCCTTAAGCCACATGATTTTATTTATGTTAGTAGTACATCATGAGATGAGATTCATTTATACACTGCAGCATATATACAGGCTGTGTTACTGTATGTACCATAAGGCCTGTTGAGTTAATGAACATATGATGTGTTGTGATCTACAGGACTCGGATGACCTGCATGCAGGGAACAGATGAAATACTCCCCGGCCTCCATATGGTGTTTCTGCAGGACGTCAAGCCGGCAGAGCGCTGATCAAGAGATTCACATTTACCTTCTGTATGGGTTTGTGTATGGGCATACACACACACACACACACACACACACACACGGGGTTGATGTAGGTACAGATATTATAGAGCCATGGGTCTTGTTTACAAAGATAGCTTACTGACCTGACACTAATGAAATTATGAGATAAGATATGCCGTCAGGGAGGTTAGGGCTCTCTTGCAGGATCTCTATACATCCTTCTGTTATATATGATTGCTATAGGCAGATGATGTTTAATGTGACCCATGCTGGGAAAATGAGTTGGGATGCACACAGTGTAATTTTTAACTACAGCCAAAGAGAGTATAAATGTCGATTTTGGTCGAAATTGAGGTTTTAACCTGATAAGGATCACTGTGCCTTACACGGCACACCCCATCCCTTGCATGTGAGGCTGCATAAACGTCATTGTAACTTTGAAGCATTAAATCTTCAAAATATACGGTCATGCGGCACATTGTTGTAAAGCTAACGGCGCATTCACACGGGGCGTCAGCGTTAACGCTTCCCATTCACTTTAAATGGGTGACGTCATGCGTTGCCGAACTGAATTGTGGATCCGTCAGTGCCGTTGTTCGCGGCAGAAGTTGAACATTTCTCAACTTTTCAAGCGGCAACATGTGCGTCAGCCAATCAGATCGCCTTATGCAAATAACTTAGGCAGAGCCAGCCAATTACGTTTATGGAAGAACGAAGCATGTGTAGCGGCCACTGTAATTGGCTGTTGGCCACGTTCAGACAAGCCTTCCGTTAAGCGTTACGGCGCATTCACACGGGGCGTAAGCGTTAACGCTTAACGGAAGGCTTGTCTGAAGCGTGGCCAACAGCCAATCAAAGTGGACGCTACACATGCTCCGTTCTTCCATAAACGTAATTGGCTGGCTCTGTCTAGGTAATTTGTATAAGGCCATCTGATTGGCTGACGCACGCGTTGCCGCTTGAAAAGTTGAGAAATGTTCAACTTTTGCCGCGAGCAACTGGAGTGACGCGGCGCCGACGGATCCACAATTCAGTTCGGCAACGCATGACGTCACCCATTAAAAGTGAATGGGAAGCGTTAACGCTGACGCCCCGTGTGAATGCGCCGTTAAAGCTTACGCCCCGTGTGAATCCGCCGTTAGACATTCGGGATTCCATTAAGCGCACACAAAGCATAATATGATTTTTAGCAGTCATAAAACTGTAATCTAGTTGTTAGTTACCTGAACCGGTCGGCGCCGATTTAGGATATTTACTTACTTTCAAAATGTTCCCTTTATCCGCTTCGGTGAAATTGTCCAAAACAAATTGTTAATAAATCCTCTTTTAATTCAAAACGATTTGTTCGCCTCACAATCTTGACGTTTCTGACCGAATTACGATATAAATACTGTAAACAATTTGTTCACTACCGGACATTCTTTCGAATCTAACTTTTCATTCAAGATTTATAATGATAAATTCGGATGTCACGTTTATTGTGCAACGTCTGAGGAACAAATATGCCCCCTTGTGGAATTTCAGCTTAATAAAAATAAGTACATTAAAGGGACACTCCACTTTTTTTAAAGGTTAGAGTTAAACATTTGATTTTTACCGTTTTGGAATCCATTCAGCCAATGTCCGGGTCTGGCGCTAGCACTTTTAGCATAGCTTAGCACAATCCATTGAATCTGATTAGACCATTAGCATCACGCAAAAAAATAACTAAAGAGTTTCGATATTTTTCCTATTTAAAACTTGACTCTTCTGTAGTTACATTGTGTACTAAGACTGACGGAAAATTAAAAGTTGCGATTTCTAGGCAGATATGTCTAGGAACTATACTCTCATTCTGGTGTAATAATTAAGGACTTTGCTGCTGTAACATGGCTGCAGCAGGCGTAGTGATATTATGCAGTAAAATAGTCCCCTGCTATTGAAAGATACTATTTTCAGGCGCTGTGTAATAGAGCCCGACCGATTTATCGTTTTGCCGATTTTATCGGCCGATATGAGCATGTCGCAGATATATCTGTATCGGCGTATAAGCCGCAGATATGCGCCGATATGAACGTTTGTTACAGAACACATTAAATGCATTTGAAAGATGTAAGTACTTGTTTGTCCAGCAGAGTGCGCCATATTGGTTGCTAATGGCGACCCAGATCACTCACTGTAGTGACACCATCCAATCCCCCACCCCCTTCACTTGTCAGTCTCTCAGTTCAGGTGGCTGCAGTCACGCAGTGTCTTCTTCACAACATTTTTACACCTGATATTAAGACGCGCTTTGGTCGATTGGATTATAAATGGACAAGAGAGACGCATTCCCGCTTACATTTGGTGTTTTTAATCCGTCTCTTTGTCGACTTGCGAGTTAAAACGCAAGCGGGAGAAATGACGCGAGACGGAGAAATGACACGTTTAAACTACGCGCAGCCGTGCACTTATATAACACTATATGAGATTACTGCTGCTTGTGTTGTTAGGTAACATGCTCATTTCAGAGCAATTGATTCAATAAGCTCGCGCAACTCTACACCCTTGCTAAATAAAAGAGGCGGAGCGAATACGCTTTATTTTTATAAAAGTCTAAAGTTTGCACGGAACCCTGGGTTTGTGTTATAAAAACGTTGTGCACAACATTAAACATAGTGTACATTAGTATGTGCTCCGTCAAGCATTGTCTTCGTAACTGTGAGTGGCTAACTAATTTGTGAAGAACACAACTTACTGTAAAGCTAATAATCAATGACTTCATAAGTTTCCCTTTATAACGTTATTCTCGTCAAAACTGCAAATGATGCAAGTTTTATGTATTTTGTTCTCTTTGTGTTTTAAAGTTATTTATAATAAGTCAAGTTTACTGTTTAGTGCACTGATATCCAACTAATTTTGGATAATAAAGTTTATTGTTCACTTCTTGCCTATAGTATATCTTTGTCACATCAATATAAGTCTTGGATCACCACATTTGTGAGTGATCACCACATATGTGAGTGATCATTGCATTGCATTGTATTTATTCATATACAGTATATTATGTTAAAGTATATAGTGTATTCTATGTACAGTACTTTAGTATAATATACTGTAGTATATACTGAACTATAATATACACATAAAGAATATCGGCCGATATATCGTTATCGGTCTTTTTTTACTTTCTAATATCTGTATCGGCATCGGCCCGAAAAAACGCATATCGGTCGGGCTCTACTGTGTAATATCATTGCGCCTGCTGCACTCATTGTACGGTAGCAAAGTCCTTAATTATTACGACGGAATGAGAAAAATATTGAAACTTTTGATTATTTTTGAGCATGATGCTAATGGTCTAATCAGATTCAATGGATTATGCTAAGCTATGCTAAAAGTAGTAGCGCCAGACCCGGAGATCAGCTAAATAGATTCCAAAAAGGTAAAAATCAAATGAAGAGCTCGAAAATTAGCCTATTTTTTTAAAAAAAGTGGAGTGTTTCTTTATGTCCTCATCTAGCGATTCCAATGCCCTAAATAGTCATTAAACATCTAAAATGATCTTTATTTGTAAGTTTTCTTTGTAAATGCTTAACCTATAGACCCCTTCACGGTTCACGTCACAGGCTGTTCCCACTGCGCATGTCGGGGTCAGAAAAGTCATTACAGCAGATTCAGTTGCGTATTATTCGGTATCGTCAAAAATGCGTACTTACGTCGTGGACTGTGAAAATCGCACCAGGTCTTCCGTTAAGTTTTCGCGAGTCATGCAGAATCTCAAAAACAAAAAAATACAACATCTGCGTCTGCAAGCAATTAACGTGCAGACTGGGACAATGCAAAGATCAAAGAGGCTTGTGTTTGTAGTGCTCACTTCATTTGAGGTAAGTCATCATTTTTCAGCACTGTTAGATTAAATTATAAAGCCTAAATGGTATGAACAGTTCGACCCCGTGCTGCGCGCGCACCCGATAGTCATTCAATGTTTACAAACCTTGAAGGGGTCTATACTAAGATGCTTGTCCTTCCACATGCAGGTCTGACATTTTGGTTTTGGTTTTAAAACATGCAGGAATTAGAAAATACAGTGCAGGATTTGCTTGATGTTAAAAGAGTTTTTTAAGACAAAAAGACATGAAAACGATCTTCCTCATGCTGACTGACAGATCTGAAGCATGCACACAGATGTACAAACACGCTACCCTGATATATACACATTTACACAGAATTACTTAGTTTAATTAATTTTAAAATATCTGTTTTGACAAGAATTCATGCAGATATAATCTGTTATGTCTTAAAGGTGCAGTGTGTAAATGTTAGCGCCATCTAGTGGTGTGGTGCTGGTGAATTGCAACCAATGACTCAGTCCACTGCTTACCCCTCGTTTTTTAATCACATAGAGAAGCTACGGTAGCCGCCACCGGACAAACATGTCATCGGAGACAACGTAGTAAAAAAAAGTTTGTCCATTAAGGGTTTCTGTAGAAACATGGAGGCACAAAATGGCGACTTCCATGTAAGGGGACCCTCTGTATATGTCGATACAACGTCTCATTCTAAGGTAATAAACACGTAACGTTTCATTATGAAAGGTCTTTATTCACCACTGATACTATAGTTTTGTATATTATTTTGCATTTCTGTCAATAGATCCTTCTAAAATTACACACTGCACCTTTAAGTGAATTTTTGGTTAACTGTTGAGGAAAATATCTGATTATATTAGATCCTGTATTAAAGTAGATCTTAAAGCTTTCTGTCTAGATGTCAATCAAACAATAAAAGAAATAAAAAAATTAACACATATTTTCATATAGGTATTGTTTTTGACGTGTGTGCTAAATCTATTGGTTTTACCAGTGAGTTTAAGGTATGGATACATTTTTTTACTTTTGAACCTTCAAAAATCTTTACTTTGCTGACTCGATCAACTTCAAACACATGTAGCTCTGTAATTGTCTTTCAGATTCCAACAAATCATACGTCGTTTAAGTTTTTTCAATAGAGAATGTTTATATATTAATAACTCATTTTTACAATTTTGCTCATTCAGGCTCATTTTGTCAGCACGGGTCACATATAACAAAAAGTTTTTTTTAAAAGCAATGTGGTATTTATCAAGTTTTCTAAGATTTCTTTTATTATCTTTAACCTTGGTGAATAAGTACAGTATCATTTAGTATCATCTATCATCACTGCAGTACGTTTTGATAAGAGAAAGCCTAACCTTGTTTTGACATTTAAATATAAACACACACACACACATACAGAGAGCAAATACACTAAATAAACACGATCTACATGAACACACACACAAAAGAGCAACAGAAATAATCCTCAACAGCATGAATATACATCATAGTGGTCACTTTGTAAACACACAGACATTGTAACACTGATGAATATCCGCTCATCTTTCTTCAGGACTATAGAGAATGCTGTTTACTTTACTCATGATGTGGTTCTCTTAATGCATGTGGACAGTTCACAGACCCCTGGAGAGGGCCGTGCGGTGAAACCACTGAATTTGATCATCTACAGTATGATGTAAGCATGTGTGTGTGGAGGTCTGTTTCAAACGCTTTATTATAGATGCTTGCTTGACCTGAGACTGGGTCAAACTCCCAAAAATCATTTAAAACACTTTACATCTCTTGACCCTTAGTTTCAGCTCCCTAAAGACATTTAGTGTCTTAGTTGTTAACCGTATACATATTAATACAATGAAATCTTTATGCCCTGTCAGTTGTAAATCTACTAATGGTCATAAAATCTTCATTTAATGACCTCACCATTGAGACCATCTATATGCTAATATAGATCTAAAAGTTGAAGAATAACAAGAGCTTGCTAATTAAGTTTTTTCTCCAAAACTGACAAAAATATAGACATATCTTTAGAACGACAATGTCCTTCGTTCAGAAACTGTCTAGCCCTTTTCACACAGACAGTACGGAGAATGCATCCGGGATTTGTCTGGGATCGTTTCATTTTTGGTTCATTCACACCTTCAATGATTTTCTGGAATCTGTGCGTGCGTTCCGTAAAGACACGTGATGTATTTAAAGTCCTGCACTTGTTCGTTTTTTTTTCTCCGCGGCGTCTGAAGTTTGTTAACTTATTTCCGTTATTTATCTCTCCGAAAACCACTCGCATGCATTTTTTGTTTTTTATAAGATCATAAGGAGCGTGTGGCGTGCCGTTTTAGTATGCCGGTGAATGATCTCAGCTTTAGAGTGAATATTTGACGAGCTCCCTGATCTCTGCTTTATTCCAGTTTGCAGACATTTCTCATTGTGATTGATTGTTAATGTGCGTTTTACTTTTCCCATGCTATTGATGAGTTATCTCGTCAATACGAGTTTTTATGGTAATCTGTAATTTCGCCATTATCCACTAGATGGCCAATTTATAAAAAAACTGAAGCAAAAACTAATTTAACAACATTGTAATCTCGATAATCGTTCTGAGTCTGATCTCTAACCATTTTTATTTTACAAAAATGCAATTATTTTAGCTTTTTGCTCAACATTTTGTATTTTTGAAGAAACCACAGAGAGGTTATAGCAGTGCTTCTCAAATAGTGGGGCGGGACCCCCAGGGGGGGCTCGAAGCAACACCGGGGGGGCGCGAGAGACCCCGGGGAAAATACTTTTTCAGGAAGTGATTTTTTTGCACCTTCACTTAAAGACATTACACCCCAAACACGCTGATAAGCCGCTTGCGTTTTTTATTATTATTTATTGATTATATTTAATTACATTTTTCAGTATTAAATGGTCAAAAATATACTATAAATAAGGATTGATTTTTTTATTTCAGGCAAATTGATGCATTTTAAGTCTTTTAAAACTAAAAAACAATGTTAATAAAGTTATTCTTTGTTGTAAGTTGATTGATATTTCTTTTTTGTGTTTTCTTTAATGTTAATAAGGATACAATGCTTTGCAGATGTGTCATTTTATAGACAAATTATACTATTTACAGTCGCAGCGGAGAGTTGGGGGGGCGCGCGAAATGTTTACTTCTTCCTAGGGGGGGGCGTGACAGAAAATAATTGAGAAGCACTGGGTTATAGAAATGAAACAAATGAAGATAAAATGAAACGTTGTTTTCTTGTTTTGTTTGTTTGAAAGCAGAGGGTCTGTTCTTTCATTTGATATATATGTTTATAGAAGAAAAATTTCCTGGGAGGAATTTTGTGTAACTTTTGTAAAAATCACAAAAAATGCTGGCAAGCAACTTTAAAAAAAAAGGCTGATGTGGAATGAGTTAAAACCCCGTTTTAAAAAGCTGAATGAACGATAATTATTGCGATGATGCACATGCATTTTTGTTTATTATTAGCTGATATGAGCGCGTGATGTGCTGTTCTGTTATGCTGGTGAATGATCTCAGCTTCAGCACGGATAGTGACGAGCTCCCTGATCTCTGCTTCAGTCCAGCTTGCAGACATTTCTCGTCGTGAATCTGCGTTTAAATCCCTGGTTTAAAGAGCTAAACTATAACTTCTTGTTGGGATGACACGCATGTCCTCACTACGGCACGCCCCTAACAGCATTGTGTCTGCGTCTTGTTCCCACTGAGGGCTTTCCGGGAATGTTATGGGAATGTTACTAGGTCCTCTTTCCCGGAGCGATCCCAGAACATATGCGGGACGTGTTTGCGTCATTATGATATTAATTAAAGGCGGAGTCCACGATGTTTGAAAAACGCTTTGGAAAATTAGACGGGCCGTCTACCAAAACACACTTATAGCCAATCAAATCAAATAAAATGCCGGATTGCGTATGTGTGGGGCGGGTCTATCAACAGAAGGTCCAGATTCTATTGGGGTAGGGGCGTGTTTGTTTAGGTGATTTCAAATATCAACATTGGCTTTCAAACATCATGGACTCCGCCTTTAAAGATCATGTCCCATGATGGTATTTTGTACATTTCCTTGCTTAAATAAAAAAAAATATTTATCATTAGTAATATGTGTTGCTAAGGACTTCATTTGGACAACTTTAAAGGCAATTTTCTCAATACTTTGATTTTTTGCACCTTCGATCCAGATTTTCAAATAGTTGTATCTCGGCCAAATATTGTCCTATCCTAACAAACCATACATCAACAGAAAGCTTAATTTTTCAGATGATGTATAAATCTCAATAAAAAAATGACCCTTTTGACTGGTTTTGTGGTCCAGGGTCACAAATGATGATGAGGAGGCTCTTGGCTTTTTCAACAACAGGATAAACGTCTGGGAAGTAGATTTTTTGTGTTAAATCTCATGACTGTGGTATGTTTGAGGAAGGTGATGTGTGTGTAGATGATCAGAAATAGCATTATCAGAATTCACATTATTAGCATCTTCATTTCATCTTTTTAGTATCAGAATAGAAACCTGTATGTCTGGTTGCCATGGAGATGCTTACTCCTCAGTACAGCATCACTTGTTGATGCTCATGAAAACAACAAACAAACGTAAGCTGTGTCCCAATTCGAAGGCTACGACCTTCTACGTATTCTAAGACCAGCAGCGCAACTGAAGGCTAGTAAGGCTGTCCCAATTCAAAGGCTGCTTTAAATGAAGCCTCAAAAATGCGTAATTATTTCTTCGGATAGAACGAATGGGTCCTTCACAGCCTAGGCTATCTTGAGATTCATTGCGTGCCTGTAACGGCTGGATATTTTAAAATAAACATTTAAATTTAATTAATTTCAGTTATTAATTAAAAGTGTGTATTTGGCAGAAAAAAGTTTTGTTTATAATTTTGTAATAATATTTTTCTGTGTATGTTACGTGTATTTTTAACGTTGATTCATTTGATATACTGTTTTTAGTTTAAAGGGGAAATATAATGAAAATCTGACTTTTCCATGTTTAAGTGCTGTAATTGGGTCACCAGTGCTTCTATCAACTTAGAAAACGTGAAAAAGATCAACCCAGTAACTTAGTTTTAGTAAACCATTCTCTGCAAGCATGTGAAAAAATAGCTCATTGAAATTTGGCTCCCCTTGTGATGTCAAAAGGGGATAATACCAACCCTTAATCTGCACTATCCAACCACGACACTGCCATTTAGTGCAGAGAGAGAGAAAGAAAATAATTTACAGCCAGAGCTGCACTGTAAAAAATACTTTGCTGCCTTAAAATTTTTGTTGAATCAACTAGGATTTACAAGTCATTTCAACTTACTGTTATTTATCTTGACTACAGATCAGTTGTTATAACTACAGGTGAGTTATAACTTATAAAATTAAGTTTACTTTTCTCAACTATATTTTATAAGTTGTGACAACTCATCTTTGTTGACATGACTTGTAAATCTGAGTTGATTTAACAAAAAATTTTAAGGCAGCAAAGCATTTTTTACAGTGTGGGTAGATTACTTATGAATTGTAATTCGTTACTAATTACCAATTACATGACAAAATTTGTAGTCAGTAATATAATCTCTTAGATAACACATCATTGGTAACGTAATTTGACTACTTTTGGATTACATTTAGATTACTTTTGACAAATCTTATTTATATAGTTCAAATATATAAAGAGGGAAAAATATATTCAATTCTTTTTCACCAACAAGAGCCTTAAAAACTCATTTTTAAAGTGCAATGTACAGACAGTTAATATTTCAGAATACCAACGCTGATTTACTTTGCTATTAGTGTCAACTGAACACATTGAATAAAACAAAAGCAAACTTTATGAATTTAAAACATATACTTAAAGTAAATAAAAACATAAACAGCAACACTGCAACAACATGTTGAATTTCATGAAATTCACTGCAACAACACTGCTAGGTCTAAAATTGCACCTCACAAATAAAACTGAAGTGTTTCTTTAAACCACGAGTTTCATTAAAAATGAAACTATACATCCAGACAGTGATCAAACGATAAGCGCTGCTCCATTTTGCATTTTGTCTCGTCGTTGCTTCTCTCCTGTGCAATTCCACACCCCCCTCTTCCCCGGAAAAACTCGAACAATCACGAATGTGATAGCCTAAGTGCGGTAGGTACATTTATTATGAAAAATGTAAACAAAATATGAGATTTACTAAATTGGGAACATCTTATTGCCATAGTGTGAATAATATGCAATCATATAATCCATAAAAAATTTACGTTAGTCTGATTAGGAGTATTTTAAAATGTAGTTTAAGTACTTGATTTTTGGAATCTTACGTAATTCAGATTTAATGTAATCCGTTACTACCCAACTCTGTTTACAGCACAATTGAGTTTTAGTTTCAACACACCACCATCATGGTGATCAAAGTTTGCATTTCATCAGCTTATGTATTTAAAAGGATATACCCAAAAACGGCACGTACAGCAGGTGATGCAAATTATGCGCCAGCCTTCGAATTATAGAGTGTGTGTGCTCGCATCAGAAGAATGATTTAAACCAAAACCTGTGCACGTTTGTGTGTTTTTTGTGAATGTGTTTGTTTGTTTGTGTATGTGTGTTTTTGTGAGTGCAGGTTTGGGTGTGTGTCTGGTTGAGTAATACACGTTAATACATGGGAAAAAAAAGAGAGGAGAGCAAATAAAATGTGAAATGGTTAAAAAACATGAGATTGAAAACGTTGCTCCTGTGAAAACAGTGCTATGTGCTTGTATTGTGTCTCTCGGCTGCTGTAGGGCTTTACAGCTCCTCTGAAAGCCATACAGTGGCGTTATGAGAATCATATGAAGAGTTTTTACTCTTCTCCTGGTGACTTTAGCCTTCAGCTCTTCTCTTGGTAAACCACATACACACACACACACACACACACATACATACACAGGCTTGCACTTCAGATGTGTGCCCTGGCCATGGGAACTTTCTTTTTATAAATATATTTTTAGTTCATTGTGACATCACTGTATGGCCAGCAGCGCTATACCACTCACTATTATACTTTAAGCCATAAACAGGCTGTACTGAAACATCTGCTAACATTTTCCAGCTCAGGTTTTCTCATTCTCTCGGTTTTCTCCCTACAGCTCCATTTGCCCTCAATTGAAATCCCCCATTACAGAAATCTGAGTTTGGATGCACATTCAACTCAACTTGGTCATCTGTAAGGTAAGAGGTGGAGAAAAATAAACACAGCTGTTTCTTAGAAAATGTAGAGATTTGTTATTACGCACTTTGTGATGTTTTAAGTGATCTTGTGCTGTCCCTTTTATTTTTTTTGAACAAAAAAATCAACATGAAATGACACATAATGCGTTAAAATAATAAAATCCAATGGGTAAAAAATTAACACATCCTACAAAACTTGCATCCAACCCACATTACCATCCAGAATTTCGATGACTTTTTGGTTATCCATACAGTATATGTGTGTTTCTGTAGTCAGATCATTATTCACATGAATGGAGGTTTGTTAAGGATGTTTTCCGTTCTGTTGCCGTATTGATCAGGGTGTCTGATTCCGGCAGAGATTTGACAACAAGTAGGTCACCGTCACACCTCCTCCTGTTCATAATAAATGAATAACAACATTTCACAATATTGACTGTCTGACATGGACATTGTTTTTGTCCAGTATATCAATCTTTTACATATCTTTATATATTTTACAGATATGGCACCATTAAAGGGCACCTAAAATGGCCATTTTTACAAAATGTAAGTCTAATGGTGCATTCACACCAGCCGCGGTGGAGGCGGCAAAAACGCGCTATTCTCACTTCATTCGTTCGTGAAATTCTAGTCATTCGAGACATTCACAAGGAAATTTGCGTGATGGGAGGGGCTTCTGCGACTCCGCTGAGACTCCACTCGCTTCCTGTAATCACATCACTACTACAGCAAGGTCCTGATTTGTTAACACGGCACAGAAATCCGCCGAAGTTCATATTTTTCAACTTGCGTGTTTCCCGTGGCAATGCTCAATTTGCGCGGACTTAACATGTAAATCACTCGCGTTTGCCGCCTCTACCAAGTCTGGTGTGAACCCTGCATTAGGTGTGCCTAAAATGTGTCTGCAAAGTTTCAGCTCAAAATACCCCACATATCATTTATTATACAGTCCAAAATGACCCTATTTGGGTGAGAGCAAAAAATGTCCTGTTTTAATCTCTACCTTTAAATGCAAATGAGCTACAGCTCCTCACTCCCCTGCCAAAAAAGACAACACTTTCAGTTAAAATAGATCTGATTCCTGTGAATACAGTCTGAGACAATAGTATCCCATTATTTAGATATGGCAGACAGTGTACAACTTGCTGAGGGGGGAAACTATGGTAATGCAGGGCTGTCAGTCAGTGGCTGTAGGCGGGGCTTTATCAGTGTGACCTCACATTACCCAGAGGTTTAAAATGGCATGCTTTTATAGGGGTTAACAAAGAAAGATTTGAAAGGATTTTTTTTTTGTTGTAGGTGGTTGTAAATGTGAATTTCGCATAGTAGGTGCCCTTTAACTCTTTTTCCATTTTTTATGTTTTTCACAAAAGTTGCCTTCCAGAAAATGTTCCTCTTTAAATACAGGTGTATGCAAAAGTTTGGGCACCCCTGACAATTTCCAATATTTTCATTTATAAATATTTGGGTGTTTGGATCAGCAGTTTCATTTTGATCTATCAAATAACCGAAGGACACAGTCATATTTCAGTAGTGAAATGAGGTTTATTGGATTAACAAAAAATGCGCAATATGCATCAAAATGAAAATAGACAGGTGCATAAATATGGGCACCCCAACAAAAAAAATCACATCAATATTTAGTAGAGCCTCCTTTAGCAGAAACAACAGCCTCTTGACGCTTCCTATATATGAGTGTCTGAATTCTGGATGAACGTATTTTGGAAATTGTCAGGGGTGCTCAAATTTTTGCATACGATTGTATACAGTATAAACATACAATATATCAAATGAACGAACAGACCCTCTGTCTTAAAAAAAAAGATTTCATCCTACCTTCATTTGTTCTCTTTTTAGAGAACAAGTAGATTTCTTTAAAAATAGCAAATTTTGAGCAAAAAGCTGAGATAATTGCGTTTTTGTGAAAGACTTTTGATAGAGATGAGATTCAGAGCAATGATCAAAACATACACAGAGTTTGAACTGTTTGCCCTAATAGTGCGTTCACACCAGCCGCATCTACCGCGTCTAGTTTGCCGCTTGAACATTTGAGTTCACTCGCTTCATCCGTGCATGAAATTCTAGTCATTCGAGAAATTCACGCGGAAATCCACGTCATGGGAGGGGCTTCTGTGACTTCGCGGATACTCCGTCACTCCGCTCGCTTCCTGTTATCACGTCACTACTACAGCAAGGTCCTGATTGGTTAACGCGGCACGGAAATCCGCCGAAGTTCAGAATTTTTGTAAACGCAGCATAAAGGGTTGCTTCTGGTTTTATAAGTCGAGTAAGAGCGCCACCTAGTGGATAATTGCGGAAATACGGATTGCCGGAAAAAACTCGTCATTGGCAGGAAAGGGTTTTCTCTTAATTGACGAGTTAACTCGTCATTGGCAGTGAAAGAGTTAAAGGCACCTACAAATAACACAATTGTATTTTGTTTATGAACTACTGCTTTAACTTGACGCTTAATGAACAAATCTCGAATCCATTTAGGAAAAGTTCTACAGTTCTTCATAACAAGAGGTCTCCTTAACTTCTTTTTTCAATCTCTCTGAACAAATGTTTGTATGGTGTTATGAATGCACATTTTCCAGGACGCTTTCATCCAAATGCAGCTTTAAATTCAGGCGATGAAAACATGATGAAACATATGTCCACCCACACTGGATCTGTCTGTCAGCCAAAAACACAGGAGTCAAACCCTCAGCCCAGCAGCTTCGTTTGCTGTACCTTCATTTAAAACCTGTGAACGTTTTGGCTTTGACAGTTTTAATAACAAATTATATTTTAAATAAATTCAGTAAACCGGTCAATATAATGCCTAGGTGAGATCTTCCAGCTAGTGTGAATTTTATATCATCATTCTTGCTTTAAACAAATGCTTTAAGTCTCTCACTTTTCCTCTCTTTCACTCTCTGTTTTTTTCTCTCTCTTTGATTGATGATGATTCATTTACTCAGTATCAGACTGATGAATTGGTTTTCAAATCTGCAGACGCCTACATATTCACATTGACTTACAGTGGATTCAAACTATATATTTATCTGTGAATCAGTCCGAGTCATGCGAACCAAAAACTGCTGTGTGCTTTTTACATTAAAAACTGTTTAAATGAACAGATATGTGACCAAAACTGCATGCTTTTTTATTTTTGGGTGAATTTGGGTCATTGTCCAATTTCATTCAGTACGTTTACATGCAACCAAATAATTAGATTGTAATTGTATTGATGGCTCAATCGGATTGAAAAGCCTCCATGTAAACACCTTAATCAATACGATTGAGGTTGATCGGATGCAAAGTTCGAACGAGGTGGTGCAGTCCGATCTGTGATCCGATCAGCAGGAGAAAAGTACGCATGTAAACACGTGAATCGTAGTTTTTTCTCAATCGGATGCAAAAATACATTTCACAGAACATTTGTGCTCAAGCTCACGTCTTATATTTACCTCATATTTCAACACAGTCTTACAGCAAGTCGTGTTATAGTAACGGAAATTTTTATTAATTTATTCGTGTTTGATGACACAAATTTCCACTGTTTTTTATGTCTCTGGAGACTAATTTCTTTTTCGTCCTTCCCAGCACGAATTTCTATCAATGGCTGTTCGTATCTGTGGCACGACTTTCTTTATCATGTCATTTTATATTTTGTTTTCTCATCGTTCTTTCGTTTTTTTAAATCATTGGCGCTTGGGGTTAGGGTTAGATTCTGGGTTTGCGTTAGGATGTTATTTTATGCATTTGTTTCTACATGTTTTTCGTCCGCTTTTAAAACTATTCTCGCCTGGAGTTGGGGTTTGGGTTAGGAAGTCGCAGAAAGTGATTCTAACCCAAACCCCAAGCGACAATGTTCAAAAAATAGAAAACAACGATGGGAAAACAAAATATAAAATGACACAATAAAGAAAGTCATGCCACAGACACGAACAGCCATTGATAGAAATTCGTGCTGGGAAGGACGAAAAAGACATTCGTCTCCAAGGACACAAAAAACTGTGGAAATTTGTGTCATCAAACACGAATAAATGAATCAAAATTTTCGTTACTATAACACGACTTACCGTGAGACTGGGTTACATATTTACGTAGCACGATTCTTACAAGGCAATAGCAAGGCAATGGCAACACGTGTTATTATGGCACATTCTGCAGTGTTCATGTGTACTTTTATAACATTACATAAAGCAATAAAATAGAGTCGTGCCTTTTAAAAATTGGGTTTTTATTGCCTACATCTGAAAACTTCTTAAGAACAACTTTCTCCAACTCAACTTTGTACATTTATCCAGAGATAAAGCGTAAATTCGACGAGAGATGCTGTGCACTGGGTGGCGTTGCCAAGTCCTCTGCTTTTTCGATTTCAGATTTTTGGGCTATCTCTGCAGGTTTTTGTTTTTTCTGCGGATTAAAGATGAAAGGATTTGGTTGATTAGTTATTGGTATTTGGGCTTTGAATAGTCATTAGGATGCTTTTGGGCTAGTTTTGAATGTCCATTGGAATGGTTTTGATACACGGGTCTGGCAACCCTGTTTGGTTCGGATTATATAAATGTACATCTAAACAAACATTTTAATCAGATTGCAATGTTCAGGGTTCATGTAATGTATTGTTGTAACCTGCAATCAGATTGAATTCAGTCGGATTGACAAAATTTTGTGCATGTAAACATAGCCATTGTGTGAAAAGACCACAGTAAAAATCCTGCTTTTTTTGTATTCCCAAATATTTCAAACCAAAGTTACGACATGACATTAGGGATTAGTCCATTTTCTTAAAAACAAAATCCATATAATTTACTCACCACCATGTCATCCAAAATGTTGTTGTCTTTTTTTGTTCAGTCGAGAAGAAATTATGTTTTTTGAGGAAAACATTCCAGGATTTTTCTCATTTTAATGGACATTAATGGACCTCAACACATAACAGTTTAAAATTGCACTTTCAACTGAGTTTCAAAGGACTCTAAACGATCCCAAACGAGGCACAAGGGTCATTTTTGACAATACAAATAAAAATATGCACTTTTAAACCACATCTTCTCATCTATCTCTGGTCCTGTGACACGCCAGCGCGACCTCACGTAATTGCGTAATGCCGTGGAAAGTTCACGTGTTACATATATGAAACGCACATTTCCGGACCATTTTAAACAATAAATTGACACAAAGACATTAATTAGTATCATTCCACATACAACAACGTCGGAACGTTCCTTTTTCTTCACATTTGTAAACACTGGGGCGTAGTTTCGCATACGTCATCTGTGACCTTTCGGTGTGATGACGTATTGCGTGAGGTCGCGCTGGCGCGTCACAGGACCAGAGATAGACAAGAAGTTGTGGTTTAAAAGTGCATATTTTGAATTTTTCTTGTCAAAAACAACAATCGCTTTGCCTCGTTTGGGATTGTTTAGAGTACTTTGAAACTGCAATTTTAAACTGCATTAAAACTGTTAAGTGTTGGTGTCCATTAAAGTCCATTAAAATGCGAAAAATCCTGGAATGTTTTCCTCAAAAAACATAATTTTTTTTCTACTGAACAAAAAAGACATCAACATTTTGGATGACATGGTAGTGAGTAAATTATCCGGATTTATTTATTTATTTTTAAGAAAATTGACTAATCCTTTAAGATGATCAAAATCTCTCTTTTCACTTGATAAGCCCTGTTAGAGATGCAAAAGTTTGCTTCTGAACACGTGAAGAAAATGACTGGAGGAAAAATATTACAACGGTTTATCAACAGGATTGAATGTGTGTGTTGTTGGCAACCGCTGAGAGCCCATTACTCTGTAAATGTGTTGTTAAAGCAGCAATTGTGTAGAGTAAAGATGAGGCGTGACACACACAGACACACACAGCTGCTGCTGCAGACCCTTCAGGGTGGGTTTCCCTCTTCCACTCACGACTCACAGTCAAAATCCGTCATGTGACCCCAGACAGCCAATCAGATGCTGCAGTGTGGGGTTTCCATGTGTGTGGGTGCTTAAACAATTTAATGACACATTACGGCTGGTTATTAGAGCTTAACACGGTACGCCGCTTCACGTGCACATCAGCGTCCAAACAAGGTTACATGAAGAAATATGTTCAGAATACAATTGTTCATTAAATGCAATAGATGGAAAATAGAGCAGCCACGTGGCCACATGATGATACACATGGACGGATAGGTAGCAGGCTTCATTTAGGTGAATCGTAAGCGATCAGATGTTTGCCTGTTAAAATAGATGATGGGACTGATATGAGATGTGAGGATTTTTGTGGTTGCCATGGTGTTTGGTTGTCAGGTTTTGCCCATTCGACGTTTGATAAAGTTTAATACTTCAAATGTAGAGTAATCGTGAACCAGCTCGACTACTATCCAAAGTGTACTTTTCTTTCTTTCTAAAGAGGAGAGTGTCAGAAATGAGTTTTTCATGCATGCACGCACACACAGGCTTAGTAGAGAATAAAGCCAATTAACATCAATGTCAGCAGTCATTTATTATCAAAGCAGGTAATGTGAGATGACAGCGAGAGTCCTGACGGAGCCGTTCGCCTCCACAGCTTTCTCTATCACACGTTTTCTTCATTTATCTTCCCGTTTCTCCTCCCACGTCTGCGATGCAGCGCCAGCACAAACGCACAGCGGCCGTGAGGATGAGTCCACGCGTAACGTTCCTCATTGTTCATCAGAGCTCATGTTATATTGACAGAGCCACGCCTGAAATGAGCAAACACACAGCAGCCTAGCACACCGCACCTGTGCCAGGTGTGTATGTGTGTGTCCCTGACCCAAAAACAGTGTCATGTGGATTACATCCAGCTTGAAAATGTTCCCAAGCTGTTTCTGGGGCAGTACCCTTTAAAATGTCCTAATATGTACCATTTAGTTACAGATATGTATATATTTGGTAACAATGTACTTTTTGAAAGGGTATCATTTGGTAACAACATAAACAAGCGGCTTTCGTGGAACACACGTAACTTCCAGTAAACTCCACTAAGAATAATTAGTCCTTTTAAAGTATTTTATTTTAGGGATGAACCGAAAAGAAAATTCTTGGCCGAAAACGAGAAAAGGCAGAAACACCGAAAGAAATTATTATGGCAATTAGTACCATTGCATTTATGGCTATCAATGTGTATCAACTTTACTGGGGGTGTGACGGATCACAAAACTTACGGTTCGGATCACATTACAGTTTTTGAGACGCGGATCAGAATTTTTTTCGGATCATCAAAAAAGGGGTGGGAAAATCTAATAACAAATAAAGAAATTGCAAACATTTATAAAAAAGAACAAAGTTGCACATTAAAGGTGCAGTGTGTAATTTTTAAAAGGATCTCTTGACAGAAATCCAAAATAATATACAAAACAATATTACCAGGGGTGTATAAAGGCTTTTTTATAATGAACCGTTATGTTTTTATTACCTTAGAATGAGACGTTTTTATGTACATACATCGAGGGTGTACGTGGAAGTCGCCATTTTGTGCCACAATGTTTCTACAGAAGCCCTTAACGGAAAAACTTTTTTTACTAAGTTGTCTCCGACGACAGCTACTGTAGCTTCTCTATGCGTTTCAAAAGCGAGGGGTGAGCAGTGGACTGAGCAGTTGGTTGCAATTCGCAACCTCACCACTAGATGCTGTTAAAATTGACACACTGCACCTTTAAAGGCGCTCTAAGCGAATTGACGCGTTTTAAACCATAAAACATTTTTTGTTACATACAGCAAACATCTCCTCACTATCTGCTTGCTGCCTGTCCGCTGATCAAACTGTAAAAAACGCGATCTCTGTAGACAGCTCAGGCTCGACAAACGGCAATATCAACATAGTGGCCAAACCTAGCACAACAAAACATAACAAAGTGTTCCAGCCAATAAATGACCAGAAGGATTTGGGGGTGGGGGTTGGGCGCGTTCATGAAAGCACGGACGGGAGAGGGAGGGGGAGGCGTTAGCTACGCTCCGTTTGTTTGAAAACAGTTCAAACATCAACAGGAAGTGCCGTCGCACATTATTCGCTTAGAGAGCCTTTAAGTAAGGTCTGAAATAGCATTATGTACAGAAATCGAATTAAATGAATCAAACACTTCTTTATTGTATAATTAAATATAATTATTATTTTAGAGCTACAGAAGTGATTTTCTCTTTGTCTTGGGTTGTTTGATTAACATTAATGACACAGACTTAACTCTTTCACCGCCAGCGTTTTTTAAAAAAGTTGCCAGCCAGCGCCAGCGTTTTTCATGATTTTCACCAAAGTTTAATGCCTTCCAGAAAATGTTCTTCTTTGAATATATAAACCGTTTCTTCCTACCTTCAGTGGTTCTTTTGTAATCAGTTTTTGAATTTGGGTAGGTTTCTGCAAAAACACCACATTTTGAGCAAAAAGCAGAGATAATTCCATTTTTGTGACGGACTTTTCATAGAGATCCCATTCAGAGCGATCTTTAAAACAGACACGGACATGCAGCAGCTTGCCAGAGGGCAATACTTCCGGGTTTAAAAAGTTCCGGAAGTGCGCCACCTGGTGGATAATAGCGGTATTGCGGAAAGACGGAAAATCTCGTCATTGGCGGGGAAGCGTTTTCTCTTAATTGACGAGTTATCTCGTCAATGGCGGCTAAAGAGTTAAGTATGTTAATTGAGGTTACTGTCTCTTTAAGACCAAATAAGCACGGACTGGTTTCTGACTGTAATCTATACATACACTTAAGATATAAACAAATGTTTTTATTAGAAAAAGAATACTGTGGAGATCATTTTGTTTGTATGTGTCCGGTCAAGAACAGAAAGATTGTTCGCTTGCTTTTTGAAACGCGTCTCTCCGTGTATGCACTACTGAGTGCACTTAAACACGCACGCACACAGAGACGGAGGGCGAATACCAAATGGCGCAGCATAAACAGTTGCTCCACATAAAAGGGTTACATTGTTTTTCATTGCCTTATTCGCCAAATTTATGTTAATGGCTACCCAGTCTCATGAAATTTCGTGATATAGTCACGTGGCTTTTTGATTCTTTTTTCGTGATATTGTCACGAATTTCCGTGTTTTTTCGTGATCGTGTCGCGAGTTTCTGTTTGCGTGTCACTGTCACGTGTTGGTTACAAATTTTTGCTTCGGTTTAGGGTTAGATTTGGTGTTTGCGTTAGGATGTCACTTTAATATTGGTTGATACATTTTTTCTGATTTTTAAACCATTGTCGCCTGGCGTTAGGGTTAGAGTTGGGTTTGGTTAAGGATGTAATTTTATGTAATTCTAACCCTAAACTGAAGTGACAATGGTAAGAAAATAGGACAAAACAGTTGAGTAACCAATACGCGACAAGACACGTAAACAGAAATTCGTGATACGATCACGAAAAAACATAGAAATTTGTGACAGTGTCACGGAAAAGATCAAAAAGCTGCTCACTTTAGCGCCATTTTGTGGTTAAATACGTCCCCACCGCAGATATGTTGCTTCAGACAAGCATGTGCAGGTCGCGGTTTTTGTTTGCATCATCACAACATTTCGGTCATATTGTTTCGGTGATAAAAGTCTTTTAGGTGGCTGAATATTCGGTGCATCCCTGTTTAACAAGAAAAATAAACAACACATTACATAGGAGACCAAACAATCGTTATTTTCGACAAGGTATTTGTTCAAGAGTTCAATTTAGCAACTAGTCAGACCATTAAACAAACAAAAACCTGAAGTAAACTTAAGCGTAATCGCGTCACCGCACGTGCATCCAATGAAATCGTTCCTAAGAGCTTCCATTTCTAACAACATTTAAATTAGACAACCATTCGCTTTTGTCTGCGTGTTTTGTCACACCCGTCACGTGACCAACAGGTTGCCACAGCATTGCCCGATTCTGCAAAACCTTATTCTACATCCTTAATCCTACACAGTTCCTACTAATTATTACACTTAACAACTGCTTTAAGCATTAATAAGCAGTAATTAGGACTATATTGAGGCATCAGGACCTTAAAAAGTGTTACCAGAATAATTGATGTACTTTTATATAATTTATTCCAGCCGCTTCAAGCCTATCTTTGTATCATTTACTAAATAGGATTAAGAAAGTAATTAAAAATAAGTAATTAAATACTTTTTGTAGAGAGTAATTTGTACAGTAATGCAATTACATGACTGAAGATGTAATTAGGAACTTACTTTTTTGAATAACTTACTCAACACTGCTGCGGATACAGGATGTTATTGGCGGCTCGGAGGCTTTTCCAGCGCCCACATTTATGTTTCATTTTCTGTGTTTCCCTTTCAGAAATAATCGGCGTGTCTCACAAACCTCTTTTATACGCACACACACACAGCCGGCGGCACGACCGCGCTCGCTGTCGGAAACTCAGATGATGAAAGAGACTTAAATTCTTCCTTTGAATAATTCACACAGGGCAGTTTAGTATTATGCCGGGCTTCTCGGCCTTGAATGAAGCGAATCCGCAGAATTTCCCATGAGTTGAAATCTAAAGGCAGATTCTGGGAATTCCCATCGAAAACCTGGAGAGCTTCAAAGATTCACTGCAAAAATTATTCATCCATATGTCGGTTCTTTATTCATTAATGATTATTGATTGAATTTCTATTGATGATCAAAGAAAAGCTTATGAGAGTAAAGCTGATGACATTTATCCAGTGACAAAACTGTGAATATCAGATTTAATCAAGAGACACATTTCTTCTTATTCTGGTAATAGCAAGAAATTAACCGTGTTTTGTTCATAAAGGCTGATTTTGTTGACTTTATGTATAGCAGCACATGTAGCTGGAGTGCAGGTTTGTCAACATGATGTATATCTGGGTCTTTCTATTGACCTTTGGGCTTCATCTCTCTTATTATTTATTTATTTATTTATGAATTACTTCAACTTTACAATCAATCAAGGCATATTATTACAACAATGAATATATAAGTATTGATCAGCCTTTGGTTGAGCATACAGTAATTGGAAATTACAAAATACGAGCACAAACTCAAAGTTTAACCTGTATTTAAAGTTTGGCTTTGACTAAATCATCTATGAATACAAAAACTTTGCAAGACAGATCAAGAAACTTTAAAATCCTTTTTTCCAAAAAGATACCAAATTTAATTAGCTGTATTGTGAGGGGTGGGAGTATAATCCCTTTGGGGCGGTTCCCCGGACAGGGTTAGTCCAGGACTAGGTCTTAGTTATATTAGGACTTTTGTTTTTACAAACAAACATTACAAAAACAACACTGGTGTGAATCTAGAGACAATGGCGCTGAAATATTTTAAGATCTGTCAGTACAAGGTGTTTTTAAATAAAGGCAGCTCAAACATTCATTTAAGTCTGGGACTAGGATAAGCCTTGTTCGAGAAACCGCCCCTTTGAACATCTAACCAACTCTGAATATCTCCCCAAAAGGGCTGTATCATTTCACAAAGAAAAAAGCATGATCTAAATTTTCAATATTTGTTGCACAAAAGTTATTCACATCAAAATAAAATCTTAATCTTAGAAATTCATTTGTTGGATACATTTCATTTTAAAAATTTAAAGTTGACCTCTTTAGCATTTGGAAGAAGAGGTAAAAGCAAATACATTTTTCTGTAACACTACTTGAAGGGGTGTTCATAAGACTGACATAACACATTCATAATCATGACATTACCTGTGTCATGAACATGAATGAGATTTTATGCACGTTTATGACAACTGTCCTTAGTTATGTCATTTTTAATGGAAAGATGACATTGTTTGAGATGTCTTTGTTATGACAACTTGACATTACCTAGACAAACATAACTGAGCACCTTTTACCAGTGATACAAATTGAATTTGTCATTAAAATGTAATTAAGTGTTAATACTCTCTCATATAGTTTTACAACAACATCATGGATATTTTTTTTGACCTCAACTACAGTCATTAAAATGTCATTAAGTGTTAATACTCTGTCAAATAGTTTTATAACAGCGTCATGAATATTTTTCTTGACCTCAACTACAGTGTACAAATATAATTTGTCATTAAAATGTCATTAAGTGTTAATACTCTGTCAAATAGTTTTATAACAGCTTCATTAATATTTTTCTTGACCTCAACTACACTGGTACAAATATAATTTGTCATTAAAATCTCATTAAGTGTTAATACTCTGTCAAATAGTTTTATAACAGCGTCATGAATATTTTTCTTGACCTCAACTACAGTGATACAAATCTAATTTGTCATTAAAATGTCATTAAGTGTTAATACTCTGTCAAATAGTTTTATAACAGCGTCATGAATATTTTTCTTGACCTCAACTACAGTGATACAAATCTAATTTGTCATTAAAATGTCATTAAGTGTTAATACTCTGTTAAATAGTTTTATAACAGCATCATGGATATTTTTCTTGACCTCGACTACAGTGATACAAATATAATTTGTAATTAAAATGTCATTAAGTGTTAATACTCTCTTAAATAGTTTTATAAAAGCATCATGAATATTTTTCTTGACCTCGACTACAGTGATACAAATATAATTTGTAATTAAAATGTCATTAAGTGTTAATACTCTGTCAAATAGTTTTATAACAGCGTCATGAATATTTTTCTTGACCTCAACTACAGTGATACAAATCTAATTTGTCATTAAAATGTCATTAAGTGTTAATACTCTGTCAAATAGTTTTATAACAGCTTCATTAATATTTTTCTTGACCTCAACTACACTGGTACAAATATAATTTGTCATTAAAATCTCATTAAGTGTTAATACTCTGTCAAATAGTTTTATAACAGCGTCATGAATATTTTTCTTGACCTCAACTACAGTGATACAAATCTAATTTGTCATTAAAATGTCATTAAGTGTTAATACTCTGTCAAATAGTTTTATAACAGCGTCATGAATATTTTTCTTGACCTCGACTACAGTGATACAAATATAATTTGTAATTAAAATGTCATTAAGTGTTAATACTCTGTCAAATAGTTTTATAACAACATCATGAATATTTTTCTTGACCTCAACTACAGTGATACAAATATAATTTGTCATTAAAATGTCATTAAGTGTTAATACTCTGTCAAATAGTTTTATAACAGCGTCATGAATATTTTTCTTGACCTCAACTACAGTGATACAAATCTAATTTGTCATTAAAATGTCATTAAGTGTTAATACTCTGTCAAATAGTTTTATAACAGCGTCATGAATATTTTTCTTGACCTCAACTACAGTGATACAAATCTAATTTGTCATTAAAATGTCATTAAGTGTTAATACTCTGTCAAATAGTTTTATAACAGCGTCATGAATATTTTTCTTGACCTCAACTACAGTGATACAAATCTAATTTGTCATTAAAATGTCATTAAGTGTTAATACTCTGTCAAATAGTTTTATAACAGCGTCATGAATATTTTTCTTGACCTCAACTACAGTGATACAAATCTAATTTGTCATTAAAATGTCATTAAGTGTTAATACTCTGTCAAATAGTTTTATAACAGCGTCATAAATATTTTTCTTGACCTCAGCTACAGTGATACAAATCTAATTTGTCATTAAAGTGTCATTGGGTGTTGATACTCTGTTAAATGGTTTTGTGGCGGCGTCATGGATGTTTTTCTTGACCTCAACTACAGTGATACAAATATAATTTGTAATTAAAATGTCATTAAGTGTTAATACTCTCTTAAATAGTTTTATAACAGCGTCATGAATATTTTTCTTGACCTCAACTACAGTGGTACAAATCTAATTTGTCATTTAAATGTCATTAAGTGTTAATACTCTGTTAAATAGTTTTATAACAGCGTCATGAATATTTTTCTTGACCTCGACTACAGTGGTACAAATATAATTTGTCATTAAAATGTCATTAAGTGTTAATACTCTGTCAAATAGTTTTATAACAGCTTCATTAATATTTTTCTTGACCTCAACTACACTGGTACAAATATAATTTGTCATTAAAATCTCATTAAGTGTTAATACTCTGTCAAATAGTTTTATAACAGCATCATGAATATTTTTCTTGACCTCAACTACAGTGATACAAATATAATTTGTCATTAAAACGTCATTAAGTGTTAATACTCTGTCAAATAGTTTTATAACAGCGTCATGAATATTTTTTTTGACCTCAACTACAGTGATACAAATCTAATTTGTCATTAAAATGTCATTAAGTGTTAATACTCTGTCAAATAGTTTTATAACAGCGTCATGAATATTTTTCTTGACCTCAACTACAGTGATACAAATCTAATTTGTCATTAAAATGTCATTAAGTGTTAATACTCTGTCAAATAGTTTTATAACAGCGTCATGAATATTTTTCTTGACCTCAACTACAGTGATACAAATCTAATTTGTCATTAAAATGTCATTAAGTGTTAATACTCTGTCAAATAGTTTTATAACAGCGTCATGAATATTTTTCTTGACCTCAACTACAGTGATACAAATATAATTTGTCATTAAAATGTCATTAAGTGTTAATACTCTGTCAAATAGTTTTATAACAGCATCATGAATATTTTTCTTGACCTCGACTACAGTGGTACAAATATAATTCGTCATTAAAATGTCATTAAGTGTTAATACTCTGTCAAATGGTTTTATAACAGCGTCATAAATATATTTTTCTTGATCTCAACTACAGTGGTACAAATATAATTTGTCATTAAAATGTCATTAAGTGTTAATACTCTGTCAAATAGTTTTATAACAGCTTCATTAATATTTTTCTTGACCTCAACTACAGTGGTACAAATATACTTTGTCATTAAAATCTCATTAAGTGTTAATACTCTGTCAAATAGTTTTATAACAGCGTCATGAATATTTTTCTTGACCTCAACTGCAGTTGAACAAATTTAACTAGTCATTAAAATGTCATTAAATGTTAATACTCTGTCAAATAGTTTTATAACAGTGTCATGGATATTTTTCTTGACCTCAACTACAGTTGTACAAATTTAACTAGTCATTAAAATGTCATGAAGTGTTAATACTCTGTCAAATAGTTTTATAACAGTGTCATGGATATTTTTCTTGACCTCAACTACAGTTGTACAAATTTAACTAGTCATTAAAATGTCATTAAGTGTTAATACTCTGTCAAATAGTTTATAACAGCGTCATGAATATTTTTCTTGACCTCAACTACAGTGATACAAATCTAATTTGTCATTAAAATGTCATTAAGTGTTAATACTCTGTCAAATAGTTTTATAACAGCGTCATGAATATTTTTCTTGACCTCAACTACAGTGATACAAATCTAATTTGTCATTAAAATGTCATTAAGTGTTAATACTCTGTCAAATAGTTTTATAACAGCGTCATGAATATTTTTCTTGACCTCAACTACAGTGATACAAATCTAATTTGTCATTAAAATGTCATTAAGTGTTAATACTCTGTCAAATAGTTTTATAACAGCGTCATGAATATTTTTCTTGACCTCAACTACAGTGATACAAATCTAATTTGTCATTAAAATGTCATTAAGTGTTAATACTCTGTCAAATAGTTTTATAACAGCGTCATAAATATTTTTCTTGACCTCAACTACAGTGATACAAATCTAATTTGTCATTAAAATGTCATTAAGTGTTAATACTCTGTCAAATAGTTTTATAGCAGCGTCATGAATATTTTTCTTGACCTCAACTACAGTGATACAAATATAATTTGTCATTAAAATGTCATTAAGTGTTAATACTCTGTCAAATAGTTTTATAACAGCATCATGAATATTTTTCTTGACCTCAACTACAGTGGTACAAATCTAATTTGTCATTAAAATCTCATTAAGTGTTAATACTCTGTCAAATAGTTTTATAACAGCGTCATGAATATTTTTCTTGATCTCAACTACAGTGGTACAAATATAATTTGTCATTAAAATGTCATTAAGTGTTAATACTCTGTCAAATAGTTTTATAACAGCTTCATTAATATTTTTCTTGACCTCAACTACAGTGGTACAAATATAATTTGTCATTAAAATCTCATTAAGTGTTAATACTCTGTCAAATAGTTTTATAACAGCGTCATGAATATTTTTCTTGACCTCAACTGCAGTTGAACAAATTTAACTAGTCATTAAAATGTCATTAAATGTTAATACTCTGTCAAATAGTTTTATAACAGTGTCATGGATATTTTTCTTGACCTCAACTACAGTTGTACAAATTTAACTAGTCATTAAAATGTCATGAAGTGTTAATACTCTGTCAAATAGTTTATAACAGCGTCATGAATATTTTTCTTGACCTCAACTACAATGGTACAAATATATTGTTTCATTAAAATCTCACTAAGTGTTAAGACTCTGTCAAATAGTTTAATAACTGCGTCATGAATATTATTCATGTTTTTCTTTTATGCTTCCTCCAGGATTTAGAGAAATAAAATTAATCATCAAATAATTATTAAAATTGATTAAAAAAAAATCTTTTGCATTTGGAGACTGATTCACCTAAAATTAAATGAAAATAGTACAATAATGTGTTAAGCAATGCAGTGTTGGGGCCATATCGATGAAAACAGTTAATTTCATTAAATTAAATTGATTAAATGTTTTGTTAGTTCTTTCTGAAAATGTCAGAAAATTTCAGAAACCTCTATGTAAGGAAGAACAAGTTCTGTTAATTGTCAGTTTTTTATGTATTGTGCATATAAATAAAGTTACAGTAAGTATAATCTTTTGACGTGTCTGTTGCATTTTGTTAAGGTTTTTAAAATGATTTGACATAGTACTATCAATTTGTACCAGTGTAGTTGAGGTCAAGAAAAATATTCATGATGCTGTTATAAAACTATTTGACTCAGTATTAACTCTAAATGACATTTAAATGACAGTTTAATGTAAAGTTAATGTAAAGTTTCTGATAATTATTTTGCTATATCATGTTTATGACAGATTTATGACAAGTTATGTTGTATTGGTTTATGTCAAGTTGTCATAACAAAGACAATTCAAACAATGTCATCTATGCATTAAAAAAATGACATAATTGAACAAATGACACTTAATGACAGTTGTCATAAACGTGCATAAAATCTATGACACGTGTCATGTCACGATTATAAAGGTGTCATGTCAGTCTTATGAACACCCTTTCAAGTAAAGTGTTACCAATTTTTCTAATTTGTTTAATATCTAATGTATCAAAATCATTCAAAACAACTTTCTTTTAATAGGGTTTGGGTAACATGCCTGCAAAAAGGCATTTCTCATAAATCTATTTGTAAATGTTTGATCCCGGGTTCATTTCTGACACAAAGCCCAGCTCTGAACACTGATAACACTGGACCAAACTGTTACACACATTTGTGAAGAGAACACCACTTAAGTTTGATGAAAAATGTTACCCCTGACTGAGGGGATGAAATCAAGGTCTCTGTGTGTCAGACAGAGATCTGGAGGAGACTGCAAGGTTAATGACATCAGACCGAGAGGATGTTTCATACAGTTCAACACAGTTCTGCCATGAGAATAAAACAATAGATCAAATTTAAAGTATACTGTTCCTGACAGATCTATCTCTTCAGTATTCGATGCTTTGCTAAACACTTTCTCTGTGGTGAAATCACTGCATTGCATGACAGAAAAGACACAAAAGTGTTTAGGGTCCATCTTCATACATTTTACATTTTATTAAGTTCAAATTTGTGTATCTCTAACCTGTGTTTGACTGTCTGTAATGAGCAGCATTGGTAGAAAGTTTGCATGCAGAAAGTTAATGTTTTGGCAGACAGGCGAGAATTTAAACAGGCACCAATTACACCCACCGGGGTCCTCAACATCACGCCTGCAGGTGTGTGTTTTTATCTGCAGGCAGGAACGGTGTGTCACATACACACACACATGCACACAAAGCACTAAAAGCTCTCTGTTTTTCAGATTATTTGCATAAAAATAGACATTCACTGATGCAAGTAATTGCATACCAATTAAAAGCAATATCGCATGTTCAGATAATGATGGAGAGTAATTTGAGAACATTGTGTTGCCATTTTCTTCTAAGTTTGCACTTTTGTAAGTTTAGAGAACTGTAATCTCTATGATTATATGAACCTGAATGGAAAGAGGTCAGGCCGTAAATAAAGACTGGAATTACAAACTAGATTTACACTATCAGAAAAACAGGCGAACAGTGATGGTTTGAGCAAAAGCTGGTTGCTTGCTATTACATTTATAATGGTTGCTAAGCAGTTGCTAGGGTGTTCTGAGTGATAGCCGAGGCATTGCTATTAGGTTGCTAAGGTGTCGTGTGTATTTCTCATCCTAAATACATCAATGAACGACTAGATGACTCACACAGGGCTCAACTGTTTCCTATTTTACAACCCTTTGCTGCAGGCCCTGATCAATATGTCATCGTCATAGCAACAGACCCACCCTCTCACATATGCTTTAAATGATTTGAGGCGGAGTTATTTAAATCAAAAGAAGATGCTGATTAAAATAGGCACCAATAAAACTCCTAATTTTATTTTTTTAATTGTATGTTTGTGTTTGCAAAGCAAGATCATAATGTCAGCATTTCATTTTCGTTTAACCTATAGCATCTTACGAGTGAGAGGGACATGTATATCTATATAGTAAAGCAAAATAAAGTGAACTGTGACATTATACCCAACACATTTTTCATGCAGTCGTCTACCAGTAAAATTGATTAAAAATTGGGACCAAAAATGTTTTTATACACATTAACCTGGCCTTGTGATTGGGTTAATGGTACTATACTCAAATCTAAGTAACAAACAAAAATACATGGGCGAAATGGTGACGGGGGTGGGCATGATCTACGCCCATGACGTAAAGGATTACAAGAACGGATCAAACGGAATTAATCGTTAACCAAATAGTTACACAAATAATATAATTCGTAAAGAAAGAGTTTGTATCCAATTAGAAAATAATGCTAAATAGATTTCTTGTATGTGTATATATTATTTTATGCTGTCAATTTCAAGTCTTTCTCACTGAGAACTTCTTGAATCTTCTTGAAAAGAGATGGAAACTTTATTAGTGCCCATTTGAACTGAAAACACCCTCCAGACAGCTGGTGCTGGATCGGCAATCTGCAGCATTTGCATATTTATTGCGGCTGTTAGAATCAGAAGGGAAACCTCCTCTCTTCCTTCCTGCAGATCTGCTTCTTTTCATTCTCAAGATTTCCAAGAGGAGGAGAAGATCATTCAGAGATTTCGAGGGGCTTCTTTCCATCCGACTGGAGAGGTTGGAAAGGATGTAAGATGGATTCTCTCCTAACAGCTCTCCGGGGAACCGTTTTAGCTCAAAACAGAAAAGCCTCCTCGAACCCAGGACTAATTTCACACATGCCCTTCGTGTTTATTGTACGCTTTTGTGATGTTAATGGCCCAGTCAGAACTCTGGACAAGACTTTGCTGTGAACTCCAGCTGAATCTTTTAAGGCATTTATAAAAGCTGAACATTTATTACATAGTTCTCATATATTGCGTTTTTGGGTTGTTCTGTTCCTGTAAGATCAGATCAGATCTGATTGGATTTGTTTTGTGTTGGGTCTGTTCCAGATTGGCCTGTTTCGCGTTATCCGCGTACACTTCAGCACCACGGAGAGTTCCGTTCCCTAGCGTCTCACGCGCGTGCTTCCCAATCCCCTCTCGTGTGAACTGCCCCACCTGATACCCACTCCACAGTGCACAGTCAATTCCCATCTCCTGGTGAGCCTCCATTCACGAGGACTCGAGAAACAAACCCGTGTCGCAGTTTTTACCCCTGAGCTGTGACGCGCAGTCGGGGGAAGCTTGGAAAGTTGCGCTCGTGCTAAACACTCCTCCAAACGAGAAAAAATGCTCAGGATAGTCGTGACTCGCGGAAAAAGAGCACTGCGTCACGGGTGGCTTGGGGGGAGGGAGGGTACTTCATATCCACGCATACAGTCACAGTGTACTCGCTATGAAACTGCCGTAACGCGCTCATTCTGCTCCCCCTGCCTCGCGTCACATTTAGCCTCGCTCAGCGGGCTACAACTATTGATTTCATTCTCTCTCTCTCTCTCTCTGTGTCTCTCTCTCTCCCCCTCTCTCATCACTTCTCATATTTTCTTCAAGTACCGCAGAGAGAGAGCGCGCGCCGCCGCTGCTGCTGCATTGAGGAGAACGAGGGAAAAGAAACGCCGAAGAAAGATCCGCGCTCCCGCGGTCCGGTCCGGTTTACATGGACGCGCACCCGTGAAATCCGGACTCGACTCTCATACAGTCGGTGAGTGATTCTGCACGAGTGTTTAGAAGCGTAAAGAAAGCGTAATATTAACTTTTGTTGCATTTTGAGGGGACGCGCTGTTGCGTTTAAAGCGCAAACGGAACGTGTCAGTTTGGAGAAGTTGAAGTGCTTTAACTTGTCGTTAGATAAACGCGAATAATATGCCGGACGCAACGCAACATCCAAACGCGTCCGTTTGACGCTCGTGTACGTAAGTCAGCTATTAAAATATCTCATATGAAACCCAGGATCGCTTCGTGAGTGAATTTCTGCATTGAAAACGATGCCGCACCTGTTTTATAGTCACATCGTTTCTTTTATATATTTTTAAAACAGAAATTGAATCAGTATGTACTGTATAAATGTGTTTTATACTTAATTATTAGTTGTATATGATGGCAATTTGTCACGTGTATAAAGTAGGGATTGATCCACATGCGTTTATTAGGTCTTTACGGATGAAACTGATCTGCGTTGTGGGGACGATTGGGATTTTAGGTTTGAACTTAACCAGGCGCTATTACACTATACTTTATAAATAGGGATTACAGAACAGTAAAAGTCTGAATTCTCTTTCTGAATTGGTAGAGAGCAACGTGTTAGGTCATGGGTTCGATACCAGGGAACACATATAGTGATTAAAACTGTATAGCTTCACTGCATTCTAAGTCTCATTGGATAAAAGTGTCAATCTCTTGAATTTATTGTACAAAAGAGTGTACCATAAAACCAAAGGTAAAAGAGTGTCCACTGTGGCACTGTCCTCTTATGTATGTGTGTGTGCGTGACAGAAGGGACAGGATTGATTCTCATGCACAATGTCAGGACAGGCGAAATCTCATTATGGCCCGTGGCTTACGTCAGAGCCGGACGGTGATGGATGCTTTTTCCCGGTTGTGCTGGAGATCCGCACGCAGACTGATGACTTTACGTTCAATGCTAGTAAAAGCTGTGGTGCGTGATACACCAGCCTTAGAGGAAAGAGAGAGAGAGAGAGAGAGAGGGGGGGGGGGGGAGCTGAATACTGAACTATAATGGTGCATTATAAAAATGTGACTATATTATGGTGAAGTCTTGCAGAAAATTGTAAAATGCAGCTGGTTTCATTAAGCACTGTCTGTTCTGAAGAATTTATTAAAGAGCACATTCATGATTTTACATTTCCTTTGGTGTGTAAGTGTGTATTAGTACTTGTTAACAATATGCAAAGGTACAAATCCCACAGTAACTAATGATGCGAGTTATCGATTCCAACGTAAATCTCTTTTCATGGACTACAACAAGCACACGGATTGTAGGCAACAGTTTACTTCCTCGGCCGGTTGACGTCAACGCGACAGTCATTATCATAATTCCTCCCACTTCTGACTCACAGCCTGTAAGTAGTCTTTGTTAGGGTGACCGTATATGTGCCATTATCCCCGGCACTTCCTGGCCAGGAATTTGGGTGCGTCCTCTGGAAGTCGCATTTGTCGGCCGAATTAGTCATGGAGGTTTATTATTCCAGGTTCTATTTTAAACGCAACCGTTACATTTCATGATAAGAATAAAATTTTTATCTTTTAAGAGAAATAAATGTTAGTTTTAAAATGTTTTAACTAAAATATGAGAACCTTGATGTGGTCGACAAATGCGACTTCCGGAGGGCGCACCCGAAATCCTGGGCAGGACGTATGGTCACCCTAGCTTATGTTTTTTATATTTAAATAATTTAAACCATGATTCAAACACGAGTCTTGCGCAGTGCAGAGTAGCACTTGTTGTTTGTCGTTTCTACGATCACAAATGCAGACATGGTTTTATGTTTTAGTATCCTTACCTTACCAATCTGTTTCGTTCTGCTCAAGCCGCGCTGGTAAAGTTGATTTATCAGCTTGCTTATCTGCATTTTCTGGATCAGATTCGCCTCGTATTGATAAGATAGTAAAGACGATATTAACTCCTGTCAGCATTGCATTGTGAGCGAATCTTTCAAACATGGTAAGGAGCATAACATTTCTGGCTGATGTCAGAGGTATTCAGGCCAATCACAATGTACTGGTAAGCTGGCCAATCGTGGACACAGTGCTTTTTGGATCGATGAGCTTCCGAGTTATACTCACAGAATATTTTGCTCATTTATCCGTGTTATTGTCACGGATCTCCGCATTTTTCCATGTCCGTACTACGGACTTTCTTTTCCATGTCAGTTTTACGTATTGGTTACTCAATTGTTTTTCCTATTTTCTTACCATTGTCGCTTGGGTTTAGGCTAAGAACGACTTTCGTTACATAAAATGACATCCAAACCCAACTCTAACCCTAACGTCAGGTGACAATTGTTTAAAAATAGTTTTTATTAACCAAAATCAATGTCTTTATTCATAAATATATCCTCGTTGGTGTCAAATGACCTCTGCCAGTAATCTGACTTTTCTTTGTAAGCTAAGATTTTTTTCTCTTTACTTACTTTGAACGGGTAAGGCTTCCATGTCGTTTTGCCGTATTGATAAACGATAATAGCAGAGAAGGACAAAAAGCACTAGCCTACCAATGCGTTTCCACAACGTGTTTTCATTCAGAACAAGTGAACCAGCTGCAACGGACACGGAGATTAGTAATTACATAATGGCTACCGTAGTTGCAACACGCATTTGGAAAAGTGAGGCGCTAGTGAGCAACTATTCGTTTGAATGCAAAATACAATTTCACCACTAGTAAATCCTACTTATTGTCCCTTTAAAGTGACATCCTAACCCAGTGGTTCCCAAAGTTTTTCAGCGTGTGGCCCCCCTTGTATACGGTGCATTCCTTCGCGTCCCCCCAAATAAAATTTGTGACAAAATACTGTTCTAAATCTCAACATTTTAATAAAAAACCATTAAATTATACAAAAAAGTAGTGCTGTTGGTTAGTAGCCTTATTTTTTTTTTAGGTTTAATTACACAGAATTCATGATAAATTAATGTATTTCATAAAATGTCATAAATCTGGGGCCCCCCTGGCACCATCTCGTGGCCCCCACTGTCCTAACCCAAACCCCAAATCTAACCCCAAACCCAAGTGACAATGGTTTAAAAATAAGAAAAACAATTGAGTAAACAATACATGAAACTGACACGGAAAAGAAAGTCTGTGGTACGGACATGGAAAAATGCGAGATAATGTTGAGAAAAAAGAGCGTTTAAGATATCTGGAGCAACAAAAATGTACGGTATGTGGATATTAATGTTTTTTTAAACCATAAACCACGTGAACAGATTGCATTACGAAATACCCAAAAAAATTGTTTTTAGCAAAGCAATAGGTGCACTTTAAACCAAACCACTTTCAGTTATTTCTGTGAAATCGTAAGGCTTTAATGTAAGGATCCTGTGAGTTAAAGGTTATGACCTCTGTGTGTAGTGGGGGAGCACATGGTCTGATCCACTTCACTGATTAACTGAAATACATTGTGTGTGTGTGATGAGTGTGTGTTGGTGACATGTGTACATTATGTGTGTGTGTGTGTGCGTGCGTACATTATGTGTGTGTGTGTGTGTGTGTGTGTGTGTGTGTGTGTGTGTGTGTGTGTGTGTGTGTGTGTGTGTGTGTGTGTGTGTGCGTGTGTGTGTGTGTGTGTGTGTGTGTGTAACCTGGAAAATATACATTGATAATATTGATAAAGCAATAGTCCTATCTAGGGATGCACCGATATGGAAATTTTGGCCGATAACTGATAACTCTTTAAATTTGGGGGCCGATAACCGATATCTATAGGCCGATAAATATTCATATTATTTTCACAATGAAAAACTCGCAGACTGCGGACATCTTGTCTTTGCGCTAGACTAGCATACTCTTCTTAAGCCCGCAACACGTGTCATCTTCGTGCTATGTCACAGAAAGCACCAATCAAAACTCCACATGGCCAGCAATGAGCAAGTGAAGTGGTTCAACAAACCAAAATAATCCATAATTTATCCGCTTTTATTTATCGGCCTAATTTTGCTATCAGACCGATAACCGATAATATTAAAAATAAGCAGTTATCGGCCGATAACGATATGTCGGCCGATATATCGTGCATCCCTAGTCTTATCCCTTTATAAAAACACAACATTACATTACATACACAACAAATTAGCAGATTTTCCCTAACCTAAAATGATAAAATGGCCAACATGGACAGATTTCTACTAAAGATCAGATGATCTTTTAAATAATATAATGATACATAATGCCATATTGATACATACCATAAAGAACTACGGTGTCCAAAACAGGCTACATGATATTATGAATCGGTTAAATTAATATACGTACTTAAATTAAGTGTTAGATTATGCTGCTCATATGTAGTAGCAATCTGTCTATATATAACACACACACACACACACACACACAAACATACACATTTCATTGTGGTTTAATGTGTGTATGCGTCCACTATGAAAGCCACACAGCTGCTGGTTAGTCCCAGTGACCAGTGAAGCCTTTAGTTATCCATCATTACATTCCTGCAGGACATGTGTGTGTTTCTACTGCATGTGTGTTAGTGTAGTTGCCTTTTATTTGGTTATATTAAGTGTACTGATGCAGTTAGTTTAACTCTACATTAGTTTTGAATCCAGCAAAATGACCTTGCTTGTGCATTTTAATAATGATTTATTCTAGTAATTTAAGTTCACCGATACACAGATTTGCGTACACCACCGTTCTGTATACGTTTAGCCGTCTGTAGAGGGGTCACACTGTCTCTTTAACTGCTGATGGTGCAGTATCCTGTAAATTTGCTCCATTTACCCCCGTCACCCCCCTGTGCTCAGAGCCGGGGTTAATGCAGAAAATGGGTGTCGCATTGATTACATCATTCCTCTAATGATGTCATAGTTACGTTGGAAACAGCCTTTATTTGGTCTGAGAGGAAATGATGTCATGTTTTTTGTCTGTAATAAAGATTGCCGCAGCAGCAGACCCGACCTGTACAGTACTGAGGGAAAGATAGTTTGTAAGTTGATGAAAGTCGTGAAGGTGATGCAAATAGATGATGGGTAATTTACTGGTTAGTCGTTACCCGGAATGCATGACTGAGTTTGGATTAGATTTGTGATTTATTGATGCAATGCTTTTCAAACGTGTTTCAGTATTTAATCTCGAGTTAGTTAGTTAGTTAGTAAGCTCGTGTGTATGTGTGTGACTGAAGTCTCGTGTCTCGGCGTGATTAATGAGGGTCTCTGTGACAGTATCAGTGGCCCATGAAAACCCAACTGTTAGAAAATCATTGGTTTTGTTGTGGCTGAATCTAGACAGATGAAGGTTTCGCTGACTTCTCAAGACTGGGCTGGAACATCAGCAGAACAGTCCAGATTTTAATTCTGAGGGCTAATGATTGTTTGAACATGACATCATTTATTTTAAGGGGTGTATGGGAGGAGTATTTGGGCGGAGTCTTAATCAGGGGATTGCTTCAGATTTTTGATTGCATTTTGACTGATTTGATATCAGTTGCTCACAGATGTAAGTCAGACTCATCTTTCAGTCTGGTACGTGGTGTAGTTATGTAAACACACACATGCATGTTCAGCTCATGTACAGTATTTAGTATCCTTGACTTAAAGTATAGGGGAAGATTTTCCAGAATTTTAGAAAAGAACCGCCCTCTCCACTTTAAAAAAAAAATGTAATTGCGCAACACTCTTCCCGCTCCCGAGAGGGAACGCCTATTAAACGTGTGCACGAGAGAGCATGCACAAGTGTAGTTCTTCTCGTGCACGCTCTAATTACAAGTTGCTGTCGGCATGGCTCATGCATTAAGATGTTTACCGTGTCTGCGCGGTTTGTGACTTGTGCCATGGCTAGCATCGCTAATCATAGCTTACATCAACTTTTTACAGCGTGTAAAATATTCTCCCAAAAACAGTCTGGTCTTGTTTCTTGTCATACAATTCGTAGACACTTTTTCTATTGCGACTCTCAGACATTTGAAAAAAAAAAAAACGGCGAGAACGCGAGCTTCAATGAATGGCTGAAACCGTAGCTCACCATAGCCTGGTGCAACCAGACTCTCGTACATTCATTTCATTTCTGAAGCGAAATGAAAATTAAGCGGAAGAACGTAGGAGGGCGGAGCCAGGCTAGCTCCCCACACATATACACCTGAAAGTGTGCATGTGCGGAAAGCGAACCTAGGGACGAGCACATAAGACGGCTTTACGTAAACATATTATCAGAATGATTGTGATGATCCACCCAGAAAAAGAAAATCCTCAGCGATACCTTTAAGCTGCTGATCGGAATATTGTCCAAAGAAAGAATAAGTTTATTCAGTTATTAAATGTCAGCCGAAGTGAGATCTTTAACACATTAAAGGGATAGTTTACCCATAAATAAATATTTCCATCTTTATGTTGTTGTATGAACTTCATTTATCTTGTATGAATTTCATTTATCTGATGAACACAAAAGATGTTAAGCACACAGCTGATTGTAACCATTGACTTCCATAGTAGGAAAACAAACATTATATAGTATTGTGAAAAATAATGAAGAATATATTTTGATAAATGATGGTAAGCACACAATTGATGGTACCCATTGAATTCCATCATATTTTTTATTCCTACTATTAAAGTCAAAAGCATGCTGGAAACTTCAAGTCCACTGCATAGTTGCAACCCTATATCACGCAAATACGTGACTATTTCACGTATGGACCAACGTGAAAATGACACGTTTTGCCCGCGTTTGAACGTGAGCATGTCACGTTTCCTTTTTGTCTCACTTTCACGTTTTGGTTACTCAACTTTTTTGTCCTATTTTCAAACCATTTTCGCTCCGGTTTAGGGTTAGATTTGGTGCTTTTGTTATATATCACTTTAAGTATTTGTCACTTTAAGTATTGGTTTATTAAAAAAAAGATACAATACTTATTCTTTTATATTTTCTAAACTTTAACGAATTGTCCCCGACGTTGGGGTTAGAGTTTGTTTAGGTAAGGATGTCATTTTATGTAAATCTAACCCTAAACCGAAGCGACAATGGTAAGAAATTAGGACAACAAAGTTGAGTAACCAAAACGTGAAAGTGAGACAAAAAGGAAACGTGACATGCTCACGTTCAAACGCGGCAAAACGTGTCATTTTCACGTTGGTCCATACGTGAAATAGTCACGTATTTGCGTGATATTGGGTTGCATAGTTAGTTATGTATACCAAAATCATTCATGACGTTTCAACACAAAATTATTAAGTTCATTTCCTTCTTACAAATTTAAGTGGATTATACATAAAATTAAGTTGAATTCACTCAATATTGTGTTCATTTTGATTTACTCAGATTACTCACATTTTTATGTTATTTTTAACTCAAATTTTGGGTAAATCTATTAAGGCACATAATCATTGTTTTTTTACAGTGTACTTTCATGTCTTCTCCTTACTCGTCTGTCAGATAAGGCCCAAAATAACTTTATACAAGAAATATAATCTACTTCGCTTTAACAGTAGTTTTTGTGTTTCAAAGTGAATGGCTTCTGGAAAAGTACCATGAAACATTTAAAGATGTTTACCCCAGCTTTGATGATAAAAGATAATCTCTGCCATTTGAAATGTTTATATCTCTTACACAAGATCCAAAACAGTCTCACTGTAGTACACTTCTGCATTATGTTGTACTTTCTAGTAAACTTCCTGGATGGCATTTAGTATTTGGGTGTTAGTTTTGGACGGTGAGGAGATTAATGCATTACTGCTGTCTAAAGAAATGTTCTTTAGATCGTTCTTGATACAACCATTTGACTTTAATCAATTTGAATTAGATTGAAATTTCACTCAGTTTGGGTTTTAAATCAGATGGGTATTTTTGGCTTTCTTTGACTGTGGTAAGAGCGGTGTAAATCTGATGCTCTCCTGCAGCTGGCAGCAGGTCTCATTAATCAGACTGACAGAGCCAACAGAGGACATTCAGACCAACATACTGCTTACTTCTATAGGACAAATCAGTGTTGGAATTGAGGGGGGGCTGGGGTGGTCCCAAACCTCTTATAAATTAGGGGGGTTTTTAAAATTAAAATACTTATATGGCGGCTGGTGACTGATCTTTCGAGGGGCGCAAATTCAAAAATATGTGTTCGGAGTGTCATGTGTGTTGATCGTCATGTCAAAATATGTGTTTGTTGCGCAATGTTAACCATGTGATGCATCTTGTCAAAATATGTGCCTGCTGCACATTTGTTAAAACCGTTTGTGATAAAAGAGACGCTCACGTTCACAAAATACTCGCAAGACACTCCTTTAACACTAAACTCTGATTACGCATGAAATTATGCGAGTATCTGCAAACGCGAGGGTCTCTTTTATCATAAACCCTTTAGTGCAGCAGACACTTATTTTGACATAACATGCGCAGAACACATATTTTGAAATGACGAACCACACACATGATGGGGTACATACATGTTGTGACGAGTTTCACATCATGGGCCCTCAATAAAGAAGTCACCGACCGCCATTGGCTGCCACAAAGGGATACTGTCTATTATTTGTCTTAATTTTGCAATAAACTAAGCCAAAAATAGCTTAGCTAGGGGATCCCGCATAATCTTTCACATAATTTGAACACTGGGCCAAAGAACTTATTAAACAAAAAACTATAACATAACTAAAACTAACCCAAACATGTCCACATACAGTATACACATTAACAAAAAACTTTGTCTAGAATCCTTTAAAATAGACACATTGACATTTATATCAATATAGATATACAGTAAATATTCTTGTTTTAAGTATAAACCTCACTAAATTATGTTTATTTTTTACAAATAGGACATAAAGTGCCATAAAACACACAGCAAGCAATTTTGGGTTTAAAAGACAAAATACAGCCCAGACTACTAGGCTAAAACAAAACAAAATTTGGGCTGTCAGTAAACAGTAAAAATGTTATAGACGTCTTAGTGTAGACCAAAAATAAAATAAAATAAAATAAAATAAAATAAAATAAAATAAAATAAAATAAAATAAAATAAAATAAAATAAAATAAAATAAAATAAAATAAAATAAAATAAAATAAAATAAAATAAAATAAAATAAAATAAAATAAAATAAAAAAATAAAAAATAAAACGAAACATCTTATAAACACTGTTGACTTTGCTTTTATTTTTAAGTTTATTTTGGCTAGAAGTGGGTTACTCATAGCTGTACTATATCGGGTCTATAGTTGAAGGATTATTCCACTTTCATAAAAAATCCCAATAATTTACTCACCCTCATGTCATCCAAGATGTTTATGTTTTTTAAAAAATCCGTTTTTTGAGGAAAACATTCCAGGATTTTTCTCCATATAGTGGACTACTCAACAGTTTACAGTACAGTTTCAATGCAGATTCAAAGGACACTAAACAATCCCAACCGAGACATAAGGGTCTAATCTACAGTGTTGTGGAAAGTTACTTTTAAAAGTAATGCATTACAATATTAAGTTACTCTACAAAAATTTAACTAATTGCGTTATTTAGTTACTTTTCACGGAAAGTAATGCTTACGTTGCGTTTGCGTTTCTTTTGTTGATTTATTTCAGGCCTTGTTATGACTGAGAAGTTCTGCATTCAGAAATTGCATATTTCCATTGCAAAAATGACTGAAACTGTTCCCGCTCAGTGCGTAAATCTACATTAATACGTTCAGTTTAATACAGTACATTGTTTTTTTTACATGAAATTAATTAAACTGAAAAGTAACTTGCATTACTTTATTAAAATAAGTAACTCTAATATTAATATGTACATTTATAAAGTAATGAGTTTTTTTAATCGTTACTTCAGAAAAGTAATATTATTACGTAATGCATGTTACTTGTAATGCGTTACCCACAACACTGCTAATCTAGTGAAACTATTGTCATTTTCACCAAAAAAAAAAAAAAAAAGTACTTTTAAACCACATCTTCTTGTCTTCCACTAACCGTATGACGCGCCAATGCGACCTTACGTATTATGTAATCACGTCGAAAGGTCACGCTGTATGAGCTTAGTGCTATATTCCAGTCTGGTAAAGTTTTATGTTTGAAACTACATTTGATACTAAATACAGTAACTATTATTTTTAGTTAAAAAAAACTAAGTATGATGTGTTTTTCTTTCTTCACAGTTCCTCCTGATCTTCTTCATAGTAAATGAAGCTGCCGGTCTGAGAGAATCACTCCTCCATCAGTACCTGCTGCTGACACTTCGCCGGTTCCTCGTTAGCAAAAATTCAGATTTCTCAGTCATCATCAGCATCCTCTTGGTAACATCTGCTGGAAAATATGGAAGACCCGTACAGAGACCGGACGTCCCTGGTCAAAGGTGCCCGTGACATCGCCAAAGAGGCCAAGCGTCACGCTGTCAAAAAGGTCAACAAAGTCGTAGACCGCGCCTCGGACGAGTACGCGGGCCGCAACTACAGTCGCTTTGATAATGACGAAGAGGAGGGTGGAGATGAAGATTATTATTATCAGGACGGTCACGCGCAGCGAGAGGATGACGAGGGTTCCAGCGACGCCACCGAAGGCCACGACGACGAAGATGAAATCTACGAGGGCGAGTATCAGGGCGTTCCCGCAGGGGGTGGGCTTTCGGACGGGCGTGTCCAGATGGCGATGGGACAGTCGGTGCCGGATGGCATGAAGGACAAACGAGAGCTGGAGAAAGAGCGAGAGGCGGACGAAGAAGAGCTCGCTCAGCAATACGAACTCATCATACAGGAATGTGGACACGGACGCTTTCAGTGGCAGCTCTTCTTTGTGCTTGGGTTGGCGCTCATGTCTGATGGTGTGGAAGTGTTTGTCGTGGGTTTCGTTCTGCCCAGCGCTGAGGTGGACATGTGTGTGCCCAACTCAGGAGCCGGGTGGCTGGGTAAGTGTCATCAGTAGTCGACTAATTGATCTACATACTGTAGGCAGCATCCTTATTAAGCAGTGACTTCACATAACACACAAATAGGGCTTTAATACACGCATAACTTACAATGCAATGGACCGATATGCATACAAAAAATGTACACACTCAAGTATTTGGAGTAAAATACTTTTTAGCACTGATTGGATTTGCCTGCCATCTTGGATGCTTTTTTTCACTTCACTTGTTGCAGTGCATTATGGGATTGCCTTCATCACAAAGGCTTTACGTAATGCTCCCATAGATACATCATTTGCTCCTGTAAAACCTCTCTCTTGTACCCACACGTTTCTGTCGTGCCTGCAGTCACACGCTCATAAGATGAAAAGCTGCTTTCTTCTTTTAATATAATGAAGGTTTTCAAATGCTAATGAATGTGTGTGTGTGTATCTTGTGTGTAAGGTGGGTGGTGTTTGGGTGACATATGTGGTTGTGTATGTGTGTATACTATTAGTGTGTTTATGTGGTTGTGTGGGTAGAGATTGTTGTTGCATTGAGGATTTGTTCTGTGATGAGTCTGTTGTTTTGGCAGCAGGTGATAGCGTACATGTGTGGGAAGATTTACTTTGATCATATTTGTAAAGGCCTAATTTGTTCTGTCTCATGTATGAGTGTGCCGTATATTTATCTAATGTGCGCATCATAATAGAAAGAAATCAAGTTTTTTGAGGAAACTTTTTCTCCATATATAGTGGACCTCAACAGTTTACAGTTTTAATGCAGCTTCAAAGGGCTCCAAACGATTCCAACCGAGGCATAAGGGTCTTATCTAGCGATACGATCATCATTTTCGGCAAGAAAAATAAAAAAGATGTACTTTTAAAACACAAATTTTCGTCTTTCACTAGCCATGTGATGCGCCAGCATGACCGTACATATTACGTAATCATGTAAAAAGCTCATGCATGGCGTATGCGAAACTACCCCTCCAGTGTTTACAAGTGTGGAGAAAGAGGACCGTTCACTTTCACCGGAGTATAAGCCGCATTATTCAAAAATGCGCCATTAAGACGAAATAACATATTTAAGTCACAGTGGGCTATACGTCACGTTTATTTAGAAAATTATTTCACAACATCCAAGCAGAAGAACAGACATTTAATCTGGAAAGGCAAGTTATTCAACTAAACAATAGCACAAAACAGCAGGCTGAATAGATGTCTGTACGTTAAAGTAATATTATAAGTTATTTAAATGATAAACCATAGCATACAGAACTTACCTGGAAGGTTGAATAGTCTAAATTAACCGAACAAGCCAACTAGCGTGAAGTTCACATACTCGTCATTCCACATCACTGAATCAATTGATTTACAAAAATACAGAAGCAGCATATAGCGGACTCTCGCGGTTGTAGACGGTAATGTTGTCTCTTGCCTCATAAATGTCAAAATTAATTCATACTGACTTACAAGGTGCACCTGACTATAAGACGCAACACCAGCCAAGTTATGGAAAAAAAGCGGCTTATAGACCGAAAAATACGGTAATCAGCCAAAGTCCGCGTATTTATGTGGGGGCCGCATTTTTTCAAATATGCCCCAGTTTCGCAGCATAAATTGCAGATTTCCATGCACAAAATATGCGGGGCTTGCATGATTCATAATCCCTGCATTTTCATAGCAAAAATCACATATATCTTAGCAGAAAGTTGAAAAATGTTACATTTACTTCACACAAGCGCAGCAATGTCCCCTATTGCAATAGGAACGTTATGAAGTGACGTGATTATGTGACGTTAACATCATTAAAAAGCTGCAAAAGCTGCAAACAGTTTTTGCAAGTTCCCGCAATTTCATCGCATAAAATTTGCATTTTTTTAAGAAAACAGGCCGCAAGATCAAGGATTTTTGCCCGCAACAATCACAAAAAAACTCTGTGTTTTTCTGGAAGAACTGTGTTGTATGGGAAATAATAATAATGAATTTCTTTGTGTCTGTTTAAAAGTATATGTACCATATGTAACGTGTGACCTTTCCACGTGATTACGTAATACATAAGGTCGAGCTGGCGTGTCAAGTGCAAGACGAGAAGTTTTGGTTTAAAACGGATTGTTATTTTTTTTTTGCCGAAAGTGAAGATGGTTTCTATAGATAAGACTTTTATGCCTTGGTTGGGATCGTTTAGAGCCCTTTGAAGCTGCATTGAAACTGTAAACGGTTGATGTCCACTTAATTCCCTTATATGGAGAAAAATCCTGAAAAGTTTTCCTCAAAAAAATTAATTTCTTCTCAAGTAAACAAAGAAAGACATAACATCTTGTCATGACATGGGGGTGAGTAAATTATCAGTTTTTTTTCATGAAAGTGTAGTAATCCTTTAAATTAAACCCACAAAACCAGTTGTAAGGGTCAATTTTTTTATTGAGATGTATACATCATTGATACCTAAATAAATAAGCTTTTCATTGATGTATGGTTTTTTAGGATAGGTTAACTCTTTCCCGCCAGAGTGTTTAAAAATCAGCAGCGCCAGTTTTTTTTTACGATTTTCACAAAAGTTTAATTCCTTCCAGAAAATTTTCTTCTTAAAATATATAAACATACAATATATCAAATGAAAGATATTTAAAAAAAAAAGTTGAATCCTACCTTCATTAGTTCTCTTTTTATCACACCAAATTTTGAGCAAAAAGATGAGATAATTGCATTTGTGAGGACTTTTGATAGATATCAGATTCAGAGCGATCCTCAAAACATACAAGGACATACAGCTATTTGCCCTAAAGCAGTAATTCTCAAAGTGTGGTCTGCGGACCACTAGTGGTCCGCCAAACCCCCCCAGTGGTCCGCCAAAAGATGACCTAAACTAGGCAAGTGTTTATACAATTGTCACTTATTTAAGTAGATTTTTAATGCACTTGTGAAACTGTGATATCAGTTCTTGCCATTCTGTTTTAATAACTTAAAAATGTATCGGTGGCTAAACCAAAGAAGAGTCAAAAGAAAAGATCAAGCATCAACTGAAAGTAGCTAAAATCCACAGATTTATTAGTTTTGTAATGTACTAGTTTTGTTTAATGTGTAAAATTCGTGTAATTTCAGTGATTTTGGACATTAAGGGGAAATTTTTTTTCAGCATTTTATTGTTAAAATAGTTACAACCATAGACGCTCTTTGGAATGACATTAAGTGGAACCTAGGCTGTTATAGTATTAGGGATGCTCCGATCGATCGGCCGCAGATCGGTATCGGCCGATAACGGCATTAAATGACTCGATCGGTACTCGTTAAATTTTCCGATCTCGTGGACCGATCTTTCTGTTTACTTTTGTCATCATTTGGCTCCTCAATGCGGCTGCAGTTGGCGACCATTTTTACGCAGTGAGAGCATTTTTATAACCCGTGGCTCATGAGCGACGTGCAGATTTGCATTTATCTCTTTGCCTTTACAGAGATATGTGTATTTTCTATGAGAACGCCGTCCGGTCCTAACAGCGCGACCCGTCTTCACATCCCCATCAAACTGCGTATACTACACATATCTATTGCAGACATTGCATCCTCATGCCGAACGTTTATTATTTGCATGCGTTTTAAAGTTTTTAGCGTTTAAACTTTAATTTTCCTCACAGCTGCTCTCGTCTGCATACACCCGCCGCGCGAAACAGAGCAGCCTGTCATAAGAGCACGTGAACAGAGCGATCTCTGTCAAGTCTTAAAGCTACAGTAACCTAATTCATCTCTCAATAAAATCACTCTCTGCTCTTCACTAAAGAACTGTTGTACTTCATACGAATGCGTGTATATTTAATTCATACAGTAAAGACTGTGAAGTGTTTTATTTTAATTACTTTTTACAGACATTACAAGCCTTTTTAAAGCCATATTAAATTTCTCTTTGCAGAAGAAATATTTGTTGTCCTAATTTATTTGTTTCTCTATTAAAACAATAATATACCTAATTACTGCAAGTAATATAACATAAGGCAACATCTGTGGTAGTACTTTATCTAGAAAAAATGTTAAAAGTTACAGTCATCAAAGAGCTTGCATATCAGCTTGAAAAATCGGCATTGGTATCGGCCGATCACAAAGACAAAAAATCGGTGATCAGTATCGGCCTGCAAAAATCCTGATCGGAGCATCCCTATATAGTATGTTTAATTGCAGTTTTTTTCACATGTGCAGTTTGTTGTTCATATTAAGCTGCAACTCATTTCACATTTACTTTTTCAAATGAAATAAAATTCATATAATAATTTCTGAACATGGCATTGCATTTGTGTTTAAAGAATTAGTTTTTGACTTGAAACAGTTGCATATTAAACTTAAATTTAAATTAAGCTTATCCTTCCTATTATGTTGTTTTTTGGGGGCATGTTAGAGTGAGATTTTGTAAAGTGGTCCTCAGAAAAAAATTGGAAAATAAAGTGGTCCTTGGGCTGAAAAAGTTTGAGAAACACTGCCCTAAAGCGATACTTCCGATTTTATAAGTTGCAGAAGAGTTAACTCGTCAATGGCAGGGAAAGAGTTAATATTTGGTCAAGATACAACTATTTGAAAATCTGGAATCTAAAAAGTGCAAAAGATCTTTTTTTTTCAAATGTCCAAATGAAGTCTTTAGCAACACATATTACTAATGATAAATACATTTATATGTGAAATAATCTTTACTTAATATCCTAAGTTTTTTAAAGTTTTTTGGCATAAAAAATCTATAATTTTGCCCCATACAATGTATTGCTGGCTATTCCTAAAAATATAACCGTGCGACTTATGATTGGTTTTGTGGTCCAGGGTGAGAACTACAACATGAAAATATGTTTTATTTATTTTACCATTACACGTTTGGCAGACCCGACTTACAGTGCATTACAAGGTATACATATTTTTAATCAAGTTGTGTATTTCCTGGGTTTAAACCAATGACCTTTTCCTATACAGGAGCACATTATAACCGTGAGGAATACACTTCTTAATACATCACTTACACTTGAAAAAGATTTTAACTTTTTGAATTTGATGGCTCCTGTGGCCTTATGAGGTAAAAAAAATGTCCATCTGTTCTTACATGCATACTGTGGTTTCAGACATTTCACATACTGATTCTCGCACACTATATATAGTATGGAAGCAGGCAATTTCGGACGCAGGGATTCTCTCTGTCTGATTGGTTTGTGTAGATCAATACTCTGCACTTAAGTCTTGATCAGCTGTCCTCCTCTGAAGATATGTGTGTACGCTCTTATCACACACACACACACACACACACACACACACACACACACACACACACACACACACACACACACACGCACACACACACACACACACACGCACACACACACGTACACACAGGCAGATGTGTTTGTTTGTTTTGTGTTGTGTCACCTGCTCTTCCTCCGTTGTTTCCAGAGCTTCTGTTATCTTCATCTTTATTTCCCTCTTCTTCTTTTCTCCTGCAGTAAAACATGCTTTATTTACCCCCTCCTGTAATCACTCGTCCTTTCTTCTTTCCGTCCTCTTTGTGTCTGCAGTACACAATGACTCTTTCAGCTTAATGACCCCTAGAACTATAACCGCACAAAACAACACACACACAAACACACTTTCATTAGAAACAGCAACTTAATACAGCAGCACATATATAAAACACACACAATCAGCTGTAGTTAGTGAGTGCTTGGGATCAATAAATCCGATCAATAAATTAGACGTCAGGTGGGGTGGGTGGAGCTGGTCAACTGTCAATCACAGTCACGCCAAGAGTGTATGTTATGTCATTACACACACACACACACACACACACACACACACACGTTTGGAGTGGAATAATGCACACTGCATACTATACACTACATACTACTCCTCAAAACTAAGTAGAGAAAATGTGTAGAGAGCGAGCAAAAGGGGTGTTGGTGATTCAGTGTGGCCATTATCTCAATGATCTCAGTGCAGTTTTAGATAGAGAGCGGATGTGTGATCAAGAGAAACCCTGAGAGGTGAGACGCCGCTGTACTGAAGGACCCCTGAGAGGCGTCTGTAATGTGCCCGACACTTTCTGATTTCACGCTTTACTGCCCTCTCTCTCTCTCTCTCTCTCTCTCTCTCTCTCTCTCTCTCTCTCTCATCCTTACATACTGCAGTATCAGCAACATCAGATGTTGTGCAGCTCAAGCTAAACTGTGCGTAAGTGTGTATGTGTGTGTTTGTGTGTGTTTGTGTATCTGTATAGTGCAAAAATTTGGACCCTCGTAGTTAGTGCTAAATTTATACTTGTGTAAACTATATATATATATATATATATATATATATATATATATATATATATATATATATATATATATATATATATATATATATATATATATGAGAAATGAGAAATTTAAAAATCTTTTTCAAAAACTAGTTTTAAAAGCATGCATCAGGTTTATTTTAATGCACACTGTGTATTTATGTTGAATTTATGCAATAAAAATTACATTTGCTCCATTTTTATGAAAGTTATGACTGAATGGACCTGAAAATGTCAAATGGTGTAACCACCAATTGCGCCAAAGAATGACAAATATTAAATATTTTGTCCATGGAATGTAAGCGTAATCATCCCCAAAGAATTTCATTGTATTAGTTTTTCTAAATGTAAATTTTAATGCATTTTTGTGATATTTGTCCTGACATATGCTGAAAACAGCTGTTTTCTAAATAATCTTTGACAAATGATGTAAAGTGAATGTAAAAATCATATTACACTAAACTAGATGATTATATTTTATTCCACATTTTTATGAATAAAAGAGAATGTATGCAAGTAATCTGCAAATGTATTTTTAAATTTGAAACTTTTTACATTTAATTGAACCATACGGACACAAAATAATTAACGTCATGTCATTGACCCATTTACAAACCAAAAACCAGAACACAATTAGATCATATGTGACCGTGAACCACAAAACCAAAATGTGAAAATTGACAATTTTGAAGTTTTGACAAATTTACGGTAGGAAATGTATAAAATATCTTCATGGAAAATGATCTTTTTGGCAAAAAAATCTATTATTTTGACCCATACAATGTATTGTTGGTTATTGCTATAAATATTCCTGTGCTACTTATGACTGGATTTGTGGTCGAGGGTGACATATAATATTGATGCTGATCTTTAAAGGGGACATATCATGAAAATCTGACTTTTTACATGTTTAAGTGCTATAATTGGGTCCTCAGTGCTTCTACCAACCTAGAAAATGTGAAAAAGAACAACCCAGTAACTTAGTTTTTGTAACCCATTTTCTGCAAGCATGCAAAAAATAGCTCATTGAAATGTGTCTCCCCTTGTGATGTCACAAGGGGATCTTATTATAATATTATCGCCCCTTAATCTGCACAATTCAACCACGGCACTGACATTTAGTGCAGAGAGAGTGAGAGAGAGAAAATAATTGACAGCACAATTGAGTTTCAAGTTCAACAAACCACCATTATGGCGATCAGTGTTTGCATTTGCATTTTAAAGGACACACTCCAAAACGGCACATTTTTGCTCACACCTACAAGGTGGCAATTTATAATAAATTATCTATATGGTATTTTGAGCTAAAACTTCGCATATATACTCAGGGGACAGCACAGATTTATTTGACATCTTAATAAAGTATCGTAAAATGTCTCCTTTTAACTGAGCCGTCACTCATTTCAGACAGTATTAAGAAAATGATTCTGTTGAACGACTCCAAACACTTGAAAACGAAGTGAGTTACATTCACGTCACAGGAGTTTATTACAATGAATGAATGTAGTTGAATTATTAATCCTAATAAGAGCTTTACTGCACACGATCAAACAGAAACAATTCCACATCAGAATAACATCCGAGATTATGCATGTAAAGTGTTTTCACGGTCAATCGGCGGCTTTAATGAAACCACTCTCCTGGTAATTTTTTTCTGCTTCTTTTCAGCACTGTCAGGTGTAATGAATAACCAGCTCACCTCATCACGTCTGCGCAGGCAGATAACGCAGGCAGAGCAAACGCGAGGATGAATAAGGCTAAAGCCAGCGCAGACCGATGGAAAGATAGACGCGTCTCTGTTGTTTCATTGGTTTAGCTTGTGCACAGCAAACGCTTTTCGCTTTCTAGCACAACATAAATTAGCATTTTTATAGCCGTATCGTGTGTGATGAGACAGGAGTGGATTTATTGAGCGGGCACTGACTGGACAGAGCGAGCCATTCGGTTGACCACAGCACATTTTTATTTGTTATCATTTTACACCTGCTGCTCATAAGATAATCTCGATACTGTTTACATCTGTAAAGCAGTCATATCTGGCCGTGATGAATAAATTAACTTTTACTGTATTCTTGCTGTTCCAAAGTCAGACTGTAAAATACATGAGGCCAGTTATTTAAAGGTTGGATTGGCAATTTTGTAAAGACTAGCCATAGCAAGTGGTATTGAAAGGATAAGATCCCACCTTCTTTATACTTTATAGCCGTTTATGAAAATGTCAGTTTACGCCATTTTCTTGTGCAATGATTTGTCGGTTCAGGAGGAATGAAAGATAGTTGCCATTCTTGCTTGGTCTGCATGGCGTAATAGAACATGCATGGTTGCCAGATCTGCCTAAAACCAGCCTCGAAACTAGCTCAATGATCCAAGCTCAAATACCAAAACTTGTATTTACATTTTTTTTATAATCTTACCTTAAGATTGACAGCTTATGAATATCAGACACCTGACTGATTTAACCTGCAGAAAAAAAAAACAAGTGGCAATTTCTGGCAAATGTACTGTATTCCAGTTGTCTGAGCGAGCACATGGTGCACGGAGGTATACAAATAAAAATGGTTTGTCCGGCAAGTAGGACATCCTATTGTCTTCGAACCATATCCAATTTAGACTATTTTACTTAAAGGAACAGTATGTAAGAAATTTATATCAATTAATCATAAAACGACCCTGATATGTCACTAGACATTAAGAAATCATTTTCATTTCAAATACTTATATCACTGACAACAGTGGTCCTGCCAGGATATTGTCATTTAAAAAGTGGAGTTGCAGCCCTCAACTGATGTTTATGTTGTCATGTTGTGTATTGGCCACCAGTTGTGTGATTGCAGTACCAGTTTTAGCCACAAGTTTTGTGATTGCAGTACCAGTTTTGGCCACAATCCTACATACTGTTCCTTTAAAGGGATAGCTCAGCGAAAAATGAAAATGACTCTATTTACTCTATATAATGGTAGCAAATGGTGCTACTGATTTTGAAACCCAAAAAAGTACATTGGTCCTTCACAGAAGTTATCCACAATGCTCCAAGGGGTTAATAAAGACCTTCTGAGGGCAATCCATGCAATCTTGTAACAATCAGTAACACCATTTACTACCGTTATAAAGCTGGAAGAGCCGGGACATTTTCTAATTGTGTTTGTCTAAAAGATGATAGTTATACATCTAGGATAGCTTAGGGTGAGTAAATCATGGGGTAATTTGCATTTTTTCCTGAACTATCCCTTTAAGGATTGATATGAGAATGTGAAAAGATTTAAAACCAGCCTAACAAATAGGGTTCCCATGGGTCCCTGAAATCCTTGAAAGTTTGTGAATCTGGGAAAAATTCAAGACACTTGGAAGTTTTTGAAAATTTACATACATAGAAACAGGTCATTGAAAGTGCTTGAATCTATTTTATGCAAGAAGTTTTCTGGAAAAAAATGCATATTATTCCCTGTGTAGTGTAGGACAATACCATAAGCACACGTGCTAAACTGTTCACTTTAAATGCTTTTATCTTCTGTATGTGAATGTTGATTCATACCAAAATGCTTTTTTGGATAGTTGTGTTTGACACATGAAAACGTCTCGGGTTACGTATCTAACTGTTGTTCCCTGAGAAAGGAACGAGACGCTGCGTCTCCCTTTCGATACTTCTTGCATCTCTGTAATGCCATCTTTGGCAATATTTCAGATAGTGATACACTTCCTGGCTCCCGCGTCACCCTGTCTTTGTCGTTAAGCCTCACCTTTGGTTGAATTTGATATACACATTCAGACGCACTTACCCTGGAGGCGTTCCCAAAGTGTTATCGCAGTGACGCAGCGCGAGTTCCCTCGAAGGGGAACTGTAACAATGTATCTTTATAGGTAACACAATGTAACCTTGCTCTCACTTGAAATGTGCCCCACATTTATTCCTTGAATTTGAGGGGAATGGACCTGGAAAGTCCTTGAAAGGTCCTTACATTTGAAGTTAACTAAGGTGTGAGAACCCTGAACAAAAAGTGTTTTTTTGTAATGTGGGCTGCTTACAGAAAGCGAGAGAGAGGAGAATACGTGCAAGAAGTTTTATTAAAATCCACAAAGGCAGGCAAACAAATCCAAACAGGGAAATCCAAAGGCGTAATCCACATAAACAGGCAAGGGTCAAAAACAGAACAAGAACAAGAAACAAAACAAGACTATGAGTAGGAATGCTTTGGTACGCAGGAGTTACTCTGGCAATACTTCGCAGTGAGATGTACAGAGTAAACCGGTTATATACTGATAAACAGGAAGTGGAATGTGAAGCAGGACATGACCAGATTTCAAAATAAAAGACCTGAAACAGAACATATAAATATGAAAGACCTAAACACAAAACAAAATCCTTACATTCTGGGCAAAATTATCACACTGCAATTTTTTCCCCCTACTTAGTATTTGTGTCTTGTTTTCAGTAGAAATATCATGATTTTTTTTTTTAAATCAAGATATATTTTCTGGATAAGCAAAATGACATAAGAAAAACTTGTACTATTTAAGTCAATTTGTGCTTAAAACAAGCAATAATGTCTGCCATTGGGGTAAGACATTTTTTCTTGAATTAAATCTTAGTCTTATTTCAAGATTTTTTTGCTTTCCCCATTGGCAGATTTATTTGCTTGTTTTAAGCACAAATGTACTTAAAATTGATATTTTTTATCTAAAAACTAGATTCTTAGGTCAATTTGCTTCTACTGAAATCAAGACAAAAATGTTCAAGGAATATTCCATTTTCTTAAAAGAAGAATCCTGATGGTTTGCTCACCACCATGTCATCCAAGGTGTTGATGTATTTCTTTGTTCAGTCGAGAAGAAATTATGTTTTTTGAGGATTTTTCTCATTTTAATGGACTTTAATAGACACCAACAATTAACACTTAACTCAACACTTAACAGTTTTTTTCAACGGAGTTTCAAAGGACTATAAACAATCCCAAACGAGGCATAAGGGTCTTATCTAGCGAAACGATTGTCATTTTTGACAAGAAAAATAACAAATACCCTATTTTAAACCACAACTTTTCGTCTTGGTCCGGTCCAGCGCGACCTAACGTATATGCGTAGTGACGTTGTGAGGTCAAGTGTTATATATATTAAACGCAAATTTGCGTACTATTATAAAAAATAACATGACTCAAAGACATTAATTAGTATCAGTTGACACACAACAACGTAGGAACGGAGTTTCGCATTCGTCCTCTGTGACCTCTTGACGTATTGCGTGGGGTCAGCTGGCGCATCATGACCGGATTTAGACGAGAAGTTGTGCTTTAAAAAGTGTATATTTGTTATTTTTCTTGTCAAAAATAACAATCGTTTTGCTAGATAAGACCCTTATGCCTCGTTTGGGATTGTTTATAGTCCTTTGAAACTCCGTTGAAAAAAACTGTTACGTGTTGAGTAAAGTGTTAATTGTTGGGCTCTATTAAAGTCCATTAAAATTAGAAAAATCCTGCAATGTTTTCCTCAAAAAACATAATTTCTTCTCGACTGAACAAAGAAAGACATCAACATTTTGGATGACATGGTGGTGAGTAAATTATCTGGATTTTTCTTTTAAGAAAATGGAATATTCCTTTAAGTAAGAAAGTTTTTTTGCAGTGAAAACTGCCTACCCTGCCTTTAAGAAACTTAAGCTTTTCATTAAACGCAGTACTGATCAATTTTCTGAACATGATCAATAAACATTGTCTCTATATCACTGCTGATCAATACTGAAATCCACATTCAACATCTATATAAAGTCATGATTATTTGATTTAAGGAGAAATATTTGGGCTGAGACTAAGAGTCTTTGTAAAACAATCTGCTGTAAATAATAAACCTGAAGTGTCATTTATCATGCAGAAACTTTCAACTGAAAGTTTGTGAGATACAATTTATACTTAAATGAAGGATTGTATGAACCTATTATCACATCTAAGAGATAAACACACGAGAAACCATTGAACTGTATGTGCTGTTACATCATGTGTGTGATTGTGTATGATCAACATTTTACACGTGTGTGTGTGTGCGCGTGATAATTGACCTCTTTTTAAAAAATAAATATTGCACATTTTTAACATATTTAACATAACAATCTTTCTCTGTGTGTGTGTGTGTGTAGGCAGTGTTGTGTATTTAGGAATGATGGTTGGTGCGTTCTTCTGGGGCGGCCTGTCAGATAAAGTGGGCAGGAGACAGTGTCTACTGGTCTGTATGTCTGTCAATGGCTTCTTCGCCTTCCTGTCATCATTCGTTCAAGGTTACAGCACTTTCCTCTTCTGCCGGATGCTGTCAGGCTTTGGGTGAGTCTGTTTCTCTTCATTGTCCTGAACTCTTGATTTGAATAAAGAAATGATGTACTGTATGTACAGCTGTAATCAACTTTGCGTTACCAAGATAATCTTACTAATCTCAGTAAATAAAGGCAGTAGTTCTCAAACTTTTCATTTTTTTCTCAAAAAGTGTAGTGAAAGAAAGATAGTGAAAGAAAGATTAGACAGACTATAAAGAGATACAAGGGAAAATTTAGACTGAAAGGTTCTTTGGGGAACTAAAAATGGTTCTTCTGCGGCATCGCTGCAATAAAGGCTATTTATAATCTTTATTGCTTAAAGTGTGTGATCTGTTGTCTCATACACACACACACACACACACACACACACACAGACTCTCTCACTATTAGAAAGCAGACAGACTGACTCTCTCTCTCTCTCTCTGTCTCGCCATCTCTCTCTCTCTTTCATGCGCTTCTGCAGTGTCACAGTTGTTTTAACCTCCTGGCACAGATCCATGATTTAAGATCTGTGTGTGTGTGTGTGTGTGTATGTGTGTGTATTGAGTGCACAGTAAAGGGTTTTATTGCTAATTGAATTTCAGCCTCCTGCAGGAGTCCTGCGACTCCACATCACTTCGGCCCTTCGTATAGAGACAACTGCAGTGAGGGGTCAAAGGTCACACAGTTCAACAACTACAGATGAATGATAATTGTTTTTTAATGAGCACACTTTAATTGAATATGTTATTGGGTGTTTATGTGCTATAATGTGGTAGTATATTCACAGTATTCATTCTGCTGACAAGAATGGTTTTCGGTGCTAGATTGGTTTATGCTGGTTAGGGAAAAAACTACTGACCTACCAGAGTTGTTCTTTACAATGATCTTGAGCCATTTATAGATATCAGATCCTATTTATCGCAGTTCTGAATGATATAAATGCTTTTAGTTATCTCTATTTTTCTCTTGCTGACTGTGGTTTTCCCATCTCATGACTGTGTCAGATGAATTATTGATATTGAGCTACTGATCCTCTGGACTGAGATCAGAAAGAGAGGAGAGACCGAGATTTATTGATTTTTTTTTTTTAGATCTGACAGAATTTCTGTTCTCTTTTCAATGTGATGTAACACAACTTCTTTCCTTTCATGTATTCGTTATTTATTTCATTTTTCTCTTTATAAGCGGGTAAACTCTTTACTGTAGCTCTTAAACGAGATTTTCAATATGCACGAAATCTTATAAACCAGAAATCTTATTTATGTGGCAACATAGTTGGAAACATGCATACACCTTTTTTTCTGTTAAAAATTACTTTATTGATCACTAAAATAGTGCTGCACGATCTTGAAAAAAAAATGTGATAACTATATATGATATGTGTCCTGCTAGCGTATATAAATATTTTTTGTGATGTTTTTCAGGATCGGCGGTGCCGTTCCAATCGTGTTCTCATACTTCGCTGAGTTTTTGGCTCGTGAGAAGCGTGGAGAGCATCTGAGTTGGCTCTGTATGTTCTGGATGGTGGGTGGGATCTACGCCTCAGCCATGGCCTGGGCCATTATACCACACTATGGTGAGTGACAACACCAACTGACCAATCAGAGAGCTCCCCTGCAATTTCCTGCACTATAAGCAGCATTCATGTATAAGTTTGTATTGTAAACACATCAGTCACTGCGGCGTACATAAAAGTGACGATTAAAGGGATAGTTCGGCCAAAAATGATATTAAACCCATGATTTACTCACCCCGAAGCCGTCCGAGATGCATATGTCCATAATTTTTTTGGTGAACACATTTCAGTTATTTTAGAAAATGTCTTATATTTTTCAGCTGTTAAACAGTAAAGTTACGGGGTCCACGTCCTTCAAGTCCAAAAAATGTGCATATATCCTTTCCCAAAGAAATCCAGACGGCTCCAGGATGATAAATTAAGGCCTTCTGAGGGTAATCTGCGTGGTGTTGTTGTAGAAATATCCATATTTAAAACTTTAGAAACAAAAATACCTAGCTTCCGGTAACGCCGCTATCTGGTAACACAGACGCAACTAAGATGGCGGCGTTATCAGAAGCTAGTTATTTTCATTTATAAAGTTTTAATGTGGATACTTCTACAACAAAACGGCGCAGATTACCCCTCAGAAGGCCTTTGTTTGTCATCGTGGAGCCGTTTGGATTTTTTTTTTGAAGGATTGATTCACATTTTGTGAACTTGAAGGACGTGGACCCCTTAACTTTACGTTTGAATAACTAAAAGATCTATAACATTTTCTAAATTAACTGAAAATGTGTTCATCTGAAAAATGATGGACATAATGCATCTTGGACGGCTTCGGGGTGGGTGAATCATGGGTTAAATAGCATTTTTGGCTGAACTATATCTTTAATGCTGTTTTTTTCACTGACATCATTCTAAGTAGCTTCAAGTAGCTTCTTTAATTAGATTTATGAGTGAATGTTGTGGAAGAAAAATTTGCATATCTTTAAAGACATTTTGAATAATACCAAAGATACAGGATAAAGGATGATTGAGTAATGCTGCTATTATGAATAGGGGACAATGCAACGCTCAATATGGCCACTTTGGTGAGGAAAGTCCCGCCTTCCAGTTTAAAGAACCAATTATCAGTCGATAAAGAATAAAGGTGTGTTCGAGCTCATGTGGCACTGTGCAGACCGATAGCGAAGTTTGCCGTTTGTAGTTGAGGAAGAAGCTGTCATGTCGTACACCTGCTGCTTGCCGTAGTGCGCCGTGTTTCCTTGGTAATCACGAATGAAGTGAATTAGATGGTGAATTTGTCAAAAAAACATATAAAAGTTGCAACCAGAAACACTTTATATTGAATATTTTAGTTGCTGTTTATGCTGTATGCCTGAAAACAATGGGAAACATAAACCTTGATCAGTGGTCTCCATCATTGTTCCCGCACAGAGTCTGTGAGTTGCCCGCCACAGCACATAACTAATAATAGCCTCAATTTGAATATTTATTATATATTTTTTATATTAGCTTGGGCTCTTTTATGTATGTTAAAATAACATTAACATATCAACAAGTAAAATAAAATAAAATCATGTAAAACAAGAACGTTGAGTAGACTATACCAAAAAAGTAGCCTTCCAGATTGTTTTTCCATTGTGGGAGCCCTTTGAGACCCCTGGACCAGATTATTAAAAAACTGAGGATAACCCTGACGTGACACCATTAATGAGCGATTATATGAATAGGGCCAGAGAACCGTGAATTCTTTGGATTTAAACATTAATAAAAAGATTTGGGATAATGTGAGTTCACAAAATATACACTCACCTAAAGGATTATTAGGAACACCATACTAATACTGTGTTTGACCCCCTTTTGCCTTCAGAACTGCCTTACTTCTACGTGGCACTGATTCAACAAGGTGCTGAAAGCATTCTTTAGAAATGTTGGCCCATATTTATAGGACATCATCTTGCAGTTGATGGAGTTTTGTGGGATGCACATTCAGGGCATGAAGCTCCCATTCCACCACATCCCAAAGATGCTCTATTGGGTTGAGATCTGGTGACTGTGGGGGCCATTTTAGTACAGTGAACTCATTGTCAAGAAACCAATTTGAAATGATTCCAGCTTTGTGACATGGTGCATTATCCTGCTGGAAGTCGCCATCAGAGGATGGATACATGGTGGTCATAAAGGGATGGACATGGTCAGAAACAATGCTCAGGTAGGCCGTGGCATTTAAACGATGCCCAATTGGCACTAAGGGGCCTAAAGTGTGCCAAGAATCATCCCCCACACCATTACCCCACTATTACCAGCCTGCACAGTAGAGGTCTACACGGGTCCAAAAATTCCTACCCGAACCCGATCAGACCCGTAAATGTGCTACACTGAACCGACCCGGACCCGTCTGTTATTTAAAAGCTGGACCCGGATCCGACGCGGACCCGTCTATTATTTAAAAGCTGGACCCGGATCCGACGCGGACCCGTCTATTATTTAAAAGCTGGACCCAAACCCGTCCGGGAAGACACAGACCCGACCGGCAAATATTCTTTAGCCAAATGTTATTAATAAGTCAATAAACAAGTAGCGAAAATTAAACTTTTTGTCTTACCCATAACGTCAGAAGTTAGTCTTCTCCCTCCTTGTACCTGACTGTGTGTGATGCACAATCCTTATTTCCAAGAAAGTTCCATCCATGTTATTCCTCTCTTGACGATTGAAATGTTTAATGCTTATTCCAGCTTTAAAAGTCCACTTTGTTGTGTATCGGGTCAACTTGCTTAATAATGTTTGCCCATTTGGATAATAACGATTCCTCGTTCAGTGTCATAGCTGCTTTCGTTAGCTTTACTTTGCTATCATCTCTGTGCTCTTTGAGCAGAGTCGCGAAAACTTTAGATATAACAGCAAGACGTTCAATTTATAATATTATTATAAAAATTAGAGAAGTCACGTCAGTGCTAAATGCGCGGTACGGCGGAATAGGTCCCGGCTTCTAAATAAAATAGCCAATTGTCAAAGGTAAAGTCATTGCGTCTCACTGCAAAAGCTCCTGACTGGTAGCCAGAGAAACATTACAAGAGCGCATGCGCGTTAGCTGCCTGGTTGGAGCAACCAAATATAAACTTTTTAACGCAACTTTAGCGTCATAGAAAAAATGTATGCGACAGTTCATCTAAGTTTTTGTTGCTGGAGAAATATTTTATTTAAATGTGAGTGTGTGTTCTCCGAGTCCGATCGGCCTCGGGTATTACCCACAATGTTAAACAGACCCGGACCCGAAGTAATAGATTGAGACCCGACCCGGACCCGGCTGATCATTTAAAATATAGACCCGAACCCGTACGGGTCCCGGGTCGGGTCCCGGGTCTTCGGGTCTCGGGTCTTCCGTGTAGACCTCTGTCTTAACAAGGCATGATGGATCCATGTTCTCTTTCTGTTCACACCAAATTCTGGCTCTACCATCTGAATGTCTCAACAGAAATTGAGACTCATCCGACCGGCACGTCTAGCACCAACAGCCATGCCATGCTCAAAATTGCTTAAATCCCTTTTCTTTCCCATTTTGACATTCAGTTTGGAGATTTTCTTGACCAGGACCACAACCCTAAATGCATTGAAGCAACTGCCATGTGATTGGTTGATTAGATAATTGCATTAATGAGAAATTGAATAGGTGTTCCTAATAATCCTTTAGGTGAGTGTGTATAAGACTGTGCTTGTGTTTTTTGGGGGGATATTTAAATGCAAAAATCGTACGTACTGGGCCTATAAGTCAGCATAAGGTATTAAAGGAACACGCCCACATTTTGGGAATTTAGCTTATTCACCGTATCCCCCAGAGTTAGATAAGTCCATACATACCTCTCTCATCTCCGTGCGTGCTGTAACTCTGTCTGACGCAGCCCCCGCTAGCTTAGCTTAGCACAAAGACTGGAAATGCATGGCTCCAGCTAGTATACTGCTCCCAATAAGTGACAAAATAACGCGATCATTTTCCTATTTATGTGTTGTGATTTGTATAGTCAAACCGTGTACAAATAACAAGGTGATATGAGACACAGCGATCTTTTAACAGTATACATACTGAGAACTATATTCTCTGAAGACGAAGCACTGCCGCATGGGCGGAGTGATTTGCACAACTCTGACCGAACTCTCTGCTCCTCACCAGGGGCTTCTCGGGTGCTGCGAGCAAATCACTCCGCCCATGTAGCAGTGCTTCGTCTTCAGAGAATATAGTTCTCAGTATGTATACTGTTAAAAGATCGCTGTGTCTCATATCACCTTGTTATTTGTACACGGTTTGACTATACAAATCACAACACATAAATAGGAAAATGATCGCGTTATTTTGTCACTTATTGGGAGCAGTATGCTAGCTAAAGCCACCCACTTCCAGTCTTTGTGCTAAGCTAAGCTAGCGGGGGCTGCGTCAGACAGAGTTACAGCACGCACGGAGATGAGAGAGGTATGTATGGACTTATCTAACTCTGGGGGATACGGTGAATAAGCTAAATTCCCAAAATGTGGGCGTGTTCCTTTAAACTCCACTGAGGGATGTGTTGTTTGTTCTTTATTCTGCTAAACACCTCTCTGTGCTTTATTATCACCACAGATTCATAGTGCAGAGATGACAGCTCAATTTCAATGAAGGAGTAGAAACAGGATGAGATACAGTACAGTATATTGGAAAATGTGTGGTTCTCTCTGGTTCTTCTTTCCTTTGGCTGGTAATTGAGGTCATTGGCTTAGTGTCTTTATGTTTTAACAGTTTGTGAGGTCAGGTGCAGCGGTTCTGCCGCAGTGACTCCATCACTGCAGGACTGAGGCGAGAGGACGCTGGAGATCCAGTTAATTATGTGTGTGTGTGCAACCAGTTAAAGTTGGTTACAATTTCAAATGCGACCATTATATTTTGTTTAAAAGTAGAAATTGACATCCTGGTGATGATTGTTTTTTTATAAATTTTTATGAAAATGAGCTAGCATGCAACAGTAACAGCTGACAATCTTATAGAATAAGTTATGAATCCCTTCAAAACATTGCAGCAGAACTTATGCTCTTAAAAAATCAGGGGAAACAATCATAGTTGTATTAATGACAATCACAGTAACAAAAAAAAGCATGATGTGTTTACGTACATTGTAATATACATATATATATATATATATATATATAATATATTCAAGGGGAAAATTTTGGGGCGTTCATAATAAAAAACATCTTTGAGGATGAAGCTATGGGTATCCCTACAAAGCTCACTTCCATGCTAGTTGTAAAACTGATGCCAAATGTTAGATAAGAATAAACGTTAATTTTATGTCCTTTCCCTACTAAAAACAGTTTAGAAGAGATTTGGTTTTAATATGATTAGAACAGTTATCTATTTCTAAAGGAAATTAATTTGGTTGTTTGTAAGGTTGCAGTAATGTGTGTAGTCAGTTGCGTATTCAACACGACTCACTACTAGAATATCAACTAATCAATGTATGTACGATGTCAAGCTGGTCTAGACTGTTTTTATTATGTAATGTTTGGTGTGATGCTTATGAATGCACTTTCTCTGTGGGCTGCATTATTCACAGTGTGTGCATGTCTTTACACCCAAGAAGTCATTTTATTACACACATTATCTATATAATAAGATTTTCTGTGGTCACTGATCAACTCTTTATAACTTCAGTCTTAATGACTGCCAGATAATCTGCTCTTCCTGTAGGGTTTATGGGATGTGAGAAGGCAGAAATGCAAGAGAGGGAGAGAGAGAGAGAGAGAGAGAGAGAGAGAGCTTTAAGGATGTAATATATCTTATCTCTTTGGTAATGTATCTCTGTGTCTCTACAGCTGTGTGTGTGTGTGTGAGTGTGTGTGTGTGTGTGTGTGTGTGTGTGTGTGTGTGTGTGTGTGTGTGTGTGTGTGTGTGTGTGCGTGCGTGCGCGCAAGTGCTACATAGGGCAAATACTGCTAAATAATAATATATTAAATATTATAAATATTAATACATTAATAAAAAAATTTTTTATCAATATTTCTGTAGTCTAATTTTCATTTTAAATTAATTTTAAATAAGTACAATAATATAAAATATTTGTATAAATAATATTATTTTATATTATTATGAATAATATTATAAACATAAATATGAATGATATTAAAATTAATTTAAAGTCCCGCTCCCATTGCCAGACAGCGCCAGCATTTTTTATGTTTTCACAAATGTTTAACTCATTCCCAAAAAAGTTTTTCACAAAAGTTTCACAAAATGCCTTCCGGGATTTGTTTTTGTTTTTAAATATATAAACATACAAATATATCAAATGAAAGAACAGACCATCTGCTTTCAAACAAGCAATAAACAAATAAAACGGGATTAAAATGTTTCATCCTATCTATAGTTTTTTCCTCTCCTAATAAATTCTTAAATATGAGTACATGAGAATTGTTTTTTAGCAAAAGCTGAAATAATTGCATTTTTGTGAATAAATTTTGGTAACACTTCAAAAAGGTACATTAGTTAATGTATTACCTAACATAAACAAACCATGAGCAATATATTTGTTACAGTATTTATTAATCTTTGTTAATAGACATAAAACCTTTAATTTTTTTGTTAATGTTAGTTCACAGAGCATTAACTAACGTTAACAACATTTTAATAAAGTGTTAGTAATTGTTGAAATTAACATTAACAAAGATTAATAAATGCTGTATAATTGCAGTTCATTATTTGTTCATGTTAACTAATGTAGATAACTAATGTTAACTAATGAACCTTATTGTTAAGTGTTACAAAATTTTTTTAGAGATAAGATTTAGAATGGTTATCAAAACATACACAGAGTTTAAAATTGATAAATAACGTTTAATTTTTTCATAAATTGGGTAATCGCTGTATTGCAGATTAACATAAAAATTCATCAGGAACACTTTTTAATGCAAATGTTTTCTCTTAATTGATTAGATAACTCGTCAATGGCAGAAAAATGTATTCTATAAATACTGTATATAAACATAAAATATATCAAATGAAAAAACCCTCTGATTTCAAACAAGCAAACAAAAAAAAAATTGAAAAATGTTTCATCCTATCTTTATTTGTTCGCTTTTTATAATTTCTCAAATGTTTTTCAAAAATACAAAATTTTGAGCAAAAGGCTGAGATAATTGTATTTTTGTAAAGGACTTTTGTTAGAGATCAGATTTAGAACGATGATTAAAACATAAGTAGTGTTTTAGCTGTTTCCGAATCAGTGGATGCTTAAGTGTTTTATAAGTTGGGTGAGAGCACCACCTAGTGGATAATAGCACAAATATGGATTGCTGTAAAAACTTGTCAGGGAAGAATCATTTGCGGGGTTAAAGAGAAATAATTTGTCAATGGCGGGGAAAGGGTTAATATGCTTTAAGTCAAACCATGCGCAAATGCATCATTCAGCATCATTGCTGAGTTTTTTCCATAAAATTTGACTTTCTCAAAGATAGTCTCAAAACCTTGAAATCGCCTCGGTTTCCTATATCACACGTTACGTGTGGATCAGTAGTTTGAGTCGTAGATATTATGTATATAATAAGATATAAACGATTGCAGCACAGCTGCTTCAGCTCCACTTTTGTGATGCTCACACGTGTTAACATCAGCGCTGAATTTTTTTTGCAAATGTATACAAGTTCACGTATGCATTGTGAGAAATCGGATGTAGCCTTTCAAGTGTCTGACACTGCCTAATGTAGTATCTACAGTATTTACAGATATATATATCTATCGCCGAGGTGTTGCGATTGAGTGGAGGTGTGGACTAATTTGCATATTCATGTGTCTTCATTTCAATGTTTTCTTAGCCTGCTCGAAGACACTTTTCTGTCCTCTAAGGTGTTTTGAGTTTCTCATTCTGTGCTCACCCACAGCTGTCCTGTAAGGAAATCTCACAGCTCTCAACATTTCTCACTTCTGAATAAAACGCACACACATGCACCATATGGTCCTGCTCCGCCTCTAGACATTTCCAGCAGTCGTGTGGAAAACGATCACAACTTTAATGATTATTTTTCACTGTGTGTGTGTGTGTGTTCAGCAGTATAGTCCTGGAGGACTTCTTAATAGACTCTCATACACACACACAAACTTATTCACTGTGAAATTCACTCGCTCTGCTGAAATTACTTTGCATTCTCGTTTGGGTTAAACTGTTTTGGCTTCTCACAAATAATCTTTTGATTTAAACCAGTAAGCTGCTATCTAGCAACCATCCAGGACATCACAGTAACATTCTCAAATGTATTCAATGTATCGCCAGAAGTTAATAAACATGTTTGTCTTCTTTCTGTGTATGTTTGTGTGTGCAGGATGGAGTTTCAGTATGGGTTCAGCGTATCAGTTTCACAGTTGGAGGGTTTTTGTTGTCGTCTGCGCTCTGCCCTGTGTCTCTGCTGTCGTGGCTCTGACATTTATGCCAGAGAGTCCACGCTTCTATCTGGAGGTAACCTGTGAGAGAAAGAAAGAGAGAACTGACTAATTGTATTTTTTGTTATGGATTGAGCATCTAAACTGTTTACTATCAGGTTTAAAGGGTTAGTATACTCAAAAATGAAAATAATATCATTAATGTCTCACCCTTATGTCGTTCCAAACCCATAAGACCTCTGTTCATCTTTGAAAACAGTTTAAGATGTTTTAGATTTAGTCTGAGAGCTTTCTGACCCTCCATTGAAAATCTATGTACGGTTTACTGTCCATGTCCAGAAAGGTAATAAAAACATAATCAAAGTATTCCATGTGACATCAGTGGGTCAGTTAGAAAGTGTTGAAGCATCAAAAATACATTTTGGTCCAAAAATAACAAAAATACGACTTTATTCAACATTTTCTTCTCTTATGGTTTTGTTGTGAACCGCATGCACGTGACTGCAGTGACGCGGCTGACGTGTTATCTGGTGCGCCCCAGCTGTTTTTTTTCCCAGCTTCGTTTACAGTCTGAGGGAGACACATGCTGTAAGTTTGAAAAAAAAATCTTCGCAAACACGTCTGAGGATAACACGTCAGCTGGGTCACTGCAGTCACGTGACTTTAGTCTCGCGCATGCGCTTCACAATACGCGGAAGAGAAGACAATGCTGAATAAAGGTGTAATTTTTGTTATTTTTGGACCGAAATGTATTTTGGATGCTTCAACAGATTCTAACTGACCCACTGATGTCACATAACCTACTTTGATGATGTTTTTATTATCTTTCTGGACATGGACAGTAAACCGTACATAGATTTTCAATGGAGGGTCAGAAAGCTCTCAGACTAAATATAAAACATCTTAAACTGTGTTTATGAAGAGGAACGGAGGTCTTACGAGTTTGGAACGACATGAGGGTGAGTAATTAATGACATTATTTTCATTTTTGGGTGAACTATCCCTTTAAGTCATCTGACATCTCAGACATGTTTTTGATCTAACTTTTGTAATTGTTTGAGTATATGAGTGAAGAAATATCAGGTATCCAGCATGCATGTAAACCTTAGTTGCCTTTGAAAAACTTCCTATAATTTTTTGAAAAGTTTTGATGTGTTTTCATTAAGATATTGAACAAAGAGTGTTTTGGAAGCATGGAAGTAAATTTCTTTTCTTAAGTCACCAAATCCAACCTTATATTATTTTAATCACTGTCTTGTTGCCTAAAACATAAGACCATTTTGAAACATGTCAGCAATTTCTAGTAACTGAAAGCTGGGATTGAAAACATTTTACACAGCGGGGTTAGTTGTCACACAGTGTTATAAAGAAGCCTCAGATTCATGTTAATACTATTAATCAAAATGATAACTGTTTGTATAATGTGAGGGGAAATAACTCAATTATGATTTATTTATGCGCTGATGCATAATACAAGGATGGTTAGATGAAGGATCATAGATGGATGATTTTGTGGACAGTGTTGGGGGTAACGCATTACAAGTAACTTGAGTTACGTAATAATATTACTTTTCTGAAGTAACGAGTAAAGTAACGCATTACTTTTTAAATGTACACATTAATATTTGAGTTACTTTTTCAAAAAAGTAACTCAAGTTACCTTTTTTAGTTTAATTCATTTGATTTAAAAATATGTACTGAATTAAACTTAACGTATGCACTCTCTGTGCCTGTGTGGAAACAGTTTGAGTCAGAAACTGAGATGGCAGGCCAGAGCTAAACATTTTTTTGATGAAATATGCAATTTCTGAATGCAGAACTTTTCAGTCATAAAAACACCTGCAAGGCCTGAAAGAGATCAAGCTTTAGCCAAGAAAAAGTAACGCAAAAGTAACTAAAAGTAACGTAAGCATTACTTTCCATGAAAGTAACTAAGTAATGCAATTAGTTACTTTTTTTGGGAGTAACTTAATATTGTAATGCATTACTTTTAAAAGTAACTTTCCCCAACACTGTTTGTGGATATATATCTAATTTCAACCTTTAGTATATAGAAACAATTTTATTTAATTATTTAATTAAACTAAATTTTAGCAGGTGTTACAACAAACCCTCTGATAGTATAAACCCCACCAATGGGGTAAGTTGTAACGGTAGGTCCCACAAACAAGCTTTAAGTGTTCATTTGTAGCAGATATGTGTGTGTTGATTGTGTAAAAAATTATTAATCTAATTTAAATATTTTTTGAATGATAGAGCTAAAGCCAAAAATTGTTGCTTTATGCCTTGGTCTCCCCTGATTTCACTTTACTGTAATTCTGAATGCTGTATGTGGATAATCATAATAATAATGATCGCCATTGACTGATGTATGTTTGGTACTCTGTGTGTACAGATGGGAAAACATGACGAGGCCTGGATGGTTCTTAAACAGATTCATGACACCAACATGCGAGCTCGTGGAGAACCGGAGAAAGTGTTTACTGTGAGACTCTCTCTCTCTATCTATCTCTCTTACACACTTACACACACGCTTACAAATGCTTACAATCTGTGCTTTAAGATGCAGTTTTACAGCACCAACTGTGGTTACAATCTCAGACATTAAAGCAGTGCAGTAATCTTATGTCTCTCTGTCTCCCCCTGCAGGTCAATCGTATAAAGATCCCAAAACAGATAGATGAACTGGTGGAGATGCAGTCAGAGTCTGCCAACCCTGTGCTCAAAGTCTTATTCAGAATCAAGAATGAACTGCGTGGAGTAAGTGAAAAAAAACACTGATCTTAAATCAGCCATAATGAATTATTAAATCCTAACTATAGATACTTATATTTAAAGCAACACTATGTAGTTTCCATGTAAAAATGACTTACAGCTCCCCCACGTGGTTGAAATTCGCAACAGTGCCTGGTATCAGACACTCTTCTGCAGGCAGGGGGAGGGGTGGAGCTGTGTTTCCTACCCTCCACTGCCACTTTCAGAGTGTGCTTGTAGCAGCTAGGAGGCTGCTCAGGTTGCAGCAACAGTACAATTGGTCCAGTTAAAAGTTGTTCTATCACTGAAATAATTTTAGAGACATTATTTAAAGTTAAAAAAACTACATAGTGTTGCTTTAATTTAACCAGTTTTCATATTTTTTTTTAAAGTTTTTCTATCTATGATTCTGTTTATATTATCACCCTGCTCTCTATAGCATTGCAACATTGGAAAAATAATCAAATATACAAATCAGCAAAAATCTCAATGCTAAAGTTAAGAGCAGGTGGGCATATACATTTTTTTTTGCTTTTACTTAAAAAAGCTTTTTTTTTTTTTTGAACAACTACATTCAGGATCTGGTTTCGAAAGCTCCATCTGGTGATCTGAGCAGATGAAATTTTGTGCTGATTAATCTTTGCTTCAGCATTTCTTCATTGTTTATTCTAAGGAAAACTGTGTGTAATTTATGCATTAATGTAATGGTGCATGTTTGTGTGTGTGTAGATCTGGCTGACGTTCATGAAGTGTTGGGATCACCCTGTCAAGGAAAACACTATGAAGTTGGCTATCGTCTGGTTCTCGCTGTCGTTTGGGTGAGACAGCAGATCGACCGCTGATTCACAACCCCTATACTTACACACATTATTACACAGCTGAGTCCTGATTATAGACATCACGCAACCCTAATAGAAGTAATATAAGTGTACGGAGAAAAAAGAGCAATGAAGGAGGAGATTGGGGAGGAGGAGGGATGAATTTATTATTCTGGTAAAGGCATGTAGGCTGTTGCTTGACTGGACTGAATGTTTTTGGTGTAGGTACTGTACTCAGTTTACTTAAAAAATCAACTTAAAAACACTATTCTGTTTTAAAATGAGGCTCAAAACTTAGATTGTATAAATCCTGTTTAAAATCAAGTTGCTAAAACAGACTACTTTTTATTTTATTTTGAATGAATGTAACTTTTGTTGTAGTCTTAATAATTTCATGTTTTCACCCACTTTGGTACAAAATAAAAAAGAAATTCACATTCAATCACACATGGATATAACTGTCATTCAGTAATAAAGTTACAGAATTTTTATGGGGGTTTACACTGATGTCACTTCCTGTGCACAGGTATTATGGTCTGTCTGTATGGTTCCCTGATGTCATAAAGCACCTGCAGGCTGATGAATATGCGTCTCGAGTGAAGCTCCACAATAACGAGAGAACCGAAGATTTCACCTTTAATTTCACTCTGGAGAACCAGATTCATAAAAATGGAGTTTTCATCAATGACAGGTGAGTAAAAAGGCAGTACCTCCTGTAAAACCTCTTGAACCCCCATAGAACCTCATCTAGAACCCAACCTAGAACTTCTCTTTAGATCCCACTTTAAAACTCACAGTACAAACCACTTTTTTAGAACCAGAAGCTTTTTAGAATCTTCTATAAAACCTTCTGTAGAACCCACTCCTCCTGTAGAACCCAATCTAGAACCTCTTATAGAACCCACTTTACAACTTACTTTACAGCTCGCTCTTTATAGCCAGAACCTCTTTAGAAAATCCTATAGAACTTTGTCAAACCCACTCTAGAACCTACCCTGGAACCCACTCTAGAACCCAAGATTAAGAGGTAACCCACTCACCTCCTGTAGAACCAAATCTAGAACCTCTTTTAGTACCCACTCTAGAACCTCATGTAGAACCCAATCTAGAACCTCATATAGAACCTCCTATAGAACCCACTTTAAAACTCACACTACAACTAATTCTTTAGAACCAGAACCTTTTTAGAATCTTTGATAAAACCTTATGTAGAACCCAATCTATAACCTCTTAGAACCCACTCTAGAACACACTCTACAACTCGCTCTTTAGAGCCAGAACCTCTTTAAAATATCCTAAAGAACCTTCTGTAGAACCCACTCTAGAACCTCCAATAGAACCTTCTATAGTACCTGCTCTAGAACCTCCTGTGGAACCCAATCTAGAACCTCCTATAAAACCTCCTATAGTTCTCGCTCTAGAACATCCTGTAGAACCCAATCTAGAACCTCTTATGAACCCACTCTAGAACCTATTTTTAGAACCCACTTTACAATTCACTCTTTAGAATCAGAACCTCTTTAGAACATCATATAGAACCTTCTGTAGAGCCCATTCTAGAACCTTCTTTAGAACCCAATCTAGAACCTCTTATAGAACATCCTATAGTGCCCACTCTAGAACCTCATATAGAACCCACTCTTTACAACTCTTTCTTTAGAACCAGAACCTCTTTAGAATATCCGATAGAACTTTCCGTAGAACCCACTCTAGAACCTCTCATAGAGAACCTTTACAACCACCTTTAAAGGGCTGTTCACATTATGACAAAAACTATAGCAATAAATACATTAGTGTCCATATATATTAGCTTTGTAACTCTGAACATCCTTTTAATGCTCAAACTGCTACATTATACTGTAACTACAGTTAAAAAGTTGAAAGGAGCTCTATCATAGACCTCAGAAATGAGCTTCATTGTCATTTCAAGTGCGCGTACATGTGAAGTTCAAATAGATTTGATTGGCTGTCAACGGTTTATTGTTCATCAGGTGGGAAAAATCGCAGAAGGTGATCCCAATGATATCGCTCACTGTATCTTTATCATTATAGTTGTAGTGTGAACTCCGCTATTCTCTTTAATATAAAAAGATTTTCAAAACTATATTTTTTGTAGCTATATTTATCATTATCTTTATTATGTGAGCGGTAATAAAGATAATGTACAACCCACTCTTTAGAACCAGAACCCTTTTAGAATCTTCTATAAAACCTTCTGTAGAACCTTCTTTAGAGCCTCATTTAGAGACATGTAACATTTTATGTATTCTCAGAATTCCACTTTTAATGTTAATTAAGCTTTTCTTCACTGTTTGTATCTCTTAAATAAGCTGTTTTTGTACATTACCTTTATGACTTCTTTGTGTAAATTATCCTTGTTATTATTTTCTTTCACCCATGTAGCAGAGTTCTGATTGTAGTTTATTAGCCCAGACAAAGTTCATGAATACTTCATGGGGACAAATTAAAAAACAGAATTTTAATGGAGGGATGCAGGGACTCTAGAACCCACTCTAGAACTTTCTCTAGAATCTCCTATACTGTAGAACGTTCTCTTAACGGTCTCTTAAAACCCACTCTAGAATCTCATGTAGAACCCACTATAGAATCTTCCATATAACCCATTCTAGAACCTCCTGTAGAACCCACTATAGGGGTGATTCTCACGAAACCATTGAAACACCACGGCACTAATGATTTTAGCTTTAAAATGTGTAATATAGTAACATTAAAAAGCATCAGAATTAACACAATACTGTGTTCTATCTTGCACAATGTGTGATTTCAACATAAGAATGTATAATTGTACATTTTATCTCATTTTCTGCTGAAATTCTCATTACCGCAATGGGTCCGGCTGTGTTTGAACATGCGTTATGTTGTAATTTAATCAAATTAACAACACAAAAATATTAAGAAAAAAATACATGGATGTTTTGCTAGACTACTTTAGATGACAGAAAAAATATTTACTGAATATTCATGTATAATAACAATGAAGAAAAATTAGGAAAATGATGTGTCCATGCCTGATGTTCTCATCCTCCGCAACACTTTTTGAGAACAGTTTAAGCACACATACAGAATTTTAATAAAGTTTGATTTTGAGTGACCAAGCACATGAACCAGTTACTTCAAGATGGCTACCAGGTAAGATCATTTTTTTACAGTTAATTTGAAATATTGTCTTGTCAGAATGCTTACACGACATTTTGATTATCATTACCACAACAGATGCTTATTAAATGTTAATTTAATTAATAGAAGCAAAATACTGTGATTTTAAATGCATGTGCAGAATCTCCAAATTATGTTCTCTCAGGTTTGTCATGTCATTTTGAAAATATGTCAGTGTTGATGTTTTCTGACTGTTGCGGTAATGAGATTTTTTAGGACTAATTTTTTTAATTATGTTACAAAAAGTGTTAAATGATAAGTAAAAGTTTTTAAATTAATGTTCCCATTTACTAAAGACTTTGTTTTTCAATGTCTGGTGGGAAAAAAGTAAATTTAGGCATTTTTTACATTTTCATGCTTGACATTTTTAAAACCAAGCTTTCGTGAGAATCACCCATAGAATCTCCCATATAACCCATTCTAGAACCTCCTGTAGAACCTTCTCTAGAAGCTACTCTACAGCTTCCCCTAGAACCCACTCTAGAACCTCCCATGGAGCCTTCTCTATAACCCACTCTAGAACCTCTTATATAGAACATACTGTGGAAACTCTTCTAGAATCTCCCATAGAACCTTCTCTAGAACCTCATTTAGAGGGCACTGCCCAAATGTGACTTACAGGTCCATTAGCAGTTTATAAAAATGTGATTCTGTGTGGGTCTTCTGAGTGTTATTCCTTTTTAAGTAATAAATATCATGAGGTAATTTATGTCTTACTATGTTTATCTGAGATTTTAATACTTATGGACAGACGTACAGCGGAAATGCATTTGAATTAAAGAGGCAAATATTTCCTTTGTCACAATAATTTTAACAAATCACAATGTGATTTTACATCACACATCAGAGATCACACATCCGTGAGATTTGTTTACTTATTTCATCTATTTCTCATGTAACTTAATATGTTTGTTTGCAGAAACTCTTAAGTTTGCAACAAAAACACAATGAAGTTATTCAGCTGTTGTTAGTGTGTTTGCGCGCGTGTTTGTTTGCATGTGTGTGTGTTTCAGTGGTCTCTCTCATAAATAATCTCTCAGTGTTCAGTTAATGTATCATTCAGACACAGTGCAGGAAATTAAAAAGCTCTTATCTCTCCTCCTCCTTTCTTCTCTCTCTCTCTCCCTTAGTCTCTTTCTTCCTCTGTCCCCCAACTTTATCATTTCATCTGGCTCTTATAGAGGAGGAGAAACTCTTATCTTTTATTGTAGAGCACAGCTCCCATCCTCAGCCAGCGGCCCATTACTGAACAGATTCAATCAAACTGCGCATGCGCACGCACGCACGCACACACACACACGCACAAACACAGCAGTTATATGTATATTATTTACTGATTGCACATATTTTTAGAGGAGGAGGAGAAGGTTTTTTATATTAGTTTTTGTTGGTTGATATTATAGTTTTGAGTCAGTTGTGATTCTGTTCTTCTGCTTTCAGGTTTATTGGCATGAAGTTTAAGTCGGTGACTTTTGTGGACTCCACATTTCAGAGCTGTTACTTTGAGGATGTGACCTCCATCAATTCTTTCTTTAAAAATTGCACCATCATAGAGGCGTTCTTCTATAACACAGGTACATGTGAATACAACTCATATTTATGTTGTGTTGTCTCATCTTCTGTACTTATTGGTTTAGACATGGAGGTGGTTGATAGGTTATTAAAAACTCTACAACAATATATTGGCTTACGAAACACATCACATCACTTGGTTTATTATCTTTGACAGTAGTTGTGAACAATAATGAAATTCTTGTAGTTTTATAGTAAAAGAAATGAATGGCTTTGTCCTTTATTCTCTTCTGTAAGATTAATACCTGGAGATGAATGATTTGAGACGAACACAGTGTCTTCTGTAGAGATGTTTGTTGTTTAACTGCTGCATCTTACTGAAGATAACAATGGAGTAAAAACCTTTGACTTTGAAGTTGAAATTACCTCTAATTTATGTGCATTTGGAGGCAAAAGGCAAGTAGATGCATTAGGCCGATGAAAGATTAAAGCTAAGAGTACTGATAACATAGCAAGACCTAAAAACAATAAGAATAACCACAAAAAAATGAATTAACATTATGAGGTTTCATAAAGAAATGTGTGCGTGCGTGTGTATGCTGTACATCTCATTTGAGGGTTGACATTGATTCATAACAGGATTTGATTTGCTTCAGGCATGTGTGTTTGTGTAAGCTGATAGTGATTGGCTCATTTTAGGATCTGCTGACTCAAAAACCCACTTCATACAAACTACAAATCTCAGCAGAACCAACACAAACATGCCTTGAGAGAGAACAGAGGCCTCATGGGAAATTGAGTTTTCTCTAAATTCATGTTTCTAAGCAATTTCTGAACTACTCAACAAAATGACAAAAAAATAGTATAGGTGTGTATGGTGATGAAAACAGGTTTGGAGAAATATTCATGTTTACTAATAGTTTTCTCTTTAGGGGTTAAACCTCCTAAAGGTCCACTTCTGCTGTATAAGCAGGGTTGCCAGGTTTTCACAGCAAAACCCACCCAAATTGCTTCTCAAAACTTGCGTGGTAAAAATTGTGTTCCATGGGCAAAATCTGCTTTTTTGGTGAGGTACATCTGCTAAAATTTGCCTTTCTGGGGCTATCATATTTTCCGGACTATAAGTCGCACCAGATTATAAGTCGCACCACGCAAAAATGCGTCAGTCAGACGAAATAACATATATAAGTCGCATACGTGGCATTTATTTATAAAATTATTTCACAAAATCTGTGCCGAAGAACACACATTTCATCTGGAGAGGCAAGTTATTCAACTAAACAATAGCAGGCTGAATAGATGTTTGTACATAATCGTAACATTATCAGTTATTTACACGATAAACAACAGAATACAGAACTTACCTGGAAGGTTGAATAGGCTAAATTAACCGAACAAGCCACTGAGCATCAAGTTCGCTGACTCGTCATTCAACATCACTAAATACACTGAATTGCATAAATACTGGAGCAGCATATAGCGGACTCTCGCGGCTGTAGACTGTAATTGACTCTCTTGCCTCATAAATGTCAAAATTAATTCATACAGACGTACAAGCCACACCTGAGACGCAAAGCATCAGCAAAAATATGAAAAAAATGTAACTTATAGTCTGGAAAATACGATAAATATCACATTATTGGGATCTCTTTTAACCTATGGACATGAAAACAGCCTACAGCAACAGTATTAAAGGTGCCATTTTTCGTGATCCCATTTTTCAAACTTTAGTTGGTGTGTAAGGTTGCTGTTATGCTACGTACACACTAAACGCGGGGCATCACGTTACTCGCTCTAGATTACTCGTGAGATATAACTTCGTGCCATGCAAATTTTTTGCTTGAGTTGAATGTTTTCAACTTGAGCGAAGACACATTAGAGGCGAGTTTTCGCTGCAAACGCGCCACCCATATCGCGTCATTTACATTGCCCCATGCGAGGACGCTTCTGATTGCATCTTTGCTTTGACTTTGTATGTAATCTACTTGCGCGTTGAACTCGCATCTGGTGTGAAACCACAGTTAGAGCATAAATAATGCCTGCAAAATGATAAAGCTAAAAGTTCAATGCCAAGCAATATTTTTTCTTTAACGGAATTTGCTTTTCAAGGACTACAGAGAACGCCCGGGTTTTGACTATTTTCCTGGGTATATGTCGTCAATATTCTGAGTTTTTGACTAACCTTCGCCCACAGGAACTTTTCCAGACAACGTGCGCTAAGCTGCTGTCGAATCACAAGGATCAGCTACACAATCAGAACTCATTACGTATTGCTGAAGGAGGGTCTTTATAAAACAAGGACGACATCAGCCCGTTTTTAGGGCATTGAAAACAGCGTTATAGATTAAATTAAACCAGGGCTCCAGACTTCCACCAAAATTTGAGAGTGTGCCAGTGAATTTTACATCCAGTCGCACAAGTGCGACCAGTAAATTTGACCTTTTTTTGTGATGTGACACTGAATTTGAAACGGCACATTGTACTTTCTGCATCTATCATCAAAGTATTTATTAGTAATACAGTGGTATAGAAATTAGTAGAAATGTGAATTTTTGATTAGCATATTGATTTACGGTGTGTGCCCCTAAATTTTCTGGTTGCGCCCCTAAAATTTTCAGAAAAAAGTTAGTCTGGAGCCCTGTAAACTGTGTGCAAAATACTGTGTTTTTTACATGCGAAACATGAACACATGTTATATTGCGCACATAAACACAATCAAAGAAAAAACGACACCTTTAACCCAATTCCACTTGAAAACCGCAGACTTGGCAACCCTGTGTGCGACACCACCTCACTTAAATGACGTAATTTTAACTATAACCAGAAGAGGACACTAGAGCGTCTGTATTTCGGTCTATAGATACTTTAGCTTTTTCTGTTTGCGTAAAAAATGTCTCATAAATGTCATTAACACTGTTTTCCCCGATGCTCTATGCAGATATTGATGACTCAAAATTCATCGGCTCTTCTGTGATCAACTCCACGTTTGCGCACAATAAGACAGGCTGTCAGATGACATTTGATGACGACTACAGCGCCTACTGGGTCTATTTCATCAACTTCCTTGGGACGCTGGCTGTGTTGCCTGGCAACATCGTCTCCGCCCTGCTGATGGATAAAGTCGGTCGTCTGAGCATGTTAGGTGAGAAACTTACCTACCGTTACATTGCAACCCCAGCAAGCAATAATTTATATAAATAAAGTTTATGAATGAGCCACTTCTAGCCAAAATAAAGCTAAAATTGGTTAAATTTCATTTTTGCCATCATGTAAGCAAAGTCAACAGTGATTACAAGGTGTTTGATTTCATTTATTGATTTATGTCATTTCATTTATCTTTGACGCCTATAACATTTTTGACTGATAGATCAAATTTTGACTGGTTGTTCGGATGACTATTTTAAAACGCAAAATTGCTCTGCTGGGATGTTACCAAATATTTAATAAGTGAAAACTTGTTGTTATTTTTTTGTTTAGGTGGCTCTATGGTGTTGTCTGGCATCAGTTGTTTCTTTCTGTGGTTTGGCACTAGTGAATCAATGATGATAGCGATGTTGTGCCTTTATAACGGACTCAGTATATCTGCCTGGAACTCGCTGGATGTGGTGACGGCCGAACTTTACCCCACCAACAGAAGGTACGTGGATGCACAATCTCTCATTGACATTCACACGCATTCCTAGGGGCCTGTCACATGACTTTGCACATGTTAAAAGGCATCAAGCTACAAACATTACCCCCACCCTCTTTCTAAAACAGAAAACCTGATTGGATGGCCAATATACCACACACATTGATCTGACAGCGTTTGCTTTGAATTGTTGTTCACTTTTATATGGGTATGCACAAAATTCATATAATGCTCATACATACAGCACATCAGCATTTCTATCGGCAAGGGGATTTCTAACTGGGCACAAAAAAATTCAAACTCCTTCATGTGTTCAATACTTTTTCCCCGTGTCATTTCACTTTACTTATTATGACTCAACTTGTATACTTAAATGTTCTGATTTCTTTGTATGAATTCAATATTTGGCTTGATGGCTACATCTGGTAAAAATTGTGTGTCAATCGCCCACTTAGAAATCCCCATAAAAATGCTGATGTGTCAAATACGTATTTTCCTCACTGTATATAAGTCTTATGAAGGCCTTTAGACATAAAAATGTACTGAAATGATTCTGATAATCCACCGAACGCTGCGTATATTTCTTTTGCTTTCCTGTAGGGGGACTGGTTTTGGTTTCTGTAATGCCATGTGCAAGTTAGCGGCAGTAATGGGAAATCTAATATTTGGTTCTTTGGTCGGGATCACCAAATCCATTCCCATCCTGCTGGCGTCATCTGTTCTGGTCTGCGGAGGTCTGGTGGGTCTGCGGCTACCCGACACTCGTGCCAACGTCCTCATGTGACCTCACTGTTACTGTACGTGACCTCTGAACCCTCAGGGTGCGGAGGGAGGTGACTACATCATGTGTTGATTTATTGGTTTATTTACATTTTATGTTCAGGTGTTTCGACTTGCCAACGGCCCAGGTTAGACTAAAAAGGGTTTTTATGCCTTAGCTACGGTAAATAAAATATATATATAATTGACAAAAGTAAAAGGAAACATCTCGACAAGGACTGTAAGCTGGGCGGATGAATTTTTAATGTCAATGAACATTTAGCAACTTTAGGTTACCAGGTGTTTGTTAATTCTTCATAATTTGTTTATTTGGAATTAGACATTAGTGATAACAGCTTTCATTGTTAGTGTAGTTGGATTCACTGGTGACTTCCACCAAAACATTTCTTAAATAATGAACGAAACAATAATGCAGTTTACATTTTCTGCTTTTTATAATGATTTAAAAGAAAAGCAAACGCTCTCTGCTCAACATTGTCATTAGTGTAGCTCAAATAGACTTCATTCAGTGTCTCTCTTCAGGGTTAAAGGTTTTAAAACAACTCTTAACTTTAACCCCAGCTGCTACGCTTTTCCACGTGCAAATTCTTCCTCGGAAAACTGAATGGCCTTCGCTTCCTATCTGTGCCTCCTGCCTCTGAAATTCCTCCGTCTCCTGTCGGCTTCCCGTAGGTTGTAGCGAAACATCGTATGGCTTAATGTAACGCGTGTGATTATTTTTCCTAATTCTGCCTTCTCATCACATTCCAGACATCCTGATGGTTTATAAATGCAGTTGTGCAATATAAGTGATGTGGGAGAGAACATACAGTATGGCCACATCATGAATAACAAAGCCATTCAGCCTGGTCCGAGTTCGGACCTCGCATGCACTGAATACATTAAGGCCAGAAACATACTCCATGCAACTATGCAAATGCAGGTGTCAATGCTTGCTTAGTGAATCTGTGTGCTGATAAAAATTTCGATCATTGCTACTGTTAGATGTCTGAGCCAGTAAAGCAGATGTTATTCAGGTATGAAGATATAAAGCTATAGACATGCTCAGCGATTCTCCTCCATGAGAATCTGACGATTATATTGTCCCCTGTATTCACATACTTGCATTAGCACAGTATGTTTCAGGCCTGATGATCTGAATTATATGTTGTGTGTACTGTATGTCAGGAAAGTAAAGGATTTATTTTGTGACGTAACTTGTAATGGGCAACAGTTGCTGTATAAATGTTATAAAGTGTCGCCCTTTGGATGAAAACGTTGAACCACTTTTTTATTGTCAGATGTGTATGCAAATGTCTCATGTGTACTGTATGTGTAGATAGGTCTTGCATTTATTAAAACAGAGTCATTCCTTTATGTCTATAGATGTTTATTTTGGATGGTGATGTGGTTTTGGGGTGTTATTTATTTCAGTACTTGTTGAAGCTTTTTGAAAGCTAATCTCAAAATTTTATGTAATCAAAATTTTATTTTGAATTTCTCAGCTGATCAAGCTAAACATGTGGCCTATTTGAAAATAAAAGAGAAACATTAGGAGTATACCATGGTAAATACACCCCTGCATGTGCGTAATGTTTCAAAGCTTTGTACATTGTGCTTTCTTGAGAAATGAGTTTGTTTCTTTATTGTTTCTTTAAAGATCGAATGTATCGTTATTGTGAGCGTGTGTGATGTCGTACTGAAATGGGTTTTGATCGGTTGTGTATCTGGCATGCCAAAACAAGGAGTCACACATCCGCCCTGTCGAATTCATTTTGTCAAGTGTCTGTGACGTCACTGGCCAAATGTCTCTGATGTATATGAATTTATTTTGAAAAGAGAGAAAAAGTGCCATGTACAATGTAAACTGAAGTGAGGTGGATTCAGTTTGGATCCAGATGTACTGATATTAAAGAGTTTCATTGTAATGAAGTCTACTTCTGTTTTTTTTTCTTCACAAAGAATCCCAAAAATATTTTCGGAAGTTTCTCTGCTATTGCTCTTTAGGAGTGAAAATAAAAATCTCATGGTCATTTTGATACATGACTGAAACAGCTGGAAAAGCTCCTTTGTACAGTCAAAAAAAGACCACTAGATGGCGCATTATAACCAAATAAACTGTATATGCATCACATTCTGTCATCATTATAGTCAGTGTGCAGGGTTGCCAGATCAAAACCATCCAAATGGCCATTCAAAATTAGTCCAAAATCAGCCCAATGACTATTCACAGACCAACAACTAATAAAAAAATCCTTCCATCTCTAACCCACAGAAAAACATCAATCTGCAGAAACAGTTTAAAAGTAGTCCAACGGTGTCAGTGTGTATACTGTAAACATTGTATTAACTGTAGTAACTGTAGTAACTTAAAGGTGCAGTGTGTAATTTTTACATTCTGTCTCTTGACAGAAATGCTAAATAATATACAAAACTATATTATCATGGGTGTATAAAGACCTTTCATGATGAACCGTTATGTTTTTATTACCTTAAAATAAGATGTTTTAATCTACATACACAGAGGGTCCCCTTACATGGAAGTCACCATTTTGTGCCGCCATGTTTGTACGGAAGCCCTTAACGGACAAATCTTTTTCACGAAGTCTCCGACGATGACATGTTTTTCCGGTGGCGGCTACCGTTACTTTTCTATGCGTTTCAAAAGCAAGAGGTGAGCAGTGGACTGAGCAGATGGTTGCAATTCGCAACCTCACCCCTAGATGCCGTTAAATTTACACACTGCACCTTTAAAAGTACTGTAAGCATTACTTTCCATGAAAAGTAACTAAGGCAATTATTTACTTTTTTGGGGAGTAACTTAATATTGTAATGCATTACTTTTAAAAGTAACTTTCCCCATCACTGCCTATGGGGTAAGTTGTACACTGCAAAAAGTTATTTTCAAGAAAAAATTGTGTTTTCAGTAAAAATTTCTAAAAATTCTTAAATTAAGATGTTTTTTCTTCATGAGCAAAACGACCCAAGAAAATAAGTCTAGTTTTTAGACCAAAAATATCAAAGTTAAGTGATTTTGTGCATAAAACAAGCAAAAAACCTGCCAATGGGGTAAGCTAATTTTTCTTGAATTTAGTGTTTAAGAAAAATGTTCAAGATTTTTTTGGTTACCCAATTGGCAGATAATTTTGCTTGTTTTATGCACAAAATCACTTTAGTTTTTAGACCAAAACTATCAAATTAGACTTATTTTCTTGGGTCATTTTGCTCATCAAGAAAAAGCATCTTAATTTAAGAATTTTTTGAAATTTTTACTGAAAAAAGAAAAAAATACTAAGAAAATTTTTCTTGAAAATAATTTTTTTGCAGTGTAACGTTTGCACTCCTTTCACTTTCGGAGTAATTGTATGATAATAGTAGGTCCCACAAACAAACTTTAAGTGTTCATTTGTAGCAGAGATGTCGGTGTTTGTGTAAAAAAGATGAATCTTAAATATTTCAATTATATATCATTCAAAACTTAAATGTTTTTTGAATAATATAGCCAAAGTAGAAAGGATGAGGTTTTGCCCTGATCTCCCCTACTGACCACTGGAGACCGGGAACACTCCACAAGAGCTGCGGTTTTGGAGATGCTCTGACCCAGTCGTCTAGCCATCACAATTAGATCCCTGTCAAAGTCACTAAGATCCTTATGCTTGCCCATTTTTCCTGCTTCTAACACTACACTTGTCCTTAAAAGCAGTCCAGGGAAGGAAAAGCGGTGAACCGGCGACGGTCTCATTGTTGCATGTGGGGAGAGAAAACTGGCCCACGTGGTCCGATCCAACAGACGAGCTTCTCTGTCTCTTTTTCTCTCTTGGCTGGGAATCGAAAGAAAGACCTTTCAGTCAATCAAAGTTGCATCGTTAAAAATTTGATCAAACCATTTTAAATTAGCAGTGAAACTGATCACTCACTAACTTCATAACATCACACAGGTGTTACTCGCTGAGGTTAAGGTGTGAGACGAGGATCATCTGAGCATTGTTTCTGTGGATTCAGAGTTGGTTAGACTAGTTTTACACCATTAAACCTGCTTATAGAGTCTTATTCTGGTCTGATCTCCATAATGGGGATTCCAGAGATGTCTGACGATCCCAGTAGATCCATTCAACCCTAAGCAACCCCTGAACTTCAAATAGAGAGGATGTTTTTCATTCTTAGACACTTAGATATGGGAATTGCTTGTTGCTTAAAAAAAAACATTTTACTTCTGCTACAATACTGTATATTAGTGCAGTGGTTCTCAAACTGGGGTCCGGGGCCCCCAGGGGGGCCGCGAGATGGTGCCAGGGGGGCCCCAGTTTTATGACATTTTACAAAATACATTCATTTATCATGAATTCTGTGTAATTAAACCTAAAAAAAATAAGGCTACTAACCAACAGCACTACTTTGTATAACTTAATACGTTTTATTTAATTAAAATGTTAAATTTTAGAACATTTTTTGTCATAAATTTTCTTTTGGGGGGCCGCGAAGGAATGCACTGTACACAAGGAGGGGCCGTATGCGGAAAAAGTTTGAGAACCATTGTATTAGTGTGACCATGACCAGAAATGTGTATTTAATAATGTAAATATTACATCATGTTCAAACAGAGATAATAGTGTTATGATCTCTAGAATCTTTGTATGTAAGCATTATTGCTTTAGTTACTGAGAAATGCAGGATAGGTCACTTTTAAATTGCACTAGTTGCATTGTGGGTAATTGGTTAAGCTTTATGAAGGTGTATATCAAATTGCACGTTTCTGCAAACCGCAAGTGAACTTAAACTATGCAGGATAAAATGCAGGCACACAAAGACAGACGCTTCTTGGAATAATGGATGTAAACTATTTGACTCCTCTCAACTGCATAGATACACGTGGAGAAGTGAGACTAAAATTAGCTCGTCCACATATCAGCGAGACAGAGAGAAAACACAGAGACGAGAAGTGAACACAAGAGATCAGATGAACATCTATACAGGGTTTCACTACGCAAAACCACCATAATGTCTATAACAAATCAATACCAAAACTGAATTTACTTCAAAAGATAAGCTGACATCACTCGGCCTACGAGCTGTTTTGCTTTTAAAGTACCCTACAAAAACAAAAGAAAGAGCTTTAAAGAACAGATCTCTGAATAACAGTTTTACTGAACTACTAAATTTGAACTCAGATCAGATTTTTCGCTGTCTCTTACTGGCAGGAGAACAGAAGAGAAAACACATCTGTGTACCTCCACATCATATCAGCCAAGTGGCGTGAGTGTGGTCACATGACCTAGAGAAACTTAAACCATGTGCTATAGAGGGTTTTCACCGACGTCACGTTCTGGGCGGTAACCCGGATGCGCGGCCATCGTGGAGGCACTCGGTGTAAAGAACTGAACGGAGTACAATGGAATATTATGCGCTTTGGATACTTTAAGTGAATGTAGACATGTCTAAACAACAGAAAACGCGTCCAAGATGCAAAGGCATATAGGGAAGGACTTGGACCACAAGAAAAGGCACGATATTTCGAGAAATTACAATTTATAGGCGATGCAGATTCCTACGAGCTCCCTCTTCTAGGATCCGTGACGACCCGGCGATTCTTCCTTCAGTTGCATATCCCGATATAAGTTAGTGACCTACCTAGTTTTCATGCAGAGCCCATATGTCAATGTCAGCTTTATTTATATAGCAAATTTAAAATAGCCAGTGTCCTACCAAAGTGCTTTACAGTAAAATAAGCACAGTAAAAAATAAAAGCAATAATTGTTTTTACCATTTACTATTAAAAATATTATTATCATTACAATAGAAAATGTGTTATGAGCAATTAAGCACACTGGCATTAAGGCATAGCAGCGCAAATTTTATTTGTGTTTAAGTACATTTTGTGCATACACTAAAGTACATATTAAATACTCTTTAAATAAAGCACGAGTAGAAGCATAATTGTTTTATACTTTATGTACTTCAATCATATTTCTAATACAATACTACCCTTTTTCCTGAGCTTTACCAACCACAAGCGCCGCCTCTGATCATTTCTTGCATTCCTTTCCCTTGTTTTTAATAACTTTTGGATGTCGATAATAATCCAAATGTTTTTCTCAATATGTGCTGTTGGTACCATCTCAAACACGGCAATAATTAACCATTTTCCTTGTCGACGTTCGGCATATACATCAGTGTCTGTGCTCTTTGTGATGCGGAGTGCCTCCAATATGGCGTCTTCCGCTCTGATGACGCGTCGTGAAAACCCTCTATTAAGATGTTATCAAAACAGAAGGGACCCATTAGTGGTTTATTTGATAAGTGCTAGACTAGTCAATATTTAATAGAAATTCTTAGCTTCATATCTGAACAGGGAAGTGGATCATATAGACTCTTATATATTCTAATATTGATTTGTACCTTCATAACCTTCATAATGTTTATCACAATTTATTGCTGATATTTCTACAAACACTTTTTTCTGTTGTTTCTTTGTATCTTTTTGTAATGTTGGTTGTTGGTCTCTGTTCTCTACAGTCATTATTTTTATTTACTCCTCCATAGACAGAAAATGTCACATACTGTAACCTTTGACCCTCTCACAAGGACCTATTTGTCACTAACCTTGCTGACCTGAGACAATTTTTTACACATTTTGTCATTTTGTTTAGCACAAAATGCGTTGTTTCAAGAACAACTCAAAGATTTAACACATCCATTCTAAGAGTGGTGGGCAATGATTAATCGTGATACAAAATAAAAGAGAGTTTTTGCATAATATTTGTGTTTTGTGTGTAAATATTATGTATATTATATATTATTATTGTATATGTATATTTTTAAATAATATAGATTATATAAAACTATTAATAAATATACACGTAAATGTTCCTTAAATACATACATGAATGTGTGTGTGTGTGTGTGTGTGTGTGTATTTATACATACATGATAATTACACACAGCACACACTCAATATGAGTTTTTTATATATTTTATTTGTATGCAATTAATCATTTAGGCCTATATATATATATATATATATATATATATATATATATATATATATATATATATATATATATATATATATATATATATATATATATATATATATATACACACACGCACGCACGCACGCACGCACGCACGCACGCACACAATCATCTCATAAACAAATAAAACTACTAGAAACTATGCCATACAAAGTTTGATGAGACAATATTTCCAGTGAAAGAGTTATAAGCATTAACCGAGTTTTATGAATTATTCAGAAATAATACACGATTTTTGCACTAAAGGTTAGTTAAAAAGTAACCTTTAGTGACTTAGTTAAAGCCAGGACAAGGCCTTAGTTAAAGGGGACATTTCACAAGACTTTCAAATAAATATTTGATGTCCCCAGAGTACATATGTGAAGTTCTAGCTCAAATACCCCAAAGATAATTTATTATAACATGTTAAAATTGACACTTTGTAGGTGTGAGCAAAAATGTGCTGTTTTGGGGTGTGTCCATTAAAATGCAAATGAGCTGATCTCTGCACTAAATGGCAGTGCTGTGGTTGGATAGTGCAGATTAAGGGGTGGTATCATTATAATAAGATCCCCTTCTGACATCACAAGGGGGCCAAATTTCAATGACCTATTTTTCACATGCTTGAAGAGAATGGTACCAAAACTAAGTTACTGGGTTGATCTTTTTCACAGTTTATAAGTTGATAGATGCACTTGGGACCCAGTTATAGCACTTAAACTTGGAAAAAGTTAGATTTTCATGATATGTCCCCTTTAAATTCTGACGTTTAAGCATATTTTGTAAAACAGCCTTACAAAAAGAGGTTGCTGGTGTTTATCTTAAGACAAATCAATGGCAATGGCATATTTTAAGATCTGTCAGTGCTAGCTATTTTCAGTTGAGACAGCTCAAACATGTGTTATAGTCTTGGGCTAGATTTAGACCTTTCTGTGAAACAAAATTTGCAATTTATATAACATCCTTTCGCTACTACTTTATACATTTTTAAATAATAAATTAAATAAAAGGCCTAATTAAAAATAATAAATACAACATTGTGTGCTTCTGTTGCTGTGGGCATTCTCTCTCTCTCTCTCTCTCTCTCTCTCTCTCTCTCTCTCTCTCTCTCTCTCTCTCTCTCTCTCTCTCTCATCTGTGAATACACTCGTTGACATCAGCTCTCAAAGTCTTTAAAGTTTAATCGTTAAGCGCGTGCACGGAGGGACCGGAGCTCGTCACACGTGTCAGCGGGATTTATGTGCTTCGGTTTGTCGGTTTGTTGGCGGTTTCGGGCGGATTTCTCTCCGGTGGTTTCTCCGCTGGACTCTGTACTCGGCCCCGTGCACTTGTTCCTCAGGTTAGCGCCGCTTCTTTACACACAAACACTCACTGTTTTGCTCTTCACAGCTTATTTCCCGCGGGTTTTGTTCAATGTTACTTTGTATCGAACAGCAGAACAAATATTTGTACTTTTAAATGTAACATTGCTCTCGGGTTCATCATCTGAAAACTGTGACGTTACAAAGTAGCCTATCTTATCTATGTTTGTCGCCTTGTTCGCGTAAATTGTTCAGAAAACTACAGGTTTATGTTTTTGTTTCATGTTTGTGAATCTGTTTGTGTTTTTGGTTTATAAATGTGTGTTTTAATGGTCAGCTGCTGTGAGGTCTGTGCTGCTCTCAAACTCGCATAAATTACCTCAGACTTTTTATCTGGACAAAAGCGTCTCCTTGTTAAAAACGAGAGCACAATCTCTTGAATCTTTTAAATTATGTTTAACTGGTAATACTTGAGTTTCAATTGCAAAGATAGCAAAGTATGTGGGTTTGTTTTGTTAAATTGTCAAGATATTGACAAAATGCAATAAGATACAAATGTGTTTTAAAAGTAAGATCCCATTGGAAGTTTTTGCATGAACTCTTTCATATCTCTCAAAGCTGTCTATATGAAAGCAGGTAAAAGTGTCTCTTAACTGAAAATGAACTAACTGTCAGATGAAGGTTCTCATTGCACCTGTCTGTAGACTGAGACTTGTGTGTCCATGACCCCTGAGACCCTGGACATCAAATGAGTCTTGTTTACTTTCTATTATATCCATTTAAAACCTGAAATAGTTTTTTGTTAAATGTATTTGAAACATTTGTCGTGTGGATTTGAACTTTGTAACAAACATGTACCCTGTAGTCAATTGTTTTGTTCTTAAAAGTTAAATTGTAATTTAGTAATCGGATTAGTAAGGGCAAATCTATGTGTTAAGTCTCTGATACATAGTTAAGCTCTATTAGTATAGCTACCACAGATGCATTAATTTTCAGCATACAACTAAACCACAGTGTGAATCGCTGGTTCACAATGCAGTACTTGACCTAAACTCCTATTTCCATTCTGACAGATAAACCAGAAGTGAAATGTGGTGCACTTTACCTTATCTTTCTTGACACATAACATTAAGATATTTTTACAAAAGCGTAGACTAAAAAAATGCAAAATAACTTGCTTACATGGTGTCAGTCACTCACGAGACAACAATATAGCGTCTTGCTGTTTAAAACATTTAATCTATTCTATTGTATACTTAATATGCATTTACATTAACATTAAGGCATTTAGCAGACGCTTTTATCCAAAACGACTTACCAGGATTAGGAAACAATAAAAGTGATGTGTCACAGGAAGGCAGGAAGATACAAGTTTTCACTATTCAACAATACCTGTTTTTTGTTTTTTACCGAAAAGAGAGAAGAGATAGAAATGCAGTCAATATCTATGTCATGCATTTTTGGTTTTTAATTGTTTTTTGAATGTTGCAAGAGATGTGGCTGACTGGATTGCAATAGGAAGATCATTCCACCATTTAAATATAGACACGAGGGTTAATAAATTCTCATTTTTATGCAGTGTGAAGCACACTGTATGCAGTAACATTTTGTTGTAAACATGCCTTACTTGCCATTATTTTCCATCATGTTTCCAACACGTTTTCTGTTAGGCTAATTAGAGCAGATATCATCACTGGAATATCCTGATCGATATATTTGTGTTAAATGAATCCCTCAGGCATGTTTTAATGAGAAGCTGGTGTTATCAGTAAGCGACTGTATGTTTGTCTGTACAAAGGTTCATGTTGAGGTCACAATCAGACAATGACCCACCTTCATGGTAGGCCATGATTAAATCATGCAACCCTGATTTGTTGGCGCTGGGTCAGACTGGTACCCAATATCCCTGTGAACCAACACCAGTGACCTGTAGATAAACAGAACTGTTACTATTGCTAAGCCTTAAGGGTAGGGATTTGAACAAACTATTATTTTTTTTTAAAGCGAATGGACTTACAACCACTTACAGTAGCAGACATGGGCAAATCAACCAAAATGAAAATTATAATTTAGTAGTCTATTCAAACACGTGACTTTCTGCATGAACATTCTGTCTTAAATTTTGTGTCCTATTGTGAACACAGCTTTGAAAAGGGCTGATTATACCTTATACATTATACTTTACAAGCTGAAAAATCTGCCAATGGGGTATAAGCTAATTTTTCTTGATTTTTTCTTGAATTTAGTGTTTTGGAAAAATGTTCAAGATGTTTTTGCTTACCCCATTGGCAGATTTTTTTGCTTGTTTTATGCAAAAAATCACTTAAATTTTATATTTTTGGTCTAAAAACTAGACTTATTTTCTTGGGTTGTTTTGCTCATCATGAAAAAGCATCTTTATTTAAGAATTTGTAGATATTTTTTACTGAAAACAAGACAAAAATACTAAGAATTTTTTTCTTGAAAATTAATTTTTTGCAGTGTAAGGTCTTTCTCTGATATTTCTCTAAGCAATTGTTGTAGTAAGCACGCACAACTTTCAGACGCTCGCAAAAGAAAAAAATGAAGAAAAAAACCCAGAGAGCAGCCACTTCAGTTTTATCAATAAAAGCCTAAAGATCGCGCTGAACACTGTGGGTTTGCGCTAGAAGTCATGTCCAATGTAAAAACATTGTGCTCGGTTAGGTACATCAAAGTGGTGGTTCGCAGCTCGAACAAATTCGACCACATGCGTGTCTACATCACAAAAGCAATCCGAATCGGGTCAAATGCATTTTCTGAATGTAGTCGAAAGAGGATGAGCTCAAAACGTTTTACACCCTGTTTACAACTGTATTTAGCACCGTCAATTGTGATCTGATCGAACAAAACTTATCTTCATACCAGGTGTAAAACACAATTATACTATGGATGAGCAGGGTTTCCCACTTTGCAGTTCGGGTGGGCCGCCTAAGCTGGGGAACCCTACCGCCTTAACTAGGTCGTCCAAAAAAAAAAATAATAATTCGCTGCACAAAAGGCCGTCAAGTAGGGGTGTAACGATTAACCGTGTAAATGCGCGTTTTCTCAATGAATGAATTTGAATGAAATACAGTGAAATCCAGGCACATCCGAAAGCCAGGGGGCGCTCTCGTGCAGAAACTCCCTTTGTGCCACAGAAGAAGTAGCTTTACGAATGCTATTCCAGGAAATGTCTACAGGAATATTTATATCACTGTTCTTCAAATTGTTTCAGGTATTTTCATGATAATAAAGAAGATTTTGAATGATTTTGTTTAACGAGTGTTGCTTTTTTAAATGCACGTTATAAACGACTCCGACTCGTTATGATTTCAGATTGATAAGGACTTCGTACTGACCAAATGCCATAGTACACGCACAAGCTGTGCATGAAACAAAGAATCGCAGCCTTGCGATTCAGAATCGATTTCAGACAGGTATTTTTAATGGGACACACGGTTGAATCTTCCCTACCGTCAAGTGCAGCTCGGAAAATAGCGCAGACGTGCTTCACAACGCGCGCCACACGTCCGAAATTAGATAAAGATGTGGTCCTTCATGTCAGGAGTTAGTTGATAAAACACGTGTCCGTGACAACTGTAAGTGGACTTTTTTGGGGTTTATTTAAGCCTGTTATTGCAGTCTGCAGTTCTTGCAAATTTAAAATAAGTTAGCTGGTGATTTTGTTTTTTGAGCATGTTGATTCGAAATAATTCAGTATAAAGCGCTCTTGCTCACGTTATTTATGTGCGTTATTTACATGCTACAGTAGTTACACTCCTTTAAGATAGTGTAATTAATAGTGAGAAATAATCAGTTTTTACAGACGTTCTACAGCATCTGCTTCAGTTTGTGTTTATTAACCCTTTAGTTTAACTTCATCACGCAGCTATACCCGTTAGAGGTATTTGCTAAAAACATTTAATTCATTACTAATCTAGTATGTGTTCGTTTTCTGTCATATTTTCTTCAAAATTAAGTTTTATTTGAGTGTTTTTAATAAAAATATTTTCGTTTTCATCATGACGCATATGCCCCGCATTTTGATTGCCAGGCCCCGCCCATCCGCCCAACCCTACCACCTTACCTAACAAATTTTCTGCGGGAAACCCTGGATGAGCGAGTGATAACAGAAAATAACAAAATTCGCTTTAGCATTTTCAAACATGCTTTATTTTTTTCTTACTTGTAGTTTGCACACAAATCTTTGATGTTTCTCCACCCTTATCTTCTCTCTGTCTCATCTTTGTATTTCTTGGCTCATGGAGAAACATCTGCTAATTGGAGGTCAAAGTTTAAAGGCGTGTGTCTGCTGTGTATTTATAGGAATGTGTTGCTTACAGCCACACAGCTTACAGCTTACAAACAGATCACTTATTCTTCATGTTTGAGAAAATGTAAAACACATTTATGACTGTCGTACTTTGGAAGCATCAGTTTGGGACGTGAGATAAGACTCGCTTGTTTTTTATAACAATACTCCTAGATAATATGGTCCAGATTCCTAAAACAGAATCATTCCAGAGGTAATCGGTTTATCGGACCATGGGAGCAGTCCGGTTGTGTTGAAAGAGTCCATTGTAGTGAATTGACTTTATTTCTTTTGCGTGCCATGAGTTATCGGACACGGGTGTTGTTCTTGTCCAGATAAGACTAATGTCAGCAGGTAATAATGATTCTGGGAAATGATTCTCATCTTTTGCATTAAGAGCAGCATGTTTTTGTAAACAGATCTTTTATGATGAGTTTCTCTGTCCTCTGTGTGGCATTTATACATCTTTCTCCATTCAGACATGCTCTGGGTTACAGTTATTACATTTGGCCTCGTTAGATTATTAGTTTAAAGATTTTTCTTCATCTGAAATACTCAACCAAAAACAGAAAGCCACAAACACATAGGGGTTGAAAGTGCATTACGCGTCTAATTTTGTGTAAGATAACAAGATTTTAATCTGCATCTCTTAGAGGTTGTGAACCAGTAAAGTTTTCCCAGGCCTTTTTATGATGAGGTCTGCTAAATGTTTTTACACTGCTGGGTAAATATTTCCATCCATTTTCATAATTTTGTCCCGAGCCCCAGAATTCAAAGTTGTTTATATTGTGATGGACTGCTTGTACATTATCTCTTGCTTAACCTATCAAATGAAACCAGTTGTTGTGAGGTCTGCTTCCATTAATGTTATTGATGTGTTTTTGGAGTTCAGCAGTGAAGCAAGAATTTAAAGAGCTTAAATGTTTCATAAGGGAGTGTTTAAAAAGACACAAACTTTTTTGCGGAGGAGGAAAATGTCACACTTGGGCGATCAGTGTATTAAAATGTTCATGGTTCGGTACAGCACATCTAAAGTTAAAGGTCTCATATTTTCTGGTTTGTTTTCCTCCTTTTGTCCACTTATGTTTCTTTATAATGTTAAAAAATCTATAGTTTTTTATTATTAAAGGGGACAGAGAATGAAAAACCATTTTTACCTTGTCTTTGTTGAATAATGGTAGTCTATCCGCAATTCACAAACATACAAAAAGTGCTAAACATCTCAGTCTCATAGAAATTCCTCTTTTAGAAATGTCAGCCAGAAAACAGCCCAATCTGAAAAACTGATGCTTATGACATCACAGGCATCTAACTGCCCCTCCACTTTAAAATAATTGGCTGCACTTTTTGAGTGGCAGTAAAGTCAGCCAATCAGTAATGAGATTGCAAGTTAAGCCAGTAGGGGGGGCCAAATAGGTGCAAAACCACTTGTTTAAAATCCCCCACCCTAATAGAGCTATCTGAGAGAGGTTTTTAGGAAGCTTCTAAGGCATTACAGACCCAAACAAAATTTTTTTGTCTGCATGTCACATCACAGAACAAGGATAAATACTCCGTTCAATCATTCTATGTCACCTTTAAGTTTATATAAGGCGGAGTGCACAATGTTTGAAAAACGCTTTGGAAAAGGAGACGGGCCGCCTACCAAAACACACTTGTAGCTAATTAGCAGTAAGGGGCGTGTCTACTAAACCGACATCCTTGCCAAGGTTGCGTATGTGGTGCGGGTCTTTTAAAAGAAGGTCCAGATTCTATTGGGGTAGGGGCGTGTTTGTTTAGGTGATTTCAAATATCAACATTGGCTTTCAAATATTGTGCACTCCACCTTTAAAGTGCACCTATTTCATGGCTAAAAAAGTTATTTTGTGTATTTGGTATAATACAATGTGTTTGCGTGGTTTTTTTTCACATACTGGCTCCAGATTTCCCTCTCTTTCCTGAAACGCACAGATTTTGAACAAAACTCATTGATTTGAAAATTGGCCAGCTAATCTGTACGTTGTGATTGGCCTGAATACCTCTGACGTCCGCAGGAAATGTGATGCTCCTTACCATGTTTGAAAGATTCGGTTGCTAACAGGAGTTACCTTACAGGCTGTGAGTCCAAGCGGGAGGAATTATGATAATGTCGGTCTTGTCTACATCACCAATCCCAGGAAGTAAACTGTTGCCTACAATCCGTGTGTTTGTTGTTGTCCAAGAAAAGAGATTTACGTTGGAGACGATAACTCGCGTCAATGTTTACTTTGGGGTTTGTACCTTTTGCATATCGTTACATGAACTAATTCACACTTACACACCAAAGGAAATGTAAAAATTGTAAATCTGACCATTGGTGCCCTTTCAACTTGTACATGGACTCCGTGTACAAATAGTAGAATAGTTTTTAAAAGATGTGTCGATGCAGGGGTATAAAAATAAATTGATATGGATCGATGCTTGAATGCCACACATTAAATATCGATATGAGGTACCTTTATTTTGACAAAGTGTCAGCAAGTGAGCAAATAAACTACCTCAGTGATTGTTGCTATTGCACATTTTGGCACAAAATACTTAAGGACTTTGATTGTTGCAATTGTAAGCTTGATTTTATATGACTTTTTCCCCTCATTATTTATTTTCTTTATTTAAAAAGTGTATTTTTTATTGGGACAGAAATTGTGCCATTTTCAACAGGTTTAATTAAATGTTCATGTTACATAATGAAGAGTTTGGTTCCAAAACGCGATAAACGGCATTAAAAAAATGTGTTACCGCCAAAATCCGTATCGTATCAAGACAGTATTAAAAAGTAAATTCTTAATTTTACGCAAAATCCAATATCCGCCATATTATTCTGTCATCTTTTCTCCTTTTTTCCGAAAACGTGAAAAACGCCACTCCTCTTTTTCTGCAGAATGCAATAAATCCGCTCAACAAATCACAGCGCACCATTCCACGCATTGTAAACAATAATGGCGGAGCATTGAATACATGCATAATCCTAGTTTTTCTCATCTACTTTTTACTTTGTGATCAACAAACATGAAAACATTTGAAAAATGTATTTATTTTACTCGAAGTCAATGAAAATCAAGCAGGACCAAAACATTTACAGCTGATCGCAGTCAAAACGTTCAGAGTCGAAGTCCAAAGGATGACGACAGCAATGACAGTGAGTGTTCTTAATATGACAAATTAAGTGTTTTGATTAATGCCATTAATGTTTATTTTTTTTATTCCGTGTATACAACTAGTCAACAAAATGAATATGACATGGCAAAGATGAATGCACATTTATATATTGATTCAATAGATTTATAGCATTAAGAAAAAAGAAACTCAAATTATGGATTTGAATGTTTTATGTTTTTATAACCTAAAGATGCTATGTTAAAGTTGTAACAGAAAATACTGGGTTAATCTTGCACTTTCTTGGTATAGAAAACACGTTTTTATCGAAATTAGTCAAAATGGATTTATTGCGTTTTGAAAACAAACTCTTCATATTTTTGTTGCATTTGTACGTTTTCAAAAATGTAACATAATATAAAAATATCAATAAATTAATTGAATTGCATTGAATCATAATTGCATCGAAGAAGTGCAAATATGCATCACTGACGGGAAAAATTCAATATTGTATCATATTTTGTGAACTGTCTGATTTACACCAATTTGGCAAGTTATCATAGATATGAATCTTTGCAATCGAAAAATATGCACTGTATGCTGCTTTTATGCATTTTTGTGCACATTTACCTTCTGTGAAAGCTTACTGTGTTTATACAGCGTATGCAAAACTAGACTTGCTGCACACTGATCCTTACACTTTTATTAAATGCCATAAAGAGTTGCATCTTTGTATAAATGTACTATTTCGGAGGTTTTGGTCATTGGAAAATCTGTTTTTGGTTTGTTCGCAGTTTTGAAGTCCAGTAGTTTAATCATTCTGATCTGAGGTCAGTGTTGTGTGCTGGTTAAATCTCAGGCAGGAATGCAGTAAGGTCAGTTGAGATTAAGGACTGAACATGAGGCCACTGAGCTGACGATCTGTTAGAGACGCACCATAACCCTGTAAACAATAGACACACACCCTGACCACCAAGCCCATGTGCAGCTGAAATAAATGTGCATTGATTATATCATATTGCAAACTGTCTCAAGTGTATGCATTGATCGCATGCAACACGCATGTTTATGTGCAGCGCATCAGCTCATCTGTCGGCTGTTGTTTTGCACCTGTCACAAAGAGGAGCAGCTCCACCAGCGTGTGTGTGATCTGTCATAAATATTTAATTGATGCTTTGACACGAGAGAAAGTGAGTAAGGGTTGAGGTTAAACTGTCTTGATGCTCATGGATGCTCTCTTTGTGGATTGTGGTGTCTCAGCAGAAAGAGAGAGAGAAAGGGAGAGCGAGAGAGAAAGAGATTGGGGGGAGGGAGTAAGGTTTGAATGTCTTATCTTTTTGCTGGTATTCAGACCTCCACAGACATTGAGAACATCAACCTTTATGACACCCTATAAATTACGGAGTTGCTGTAAATTATAGGACTCGTCTGAACCTCCCAGATGAAATGCAAGCATGTATGAGATTTGCAGACACTCTGAATGAGTTTCTTTATTGTATTTTCTTTCTTTTTTTTGTGGGCTTTGTGTGCATCTTTGAGTTTGGGTGGACTTTAATTCCTCTCTTCACTAGCAGCAGGTGAGTTATTCTGACATTGTATTAGTTTGGATAATATAGATTGAATGCATTTTAATTTTAAGAACAGTAAGCTGTTAATATCACTCATAGAGATGAAACGGTATGAATATTTTATGTTATAATAGGGATGCTCCAATCAGGATTTTTGCAGCCGATACCAATTACCGATTTGTCATCGACCGATTCCGATACCGACTTTTTTTTAAGCTGATATGCAAGCTCTTTGATGACCGTAACTGTTTAAATTTTTTCTAGATAAAGTAATACCACAGATGTTGCCTTTGTTATATTACTTGCAGTAATTCGGTAAATTATTGTTTTAATAGAGAATCAAATAAATAAGCAACAAATATTTCTTCTGCAAAGAGAATTTTAATATGCCTTTTAAAAAGGTTTATGTCTGTTAAAAGTAATAAAAATTAAACACTTCACAGTCTTTACTGTATTTACTAAATATGCACGCATTCATATGAAATACAACAGTTCTTTAGTCAAGAGCAAAGAGTGATTTAAATGAGAGATGAAGTAGGTTACTGTAGCTTTAAGACGTGAGAGAGATCGCTCTGTTCACGTGTACTGATGACCGGGTGCTGTGTTTGCACGCGTCGGGGTGTATGTAGACAAGAACAACTGTGAGGAACAGTTATGCAAATAAATAATAAACTTTTGGAATGAGGATGCAAATGTTTGCGATAGATATGTGTTGAACACACTGTTTGATGGGGATGTGAAGACGCATAGCGCTGTTGCACTCTAAGAATAGATGTGTTCATTTTAACACACTCTTTTGTGTTATTTTATTTAACACATGATGTGTTATTATTACACATTATGTGTAATTTCGTGTTGATTTTTAGTACAAATAAATAGAAGGGACAACACAAGATGTGTTAAAACAACACAAAGTGTGTTGTTCCAAAAATAACTCAGAGATGTGATAAGTTAACAAGACACAAGATGTGTTATTTTAACACATTCATTTTTCCTCACTATACTAGTCATAAAACAAACTAGATGCAACACAGTTATGACCTGAGGTTGCATGCAGAATTTTGTCATTGCGCCACCTAGTGGTTTTGAGAGAGAAATATGGTATTTTTGCCTAAAACTACTGCTACAGGTCAACTAAAACCTTGAGTCATCATGGATTAAGCCTTTAATGGCTTGGGGTATAATCATTGGTGCACACACCAATTCACTCCCTAGCAACCAATGAGAATACCTTATCAACCATTTTTGCAAGAGCTATATTTCTGCATCAGAACATCGTAGAGACATGGGGGTGGGCTCTAGGGTTGTGCCGATAGACGATAGTATCGTGTGTCGACGATCTTCAGACATATCGCCAATGGCAGGCTTTCATGGCGATAGTCATGACGATAGTTGGCGAATGGTTTTTATTATCATCATAGTTTTACATTAACATCCACATTTCATGCTTTTCCTCACATGAGGGTTTTTGGGCTTCGCTTTACGCGGAGAGCTTGTAAAGAGAGAATTCCTTCTTGCACGTACCTGCACTTAATGCGCGCGTCTTGGACTCCTCCTAGCAAATCCATCGTGTCATGAACAGCTGCGCTTCTCTCTGTCTCACGTGCACGCGCTCTCGCATCTGTCCGAAGTCTGAACAAAAACTAAAGTAGTAATCCTCATGTCTTTTTTCTGTTTGATGCGTTTCATGCGAGCTGAGGCAAACTTTACTTTTTGTTTAAAATATGACCCGCTGCATATTGGCGCCTCTCACTCTCGCGTACGTGCAGAGAGAGCTGCGCTCTGTCCGAAGTCAGATTTTTTGCTTTTTGCTAGTTATTAGCTTTTTTGCTAATAACTGTTATATCATTTTGTCCAAAATCAAGAGATTTTCCTAGGTTCTTTAAATTGCTCATCTAAACTAATTTTTACTTTCTTCTGTGCCCATTTTGGCTTGACCCCGGTGATTGCTGCTTGCAGCTATATTTATCAATATTATTATGCTTTTGTGCAAATTTTCTAGAAATGTAAAAAAAGTACTGATGCAAACCAAATTTTAAATTGATTTAGCATGTAAGTGCACTTTTGTTCGCATAAACATCAAATAAATAACATTATAAAACGGTTAGTCACATTCCTTGATTCTGATTGGTCAATAGCTGTGCTTTATTCATGATAAAACACGGCTATGACTGCTTCACCCAACGGTTCTATATATCACTGCGCCCTTAGCAACCACACGTTTCGGTTTGTTGTTTTTGATCTTTCATGCGTATTACACATTGGAACACGTTTTTGTTCACGGTCAGGGACTATTTTTTTCTAGCGGAAGGAATGCTTTTATTGATTTCAGCACAGCCTCTTGTACCTTATTGGTTACTTAACATTAATCATGGCACATTTGGGGTTAATGAGATAAATGTTCATCTAGTTCAAATAAAACAAAATTAAGTAAATCAGATTTTCATATAAATGCAGGACAAATCAGCAAGTCTGTTTGCATATGTTGTGGGAAATCGGGTGTACTTTATGACCCAGGGGTAAAGCCGCACGCACCTGCGCCCACAGCAATCAATGAAGAAAGAGTAGAAAGGAGCTTTAAAGTTTAAGTTTGTCTCATGTTATTTCTTAAATTGGTTGATGCTGCTGTCCCACTGGTAATTAAAAAAAATGATGCGATAATATTATTTGTTGGACATTTTTATCGCAACTTACCATTAAACCGGTAATCGTTACATTTCTAGTCGCTCACACACACTTATGTTTTGATGGTGTTTGTGTTGACAGGTTTTATTTTAAGTGTGTGAATCCGGTTGAGCGAAGTTGTCTTTTTGTATTATTATATTACTTCACAAAGATTAGAAGTCTATTTATAATCGCATATCTTGTCCTGCATTATTTGCGTACTAATATGATTGACAGCTCACATTGTGATCTTTTTAAGGTGAGGTGTGATAAACCTTCAAATAAACATCCTGCAGGAAGGATATCTATTGACCGTAAATATAATAGGTGCTGGAGGTGAACTTGTTCATTTGGAATAACAAAGAGAACCCTAGCAACCACCAATGACACCCTAGCAACCACATGTCAACATCTTGGCAAGACAAGCAGCACTCATATTGCTTTTATAAAATGAAAAGATGTACTGTAGTGTATTATTTAGTTTGTTATTCTCCAGACAGACTTGTGGTTGTTGGTACTTCTTTATCTCCAAAAGCCAAGATGAAGGGTGTATTTAAATCTCCACTGTCATCATCATTTTCTCAGATTTGAGTTTGGCCGTCTTTCTGAAGCATGTGAGGGTGGAGGATGTTGAGGAGGGGTCAGATCAAAGCACACACGCCTGTCTTTTCATGATCCATCTGTTTGTCTGTGAGGCTCAGGAGTGGCCGGACGGTTCACATGTGTGAACATAGCTGATGGTTCCCTGTGGGATTTTGTTTTATTTGGGCCTCTTAATTGTACTTATAAATTATGTGTGGTGGTGTTATTGGTATAGCAGAGTTCATTTGGTCTTGCTTCTACTTGAGTAAGTGGTGCTAGGGTGTTTTGCTTGGTTGCAATGTATTTGCAGGCCAAAAGAGCCCATTTTCCTTTAGATTTTGCCTTTAAGTCTCCTTTAAGCGTTAATGAATTGAATATTGTTAGCAATCGTGTCCTTAAAGGCTTTAAGGATATGCTTGCTAACAATATTAAATACATTAGGGTGATTCTCACGAAATCCAGATTTAGAAAGTGTCCAGCATCAGAATTTTTAAAAAGCCATTGAAGCTAATTTTTTGCACATATAAGATTAAGGTCTGAACTTACTATAACCATTATTTTTTAGAGGATTTAAAAAATATTTCCTATAGAATTATTTACATTTTTAAGATGATCATTATCAAAAATTATCATTACCGCAACATGATATTACATTAAATATGCATTTACAAACTCATGTTTCCGTAATGAGAACTAAAATGTTGTCTAGGTACTATGAACCCAAATCCAGTCATAGACACATTGCAGTAATGAAATTTTCCCCTTAAATGTGGAAAAAACAACAAAATTAGTTTGTATGATGTCATTTGAAATCATGTGCAAAATAGTACATGATGAGATGTTTGTAACTGTATGCTTCTTTTTTTGATACCATTTACTTTTTAGCAAAATGTTTCATGACACCTCATAAGTCTAAAGGTGGTCGCACACCGGACGCGCAGCTCAGCGCCACGCTGCATCGAGTTTAGGACAACTCGGTGGTATCGTACATCAAAAGTGCACATTAAATATTGCAAGCTTAGTCAGATAGTGTCTACTTCACAATGCAAAATATACGTTAGCAGCCAATGTTCATCGTTAATGATTTGGGACAAATATGATGTTATTTAATGTTAAACTATGTGAGTGGCATTCTGTGGCGTAACAGGGATTTGAGCAACTTCCTGACGCCCTATTCAGATAGCCAGCGACCAGCAGTAGCAGAGCGACGCAATCTCATTCATTTCAATGAAAACCGGGCGACTTCTGGCGGCACGAGCGAAAGTGACCGTTGGCGACCGTATGGGCGTGTCCAGTGACGCGAGAAAGTTACGAAAAAGTTTAACTTTATGCAAATGTCGAGCGAATTTCAGGAGCGACTACCAATGAGAACGAAGCAGTGGAGTTCACGTCATCCTTCTCTCGTCAGTTACTGGCGCGGATGCTACTCATTTGTTTATGACAAGCAGATTTAGAAACGCCTCATTGAAAGAGACGTGCGACACACAGCGATAACATCGCTGGCTGTCTAAATGCGGCTTGAGTCCTAGCTGGGCGCCGTGGACAGGGCGGCACCTGTTGGTGCCGGTGTGCATATACTCATAGAAAACAATGTTCTTTTTTTTCTTTTTTTTCTTTTTTAACGGCGCGGCGCTCAGCTCCGCGTCCGGTGTGCGACCCCCCTAAAGGAATAGTCTACTCATTTTCAACACTAAAATATGTCATTACCTTAACTAAGAATTGTTGATACATCCCTCTATCATCTGTGTGCGTGCACGTAAGCGCTGGAGCGCGCTGCGACGCTTCGATAGCATTAAGCTTAGCCCCATTCATTCAATGGTACCATTTAGAGATAAAGTTAGAAGTGACCAAACACATCAACGTTTTTCCTATTTAAGACGAGTAGTTATACGAGCAAGTTTGGTGGTACAAAATAAAACGTAGCGCTTTTCTAAGCGGATTTAAAAGAGGAACTATATTTTATGGCGTAATAGCACTTTTGGGATAGTGATGCGCGGGTCGGCGTTTTTTCCAACCCGCGGGTCCCGCTTTTATGAAATATTTGGCCCGCCCCAACCCGCACCGCAACACTGTATCTATTTTTACAACCCGCACCGCCCCGCGCCCGCGACCATTAAAATAGACATATTAGGCATTTGTAATGTAAATAAAAAGAGGCTTTATTTCAGCCTAAGAGTGCTTGGAAACAGCCATTAGATTACATCACCCTGTAAACTGGCAGCAACATACACCAATGAGCCATAGAAACCAGCATGGTCATATTAATATAGAGATAGGATAATGATAAACCAGGGGTGTCCAATACATCGATCGCAAAGGCAATGCCGGTAGCACAAAAGTCAACTGTGTATTCTCATGCTGCTCCATGAGAAAATTGGCATTATGAGTAATTGTGAAACACTTAAGTCTTTTTGAGTTGCTGTGCCTTTCTTCTCATATGTGTTTTTATAAATCTTATGCCTGCCCGCTGCAGCTCAGTCGTGTAAACTTACGAAATTTACAAGCATGCAATTGCATCGCATTCTTCTTGCTTTCATGCACGAGCTGAAGCACGCGAGAGCGAGCGAACGAGGGAGAGAGAGAGGCAGCGTTGTGCTGATATATGCTTCTGATACTATTGTAATTTTCTTTCAAGTTTGTTTCACTAAATCTCCGCTATTTTAAACCGTACTCGACATGTGCTCCAGGATTTTTTTTAACTCCTCAAGAAAATAGAGTAATGGTGACATCCCTAAATCCAATGTAGAGATATATGCAGTATAGTCCACGCATTTAAAGTGTTTTTAGCATGTAGAACTTGTCGGCTTTATCATTTTAAAAGTAGATCACCACACAAAAAAGCAGCATTTGTATTATCTATTCACAAATTCCCTACCTTAATTTCTACTGCAGATCGTCTTTCATCTTTTAATTCTCCGTTTGTTTTGTTGTTTTGGCTGGCAGCCAGCGGAGCTACTTGGCGCTTCCGTGACGTCAAAGGTTTGGGGATATCAAGTTACGTTGCGGAAGTTACGTTGCGGAAGTTACGTTGCGGAAGTTACGTTGCGGAAGTTACGTTGCCACATAGGCCTACGTAATTTAACCTTATCAAAGAACATAATTAAATGTAAAAATATATATTCCCAAATATTTAATATATATGCTACAGGGAATTAGACGCAACATATCAGTTTTTTAATTTGGTTTTTAATGACCCGCCCCAACCCGCCCCGCATTAAAGTTACAATTTCTTTACCCGCCCCAACCCGACCCGCGGGTTACCCGCGGGGCCCGCGGGTTACGAGACGACCCGCGCATCACTATTTTGGGAGCACTTCGACTCGCCTGAAAAGTCCGCTCCCCTTCTCACTCTCATAATGGGAGAGGGAGGGTGTTACTGCGCCGAGTCGAAGTACTCCCAAAAGTGCTATTACGCCATAAAATATAGTTCCTCTTTTAAATCCGCTTAGAAAAGTGCTACGTTTTATTTTGTACCACCAAACTTGCTCGTATAACTACTCGTCTTAAATAGGAAAAACGTTGATGTGTTTGGTCACTTCTAACTTTATCTCTAAATAGTACCATTGAATGAATGGGGCTAAGCTAAATGCTATCGAAGCGTCGCAGCACGCTCCAGCGCTTACGTGCACGCACACAGATGATAGAGGGATGTATCAACAATTCTTAGTTAAGGTAATAACATATTTTAATATTGAAAATGAGTAGACTATTCCTTTAATTTCGAAAATCACCCATTAACGCCTTACATCCATGACTTTGGGTTATTCTCACCGAATATTCTGCTTCACTATTGATGTCACATTTAAGGGGTTAAATGCATTGTTAATTTTAATGTAACTTAATAACTTTATTGACTTCTAAAGGTTTTCTTGCTACTCTAGCTTTGTTTCCATTACCCTTCAAATTTCACAAATTGAAAATGCACGCATTGGAAACACAGCAATTTCGCATAAACTCTCATATAGGCCAATATAACAGAAAGGTTTACACTCGGTTAAGGTGGTTTTTAAGCAATTCAAAAAAGCAAAATATTGCAAAACTGCAATGGAAACTGTTTTTTCACATTTACAGGTCACCTGACGTGCATAAAAGTCACATGATCATTCTTTAAATATGGCACTGTACTAGTGATGCACCGATGTATCGGCCACCGATACTTATCGGCCGATTTTTGATAAATTTGAAACCATCGGCATATCGGCAATAGCACGAGAAAGGCCGATGCCGATTGTTTATTAATTAACTGCATAAAGAAATCCATTATATTTAAAAAATTTGTTAATGATGTTAATAAAATAAATGCTGAATAGCAAAAACCACCTTGTCATGCTGTCTTATTATATTTGTTTTAGTTTAATTTGTGCCTCTCTTATTATGTTGGTCAGTTGAATGTTAATTAGATCCAAATCATGTTCAGTAAAAATAATTTGATGCAGAAATAAATTAGCTTATAGACCAACTGTATAGTATTGTATACAAGTGTTTAATATCGGTATCGGCCAGAAGTTGAATCCTATCGTTGCATCCCTACACTGTACAGTATGTTTGATTGGAGGACAAGACCTAAGAGGTGTGGCGTCACAAAAACATGTGTTTTTACTTATTTCGAGACACCAAATTACCTTTTTGTCGGGTGACATCAGTTAATGGAAACGCAGGGTTTTTTTTTACATAAAAAAGCGCTAAAGTTTTGCACAAATCTGTAAACGCAGCTTCTGTCTACCAGTTTCCATTCTGACACGTTTTGGATGGGATCTGTTAAAATGTTTTGTAACAGATACTCTAAACTCACGTTTAAACATTAACTTAATGGTGGCTTGTAAATAAATACCCTTTCAATGCATGTGGGACCTGTGGGGAAAATTTGATTATGCTTTTATATTTTCCGTCTGATGAGATTTATGCTCCAGCTCTTGGAAAATTTTTTCAGGAACTTCATACCCCCATTGGAAACCTTTTCCTTCCAAACCTTTTCAAACAGTTGGGTCATTGGTTGAATTGTGGAAGGCCACAGAATTGGAACGATTATAAATTATCATTGCGAAGAGATTTGGGATCCTGAAGAAAAACGGGCACCTTTATTGACCTTGTGTATTCTAGGAGTCCTTTAGAAACATGGGACCAGTAAACGAATTCAGATAGACAGTAGAGATCGGTCACGTTTGGGTAATTCAGTCCCTGCCGTTGTTCAGAGGTGACAGAATTTAGGTCTGTATGAAAATCTATCCCTGTTTCTGAACCAGTGATTCAAAACCGAGATGCTTGACAAATGCAAATGGGTAGTGTAGTTGTCAGACAAGAAAAATCTCTAATCCTTAATAGAAACATAATGTAATGAATGATTCATTTTCTTGTAGTCATGTTTAAGGAAATAGCCCCTTCCATTATTTTTCACTTATAAACACTACTAAGTATGCTATTTGTAGAAACTATAAGTTATTAAACTTACACAATTAGTGTTTGATTTGTGTCTAGTGGACTTAGAAGTGTGTGAGTCTGTGTGTTTGTGTTGTTGGTTTATACAGCACACCCATGCATAAACCCAAATGACAAAGTTGCTCAGATGTCTGGCATACGTTTATCTCCCCAGAGGTTTGTAGTGATGTCTCGGACTAAAGAGCCTTGAGGCGGTCTGGAGATGAGCCCTCCCCTGAACCTTTCAACCTTAAAAACCACCTGAACTTCTTACAGTTATGGTTGACTTTGCCTTCAGTAAAAAATAAACAACTGCATGCATTGGCACATAAAGCTCAAATCTTTTTGGGTTGTGTTTCCTTGTCTTACCAAATGTCCAGTTGAATACTGCTGCGTGATGTTTGGATGTCGTGACACCTAAAGTCTTTACACTTTTCATCAGGAATATAATCGTTTAGTTTGGAGTTTAAGTTACTACTTACACTTATACTCATCAAATAAAATGTCCTGTATCTTAAGTGTTGGAGCATTGCTTTAGCAGCGCAAAAGTCATGGGTTCAATTGCAAGGGAACATACAAGCTATATGTTAAGGGTTTCCCACAGAAAATTTGTTAGTTAAGGTAGTAGGGTTGGACGGGTGGGCGGGGTCGGGGGCGTAGCAATCAAAGAGGCGGGGAGCGTACGCGTCATGATGAAAATGAAAATACTTTTAAAAATACTCAAATAAAACTTAATTTTGAAGAAACTATGACAGAAAATGAACACATACTAGATAATTAATGAATTAAATGTTTTAAACAGATGCCTCTAACTGGAATAGATGCGTGATGAAGTGAAACTAAAGGGTTAAAAAAAATTAAATATATAATTATTTTTTTTGGACAACCTAGTTAAGGCGGTAGGATTTCCCCGGTTAGGCGGGCTGCCCAAACTGCAAAGTGCTGCGGAAACCCTGACATTTTTTTTTCAGCAAGCCGCTTTGGATGAAAGCATCTGCCAAATCCATGAATCCAAATAAGAGGTAAAGAAAGTATCGCAAAGAGGATAGAGGAATAATAAGAGGTTTTGTACATGGTAATGAGATATCATGAGCCTCAATCACGATTGTTTCCTCCTTTAAATTTAAACCTTGTGCATGCAAAAGACCGCTGGAAAACAGACATAACTCAACATAACTTCTGACGTTACAGTCGTAATGTACGCCCCAACATTAAATTACACATTAAATTAATTACAATGTTAAAAACAAAGTTGTGACTGCGGAGTTAGCGCTATATGCTAGTTAATGGTATATGCTAGCGTTTAGTTTGAAGTTCTACTATTGACGTTACAGTTACGTTTAGCAGGTCCATACTGAAAAAAATACAAACTTACACCTCAGAAACGTCCATTAACAATCTCAGAACAATTGATTATACCTCAAAATCTGTATCTTCATCTGATACAGACTCAAACATAAGATCTGTTTACACACACACAGAGCTACCGAAGAAGCTGCTCTGAGAAACAACCAATCAGAGCAGAGCTCAACATTATTATTCATAACCCTTTCAAATAAGCCAATAATAGACCATTTCATTTTAAAGGCAAATCCTAGGGTTGTAAATTGACATGTAAAAACATCTCTGGATATTTTTTGCATTTAATAAAGCCACATACCTTCAATGTAGATCAATTTAACACTTTATTTCAGTGCATTCTTTGGCACCTTTAATAAAGTTCAAACTTATTGTACCAACATAAAGCAGTCATATCACAATATTTTAAGTTATAGCATATCCCATTTTTCTTTAGTATCATGCAGCCCTAGTATTAACTATACATTTATTCATTTTATTATACATATTTATTACCATTCTACATGACCTTTACATAGCCTTTAGCATTAGTGACACAGCACTCAATTTAAAAACCAATGTACTGCAGTTTTGTGAAGGACGTTTTTAATTTATTTCTCTGTTTCAGGTTGCCAATGAATCTATATTTCGTTAATGAAAACACTCATATATTTGTCTGTATGGCTGTAGTTAATCAGATTCGATTCTGTTGCCCCTGGGAGCGACCGTGTTCTCCTTCCACATCACTGAATTCCTCAGCGCGTTCAATTCATTCACCAGGGCTTCACTGTCACCATGACGACAGAATCCCCCACCGTCCAGCGGAAACCCCTTTAACACAACCTGATTGAGAGCGCTGCAGTTGTGCATTATAGCTCTGTCTTTTGTTTGCAAGCACAGCCCTGTGTGTGCGTATGCATGCATGCATGTGTTTTATTTTCAGTCATATAGGGTTCAAGATTAGGCCATTTTCAGTCTGCTATATATACGTGGAACACATATTGCTAAATATATAACGCACGTTGGATAGTAAACTGTTTACCACAATGCAATGTGCTCAACTTTTATCTGAATGACCATTTGTGACCCTGGACCACAAAAGCATAAGTCACACGGGAATGTTTGTTGCAATAGCTAACAATACATTGTATGGGTCAAAATTAACGACTTCTTTTTAATGCAAAAAAAAATAATTTGTTGCAAAGGACTTCATTTGGACAACTTTCATAATAGTTTGATTTTATGCACCATTTCATTCTAGATTTTCAGAATATTGTCCTATCCTTTCAAACCATACAACAATTGAAAATTTTATTTAGCATTCAGATGATGTATAAATCTTAATATTTTTGATAGTGATGAATGATGAATTTTATACAGTTAAGATGATTTGAAAAAGTTTTTAACCAAATAAATTAGGGCTGTCAAAAGATTAATCGCGATTAATCACATACAAAATAAAAGTTTGTATTTGCATAACTGTACATTCACAGGGGGCGAAAGCGTTAACGCTTGACGAAAGGGTTGTCTGAAGCGTGGCCAACACCCAATCACAGTGGCCGTAACATATGCTCCAGTCTTCAATAAACTTAATTGGCTGGCACTGCCTAGGTTATTTGCATAAGGTGATCTGATTGGCTGACGCACGCGTTGCCGCCTGAAAAGCTGAGAAATGTTCAACTTCTGCTGCGAGCAACGACACTGACGCGGCACCGACGGATCCACAATTCAGTTCGGCAACGCATGACATCACCCATTAAAAGTAAATGGGAAGCGTTAACGCTTACGCCCGTGTGAATGCACTGAAATAAATTTGTGTGTTTATTGTGTGTAATTATTTTATATATAAATATATTTAAATTTATATTTATTTTTATATTTATTTTTATTTTTTATTTTTAATTATTTTTATTTATTTATTTATTTTATTTTTTTTATTTATGGGTGATTGTGTATATATATTATAATTTTTTATCTATATATAATATTAAATATATAAAAATCTCAATAAATATAGACCGTTTCATCGTGCGGTGATCTATGTGTTGTTTATTTTGCTTGTTATATATTAAACTACTTTACCTTTTTTGTGAATCATTCTTAGCGGAGTTTACAGCCACTTGTTTAAGTTGTTACTGCTGAAACTGAATATATGTACATGTAAAAGTTTGTTAAATGCATACATGCGTGTGTGTGTATTTATATATACAAAATAATTACACACAGTGCACGCACATATATTATGCAAAAAACAAACTTTTATTTTGTATGCGATTAATCGCAATTAATCTTTTGACAGTCCTAAAATAAATCCAAATGTTGTTTTGCAGTTTTTAGAAAACAATGAATCCTAAATAACCATTTAGTTTCATTTTTTGAAAAGCTAACATGGCGTTAAAAAAAGAAACATTAACACCCAATTGATAATAAAATCTAAAGTTGTTTAATGAGTTAATCATGTAAAGTATAAAAATGGTCACGTGCATATTACTTTTTAAAATGTCTTTGATACTGCATACTTTTACACATCTCAGTATATATAGTAAAGCAGTATTTCATTCTGAACCCGGCTTTTGTGTGTGTGAGAGTTCAAACATCTTCCCCCTCCTAATGAACTCGTCCTTGTGGCCTCTCCACAGATCCCTTAAGAGCTCTCCGCTCAATCTTCAGCTGCTGGACGTGAACCTACACAAGAATCCCTAATGAATCAGTTTTCATCTCTCGATGCCGTGGCGTTCAAGTAAGTAGTTGTTCCATATCTTCTGTTTGAAGAATGCATCTCCTGTTTTCATGTATGATCTCAGATCACACCATCAGGTTAGCCTGATTGTGATTACGTCTTCAGGCGAACGGACAGGACGCCTGAAGCTGAAAACACAGGCAGATAAAGGGTCTTTTCTCTGAGGGCCTCTTGGAGATGTTTGGCATTTGCATGGAGGCTGATTTGCATTTCATCTTGGCAGGGTTGAGATTCTGATGCTGGATGTTTCTTGGCTGCTCTTTTGTGTTGCTGTTTGGTCCAAAATTGACGCTTTGCTTTTTCTGTCCTGCATGGGCTTTCATCTGGAGCTCTTTACAGGGAAAGATGAAAAGACGATATGTTGTTTTGAGTCGATTAGGTGAAGGTGAAAAAAGATTGATTGATTTGATGCCTTGGCAATGACTTCAAACACTAGTCAACCTTTCATAAAAGTTTTTAAACAATAAAAAAGTCTTAGGACAACTTTTAACTTTTTTGATCCACTTCAAATGTTAACTAGTATAGTTATCTGAGTAATAGCACAATATCAGGGTCTTAGGATTGGTTGCTATTACAGTAACTTAGGAACGCGGGTTAGGACGCTAAGATGCCGTGTTTGCCTTATTTAGTATTCACCAAGTGTCTACTTGCAATAATGTGTATTAAAATAATGTGATGCATTATTTGGATTTGGAGTTTTCAAGTTGTTTGTAATACTGGGATTTATTTGTAACCTAATTTTAACATTCCACTGAGATTGACATTGTTCATAATAAACATCTATTTTGAAGCAAATTCAATGCATGACAATTAAACCTTTTTGCCAGGTGTCAGCAGAGACCCACGTGTGCAACATAGTGACATAGCAAAGTATCTTCTTAATCTTATCCTAACAATAATGCACCTGCAAAACTGTTTTACATTTATATTTATTTATCATTTAGCAGACGCTTTTATACAAAGCAACTTACAAATAAAAAAGCATTAAACATTTTGTCATAGGAGCCAATAATAAGTGTAGTCTACAAAGTTTCCAAATATGAATAGAATTGTAGCTAGGAAAAGATGCACACGGAAGATTGCCTTTTTTTAAATATAAACAAAGTTAGATTGTGGTTGACCATAAATTTGTTTTGCTGTCTTTTGATTCCCAACCAGGGGTACACGTAGCCCAGGGGGTACCTGAAGAGTTTCTAGGGGGTACGTTCACATGAAACATTGATTTTTGTGAGGAAATCATTGTTAAAATGATTTTAATTGTATCATTAATATGATTAGCAGTGGTGAATAAATGCGCTGCATGCTCCAAAACACGAAAGCAATGTCCATTTCAAGAACAATCATATTATTTTCAATGAACCTGATCAAAGTTTATTAACTTTAAATAATGTTAAAATAATGATATTCATTGAAGAATATCAATATAAATATGCTTAAGCAATTTCCTGGAGCTGCGTGTATAATGGTGGTTCTTCTGCGGCCCATGTTGCGTTTCTGCATGAGAGCGCCCTCTGGCTTTTGGATGTAGCGGCATTTCACTGTAATTCATTGAGAAGCATAACAAGCATCAATGGACGATTTATCGGTGCAGCCTTACAAATGACGTAAACAAACATTTGCAGTGTTTTTAAAGTGTAACGTATTTAGTCCCAGAATCATTTCATTTACATTTAAATTTATTCATTTAGCTGACGCTTTTATCCAAAGCGACTTACAATTGCTATATATGTCAGAGTGTCTTGCTCAGGGACACAATGGTGTGTCACGGTGGATTCGAACCCTGGTCTCTCATACCAAAGGTGCGTGTCTTATCCACTGCACCATCACCACCACCAATTTCAATTCTTTGCACACTTAAATTATTAGTAACTTAGTACACTTGGTGTCGGAAATAACCAGAGCTGATGCTCCTCAGTTGCAGGTGATCTACTTACGCCTGATGCACTTGAGTTCAGCACCACGGACATTGCAGATGAAAATGCGGAGTGTAAAATTCCAGCTAACAAAGTAAAAGTAAAAAAAGTAAAAGACATGCTTAATAATAGCGCAAATACCAGTAATTGTACAACTGCAAACTTTATTTAAATACTTTCCTTCCGTTAATGTTGCATCTGAAAGGAAACATCTATAAATGCATATGCAATAAGGTCAGTTGCACACATTTTCAGCGCCAATTATGCACTGTGTGTCTTTAGTAAGTCAGGTCAGTCGTTATTTGATGCTAAAAGGATGGTTTGCACACATGCAAGCTGTTAGTCTGTCCATTAATGTTTTGATAGTGTGACAAGTTTTGGTGATAAAAGGTTTGCTTATTTGCAGATCACTGTATATTAAATGTCTGCATCCACTAATCTTTCCGGATGATTGCATGACAATTCATAATAATGTCAGACTAAGCTCTATCCCTGGTTTTAAATCTTAAGACAAATAAACACGCTTTATCAGTCTGTGCTTTTTACTTTAATGTTTTAAATCTTTGAATTTATAAATATTTGTCAATAAAACACAACCTTGATTTAGTTTCGATGAAGGAGCCTTACTGATAGGGCTGTGGGGGAACCACTTGTCTAAGATATCAGAAGTATAAATACATGCAAGTACTACAGATCAGTGAAAAAGGAAAAAAGGCAGTGAAGTTGTTTGTGAATGCTTAATTAATAATTGACAGCTGTCAGACGTCTTTCTTACAGGTGTTATATTCAGCGAAAATGTGATACGATGACTCTTGGAAATTCGGACAGAGAGCTGAAACCGTACTTTTATTTATTTAAGTTTTAAACTGAACAAGCAAACAGTTTGTACAGTAGCTGTCGTTTATTGATGTGTCAGCAGACAAAATCCTCTGTTTTTAGATGCTGGTTATTGACCATTGATCATGTAAGTTAATAAACAGGCATTCATCTAATATATAATATAAACATGAAATTATTTTAGGAAACTTTATAGTCAATGATTTTGTAGTATGGTCGGGTCCCTCTGAACGACACAGCAGAATATATTCATGATATTTCATGAGTAAAGTGTGGTGTCTTTAAATTAAGTTGTCTTCAGCTGAAGTTGAATCATCATCACTGACACTTGTGGGTCGACAAGCTTGTTGAATAGTTGTCAGAAAGATCAGATGTATCCTAGCAACCAACCGATCGGAGGCCCCTATTTAGTCGTCCATTGTATTGCCTGTGACTGTCACTTTTGTAGCACAATTGTTCATGTGGAGGAATGATAAATGTGCTTCTGAAGAGACGTAAAGGCAAAACAGAGAAAAAATGAGAGAACAAAGACCCCCACTACACAAGACTTCTGTCTGAATATATGTCTTACTCTGTTTCTTTACCTCTTTATCTCTATCTGTCTCAATTAATATTGACTCAAATACTTGAAGACCGTAGTACTTTTTACTTTCTTTGTAATCTTTGAATCTACTGTGTGTGTGTTGTTTGTAAATGGTTAGGGCTGCACGATATTTAAGAAAAATGCAATGTGCGATATATGATTACTTGCATTTCAAAATGTAAAAACCTCAAAATGATGTAACCAGCATGAATGTGTATATTCTTTTTGGGTAAAAGAAAGCCTCACTCATGTACACTGCATGTAATGTTTTGAAGTTATGAAATCTTTCAGCTATTGCAAACCATTGCAATATGCATAGTGTGCATTATTATGTAGGTCATGGATGTTTTGGTCAACAGGGTGTTTTGGCATATGATAAAAGGTTTGTTTGCTGATATGTTTGTTGGATAAACTGTAACATGTAACCAGCTGGATTAAGCAGTCAAGTATTGTGAGTGTGAATGATGCTGTTTAAAATTTTAAAGTCTTGTGTGTTTGCAAGAACAGGAAAAGTGCAAGTTGTGCAAGAATTTCTTCGGCAAGTTGCATTTGATAAAATCAGGATCCACTGCGCACAAGTTAGTTACAGTATGAAAACATTGATTGGAAGGATATAGATATCACATTATGGGGCGGTTTCCCGGACCAGGATTAGCTTAATCCAGGACTAGACCTTAGTTTAATTAGGAAATATAACTAGTTTTAACAAACATGCCTTACTAAAAACATTACATGTTTGCATTTTTAGGTATATATAAATGGCACTGATGTATTTTAATATATGTCAGTGCAAGTGGTTTTCAGTTTGGAGAGCTCTTAAAAGTGTTTAAGTCTAGGACTAGTCTAATCCCTGTCCGGGAAACCGCCCCTAAAAGATTTGGATATAATCTCATCCAGTGAAATGAGATTACTAGAGCCTTTTGAATAGATTGGATTATGATTCATAGGGTCACGATTAGAGCTGCAAATTTCGACTATTATTTCAACCGATTAGTCTATCGATTATTTTTTCGATTAATCGGATAGTCTAAAGATTTTTTTTTACAAATAATAAATGTAACATCTGCTATTTATGCCAACATTTTATTGAAGCATTTTCTCAATTAAACAAATACACAAACAGTGCCAGTGCCAAGGAAAATATAACAAATCACATAAAAACAAGTCCAACATTAATTCAGCCTAACATAAACAGTGCAAAAGGGGCATTATTCACCTTAAACACATAAAATATATTAATATTAAAGAAGTAAAATAAAAATAAATCAAACTGAATAATAACTCCTTATTAATATAAAAACATGTCCCGCTTTTTATTGTTCCACACTGAAAAAAAAAATCCTTTCAATTTACGTAATTTTAATGTGTACATCGGTCCCACATGATCCGATTGTTTAAAACCAAAATAATTTTCTCAAATTAATTTTTATGTGTCAGACTAAAACATTTTAATTACTTTAAGTAGTCTAATAGAAATATGTTGACTCAAAGTGCTATTTCTCTTTACTATAACACATTTATTTTGTAATGTTTAAGTAATTTTATTATGTAAGGGGACTAGATTTTCATCTGTAATTCCAACATGCTTTTTTAATGCTTATATTATGGGATTATGTAACTCTAAAGCAATTTCATTATGTCTCTGGCACCAGAATAATCACCCATAATTATCCAAATGTTATTTATTTCTTTTTTAAATACAAAATACATTTGCATTGGCATAAAAAGCAAAGAGTTTTGTACAAATGTTTAGTGATACTGAGGCAAACCACTGCTTTCAGATCATCAATTAATTTAAATCACTACACATTAATTCAATAACAGTCAATAACTATTACAACAATCAGCACATGCAGTACATACATAAAGGGGCAATTTCCCAAACAGGTTGTAGATTAATCCATGACTAGGCCCTCGTTATATTAGGATATTTTTAATAAAATAAAGTTTACAAACAAACCTACCTTACAAAAACAACACTGGAGTACATCTTTAGACAAAACAATGGCACTGATATATGGCATTGCAAAAGTCTGGGACTAGGAAAAGCCCCATCTGTGAAACTGACCCAAATGTTTAAAATAGTTACTATCACAGTAGATTTAGAAGTGCTAAAGCACAAACACTGCATTCCAAAGAGACATGCAAAACAGTAAGTACTATTATTTATAAAATGGATTTACAAACTGGAAAATATCAATCCTTCAGAAAGTCAGAACTACAGCATTTATAAACTGTTAAATCAAAGATTCAACAAAAACAAAATACAACAACCATTTCCAAAATCGACTCTGAGCAGCAAACTGTTAATGTATTAATAAGAGAAAACACTTAAAACAGATAAAAAATTCAAAAATGAGCAGCACAGTCTTTCTGATCCTTTCACTGAAAGAAACTGTTCGTTAAAGTTACTCTCAATGCAGTTTGGATTTCCTCAAAAATAAAGCGGAGATCAGGATAGCTCAAGTTTAAGGCATACATCAGCTCAAACACGATGTTGCAACACCTTCATGGCTTCCAGGACTATACAAAGATCCTCTTCTTCATCACAAGAAGCATGTTGTTTGAGAGCACAAATCCCAACATTGGTGTCTTCAAATGACCTCACTGATGCTGACTTCATCCATGCCCTGTACAAAACAAACAAATGTAGTTAAAGAAACAGAAAAAAGGTTACTGTTACAATAAAAGTGTCATTGGAAATAAGTACAATGCAAACAAATATAAATGTAAGTATACAGACCCATGTGCATTGCCACAGCATGTTACAATTGGTAACAAATATATGGGTTACAAAGCAAGGCAGCTGCACTGTCCACTGCTCTGGGTGTGTTTGTGTGTGTTCACAAGGGATGCTCCGATCGATCGGCCGATAATGGCATTAAATGACTCGATCGTTGCTCGCTAAATCTGCCGATCTCATAAACCGATCTTTCTGTTTACTTTTGTCATCAAAAGGATCCTGAATCTGGCTGCAATTAAAGACATTTTTTACGTAGCACGAGCATTTTTACAACCCTTTGCTCATGTTCGGCGTGCAGATTTGTATGTCTCTCTTTGCCTTTACAGAGATATGCATATTTTCTATGAGGACGTGCTCCGGTCAACAGCGCGAGGCGTCTTCACATCCCCATCAAACAGCGTATACAACACATATATATCACGGACAATTGCATCCTCATGCCATAAGTTTCTTATTTGCATGCTTTTTAAAGTTTTGAGTGTTTAAACTTTTATTTTCCTCACAGCTGCTTGTCTGCGTTCAGCCGCTGCCCACACACACAGCAGCCGGTCATCAGTGCACGTGAACAGAGCGATCTCTCTCTCACGTCTTAAAGCTGCAGTAACCTATTCATCTCTCAATAAAATCACTCTCTGCTCTTGACTAAAGAACTTTTATACTTCATACGAATGCGTGTATATTTAATTAATACAGTAAAGTCTGTGAAGTGTTTTATTTTCAGTACTTTTAGGAGACATAAGCCTTTTTAAAGCCATATTAAATTTCTCTATGCAGAATAAATATTTGTTGTGCTTATTTATTTGAGTCACTATTAAAACAATAATATACCTAATTACTGCAAGTAATATAACAAAGGCAACATCCGTGGTATTATTTTATCTAGAAAAAATGTAACAGTTACAGTCATCAAAGAGCTTGCATATCAGCTTTAAAAAAATCAGAATCGCTATCGGCCGATCACGAAGATTACAAATCGGTGATCGTATCGGCTGCAAAAATCCTGATCGGAGCATCCCTAGTGTTCACTACACTGGAATGAGTTAAATAAAGAGGCCACGTTTCGAGTGTGTGCTACCACACCTGACAATCACATCAAAAGTGAAGTCTCTCATTTTCTCACTCTCATGTTGTTACAGACCTGTATAAATGTCTTTGTTCTGATAAACATGAAGGAAGATATTTATTTTGAGAAATGTTTGCAACCAAACTGTTCATGAGCCCCATTCACTTCAATAGTATTATTTTTCCCCACTATGGAAGTGAATGGGGCTTATGATTGGTTTGGTTACAAACATTCCTCAAAATATCTTCCTTAGTGTTCATCAGAACAAAGACATTTATACAGGTTTGTAACAACATGATAGGGAGTAAGTGATGAGAATTTTTATTTTTGGGTGAACTACCCCTTTAAATCTTCCCAGGTGTTTTAATGACCCGTGTGCCAAAAGATGTTGTAACTAAAACATACTAAACGTTCTGTACTTCCAACAATGTTTACACATTTTTAAGTCTATGAATCTATATTACTTACTTCTGTCATTTGATCATTGATTGTTTGAAGTCTTTTTGCTAGCTGTCCTCCTTTCTGATAGAAGAGTTTCATCAGGTTTTTGGATTGGAGGTCCAGGTGACACAGGAACATAAGACAGTAGTGATTCTTTTAAATTCAGCATTTATCTGAAAACAAATTAACCAACCATTGTATATTTGAGTACTGCGAGTAAAAGAATAATAATTGTATATTAGTTACAAAAATAAGATATAGCTCCTAACAGCAGTACAAAAGTGAAAGAAATGACTTACCAATGCGCATGAAAGGATGATGGACCTATAAGAGGAAATATTCAGAGGAGAAATCAACACATAACCTCAAATGATGAAGGTCACACATACCCAGAGCAATAATGAAATAAGTATTATATCTGTCATAGGAGGCAATGTTGGACAAAATTAGACCTTAAAACAAGGTTCTCTTCTGAAAACGTCAGCTTTAAGGTGTGGCACTTCAAAGCGATTTTTTTTTCAGTCAATATACCAGACGTCACGCGAGACATTGAAAAAAAGCTTTTTCTAGTTGAATCAAGTGTCGCTCGTGGCGTAGCGAAGTCACGAATAACTGACGCGGGTCTGTTCATCTGATTAAGCAGACAGTTTGTTTCATACGCAATGTCATTATTAATGTAGTCAATTGATATCATCTGGTAAATTACCTACATGGATGACGTATACTCTGGACAGAATAACTTTTGGTTTGCGTTTTATTTGTCCTGATACGTTTCCATAGAACAGCTGAGTAAAAAGTGCCTCAAAAGTCAACTCAAAGCTGACAGTTTTCAACTCGGATAAAACTACCAAACGTGAAATAACGTTAAACAGCTGACATTTTTAAAACGCTGTGTTTTTCTTTATGAGCTTGACTGACTGTTAACTTACTCCACCAACCTCCTCCAAACTAAAATTTACTACAAGTCATTGCAATGGCTACATATTGTAAACCAAAATAGTCTATCTAGTGAAGATATATCACGTATGAAGCGAACATAAATAAATAATAGAACTTACTTTAATAACGTGGTGCCGTCTGAGAGAGTTCTTCTGACTGACTGACTGCTGCTGAGTCTTCGTTTTGGCGCCCAAAACAAACGATCTTTATTCTTCTTTTATGGCAATCGATGTCCTTCTCATTGAGCTATACTGCCCCTGCTGCTCAGGAGGTGCCGTTTTGTGTGCAAACCCAATTTTATTGCTTTAAGTATTCAATTCAATCAATTTTAATCAATGTGAGAATAATGTGTTCATTTTACATTCAAACAAAACATTTTAATCCTAATCAATTAAATTATGTTTACACAAGGAATATAAATATTTTGTGTTGCATATACATGTTTATTTTATTTAAATTCAAAGACCCACTAAGTCCATTTTTTTCAGTGCAGCCCTAGTGCTAATCATAAACTAATGAAGAGTCATCATTAACTACAAAATGACTCACATGAAATCATTGTTTATTAATACATTAACTAAAAAACATGTCATGTTGTACTTAATGATGACTCTTCATTAGTTTATGATTAGTACATGCATTTACTCAGCATTAGTTCAGACTGAAGTAAAAATAAGTTCATTGTGATTCATGAACCCTTATTATAAAATGTAACCATTATATTATTACTGTTAATATTATATCAGTAGTAACGTTACTGCATTCTCATTTAGCATCAACTTTAACATTTAACTTTTCTTAAGTCTCGGGTAAATACAAATTTAGTTAGCATGATCTTCTTATATTTTATAAACGGCGTTTACGCTGCTGTTACTTTAAATAAACGCATGTCAGGAATACCTAACGAGACGAGCTTTTATAATATCTGCGCACATAGCAAAAAAATAAGCTATGGGAACTCCGCGCTGCCAGCTGGCTTTCAGTGCACGCGGGCACATGCCTATCTCAGTGTAACACAGTAACTTATTATTTCATAACTTCTTAATATAAAAAGTTAAACATGTCCCGCTCTTTATTTACTGTTTCAACATACTGCCCAGACGCGATGCAATGTCGTGTCTGTCAGGCGTCTCGCAGCTCGTATTAAACTAAGATGTAAACACAGCTGTATTAAGCACCATATATGCCTGCATTGATTCTATTGTTGTATAAAAACTTACTGTAAAAATTCAAATACTTACGCTGCCGTCGCGTCATTCTGAGGTCGGAGAGAGCTCCAGGTTGTTTTCTTTTAAGATGATCATGCACAGATGTTGCGCTGCTGTGGTATGCCATTTCAGTTTTACACAGTATGTGTTTTATTTGGTCTCTGCTTAAAGTATTCCCACACTTTTGATCACGTTCTGGCTGTCTGGTATAACACTTGTATTATCCGGTCGGAGCTGAAGCCGCCTTCATTTGAAAACGTAAACAATGCGACGCATCGACGCATTTCCGGCAAATCGACGTAATTACGTAATCGACGTAATCGACTACGTCGATGCGTCGTTCCAGCCCTAGTCACGATTAATTGCAAACTATATATATTCCTCACTGTATATATGCAGTGAGGAAAATAAGTTTTTGAACACCCTGCTATTTTGCAAGTTCTCCCACTTAGAAATCATGTAGGGGTCTGAAATTGTCATCGTAAGTGCATGTCCACTGTGAGAGACATAATCTAAAAAAAATCAGAAATCACAATATATGATTTTTTTTAACTATTTATTTGTATGATACAGCTGCAAATATGTATTTGAACGCCTGTCTATCAGCTAGAATTCTGACCCTCAAAGACCTGTTATTCTGCCTTTAAAATGTCCACCTCCACTCCATTTATTATCCTAAATTAGATGCACCCGTTTGAGGTCTTTAGCTGCATAAAGACACCTGTCCACCCCATACAATCAGTAAGAATCCAACTACTAAAGCCAAGACCAAAGAGCTGTCCAAAGACACTAGAGACAAATTGTACACCTCCACAAGGCTGGAAAGCGCTACGGGGAAATTGCCAAGCAGCTTGGTGAAAAAAGGTCCACTGTTGGAGCAATCATTAGAAAATGGAAGAAACTAAACACGACTGCCAATCTCCATGCAAGATCTCACCTCAAGGGGTCTCAAAGATCCTATGAAAGGTTAGAAATTAGGTTCCAAGGTTACTGTTAGTAATACACTAAAACGTTATGGTTTAAAATCATGCATGGCACGGAAGGTTCCCCTGCTTAAACCAGCACATGTTCAGGACCATCTTAAGCCATTTGGATGATCCAGAGGAGTCATGGGAGAAAGTTATGTGGTCAGATGAGACCAAATAAAACTTTTTAGTCATAATTCCTAAAGGTGTTTGTGGTAATTGCAAAGAAAGGCTACTGTACCAAATATTAACATTGACATGCACCTACGATGACAATTTCAGACCCCTCCATGATTTCTAACTTGCAAAATAGCAGGGTGTTCAAATACTTATTTTCCTTACTGTGTATATATATATTCTTCAACATGGAAAAAGTCTGATTTTCATGATATGTCCCCTTTTAATCATTGTTATATAGTCTGCTTCTCATTTTTATTCTTCCCTCTGTCTGTTTATACACCTCATCCCCTCCTTTTCCTCGTCCCCTGCGTGAATATCAGTCTGACGGGTCTAATCAGCATATGAACAGCGCGTGATCACATGACCTCGAGATGATTTAGTCGTAGTTCAAAGGTCAAGATCCCCTGACCTATCACCTCCAGGCTTACAAACACTCTGATTCAGTCAAAACAAACAGTAAACCATCTGCTAAAGCTGCTGTGAGAGGCAATCATTTACAAATATTAATCACCATCTTTGGTGTTCAAAGAGTTTTACTTTCTGTTTCTAAAGTATCCAGCCAAGAGGAAGGATATCAACCACATTTGTTACTTTTGTTATTTGTGATCCAGTCTGTGAAAGCCCAGCTAAAGTCTTTTTTTTTATTTACTATTTTCTACATAAAAATCATCCTACATAATGTAAAGAAAATATCATCATCATGATATTTTAAGGTCAAAGATTGAATTCGATGGGTGAAATCAAACGTTGATGCTCCAAATCAGGTTATAAGACTTAAACCTGGATTTTACATTTTGTCAAAAAATGATTAGCTGGAAGTGAGTAAATATTTTCCAAAACAACAGGTTTTTCATTTGTCATACAGTCTGAAAATGTTAATAATTTAATGACGAAGTAAATTCTAATTTCAGTTTCTTTATTAAGTGGACATTCAATCTGAAATGGGTTAATAACTCACATGCCAGCATCTTTAAGAGCTTTGCTTGAGATGCGGAGACCTGTATTGAATACATATAACAATATCCTCCTCTTGTTTTTAAGTGCCATGGTCCATATCATCAATCAATCCTGTTTGTGTTCAGATCTCTCATTAACAATCAAAAAGTCGTCTCTGTGCTCAATAACCGAATCCTCCATTATGAAGTAGTCGACCTGTGACATCTTTGACTTCCTCTTCCTCTGTGTGACTGACGCCTCTATCGCAGCGTGAGGCGTGCCGGATGTTGAAGACACGTTTTGTCCGATACGTCTAAAGTGGGGTGCGATGGTTTCCTCTCGCTGTAAAAGGACGTGACCTTTGACTTGTAGTGCATCAATTTTAGGCCGCTGTCAGTAATGTGACAAGACGTTGGGTGTGTGAGATACAGACACCTGCCATGGATGAGTGTGTGAATCAAACTTAGACTGACATCAGAAAGAAATTAGCATGCAACACAATCTCTCATTGCTTCATTGTATTTCTCTCGCGGTCACAGCGTCATGTGTTTGTGGGTGCTGGAATTGCGTTTGCATGACTGGCTGTTATTGGCTGGTTTGTTCAGCCTGTTGTTTACTTTGTGACATTAAATCTTTCTGATCGTTTCTGATGAGATCTGTGTGATTATATAAGTGGGAAACCGTAAAAAAAATGAATATGTAGAATATGTTACCTTGGCCCAGTTCACAATGGTAAGCATATAATAGTGATTTATAATTTGAGCTGTAAGATCGGTTTCGCGGGGAAAAGTTTAAAAATGTCATTCATCTTTGAATAATGACGTCCTGTCCATAAGCAAAGAAGAGGAGCCGGCCGCCTCATCGCATGTGCTCTAGATGGGAGTGTGTAGCTTGGTTAGAAAACAGTTTAAAATGTCATCTAGATGGCGGCATTTAGTCTAGAAAGTTTAAAAAAACGATCATCTGGGGGACGGCATATCAGTTTATTATGTTCTTATATTTAAACTGTAGAAATAATCTAATCCCAGATTAAAATCCAGGATAAAGTGTTATAATCATAGACTGAAAAAAAAGATGGCCGCCGTGCCGCCGCTTCCTTCTGTTGTAATGAACTGAATAAAAATATACGACGATGGGCGCTGACATGTTACGCAAAAAGTCAGTTTGGAGCCTGGGCATGCACAGAACTTCTCCCCAAACGCTTGCACGCCCAATTTAAACCATGCCCCTTGAATGTCTAATTTGACTGCTTGCTAAAATAAGGTAAGTTAAATACAACTAATAGACCCCTTTAAAGTTTATAAACATTGAATGACTATCGGGTGCGCGCGCAGCATGGGGTCAAACTGTTCATACCATCCAGGCTTTATAATGTAATCTAACAGGGCTGAAAAATGATGACTTACCTCAAATGAAGTGAGCACTACAAACACAAGCCTCTTTGATATTTGTATTGTTCCAGTCTGCACGTTAATTGCTTGCAGCTGCAGATGTTGTATTTTTTTTGTTTTTGAGATTCTGCATGAATTGCAAAAACTTAACGGAAGACCTGGTGCGATTTTCACAGCCCACAACGTAAGTAGGCATTTTTGACGATGCCGAATAATACGCAACTCTATCTGCTGTAATGACTTTTCTGACCCTGACATGCGCAGTGGAAACTGCCTGTGACGTGAACCGTGAAGGGGTCTATTTTGTCGGTGTGAAATAACGCAGAAATCAAAAAAATAATAATTAGTTATATCTTCAGTCTTCCTTCGAAGCTCCGACAGTCCGCTCAGAGAAGCTGTCAATCACAAATGTCAGTCATAACAAGCCCCATTTCTTTAGACGGTTTCAGCAGTAACAACATAAACAAGCGGCTTTCGTGGAAAACCGGTAAACTCTGCTAAGAATAAATATCAACAAAGTCCTTTTATAGTAGTTTATTAATATAACAGGAAAAAGAAACAACATGTAGATTACCTAAGAAACCATAACATTTGTTATTTTCGATATGGTAGTCAGACCATTAAGCAAACAGAAACCGGAAGTAAAGTTCCAACCAGATCACGTCACCGCACGTGTGTCCGATGAAAGTGTCTATAGGATCAAATTACTAGCTAAAATGAAACGTATCACAAAAATGATCAATTGAACATATATCAGCGTGATAGCAACTACCTTAGAGCAGAGGTCCCCAACCACCGGGTCGCGACCCAGTACCGGGTCGTGGACAAGTTGCCACCGGGTCGCAAGAACGTCCCGGAATTTTTTTTTATAATAGCCACGTAATAGCTTAATCGGGTATTTTGTACTTTAAGAGCCGACTTCAAATAACATCGATCATTTCCACTGTTGTACAGAGTCGCGCTCTCTCTTTTTCTTGGTCTCTCTCTCTCTCTCTACCAGCGCATCAGCGATCACATTGCTGTCATAAGAGTTTTGAGCATACAGTACTTCTAAAACACAATCGATCAAAGAATTGCCGAGTTATAACTTTATGAATAATTTGCAAATGTACCTCGCAAATCATGTAAATACGCGGAGACGTTCAACTGTGTGACATGGGCATCGCAAATGACTGGAAAGTAATTATTTTATTCTTATTTAAAACAACTTCAGAATTATCCAGCGATCGTGGCACCATGATCATAATAAACTATTAATCATATTTTAACGGCTGTGCTTTTAACGTAGGTTTGAAAAGGAACCTAAACTGTCAATCATCATTAAAATCAACGTGAGCCTCTGCGCCCAGCCGCAATTCTTCTGGCATCTCTCCTCCTTCACTGCATTTTTTTTTGTTCTGTTACTTGAACTTGGGGCTCGAGCCCGACCAAGATTCGAACTGCCTCCGAGAACAGCAAGCCAAGTTCATTTACCATTGATTATTAAGACTAACTGGACAGGTAAACTAGTGAAACAATGAAAGTAAAAAACAATCCGCCAAAATATGGTTTTACACATCTATAGAAAATATACTATAAATTAAGCAATTATTCATTTTCCTAATGCAAGGTTATGTTTATTCCGTTTAAAACGTTATACATTTCAAAAAGAGAATTTTCAGCACTTTGTTTGAACAGCAACTCAGCGACCAACACCCCCCCCCAACCTCACCCCCCGGTCCGCGGATTTTTTTTAAGCTGGAACCGGTCCGCAGTGTAAAAAAGGTTGGGGACCCCTGCCTTAGAGGACCAAAACATCTTTCGGAAAATTTAAAGGAATAGTCTACTCATTTTCAGTGTTAAAATGTGTTGTTGCCTTGACTGGGAATTGTTGGTGCATCTCTCTATTATCTGTGTGCGTGCACGTAAGCGCTGGAGCGCGCTGCGACGCTTCGGTGGCATTTGGCTTGGCCCCATTCATTCGATGGTACCATTTAGAGATAAAGTTGGAGGTGACCAAACACATCAACGTTTTTCCTGTTTGGGACGAGTGGTTGTGCGAGCAAGTTTGGTGGTACAGGGTGAAACATAGCGCTTTTCTGGGCGGATTTAAAGGAGGGACTGTGTTTTATGGCGTGATAGCACTTTTGGGAGTACTTCGACTCGCCTGAAAAGTCCGCTCCCCTTCTCACTCTCATAATGGGAGAGGGAGGGTGTTACTGCGCCGAGTCCAAGTACTCCCAAAGGTGCTATTGCGCCATGAAGTGTAGTTCCTCTTTTGAATCCGCTTGGAGAAGCGCTACGTTTTATTTTGTGCCACCAAACTTGCTCGTGTGGCTACTCGTCTTGAGTGGGAGGGGCGTTGATGTGTTTGGTCACTTCTGGCTTTGTCTCTGGATGGTACGGTTGAATGAATGGGGCTAAGCTAAATGCTATCGAAGCGTCGCCACGCGCTCCAGCGCTTACGTGCACGCACACAGATGATAGAGGGATGTATCAACAATTCTTAGTTAAGGTAATAACATATTTTAATATTGAAAATGAGTAGACTATTCCTTTAATGGGAAGTGTAATTTTTTTTTTTTTGACCCAAGTCCCGTTCGTTTGCATGCAGAGGCTCACCCGATCATAAGCTGATGATGAGATCATGAGCGTCAAAGTTTGATTTCATTTATTTCACATTGATTTGAATCTTTGACATGATTTTACTCGGTCAACATTAAAGATATCAAGATTATATTTTCACAGAATGTTCTTTACATTATGTAGGATGATTTTATTCAGAATAAAGTATATCACAAAAATGGGGAAAAAATGGAAGCTCCGAGTTTCTTTTGGTCATTCACAATTTTGAAAAAACTCCATAGTACTACTATAAAGACATTTTGAAGTATTGTGTAAAAACTGTGGTTCAATATAGTAAATTCCTGACTGTGCCATACAGTATGATGTCACAGCAGGGTTTTTTTTTGTAAAGGAAATATAAACAAATTTCATAAAGTCGGAACCAGAAGTGTTTCCTATTTGCATATTTGTATAAAACAGCTGTGTTTGTGTCTGAGAAATTGTGTAGTAGTAGTAGTAGTAGTAGTAGTAGTTTGCTGAGGGAATGTCATATACATTGCTTATTGCTACTGCTTATGAAGTTTAATCTGGTGAGTACAATGTCTGTGATGTTCAAGTAAAGTTTTTGTGTTGGGATTGGGTGAGTTTTTACTGCTGTAGTCTTTGTCAGTGAGGATCAAACATTTGAAGAGCGTCCAGGATCCGTTTCTGAACATTATACTTGTGTCATAATAGTCGATTATTAACCTTGATATTGTAATTGCAGTTATTAATGTCGATTAGTAACCTTCACACTGAAGTTTTGAAATGTTTTATAATTTTCTGTTAAACAGCTGCACCGTAAATTCAAAACATCAAAAGTAAATAATATTATGTACACTGTAAAAAAAAATCCGTAGAAATTGCAGCTGGGTTGCCGGTAACTTACCGTAGATTTAAATTTATGTTATTTACTGGCAATGTTTGTTCAAAGTTAAATGAACATTTAACATTTACAAGTCTTTGTCTTTACAAAGTAAAACTAAAAAAACAGCATCAAGCAAAACATGGGAAACAAAATCTGAAGCAAAAAACAGAAAAAGGTTGATGATGATTTATGGTTCCCAGAATGCTTTGCATGAGGCTGTATTTGTATAGTTGTATTCTGTAAAGATAAAGACTTGTTGTTAATATTTAAAATTTATTTAACTTTGAACAAACTCTTGCCAGTAAATAACATAAATTTAAATCTACGGTAAATTACTGGCAACCCAGCTGCAATAACATTGTAATTTCTACAGAATTTTTTTACAGTGTAAATAACAAATAATTATGGAAGTCATGTTGTTAAAATCGAAAACGAATGACTAAAGTACTACATGTCAACTTATCAATTTTAAAATCTGTGGTTTAAGACAAAATTTTTGTGCGTTTCCACAGTATGTTTGGGCACCAAATACTATTATGTAATTGTTTCACCTGTAATTGTAATCCTGATTAGTTTTTTTTTATTAATTGTGCAGCCAAATACTTGTGATTGTTTTGCTTTTGTTTTCCTGTTGTGATAATGTGTCTGTAAATCAGCGTGTGAATGTTGGAGGATTCAATTCAAAAATCTCTTTCTATGTCTGTCAGTGTGTTTTACAGCTGTGAAAATGTCTTTAATTTTCTTTAGAAATCACAGATGTAAAACATCTATCTGCCTTCTGTTCAATCTGTCATCCATTTCTCTGTTTTCTGAGAAAAGTAATGTGATGTCTTAATGTTTTATGGCACATAAATCAATAATCTATTGTTAGCATGTGTCTTATTTTATTTTTATTTTTTTTCTTGTTCTTTTCAGGCCAAACTTTTTTTATTGATTTATTATTTGAATTAGAAACAGAAGTATAGTTCAAATAAAAATTGATAGTACAGTTTTCCTCCTCAGAAATAATGAGGTTGATGTTTGTGTGTTTGTAAGCTGTTGGCAGTGAAAAGTTTATAGTTCTGTTCCTCTTTCATATACGTGTATAACATTCATCCATACGTCCAGTCGTTCAGTCACTCCATGATAACTCTCTCTCTCTCTTCCATCTCTGTCTCTCTTTTTAGCCGGCGGATTTTATAATTCTCTCTGAAAGGACGGATCTACTCATCTAGTCGAGCATCGTGGAAGAGTTACAGGTTAGACGATTCACCCTCTCGCCCCTTTTTACGCTTTCTCTCCCCTCGCGAGTTTGTTTTGGTGCTCCTACTCTTTATTTGCTGTCCGGCCTGCATGCTGCGATGACATCACTGCATGAAACCCCTCCCACTGCAGATTGCTGACCTTGCATTTTAAATCTGCATGTTACTTTCTTATTTTCCTTATGTTGATCTTTTGGTTGAACTGGAATTTGTAAATATTTACAATGTGATCCTATTCTTCGCCGTTTTATTTGTTTTTTAATGCTTGAGTTTGATTTTGGTTTCTGTTAAGGCTTGTTTTATCCCTCTATTTCTCACTTTCATCTCTTTGCTTGTGTTTGGTTTGATCACTATAATAATGCACTTAATATTGTTGATTTTTTTTACTGTTCATGTGAAGTTATTGACCATTTGCTGGGTTATTTTCAACCCAGTGTTGGGTCAGATTAACCCAGTAAATGTTTATATTTCACCCAACCATGAATTGCATAGGTTCAGGGTTTCCACGGGTCCTTGAAATCCTTGAAAGTTTGTGAATCTGGTGGAAACAATTCAAGGCCCTGGGAAGTTTTTAAAAATATACATACATAGATACAGGTCATTGAAAGTGCCTGAATCTATTTTATGCACAAAGTTTTCTGAAAAAAAAATCCATATTATTCCCTGTGTAGTGTGACGCAAAGCTGTGTCTCCCTTGCCATACTTCCTGCGCCCCTGTAAAACCCATCACCTCGTCTTTGTCGTTAAGCCTCACCATTGGTTGAATTTGATATACACATTCAGACGCACTTACCCCTGGAGGCATCCCCAAAGTGTCACCGCAGTGACGCAGCGCGAGTTCCCTCGAAAGGGAACTGTAACACTGTATCGTAAAGCGTTACCTTGTGTGTCCCCACATTTATTGAATTTGAGGGTATTGGACCTGGAAAGTCCTTGAAAGGCCCTTGAATTTGAAGTTAACTAAGGTGTGGGAACCCTGTAGGTTAAATTACAACCAAACAGGTTGAGTTCGTGCCTTTTTGACCCAACGCTGGGTTGAAAATAGTCTCAGCCTCAGACATCACGCCCACAAACTGTTGGCTGAACGTCTGATGTTTTTCGTACACTTTTCTGGAAACCCTGTGAGAATGTCTAAAGTCGTCTTTTGATTGGTTGAAATAAACCGGATTTCCAGGAGACGCGAGTGTCGCAATTAGTTTCGGTCCCTGGAAAACAAAGCTCTGACGTTCCATTGATGCAGAGAATCAGTCATGTCCACGTGGATAATAATGACCAGTTATCATGATCAGCTAAACATTGGATTCTCAAAAATATGCAAAGTTCGCAGCATAGACTCTCTAAAAGACGTCCAAGAGTTTTGCTTAATGCAGTTAGTGGAGTCAAAAAGTTTGGTTCTCCTGAATTGCTTGTATGTGCTAAAAAGTGGAGAGATATGCTTCAAACAGACATTTAACGGGAGCGTCTCATTAGTGTGGCTGTTGATGAAGTGCACAACGTTGTTCTATGGTGAGTAATGTTGTTTATTTAGATGCTATTCGATTGCGGCTGGTTATTTCAATAACTGACTTGTTGCCAGCCGGCTCGTTATTGTGAGGAGTCCGAAACGTGACGCTAGACGAAACAAACTGTGATTGGTTGTTTGACATGTCGGTCAAACAGCTTGTGGGTGGGCTTTGTCCAGAAAAAGCAGCGAAAAACACCAGACCTTCAGTATGAAGGTCTGGCTACGCGAGACTAGGTTGAAAATAACCAAGCATTTATAAAATGTATATTATTCTAAATCTAGGATCTCAGTTGGTCTTAATTGTGCAGCATGTGTGTAACTGGATCCAGTGTTTAGGGTTACAGATCTGAGACGTGTTCTGTTCTTCAGAAACAACTTTAATACACAGTATTGTGTGCTGTAGTTAAACATGAATTTTATGACTGAAGTTGCCAGGCAGCATAAATACTTGAAAATCATTTGAAACTTCCTGGAACAAAGTCTCAAAATCCTGCAGCTGTTTTCTTCAGTTTCTATCCGGGTTCTTAGTTTCAGAAATATTTAGCTATTTTGTGAGCTTCCTGATATTGAAGCGTAGGCATTTAAAGCCACAATATGTACGATTTTTGCATAGTGTTTATTAATGCAATACCAGTGAAGAGGATTAGCAAATTCCATATAGTAAGTCTCTGGATGGTAAAAACATCTCCTATTGTTTCACTTTCATCGATATAAAGTCATAAAGCCTCGCCTTTGTTGTCGTTTTGAATATGTGACCTGTAGTGCACTGTAAAATAGTTCATACTGGTTAAACGTAGAAACAAAAGTTCACCTGCTGCCTTAAAGCTCCAGTGTGTACTTTTTTTAGTTAATTCTTAGCAAAAACCCATGTTTTCTTCCAAAAGTATGTGCTCATTCATGTGTAATTACTTCCACCCCACTAATCAAAGTATTCTCGTTAGTGTAGAATCTGCTATTTAAAATACATACCGCCGTAGCGCTCTCTGGCTGAATCCATGTTGTGCCTCCATCTTTGAAATACATTCACCGACGAGGGACATTCCTGAAATTCAAGCTCCGCCTTTCGCGCTTTCAGAGTACACTCAAGCTGGCCGCGAGCTGAAGCCTACGGAGGTTGCATGTGTAGGCGGTATACGTAATCAAGACAGTCTTATTTCAGAATATTAACAATTATAAAGCTGACAATTATTCTAAGTTAATTGTAAATTGATGTAATATGCTTATGACTTGCGAATGTAATGCTCAGTTAATTTAAATAAACCAGGCTTGATGACGTATGCAGCCCGGATATGCGACCTGCGTAAGACTGAATCCTTCGGCCGCACGCCGTGATAAACCTGCGATCTAATGCTTTGAAAGTTTGTTGAAGAACTATTCTCGAGGACATTAAAACAAGTCGCCAAGGAAGCGAAACAGGGATTTTAAACGACAACGCGACAGGAAAAACATCAAGATCAAAGTCAATATTGGAGTTAGTTTTCCAAGATGGGGCTCATTGGACAATGAAGTTGCTAGGTTACTTCACCACAGGTAATTCAGCATATTCGTTTACATCTATACAGTTTATGTTGTAAACTTGAAGTTTTATAGTTCCTTGGCTAACTATAGCATGGGTATGCGTAACACTTGTTAGTGTAAACATGCATGTGGTTTAATGTCTTGGAACAGCCACACGCCGTCTCTCCGCCCATTTATGTAATCTGAGGTACTGAGATAAATGTTTTTCATCTTTTCTGACCTCTAACACAAACACACGGTGTACAGCGCTATTTTTAGCCTTTCATTGATAAAAGCGTCTGATCTGCGCGTCTTTCGTTTCATTTTACAAGCGTGTGAAAGTTGAGCGATCTTATTTCACCAATATCAGAGAAAGCTCTTACATATACACGGACATGTAACGTTTACTTAAACATAAGCATTGGACTCTGACATATTAGTTCGCGTCCATTTAAACCCTTCATTAAGCCAGTTCATTATTAAATGACAGAGGGACTCGTCCACAGACCATCTCCTCAGTAATCTGAAGAGAAGCGGTCGAAAATGGACAAAAAGAGACGGATTTAAACACCAACTGTAAACGTAATGTGTCTCTCTCGTCCACTTGTGATCTGATCGACGAGCCCCTGTGATATTTTTCCTCGCGTGGATGAAAAAGGAGTGTCTAAGCTACGTTTATGGTTGTTTTTTGTATGTGATTTTAAGCGGACATATCATGACAATCAGACTTTTTACATGTTTAACATAAATCTGTGTGCTTTGACGGATCACACGCAAATGACATTGCAAATTGTTCATTTTTTTCATTGCTTTTGCTTTGTAGCTACTGGAAGCCATGTTAACCTTGGCATGACACGGCCGGGCCACCGTACGAGTTAAAACGCGTTCCGAATGGGGGGGGGCTAGAAAGTAATATTCAGTTGGTTGTCATATAGACTTTCACCGCTTGATGGGAGTAGATCCTACACAGTGGAGCTTTAAAAATGTGTGTTGTATAAACTTAAAGATGCTCTTTGTTCCAACTTAAGTAGTTGAAACAATGTGCAACTTTACGTTTAACTTTTTCAGACATCACATAAGGCCGAATACAGAACAACCAAATATCTATTTTTATTAAAAAAAAATTATTGCCAATATTCTTACCATTGCACAAGATTTTCAGAATGTCCTTTTTACTATATTTATTTCACATTATTTAACAATAAAATTTTAACATTCCAGCAGTCATTATAGGGCCTTTTTACACCTGGTCACTGATCCAGATAGATATCTGACTTGTTAAAACTGTTACATTTACATTCGACCACATAAATGAGTCTTGGCTAAACTGATATTAATCGGATCTATTCCTGTGCAAAATGCAAATAACCTATTCATTACTCTGCCTTAAGAAACTTGTAATAACGCTTATGTAGCACTGTATGTTGAGCAGCGGACGAGCGCCTGCGTGCACGGTCAAGCACAAGCAGAGAAAGAGAGACGGCGGCAAGATTGACAGGAGATGACAAAGAAAATGCGCTCAACAAAGCGATCTTATTGTTTATAAACGTTTTATTTCTCCTTTAATATAAGCGGTTTGTCATTGTATGACTTTACTGGTTTTTATTACACAATGCAGTTGCTCTATGACATAAGATGAAGAGCTAAAGTCTCTCGTTCTGCATGCTTGTGCATTCAGCAGACAAATACCCATCACCGCTGTGTATTTCTCATACGCTGCATGGTGTCCAGGATGTCTTGATTTTAAATGATAAAGGAGACTTGTACTGTTGTATGTTTTCGCGTCTTTCTCGGACACTTTAAAATGCTTTTACCAACATGCTTGCTGCATTTGTGCATCTCTCAATTTGCGCTGGTTAGTTTATTTGTGTCATCAAAAACTAGGGCTGCGCAAAAATATCGATACAGCTAACTATCGTGATAATTTTTTCGTACACATGTATCGATATTTTAATCTCTAATATCGATATTTTGAAAACCCATCTAATCCATCTGTGTGCTTCAAACGATCTCCAACGCCGCTGCTGTAGTTGTCGCTGTCCAGTTGTCTGTCATATACGACCATTCAGCCAATGTCTCAGAAGTTATCGGGAGTGAGAAAATGGCAGAAAATGTAAAAACGCCTGCAGCTTTCAAAGCAGACAGGTAGAAGCACTTTCTGCTCAATTTAAAAAAAGAATTTGATAAAGGAAAAAGTATTGCAATTTATCGCAACATGCAACGCATAGTATCGTATCGTGATACATCGTATCATGGCACATGTATCGTGATATGGATTGTATCGTGAGGCCCTTTCCAATACCCAGCCCTATAAAAAATAATTATTTTGTAAAATTTATTCAGCCTATTTAACTTTTTTCACTTTTTTAATAATTTCGGTTACCGAACAATCCGTGCATCCCTATTTGGAAACTTGCAAACATGAGTTTAAAGTAAAACTTGCCATGATTATTTTACTTAAATAAAAATAGTAATTACACATAATGAGGGTTTCATGCTTTACAGTGTGATGAAATATTACATATTGTGCCTTTAAGTAGGGATGCACCGATATGGACATTTTGGACGATACCGATAACTCTTTAAATTTGGGGATGATAACAGATATCTATAGGCCGATAAATATTCATATTATTTTCACAATGAAAAACTCGCAGACCGCGGACAACTTGTCTTTGGTCTAGACTAGCATACTCTTCTTAAGCCCGCAACACGTGTCATCTTCGTGCTATGTCACAGAAAGCACCAATCAAAACTCCACATAGCCAGCAATGTGCAAGTAAAGTGGTTCAACAAACAAAAATAATCCATAATTTATCGGTTTTCATTTATCGGCCTAATTTTGCTATCAGACAGATAAACAATAATATTAAAAATAAGCAGTTATCGGCCGATAACGATATGTCCGCCGATATATCGTGCATCCCTACCTTTAAGTAATAATTATTAAGTGATTGACTGAGAGTTTATAGCATTATGTCTTTAAAATACTTGTTTTTGTGTCTTTACTGTCATTTGTACAATTTTTTTTATCACCTAGATGAGCAGGTCTGTGAATTTTATAGTCACATAATGTTGCACAAGAGGACCACAGTAGTCGATCTTACTGTCTTAATGAATCGCCGTCTGACTGTCCGAATAAGAGTTTACCCTCATGTGTGCCAGATGAACACTGTGGAGGGGCAGAAGGAGCCGGGGATGCTGAGAGTTTTCACACAAGCATCCAGAAGGGCTTTTGTCCAGACTGGACCTAAATCCAAGCGTGAAATTGGTGCCATACTAAAGATGGTGTCTTGTTACAATGCTAAAGACCCAGGGCCTGTGAAGTTTGACAGTGAGAGACTTGTGGGCCTTTTTCTTGTTTTAAAGGCTCAACAGGGCGACGACTCATTAATGAACAGGAAACAGGCACACAAAAAAACACTCGGTTTATGTGGCCCGTTGACTGTAATCTGCCATGAGCGTCTTTATTTAATTTGAGAGAGCATTTATGCTGGGTTAAAAAAAATCACTACTTTATAATTTGTCTTTAAAAAGATAGATCTTAATTTTTTGTCTTAATCGACTAATAAGCAAGACAAAGTTTTGTTTGCATTTTTGGTTTGTTATATAAAAGTATTGTGCTAGCTGACCTAGCTCTCAGTGAAACCTCATTGGTTCAAAATCATACTAAATAGGTGCAAATTTGGGTGTTAATATGTTTATAAGATGATAGTTGTGATTGTGATGTAATGATTTTGAACTGTTATTATTGCAGTTTAGAGGCTGTGAATAAACGTATCGTTTTCAACTGAAATAGGAAAGTTTTATACATTTGGCGGCATAAAACTGCAAACTTTTAAAAACAAGTAAAAAAAATGTCCATGACACCTTGTCGGCTGACTCAGCTCTGTGTTAACCATAGATATGTACACTAGATGTCGCCTTGGCTACTGCAGTTCATTGGACCGAATGCGTCAAGCAGAGCCGCCATCTTGAAACAGGGGAATCCTGCATCAGCGTCATTGTAGGCAATGGCGTAACGGAAATAAAATCACCATAAATCGTCATGAATGCGATTTTCTTCGTTTTCTTTTGGTTCGTTTCAACAGTCAGACATATATTTAGCATTGGGTCAAGAAAAAAATTAAAGTTTTAAAATTTTGAAAATCGACTTTTTCTAACTGTAATGCATAGTGCTAGTAACCCTAAAATCCATACGCAGCACAAAAGTCCGGCATCGTCCATGAATTCGAAGTACAGGTGGAGATAGCAGCTTTACCCAGATACTTTCTACGACAAGACCCCTGTCCTAAGATGGCGGCGGTTTTGACGCATGCTCAGAACCCCAAGGTGACATCTAACGTATATATCTATGTGTGTTAACTACGTAAATGCAAATCTGTGATTATGGTGATGTCATACGCATGTGTTTATTCAGTCTATAGACATGCGCAACATGACACATGAGCTGTCCCTCCATTGAAATTCTATGTATGATTTCCATGTCCAGAAAGGTAATAAAAATATCATCAAAGTAGTCCATGTGACATCAGTGGGTCATTTAGAAAATGTTGAAGCATCGAAAATACATTTTGGTCCAAAAATAGCAAGTATTACGACTTTATTCAGCAGTGTCTTCTCTTTCGGTTCTGTTGTGAACCGCGTGAAGTCACGTGACTGTAGTGATGTGGCTGACCTGTTCCTCAGACATGTTTGCTAAGTTTTTTTTTTTTTTTAAACTTACAGCGTGCGTCTCCCCAGACTGTAAACGAACTCGGGCACACAAAACACAAGAACAAAAATGAAGCTGGGGCGGAACAGATAACAGTCAGCCGCGCCACTGTCTTGTTCGACTTTATGCGGCGCCGGAGTCGGATGACGTCAAAGTACCGCGAGAGCTCTTCAAGAAATCTTATGGATTAGTCTAATTTCGACTCGCTCTCTCGGTACTTTGACGTCATCTGTTTGTCAGTTCTTGCAGTGCAGCATGAAGTCAAACACACACAAAAAAGTCACACTGAATTCGTTATATAATTGGCTACATGTTTTGTCTATCAATATTTTCCATGAAGTCATTGGCTGATGGAGGAACGAGCGAGCGATTGGTTACATCCCTAAAGGACATCATGTTTTCGACGGCGCTGTTTGGTTTATCTATTATACTACCTCCCTATTTTAAATACAAACTTTGAAGGCGGGTTCATGTGTTTACCAGAACGTAAATTACCGGAGTGTAATCTCATATACCCTTACATGTTACGATGTAAATAGTCCTCAGATTGTATATTAGATTCTATTACGAGACGTTCATGCGAAATCTGATGTAAACAATAGACTATATATATCTATATTTCACGGATTATATGCATTTGTGGACAAAAATGGTCATTGTCATGTTTATTTTTGCATGTTGTCATCTGGACTTCTCTCACAAAATACTACATAATATATGATGCTAGAACATCTGTATCTCAAAACGGCTTTACGGGGGGTATGGCTTAGCTAAATGAGATGTAAATGAGCCCTATTGTCTTCCCCAGCTGGAAAAAAAGAGTCCTTTTCGTCTCTATTTTCTCGGTTTGAGTTTATCTAAGTTCCTAAATTCAAATGGCCATAACTTCTCCAAATCTTATCAGATTTCCATGTGTTACACATCGTTGGAAGCTTAGAAACTGCACTTTCAGAATCTGTGAATAACTCAAAATGCCCCAGATCCGACTTGTGTCCCTACTTTCCGTGACTGGTCACATTTGTCACTTTATAGGTGTTTGTTTGCTTTCGTGATTTTCCTGCTTGCTTTAAAAAAAGCTGTTTGCGCGGTGAGAACCACCTGATAAACGTGCAGCTTGCGTTGTCTGAAGAAGAAGTGCCTGACTTTGAGCATGCAGCTCGCATTGACTTTAATTATAAGCTCACAGCTCGCGCTGTACGGTATGAAGCGGACGTGTGTCCGTGCTGTCCGGTGTGGTGCAAGAGCATGTGACGTCACAGACCAACTAAACAATAATGAAATTTGTTGACTTTCATTATCGATTATTAACGGTTTTAGCGATTATTTGTTGCAGTCCTAGATTTCTGTCATCTTTGAAGATAAGGTAAAACTAGGGATGCACCGAAATGAAAATTCTTGGCCGAAGCCGAAAACCGAAAAAAGCAACCGAAATGCAGAAAGAAATTATTATGCCAATTATTAGTACAATTGCATTTATGGCTATCACTGTGTACTAACTAGGGGTGTGTGACGGATAAAAAAACTCACAGTTCGGATCACATTACAGTTTTTGAGCCACATATCAGATTATTTTTCCAACCAGCAAAAAGCGGGTGGGAAAAATCTAATAAACAATAAAGAAATTGCAAACATTTATAAAAAAGAACAAAGTTGTGCATTAATAAGGTCTGAAATTAGCATTATGTACAGAAATCAAATTAAATGAATCATAACACTGTCTTTATTGTATAAATTAAATATATTATTATTTTTAGAGCTATTTGTCTCTTTGTCATGGGTTGTTTGATCAACATTAATGACACAGACTGAAGTAGGTTAATCTGACTGTAATCTATACATACACTTAAGACATAAACAAATGTTTTTATTAGAAAAAGAATACTGTGGAGATAATTTTGTGTATATGTGCCCTGTCAATAACAGAGATTTTATGTTTGCTTGTTTTTTTAAACGCGTCTCTCTCTTATGTGCACTATTAAGGGCACTTAAACGCGCGCGCACACATAGAGAAGAAGGGTGAATCTCAAACAGCGCAACAGTCGCTTCACATAACTTTACGTTGTGTTTCATTGCTTTATTCGACAAATGTATGTTAATGGATTACAGTATGAGACACGGCTCTCTCTGAAGTTTACACATCAAGACATGCTTAATCTTTGCAGACGCGTGAAACCTGCTTGAGCACGAAGGGGAGGGGTGGGTGATGACTGATCACCGTGAGTGAAACCCAAGCGCTAGCGCACAGATGGGATGGGCGCGGTTGACATTCATTTTCGGTTTACATTTTCGGCTGGATTTTTTGTTTCGCCCCGAAACCGATAATACCATTTTCGGCCGAAATTTTCGGCGACCGAAATTTTGGTGCACCCCTAGTTAAAACGTGGATCATTTTGACATTGTTGTGTGTACGTGAATTTGCAAAAGAAAAACGTTTTATTACTAAATCGCTGTTGTGTAAACGTAGCCTTAGTTTCAGTAAATGTTCAGGATGGACTGAACAAAGGAGTTTTGAGTTGTCACTGTTTCAGTTTGTATTAGGGTTAGGTTTAGGGGGTAGGTACATAAAATGTATTTTAAGAGCAAGCAATTTTTCAATGATATGACTGTATTGCACAGACTTTGTACCTTCTAATGTTTCCAGAAACTAACATAGTTTCTTTCCTCAGGGGTCTAAGTCTCTTTCTCTGTTTCATTGCTGATTCTTTTCTCGTGTCGTGCAGCAGAAAGGGATGTAATATACCCCACTCTTAAACCTGATACCCCACTGTGTGTAAGGTTTATTTTTACTCGGACACTATGCAGAGAGGAACTAAAGATTCCTGGTTTCAACACACACACACACACACACACACACACACACACACACACACACAGTGTTAATGATTCCTGAGACGACTGCTGAAGTACAAACACACACACAGTAGCCCAGTGACCGCACTGAAAGCAATCTGGCCCTTCCAAGGTTGAACAAGATCTGCCTCCTAATATTTTATCACGCACACATACATAACACCTGTGTTCAGACATCACGGTCCAGACTTTTGACTTTGATCTGTACCGACAGTACAGTATATATAAATCCTGAGACATGATGAAGAATATTATTGCATTAATCCACCTGTTAAAGTTTGTTATGAGAAAACCTCAAACATCATTTGGTTTGTTTTGATATGTTTTATCTAATGCAGTGACATTCAAACAGTTTAAAGGGCCCAAATACTCTTTGGGGTTCATGTAATACCCACCTGCTTTACTTTTATAATAGTTAAGAGAACATCGTGGACTGACTGATACCTGACTGCAGTGACATCAGAGGAACATCAGAGGTTTAAATCCTGTTCTGCTTGAGCTCCACTGACTTCATGTGAATATAGGTTATGGTCTGAAGATTAATACTCAAATCTTATGAGTTTTAACTTATGCACTTTTCAAAACAAAGGTTCCTCTGTCACAGTGGCTCTTTTTTATTAAGAACAATTTTAAAAAACTTGTTTTAAAAGCATGCATCAGGTTTATTTCAATGCACAGTGTATTTATGTTGATTTTATGCAATAAAAATTACATTTGCACCATGTTTACAAAAGTTAAGACTGAATGGACCTGAAAATGTCAAATGGTGTAACCGCCAATTGCGCCAAAGAATGAGAAATATTAAATATTTTATTCAACTTGATGGCATGTAAACTAATAAAATGTTAATGCGTTAATGCGTTAATTTTAATGCCTTTTCCTGATATATGCTGAAAACAGCTCTGTTTTCGAAATTATCTTTGATAAATGATGTAAAAATGTATGTAAAAATCATGTTATACTAAACTAGATGATTATATTTGATTCCACATTTTTTATGAATATATTTTTATTTTAAAAACACTAGTTACACCAATTGACACAGACCGGTTACACCACATTGATTTTTTTTGCAATTATCCCCCAAATATTCTTTCAAAATGAAATGAAACCAGAAATTTTAGAAATTAAAGAAAATGTATGCAAGTAATCTCCAAATTTATTTAGAAATTTTAACCCTTTTACATTTAATTGAACCATATGAACACAAAATAATAAATGTCACGTCATTGACCCATTTATAACCCTAAACTAAAGCAATAAGGCTATGTTCACACTGCACGCAAAAGTGGCCCAAATCTGACTTTTTATGACAATCTGAACAGCACAAATACGTTTTTTTTTTTAATCAGACACAGGCCACATTCATATGTGGTCCTAAATCAAATACATATCTGATGTATTGCAATGCAACTTCAGTCTGAACGGCCATGTTGCATTTCATTGTACGAGCAGCATCCATGTTTATTTCCGCAAATACAAAGCACTGCGTCTTACGTCGCATCTTCTTCTGCGCATGCGGGTCACTTCAGGGCCATATATGGTTGACACATGAGACACAATGGCAGTCGCATTTAAAGGATAATGTCAACAACAGCGCAAAAAAATTCAACTCAGCATTAAGACCTGCAGTGTGAACTAAGCCTCAGTGAGCTTAATGTAAAGTCAAAGCAGAAAAAAAATCTTACCAGCAAAGATAAAATGTCTTTTATTTAAGATGGCAAAAAATAGATACATTTATTAAGAATAGATTGAAGAAGAAAAGTCTGTGTAATATCGGCTCAGTTTAAAAGTGTAATTGCTAAATTTATGGGGTTAAATACTACACTTTTATCACTGCTATCACAGAAATAGCAGTAGTTTAATGTTGTGTCAATGACTATAAAGGACTGATGCACGGGGGTCTGTAATATCCATTTGAGAAATAAATGTTCTTCTATGGCTTTCGTTTGTAAAACCCCTTTGGGAACCTATATTTTGAAGTAATGCAGATGTGTTCATTTTGCCTTTTACTAGAGCACCACAGTTAGTCATTATATTTTACTGTGTAGTGACACGACTGGTGCGTGTTTAAGAAGACACACACACACACACACACACACACACACACACACACACACACACTTTCTTTGCATCTCCTCTTCTGTGCCGATTCTGCAGCTGATGTGAAGTGTGTGTATTTTAAAGATCTTCGTAAGCTTGTGTAAATATAGGTTTTTACTGGCTTTTGTGTGGTGACTTTAGAGCTGCCCTGTCCTCCGAGCACAGATCTACGGCTGTAATTACACGTGAAAGTTATTTTTTGCCTTCTTTGCATTGGGTTTCCATTCCCTTTAGTTTTCTGCCGTACACTAATTCAGTCAACCAGTTTTATGCTGATGGACTTTATAAAGCCTTTTGCAAGTTTCTATTTATATACAGGTTTGTTTGTGTAGCATACGAATAAGTTGATTTAAACTGCAAAAAATTGCTGTAGTTATGCAGCTGTTTGCCAGTAACTTACTGGAGATTTAAATTTATGTTATTTACTGGCAACAGTTGGTTTAAAGTTAAATGAACATTAAACATTAACAAGTCTTTCTCTTTAAAGAATAAAATTATAAAATAACCGCCTTGTGCAAAGCATTCTGGGAACCAAAAATCCTCATCAACCTTGTGCTGTTTTTTTCTTCCGATTTTGTTTTCCAGAATGCTTTGCACGAGGCTGTTTTAGTTTTACTCTGTAGTTTTACTCTTGTTAATGTTCAATGTTCATTTAACTTTGAACAATAAATAGCATGCATTTAAGTCTACAGTAAATTACTGGCAAACAGCTGCCAATAATACTGTAATTCCTACAGATATTTTTAACAGTGTACCAATTGTAAATGTGCAGTAGACGCATGGAAAATGCCTGTTGTATGCTTTCAAAAATATATTGGGCAAATGTGAAATATTTACCATTATTAAATTGAAAATCATTAATTTTTTTATTGACATAGGTACATAGTTAAGCAATATCGCTCGAGTAGGAGTGTGATATAGCTCTATATCATCACGGCTGTGATTAGGCCAGAGGCACGAGGCCGCAGGCCGAGTGCCGGAGGCAATCACAGCCGTGATGATATAGAGCTATATCACACGACTCCGAGAGCGATATTGCTTTTATACAACAGTTCGACGGCACACGTTTGAAAAACGAAAACTAGAAAACAACAACGGAGTTATTTTAAAAGCCTCTTTGTTTGAGAACTACTTGTTCCGCCACGGATTTGAGGGCGGCCAGAATGACAGGTAAAACTTTCGGCTGCTTTGAAGCTCATAACAACTCAATGGACGGAAAAGCCGTTTCTTTATATTACTGTTTCTTGGTCACAAAGTGTAGTTTTAAGATTAGTTCAGTCGAGAATGTATCTGTATTATATTTAAATCTGCAGTCGATTAGTAAAGATAGCGCCTGTTTGAACGTTTGCTTAGTGAGATTCGGTACGAATGAGAACCAAAGCATGAGCGGACATCAGTGTTCACTCGCCCCGCTGACCACCGCCCTCTCTGGGCTACATCTCTGAAAGGGATTCCCTGGCTCTCATGCTGGCCTTGTTTGTTTATGATCGTCAAAATGAGATCAAATCAGCAGTATTTGGTGTCATGATCAAACTTGTACTTGTTTTTTTATTCATATTTAGTGTCTTTTGTGTTGTTATTGTTTTGGCGCGAGGTAAAAGTTAATAAAACTATACTTGTGAAACGTTACTATTGCTTTCTCATGTATTCTTAACGCGATACGAGCACTCGATTATTATTATTAAACTTTGTTCTTGTCAGTACTATACAAAACGGTTTTTTGTCAGAGAGATGTTTTTGCATGCTGCTTATAAATATACCAGTGGCGATATCTCATAACATGTTTTAATAGTCACGTCACGATAAAGTAAATGATCAATGTCCACATTTAAAAGCTGCGGGGCTTACCTGCAGTTCCACGGTGTTTTCGCGTTCTGATAAAAGATATAGCTCCAGAAAAAAACGAGTGTTTATATTCCTCTTTCCAAGTGTTAAGCGTCCACACGATGTGACAAGACATTTCTCCCATTAACTGTAACGTAACATCCAAAAGCGCTGATCTTTGAAGGAATAATAACTTCTGATTGGGGATTCACAGACTGATTTATGAGCTAGTAAACTAATGAGACACACACACGGAGAGTGATTCACACAGCGCTTCTGTGTTTTTCCATTCAGAGATGAGCCTGCTTAGGACCTCCATTCACTAGGTGGCGGAATAATACGAAAGGTGAAGCGGCTACAGTGCCGTTATCAGTACAATATCGTATAGCTCTTAGCCAATCAGATTCGAGAACCAGAGAGAACTGTTGTATAATTAAGATTATATATTATAGATACTGTCTCCTATTTTTGAGATCCATTATTTCAACACAATCTCATAGTAGTTGTCTCTTAAAGAGCACCTATTTCATTACTAAAAACAACGTTATTTTGTGTATGTAGTATAATACAATGTGTTTGCAAGCTTTATGGTTAAAAAAAGCACATTATTTACACATTTTTGTAGCTCTAGATATCCCTCATCGATTTGAAAAGCACTGTGTCCCTGATTTGCCAGCTACTTCATGCTAATCAGCAGGAAATATAACGCTCCTTACCATGTTTGAAAGATTTGCTCACAATGCAATGCTAACAGGAGTTAATTTACAGTCTGTGAGTCCAAAGCGGGAGGAATTATGATAATGTCGGTCTTGTCTACATCACCAATCCCAGGAAGTAATCCCCTCTTGCCTACAATTCATGTGTTTGTTGTAGTCCAAGAAAAGAGATTTGCGTTGGAGACGATAACTCGCGTCATCATTTACATTGGGGTTTGTACCTTTTGAATATCCTTAACATGTACATGTACTAATACACACTTAAACACCAAACGAAATGTAAATACGCGAATCGGACCATAGGTGCTCTTTAATTCAATTATTCGTACAACCAAATCTGTACATATTTTTACGCATTTTTTGTAAAATACGAATTCATGTTGCTTCTGTTATTCTTTAGTATAAAGAGGTGGATTTAAGCTTGGTTGTAATTGCAACCGAGCAGTGAACGCTTGTGTGGTTTGCTGTTTTTAAAGCAGGTGTTGTGAAGCACTTGTATCTTGTTCTGTTATTAAAGCGTGTGGGAACCTTCAGAGGCCGTCTGCATTACCCATGTCTGAAATTACTGTTAGATCTAAAGGCCGTTTGACATGTTTCTGTAAAGTATATTTTGCATGTTAAGTTTAATTGCATGCTGTCTCCTCTGCTTCTCAATGATGTCATTAGAGTAAAGCCACATCAGATGCCAAAGCAAAGACTTTGTGTCCACTGTAGTTTTTTCTGGGTCCACCACACATCTGTCAGCACCTTGCATTAACTTTCATCACAGGATGTAGATTTCCATATGCACAACAAATCAACGTTTTTTTTTTTTGTCCATCCGCTTGACAATAAAATCCATGTGAAACTGAATTTGCAAACAGATTTTACACTTCAGTAATTCAGGATCTGCTGCCCTCCTGAAATGCAGCTAATTTACACTTTTTAACCTATACCAAAGGTATTATTGGCTTTACTTTTATGTTAATTTTCAGTACTAGTAAATGTTGTGGATATGTTACATTTGTTCAATTGTCTTTAGGTTTGACTTTTAAAACTTTTATTTTATGCAAGTTTTTTTAAAAGTTAAAGTACTGTAGCTATTTGGCTTGTGGTTCACATTACCAAACGGGTAAAATCACAATAAAGTGGGTTGGCCTTGGGAAGTTTTTGAAAATATACATACACAGGTCATTGAAAGTGCTTGAATCTATTTTATGCAAGAAGTTTTCTGGGAAAAAATCTATATTATTCCCTCTGTAATGTAGAATAATATTAGGGATGCTTAACGATTAATCGCGATTAATCTATAGCAGAATAAAAGTTTTTGTGGTAACACTTTACAATAAGGTTCATTAGTTAATATTAGTAAATGTATTAACTAACATGAACAAACCATGAGCAATACATTTGTTACAGTATTTATTAATCTTTGTTAACTTTAGTTAATATAAATAAAGCTTTATTTGCTTGTTCATGTTAGTTCACAGTGCATTAACTAACATTAACAAAATTTTAATAAAAGTATTAGTAATTGTTGAAATTAACATTAACAAAGATGAATAAATGCTGTATAAGTGCAGTTGATTATTAGTTCACATTAATTAATGTAGTTAACTAATGTTAACTAATGAACCTTATTGTAAAGTGTTACCGTTTTTGTTTACATCATATATGTGTGTGAACTGTGTATAATAACTATATTATAATTAATATAAATACTTATTATATACATATTTTTTTCTTTTTAAAATTATACATGCATGTGTGCATATTTATATAAACATTTATTATAAACAGTTTACACACATATATGATGTTAACAAAACTTTATTCTGCTATAGATTAATCGCGATCCCTAAATAATATCATAAAAATTCCAGACTTTAAGCACACATGCTAAACTGTTCGCTTTAAAGGCTTATATCTTCTGTATGCAAATGTTGATTCACAACAAAATGCTTTTTTGCATAGTTGTGTTTGACACATGAAAACGTCTCGGGTTACGCATGTAACTGTTGTTCCCTTAGAAGGGAACGAGACGCTGCGTCTCCCTTGCCATACTTCCTGCGTCCCTGTAACGCCGTCTTCGACAATATTTCAGATAGCGATATACTTCCTGGCTCCCGCGTCACCCTTCACCATTGGTTGAATTTGATATACACATTCAGACACACTTACCCCTGGAGGCGTCCCCAAAGTGTCACCGCAGTGACGCAGCGCGAGTTCCCCCGAAAGGGAACTGTAACAATTTGAGGGTATTGGACCTGGAAAGTCCTCGAAAGGTCCTTGAATTTGAAGTTAACCAAGGTGTGGGAACCCTGCAGATTATATCCTGATAGAAAAACACCAGATAGTGTGTGAGTTTTTTGAAATGGGTCACAAAATTGCACTTTTTTCATGATTTCAGAACATCATAATTTAAAACGACGTAAAAGCAAAACTATTGGTTTCTTTTGGTATCGGTTAATGTCAATCGGCGTAATAAAATATCGCATCAGCATAGAAATTTGTTGGTGTTGGTTCATCCCTATAAAGTAAATAATTTCACGTCAACTTCACATTATATGCATTGTACACATTATTAAAAAAGACTTGTCCTCTAAATGTAATAACTTCTCACCTCTGTTTTTCTACTGATGTCATCATTGCTCAGATATTCTGATCGTGCAAGCTAAACAACAAAACGAATAACACACACAGACAGGTGCATGAGAGGCATTAAATGATGCAGAGAAGAAGAGAGGGATTGTTGGAGCTGTCAGCGGGCGTAGTGGGAAAGCTGGTTTTGGCAGAAGTGCATTGTGGGTCGGCAGAGAGCGGCATCGATCACTGTGCCAGTGTGTAAAGAGAGAAGGGCAGCGGGGAAGATGCAGGGCACATTTGGCAAGCATTGAATGTTTGAGGCGGCTGCACGGTTGCCCAGTTGGCAGGGTGCCATCGTTTATACCCAGCTTGCATTTCTAAACCCATGCGTGCAGTGGACGCAAAACAGGTGTTTAGCATAAAGAGTATTAATACTGGAAGAGAAGGCAGTGTGTGCGTTGGAATGGCATACTTCTTAGCGTGCACTGTATGCTAATTTTCTGTATGCATAGAATACATGTTGGCAAAGGTAGTACAGTATACAATCAAAGTGCACTGTTTAATTCTGCACCCCACAATGCAATGCACTTGTGATAAATTACAGATACATTTTGGGTTGGGTTGAGTGCATTGCATTGTGGTTTGCAGTACCAAGCGTTTGGCATTAAGCAAATGCTGCAGGTCATCCATCTACTTTGTGCATAAAGAAAATCTGCATACTGCAAAAATAGTATGAATAGTTTACTATGCTTTTAGATATACCGTGTATATAGTTTGTGTGTTGCTGAGGCATAACTAGCAACACTAAGGTCACAAGTTTGACAGCTTATCTATAGCTTTAATACATGGGAATCTGGTCAGCTGTGTAACTGCAAATTTTTGCTTTATGGTGCGAGAGGACGCAATAAATCGCTAATGTACTTAGAAACACTATGGCTATGTTTGAACCCTTGTTGATTGTTGTGTGTGTGTGTGTGTGTGTGTGTGTGTGTGTGTGTGTGTGTTTGGTTTGAAGGGGGGCATTCTCGACTCAAACACACACAATGGGATCTTTGTATGTGTGTGACCTCCTTTCGTAAAACCTGTTGCCAATGTTATGCTGCAGATTACGGCTTTGCGTGTGTTTGTTTCCTCCCTGAGGTTGTAAAAACTCATCTTCCGGAAATCAATGGTTGTTGTTTTGCAGTGATTTCTGATACACCCGTCACTGTCTGAGTGAATCAGTAATCGGTCATGCTGCATGCCTTTTTACGCAGGTTTGACTTCATTCCTAGTGCGTGAGTTTCTGTCGTCTTTCATTTTTCTTTCCATGGAAAATAATATAAATATTTGATGTCACTATGTGCACCCGCCTTACAGGTCATATTCATAATACATGTGAATTTCATCGAGGAAATTGCATTTATTTACTTTACTTTTAAAAGAACTGCACTGTTAACATAGATATTGTCTTTTATTTAAACAATTACTTAAACATCACTTAATACTTAAAGGAGTTTTGAACATACAATATACTTTAAAAAATCTTAGTTCATTTAACTAATTGGATATAAACTTTATTAAACTAAAAAATTCACATAAATTAATTTAAAATGATCATTATTATAGGTAAGGAATACTTATAATCCCTTGTACATGCATATTTTGATTAAACTGATGAGAAATGTAACTACTTAAATTTTGTTAATACAATGTCATCAAGGTTGACTTATAGTCAGTCATATATTTTGTGTTATAATACAATTTATAACACTAAAAGTCATAATTATAAATGAATTAAAAATGAAAAATCTTTGAACCCAGTTAACTAAGTGGAGGTGTTGGACAGAGCAATTGAAATTACACATTTTTTTAGGGCAACAACTTTCCTCCAATTTTTTAAGTAAATTCAACTTGTCCAGGTTTACAATGTGTTAAAATGAAACTGTGTGAGTATGTGTTTGTGAATATAAACCCATGTGCCCATGTGTTGATATGATGATCTGCTGGCTCTGTACAGATGATTTCCAGATTTCTTTTATTAAAATCATTGTTTTAACTTCAGTTTTCTTTTGGATTTGAAACATTCTGCTCCTTTATTTCAACATATCTGTGAAAAATAAAATGCACGATGGTTGGAAATTATTTATAGTAGTTTTAAAGAGCTTTTACTCAACACCCGCTTGTATATCTCAAATTCTTAATGTTTTTTTGTTTTGTGGTGCACTGTAAAAGATTCTTTGCTGCCTTAAATTTTTTTGTTGAATCAACTCAACTTTTTCTTGAAAGTCATTTCAAATTTCTATTATTTATCTTGACTAGGGTTACGTTGTTATAACTCTTTCTCTAATCAAGATAAATAATAGAAAGTTGTAAATCTGAAGACTTGTAAATCTGAGTTGATTCAACAAAAATGTAAGGTAGCAAAGATTTTTTACAGTGTGTGCCCTGCAACTTTTGTAATCATTTGTTTATAATTTGCCTTAGTAAACTATAAAAGTATGCCTGATGAAGACTAAAGCCTTATTTAACTTTTTCATAAATTAAAGTGTTTAATTTTAAGTAGATAAGAAAATATCCTCATTCAATAAGTTTTATATCAACTGCAGAGGGCAATATATCAGCCGATATTTGAATTATTTGTATTAATCGGCATTGGCCAATAAATCTTACAATCAGCCAGTACATTTTTGGAAAGTAAGAAAGACATTCAGGGCCCTATTTTAATGATCTGAAACGCAAGTGCGAAGCGCAAGTGACTTTGTGGGTGGATCTTGGCCGCTGTTTCTATTTTCCCGGCGGGAGAAATAACTCTTGCGCCAGGCGCAAATCAATAAGGGGTTTGTCTGAAGTAGGTTTATTATTCATAGGTGTGGTTTGGGCGTAACATCAAATTAACCAATCAGAACGTCATCCAACATTCCATTTAAACGCAAGTGCGCAAGTTCCATGGCGGGTTGCTATTATTATTATGATGGATTTACCAGGCGCACGCCAGGAGCGGTTCACAGCCGAGGAGACCGACATTATTGTAAGAGCAGTCAAAGACAGAGAAGTTGTTTTGTATGGGGATATGAGAAACCTGCCCAAATCAGCATCGGTTAAACAGACGTGGGAGGAAATAGCCACAATTGTCTCATCAGCTGGTATCCCCATCGTTGCGCCAAGCGCTACAATGATGTCAGGAGACGGGGGAATCCCAAGCTTGCCAGCATAAATCGGGCACGCCGTGTAACGGGAGGTGGATCTGCCTCTACACATGACCTGACGCCAGCAGAGGACATCGCTGCGTCCACCCTCACCGCTGAAAGCCAAGAAACGCAGTCCAACCCCAAAGTACACTTAGAAATCAAGTTTACATACATAAAGGTTTCTTATGAAAACATTTTAATTATTATTTACATAAAATAAACGTAATACAGCCACACAACAAACTTATGAAAATATTTTAATCGTTATTTGCATGATAATTTTTTAATGCAGCCACACAATAAATAAAAACTATCACCACAATGCTCACCACAATGATTTCCCTTATCTCATGTGTTAATATTTTTTATTGTAACAATTTATGATTTGCAAAAATAACTGTTGCAATCTGTGTAGATTAGATAAGTAAAGTGTGTGCGCGTTGTGCACGCTATAGATTATGGTCAAGCATGCGCCCTTAAAATAGCATAATGAACAACGCACAACGCGCCACTGACTTTAGACCATTTTTTTTTTGGTCAGTGGCGCAATTGTTTTTTGAAACTGCAAAATAGCATCAGGGATGGTTTGCGCCGGAACACGCCTTCTTTTTTGCGCTGAACCGCCCAGGGAGCGTAAGTTCATTCCCTAGTTTGCCGACGTGCGTCTGTGGAGGGAAAAACCCGCTGTGCGCCGGTGCAAAATACGAATGATACATGCGTCACTGACAAAGTCAATTGCGCTGGGTGCAAGATAGGGCCCTCAGTGTCACTCAATGTGTAAAGCCAAAGTCTGACAGACAGTAAAATGACCAATCATTATTCACTTTTAACATGACATTATGTTGTGTCATGCACACAACACCATTTTAACACATTTATTCAAACAGTACCATGAGAGATCAGAGATGAATTATGTCTTGTAAATAAAGTACTTTAAAAGAGTTTATTTTTAAATGTTATGCATAACTAATGGTTTTTTTTTTAGTTTGTTTGCACATCGTATCTGTTCTTGCAGTGATTGTTCATTTACACTTATAGACATCACTGTAAATCAAAACGGATCATTGACGCTCACAAAATTTTAGTTTGTTCTTTTAATTGCAGATAGCAATATGCAAAAACATCTTCGCAAACACATTGAAAACCACTCTCAGGATCCAAACATCACATCCAAGGACCACATTTATTCTCACAACAGCCTGTTTCTATTTGCGTTACTGTAAACGGATGCGTCTCCGTGTTTCACTGTAAGTTTTCGTTGGAATTCTAGATGATCTAAATACGGGTCGTCATTATCTTCGGTATCATCCATTTGTCCTGAGGGTCAGTCGTAGTTTACAGTCATGTATTGTGATTTCAGAATGCCTGAGTATTATATGTACAGGCCTGGTATCGGTTTCCTGTTAGACTTGTGTATCGGTTTGTGGGAATTCCTAAAAATATGCAAAAGTAAATGTTTACATTAGGAATCTAAACAGTATACACGACTTACACCTTTTTTCAATCGGTGATGTAAATTGTTTGTGTGTTATACAGTATGAAATGTTTCGATATTTTGTACATTAGCTTGTTTTTGGATTAAACAGGATATGTATGGTTTATCTCATAACATGAGAGCCATCTGTGCTTTGCCGACTGGTCGAGAGACTTTTCTTTATCTCACTCACTGATGCTAATTTTGGTCACTTCTCCTGGCATTTCTTATCCCTGCTTCCCAGAATTCCTGCTGAGGACTCATTCTAGATAAATGTTGCATGTACTTTAACGTGTATTATTCATGCCAAAGCTTTTAGTTACTACAATATGAATGAAAATTTAGATGCATTGACTCATTTGTGAGGTCTCTCTCTCTCTCTCTCTCTCTCTCTCTCTCTCTTTCTCTCTCTCTCTTTCTCTTTCTCTTTCTCTCTCTCTCTCTCACAGAGGAAACCTCACGTTGTCGAAGGTCCCGGAGTCTAACATGGCTCTGAGCGTGTTGGGGGTGTTTCTGGGATTGCTTCTTGAAGTTTCCACACGTGGCCCCTCCAGCATTCCCAGAAGCTCATGGAAACAGGAAGGTTAGATTTGTTTGTTTATTTGTTTGTCCCACACTTCTCAAAAATACTATGGTCCGGCCATGTTGATTTTTATATGGTTAAAATTGCATGTTTTTTATTTTTTTAAACAACCCCTATTAAAAGTATTAGTGGTATGTAAAATTAGTGGGCTTTGGATGAAGTGTCTGCCAAATGTGTGAATGTAAATGTAAAAGCATGCATCCGTTATTTCTAATTTATATTGAATTGGACACTGAAATGAATATTTTGAATGATTGCTTTAGGTAGTGATGAATTATCGTATAAAAGGTAACCTCACGTGGCCTCAGTTGAGAAGCCACAGCACAGGAAAGAGATCTGCATGTGTTGGTTATAAAGTAACAGAGATAACAACGGCATGTGTATATGACACCTGTTCAGTTTATAAAACGTTGTGGCTTTACAAAAACGCTGGCAAGTGTAGTTAAACACACAACACAAACTACATACTGTCTGCATTTTCACAAATACAAATATACACATACAGATGTTCAAGAACAGCCAACATTTTTATTTAGTATAAGTTTAGGTTCGTAATACAAGTGGAGTTGAAAGGGGGTTAAAGGATTACTCCACTTTTATAAAAAATCCTGATGGTTTGCTCACCCCCGTGTCATTTAGGATGTGTGTGTCTTTTTTTTGTTCGGTCGAGAGGAAATTGGGTTTTTTGACTAAAACGTTCCAGGATTTTTCTCCAAATAGTTGAATTTACACAACAGTTTACAGTTTCAATGCAGATTCAAAGGCTTAAAACAATCACAGTCGAGGCATAAGGGTCTTATCTAGCAAAACGATTGTCATTTTCGCCAAAAAACAGAAATTTTTATCTTGCACTATCCGTGTGACATGCCTGCGCGACCTTACTATACCTTTTTTCCGCGTCCAGTTTGTCCATGCACGCGTCGACATAGCTTTCCAAGTATAGTCATTGCGGCTACGACCGCGGACCCTCGTGATGATGAAAATGATGTCATGCGGATGCCGTGCATACGTGAACGGCCAGATTATACCTTGGGCTTTACGTAAACGCATCGGAAGGTCACGCATAATGTATGCGAAACTACTGCTCCAATGTTTACAAGTGTGGAGAAAGAGGACTATTCAGATGTTGTTGTATGTGAAATTATACTAATTTATGTCTTTGTGTCAGTTTATTGTTTAAAATGTTTCGCAAGTGTGCGTTTCACGTTACACGTGACCTTTCGATAGGGATGTCCAGATCAGGTTTTTTTGCCCTCGAGTCCGAGTCATTTGATTTTGAGTATCTGCCGATACCGAGTCCCGATCCGATACTTCTATAATACAGAAAAAAAGAATAAAGAAGAGCGCATAAACAGATCCAGGATGTTCCTTAATGTCATGCCGCACGCATTGCTGTTTCTGTGTGGAGTCAAAAGGGTCTAACTCTGTGCCAGCACAAAACTATTGATGTGTTAAAAAATAATGAGAATATAGTATATGTTCAGGGGTTAAATTGGGATTTGTTTTGGTGGGGATGCTCTGTTAGGAGGGAGGGTTTGAGGGGAAACATGTTTTATCCTGATGACAGCAAAGCCACTGGTGTGTTTCAATGACATTTTGGACCTCTGATTGGATTTTATAAGTTTCAGCTTTAAAGCTGTGCCACAGGTTGATCCAAACTTTAAAACCTGAACTTTAAATTATGCAAATCTATGAGTCTGACACCCTATATGCATTTGTTGCACATGTCATTGTGCATAATTGATCAAACTTTGAAGAAAGACTCAACCTCCTTGACTAATTCTAGGCATAAGATAGGCTACCCAAAAAAACTCAATTAACAAGAAAAACATACTGATTCAGAAATATGTCTTATAAATTAGCCATAGAGATTCCCTAGGCTGGTCAGCAGTTAGTTAAACAATCACTATAGTTAGGTCGTAATTGATTTGTATAATCAAAATACGTTATTTTATTAAACTATACAATCAGTTGTATCCAGTTATCTAGTTAACATATTGTAATAAGATGATTGACATGGCTATACATACTTTAATACTTTGTTTCTAGACTTCTAATAAGTTTTTTCGACGTGTGCACCATTCTTACCTCTATCTCTCATCTCTACAATGTGTAATGTGATCCTCCTGCGCGAATGCGTGTTCTTGAGGTTCTGAGTAAGACACGGAGCTGCGTACTGATGTAGTTTATCTGAGCACATAGTGACAAAAACGATCATCGCGTTGTTTAAATGAGTGGTAAAAACCCGGTTTTGTCGTGGGTGCAACGCATGCACGAGTGTGTGAAGCCTATGAATGAAAACACGTCATTATTCGCGTCAGTTCACATGCACCAGCGCAGCGTGTACACTGGCACGGAGCAGAGCGAGACCTTCAGTATGTGTGCCAGAGCTTAGCCTGGCCCAATTTAGGCCCTGCATATGTATCCGAGTCCTGATCGGAAGGTAACGTCCGATTCCGATCGAGTCTGAAACCACGAGATCGGGGCTGATTTCCGATCACGTGATCGGATCGGGACATCCCTACCTTTCGATGTTATTACATAATACGTTAAGTCGCGCTGGCGCATCACACGGCTAGTGCAAGACGAAAAGTTGTGGTTTAAGGAGTATTTATTTTTCTTATTTTTTGTGAAAATGATAGTGGTTTAGCTAGATAAGACACGGGGCGTAAGTGTTAAAGGATTAGTCAATTTTCTTAAAAGAAAAATCCAGATAATTTACTCACTACCATGTCATCCCAAATGTTGATGTCTTTCTTTGTTCAGTCGAGAAGAAATTATGTTTTTTGAGGAAAACATTGCAGGATTTTTCTAATTTTAATGGACTTTAATAGAGCCCAACACTTAATACTTAACTCAGCACTTAACAGTTTTTTTCAACGGAGTTTCGGGGAACTATGGGCGATCCCAATCGGGGCGTGGGGGTCTTATCTAGCGAAGAGATTGTAGTTTTTGACAAGAAAAATAAAAAATATGTACTTTTAGACCACAACTTTTCGCCTAGGTCCGGTCCAGCGCGACCTAACGTAAATGCGTAGTGACGTAGGGAGGTCACGTGTTACATATATAAAACGCACATTTGCGGACCATTGTAAACAATAAACTGACACAAAGACATTAATTAGTATCAGTTGACATACAACAACGTAGGAACGGTCCTCTTTCAACACACTTGTAAACACTGGGGCAGAGTTTCACATTCGTCCTCTGTGACCTCTTGACTTCATGACGTATTGCGTGGGGTCACGCTGGCGCATCACGACCGGATCTACACGATGAGAAGTTGTGCTTTAAAAGTGTATATTTGTTATTTTTATTGTCAAAAATGACAATCGTTTTGCTAGATAAGACCCTTATGCCTCGTTTGGGATTGTTTACAGTCCTTTTGAAACTCCGTTGAAAAAACTGTTAAGTGTTAAGTATTAAATGTTGGGCCCTATTAAAGTCCATTAAAATTAGAAAAATCCTGCAATGTTTTCCTCAAAAAACATAATTTCTTCTCGACTGAACAAAGAAAGACATCAACATTTTGGGTGGCATGGTGGTGAGTGGATTATCTGGATTTTTCTTTTAAGAAAGTGGACTAATCCTTTAACGCTTCCCATTCACTTTTAATGGGTGACGTCATGCATTGCCGAACTGAATTGTAAATCCGTTGGCGCCACGTCAGTGCCGTTGCTCGTGGCAGAAGTTGAACGTTTCTCAACTTTTCAAGCGGCGGCGCGTGCGTCCGCCAGTCAGATCGCCTTATGCAAATAACCTAGGCAGAGCCAGCCAATTACGTTTATGGGAGACCGGAGCATGTGTTGCGGCCACAGTGATTGGCTGTTGGTCATGCTTCAGACAAGCCTGCCGTCAAGCGTTAACGCTTACGTCCCGTGTGACTGTACTGTTATGCCTCGGTTGGGATCATTTAGAGCACTTTGAAGCTGTTGAGGTCCACTATATGAAGAAAAAACCTGAAATGTTTTCCTCACAAAAATGAAAGTGTAGTAATCCTTTAAAAGCTTTAAATATTAATTAAATTTAATATCTCAGATCTCATATCCAGATATTTTCCTCTTTCTTCTTCCGATCCATGCTGTGTATTTTCCTGTGTGAGTTTCCATTTGATGTGAAGTGTGTATATGTGTTTGTAGATGTGGATTTGGTTGAGTTTTGGGAGCCTGGTGTGTTTAACTACACGACTCTACTGCTCAATGAAGATCGGGGTGCGCTGTATGTGGGAGCCCGAGAGGTCATTTATCAACTCAACATGACTGATGTGTCAATCAAAAGCAACCAGGTGAGAAATAATACTGTCACACGGTGTACTGCAATGTTTTTCCTATAACACTCAGTCTGATTTTTATTCCCCTTTCCAACCGTTTCAGCTTCTGTGGAAAGTTCCAGAGTCTGACATGTCAATGTGCATTTTAAAGGGAAAATCTAAAGAGGTAAAAATTAAAACAAGATGTCCTGATGTCGTTTGACCGACTGTGGAATCTTGGTTGATATTTGATCTGAAGTTATGCCTGTATTTGCACTTTGACTTTAAACACGTGTTTGTCTTTGTGTGACAGATGGAGTGTCGAAATTACATTCGAGTTTTACAGGTTTTGGATGAAGACCATCTGTATGTTTGCGGGACTCATGCGTTTCAGCCCCTCTGTGATTATTTGGTATGTAACAGCCATCGGTTAACATCCAGCTCTTTAACATTTTAAACTTATCGGCCAGTCAGTTTGATGTGTTGATGATGTGATATGCAACACCACAAGCGAAACATTGATGATATTTCGATTACAGTATCAGTCACATCTCTTCATGTAGAAACTCCTCAGATCTTTCGTGAAACAATAGTTCAGCTACTAATTTCCTATTTCAGTAGTTTCCTCTTACCTTTGAAACCTGATTAAAGAACGGGAAGTTTGACACATCGTGCTTCATCGAAATCATCCTCTATTTCTTTTTTTAGTCACTTGGTGATTTTAGTTTAAGGAACCAAAGAGAGGACGGTCGGGGGAAATGTCCCTTTGATCCTGCACAGAGCTTCACTACTGTAATGGTCGGTAAGTTACAGTAACTTGCCGTTTTATTTCTGAACGCATCTGGAGGACATTTGATGATCGCTACATCTCTTTTTTCAGTCTGAAACACGTTATGAGATGTTTATTCTGTACTTTCAACAGACAGTGAGCTATACTCAGGAACTGCTTATAACTTTTTGGGAAGCGAGCCGATCATCTCCAGATATTCACGGTCTCAGAGTTTACTGCGAACAGAGTATTCAACGTCCTGGCTCAACGGTACACACAGAATTGTGTCACTTAACACAAGAGCCATTAACCATCAATAACACAACAAAGATAACTATGCTTGTCACAGTTATGTCACGTTACATTTATAAGTCTTGCTTATTTTAAAATACTTAATTTGCAGTTTAAAACAGCCTTCAGTCAGAACTAAACCACAAGAACTAAAAAAATCATGTATTTTTTGCATATATCTCTGTTTATATACTTACCCATGTGCTTCTGGTTCTCTGTGCAGAACCCAGTTTTGTTCATGCAGATGTGATTCGGGAGGGACAGAACAGTCCGGACGGTGACGATGATAAGATTTATTACTTCTTCACCGAGGTGTCGGTGGAATACGAGTTCTTTGGAAAACTGCTCATCCCCAGGATTGCTCGCGTGTGTAAGGTGAGATCAGTTCCTTACACCTGACCGGATGTGATATAATAAAGTGACTTTATCATCTTGTACTTGTGATGACAGTTGTTCGTGACCAGTGGTGATGTGTTTTATAAAACAAACATCACTAAGAAACAAAATACAATACAAAAAGTGTGCTCGGGGAAATAGCAAAACGTATGCTCATTTAAACTGTTTGCTAACCTCTAAACAAAACTTATTTATGTCTTATAAGATACTGAATAAAACCATCATGTATAAACAAGTGAACACAGACAAGTCGTTTCAGTTTCATGATTTGTTTTGTAAAAGGCTGGATTTACACTGCAGATCTTGATGCCAGATTACGATTTGTTGACACAATCGATATTTTTTGACAACCTGTTTAACTCATCATCTCCCCACCATTGACAACTTATCTTGTCAATTAAGAAAAACGCTTCCCTGCAAATGACGAGTTTTTATGGCAATTCATATTTCCGCTATTATCCACTAGGTGGTGCTCTCACCTAACATATAAAATACTAAAGCATCCACTGATCCAAAAAGAGTAACAACTCTGTTTATGTTTGATCATCATGCTTTTATCTCAGCTTTTTGCTCAAAATTAGGTATTTTTGAAAAAACGTACCCATATTTAAGAAGTGATAAAAAGAGAACAAACAAAGATGGGATGAATCATATTTTTGTCAGATACCGATTTGTTGACTATATCCGATTTTTTTTGACGACCTGTTTACATCATCATCTTTTAACTCTTTCCTCGCCATTGACAACTTATCTTGTCTATTAAGAAAAAAGTTTCCATGCAAATGACGTGTTTTTATGGCAATTCATATTTCCGCTATTATCCACTAGGTGGTGCTCTCACCTAACATATAAAATACTAAAGCATCCACTGATCCAAAAAGAGTAACAACTCTGTTTATGTTTGATCATCACGCTTTTATCTCAGCTTTTTGCTCAAAATTTGGTATTTTTTTTAAAAACGTACCCCTATTTAAGAAGTGATCAAAAGAGAACAAACAAAGATGGGATGAATCATATTTTTGCCAGATTTCGATTTGTTGACTATATCCGATTTTTTTTTGACGACCTGTTTACATCATCATCTTTAACTCTTTCCCCGCCATTGACAACTTAACTTTGTCTATTAAGAAAAAAGTTTCCATGCAAATGACGAGTTTTTATGGCAATTCATATTTCCGCTATTATCCACTAGGTGGTGCTCTCACCTAACATATAAAATACTAAAGCATCCACTGATCCAAAAAGAGTAACAACTCTGTTTATGTTTGATCATGACGCTTTTATTTCAGCTTTTTGCTCAAAATTTGGTATTTTTGAAAAAACGTACCCATATTTAAGAAGTGATCAAAAGAGAACAAACAAAGATGGGATGAATCATATTTTTGCCAGATACCGATTTGTTGACTATATCCGATTTTTTTTGACGACCTGTTTACATCATCATCTTTTAACTCTTTCCTCGCCATTGACAACTTATCTTGTCTATTAAGAAAAAAGTTTCCATGCAAATGACGTGTTTTTATGGCAATTCATATTTCCGCTATTATCCACTAGGTGGTGCTCTCACCTAACATATAAAATACTAAAGCATCCACTGATCCAAAAAGAGTAACAACTCTGTTTATGTTTGATCATCACGCTTTTATCTCAGCTTTTTGCTCAAAATTTGGTATTTTTTTTAAAAACGTACCCCTATTTAAGAAGTGATCAAAAGAGAACAAACAAAGATGGGATGAATCATATTTTTGCCAGATTTCGATTTGTTGACTATATCCGATTTTTTTTTTGACGACCTGTTTACATCATCATCTTTAACTCTTTCCCCGCCATTGACAACTTAACTTTGTCTATTAAGAAAAAAGTTTCCATGCAAATGACGAGTTTTTATGGCAATTCATATTTCCGCTATTATCCACTAGGTGGTGCTCTCACCTAACATATAAAATACTAAAGCATCCACTGATCCAAAAAGAGTAACAACTCTGTTTATGTTTGATCATCACGCTTTTATCTCAGCTTTTTGCTCAAAATTTGGTATTTTTTTTAAAAACGTACCCCTATTTAAGAAGTGATCAAAAGAGAACAAACAAAGATGGGATGAATCATATTTTTGCCAGATTTCGATTTGTTGACTATATCCGATTTTTTTTTGACGACCTGTTTACATCATCATCTTTAACTCTTTCCCCGCCATTGACAACTTAACTTTGTCTATTAAGAAAAAAGTTTCCATGCAAATGACGAGTTTTTATGGCAATTCATATTTCCGCTATTATCCACTAGGTGGTGCTCTCACCTAACATATAAAATACTAAAGCATCCACTGATCCAAAAAGAGTAACAACTCTGTTTATGTTTGATCATCACGCTTTTATCTCAGCTTTTTGCTCAAAATTTGGTATTTTTGAAAAAACATACCCATATTTAAGAAGTGATAAAAAGAGAATAAACAAAGATGGGATGAATCGTATTTTTGCCAGATTCCGATTTGTTGACTATATCCAATTTTTTTTGACGACCTGTTTACATCATCATCTTTAAAGGGACACTTCCCCCTTTTGCATTAAGCTTTGTATCGTTAGAACCCCAGTCATGTTTTTGAATGGTCGTGCATCATTTCCTCAGTTTCCGCTGAGACAGGAGAAATACAGATTTCAGTGTTGCACTTCCTTCTTTCAATGATGTAAAAATCATCTTTTTGCATCATTGAAAGCAGGAAGTCCAATATCTTTGTTGAGGGGATGAGACTACAAACACCCCTTTTCTCGGTCAAATAGGCACAAAATGCGAAATGTATGTTACATTTCGACTACAAATATGATGCACTGTAAAAAAAGATTAATGTTTCTATGGATGAAATGCTCCTTTAACTCTTTCCCCGCCATTGACAACTTATCTTGTCTATTAAGAAAAAAGTTTCCATGCAAATGACAAGTTTTTATGGCAATTCATATTTCCGCTATTATCCACTAGGTGGTGCTCTCACCTAACATATAAAATACTAAAGCATCCACTGATCCAAAAAGAGTAACAACTCTGTTTATGTTTGATCATCACGCTTTTATCTCAGCTTTTGCTCAAAATTTGGTATTTTTGAAAAAACGTACCCATATTAAAGAAGTGATAGAAAGAGAACAAACAAAGATGGGATGAATCATATTTTTGCCAGATTCCGATTTGTTGACTATATCCGATTTTTTTTGACGACCTGTTTACATCATCATCTTTTAACTCTTTCCTCGCCATTGACAACTTATCTTGTCTATTAAGAAAAAAGTTTCCATGCAAATGACGTGTTTTTATGGCAATTCATATTTCCGCTATTATCCACTAGGTGGTGCTCTCACCTAACATATAAAATACTAAAGCATCCACTGATCCAAAAAGAGTAACAACTCTGTTTATGTTTGATCATCACGCTTTTATCTCAGCTTTTTGCTCAAAATTTGGTATTTTTTTTAAAAACGTACCCCTATTTAAGAAGTGATCAAAAGAGAACAAACAAAGATGGGATGAATCATATTTTTGCCAGATTTCGATTTGTTGACTATATCCGATTTTTTTTTGACGACCTGTTTACATCATCATCTTTAACTCTTTCCCCGCCATTGACAACTTAACTTTGTCTATTAAGAAAAAAGTTTCCATGCAAATGACGAGTTTTTATGGCAATTCATATTTCCGCTATTATCCACTAGGTGGTGCTCTCACCTAACATATAAAATACTAAAGCATCCACTGATCCAAAAAGAGTAACAACTCTGTTTATGTTTGATCATGACGCTTTTATTTCAGCTTTTTGCTCAAAATTTGGTATTTTTGAAAAAACGTACCCATATTTAAGAAGTGATCAAAAGAGAACAAACAAAGATGGGATGAATCATATTTTTGCCAGATACCGATTTGTTGACTATATCCGATTTTTTTTGACGACCTGTTTACATCATCATCTTTTAACTCTTTCCTCGCCATTGACAACTTATCTTGTCTATTAAGAAAAAAGTTTCCATGCAAATGACGTGTTTTTATGGCAATTCATATTTCCGCTATTATCCACTAGGTGGTGCTCTCACCTAACATATAAAATACTAAAGCATCCACTGATCCAAAAAGAGTAACAACTCTGTTTATGTTTGATCATCACGCTTTTATCTCAGCTTTTTGCTCAAAATTTGGTATTTTTTTTAAAAACGTACCCCTATTTAAGAAGTGATCAAAAGAGAACAAACAAAGATGGGATGAATCATATTTTTGCCAGATTTCGATTTGTTGACTATATCCGATTTTTTTTTGACGACCTGTTTACATCATCATCTTTAACTCTTTCCCCGCCATTGACAACTTAACTTTGTCTATTAAGAAAAAAGTTTCCATGCAAATGACGAGTTTTTATGGCAATTCATATTTCCGCTATTATCCACTAGGTGGTGCTCTCACCTAACATATAAAATACTAAAGCATCCACTGATCCAAAAAGAGTAACAACTCTGTTTATGTTTGATCATCACGCTTTTATCTCAGCTTTTTGCTCAAAATTTGGTATTTTTTTTAAAAACGTACCCCTATTTAAGAAGTGATCAAAAGAGAACAAACAAAGATGGGATGAATCATATTTTTGCCAGATTTCGATTTGTTGACTATATCCGATTTTTTTTTTGACGACCTGTTTACATCATCATCTTTAACTCTTTCCCCGCCATTGACAACTTAACTTTGTCTATTAAGAAAAAAGTTTCCATGCAAATGACGAGTTTTTATGGCAATTCATATTTCCGCTATTATCCACTAGGTGGTGCTCTCACCTAACATATAAAATACTAAAGCATCCACTGATCCAAAAAGAGTAACAACTCTGTTTATGTTTGATCATCACGCTTTTATCTCAGCTTTTTGCTCAAAATTTGGTATTTTTGAAAAAACATACCCATATTTAAGAAGTGATAAAAAGAGAATAAACAAAGATGGGATGAATCGTATTTTTGCCAGATTCCGATTTGTTGACTATATCCAATTTTTTTTGACGACCTGTTTACGTCATCATCTTTAAAGGGACACTTCACCCATTTGCATTAAGCTTTGTATCGTTAGAACCCCAGTCATGTTTTTGAATGGTCGTGCATCATTTCCTCAGTTTCCGCTGAGACAGGAGAAATACAGATTTCAGTGTTGCACTTCCTTCTTTCAATGATGTAAAAATCATCTTTTTGCATCATTGAAAGCAGGAAGTCCAATATCTTTGTTGAGGGGATGAGACTACAAACACCCCTTTTCTCGGTCAAATAGGCACAAAATGCGAAATGTATGTTACATTTCGACTACAAATATGATGCACTGTAAAAAAAGATTAATGTTTCTATGGATGAAATGCTCCTTTAACTCTTTCCCCGCCATTGACAACTTATCTTGTCTATTAAGAAAAAAGTTTCCATGCAAATGACAAGTTTTTATGGCAATTCATATTTCCGCTATTATCCACTAGGTGGTGCTCTCACCTAACATATAAAATACTAAAGCATCCACTGATCCAAAAAGAGTAACAACTCTGTTTATGTTTGATCATCACGCTTTTATCTCAGCTTTTGCTCAAAATTTGGTATTTTTGAAAAAACGTACCCATATTAAAGAAGTGATAGAAAGAGAACAAACAAAGATGGGATGAATCATATTTTTGCCAGATTCCGATTTGTTGACTATATCCGATTTTTTTTGACGACCTGTTTACATCATCATCTTTAACTCTTTCCCCGCCATTGACAACTTATCTTGTGGCTATTAAGAAAAAAGTTTCCATGCAAATGACGAGTTTTTATTTCAATTCATATTTCCGCTATTATCCACTAGGTGGTGCTCTCACCTAACATATAAAATACTAAAGCATCCACTGATCCAAAAAGAGTAACAACTCTGTTTATGTTTGATCATCACGCTTTTATCTCAGCTTTTTGCTCAAAATTTGGTATTTTTGAAAAAAACTTACCCATATTTAAGAAGTGATCAAAAGAGAACAAACAAAGATGGGATGAATCATATTTTTGCCAGATTCCGATTTGTTGACTGTATCCGATTTTTTTTTGACGACCTGTTTACATCATCATCTTTAACTCTTTCCCCGCCATTGACAACTTATCTTGTCTATTAAGAAAAAAGTTTCCATGCAAATGACGAGTTTTTATGGCAATTCATATTTCCGCTATTATCCACTTGGTGGTGCTCTCACCTAACATATAAAATACTAAAGCATCCACTGATCCAAAAAGAGTAACAACTCTGTTTATGTTTGATCATCACGCTTTTATTTCAGCTTTTTGCTCAAAATTTGGTATTTTTGAAAAACGTACCCATATTTAAGAAGTGATCAAAAGAGAACAAACAAAGATGGGATGAATCATATCTTTGCCAGATTCCGATTTGTTGACTATATCCGATTTTTTTGACGACCTGTTTACGTCATCATCTTTAACTCTTTCCCCGCCATTGACAACTTATCTAGTCTATTAAGAAAAGTTTCTATGCAAATGACGAGTTTTTATGGCAATCAATATTTCTGCTATTATCCACTAGGTGGTGCTCTCACCTAACATATAAAATACTAAAGCATCCACTGATTCAAAAAGAGTAACAACTCTGTTTATGTTTGATCATCACGCTTTTATCTCAGCTTTTTGCTCAAAATTTGGTATTGTTGAAAAAACGTACCCATATTTAAGAAATGATAAAAAGAGAACAAACAAAGATGGGATGAATCATATTTTTCCCAGATTCCGATTTGTTGACTATATCCGATTTTTTTTTGACGACCTGTTTACATCATCATCTTTAACTCTTTCCCCGCCATTGACAACTTATCTTGTCTATTAAGAAAAAAGTTTCCATGCAAATGACGAGTTTTTATGGCAATTCATATTTCCGCTATTATCCACTAGGTGGTGCTCTCACCTAACATATAAAATACTAAAGCATCCACTGATCCAAAAAGAGTAACAACTCTGTTTATGTTTGATCATCACGCTTTTATCTCAGCTTTTTGCTCAAAATTTGGTATTTTTGAAAATGAGTAGACTATTCCTTTAATTATACAATATTCTAGAGCTTTATTTCTGTAACAAGACATAAAACTTTAACATTACTTCACTGAGTGAACGTCACGTGCCAGCGTTGCATTTTAAATGACGTAAGACATCTTGACATGGGGACATCTGTTCTGTCCGCTTACATTGTGAATGCGAATGCATGTATCTCCAATTTATTTCCACATATGAATGAGGCCTAAAACCGATCACAGAATATTGGAATGTATGCACTTTTTTCCTGCTTACACATCCGTGGTTTATATCTGATCAATGCCACTTCAGGTGAAAAAAGTCACTTCAAATAGCCAGTGTAAATGTGGCCCAAATGACCTATTTTATCGTTAAGCTATGAATATTCACCGATCCATAGATGAGTCCATCCTCATAACACCTCTTAATCTGTAAGGGCGATTTGGGCGGCCAGAGGACACTGCAAAAGAAGTGGACGTCATTTCTGAAGGCCAAACTTGTGTGTTCGATGCCAGAACTCAACTTCGTCTTCAACGTGGTTCATGACGTGTTTATTTTGAGAGCAGCACACTGGAGAGACAATGTCATATATGGGGTTTTTACCTCTCAGTGGTGAGTTTTAACATGTGCTTGTGTCACATGAAAATAAAACCTTTTCATACCAGATGTTGGAATTCATGCTTGGTATTTTTAGATGAAACCGATTGTTCCTGTTGGTCTAGATTCACATATGTTAGTCACGGCTCACCTGAGACTCTTATCAGATAACAGATGCAAATACCTTGTTCCTTGTTCCTCTTCTTTATTGTAGGGGTAATGTTGGCCTGTCAGCGGTGTGTGCGTATAACATGACGTCAATCGATGAGGTTTTCTCCAAAGGAAACTTCATGCAGAAGGCCACAGTGGAACAATCCCACACGAAGTGGGTGCGATTTAACGGCATCACACCCAATCCCAGACCCGGAGCGGTTAGTATCTTGTATAGACACTACTGGATTTCCATTACTTGTATTTTTTACATGCGTTCAGAATCCTTAAAACAGGGTTGGTGAGTTAGTTTTAAAAATGTAAACCAATAGTTTGTCGGCTTATGCCACACACAATCTTCAAATGTTTTAGCTGCTTTTATATACATGAAGTCTGTTAGTTTGCCAACATTTAACTGAACATAGCGTACATAACATCTACTTAAATATCAAGGGCATGTGCATTATTCACTGACCAAACCTTAGTTGATTTTGAGACGTTTTTGAGCGATTTTGTATTGCTTTTTAATCAAAGCATGGAGAGAAGATGGAGACTAATGGTTCTGTTGATGGGACACCAATACAAGTAATCTTAAAATGACCAAATATCAGACGATGATCGGTCTGTGAATTTTAAATATAGTCATGTAAACACAATTTATATATTAATGATCCACAGTGCATCAACAACCAGAATCGCATGCAAAACATCAACTCATCCCTGCAGCTGCCTGATAAGACGTTACAGTTTGTAAAGGATCACCCTTTGCTGGAGGATCCCGTGCTTCCCATCGGAAACGGACCGCGGTTCATTACTAAAGACATCAACTACACCCAGATCGCTGTGGAGAGAGTAAAGGCCCTTGACGGTAACGTCTATGATGTCATCTTCACTGGCACCGGTAAGAATGCATGTAAAAATATGTTGTATTTATAAATAGATTGTTTTTTCTGTATTGTTAGTTATGTTAGTTATGTTTTTAGACAAAGGCTTATTGCATAAGACGGTGCTGTTGGAGGGAGATGTCCACACGGTGGAGGAAATTCAACTTGTGAAGAACTCTCAGCCAATTAAAACACTTGTACTATCCAAGCATGTGGTATGATCTCAGATTTCTCTTCTGTTATACATTTGCTTGCACTTTTATCCTCTTAAGACCCAAGCTTTGGTTTGGCTTCCATTTTAGATTTTTCCAACTATTTGGGGTTAGGAAGAACCAATAGATATAATTATACAACAGTTCTTTCTGGTTCTCGAATCTGATTGGCTAAGAGCTATGCGATATTGTGCTGATAACGGCACTGTAACCGCTTCACCTTTCGTATCATTCCGCCACCTAGTGAATAGAGGTCCTAAGCAGGCTCATCTCTGAATGGAAAAACACAGACGCCCTGATCCATTACACATATACGCAAGGTATACAGTAGGTGGCAGTAATACTCCCAAGGAGTGAGCAGCCATTAAACGAAAAGAAGAAGCAGACGCCCTGTTTTGAATCACTCTACGTGTGTCTCATTATTTTACTAGCTCATAAATCAGTCTGTGAATCCCCAATCGGAAGTTTTTATTCCATCAAAGATCAGCGCTCTTGGATGTTACGTTAAAGTTAATGGGAGAAATGTCTTGTCACATCGTGTGGACACTCATGCTTTGGTTCTCATTCGTACCGAATCTCACTAAGCAAACGTTCAAACAGGCGCTATCTTTACTAATCGACTGCAGATTTAAATATAATACATATACATTCTCGACTGAACTAATCTTAAAACTACACTTTGTGACCAAGAAACGGTAATATAAAGTAACGTCCATCGAGTTGTTATGAGCTTCAAAGCAGCCGAAAGTGTGACCTGTCATTCTGGCCGCCCTCAAATCCGGGGCGGAAGAAGTAGTTCTCAAACAAAGAGGCTTTTCAAATAACTCCGTTGTTGTTTTCTTGTTTTCGTTTTTCAAACGTGTGCCGTCGAACTGTTGTATAAAAGCAATATCGCTCTCGGAGTCGTGTGATATAGCTTTATATCATCACGGCTGTGATTGCCTCCGGCACTCGGCCTACGGCCTCGTGCCTCTGGCCTAATCACAGCCGTGATGATATAGAGCTATATCACACTCCTACTCGAGCGATATTGCTTAATTAATATCAAAGTATTTTTCTTTGAACATGAAGAAGTGTAAGTGTCCACGTTTGTTTGAAAACAGGTTTTTAGTTACACAAAAATTAAGTATTATGGTGCAAACAATAAAAAATGTGATGACTATGTATGTTAAAGGAGGTTACAGTGAAAATGTCTGCGGTTTGAGACGATTGTGATGTGAAGTTTGATTGCAGCGTGCTCTTCCTCTTATTAATGTGACATTTTGAATGATTAACTATTTAAAACAATAGCATTAGCATTAGGATGATATTCAATGAGTTATTAAGCAGCAAAAAAGGAAGTTTTTATAAAGTGGAGACAGACAAACAGGCTGAGAAAGTCCGACAGGCAGGCTGTTCCCCTTTAGCAGCAAATGATCTACAATATTTTCTTTTGTTCTAGTTCTGTGTACACAAACAATTTAATTTTATTTATATAGCGCTTTTCACAATTGGTAATTGTTTCAAAGCAGCTTTACATTAATAAGTGAAAAGCACAGATGGCCCCCACAGATAGCACAACATAATACACGATAGCATAAGCAGCAGAATTTGCTGCAGCTATGAATCAACATTATAAGCGAGCGTATTACTCATGTAACATATAGAAGAGGGTGCTAAGTTAAGCCCAAGAAGGCTGCCTCCCCGGGTTGATAAACCCCCTAGGAGAAAAAAAAAACCCGGGCTTTTTAGCCGGGGAAATAAAAAAAAGTCCTAGGAGGGAAAAACCCTTGGGAAATTAAGCGGGTTCTGCCGGTGGTTGTTGGTCAGGCATCAGCTGGGCATCACGTTGAAGGACGACCAGTAGATCAGAGGTGTGCCAACTTTCACATTTACCGGAACTGGGTCTGTTTGTCTCATTGTCCTCGGGGTCGAGGACGAGACAGGGAGAGAGAAACAAAATCCTATTAGCGTAGGGGCCGTTCACAAGTAATGCAAGTATCATACAGTGATGTGGTTTAAATAAGCTTGGTTCCAGACAGGCTAACTATTGCGGCATAAGTATGTTACCCACAGTTGAGGATTTAGCAAATTGGGGGCCCAATGCGAAGGTATCTATGGTAACTAAGGGTCACCTTCCGATCTTTAAAAGAAAATGAAACATGTCGACCTGTTTGACTAAGGCCTGAAGCCCCACTGTCGTCGTTAATGCAGTTTCAGTGGCAAACGGGTCTATTCACAAGACCACAAGAAAACGCCAAAATCGCAAACACGTACACTTATTTTCTTCAGGCATGCAAGCCTCTTTTAAGCCCTCACCTTTCAGGAAAATTCGCAGTTTTGAAGCCAAAACAGGTGACCCATGTGATTCATGTAGATTCGATAAGAAATTTTTGGGGGTTGGGGGGTATGCGCGCGTTATTTGTTTACGCGCCCTTCGTCATCATCCAACATGCATCCCAGACATTTTATTTGTTCGAGTTCATGTCGCGCTGCAAAAACCGACAGGCAGGTGACATTAAAGTACCACGAGAGTGAATCGAGAAGTCATAAGGACTCTGCTTTCGAACCGCTCTCGCGCTACTGTGATGTCATCCGCCTTTCTGTGTTCTTCGTCATATGCTTCACATGCTTGTTGAAGATGCGTAGAGCGACTGCCTTCGGGACGTAAAGTCAAGTGTAATGCTGAGTTTACACCAACCGCGTTTCAGGCATCAAAATCGCGTCTACCGCGCCTAGTTTGCCGCTTGAACAGTTTGAATGCATCACGTGTATAGAGCGAAGTAGGCGCGCGGAAAAAGCAAGCATTTGACGTGCGTCAGAGGCAAAACCCGCTTCTTGTGGGAGGTGCAAGTGCTATGTGGTTGTTTGTTTGCAAGATGGCTGATGTTGATTATGCATTTATTGAGAGAGTTACCAGTTTGTATTTGGTCACCTTACTGTAGGGGGAAAATAAACGGCACAGCAGCAAGCAGGCTCCTGATTGGTTAACACGGCACGAAATTCCGCCAAAGTTCAGATTTTTCAACTCGGGCATCAGCCGCAAATTCGCGTTAACCGCAAAAAGCACAAAAAGCACCTTTTGCGCAAGCTAGAGGTGCGAATGAGGCGGAAACACGTCTTCCGCGCCGCGCCAAACGCCTCTTCCGCGCCGCGGGACCTCCAGACGCGCGTCAACGCGTCTTCACGTTGACTTAACATTGAAATCACTTGCGCTTCACGCCTCTACCGCGGTTGGTGTAAACGCAGCATAAGACACAAAACGCTGTAAAACTATCACTGTACAATTCTGAGGCGTCAATCAATTAATACACAGACTGACACTGCAAAGTGACCTGAAATATTTTTTATTGGAATGGATTGGAACGAATGATGAACATACTCCTCGCTTGTAAGTCACATTGGTCTAACGTTACTAGCCTACTGCTGTAAATACGTCATTAAAACTGCAAAATACTGCATGAAAGGTGGTTAATAAGAACATAGTGCTACTAATACTGTTAATAAGAAAGTTTGTCGTTTACAGTAACATTTAAGCGATTTTAGACTATTTGAGCGACAAAGATGCTAAAGTTTTCAAACTCAAAAGCCCACGCACTGAAACGCGAGTTTCAAAAATCACGCAAAAACACCTAATTTCTTTGGGCTTGACAGGAGATATACGCACAAACTATCTTGTAATACCACAGTCTCTGCTAGTAGTCTCATAAAAACAGTCATTTATTATAAGTGAGAAGTTGATTATGTGTCAGTGTATAGATCAGCGCTTCTCCACCGGTGTTAAAGGGACAGTACCTCTTATAAGAATTGCTTATGTTTGAGTCATTATGTTAATTACCTACAGAAGACAAAAGGAAAAGCACCTTTATAGCTTTAAAAATATCAATTTTGTTTAATTTATAGAATGAAAGTAGTGTTATATTTATTTGATACTGTTTCTCTACCTAATCAATACTTTTAAATCTTACTTTATTTGTAACTTTGTTCTTTTCTATTTTATATGCTTGTAATTTCTTGATTTGTACTTATTTTTTTCCCACATCACATGTTTGCTGATCTGAAAATAATTCAACCCATGACTCAAAAACCATAATGTCATTAATTTAACCAGTACTGTATTGTTAAATTAAGTCATTTTAAATTATATGTAGCCCTTCAGGTCCACTCTTTTCCAAGGCCAACTTAAAATTGTATGGCCTTGCGACTGATGGTCAGATTATGGCAAAATAAAATTATTGCAGATGTAAAATAGTAAGGGAATGCTACTTGTTAAAGCTTTCCACATTTATCAACCCATTTAATTAAACATGATTTCTGTTGGTCAAATGTTTGCATTTGAAATTTACAATCTAAATTGTCCGTCAGAAATAAATAATTGAAATAATGGTCATAATGCAATATTTGTCTTCTCTGTCTCCAGGCTCAGTTCTTGTACGTTGGTTCTGACTCAGGTGTGGTGCAGTCACGCACAGCGTTCTGTGAGAAATACCTGTCCTGTCAGGATTGTGTTCTGGCCCGAGACCCATACTGTGCGTGGGACACACGTTCTGCTGTATGCATGAATATTTTCCAGATTGACACTGAGAAACGGTGAGAAATGAGAAACTAGCGAGCACATTGTGACTAACAGCATGTCTGTCTCTCTGACGGGAATTTTAGTCATGATTTAGTCTCTGATATCTGTAGACACTCGCTGCGTCCGAAACCGCATACAATATGTTATTTTTGCCTACTCTATAGTATGGAAGTAGGAGGTTTCGGATGCAGCGACTCATTTTCAGCCCTTGAGTTTCATGCCTTAGACCGGCCCACTTTAGATTAAAATTATATCATTAAAGGAATAGTCTACTCATTTTCAATATTAAACTATGTTATTACCTTAACTAAGAATTGTTGATACATCCCTCTATCATCTGTGTGCATGCACGTAAGCGCTGGAGCACGCTGTGACACTTCGATAGCATTTAGCTTAGCCCCATTCATTCAATGGTACCAATCAGAGATAAAGTTAGAAGTGACCAAACACATCAACGTTTTTCCTATTTAAGACGAGTAGTTATACGAGCAAGTTTGGTGGTACAAAATAAAACGTAGCGCTTTTCCAAATGGATTTAAAAGAGGAACTATATTTTATGGCGTAATAGCACTTTTGGGAGTACTTCGACTCAGCGCAGTAACACCCTCCCTCTCCCATTATGAGAGTGAGAAGGGGAGCGGACTTTTCAGGCGAGTCGAAGTACTCCCAAAAGTGCTATTACGCCATAAAATATAGTTTCTCTTTTAAATCCGCTTAGAAAAGCGCTACGTTTTATTTTGTACCACCAAACTTGCTCGTATAACTACTCGTCTTAAATAGGAAAAACGTTGATGTGTTTGGTCACTTCTAGCTTTGTCTCTGATTGGTACCATTGAATGAATGGGGCTAAGCTAAATGCTATCGAAGCGTCGCAGCGCACTCCAGCGCTTACGTGCACGCACACAGATGATAGAGGGATGTATCAACAATTCTTAGTTAAGGTAATAACATATTTTAATATTGAAAATGAGTAGACTATTCCTTTAAGACCCTATTTTATATATAAAACAGGGTCTCAAGATTACCTGTTGGGTTGAAAAAGTTTTTTGATTTTTCAAAAGACGAAAATGACCAATTATAGACTATTCATTGTTACATCTATGATTTCGTAGATCCTTTTCTTTTTAGAGGCCCTTCGTATCAAACCGCACTCAAGTTTATTTTAAAGGTAGACATGCGGCAAGCGCACTCAAATATAGACGCATCTGAAACAAAACTCATGTTCCTAGGCAAGCGCTTTAAAAAGCAGAAGAAAGCGTTGTGTCTTTTTTTAATGCTTTTTAGATGTTAATGGACCCTAATGCAAGACTTTTCTCAATAGGTGGTCAGGACATTTGGGCATAAAGCAAATTATGCATTGTAAGTCCTCCTGATTACCGGTAGTCAATTCGGGCCTGACTGTCTCACTGGTGTATATGCCTCATAAATGTACCTGTGGTTATGTCAATGAGTCATTTCAGTTCTCAATTGTGTCTCATTTGTTAGTCTGAAATGATTAAGTTTCTCTTTGTACTTAAGGTTTAGTGGGGTTTTTTAAGATTCCCCTCTTAGTAAAAGTGAGCCTTTGATCATTTTGACGATTTTTGTCCTTTATCAATGTCTATATTTACTCGTAATTAAGTTTTGTGTGCTTGATTTTGCAGGAAGCTGATTCAAAGCCTCAAAGGGGATGCTGGGATATGTCCTTCAGGTGTGTCATGTAAAATGTCATTGTATTCAAACTTAAACTTGTATAAATACTCTTTGTACAAAGAGTCGTATCTGATGGAACAGATCGTGTGTTTGGTTTATATGTGGTCTGGGGGGGTTAGTACCAGTTTCCTGTTTTCCTCTAGCTGAAACCTAAAAAAATCAACTGACGAGAAAAGCTTTAAGAAGATTAAAGAAATGCATGTTTCGTTTAAACAAAGTAAAATTACTAGTCTTTAGAAATAGTAATGGCCAAATAAAAGCTTATGGAAATAATTGCCATATGCACAAATATTTAATATATCTAATTTACAGGGTTCCCACGGGTCCTTGAAAGTTTGTAAATCTTGGGGAAAAAATTCAAGGCCCTGGGGAGTTTTTGAAAATTTACATACATAGATACAGGTCATTGAAAGTGCTTGAATCTATTTTTTTAGATGTTTTCTGGAAAAAAATCCATATTATTCCCTGTGTAGGGTAAGATAATATTATAAAAATTCTAGACTTTTTAGGCACACGTGCTAAACTGTTCACTTTAAATGCTTATATCTTCTGTATGTGAATGTTGATTCATACCAAAATGCTTTTTTGCATAATTGTGTTTTAAACATGAAAGCGTCTCGGGTTACGTATGTAACTGTTGTTCCCTGAGAAGGGAACGAGACGCTGCGTCTCCCTTGCCATACTTCCTGCGTCCCTGTAACGCCGTCTTTGGCAATATTTCAGATAGCGATATACTTCCTGGATCTCGCGTCACCCTGTCTTTGTCATTAAGCTTCACCATTGGTTGAATTTGACATACACATTCAGACGCACTTACCCCTGCAGGCGTCCCCAAAGTTTCACCGCAGTAACGCAGCGCAAGTTCCCTCAAAAGGGAACTGTAACAATGTAGCTTAAAACGTAACACGATGTAACCTTGCTCTCACTTGAAATGTGTCCCCACATTTAGTCCTTGAATATGAGGGTATTGGACCTGAAAGGTCTTTGAATTTAAAGTTAACTACCCTGAATTTAGTAATGTTATAAAATAAAATGGATTGTAAAAATGTGATTATATTTTTGTTTTACTTCAAATGTAAACACTTATATTTAGCTTTTAATAGTAAAAATTTCAAATTGTCTTTCCCTGCCAATGACGTGTTTTTATGGCCATACAAATTTCTGTTATTATGTACTAGGTGGCGCTCTTACACAACTTATAAAACACTAAAGTATCCACTGATTTAAACAGTTAAATCTCTGTGTATGTTCAGTGTATCATCGCTCTGAATCTGATCTCTAACAAAAGTCCTTCACAAAAATGCAATTATCTCAGCTTTTTGCAAAAAAAAAAAATCTACCAAGCCCCTAGGGTGACATTGGAGTAAAAAATCAAAAAATTAATTTCATTTGCTTACGTGAAACTTTAATTATTTAAGTTTGGTTATGCGTGTGCACCTGAAACTATTGCATGCACACTTGAAACTATCGCGTGCGCAAGTGAAACGCGATAGATTCACATGCACACGCAAAAGTAAACGCAATAGGGGCTCCGTACCTTCCCTTATTTGAAAGGTGATAAAAACAAATTAAGATAGGATGTGTGTTTTTTTTAAAGCAGAGGGTCTGTTCTTTCATTTGATATTTTGTCATTTGATATGAAGAGTTTCGTTGCAAAACGAGATAACCACCGTTTTTTTAATTGTTCAGAAATCTTGTTTTTTTGGTTGTGCATTCCAATTAATTTCAATGCAACTGCAGTTGCTTTGTTTTGATTTAAACCTTCATAAAATACAGCTAAGTAGCACCATAAAACAAAATAATAACATGATAACATAATAATAAACATGTTTTGACAAAAATGTTAAAAATGGATTTATCTCGTTTTGCAACGAAACTCTTCATATAATAATAAAACAAAAACATTTTCTGGAAGGCATTAAACTTTTGTGAAAATCATAAAAAATGGTGGCGCTGGTTGGCAACTTTAAAAAAATGCAATAATATAATCATATATTGCATCGAGAAAAGAAGATTTTAATAGCAAAATAGATGTGTAAATCTTTCACAAAAATGTAAACATACTTAAGTGATGTTGAGGATAAGCCGTGAATCTCTTTGTCTGTCTTTCCCACAGTTAAACCTTTGGCATTGAAGGATTACACACAGGTGGTGATAAAACCGGGCGGTTCTGCCGATCTCCCCTGTCAGGTGCGCTCAAACCTTGCTCGGGTGCTCTGGAAGTTTAACGACAACGTTCTCAACGAGGCGTCTCACTTTCTACTGATTGGAGAGAATGGACTGCTCATATACGGCGTGGGTCAGGAGCACCTCGGCCGTTACGAGTGTTGGTCTTTCGAATCCGCCGCTGGAAAGAATTTCAGTCGTCTGGTTGCTGGATACATCCTCAGACTGGACCTTCCCAACAGCGAACCCTCCATTTCTGCCGAACTGCCATCGGACGCAGATGCGGCCGTGCATTCGTATGGATCCACGGTGCGTGACCCTACCGAGCTGGCAGAAGGTAATAACGGTAACGCATTGGGACCAACGCGACACACAGAGATCCCCCTACTAACCACTACTTCCACTGACATCATTAAACCCAAACATTATAACCCGCCGGGCGTCGGCAATCTTCCGACCCGCACCGAAACTCTCGACCCACCTGCGACGTACATTCAGCATGACAGCAGTATGGCCCTGCTGTCCCTTTTTCTCCTCTTCTTCCTCCTCTTCCTCGCCGCTCTAGCGTATAACTGCTACATGCAGTACCTCCCGGCACCGTGCCTCCGCCTGCGTGCGGCAATGCTCGGCTCGAAGAAGCAGCCGCAGGCTGAATATGTAGCGTGTGAGGGCGGTCAGATGGAAAAGATCGATTCGTGCGACCAAACGCTCCAGAATGGAGTGCATCCACACAGAGACACCGGATATGAGACCGAACTTGAATGTGGGAACGGAGCGGTTAAGTCAAACTGTGAAGACACAGATGATAGTTCATCTAAAGAGCAACCCTTTGACGTAGACTGCGTTTCGCAGCCGATTGAATATGTAGATGCAGATGCAGACACACATTAGTGATGATACAAATGTGAGAGCGCAGATTTTGTCTTTAATGGGGCCTGTGTGGTCACCTCTCCTTTGAGCTCTTATCTTAGCAGTGACAGAATAATATCGAGGGTCGTGTGAATTGAAATTTTTTGGATGAGGTCTGTCTTGCTTTATGCACTAAAGAGCGAGCGAACCATAAAGAAACGTGCGAAATTAAGATTCCAGATTGGAAACGTTATTTACCAAATTGGTAAGTGTGCATGTTTTCCAAATTGGAGCACTGAACTGTATTCGAAGGATTATTTTTATGGCAGTGTTTGATGTATCTTACTAGTCGACCTGGCGTTTCTTTAGTGTTTTTCCTCTTCAGATGTGTGTGATGAATTCTCAGGGCTGCTTTAAGTATCACAGATACACGGGCTGAAGTTTGACATCTCAGTAACAGCACTGGATAGACCTGAATGACAGATGTTAAGATGATGATTGCACACTTTGCCTGACCTCGTCTCAAACCCAACAACTAAACAATGAAGCTCTTTTTGGTGAAATATTTTTTTTCAATGTGAAATGGCAAAGTTATGGTCCTGTTTAGATAATAACAAATGCTTTGTGAAGCTTTAGCAAGAACGAGGGCTGCCATCTTTACATTACCAATGACTTTGCTTGTAGGTGGAGGTCACGGTTGTCTGAAGACCATGAAAAATTTAAATAACAAAACCATCACATCTGAACACTGTGATGTGTCTCTTTAAAGGGACATTCCACTTTTTTTAAGGGTGTGCTTGTTTTCCAGCTCCCCTGGAGTGGAGCATTTGATTTTTGCCGTTTTGGAGTCCATTCATCCGGTCTTTGGGTCTGGTGCTGCCACTTTTGGCGTGGCTTGGCATGGTCTATTGAATCTGATTGGACCATTAGCATCACGCTAAAAAAAATTAGATTCTTTTTCTGTGTGGAACTTGACTCTTCTGTAGTTGCATCGTGTACTAAGACAGACGGAAAATAGTCCCCTTAGTAACTTTAAATCCAAGGGACTATTTTCTGGCAGTGTGTAATATCATTGCGCCTCCTGCAGCCATGTTACGGCAGCAAAGTCCTTGATTATTACTCCAGAATGAGAGTATAGTTCATAGCCATAACTGCCTAGAAAATTGCAACTTTTAATTTTCCGTCTGTCTTGGTGCACAGTGTAACTACAGAAGAGTCAAGTTTTAAATAGGAAAAAATAAAAAAAAATTGGCGTGATGCTAATGGTCTAATCGGATTCGGTGGATTGTGCTGAGCTGTGCTGGAAGTGGTAGTGCCAGACCCTAGGGTCGGCTGAATGGATTCCAAAATGGTAGAGGTTGAATGTTTGGCTCTGGGGGAGCTGGAAAATTTGTATATTTTTTTAAAAAGTGGAATGTCCCTTTAACAGTTCCCTGTGACTTTATGATGTTTTAAAGTTGTTATTTAAGAGAAAGAGAATATGCTGTTCCCGTGTCTTATTATGTAGTTGGTTCTTTTTGCCCTGTGGTTACAAGACAGAATATTTCTTGAAACATTTGATTTGTAAAGCTGGATGCACATTGTACTATTTTAAATGGTCTTGTGTCTCAAAATTTCAGACATAGTCTGTCAATGTCAAACTACCGATTTTCTCAAAATTTCGCAAAATTCATTTCTTACGGCTACACTGTGGCCAAAATCATACGTTGTGTGTCCGGCTTTAAGGGATAGTTCACCCAAAAATGAAAATTTTGTCGTTTGCCCACCCTCATGTTTTTACAAACCTGTTGTTCCGCTGAACACAAAAGAAGATATTTGTACTGAAGCACCATTGACTTCTATAGTAGAAAAAATACTGCTTGGTGCTTAAAAACGGTTAGATACAAACATTTCTCAAAATATCTTGATTTGTTTTTAGCAGAACAAAGAAATGTATACCGGTTTGTAACAACATGAGGATGAGAAAATGATTACAGAATTTTCATTTATGGATGAACTATCTCTTTAAGACATCTTTTTTTTGCAATTGTGAGCCTTTATTTAAATAGAGATTATATAATGATGTAGAAGCAATTACAAAACGTGCAAATAATAAAAATTAAAATGTTCATACATGAAATTGAATTTTTTCACCTAAAATGCATGTGATTTATTCTTTATTTGCTGTTATTGTTTCATTGATTATTACTTAAAATGATCTCATTCTTCACTTTTCTGTTTACCCGATACTCAGCACACACTCTTTCTTTTTCTCTCTCTTCACTTCATGTTTCCTGCCTCACAGCTTCTTTGGCTGTTCCTCCACCCTCCTCTGTCGACACCCCATCACTTCCCACGTCATGCAGCCACCCCTCTCTATTACCCTCCTCCTCTTCCTCCTCTTCTCTGTGGAGGGCTCATCTGTTACCTCCCCTCCTGATGGATCAGACATGGGGGGTTCATCCTCACCAGGCCTTTCTTCTGTTCTGTTTGGCCTTGGGTGAGTGGTACCTTTGACCTCTGACTCCTTCTCCTTTGTCTTCTGCTTGTTCTGCTCTTAGATATACATAATAAAGGCTAGATGTCTCGTCCGCGCTGCTGGCCAATTGAGGTTGACGTCTGCACCTGGCGGCCATCTTTTCAGAGTCAACTCGCTCACTTTTAACATTGTTTTAATGCATGTACTTTTAAATAACATAACTTGCTCAATTTTCTACTGTTTTCAAACAGTTTGGTTTGTTATAAACATCAGAGATGTATGATAATGCATACTAATGAATAATGTTATGCCACGTTAATAACATTTGTAAGAAACCAAACCATTTGTAAATCCGTCAAGATTTCGGCGAGATAAGAGCATTTGTGTTCGTGCAGATCACTCACCTTACATCAGGTACCACAGAGCTTGCCTGTGACAAGATGGCCGCCAGTGATGATGTTAGAGATGACGCCGTTAGACATCTAGACTTTATTTTATATATATATGAAGAGTGTCGTTGCAAAACGAGATAACCACCGTTTTTTTAATTCTTCAGAAATCTTGTTTTTTGGTTGTGCATTCCAATTAATTTCAATTCAACTGCAGTTGGTTTGATTTAAACCTTCATAACTAAAAAAATACAGCTAAGTAGCACCATAAAAAAAAATAATAACATGATAACATAATAATAAACATGTTTTGAAAAAAATCTTAAAAAATGGATTTATCTAGTTTTGCAACGAAACTCTTCATATATATATCTATGGTTCTGCTACACTGTTTTTGTCCTTTTCTCTTCTTGTTTGTTTTTGGCATCTTGTCTTAATGTCTCAATACTCTGACAAGTGACCTCCTGCTCTTCCCACCTATATTTAAAGGAATAGTCTACTCATTATTGATATTAAAATATGTTATTACCTTAACTAAGAATTGTTGATACATCCCTCTATCATCTGTGTGCGTGCACGTAAGCGCTGGAGCGCGCTGCGACGCTTTGATAGCATTTAGCTTAGCCCCATTCATTCAATTGTACCATTTAGAGATAAAGTTAGAAGTGACCAAACACATCAACGTTTTTCCTATTTAAGACGAGTAGTTATACGAGCAAGTTTGGTGTTACAAAATAAAACGTAGCGCTTTTCTAAGCGGATTTAAAAGAGGAACTATATTTTATGGCGTAATAGCACTTTTGGGAGTACTTCGACGAAAAGTCCGCTCCCCTTCTCACTCTCATAATGGGAGAGGGAGGGTGTTACTGCGCCGAGTCGAAGTACTCCCAAAAGTGCTATTACGCCATAAAATATAGTTCCTCTTTTAAATCCGCTTAGAAAAGCGCTACGTTTTATTTTGTACCACCAAACTTCCTCGTATAACTACTCGTCTTAAATAGGAAAAACGTTGATGTGTTTGGTCACTTCTAACTTTATCTCTGATTGGTACAATTGAATGAATGGGGCTAAGCTAAATGCTATCAAAGCGTCGCAGCGCGCTCCAGCGCTTACGTGCACGCACACAGATGATAGAGGGATGTATCAACAATTCTTAGTTAAGGTAATAACATATTTTAATATTGAAAATGAGTAGACTATTCCTTTAACGTTCTGATTGGCTGGACCAACTTTTATGTCCTCTGATTGGACATTTCAGAGCTTTAAGTATTCTATTGCACACTGTTGCAATATTTGAAAGGGACATATCATGAAAATCTGACTTTTTTAGAAATTGGGTCTCCAGTGCTTATCAATCTAGAAAATGTGATAAAGATCAACCTAGTTACTTAGTTTTGGTAAACCATTCTCTGCAAGCATGTGAAAAAATAGGTCATTGAAATTTGGCTCCCCTTGCGATGCACTAACATTTAGTGCAGAGATCAACTCATTTGCATTTTAAAGGAAACACCCAAAAACGGCACATTTTTGCTCATACCTACCAAGTGGCAATTTTAACATGTTATAATAAATTATCTGTGGGGTATTTTGAGATAAAACTTCACATATAGACTCTGGGGACACCAAAGATTTATTTGACATCTTAAAAAAGTCTTGTGAAATGTTCCCTTTAAGGTGTGGTGAACGATTCAGTCCCAGAACAAAATGTAGTTACTTTAACAATTAATCATTCAGTCTCACAAAGTGCAAGTCGTGTTTCACACACAAAATAATAAAACATGAAGCCACACCTCCGTATATCATTTAGCCTCATCATTTTAGATATTTTGTGATAATAGTTTTGTGTTACAGTAATGATTCTTTCATATAATTAAATAATTGTAATGAATATTAATGATCTTGCCTAAAACAGATGACAAAATATATTTTTTTAATGCTGTGGTGAAAGATGTTGTGTTTATGACATTTTCCTCATGACATACAGATCAGATTGTCTGAATATATTTGAATGGGTGGAGTGCACATATAAGAGAGGAAGCCACTTAATTTACTGCGTGTGTGTGTCTGGATTGCTGCATGTTGGCTGATATTTTGCACATTTTCTTATGCTTAATTTTTTTCTTTTATTCGTTTAAAAATTTAAATACAAATAATAGAGAGACACTTTTTCGAATGCATTAGATGTATATTGTTGTAAACAGTTTTTTAAAGGGGACATATCATGAAAATCTGACTTTTTCCATGTTTAAGTGGTATAACTGGGTCCCTAGTGCTTCTATCAACCTAGAAAATGTGAAAAAGATCAACCCAGTAACTTAGTTTTGGTAAACCATTCTATGCAAGCATGTAAAAAATAGATAATTGAAATTTTGCTCCCCTTGTGATGTCAGAAGGGGATAATACCACCCCTTAATCTGCACTATCCAACCACAGCACTGCCATTTAGTGCAGAGATCAGCTCATTTATATTTAAAGGACACATTTTTGCTCAAAACTACAAAGTGGCAATTTTAACATGTTGTAATAAATTATCTGTACATATATACTTTGGGGACACCAAAGATTTATTTTAAATGTTAAAAGTCTTATGAAATGTCCCCTTTAAAGAATTTTTAAAATCTGTTCTGAACCGTATTTATAATTTTGTTTTGCATTTACCAATTTTGTATTATTGTAATATCTTGTGAATTGGAGAGTTGTAATATTCATGGATCTCATATGCTCTTAAGCGCAGCATCTGTTCACAAATGGCTCTTCTTTGATTGAAGGTCTGTAGATGTCAGATCATCTGTAAAGTTTCTGCAGCAGTGGTCATGTACAGTGTAAATATGTGTATGTACATAAGAATGTCTGAAGATGTAAATTTTTATTAAATATTACTCTTTTTGGTAGAGCGCTTAAATAAATGTTTGATTTCCAAAAAGCACATGCTGCGTTTTTATCTCTTCAGCCAATCAAATTGTGTAGTGTTATTTAAATAACTTTCAAACATCTCATAATTTATAATGAAATGAATAATGATGTTACTGTCTCATTGCACAGCATCTATAATGAGCAACTATTGAGGGAAAACGCCGCAGTTTTTCAATATTTTACTATGTTCTTACCTGAACTAGATGAATAATACATACCTAACTTTTTTCAATGCGTGCACTTTTAATCTTTGTACAGCGCTTCTTGAATGTGTTGGCATTTAGCTCCAAAAAAGTTTTATTTTGTGCCATCATGCTTACCCGTACTCATGTAACAGTCTTTAAATCTAGGCAAAACATGAAAGTGTTTGGTGGCTTCTAAATTCGTCCCTGTTTGGAGCCATAGGAATGAATGGGGCTAGGCTAAATGCTAACACATTCACAACGCCCTGTACAAAGATTAAGTGCACGCATTGAAAAAAAAGATATGTATTAATTCATCTAAGTTGAGGTAAGAACATAGTAAAATATAGAAAAACTGTCGTGTTTTTCTTTAAAGGCACAATATGTAGGATTTTCACCACTAGAGGCCGCTATTATACAATAACAAAGGTGAAGCTTAATGATGATGGTCATTAAGGTGATGATGTTTTTATCATCCAGAGACATGAATTCGCTAATCATGTTCATGGATGCGGTAATAAATTAATGTTTTACCTGTACGTTTGTTTACATTATTTTATGTCAATGTAATTAATTAGCGGAAAGGCACAACAGCTGCGTGTTCAATGCTGTTTAATCGTCACTTCCGCCTTTGTCATCTTGTATTGCCTTTAGTTCCTGCAACAGAAAACTGAGGATAACGCAGATAAGACACTAAAAGGACGACAATTAGATGGGAGACAAGGAATGAGCCTTTATTATTTAAAATAATGTATTTTTCTGGATTTACAAATGTTTGGGAATATTTGGGATAATATAAGTACACACAGTGTAAAAAAATGCAGCATTTTTGTTAAATCAACATATATTTTTATGTTACTTTAAGTAAATTAAGTTAAACAATTTCAACTTGATTTTATAAGTTATGTCAACTTTTCACAGCCAAAACCTAAAAAATTAGGTTGAATTGACTTCATGCTGCAATTTTTACAGTGCAACTTAAATATGTCATTGTGCAAGTGGTTATTGGATATTTTATTATAAAATTCTTACATATTACGGCTTTATTCTTTTGATTTATTATGAATTTACTTTAAAAATATAGTTAAACATAAAAAAAAACTTTGTGACTTTCAGTCTGTAGCAACGTACATATACATACACATACATGTATGCAATTTGTGTTTTACAAGCAAATAAACAACCCTAAGATTTGTTTGGCTAATTAATGTATATATTTAAAGTTTTAAGCCTACTACACATAATAATAATGACAGAAATTGGGTGATTTATTATTAAGAGAAGAGTAAAACCCTATTGTCACAGATGATCTTATGGTGTTGCATTTTGAACCTAATTCATGTTTTGTGCATGTATGAAAGTGTGTTTTAACACAAATGAAAGTTTTCTCACACATACAGCATGACTCTGTGAGCGGTTCAGCTGCTTTTGGAGGTGAATGAAAATAATTGATTGTGTTTCATATCGCTGCGTCTATTGTTTTTGGGGTACGTATATAAGTGCAGTTTTTTCTCAGGTCCTAATGATGTAAGTGTTCAGTGGCACGTAAATGGCCGGAGACTCGAGACGCCCATCAGGGAACACAGACACACCCTTTCACATGATGCTGTGCTGGTGAGCAGCTGGGTAAAGGAGAAGGCTGTAAACAAACACGTCCAGTACGAGTGCACAGCAGTTTCAACAGCAGGAAATGACGTGTCCAAAATTGATCTTCGGCCCTACAGCATGGGTAAGATGTTCTTCAGACCATGTCTTTTCTTCTTATCTTTGTCCATTACATTTAGGTATTTAGGAGATGCTTTGATCTAGGGATGCACCGATATGGAAATTTTGGCCGATACCAATAACCGATAACTCTTTATATTTGGGGGCCGATAACTTATATATATATATATATATATATATATATATATATATATATATATATATATATATATATATATATATATATATAAAAAAATTCATATTATTTTCACAATGAAAAACTCCCAGACCGCGGACATCTTGTCTTTGCGCTAGACTAGCATACTCTTCTTAAGCCCGCAACACGTGTCATCTTCGTGCTATGTCACAGAAAGCACCAATCAAAACTCCACAATGCCAGCAATGAGCAAGTGAAGTAGTACAACAAAGCAAAATAATCAATCATTTATCGGCTTTCATTTATCGTCCTAATTTTGACAGATAATATCAGACAGATATCCGATAATTTTTAAAATTAGGAGTTATCGGCCAATCACGATATGTCGGCCGATATATCGTGCATCCCTACTTTGATCCAAAGCAACTTACAAAATTAAGGAAAACAACAGAGCGATTTGTCTTAGGAAGGCAATAATATGAGAAGTGCTACAAAGTTATGCTTAGCTTGCAAAGTTTTAACAGTTCTTAAAGGGTTAATTCACCCCAGAATAAAAATTTTGTCATTAATGACTCGTTCCACACCCATAATACCTTTCTTTTTAGAACACAAATTAAGAGATTAATACTGAAAGCAGCACATCCCTAATGAGAAATCCAGCTGGTCTTGCAGCCTGGTTTTAGCTGGTGTAGCAGGCTGGTTTGGGACACTTTTTTAGCTCGTCAGGTTGGAAGATCAGCTGCCTGATCAGGCAGGAATCTTTGCTAGGCTGGTTGGCTCAAGTAACTGGTTTAAGCTGGTCCTCCCAGCTTGCCAAAACTGGTCAAGCTGATGGGTCCGCTGGTCTTCCGGCTAAAAACGTGGCCATGTTCTGAAGATGAATGAAAGTTTTACGAGTGTGAAATGACATGAGGTTGAGTAATTCATAACAAATGTTTTATTCTGAAGTGATCTAACTTTTTAAACACAGTACCTGTTTAGGTAAAGAGACGAGATTTAAAGTGTTTGAGGCAGAAGAAATTTCTTTAAATTCAGTAAGATTTGAGGTTGTTGGGATGTTAGGGATTTAATTCATGCGGTCCTCTGCTACACAACATGGACACCAGGGGTCTCATTTATAAAACTCCTTACTAAAAGTCCACATATGCACAAAATCCAAAAATGGTATACGGCAAAAATATTAAAGGTACAGTAAGTAGGGTTTTAAGTGTTTTATTAATCAAAAGCAATGTTTTTATTCATAAATATGTCCTCGTTGGTGTCAAACGACCTCTGCCAGTGATCTGACTTTTCTTTGTAAGCTTAGAATTTCTTCTCTTTACTTACACTGAAAAAAATGATTCATTGAATTGAATAAATTTTTTTAAGCTACATTTAAACAAAAATTTTATATTTTATTTTACGTTACTTATCTTTAAATGTAGCTTAAAAAAATTGATTGCAACCACTTACCTTAAAAAAATTGATTAAATTCAATGAACCATTTTTTTCAGTGTACATTGAACAGGTAAGTCTAAGGAGGCTTCCATGTCATTCCGCCATATTGATTTACTATAATAGCAGAGAGGGACATAAAGCACTAGCCTACCAACGTGTTTTCACAACACGTTTTCATTCAAAACACGTGAACCAGCTGAAACGTACAAGGAGATCAGTGAGTTCATAACGGCTAACAGAGTTGCAACACGCATTTGGAAAAGCGAGGCGCTAGAGAGCACTATTCCTTTGAATGCAAAATACAATTTCACCACTAGATGGGGGTAAATCCTACTTACTGTCCCTTTAAGATTTATCAAATAAAGCAATGTTCCCTTTATAAATCACAGATCACCTGCAAGTGTGCATACATGAATCATCCTCAGATCCCACCCTGCAAACCCATTCTCCCACCAAGTTTGTTTTATAGATCACAACCTTTGCGTGGGAAATGGCGTACGCACCTTTCCAGCCCGTTTTGCACGTTTGTGCACGCTTTATAGATGAGACAATGATTTGTCAAAATGTTTATTTGAATTTTGCATGGATCCTGGAGCCCAAATCTGGGCAAACAAAAAAAACATTTGGAAATGAAAAGTTTGGCACAGTGTTTATCTTTGAACACTAACGTTAATTTGAGAAACATATAATCTTATATTTTTATTATTATTGAACTTTTTTATAAACAGAGCACTCTTAGAAAAGTAAATAACAACAACACGCGAGCAAAATAAGGAGTAAATAAATAAACATGCATATATGGAGAAAAAAGGAAAATTATTTCTATGATAATCTTATTTAATAATTTAATACAAATTATAAGATTATTAAATTATATAAATTATAACAACATTGAGTTTTTGGTTCCCTGACTGCTTTCACCGTGTTGGCTTGTTTACTGGAAGGCTGCTGAGATGAGTCTAGATCTAACATTTGTAAATTGTTAAAGGCGGAGTGCATGATTTTTGAGAAACACTTTGAAAAAGGTAGTCGGGCCGAGTACCAAAACACACTTGTAACCAATCACAATCAGCAGTAAGGGGCGTGTCGATTAACTGACATCGTTGCCTGGGTTGCATATGTGTGGGGCGGGTCTATCAAAAGAAGGTCCCGATTCTATTGGGGTAGAGGTGTGTTTGTTTAGGTGATTTCAAACGTCAACATTGGCTTTCAGAGATCGTGCACCCCGCCTTTAATACCGCTTTCAATATTATAGTACAACTACAATTAGAACGTTTTCATTATTTCACACAAAAGTACAGTTTTCTCTGTTTTCATGTTTCTTCCGTGATTTCTTTTTTTATGTAAATCTGCTTTGTAGCAATGTACAAAAGTGCTATATAAATACATTTGAATTGATCACAAATGAGTGATTTGTTATCGTTTGTCAGATGAAGCTCCACACAGAGATGCAATGGAGCAGTGGAGAAACGCTCTGTCAGACCACAACAGACTGCTGAAGGAGTGGAAGAAAGCACAGGTACGAAATCCTACAAATCACACCTTAATGGTTAAAACTATGAAATTAATCAAGTGAAGTAATGACCAATGTATGGTTGTCCATACTTGTAACGTGACCTCTGCATTTAACCCATCCAGTGAGTAGTGAACGCACGCACACCCAAAAAAGTATCACTGCAGCGATAGTTCATGCCCAAATTTTCTCCTCATGTATGAATTTCTTTGTTCTGATGAACACAATAGAAGATATTTTGATAAATGATGGCAAGCACACAGTTGATTTTAACCATTGACTTCCATAGTAGGAAAAACAAATACGATGTAATTCACTGGGTACCGCCAACCATGTGCTTACTATCATTTATCAAAACATCTTCTTTATCATTTATCACAATACTTTCATAATATTTGTTTTCCTACTATGGAAGTCAAGGTTACAGCAGCTGTGTGCTTACCATCATATATACCATCAAAATATCTTCTTTTGTGTTCATTAGAACACAGAAAAAAAAATTTATTTTAGGGTGAACTATCCCTTTTGTTTGTAAGAACGCTGTTTTGCTATTTTTGCACAGATGAGTATGTTGAATAATGGTGGTTTTCATTTCTGTTCCTCTTGCAGGAGAGCTGTGATGGACACGCTGTTCTCTGAACTCACTCACCGCCGGTCATGGCACAGTTTTCTGACACCACTCCAGGGACAAATGCTTGGACGAGAGCACACAGACACTTTCACAGACATCATCATCATCATCAATGATGTGAGGTGCTTGAAGGCCATTAGACAACCAGCACACATTGACTGTCTCCTCTGTGCTCATCAGGCCGTTCCTGGACCACAGACTGGAGATCCCGACGGATTTCAATGCGAGACGGTTGTTGCAGTGAGACAGCTGTGAACGGTCGAGTTGGATCTCTGAGAACATTGAGACCGATGACAGCTGCTTTCTACGATAGTTTGCAGACTTCTATTTATAGTCTGCCTATCCTTGAGAGCGGATGACAGCTCACGTTAGCGAAAGCCATGTGTGTGTTTATGTATGTCTGTTTCCTACATCTACTCATTGTTACTTTAAATAATCTGGTGTGTTATTTGAGAAGAGATATTTTAAATGTCTTTCAGGGTTGGAAGAATATTTGTTTGACTTTCAGAAGAAAGGTTTTAAGATTTCAAATGGTCAGAAATTGATTTGTAAGATGTGGCTCATGCCATTTTCTGGTCAAAATCTACACTGAAAAAATGATTCATTCAATTTACTGTTTTTTTTTAAGGTGGTTGCAATTAATTTTTTTAAGCTACATTTTAACAAAATAAAATTAGAATTTTTTTAATGTAGCTTAAATAAATTGATTGCAACCATTTTTTTGTTTATGCAAAAATAAAAACCTAGCTTATTTTTGTAAATGGAAAAGATCTGAGGTTGTTTATATCATTCAGTCATGTGAGAAAGTGAAACGTGTGGTTTATTGCTGTGGTTTATTTACTGCAGTGATTCTCAAACTTTTTTCAACATGCATCCCCTCTTTTGTACAGTGCATATTTTTGCGGTAACGTATGCGCTGTACACAAAAGGGGCCGCACGCCAAAATGCCAAGGACCTTTTAAGGACTTTCCAGGTCCAATACCCTCAAATTCAAGGACTAAATGTGGGGACACATTTCAACTGAGAGCAAGGTTACATCGTGTTACCTTTTAAGATACATTGTTACAGTTCCCTTTCAAGGGAACTCGCACTGTGTCACTGCGTTAAACACTTTGGGGACGCCTCCAGGGGTAAGTGTGTCTGAATGTGTATATCAAATTCAACCAACGGTGAGGCTTAACGACAAAGAGCCAGGAAGTATATCGCTATCTGAAATATTGCCAAAGACGGCGTTACAGGGACGCAAGAAGTATGGCAAGGGAGACGCAGCGTCTCATTCCCTTCTCAGGGAACCACAGTTACATACGTAACCTGAGACGTTTTCATGTGTCAAACACAACTAGGCAAAAAAGCATTTTGGTATGAATCAACATTCGCATACAAAAGATATATCATTTAAAGCGAACAGTTTAGCACGTGTGCTTAAAAAGTCTAGCATTTTTATATTATCCTGCACTACACAGGAAATAATATGGATTTTTTTTCAAGAAAACTTCTTGCATAAAATAGATTCAAGCACTTTCAATGACCTGTATCTATATATGTATATTTTTAAAAACTTCCCAGGGCCTTGAATTTTTTCCCCAGATTCACAAACTTTCAAGGAGCCGTGGGAACCCTGTACATTTACCCCAAAGAAAATGACACAAAATTCTAATACTTAAATTAAAATAAACATAAAATAATACAACATTTTGCTGTTGGTTAGTAGGTTTAATTACACAGAATTTATTAATGTATTTTATAAAATGTCCTAAAACTGGGGCCCTCCTGGGGGTCCCTGCTTTACTGTATTTTCACCTCTCGCATTCAGGAGCATTTATTCCGCCACATACAGGATGTGGTGCCTTTACAAACATAAAGAGAGCAATGCCACCACAGGTAAGTGAAAGCAAAACTAAATTGAATGTCTAAATAGTAAAAAATTGTATTCCACTTGATCAAGATAAGAATAAACCAGGCAGCAGATGACTCCAGGCCGGATCCGCACCAGATCCTTGCCAAAGTCAGCAGCTCTGGCCTTCTGCAATGTGTAATAAAATATTCATTACTAAATAAACAAGTTGGTTGACATGAACTGCAGTATGTATAGGAAAGCAGTGAGAAAATTAGTTGTTATGTGGCGCCCCCTCGTGGTGAGTGTACAGAAAAGAAACAATTAATCAACAGAGCTGCATTTATTTTAAAGTCACAAGAACAAAACAACAGCGTATTCATAATTCTCTTTATGATTTTGTTCTGAAACATCAAAAGTATTTGTTCTTGCATATAAACCCTGTCAAAATTAACAATATACAACACAGTCCTGTTAAACAAGCCTGTAAATACAAACATTTTTAATGATGGCGTATGAGGTTTTATTTAAGGGCTCTTACTCCTACTTCCCTTTACATTATTAAAAATCTAGAATAAAAGTTTGCACATCTTTACGAACATAATACGAGTATTATATCAATTTGACAATACAAATGTGCCTTCCCTGAAGTATCAATGCAACCTGAGAATTATTCAAGTCTCACCAAAACACAAACTTTTACAGACAACCCTTCCTAAACACAAACATAATCCTGCTATAGGTTATCAAATATGCTGCAGTTATGATAAACACTGATTTAGTTTTTTTTTAAATGCTGAATGATGCTCCACAGACTTTTATTTGACACACAAAGGTTTGGTTTCACCCTGAAAGGCACATGATTGAATTAAGAGCCCTGCGATTTTCACTGAAAACACATTTCCCCATATTCCCTTGATTCTGTGTCCATGCATAAGCACTGTTAAATACAGCATTATTAACACAAGAGTCAGAAACGTGGTAAAGTATGCAAGTATTCACTGAATACTAGATTAATCCACAGGAATGATCCAGAACAGACGAGTACTGCCGTTACGGTCACTGCTTCGGTAGAGGTCTCCTGAACAGCAAAATATGAGGTTCTGGAAAAATGACAAGCAGAGAAATATTCATTAGATTTATAGATACGATTTAAATGAGTCATTTTTGGTATTGCATTAGCAGAAGGGGCGGATGTTCAAAAAATCAAAATGATCCCATGTTTTGCTACCAGGATCGAGTAAACCATCTCACCCCTGTCCTGGCTTTCCAAAACAAAATTGGAACGGATCACCCTAACCCAGATACAGGTGATTCTCACGAAACCATTGAAACACCACGGCACTAAAGATTTTAGCTTTAAAATGTGTAATATAGTAACATTAAAAAGCATCAGAATTAACACAATTCTGTGTTCTACCTTGCACAATGTGTGATTTCAACATAAGAATTTATAATTGTAAATTTTATCTCATTTTCTGCTGAAATTCTCATTACCGCAATGTGTCCGGCTGTGTTTGAACATGCGTTATGTTGTAATTTAATCAAATTAACACAAAAATATTAAGAAAAAAAATAAATGGATGTTTTGCTAGACTACTTTAGATGACAGAAAAAATATTTACTGAATATTCATGTATAATAATAATGAAGAAAAATTAGGAAAATGATGTGTCCATGCCTGATGTTCTCATCCTCCGCAACACTTTTTGAGAACAGTTTAAGCACACATACAGAATTTTAATAAAGTTTGATTTTGAGTGACCAAGCACATGGACCAGTTACTTCAAGATGGCTATCAGGTAAGATCATTTTTTTACAGTTAATTTGACATTGTCTTGTCAGAATGCTTACATGACATTTTGATTATCATTACCGCAAAAGATGCTTATTAAATGTTAATTTAATTAATAGAAGCATAATACTTTGATTTTAAATGCATGTGCAGAATCTCCAAATTATGTTCTTTCAGGTTTGTCATGTCATTTTGAAAATATGTCAGTGTTGATGTTTTCTGACTGTTGCGGTAATGAGATTTTTTAGGACTAATTTTTAAAATTATGTTACAAAAAGTGTTAAATGATAAGTAAAAGTTTTTAAATTAATGTTCCCATTTACTCCAGACTTTGTTTTTCAATGTCTGGTGGGAAAAAGTTAATTTTAAAGCAATTTTTACATTTTCATGCTTGACATTTTTAAAACCAAGTTTTCGTGAGAATCACCCATACAGACTTTTTCAGATGAGTTTTTTTGTGATTGTTGCGGGCAAAAATCCTTGATCTTGCGGCGCATTTTCATAAAAAAAAAGTGATGGAATATGCGGGATATTTATGCAATTTTATTCAATGAAATTGCGAAACTTGCAAAAACAGTTTGCAGCTTTTCAATGATGTTCACGTCACACAATCCAATGGCAACAGGGGACATGTCTGCGCTTGGGTTAAGTAAATGCAACATTCTTCAACTTTCTGCTAAGATATATGTGATTTTTGCTACGAAATGCAGGGATTATGAAATCATGCAAGCCCTGCATATTTATGCTGCGAAAGTGCAACATATTTGAAAAATGCGGCCCCCGCACAAATAAGCGAACTTTGTTTGATTCAACGCATAATCAGCCAATCGCAAAATCACGTTTTTTTGGAGGGACAGGTAAATGGGATGACATATCAATGTTGACACTTAGCTATGTAAAAAACAGCAGGTAGTTTTTACTTGAAATGCCATAAAACTTTACCTTACTTTATTATTTCATTTTAACCTTCAGTCTGTTCTTTTGGCTCACAAAAAACAAACAAATCAAGATTATACACAAACACATGAATTTTAAGTCATAAAGAGGCTAAATGTCCGATAGTTTACATTTGTAGAGATGCCGGTTGTTAAAACTACTACTGACTGTTTGGTCAGACAGTTAAAGATTATTTTGTTAAAAGTAAAATATTTGTTTGCTATTAACTCTTGTATGAGGGATTTATATGAACTTTTTTAATTGACTGAAAGGTGTAGCCCAATGTTATACTTTGAATACATATACATTTTAAGGATTGAACTAATCAAGAACAAAATTCAAAAAACATGACAAATGTATAAATATTACATGATAGAAATGTTCTATTGTAAACTAACTGTAGATTTTTAAGTTTAAGCCATTTTTTTCCCTATATTTTTGTTCACCCGTCTGCTGGGATTAAAAAAAAATCTACTTTTTGGGATCAAACAAATCCCAATCTTACTATAAAGTTTTGAACACAAAGGGGCGGTTTCCCAGAAAGATATTATCTTAAGCCAGGACTAAGCCCTAGTTTAATTAGGAAATAACTAGTTTTAACAAACATGCCTTAAAAACATTACCTGTGTGCATTTTGAGGCAAAAGAAAGGGCACTGATGTATTTCACTGCGAAAAATGACTTTCTTACTTAGTATTTTTGTCTTGTTTTCAGTAAAAATATCTAAAAAGTCTTAAATCAAGATGTATTTTCTTGATGAGCAAAATGACCTAAGAAAATAATACTAGTTTTTAGACAAAAAAATATACAATTTAAGTGAATTTGTGCTTAAACAAGCAAAAATATCTGCCAATGGAGTGAGAAAAATTTACTTGAATTAAGTGTTTAAAGGCGGAGTCCATGATGTTTGAAAGACAATGTTGATATTTGAAATCACCCAAACAAACACACCCCTACTACCCCAATAGAATCTGGACCTTCTGTTGATAGACCCGCCCCACACATACGCAACCCGGCATTTGATTTGATTTGATTGGCTATAAGTGTGTTTTGGTAGTCGGCCCGTCTTCTTTTCCAAAGCGTTTTTCAAACATCGTGGACTCCGCCTTTAAGAAAAAAGAAATCTTAATTCACAATTTTTTTTCTCACCCCATTGGCAGATAATATTGCTTGTTTTAAGGACAATTTCACTTAAATTGTATATTATTTGTCTTAAAACTAGACTTTTTTACTTAGGTCATTTTGCTTATCAAGAAAAAGCATCTTAATTTAAGAATTTTTTGATATTTCTACTGAAAACAAGACAAAAATACTAAGTAAGAAATGTTTAAGATATGTCAGTTCAAGTTGTTTTCGGTTTGGACACCTCTAAATTTATTTTAATCTAGGACTAGTCTAAAGTGCCCATCTAATCCAGATCAACAACCTAGATTGGATTTTGTGATCCAATCCAAATTCAGAATCCGTTTTTGTTTTTAACAACCCATTTTGAAATTTTGATCTAATCCGATGGCCGAAATCCAAATGGATTACTTTTGAACAACTGGCAGTTGGGGTTTAAACCAAAAGCTCAAAAGTAATCCATTTGGACTATCAGTTTAAGCTAGGGCCACACCAAAAGATTTTTTAAATCTAATCAGATTTTCAAAATATGAGACCACAAACATGATGAAAAAAATATGATTTAAAGAGCTCCTATCGTCCGATTCACGATTTTATATTTCCTTTGGTGTGTAAGTGTGTATTAGCACATGTTAACAATAAGCAAAAGGTAAACGATGATGCAAGTTATCGTCTCCAACGTAAATCTCTTTTCTTGGACTAAAACAAACACATGGATTGTAGGCAACAGTTTACTTCCTGTGATTGGTGCATCGTGACAGAATCTTTCAAACAGGGTAAGGAGCGTCACTTTCCGGCTGACGTCAAAGATATTCAGGCCGATCACAACGTACAGATTAGCTGGCCAATCAGGGACACAGAGCTTTTCAAATCTGTGTTTTTCAAGAAGAAAGTGAAATCTGGAGCTACAAAAATGTACGGTATGTGGAAAATAATTTTTTTAACCATAAACCACGCAAACACATTGTATTATAGATAGATCACGTAGATCTTGCAATGTTTTGCGAGGCCAAACGTGACTTCACAGTAAACAAACATGGGCAACAATGGGCATAAAGAAAATGGCATTAATACAATGGACTGTTTTTTTACATCTCTGATGTCAATCTCACTTTGGACTTTGCCTGCCGCACCATGTAGTTGTTTTGGTTTCTTCTTTCACCAGCTCGCTTTCTGATTGGGTATCATTTCGTTTCACGTGACAATCTAGAGCGTGTGTGCGTTTGCACTCGGGGTTTACCCCACACAACAAGATTTCTGATGGTAAATATAAAAAGTTGTGTTGTTTTATTGCCTCTTCAAGTAACAACACTTGGTAACCCCTAAATGACCAAACTACATGCTGTTTTTTTACATAGCTAATAGTCAACATTGACATGTCATCCCATTTAATCCAGATTTGCTAATCTAAAAAAGTGTATATCTGGATCAGGGTGATACAATTCAATTTTGCCTTGAAAAACCAGGACAAACGTGAGATGGTTTACCTGATCCTGGATAACAAAACATGGGATTTCCAAATCTGGATCATTTTAATCCAGACTTTTTGAACAACAGGCCCCAGGTAATAAACAAATCTATATATAGTTTATTCCCTGGGACCAGTTGTTCAAAAAGTATGTATACGTATATATATAGCAATTTAAGTCACATTGTATTGAAGTGTCTGTCAAATGCATAAATGTAAGTGAACTCAATGGGCACAAATAACAAGAATTTATGAATTTAACACAAGATGACTCAGAAATGACTCATATCAGCAGCTGAATCAGATGTTTGACAAATTGGCATTGATGTAAATGGATGTATAACACAAACCAGGTTCATGGATCATGTAATGGACCCATCCCAGTGACTGCTGCACCCCCAGTCTCCTCCACTCATCCTCGGACATCAGGTGGGATTTAGGGACCTGTTTGGCTAGTTCCCGCGGTAAGACCACGTGTCTACAATCAAACATGACAAATATGTTCATTTGAAAATAACATACTGAGATTTGCGTAAAGCTGCAGTAAACGTCAAGTATCTAGCAAGCACATGGCAACTAGCCAAGGCAGGAGGAGTTCGATCAGACATGCTTTCAAACGGACTGTAATCAAAGATATTTATTAAGTATAGTAAACAACAGGCAAAGATTCATTTCCACACTAATACGAGTGGAAATAACGTAACGTTAAATGTTGTATTCATCTCAAACCGCCTCGAGGCCCGAAACCGGACCAAATCTTTTCCGTCTCAGTCTTACCTGTACTCATAAAGTTCATCTGTGTATTTATCCGAGTAGTAGATCTGTTTGTGAGCCATTTTGATCGTGAATTCTGCAGTGAAATGTTTAAAGTATAATAGTCGCTGGTAAGGATTCAAGCGGACTCTTGCTCGCAACTTTTTGACAAATTTAACCGATTCAGTTTTGAACAGGCAATTCAACCGGAGCCGTCGCACTTGATTGGCTGACGTGGTCATGTGATCGCAGTCTGCGTCAGCACCATGGAAGGGTGGGGGCGGAGGAAAGGGCGGTTGTCCTGGTAACCGAACAGCGAGCGAGCTACTTGGACAGCACGTGTGGATGTGTCTAAAATGTCGTCATATTTCATCGAAATATCATCTTTAACTTTTAAAAATCTTAGTTTTCTGTTAGAAACATGTTACTAAAGGTAAAGTTGGCAGAGTTTAAACAATATTTACAGTTTATGTATTTCTCACAAATGTATTGTCAATGTAAAGGCTGGTCAGCTTTGTCAATGTGTATTTTACAATCAAGCGTGAGTTGTCATATGTTTATCATGTAATAATAAGACTTATTACCTGTCACTTATTACCTGGTGAAGAAATACGTCACCAATCTCACTGTCCACCGCGACAACGCAACACTCCATGAAAAACCCTCGCCGATTATTGACATTTTTGCTATTGAATCTTTGAAAAATGAAATGTGAGTAACGTTACATTTATGCATTACATTAAGAATAAATGCAAACAAAAACTGTTTAGAAAACCACTCAAACTCTCTCCGATACAAACGAACAAAGTTACAAGAGTTACCTTAAACACAAACTTCTTATTAAGTGAATAACTTATCTATTATTGATATTATTGTTTAATAGTTTTATATCAGGGTATTATTTTCTATTAAAAGGTAAATTTGTTGCATGAGTGTAACATCATCATACACTAGACGATTTAGCAGCAACAACATAAACAAACGGCTTTTGTGGACTAAACGCAGCTTCCGGTTAGAAAATAACAACACTAACACTCCCCTTACAGTAGTTTATTTCTGATAACAATGGAAATAAATGACAGGTAAATTACCTTTGTTCAGTGTTTCTCAAACTTTTTCAGCCCAAGGACCACTTTATCTTCCAATTTTTTTCTGAGGACCACTTAACAAAATCTCACTCTAACATGCCCCCAAAAAACAACATAATAGGAAGGATAAGCTTAAAGATTTAAGTTTAATATGCAACTGTTTCAAGTCAAAAACTAATTCTTTAAACACAAATGCAGTGCCATGTTCAGAAATTCTTATATGAATTTTATTTAATTTGAAAAAGTAAATGTGAAATGAGTTGCAGCTTAATATGAACAACAAACTGCACATGTGAAAAAAAACTGCAATTAAACATACTATAACAGCCTAGGTCCCACTTAATGTCATTCCAAAGAGCGTCTATGGTTGTAACTATTTTAACAATAAAATGCTGAAAAATTTTTTCCCCTTAATGTCCAAAATCACTGAAATTACACAAATTTTACACATGAAACAAAACTAGTACATTACAAAACTAATAGATCTGTGGATTTTAGCTACTTTCAGTTGATGCTTGATCTTTTCTTTTGACTCCTCTTTGGTTTAGCCACCGATACATTTTTACGTTATTAAAACAGAATGGCAAGAACTGATATCACAGTTTCACAAGTGCATTAAAAATCTACTTAAATAAGTGACAATTGTATAAACACTTGCCTAGTTCATCTTTTGGCGGACCACTGGGGGGGTTTGGCGGACCACACTTTGAGAATTACTGCCTTTGTTCATATATCATATCTAATGCATATCAACTACTATACTGAGCTAATGTTACTGTGTAAAATTAATGTATACAATGTTAGCTACAGGTCCTTGAATTCTTGCCTGGCTGCCAAATCTCTCCGCAACGATCCATGCTCGTCGTCTTACCTCGTCTTTAGCAAACCAAAACATTTTCTTTTCAGACAAGGTGTTTGTTTCAGCTATTAGTTTAGCTACTAGGTAAACCGATAAATGATAATAATTATTATTAACTAATTATTAATTTTCGATATCTGTGTTATTTCACACCGACAAAAGGAGTTGTTCAGCAGTAAACTGTACTAACCAACAGTAAGTACAGTAACGGTAGTAACGTTAAATGTGGTATCATAAGCTAATTATTAAATTTTATTAGCTAAGCTAACACGCCTTACGTTATTTAAAGCAGACTGCATGAACTAAAAATCTTTAATTTTGCTGTCCAACTCATTGTGATAGACTAGTTGTTCATTTTAAATCATTTAAGAAATAACCGTACTGTTTTTAATATACAGTGTATTATTATGTGTATTTTAAATTTAAGTCGTTAGTTGTATTTGTATTTAACTTACCATACCTTATTTTAGCAAGCCAGTTAAATGAGATGTTTAAGGGGCGTTGTTGAATTTGGCGTTTGAGAAGTTTGATATCGCGGCTCTGCCTCCGTGTTTCACGGACGATTCCTTCTGCGCATGTACTGGCTCCAAAATGACACATTTTTAAAAGTAATCTGATACTGTCTCGTTTATACAGGCACTGCAGCTCCCCTTGTGTTTTTTAGAGAGATGTGCAATCATCGCGGTGATCTGAAATCATCGTGATGTGGTCAAACAATTGCGTTGAGATGATTATTTAATCATTGTGACAGCCCTAAACATGAGATTCAATTAAATAATTTAATTTATTAATTAGTTTATTATTATTATTATTATTATTATGTGCTTTTATACATAAAGCTTTATCTGTGTTTAGAATGTTGAAATATCAGTCCAAGATCTAATCTGCCATCTGCAATGATTTGGGATTTTTAAGCAAAACAGAGAAGCTACATTTATATCAGTACGTCTTGGTAGAGATGTCTCCTAGTAACACATTACTGGATTTTATCTTACTGCTTTTAGTTTTATGTGAACACATGTAGTGGCATGTACACCAGCTCACTACATGCTACACCGGAAAACACTCACACCAACTCACATCAGCCAATGGTATGCGCCAGATATGAGCTGCCAATCATTATGGCCGGCCCCCTCACCTCATTCCTGTTGCTATGCTGTCTTTGAAACTATGGTTACAGTAAAGGCTCCTGTAGGCAGTGGCGCTGTCTGTATGGACTTACCGTATGAGTCTGGCTGCAGTTTACTCTGCTAAATGTCGTCTAAAGCAGTTAGCAGTGTTAAACGTGCAGCATCTCTATAAAGTTATAATATTTTGGGAGGTGTTGTGTCTTTTGTATCTTGTTTTATTGTGTAATTAATGCATGCTATTTAATATTTATATGCTTATCACAATAACATATGTTTGGTTTGGGTAAATGAAAAGTTTAAGGTCAAAACTGATGGCTAAATCTAATAGTTAGTCGCTGTATTAAACTGGTTCTGAAATAGTCAGTATTACCTGCTGTTTATAAGCGGTCATGAGTGATGTACCTGCTTTATGTCCCAACAGACATGTGATTTTGGACTTTGAAAATCCTTCCATCCCCCTACCTCTCTCTGTCTCAATCTCTCTCTCTCTCTCTCTCCTATTTTTGATACTTCCTGCTGTTTTAATGAGCATGTAGGAGTAAACCCGACACACTTCAGTCACGACTATGATCACATACACATGCACCCCGCCACCCACTATCTCCTCTCTCTTTCTGTATATACATCTTTCGAAAATACATAATTCATAATGTATACATTTAAACTGAGACGGTTTCATTGCCTGTAGGTTTGTAATAAATATTTATTTGTCCTGTTTCAGAAAATACACTTTTGGAAAAGCAGATGAACCTGATAACCTGTTCCACGAGGTGAGTAAACTACTTGAGGACCTGTGTAGCAATCATAGAAATAAACCGGATAACTAGGAAATTCTGTATAGATAGATTTTGTCAAAATGACTTACCTAACATCTCAAATGCCCCATTATTTTTCACTCACCCTCTCTAGACACATGGCTACATGCTGGTGAACGGTAATGGGAGACTCATCTTTACAGATATGAGGTATTAAACATTAGCACGTAACTGATGTCTTCACCAATTTAGAGTTTTCAGTCACATGAAACACCACAGTGTTTCCCGCAGCACTTTGCAGTTCGGGCGGTCCGCCTAAGCTGGAAAACCCTACCACCTTAACTAGGTCGTCCAAAAAAAAATCCCCCCCAAAAAACAAAACAAACAACAAACAAAAGGCCTACAACATCTGCTTCAGTTTGTGTTTATTAACCCTTTCACTTCAGTTTCACTTCATAACGCAGCTATTCCCGTTAGAGGTATCTGTTAAAAACATTTAATTCATTAATAATATAGTATGTGTTTATTTTCTGTCATAATTTCTTAAAAATTAAGTTTTATTTGAGTGTTTTTAAAAATATTTTCATTTTTATCATGACGCGTACGCCCCTGTCCCTTTGATTGCCACACCTCGGTCCTGCCCACCCACCAACCCTACCACCTTAACTAACAAATTTTCTTGTGGGAAACCCTGCACCAGGGGTGTTGGAAGTTTACCTTGGGCTTTCAATAGAGAGGCAATACAAGCCGGTAAATTTTCAATTTGTTTCAAGCCACAAATACTTAAATTACCTCTTAACTCATTTTCCGCCAGCCTTTTTAAAAAATTTGCACGGCAGCATTTTTTGTGATTTTCACAAAATTCCTTCCAGGAAAAAATCTAAAAATATATAAACATACAAATATATCAAATAAAAGAACAGACCCTCTGCTTTTAAACAAACAATAAACAAGCAAAACGCGAAAATAATCTTAATTTGTTCTCTTTTTATAACCTCTTAAATATGGTTAGGTTTCTTAACAAATACAAAATTTTGAGCAAAACGCTAAAATAATTGCATTTTTGTAAAGGAATTTTGCTAAAGATTCAAAACGATTATCAAAACACACAAAAAGTTTAAAATGTTAAAAAATTAGTTTTTGCGTCAGTTTTTATAAATTGGGTAATTTATGGCCATCTAGTGGATAATAGCGGAATTACAGATTACCATAAAAACTCATCAGGAAAGCGTCATTGGCAGGGAAATGTTTTCTCTTAATTGACTAGATAACTTATTCCGTGGAAAATTCCTTGCCTTATACTGCTGCCAGGGTTATATTAATATTATACCATATTACATTGCGCTGTAATATATTAGATCATGTTAATGAAAAGCAATAAAGTTTAACACTCTGAGTACAACAAATGATCTGATAAAGTATTTGCAAACATTGCATTTTCACTCTTTCACTACTTTTGCATTTTCACATGACAACTCTTTAGCTAACTTAAAGCTAAAGTTAGTTGGTTGCCTCAGTACGTGATGACAATCTAGGTAAGAAAATTATTGAAAGATGTGATTTATGGCTAAAGATTAGGGCTGTCGAAAGTTTAATCGTGATCAATCGCATTCAAAATAAAAGTTTGTTTTTGCATAATATATGTGTGTGCACTGTGTGTAATTATTTTGTATAAACACACACATATATTGATATTTATATTCATGTGCTTACGTGAAACTTTTGCATGCTCACGTGAAACCTTCATGTGCAATTTTTTTTTAAAGTTTAGTATCTCGTGCGCACGTGTAACTATCGCGTGCGCACGTGAAACTAAACCCTATTTAATTTTTTTCTCCATGTCCCCCTTAGGGGCTCCGTACAAAATATACAAACTTTTATTTTGTATGCGATTACTTGTGATGAATCTTTTGACAGTCCTACTATAAATACAATGCTTAATTTATCCATGTTTATGTAAGGATACTTTTGATGAAGTAGTCACTGTAACTACAAGTGTATATTAATGACAGTTATTATTTAACCTCATTGGGTACAAAGGCTTAAACGTTAATGTCTCAAAATTCACAAGTTCCTCTCTTCCGGGTTTTCTGGGTCTCTGACGGCATTCTGTAAAACATTTCCCTGCCAGTGACACTTTCCTGACGAGTTTTTACGGTAATCTGTAATTCCGCTACTATCCACTAGATGGCTCTTACCCAATATAATAAAACTGACGCAAAAACTAATTTAACAACATTTTAAACTTCATGTATGTTTTGATAATCTTTCTGAATCTAATCTCTAATGAAATTCCTTTACAAAAATGCAATTATTTCAGCTTTTTGCTCAAAATGTGGTCTTTTTGAAGAAACCTACCCATATTTAAGAGGTTATAAAAAGAGAATAATCGAAGATAGGATGAAACGCTTTTTCCCCGTTTTGTTTGTTTAAAAGCAGACAGTCTGTTTTTCATTTGATATATTGTATGTTTATATATTTATAAAAAAAAAAAATTCTGGAAAGCATTTTGTGAAACTTTTGTGAAAATCACCAAAAATGCTGGCGGGGTATTAGCTAAGTGCGTGATGTCACATTAAAATGATCAATCGTGCATCAACACTATCTTTACCCTAGCAATTATCCACAATATGCTATTATAAAAAAAAATTCAGGTAAACTGCTACATTATACAGTATAAGCTGATTAGGTCAGAATGTATTCTTTGATAACCCTTCATTCATATGAATGTTGAAAATGAGCAGTTCAGAGATCAGTTGATCTGCACGCTATCAATGTAGCTCAAGTCACACACAAAATCTCCATTACACCCATGCGTCACGTCAGGAGATGTATCAGAAGTAGGTAGCATGGTCTTATGTATGATGAGAATGGTTTCACCCATCACCTGTGCTTCAAGTGGTTTGCCCCACTATTCAGCCAGCCTACCCTGAATGAGTCATCCTGCTCTTTCCTGATTGGCCGGTCGGGATCCATCCCGAGGGATTGCCGTGCAGAAAGCTGCCAAGGCCTGACTTCATTCACAGAATCGTCGGTATGCCCGTCTGCCTCTCCATTCACAGTCAGACCGAATCATTTTAACCAGCACGGCTCTTTAGCATCCTCTGTTTCTCTCCTCAGCATCATTACTGCGTCGCCCTGACAACACCGAGCAAGGAGCTTATGTGTTTTTTATTGCTTGCTTTTGTCTCGGTGGAAGATACAAACCCTCTCTCTCTCTCTTTCTCTCTCTCTCTCTTGCTCTGTTTTTCTGTTTTTTTCTTGTTCGCAGGCAGGCAGAAAAGCGAGTCGCAGGGAGAGACTGCAGTGTGATCGCCGCAGCCGTGCAAGAGCTTGTGAATGAGTGCCGCTCATGAGTCGAGCTCCTCTGGACATTCTTCATGAATGGCTCGATTTTAATGTCGTGGGTTTGATGCCGCTGTTTTTTTTTTTAATGGGACTGAGAGATCTGACATCACTGGTTCAACTGAATCTGGATGGCGTTTCAGTAAGATTGCATCTCGACATTGTGTGTTTGAGGGAGACGTTAAATTATTTAACAAAGCTCATTCAGGAGAAAAACTAGGCTTGTTTTGAAGGTCTGGGAGATGGAATTATGCCGATGTTTCGTAATATTTGAGGACGAACAGATGTGACGAGCTGTTGAACAAAGAGATTAAACCGTATTGGTCTTGAGGTTTAAATTTGACCAGGTTTTCCATAAACTGCGGCGATGGATAAGACAGGTAGAAACTACCAGATCGACAAGGTGGCGAGCGAAAGGTGATTGTATTTGAATTTAGATTATTCTGTAATTAATGCGGTGGATTATTATTTCGTAATCAATGTTCAGCGTCTGTGTGAGATGCTACTGAATGAATAAAATCTAGAAAATTAGTGATCGCCACAAACTCAAGTTTCTTTATGCGTACATTCAATTGAAAACCTTTCGCTTCTAATGCAATGTTGCATTGTTTTAGTCTTAACTTCATTCTGAGGTTCGATTGTTTTTTGTACGATTGATGGATTGGTAGAGCAATCTTTTCAGTTATATGCTTTAGTTTAGTCGCATGAACCAAATCAAACCAGGAGGCGTTCCTATGGACAGGGCAAATTTTGAGAATTGATTGGTCCTACCGAGCTGTAAGTGGGAGTTTTTTTTGTAACAGAAAGTGCTCTGCAGTGTTGAGTGACTCTTTTGTTGAGAAGGGTCTCTCTATCTTTCTCTCTCTCTCTCTCTCTTTCTCTCTCTCTCTCTCTCTCCCCGAGTGAGTCATGCATGTTCTGGGATCTGCCAGGATGCGGGGAGAGAGAGAGACATCTCTTCACTAGAGCTCTGTCTCTCTCCCTGCCATCTCTGGCCCTCTGTAGAGGAGCGACCTCGCGCTGCTTTTCTCTCGTCGTCCTCTTGTCTCCATGGATTCCGCGTTTTGTGGTTTATTTTTGGTCTCTGAGCTGCTGTGCAGCATCGGATTTTCCTGACAGTAGCGTCCACAGCAAAAGCCCTCGGCCACGATCAACACCGTCTTCAGCCCAGCGAGCAGCTGCTCGCCGCCCGCGTAAGGACGGTTTCTCGGGTCCAGCATGCTAAAGAAGCGGACGGTCAGCCGGGTGTCCCTTCGTGCGTAGACCGGCATACAGAGGGGAATGCTTCACCGTGCTAAATACAACCGATTCCGGAATGAGTCAGTGACGTCCGTCGATGAGCTTCTGCACGGTCTCTCCATGAACGCCAAGGTCTCGGCCGTCCCGCCGTCACCACCCGTGGGCGACCCTCCCTACGCCCCGCCGGCCGAGGTCTTGCCCCCCGACCCCGCCGAAGAGTCTGGAACCACTCTGTGCACCCTCATCAACAAAGTCTCCAACCTCAAATTCGCCAACTCCTCCGGGCTGCTGGGCATCAAGGGCCTGCCGTCCGCCGTCAAGGACCTGGCCGTGTCCAAGCTCCAGGGAGGGGCGGGGGGAGGCGGCTCCGGCAGCCCTAGCTCATCCGCACTCCCGGCGGGCAGCTCCGGACCGCCGCACGTCCCGCTGGAGCCTGGCTCCGGGAGCTCGGGGAAGAAGGTGAGGATGGAAGAGCCTCCGCACGGTGGAGAGGGCTGGAACCTGGCCAGCGCCAGCTGCGAAGGGCTGGTGAATAAGCCGTGTCGCGGGTGGCTGCACTCCAGTGAAAAGATTTCCGGACCTGGAGTGACGTACGTCGTTAAGGTAAGATTGCACACTTGCCAGATCCCCTCTCGGATTTCTCTTCAGCTTTTTCTGTTTTTCATCAAAGAGAGAGAGAGAGAGAGATGAAAACAAAGGTAAAGGTACAGAATACAAAATCTTCCGGTCCGTGTGCTGGTACAGAGGGATTACGTGTACGGTTTGGAAAAGTGCAGCTGGAAGCAAGGTCACCGGTGACTCTGCTGTAAATGAAATGATGCTTTTCATGCCAAACGCACAGCTGATCGCAGAAGCACAGTCTGTTCTGCCACGTACAGTGCAGCATTTATTGGTAATCTGGTTTGTCTTTGTGTCTTACATGCGTGTACAGGTGGGCGGTAAGACCACAATCTTTCATCACAGTGTAAGGCCTTTTATTTTAATGTTAAGCAACAGTTCATGTGGTACTATCTATTTAATAGTTCATCATTTGATTCAGTCAAAACATAAATAAATGTAAACCAAAAGCAAACGCAAAATAAAAAAAAAAATTATGAAACAACTAATTCATAAATAAACAAACCTGTTACCGCATATCAGATGAATCGGTTAATGTGGCATGTTGTTGCGCATAAAGAGATAAACTCTTAACGTTTCTTCATTGGTCTCTAGTCATCATAAGTAATGTCATGTAAACAGCAATAATCTCTATCACCGAGATCTGCATGTGTGTAATTGGCAGACTTGTAATGTACAGGGTGATATTAACACAAGCTAGTTATGCGTCACTTTCCGTTAAACAGGTGTGGTGGTCCGGTTGTCCGTGACTCTGGTTATTTTTCTTTACCTGCACAGATTTGATCTATTCAAATTATCTGCAAGTTTATCACATCAAAAGGGAAGTGCATGCAAATCCCGTAACCACGGCGACCGGTTACCAGAGCAAGCGGATGTTGTTCTGTTACTGTATCGTCTCCAAACATGATGATGTGTTGCTAGAGTTATTATTCTTGTATATGCGTCGAATGATGAAATAATATTTTGCTGTGCACTTTGTCAAATGTTTATTTTCAGGTATGTGCACAATTCACCCCATTTTCTGTGCATTTGATTCAAAATACTCTCATATATTTATGAATTCCAGGTCTGGTGTAAAGTCTCTAAAGTAAAGTTGGACGATATTTGTACTTTTTTATCACATCTGTTCGTTAAATTTATTGCTCGAAATGAAAAACACTCAAATGTAAATCCTAAGTCTACTAGACATTAAAATGACCAATCCTTAATTACTTTTTAATGGCGTCACGTCGTGTTACACACTACAACATTTTGCTGCGCTGTAAAGTTGTATTCAAACAGTAACGTACATTGTAAAAAATTCTACCTATTCAAACTTGAATTTACAATTAATTTAAACTTTCTCGACTACTGAGGAGTTGCTATAAATTATACAAATAAAGTAGTGCTGGGCAAAGATTAATTGCGATTATTAATCGCGATTAATCGCATACAAAATTAAAGTTACTTTTTGCATAATATATGTGTGTGTGCTGTGTGTAATTATTATGTATATTTAAACACACACACATGTATACATTTCAGAATTTTTTATGTATATATTAAAAAAAAGTGTATATAATATATAATATATAAAAATATAAATAAGTATATATACACACATAAATGTTACTTAAATACATAAATAAATGTGTGTATTAGGCATGGGCCGGTTACCCGTTTAAGGTATACTGAGGTTTTAAACAGTCAAGGTTTCAAAACCACTAAAATGTTCTGTGATACCGTATCCAAGGTATGAGCTGTGTTTATACAAAATTCATTAAATCATTAAGTCATGTAATTGATTTGATGTTTACATTTAATATACATTATGAAAAAATAATATATTTTTTGAAAGCATATTATAATTTAAAGGCAATACCACAACACTGTGAAACCGTGGTATTTTGCTAAAGGTTATCATACCGTCAGAATCTTATACCGGCCCATGCCTAGTGTGTATACATAATAATTACACACATAACACACTTGTATGTTATGTTACAAAACGCTTTTATTTTGTATTTGATTAATCGCGATTAATCTTTGCCAGCACTAAAATAAAGTTGAATTGGCTTATTATTAGTTATTTCAATTTTTTATAATTTATAGCAACTCCTTACAAGTCAAGAAAGTTCACATTAATTGTAAATTTAAGTTGATTAAACTTAAAAATTTGAGTGCAACAAGGAATTTTTACAGTATAAATTGTTAGATCCGAGGTACAGATAATTATTTTTCAGGTACTTAAAAAGAGTATATTTTATACATAATTTCCCCCCATTTTTCTGTTTTTCTTATTTACATTTATGTTATTTCTCCATATCGGTATCATTACAAAACCTCATATCGGCCGACCACTAATAGTGAACGTGCACTTTTAATTGGAGTTGCATGAAAATATCCGTCTATCGATTCTCTTATTAAAGAGTTGTTTTAAATCTTTGAATTTCAACAAGCATTAAATCATAAATAATTGGAAAAGAAATAGAAAATTATTAACCCTATTTAGCACATTATTTGCTTTTCGACATTGTGTGCTTTAAGTTCAAACTGGCCAATGTCACATTTTAAGCATGTTTACGATCATTGACTGTAAACATCGAGGCTTAATTTAGCTGAAGATGACTCTGATTCGTGACAGATGAATCATGCATTATACCCTACCAGGTTTTTCTTTCTGCTGTAGAATCAAAGAACGAACAATTTATTGGTTTATTAAAATGTATTGGTTTATACAAAGAACAACAGAAACAAATCATATTTTTACAGCTCTTCGTTAGCGTTTGTTGTGTTTTTTAATAGGTTGATGGTAAAAGTCGTCAGTGTCCATCCGTACAAGACCACCATGGTATCTGGGTTTGTGTTACTTTTTACAGTTCATTTATTGAACGACCCTGAAGGCAGACACACAAACACACTATGGTCCATTTGACTAAAAGGACAGCTGTTGACATTGACTGACTCTGAACGGGATGCTGTTTGGATAGACAGTGGACTTTACGTTGAATACTTGCTTGATTTAGTGATTTACAGTGATGGTAATGTTGTGGCTTTTTTAATAATAACCAAACCTTTCTACTATTTCTATTTAACTGTACAGCACACATAGAGAAGTACTGTTGACCTCATTTCACATGTCAGGAGCTGTGTATTACCTGTTTTATGAAATCTAGCTTAACTTAAAGTGTTTGTGCATGTGAATTATGGAAAATATATTAACATCCAGCAACATGGATCTGTTTTTATAAAATAAATTCACACTGCATACATACCTTAATTTAAAAACACCTTGTACTGATATATCTCAACATATATCATTGGCATTGTTTTGTTTTGTAAAACCTACTTAAATATCCTAATATAACTAAACCCTGGATTAATCTAACCCCAAACGTCTCAACAAAGCTTAAATACTTTATCAGAGAGTTTAAGCAGATACTATGCAAAACGTTGCCCTGACTCATTCATCCTCTTCCGCACTCATTTCCTTTTGAGCTTTCATTCGAACACCGGCGAATTGATTTGGGCAATAAAAACCAGACAGTACGTCACAAATTTTTCATAAGCCATTTGAATAAACTTAACTAATCAGCACTAGTTTTCATTGGTGAAATATTTGTGCATAACACTGGTGAAGGTAAATCTAAAAACCATTGATAAACTGGATTTGTCTGTGGAGGTGAGACACTTCAGAGTTGCTCGCTGCAGGTGAGGGGAGGGTTAGACAGGTGACTCATTCATTTAGTAAAGAGAAGTTAGTTAGCGAGAATCTGTGAGTGAGTCATTCAGCGGTGAGATGTGTTGATGTGATGTCACTGTTATGTATGATGTCATCGACAAGGAGGGAATTGGTGTTGTTTCCTGCTGACACCTGATCTACTAATTTTTTATTAGATATTTAATTGTTGAATGTAAGGTTGGTAATTTTATTATTATGCATTATACTATATTTATAATATCTAATAATAGTCTAATATATTATAGTGCATGTGTTGTGTGTCAGACTTTCTGAGCGATTTATTTATTTATTTATTTATTTTGTAGACAAATCCAGATTGAATTGGCTGAATCCTATTGGCCGTTCCAGAGGTCACATGATAAAGCTTTAGTTAAGACTAGAAGGTCTACCTGGACACAGACTTGGCTAGTAAACAAATCGCTTTCTCTTTTCTCTGAAAGGGCTGCACAAAATTGAAGAAAAAGGCAGTATGCAATAATTTGTTTATTATTTTGGGGGCCCTATGCAAAGTCCAAGCCCCCCCCCCCCCATATTGCCTAAGGTTTTTAATTGCACAACAGTAATGTTGAGTATATAGAATTAAGTTAGACAAATATAAACAAGATTTATTTTATTTTGAACTGCTTAACATAATAGAAAATTGTTACAATTTGTTATAAGACAAAAATTCTTGGTTTAAAGATGCAAATAGTGCACAATGTCTCAAAAATTATCATTCTCTAAAAAAACTAAAGGTCTTGAGCCAGTGGTTCCCAAATATTTTCAAGTCCATCTCAGATATATCTTTTGCTTGCAAACTCCTTATATAAGATGTATTTAAAACAATGTAATTAATACAGTACTGCAGTGTGTGTAATCTTACTAAAAAACAAGCACTGGATTATGATTCAGACTGATAACAAACTGAACAAACAAACACCAGAAATGACATTGTAAACTTATTGCCTGGGAATCACATAACTCTCATTTTCATATTGCAGAAACAAACTTACTGTGAGATACACCAAGCATATAGACTAGACAAACACTAAAGATGAAATTTTGATATGATACAGAATATGATTCATGTATTTTCTGCGTGATTTAAACCTCCGCGTGGTGTCTTTATAGCCTATCATGTTGTATTTCACTACAAGTGTGGAACAAAAGATTATGCGTGTCACTGATCAAACCAACAATAAAATGTGCCGCCCAAAGTCACAAAAGTCAACTTGATGATCGAGTGAATGTTGTGCATTTGCGAGAGCAGAGAGAGAGTCGAGCGAGCGCTCATCCCAGCACTTGCACATGTGACTGCATATGTGTGCTCTTTCGCGTGGAGTCTTTTTTGCTCGTGAACTAGCTTATATGCGCCCTCGCAAGAATGCTTTTCCGTGCGTAATTATTATTTTACGCGCATACTCGCAGATCTCTTGCTTGCGCGTTCTTTATATGAGTGGCTTAGATTTGGGTCTGAATAAACGCAACATACTTTCGAAGCTATGCTTACCGCGCTCCCAGTTGGGAAACCAACCACGATACGATACATATCACAATACATGGGCCATGATACAATGTATCACGATATGATACAATACGTTGCCTGTTGTGATTCATTGCTATTCTTTTTCTTTTTTTTAATCAAAAATTTAAAAAAATATAACTTTTTTTAAAGCCAAAGTGCTTCCACACGTCGACTTTGAAAGCTGCAGGCGTTTTTAAATTTTCTGCCATTTTCTCACTCCTGCTGACTTCTGAGACATTGGCCCAATGGCCGTATATGGGTGATTCTCACGAAAACTTGGTTTTAAAAATGTCTAGCATGAAAATGTAAAAATTGCTTAAATTTACTTTTTTTCCCACCAGACATTGAAAACAATGTCTGGAGTAAATGGGAACATTAATTTAAAAACTTTTACTTATCATTTAACACTTTTTGTAACATAATTAAAAAAATTAGTCCTAAAAAAATCTCATTACCGCAACAGTCAGAAAACATCAACACTGACATATTTTCAAAATGACATGACAAACCTGAAAGAACATAATTTGGAGATTCTGCACATGCATTTAAAATCAAAGTATTATGCTTCTATTAATTAAATTAACATTTAATAAGCATCTGTTGCGGTAATGATAATCAAAATGTTGTGTAAGCATTCTGACAAGACAATATTTCAAATTAACTGTAAAAAAATGATCTTACCTGGTAGCCATCTTGAAGTAACTGGTCCATGTGCTTGGTCACTCAAAATCAAACTTTATTAAAATTCTGTATGTGTGCTTAAACTGTTCTCAAAAAGTGTTGCGGAGGATGAGAACATCAGGCATGGACACATCATTTTCCTAATTTTTCTTCATTATTATTATACATGAATATTCAGTAAATATTTTTTCTGTCATCTAAAGTAGTCTATTTTTCTTAATTTTTGTGTTAATTTGATTAAATTACAACATAACGCATGTTCAAACACAGCCGGACACATTGCGGTAATGAGAATTTCAGCAGAAAATGAGATAAAATTTACAATTATAAATTCTTATGTTGAAATCACACATTGTGCAAGATAGAACACAGTATTGTGTTAATTCTGATGCTTTTTAATGTTACTATATTACACATTTTAAAGCTAAAATCATTAGTGCCGTGGTGTTTCAATGGTTTCGTGAGAATCACCCATATGACAGACAACTATAGCAGTGGCGGAGGAGGTCGTTTCATGCACACAGAGAGATTTAATGTTTGTTTTAAAATATCGATAGTAGAGTTTAAAATATCGACACACTATCGTGGAAAAATTATCACGATAGTTAGCTGTATCAATATTTTTTTATAGCCCACTGCCTTAAGCAAGAGTCTTCTTTTTGTCCGTTGTCTGTTTTTTTGTCCGCTGTCAGTTTTTCTATGTATCTGGGCCGAAATCATTAATTAAGTTAACCGCTTGTTGCCCGCAGGGCCTCACGCAATTGCGTGATTTGCTTGGTGGATAAACACACCACTGAAAGCGATGTACACAATGCGATATGATAATCTTTTAGGTTTGTAGCATCCATTTAAATAGTATTACAATATTTTTTAAAAGCGAAAATTAAATAACCTACATAGTTTTTTGGAAAATAAAGCTTCATCTAAAACTTTGACTATACATAAAGTATTAAATCATTCAGTTATTGTGTACAATTGCAATATTAACATTTGCTAATTTCAGTATATTTTGCAGCCCTACTTTCTGGTGAAAAAATGTTAGATTGTGTGCTTTATTGTTTCATCACTGCACATTATTGCAAAGATAAAAATGTTTTGATCATTTGTAAATGTTTAGATTTTTGACAGCTAAAGTTTGTTTGAATGAGCGGCTGTTTTAATATGATCCTCTTGTTTTTCTGTTTTAGTACTTGGGCTGTATTGAAGTTCTTCGTTCCATGAGATCTCTGGACTTCACCACGCGATCCCAAATCACACGGTAATGTGCAAAATGTGCCACGCCTCCTACAAAACATGAACACGCACAGACCAGAAGCCCATTTATGTCTCATGTCTTTCACCACTTTGAAGTAAAAAGTGAAACATTATCAAAATAACAAACATAACGGTTTTAAATCAGAATTAGATACAGCACGTTTTCGGTGGTGTAGACGTACTAGTTTGCTCCCTCTTTTTCCAGAGCACATGTAACACGCTGAAGATGTGTGATTCACAGAGCAAAACTGCATGCGAATCACAATTATCAGTAAATATTTAACTAATAAATATGCCTTTCTGGACGAATTTCAAAGTGAAATTGTAATTCCACTAGATGGCGCCAAACCGAATTTATCAAAAACGGAAGTTAAAAAGATTTAATGATTTATTTGAACTGCCTTTATGTTTGATAGTCATTCTGAGTCTGATCTCTAACATAAATTACTTTACAAAAACGCAATTTTTTAAGCTTTTTGCTCATAATGTTGTATTTTTGAAGAGAAATATCCATATTTCAGTGGTTAAATTAAGTGGAAAAAGTAAATATATTATGAAACGTTTTTCCCCCATTTTGTTTGTTTGTTTATTGTTTGTTTGAAAGCAGAGGGTGTGTTCTTTAATTTGATATTTATATGTTTATATATTTATAGAAGATAATTTTTCCTGCAAGGAATTTTGTGAAACTTTTGTTAAAATCACAAAAATGCAGGTGGGCAACTTTTCTCAAAAAGGCTGGCGGTGAATGAGTTAAAATCATTGAAACCACTTAATGGAGACTTTAAAAACTACATGAACCTTTGACGTGCTATTTTCGGTAAACTGAATAGATGAATTATTTTGATTTACTGCAACACAAAGATTACATAACATGTATATTATTAACATATTAACATAATATTAAAATAACATTAACATTAATATATTAATATTAATATATTAACATTGTATAATAGTAACATATTATAATTTATATTATTAAATAACATGTAGATTATAGAGCATGAGGGTTGTGTTTGCTGCCAAGTTGTTCAATTATGTTTATGTTGATAAATTATTGTATTATATTGTAACTTCATTAGCTAAAAGTGACTTTGTAATGCACTTTCCCTTGACAAATTGCTTTGCTGTTTTTTTCACTTTGGATAAAAGTTTGCTAAATGCTTACATGTAAATGTACATTTCTCTTAAAAAAGTATTATTTAAAAGTTTTGCACACTTGTATTTAAGATTTGGTCATGATCACAGCTCTTCACACTTCTGTTTGTTTTCTCAAACAAATTTTTTTAACCGATTGGTGTTCCTCTTCTTTTCATTCCACCATTAATTATTAATTAATTAATCATCCATTACAAAATGAAGTATGTACATTTGATATGCACTTTGTCTTTGCAAAGCTGAACATAAAGCATTAGGATCAGCCTTTAGATCAGAGGGTTTTTGATCATAATAAGCAAATTCATTCAGGTGTGTCCAAACATTTTGCTGATCGTGTAAATATATTTATTTTATATATTTATAGCTATCATACTGTGATTTTAGGTTACATCACCGCTAATGGCCCTGTGTTGCTTTTCATCATGTTTTCAACTTTGTGTCTTTTAAACTTTCCATATCGTCTATGTATCTGGTGTCAAATATGAATGTATCATTGCTAAAATGAGCACATGTCATGTGAAAGTAGTCGTTCGTTTGTGCACTGATGACTGATGTGTAAAAACGGTGCATTGGCTCCCGGCGGATGCCGCTTGTTTATTGAATGCTGGATGTTGTGTGGGCTGCAGACAGAGAGCTAGCGTTAGCAACATGTCACATCCTCTTTACTGCCTGACTTCCTGTAACATTCACACAAACACATACAAATGAAGTGTAACAAACACAGACAGGATACATCTAAATATTTACTGTCTTACTTTATTGCAAAGAGGGTTGTATAGTTGTGCCCTCCTTATCAGAAATGCATGTTTACTCTTTGTTTTGTGAAAGTATTAAAGGCACAATATGTAAGATTTTCATATTAAAATTACTAGCCCATGTGTACTCGCAATATTACAAATGTTTTGAACAATGTTTGAATTCAGAAAATTTGCCGTATTAACCAGAGCTCCACCCCTGTTCATAGGGTCACCTGTCAATGGTGTCTGTTACTTGTCTTTTTATTGGTTTAATATGTACCATATTATCAGTTCTGTGCTGCATTCTCGTCACTTTTCAGAGATTTTCGCCATTTTTATGTTTTTTTTTTTATTATGTTACATGTCGCTTCAATTAGATGGAAACAGGGCAGTCGCAGACATTATTAGCATTTGAGCGTGTTCGCGGGATCCTTGCTGCTGCAATTTGTTATCTGAACAAATTAAAACGTTAAAGGTGCAGTGTGTAATTTTTAGAAGGATCTCTTGACAGAAATGCAAAATAATATACAAAACTATATTATCAGGGGTGTATAAAGACCTTTCATAATGAACCGTTATTTGTTATCTGCCTTAGAATGAGACGTTTTTATCTACATACACCGAGGGTCCCTTTACATGGAAGCCGCCATTTTGGGCCGCCATGTTTCTACAGAAGCCCTTAACAGACAAACTTTTTTTACTAAGGTTTCTCCAACGATGACATGTTTGTCCGGTGGCGGCTACCGTAGCTTCTCTATGTGTTTCAAAAGCAAGAGGTGAGCAGTGGACTGAGCCGTTGGTTGCAATTCACAACCTCACCTCTAGATGCCGCTAAAATTTACACACTGCAACTTTAACAGAATTTTTTACAACTTTCCAAACCCGAGTACGGTAATGTGCAGTTAACCCTCGATGTGTAAAAAATGTATGGATAAAAATGTCTTGACATTGTATTAGTAAATTTCTAGATTAATTTCTAGATACAACACCAGAGTTCACATACAGCATGAGGTCAAATTTTTACCTCCAATAAGTTTATACAAACATATTTTTAAAGTTTTGTATAATTGCAATTAAAATCAAGTTAAAAATAAATAAAAATTTTAGATTACAGCATTATTGCTTTTGCAGTGTTTTGCATTAACATCAATCACGTGACTGTTGATTTATACAATTTTCATTGTTTATATACTTAATGCATTTAAAATTTAAATGTATTTTATAGCATAACGCATAGTTAATGCATTAATGGCACAATTGAGAAGTCATTAAACAGAACGTAAATAAACAGAAATGCCATTTCAGATGTAACTTCTGCATGTCATTACTCCGATTTACGTATTTGACACAAAAGTTGGTCAACACAATTATTTTTGTGGTTTTTACATGAAGGCAGGGGGGCTCAGAAGAAATGTATAAATGTAAGTGGGAGTGCCAAGGAAATGACTGTGAACGCTCTATAATTTTTATTTTAATATCTGTTTATGCACAAATTACGTTGAGCTGTGCACGATGTGCCCCCTTAAAAATAAGTGGTGCATGACGCCCCTGGATGTGTTTGACTTCATGTGGCACTGCGCAGACCGATGGTCCTGTGATAAGCAGAATCCAAAGCAGTACTGTTGCGTCGAACTTGTCGTACTGATATTGTCGAACGTTCTGAGCAGCGCCTAATGCGTATATAATACTTTGTCTACATTCCGATGTAAAGATAATACAACTTCATTTCATTACGTCATCCATGGACATGATTTGTGAGCAGTGTTGGGGAAAGTTACTTTTAAAAGTAATGCATTACAATATTAAGTTACTCCCAAAAAAAGTAACTAATTGCATTACTTAGTTACTTTTCATGGAAAGTAATGCTTACGTTACTTTTAGTTACTTTTGCGTTACTTTTTCTTGGCTAAAGCTTGATCTCTTTCAGGCCTTGCAGGTGTTTTTATGACTGAAAAGTTCTGCATTCAGAAATTGCATATTTCATCACAAAAATGTTTAGCTCTGGCCTGCCATCTTAGTTTCTGACTCAAACTGTTTCCACACAGGCACAGAGAGTGCATACGTTTAGTTTAATTCAGTACATATTTTTTTATCAAATTAATTAAACTAAAAAAGTAACTTGAGTTACTTTTTTGAAAAAGTAACTCAAATATTAATGTGTACATTTAAAAAGTAATGCGTTACTTTACTCGTTACTTCAGAAAAGTAATATTATTACGTAACTCAAGTTACTTGTAATGCGTTACCCCCAACACTGTTTGTGAGTCTGGATTGATTCCTATCGACAGTAAAGGTGAAGACTACAACTCCCATCATTACACAATCTTTTACAGCATCATCAAGCTACGCCGTCGTTGTTGGTGAAATAACATATTGCGCCTTTAATAGTAATACAGTGATATATCAACCAGGTTGCCCATGTGAAAACAGCGAATTCAACTAAACACTAAAGTTACTTCTGCCATAATTTTTTAATTTTTTTTTCCACAGGGAGGCGATCAGTCTGGTGTGTGAAGCTGTCCCTGCTGCCAAAGGAGCTCTGCGCAAGAAAAAGGTAGAGAGAGAGAGACAAACAGAAAGATATATTTATTGTATATGAAAAAAATATTTGCATGTACAGTCTGCATTAATATATTAACTGATTCAATAAAGAACAGAGAAAAAAATCCAGTAATCAAACCCAAACATTGATGCTATATACAGTTCATCTCACAGCTAGGGTTGCAAAATTCTGGGAATTTTCATGGCTGGAAACTTTCCATGGGAATTAATGGAAATAAACTGGGAATTAAAAAAATGCAGCATAATTTAGTTTAAAACAACAAGATTTAATGCAGTTTCAGTTGAACATCTACCTTGCATATTCCTCAGTCACATGCACACTGCAAACTGCTTATTCTTCCATAACATGCACAGATCATTTCTTGAAGCCTGCACAAAAAATAATTAAAAAATGTCAATTTTTGCATGTATTCACAGAAATTACATTTGTGCTGTGTGTAAGCTAGTGTATTAGAATGATTTCGGAAGGATTTTTGATCAAATAAATCCATGCTTGATAAGTGTATGTATCAGGATTCTTCAAAATTTGTATTACACTGTCAAAAATAAAGGTACGAAGCTGTCACTGGGGCAGTACCCTTTAAAAAAGGTCCTAATATGTACCATTTAGGTACAAATATGTACCTTTAAAGGTACATTTTGGCAGTTCAAAGTACTAATATGTACTCTTTGGGTAAAGGTGTACCTTTTTGAAAGGGTACTGCCCCAGTGACAACTTTTGTACCTTTATTTCTGAGAGTGTACCTTGCATGCATGTCTGCTTATGACCAAACAAAATGTTTATTTATGTTTGTATATGATATAGTTTATATACATTTTTCCAAAATTTTCAAATAATTCTCATAAATTCCTGTTAAGTTTCCAATTTGGTATATTTTTAAAATTCCCCAGATTACAGTTTTTTACAGAAGCTAGGACACATTTCTCAATACTTAGGTCACTTTTGCAAAACTTTACACAGTTCTCCTTACCAACTTTCAGCTTGGCAAAGCAGTTCATTTCACATTCAAAATGCACTACAACTACCAAAACGCTTTATTCAGGTCTCAAAACACTAGCAAAGGTTGACAGCCAACCTACACACTTTGTCACCCACAAAGCAATGACCTAAAAAACACTAACAACATGGAGCATTATAAAATGTTTTCTTGTGTAAAACAAGGACGCATCTCTGTTTATAATTCACTACAATATATGCTACTGGAATGAATCAGACATGCTGCAGAATTCATCAATATTTTATGTAGTGATGCATCGATGTATCGGCCGCCGATATTTATCGGCCGATTTTTGCTGAATTTGAAACCATCGGCATATCGGCAATAGCACGAGAAAGGCCGATACCGATTGTTTATTAATTAACTGCATAAATAAATCCATTATATGTAAAAAAAAATGTGTTATAATAAAATAAATGCTGAATAGCAAAAACCACCTTTGAGGGTTGTCATGCTGCCTTATTATATTTGTTTTAGCTTAATTTGTGCCTCTCTTATTATGTTGGTCAGTTGAATGTTAATTAGATCCAATCCATGTTCAGTAAAAATAATTTGATGCAGAAATAAACTAGCTAATAGACCAACTGTATAGTATTGTATATAAGTGTTTAATATCGGTATCGGCCAGAAGTTGTCTGTTTAAATCGGTATCGGACCAAAAAAAATCCTATCGGTGCATCCCTAATTTTATGTCGTTTATTTATTTATTTATTTATTTATTCATTGCGTAATTCCAAAATACAAGAATTTGTATACACACCATCTACTGATACAGATAGTAATGATAATCTACTCGGCTGTGGACAGCTGTGGCTGGTCTAATTGTCCAATTGTTTTTATAGCATCTAATTTTAAGATTTGAAATATATTTCATTAAAATATTACTGTAGAAATGTAGCATATTGCTGTCTCATTCAGTTGTGTATCATGTTATTGTTTTGAACATAAGTTTAACAGTTTTGAAAACCGTATGTAAGCATGTGCAAATTGGCCTGTATGTATAAAGAGTTTTGTCAGTTGTTGTGTCTGAGTAAGAAAATAATTCATAACATTTAAGAGATGTAGTCATTGAATGCATTTTGTGCCAAAGCAATAATAATTGATCCTTACTTTAGCCCACATAGACTTCTGTTGTGCTTACTGTGTATTGAGAAATGTGTCCTAGCGTCTGTAAGTTGTCATAGAAAGTTTCCGGAAATTTACCGAAAACTTGCCGCCTCTTTGCAACACTACTCACAGGGCAGTTGAAAGTTCAGGATTGTCGAGGGTTCAGCAAGCCGCCCTGTGCTACTGTATTGGAACTAAACAGTACAGCATTACTTTACCGCTGTGGTCCAGACACCAAAACCTGCTAACTTCTGCTTTATTTCACATGTCTGGATCATTTAATAAATGACTGTTGCCCGAATCAATAGCACAAAAAACATCTCAGAAATAAAACTCAATCTATCATCTGCTTTACATGAGCAGTGACTTTAGTGATTCTGAGTCTCATCTGTAGAGAAATGAGTTGTGTTTGTGCTGATATGAAAGACAAAACGCACTGTGCTATGGCAGCACATTTACCCCCGGTTTCACAGACAAGGCTTAAGGCTAGTCCTAGATTAAGACACTGAAAATAACTTTCACTGACATATCTTAAAAGGGACATCTCACAAGAATTCTTTGAAGATGTCAAATAAATGTTTGGTGTCCCCAGAGTACATATGTGAAATTTTAGCTTAAAATACCCCATAGATAATTTATTATAACATATTAAAATTGACACTTTGTAGGTGTGAGCAAAAATTTGCCGTTTTTAGGTGTCCTTTAAAATGCAATTAGCTGATGACAACACTGATCACCATAATGGTGGTTTGTTGACATTGAAACTCAATTGTGTGCATTATCCCCTGCTGACATCACATGGGGAGCCAAAATTAAATTATCTATTTTTATTTATTTTTTTGCAGAGAATGGTTTACCAAATCTAAGTTACTTGGTTAATCTTTTTAACTGGGGACCCAATTATAGCACTTAAACATGAAAAAAGTCAGATTTTCATGATATGTGCCCTTTAAAATATGCCAGTGCCATATTTATATGCTAAAAATGTTTGAACATTTTAATTTAAATAAAGCCTAGTCCTGGCTTTAGCTAAGCCTGGTCTGTGTCTGGTTAACCTGGAACAGGAAGTGCAGGGGGGACGGATGGTGGGTGCAGAAAGATCCGGAAGGAAATCTGGAATAAATAAATAAATCAGGAAACGATTAAAAGCAAAGCCTTACACAGTTAGAGATTAAATAAAAAGCAATATAGAGGAATAAATGGTGCACTGCAGTATGTGTGTGTGCGAGTGTGCACGAGTGTTTATGTGCAAGTGTGTGTGTGTGTATGTATGAGTGTGCAAATGTGTTTCTGTGTGATTGAATCTGTGTGTGCAAGTGTGTGAGTGTTTGTGTCAGTCTGTTTGTGTTGTGTGTGTTTGTGCACAAGTGTGTGTGTGTGTGTGTGTGGGCACAGTGTTATCGTGGTGACTCATTCTGTACTGAGCAGCAGATATCAGCACAGCTCCCTCCTGCCGTGCATGTATGTGCGTGATGCGCCTCTTTGCAGTGAATATTGCAGGCATTTGCACGCTTGTGTCCATTTCCAAATTAAAGGAAATGCATGTTTGAATTGTGGAGATTTTGTGACGTGCTGTTTTGATTTAGTGATGCAACTGATGTACTGTATGGGGTATCCAAATGATGTATCCAAAAATACAAAAAAATTCATGGTTCATGTTTCTCTCTCTCTCTTTCTCTCTTTCAGCCTCCCTCTAAACTTCTGTCCAGTATTTTGGGAAAGAGTAACCTGCAGTTTGCTGGTATGAGTATCAATCTCAACATCTCAACCAGCAGTTTAAACCTAATGACACCAGACTCCAAACAGGTACACACACACACACACTCACTCACTCCCATATACGAGTGTTGTATTGCAGATGGATGATATTTCTTCCTGTTTCCGCAGATAATAGCCAATCATCACATGCAGTCCATCTCTTTTGCTTCTGGTGGAGATCCAGTAAGACTTCACACAGACGCATCACACCAGTGATTAATGATAATTTAAGAGAAAATGTCTTAAAGGGGCCATGCCATAAAATCTGACTTTTTCCATGTATAAGTGCTATGATTGGGTCCCCAGTGCTTCTATCAACCAAGAAAATGTGAAAAAGATCAACCTAGTAACTTAGTTTTGGTAAACATTCTCTACAAGCACATGAAAAAATAGGTTGTTGAAATTTGGCTGTCATAAGGAGCTCTTATTATAATAATACCGCCCCTTAATCCAATCACAGCACTGCCATTTATTGCAGAGAAAAAGAGAGAGAGAAAATAATTCACAGCACAATTGAGTTTCAATTGCAACAAACCGCTCATTTGCATTTAAAATGACACACAAAACGGCATATTTTTGCACACACCTACAAAGTGGCAATTTTAACATACTATAAAAAATTATTTATATGGTATTTTGAGCTAAAACTTCACATATGTGCTCTGGGGACACCAAAAATGTATTTGACATCTTAAAAAAGTATTGTGCCATGGCCCCTTTAACTGGAGTTTTCATCTGTCATTCATTTCTGGTATTTTATACATCTAAAATTGATTTTAATAATTTTCACTTCTAGGGTGGGTAATAATGCAGCAAAATATTGTTTAACCCCGTCTGGTCCTGTAAATTAAAGCTTTAGATTAAATCATGATGATCTGAAACATGAGAAACTGTAGATGTGGTGTTGAAACAGTTCAGGGTTAAATAATTTTCTCTCTCATTTGTCAACAGGACACGACCGACTTCGTGGCGTATGTAGCGAAAGATCCAGTTAATCGTCGAGGTATTTCTCTAATCTTTTGTGTTTTCTGATTTGTGTAGAAAGGTGCCGTAGAATGTAAAACTGTATTTATGTAGGTATAGATGAATAGTACATCATATGCACTTGCATGCAAAAAAAACAATCTCAACATAACACCAACTATGACGTCACAGTCGCCCCAACATTAAATTAATGACAATGTTGGTACAATGCTAAAAACATGTCTATATGCTAGTTAATGCTATATGCTAGCGTTTAGGCTGAAGTTCTACTATTGACGTTACAGTTATGTTTTGCAGGTCCATACGGAAAAAAACACAAACTTACAGAAACGTCCATTAACAATCTCCAAACAATTGATTATTCCTCAAATTCTGTATCTTCATCTGATACAGACTCAAACATAAGATCTGTTTGCACACACACAGAGCTACTGAAGGAGCTGCTCTGAGAAACAGCCAATCAGAGCAGAGCTCAACATTATTATTCATGACCCTTTTAAATAAGGTAATAATAGACCATTTCATTATAAGGGGTTGTAAATGGACATGTAAAACATTTCTGGATAATTTTTGCACTAAATAAAGCATTCTTTGGCACCTTTAACATCATGACATGAGTTTAGGACAGTGTGAATTATTTTACAATACTAACTGAATATTTTAAAAGACAAGTAAGTTTTGGTGCTCCAAATGTTTATTGGTTGATATCGGTCAGCCACAGTTTTATGTGAAATCCCCATTACTGCTCCTGAGGGCCATTTTACTTTGTTTACCACACTGGATTGGCTTGTAACAGTACATTGACAAACACATGGGATTGATTAACTCACCACAGCTGGATTTAGCATTGAAAAATCAATTTCTGTGTCTGCTGTATGTCTCTCTCTTGCTCTCTCTCTTTATTTCATGGATCTTATAGCTTCCTGTCAGCACAGAGGTCACGTTTTTAAACTCTCGCTGTATTTTCTCATGCATTTTTGATGTTGTCAGAGAAAAGATCCCGTAATGAAGCCTTTATACAGGAGCGAGTCAGCAAATCGCCATCCGTTTCGCCATCTGCCGATATTTAATACTTCAGATATTAAAGTGGCCATGGCACAAGACTTTTTTAAGATGTCAAATAAATCTTTGGTGTTCTTAGAGTACATATGTAAAGTTTAAGCTCAAAATACCATATAAATAATTTATTATAACATGTTAAAATTGCCACTTTCTAGGTGTGTGCAAAAATGTGCCGTTTTGGGTGTGTCCTTTAAAATGCAAATGAGCTGATGAAATTCAAACACTGATCACAATGATGGTGGTTTGTTGCAATTAAAACTCAATTGTGCTTTTCTCTGCACTAAATGGCAGTGCTTTGGTTGGATAGTGCAGATTAAGGGGCGGTATTATTATAATAAGAGCTCCTTATGACATCATAAGTGGAGCCAAATTTCAACTACCTATTTTTTCATGTGCTTGTAGTGAATGGTTTACCAAAACTAAGTTAATGGGTTGATCTTTTTCACATTTTCTAGGTTGATAGAAGCATTGGGGACCCAATCATAGCACTTAAACGTGGAAAAAGTCAGATTTTCATACCATGGCCCCTTTAAGTAAAGATCAAGTTTATAAATAATTGGGTCCCCATTGCTTTTATCAACCTAGAAAACACGAAAAAGATCAACCAAGCACACCAGTCTTGGCAAACCATTCTCTGCAAGCATGCGAAAAAATAGCCCATTGAAATCCGGCTCCCCCCGTGACGCCAGAAGGGGACAACACCGCCCCCCAATCCGCGCCATCCAAACACGGCACTGCCATTTAGTGCAGAGATCAGCTCATTTGCATTTAAAGGGACACACACAAAAATGGCAAATTTTTGCTCACTCCTACAAAGTGTCAATTTTAGCATGTTATAATAAATTATCTATATGATATTTTGAGCTAAAACTTCACATATGTACTCTGGGGACACCAAAGATTCATCTGACATCCCAAAGTCATGTGACATGTCTCCTTTAAAGGCAATATTTTTGCACCCTCAGATTAATATTTGCACCCAAATTTTGTCCTGCCCTAACAAACCATATATCAATGGGAAGCTTATTATTTGCTCCTTATGGCCGGTTTTGTGGTCCAGGGTTACATATTTTCACAAAATTTCTTTACATTATGTATGATGATTTTATGTAAAAAATTTACTTTAGCTGGGTTTTACCTAGACTGGGTCACTATTAACTCTTTTGCCGCCATTGACGAGATAACTCGTCAATTAAGAGAAAACGCTTCCCTGCCAATGACGAGAATTTCCGGCTTTCCGCAATACCTCCGCAACTTATACAAGCTGTGTGCTTAGTTAACTCTTTCCTCGTCAGCATCTTTTTTTTAAATTGCCAGTCAGCGGCAGCATTTTATTTATTTTTTGTTATTTTTTTGGCCATTTTGCCTTTATTTGCACAGTGAGCCGGAAATCGAACTTGGGTCGCCGAAAGTGTTAAAGCACCACATGTCAGAGCACTGCCCACTACACCATTGGCCCACTACACCATCCTTCCAAAAAATGTTCTTCAAATATATAAAAATTCAATATATCAAATGAAAGAAGAGACCCTCTGTTTTCAAACATACAAAAAACAATGTTTCATTCTACCTTCATTTGTTCTCTTTTTAACACGGCTTAAATATGGGTAGGTTTCTTAAAAAATACAAAAATTTTAGCAAAAAGCTGAGATAATTGCATTTTTGTAAAGGACTTTTATAGAGATAAGATTCAGAACGATTATCAAAACACACACAGAGTTTTTACTGTTTTTGGATCAGTGGATGCATTGGTGTTTTATAAGTTGGGTAAGAGCACCATCTGGTGGATAATCGCGAAAATATGGATTGCCATAAAAACTCGTCATTTCTTTTAATTGACGAGATAACTCCTCAATGGCGGGGAAAGAGTTAAGTACATTATCTCCTAAAAATCGTATTGCACTTTAGTTTGAGTGTTCTTGTAATTCTCGTTATTTTCAATAATTGGTTCTCAATTAATACAAATTTACAAAAACAAATTAACATTGTCTTCAAACAAATGTCTTATTTCTTTTGATTCGAGCTTGACTCAGATTTTTACTCTTTCTTTCTCTCTGTGTGTGTGTGTGTGTGTGTATGTGTAGCGTGTCATATTCTGGAGTGTTCTGATGGTCTGGCTCAGGATGTCATCAGTACCATCGGTCAGGCGTTTGACCTCCGCTTTCAACTCTACCTGCAGTGTCCATCCAGCAAACCCTCATCCATGCCGGACAGGTGATCTTATATCCATACAAATGACTTCTTAAATGTTAGGGAGCACAAAAACTTGTTCTGGTTAAGAAAAAAAAACTTGTTCTGTTCTGTGCAGGGTCATGAGTACAGATGAACCTCCGTGGACCGAAGAAGGGGAGGAGTCAGCCGATCATCATTACTACAACAGTATTCCCGGCAAAATGCCACCCCCAGGCGGCTTCATTGACGCTAGACTGACCAGTCAGACGCAAGACAGCAGCCAGGTCTCCGCCCCCTTAACCGTCGTAATAATTATCCCTTTTAAAGGTGCAGTGTGTAACTTTTATAACAATCTCTTGACAGAAATGCAATATAAAATACTTAGAATGAGACATTTTTATCTACCTACACAGAGGGTCCCCTTACACGGAAGTCGCCATTTTGTTTCTACAGAAGCCCTTAACGGACAAACTTTTTTTACTAAGTTGTCTCCAACGATGACATGGTTGTCCCTTGGCGGCTACCGTAGCTTCTCTATGCGTTTCGGTGAACAGTGGACTGAAACGTTGGTTGTAATTTGCAACCTTACCACTAGATGTACTAAACTTTACACACTGCACCTTTAAACTGAACCCTGATCAGTTGGGAAGTTTTCAACACTCGTTCTTTTATGAGTTGATTTTATTTTCAGTAAATAATTTAGTGTAAGTATTGTGTTTTGTTTACAGGAAATTTTTCTTTAATAAATGAGATCTCAAATGCATGAAACATTATAATGTATGTCGGTGTGATGACTCGTATACTCTTTATATTACAGGCCGCTGGAGTCGACCAGACGTACTATCAAGGTCGACCCATGTTCATCCAACAAGGTGAAATTTCCTCTTCCTGTCAAACTTTGTTTTCATGTTTAGCGTGGACCGATGCCTTACAATACTTTACAGTATCAACACCTACTTTCCTCATAATATCGACTGCAAGGGTCCCTAGAGGGCCACTTTTTTATATAGTCTACTCAAAACTTTACTTTAACATACATAAAAGAAGTCAAGCTAATATAAAAAATATGTAATAAATAAATATTAAAATTAAGGTTATTAATAAAATGTGCTTTGGCGGGCACCATGTTGGAGACCACTGATCTAGAGTCTCTTCTGTCTCTCTTTTAGGGTCCTGTGACATATATAGTCTCCCTGAGTTCAAAGGTCAGACGCCTAAACCAGGAGAGGTCCCTACATATGTAAATACGCAACACATTGACACGCAGGTGCTCGCGGCACTCCAAGGTGACACAGAGACGGCGTCTGATACAACCGGGGCATCTAAAGACAGTCCAATGAAGGACCTTTTTGACATGAGTAAGAGATTATAATGGATTCTTTCTTAAAGGTGCAGTGTGTCATTTCTGTTTTGCAGTGGTGTCAGCAGGTGGTGCTAAATATACATTTAGGAAATACTTCAACAATCATCATTTTCTTATTCTCATGTTGCTCTAAATCTATATATCTATATAAATCTATTCTTTTTTTTTTGAAAGATATTTTAAGAAATGATAAGCACAAAGTTGACGGTGCCCATTTAATTCCAACATGTTCGTTTTTCCTACTATGGAAGTCAATGTTTACAATAAGCTGTGTGCTTACCAGCGTTTATTAAAATATCTATTTTGTGTTCATCGAAAATTAAGGTTACAGGTTTGTAAAAACATGAGGATGAGAAAAGTATCAATTATGGGTGAACTGTCCCTTTAAATACTTTGCTAATACATTGTCTGCTTTCATCACGTGATATGTTTCTAGCAGAGCTCAGATCGTTTGACTTTAGGCGAATCTGATGAAAAAGTTTGTGATCTGTGATTTTTGATGGCGGATTTTGGTATCATGGTAAACCCGAACATTTCAAGGGGACATTTTGCAAGACTTTTTTTAACTCATTCACCGCCAGCCTTTTTGAGAAAAGTTGCCCACCTGCATTTTTGTGATTTTAACAAAATTTCTTGCAGGAAAAATTATTTTCTATAAATATATAAACATACAAATTATATCAAATTAAAGAACACACCCTCTGCTTTCAAACAAACAATAAACAAACAAACAAACAAACAAACAAAATGGGGAAAAAAACGTTTAATTATATATTACTTTTTCTACTTAATTTAACCACTGAAATATGGATATTTCTCTTCAAAAATACAACATTTTGAGCAAAAAAGCTTAAAAATTGCGTTTTTGTAAAGGAATTTATGTTAGAATTCAGACTCAGAATGACTATCAAACATAAAGGCAGTTAAAATAAACCATTAAATCTTTTTAACTTCCGTTTTTGATAAATTCGTTTGGCGCCATCTGGTGTATAAAAGCGGTATTACAATTTCACTTTGAAATTCGTCCAGAAAGGCATATTTATTAGTTAAAAATGAACTCATAAATGACGAGATAACTCGTCAATGGCGGTGAATGAGTTAAGATGTCCAATAAATCTTTGTTGTCCCCAGTATGTGAAGTTTTAGCTCAAAATATCATATAGATCATTTGTTATGGCATGTTGGAGTTGCCACTTTGTAGGTGTGAGCAAGATGTGCCGTTTTTGGGTGTGTCCTTTTAAATGCAAATGAGCTGATCTCTGCAGTTCCGTGGTTGGATAGTGCAGATTAAGGGGTGGTATTATCCCCTCCTGACATCACAAGGGGAGCCAAATTCCAACTAGCTATTTTTTCACATGCTTGCAGAGAATGGTTTACCAAAACTAAGGTACTGGGTTGATCTTTTTCATGTTTTCGAGGTTGACAAAAGCACCGGTGACCCAACCACAGCACCCAAACATGGAAAAAGTCAGACCCCCATGATATGTCCTCCTTAAGATCTGAAGCTGTGATCTCTTCAAAATCTTTAGAGACTGGAGGACACGGCAGAAGTCGTCTTTGGTTCTCTATTTTATCTTGAGTGATGTGTATGAGAGTTTATGTACCTCAGTAATAATGTAAACATGTCACCGTCTGCCCGCAGAGCCGTTTGAAGATGCGATCATGACTCCGACTGTAGGTCCTCCCGCCGCAGAGCTTCATAAAGTGGCGTCTGTGGATAACTCCAGCCCACTGCTGGTGCGAGCAGCTGCCCTCAGAGCTCAAGAGGAGCTTGAAGACCAGGCCTGGTATCACGGAGAGATGAGCCGACGACAGGCAGAGAAACTGCTGCTCCACGATGGTGACTTCTTGGTGCGGAAGAGCACCACAAATCCAGGCTCGTACGTCCTGACGGGAATGCACAACGGATTGGCTAAACACCTCCTGCTGGTGGATCCGGAGGGCACGGTGAGAGAGAGAGAGAGTCAAAAATCTAAATTAATTTTGTACAGTGTTTTTAAAGATATCTGACTGTATTGTAGTTATAGCTTCTTTTCTGCATCCCTTAAATATACAGTAACATCCAAACATGACCAGTGCTTTAGAAAACTTTATAATAAATGCTCACTGAGATGTTTTATTGGAGCCTGGAGAATGATGGAGCTTTCCCAGGTGAAAAATAGTACACTTCCAAAGTGTACTTGAAGTGCTTGATTTTCGCACACTAATTTTGTACGTCTTAGCTGTTGCCCGTCCCGTATACGGGACACATACGTTTACTTCAATATTTTTATGTAAATTTTAATCCATCACAACAAACTATATATTGTTGGAAAGGTCTAAGCCTCTAGAATACATATTTTAATAGTGTTTTATAAAATAAATTATGTAAGTAGAGTAATTGATTTGTTTATTAAGAGAGTGTGCCTCAAAACATTTATGTACTGCGAAATGTCACTGACCCACAAGTGGGACGCCTACATTTACTTCAGTGTTGAATTCTTATCTAATCGTGACAAACTATATGTGATTTGAAAGCTCTAAGAGTGTAGTTTTCATTTATCATCAGCATTTTGGAAAAGGAGTGACATCGTGACAGCCCTTTTCTAAAGTGACACGGGTCCACAGGTGGGCCCATGTTGTCATTATATATTTGTAACACTAATACCCTATCCTAAAAAATCTTGACAAACTATATATCATTGGAAAACTCTAAGAGTGTAGTTCGCATATATCATCATCATTTTGGGAAAGGAAAGACGTAGTGAGTGTAAATTTCTAAAATGTCACGGGGCCACAGGTAGGCCCAGTTTGTTTTTACATATTTATTACACTAAACTCTAAACCTAAAAAAACCTTGATAAACTATATATCACTGCAAAGCTCTTAGAATATAGTTTTCATATTTCAAGCTCATCCGATGATAGAAATAATGTAGTGGCAGTATGTTTGTTACAAGACCCCCCCCCCAAAGGAATGTATATTAGTTAATATATATTCATAATGCTATATCGTAGTATAAATCTACGAAAATGTTGACAAATATATATAATTGGAAAGCTCTAAGAATGTAGTTGTCATATTTTAAAACCTTTAGTAATAATAATGCAGTGACAGTAATTTATTAATTTGTGACGAGTATGCAGCAGATCGCTGACACCTAGTGGCCATTGTTGGTAAAGCCACTAAAAGTGTGACACAAACCTCATTTTTTGTGATTTTTACTTGAAATTGAGATCACAACTACTTGATACTTATGTCTTAAATTTTGTAGCATTTCAGTATTTCATAATTTTATGTATGAAATATACTTTATTGTTTTTTTTATTACAATAAATGTAAAGTGCTATAACAATTTTATAATTTAATATTTTTAACTCCAAACAAGAAAAACTTTAAGGTTTCTTCTTTAAAACAAGACCAAGATTAGGCTTCTATCCAGAGTTATATTCATTTGAAGATGCACACCAACTTTCTTAGTTGAGACAGTTAAGGTGTTAATATACAAAATATTCTTCTTTAGTACTTCTTAACATAATCTTCAGAACATCTAAGTGTACTTATCTGTGCTATTTTGAGACACCATGAATATCAACTAAAATGTTTTATAAATGTATTTAGGTATTAGAACCTGAACCCATCTTTGTATGAAAGTTGGGTTCAAGTTTAATACAAGTGTTAACTAAATTAAAAAAAATTTAATACAGAGATTGTATATTAGAAGCGCATTTTAGTTTATATTCATGGTGTCTCTAAATAGCACAGGTAAGTACACTAAGATCATCTTAAGAACAATAATTTTTAGTATATTGAGTACAAAATTAGTGTGTGAAAATAGAGCACTTTAAGTACACTATGGAAGTGTACTACTTTTTCACCTGGGTTAGTGTTTATTCAGAATGAAATGATGACACTACAACAAGGATCAATAAAAAAGATCAGATGTGTAAAATTGCATTAAAGGATTACTCCACTTTCAAAACAAATCTAGATAATTTACTCACCGCACTGCAAAAAAAGACTTTCTAACTTAGTATTTTTGTCTTGTTTTCAATAGAAATATCTAAAAATTCTTAAATCAAGATTTTTTTTCATGAGAAAATGACCTAAGAAAATAAATCTAGTTTTTACACAAAACATGTCAAATTTAAGCAATGCCAATGGAATAAGAATTTTTTTTGCTGAATTTTTCTTGTATTAAATAAATTCAAGAAAAAAAATCTTATTCCATTGGCAGATTTTTTGCTTGTTTTAAGACATTTTTTTGTTTTTGCTGAATTTTTCTTGTATTAAATAAATTCAAGAAAAAAATCTTATTCCATTGGCAGATTTTTTTGCTTGTTTTAAGACATTTTTTATTTTTGCTGAATTTTTCTTGTATTAAATAAATTCAAGAAAAAAATCTTATTCCATTGGCAGATTTTTTTGCTTGTTTTAAGACTTTTTTTGCTGAATTTTTCTTGTATTAAATAAATTCAAGAAAAAAATCTTATTCCATTGGCAGATTTTTTTTGCTTGTTTTAAGACTTTTTTTGCTGAATTTTTCTTGTATTAAATAAATTCAAGAAAAACATCTTATTCCATTGGCAGATTTTTTTGCTTGTTTTAAGACTTTTTTTGCTGAATTTTTCTTGTATTAAATAAATTCAAGAAAAACATCTTATTCCATTGGCAGATTTTTTTGCTTGTTTTAAGACTTTTTTGCTGAATTTTTCTTGTATTAAATAAATTCAAGAAAAAAATCTTATTCCATTGGCAGATTTTTTGCTTGTTTTAAGACATTTTTTTGCTGAATTTTTCTTGTATTAAATAAATTCAAGAAAAAAATCTTATTCCATTGGCAGATTTTTTGCTTGTTTTAAGAATTTTTTTTTGCTGAATTTTTCTTGTATTAAATAAATTCAAGAAAAAAATCTTATTCCATTGGCAGATTTTTTGCTTGTTTTAAGACATTTTTTTGCTGAATTTTTCTTGTATTAAATAAATTCAAGAAAAAAATCTTATTCCATTGGCAGATTTTTTGCTTGTTTTAAGACTTTTTTTTGCTGAATTTTTCTTGTATTAAATAAATTCAAGAAAAAAATCTTATTCCATTGGCAGATTTTTTTGCTTGTTTTAAGACTTTTTTTGCTGAATTTTTCTTGTATTAAATAAATTCAAGAAAAAAATCTTATTCCATTGGCAGATTTTTTTTGCTTGTTTTAAGACTTTTTTTGCTGAATTTTTCTTGTATTAAATAAATTCAAGAAAAACATCTTATTCCATTGGCAGATTTTTTTGCTTGTTTTAAGACTTTTTTGCTGAATTTTTCTTGTATTAAATAAATTCAAGAAAAAAATCTTATTCCATTGGCAGATTTTTTGCTTGTTTTAAGACATTTTTTTGCTGAATTTTTCTTGTATTAAATAAATTCAAGAAAAAAATCTTATTCCATTGGCAGATTTTTTGCTTGTTTTAAGAATTTTTTTTTGCTGAATTTTTCTTGTATTAAATAAATTCAAGAAAAAAATCTTATTCCATTGGCAGATTTTTTGCTTGTTTTAAGACATTTTTTTGCTGAATTTTTCTTGTATTAAATAAATTCAAGAAAAAAATCTTATTCCATTGGCAGATTTTTTGCTTGTTTTAAGACTTTTTTTTGCTGAATTTTTCTTGTATTAAATAAATTCAAGAAAAAAATCTTATTCCATTGGCAGATTTTTTGCTTGTTTTAAGACATTTTTTTTTGCTGAATTTTTCTTGTATTGAATAAATTCAAGAAAAAAATCTTATTCCATTGGCAGATTTTTTTTGCTTGTTTTAAGACTTTTTTTGCTGAATTTTTCTTGTATTAAATAAATTCAAGAAAAACATCTTATTCCATTGGCAGATTTTTTTGCTTGTTTTAAGACTTTTTTGCTGAATTTTTCTTGTATTAAATAAATTCAAGAAAAAAAATCTTATTCCATTGGCAGATTTTTTGCTTGTTTTAAGACTTTTTTTGCTGAATTTTTCGTGTATTAAATAAATTCAAGAAAAAAAAATCTTATTCCATTGGCAGATTTTTTTGCTAGTTTTAAGCATAAATTCGCTTAAATTTGACGTTTTGTCTAAACTAGACTTATTTTCTTGTCATTTGCTCATCAAGAAAATACATCTTGGTTTAAGAATTTTTAGATATTTCTACTAAAAACAAGACAAAAATACTAAGTAAGAAAGTCCTTTTTTGCAGTGCACCATGTCATCAAAGATGTTTTTGTCTTTCTTTGTTCTTTCGAGAAGAAATCAAGTTTTTTGAGGAAAACATTCCAGGATTTTTCTCCATATATTGCACTTTACTTAACAGTTACAGTTTCAATGCAGCTTCAAACGATCCCAACCGAGGCAAAAGGGTTTTATTTAGCAAAACCATTGTAATTTTTTACAAAAAAGTACATTTTAACCACAACTTTTCATCTTGCAGTAGCTTCTGACGCGCTAGAGCGACCTTGCGTATTACGTAATCACGTGTAAAGGTCACGTGTTACATATGTGAAACACACACTTGTGGACCATTTTCAACAATAAATTGACACAAAAGACATTAATTGGTATCATTACACATACAACAACGTCTGAACGCTCTTCTTTCTCTACACTTGTAAACACTGGAGTGGTAGTTTTACATGCGCCATGCGTCACCTTTCAACGAGATTACGTAATACGTAAGGTCGCGCTGGTGCGTCACACGGCTAGTGCAAGACAAAAAGTTGTATTTCCTTGTTAAAATGACAATCTTTCACTAGATAAGACCCTTATGCCTCAGTTGGGATCATTAACGGCGCATTCACACGGGGGGCGTCAGCGTTAACGCTTCCCATTCACTTTTAATGGGTGACGTTATGCGTTGCCGAACTGAATTGTGGATCTGTCGGCGCCGCGTCAGTGCCGTTGTTCGCGGCAGAAGTTGAACATTTCTCAACTTTTCAAGCGGCAACGCGTGCGTCAGCCAATCAGATCGCCTTATGCAAATTACCTAGACAGAGCCAGCCAATTACGTTTATGGAAGAATGGAGCATGTGTAGCGGCCACTGTGATTGGCTGTTGGCCACGCTTCAGACAAGCCTTCCGTTAAGCGTTAACGCTTACGCCCCGTGTGAATGCGCCGTAAGAGCTGCATTGAAACTGTTGAGGTCCACTATATGGAGAAAAATCGTCAAAAAACTGAACAAACAAAGACATAAACATCTTGAATGACATGTGGGTGAGTAAATTAACAGGATTTATTTTTATAAAAGTGAACTATCCTTTTAAAAGACACAGATAGCCATCATCCATGGATGTTTTCTGTGTACTGTACTGTTTAGCCAGTTCTTCCAGAAAAACGCTGAGGTTTTTTGTGATTGTTGCGGGCAAAAATCCTTGATCTTATATGCGATGAAATATGCGGGATATTTATGCAAAGTTTACAGGTTGTGCAGCTTTTAATGATGTTCACATCACATAATCACATCACTTCATAACGTTCCCATAGCAACGGGTGACATGGCTGTGCTTGTGTGAAGTAAATGCAACATTTTTCAACTTATTGCTAAGATATATGTGATTTTTGCTACGAAAATGCGGTGATTATGAAATCATGCAAGCACCGCATATTTTGCGCACGGAAATCTGCAATTTATGCTGCGAAAGTACGGCCTATTTGAAAAATGCGGCCCCCGTAAATATGCGGACTTTGGCGATCGCATAATCGTGTTTTTCTGAAGGGACTGTTTGGCACAATGCTCAGTTATTTGTACACGTGTGATTTAAACTAAATCAACTTTGTTCATTCAAGGTTCGGACAAAAGATCACATATTTGACAGCATAAGCCACCTGATTGGCCATCACCGTGACAACAACCTGCCAATCGTCTCGGCGGGAAGCGAACTGTGTTTGAAGCAGCCGGTTGAAAGAAAACCTTAAAACACGTGGGACGGGAACCCACCTCTATTTCACGAAAACACGCTCGGATGACTTTCCCATCAGGAGCGTGATGACTGTCAAACGTTTCGAGGTGACCGTAAAGACGGAGGACAGCGAAACCATTTTGAGATACCAGTGGACGATTTATTTTGGACGATGAGCTGTTAGATTTATTTTACTTGCGCTGGCTGAGAATCTATATTTTTGAAGAAGACTTTGATGGGTTTGAAGCAGAAATGACAGATATAGTTTAGATGAAAGTAACTCCATCTCAAAGAGGGTTGAGGTGAAAACTAGATTAACAAAAAGTATTTTAGAATAAAAAAAGTTTTAGTTTTGTCTATCAAGCACAACTGGATTTTCATGTTTGTTGGTAAACGATAGAAGAAAAATCATATTTGAGAAAAAAACTAAAGCTGTTGTTTCTATGGATTTATTTGAGGTCCTTTAGCGCAGATTATTTGGTAGCTTCTATCAAATCACTGTTTTATGCTTTTCAGACGGAGGATATGAATGTGTTTGCTTTAACACAAATCACACGCTGCACGTACACACTTTAAAACACACACACACACACGCGGCTTTAAAGTACCTACAGTACATTTTTCTATGACGTTGAAACCTGTGGCACTCGCATGACTTTAAAACCGTATTGTATTTGTGGTCATTGTTGGTAGCATCAGAACCCAGCAGAGGTGCTTGTGTGTGTTTGCTCACAGTGTTAAATAATTCTGCTTTCATTCACTTTAGTTCTTACTTCTTTAAACTGTCAACGGTGTGTATTTGTTCGGTCGAGGGCTTTGATTTCTACTTTGGATGTTTTGATTTTTATGGTTTGGCTGTGGGCTTTTTCACAAACAGACACAGTGATGTTATAATTATTCTTCTGATTATTATTTGAAATTAAAGAATTATAAATGAATAGCACAATCAATGCTTTTGTGGGTGACAAATGTGTGTCCGCTGTGTGGTTTTTTGAGTATTACTACAAGTTACTCTCCTATTTACAGTGTTCACACAGGTCCTTGAAAGTTTGTGAATCTGGAGGAAATAATTCAAGGAAGTTTTTGAAAATACACAGGTCATTGAAAGTGCTTGAATCTATTTTATGCAAGAAGTTTTCTGGAGAAAGTGTAGGATAATATCATAAAAATTCTAGACATTTTAAGCACACATGCTAAACTGTTCGCTTTAAATGCTTATATCTTCTGTATGCGAATGTTGATTTATACCAAAATGCTTTTTTTGCATATTTGTGTTTGACACATGAAAACGTCTCGGGTTACGTATGTAACTGTTGTTCCCTGAGAAGGGAACGAGACGCTGCGTCTCCCTTGCAATACTTTCTGCGTCCCTATAACGCCATCTTTGGCAATATTTCAGATAGTGATATACTTCCTGGCTCCCGCATCACCCTGTCTTTGTCATTAAGCCTCACCATTGGTGGAATTTGATATACACATTCAGACGCACTTAACCCTGGAAGCTTTCCCAAAGTGTCACCGCAGTGACGCAGCGCGAGTTCCCGTGAAAGGGAAGTGTAACAATGTATCTTAAAAGGTAACACGATGTAACCTTGAAATGTGTCCCCACATTTAGTCTTTGAATTTGAGGGAAAGTCCTTGAAAGGTCCTTGAATTTGAAGTTAACTAAGGTGTGGGAACCTTTGTGAGACTTCTGAAATTCTTCTTTATACCAGCAAATAGATTTAGTTTTAAGGAATACTTCAGTGAAAAATGAATTATCATTTTTCATGTACATGATTATCTAAAAAATCTTTGATTGCGTTTGTCTGAAAAAAGATTGTCATGTCTCTTACAAGCTTTAAAATGGTAGTAAACAGGGTACAGGGAACAACTTTGAAACCCAAAAAAGTGCATCCATCCTTCACAGAACTAATCCACATGGCTCCAAGGGGTTAACAAAGGTCTTCTGATGGTAAGCTGTGTGATTTTGTAATAAAAATATCCATATTTAAAACCATAATAACTAGCTTCCGGTATCGGCCAAGGCGCGTTCACAAAGCTTCTTCTTCTTCATTTAAAGGGGCCTTGGCATGAAAATCTGACTTTTTCCATGTTTAAGTGCTATAATTGGGTCCCCAGTGCTTCTATCAACCTAGAAAATGTGATAAAGATCAACCCAGTAACTTAGTTTTGGTAAACCATTATCTACAAGCACATACAAAAATAGGTTGTTGAAATTTGGCACTCTTTATGATGTCATAAGGAGCTCTCATTAGAATAATACTGCCCCCTTAATCTGCACTATCCAACCACAGCACTGCCATTTAGTGCAGAGAAAAAGAGAGAGAAAAAATTATTGACAACACAATTGAGTTTCAGTTGCAACAAACCACCATCATTGTGATCAGTGTTTGCCCTTCATCAGCTCATTTGCATTTTAAAGGACACACCCAAAACGGCACATTTTTGCATACACCAACAAAGTGGCAATTTTAACATGTTATAATAAATTATTTATATGGTATTTTGAGCTAAAACTTTACATATTTGCTTTGGGGACACCAAAGATTTATTTGACATTTTAAAAAAGTATTGTGCCATGGCCCCTTTAATGGCGGGTAGCACAAATGTTAGAGGATTACTCCACTTTTAAAAAAACAAATCCTGATCATTTACTCACCCCCATGTCATCCAAGATGTTTGTCTTTCTTGAAAATAATTTTTTTTGAGGAAAACATTACAGAACAGCAAAAATTGGAAAGTTAAAATTTCAGTGTTAAACATTCATGACTTGAATTCAACACTTAATGAGTAAATTGAACATATTTAGAGTAAATTGTTGTTTAGAGTTGGAGTTAATCATACCAGTTTTATCCCAACTCCTTAGAGATGTAATTAGACTCCACCCACACATTTTAATCATTTCATGTTTCCATGTGTCCTGCAGATTGAATGGTACGTAAAACCATAAAATAATTCTGTAACATTATCCTCTCTATCACCATCTCTGTTTGAAACCCAAAATTGCATTTTACATCTTACTTGTAGAGTTTGTTGGCTGTTTTATTTAAAGTCACATCATTGCAATCATTGTTTGCATTTGATCAGCTCATTTGCATTTTAAAGGAAGCACATTTTTCCTCACACCTACAAAGTGGCAATTTTAACATGCTATAATAAATTATCTTTGGGGTATTTTGAGCTAAAACTTCACATGTGCACTCTGGGGACACCAAAGATTTATTTTACATCTTAAAAAATCTCATAACATGACCCCTTTAACATTTTTGTGAGTCAAAGAAACTCTGGCCAAGTGTTAACAATGTAACTCTTTTGAAAGTGTTAATTTAAGACTACATTTAAAAGTGGGCGGCTATTTTCCATCTATTTCCAGTTTCAAAAATAACTTTGTGCAAACATGTCAGTTTTCAGAAACTGTGTATATACACTCACCTAAAGGATTATTAGGAATACTTGTTCAATTTCTCATTAATGCAATTATCGAATCAACCAATCACATGGCAGTTGCTTCAATGCATTTAGGGGTGTGGTCCTGGTCAAGACAATCTCCTGAACTCCAAACTGAATGTCAGAATGGGAAAGAAAGGTGATTTAAGCAATTTTGAGCGTGGCATGGTTGTTGGTGCCAGACGGTCCGGTCTGAGTATTTCACAATCTGCTCAGTTACTGGGATTTTTACACACAACCATTTCTAGGGTTTACAAAGAATGGTGTGAAAAGAGAAAAACATCCAGTATGTGTCAGTCCTGTGAGCGAAAATGCCTTGTTGATACTAGAGGTCAGAGGTCAATGGTCCGACTGATTCAAGCTGATAGAAGAGCAACTTTGACTGAAATAACCACTCGTTACAACCGAGGTATGCAGCAAAGCATTTGTGAAGCCACAACACGCACAATTTTGAGACGGATGTGCTACAACAGCAGAAGACCCCACTGGGTACAACTCATCTCCACTACAAATAGGAAAAAGAGGCTAGAATTTGCACGACAAATGTTGCCTGGTCTGATGAGTCTCGATTTCTGTTGAGATATTCAGATGATAGGGGCAGAATTTGGTGTAAACAGAATGAGAACATGGATCCATCATGCCATGTTACCACTGTGCAGGCTGGTGGTGTCATGTAAAGCTGCTTTGCAACAATTAACACTTGTGAAAAGCGCTATATAAATAAAATTGAATTGAATTGAATTGTAATGGTGTGGGGGATGTTTTCTTGGCACACTTAGTTCCCTTAGTGCCAATTGGGCATCGTTTAAATGCCACGGCCTACCTGAGCATTGTTTCTGACCATGTCCATCCCATTATGACCACCATGTACCCGTCCTCTGATGGCTAAACACAGTATTAGTATGGTGTTCCTAATAATCCTTTAGGTGAGTGTATGCCGTCAAGAGCATGCTAAACCTCTAGGTGGCGGTGTAACGAGAAGCTCAAAACCATGTAAACCAATCAGAATCCCGAAACAGCCACAAATCACTTCCTGTTCCTCTTTTGAACAAGGTCGCACTTTGCCATAGGTGTGAGCTCTGCTGCATACTGTGACGTTGGCTGCCTAAACATCCGTTTGTCTCAGTTTACATGCAACCGTGCATCCGAAGATTTTCTAAATCTCCACTCTGGCCGAAGTTTGTTCTCCGTTTGTGGGTAAACTAAGGGCGCAAACGAAGGAAAATGTCTCAGATTTTCAAAATAACCATGTATGTGTAAACAGGGCCTAACTCTGGACTTTTTGCTGTGAGAATTTTTCTCCATATAGTGGATTTTAGTGGACCTCATCAGTTTACAGTTTCAATGCAGAGTCTTATCTAGCGATACGATCCTCATTTTCACCAAAAAATAATAATAAAACAAAGACATTAATTAGCATTATTCCACATATAACAACGCCTGAACACTCTTCTTTCTCCACATTTTAGCGGTAGTTTCACATACGTTATGCATGGCCTTTATACAGGATTATGTAATATGTAAGGTCTTGCTGGCGCAACACACGGCTAATGCAAGACAGGAAGTTGTGGTTGTGGTTTTTTTTTTTTGTTGCAAAAATGACGATGGTTTCGCTAGAAAAGACCTTTATGCCTAGGTTGGGATTATTTAGAGTCCTTTGAAGCTGCTTTGAAACTGTAAACTGTTGAGGTCCACTATATTTTCCTCAAAAAATTAATTTCTTCTCGACTGAAGAAAGAAAGACATCAACATCTTGGATGATATGGGGGTGAGTAAATTGGGATTTTTTTTAGGAAAGTGGAGTAATCCTGGTGCATTTGATTGTGATTTACAGTTTTCTACACAAAATTATTCTACACTGTAAAAAGTGAAAGTTTAATTTTCTCAATTTAAATGCCTTTTTAAAAATTACTTTATTTGGTGACACCTAAAACATGTAAGCTTTTTAACCTGAAATTTTTCACTCAAAAGTTTTTTACGTGTTACCCACCAATTGAAGTCATTTTTTTTTTGTTCATCCAACTTTTACTTCATACAGTGTGTACATGCTGTAAAGACCATTGTGTGAAAATATAATCTTGATATCTTTAATATCATTTAATATCTGTTACACTTGGTATCAAGATGTGTTTTCGTCGATTGGATCACAAGTGGATGAGAGAGACTCATAACGTTGACACGTCTTTTCACTCAACATGATCTCACAAAGTTCTGTGGGATAGTCACGGAATTTTTTGCTCATTTTTCCGTGACATTCTCACGGATCTCCGCATATTTCCGTGGCCCTGCCACGGACTTTCTTTTCCGTGGCATTCTCACGGATTGGTTACTCAACTGCTTTTTCCTATTTTCAAACCATTGTCGCTTCGGTTTAGGGTTAGATTTTACTTTGTCACTGTAAGTATTGGTTTATACAATTTTTTCTGATGTATTCTTTTATATTTTCTAAACTTTAATCAATTGTCACCTGGCATTGGGGTTAGAGTTGGGTTTGGTTAGGGATGTCATTTTATGTAAATCTAACCCTAAACCGAAGCGAAAATGGTAAGAAAATAGGACAAAACAGTTGAGCAACCAATCCGTGAGAACGCCACGGAAAAGAAAGTCCGCGGCAGGGCCACGAAAATATGCGGAGATCCGTGAGAATGTCACGGAAATTCGATATCTCTGGACAATTGTGTGAAAGGATAGGAATTGGTTATTTTCAAGACAGAGTCTTTTACATCGGCTGTTGTTAAGAGTCAGCCGGTTGGTTTTGTGCATTGATGGTTTCAGGCCCGTCGGCTTCAGCCGCTTGTCTTGCTCTATTTGCTTCCCAACCCGTCCTCCTTCACCACACAGCCACAAACCAGCCTGTAAAAGGCACGGCGCATTTCCCTGCTTGCTAGAGTGTATATTACCGGGTTCATGCCGGAATTCAACAGCGCCAGGGCTATGAACCAATCATCTTTCAGCAGGATGGGACAGCTCTTGGCTCCCCCTTGGCAGGCTACGTCGACAAGGAAGAGCACAAAGACGGGCGTCCAACAAGCGATGAAGACGCCCACCACGATGATCACTGTTCGAAGGAGAGCCATGGAGTGCTCCGAGTCACAGTGCTTGGTGACTTTGCTGCTGGTGGTTTTGACGAGGATGTAAATCCTGGCGTACAGCACGGAGATGGCCAGCAGCAGTGAAAGGAAAATGGTGATGCAGAAGGCCACGTAGTATTTGCTGTAGAGGGGAAAGATGGTCGAGCACTCTTGAAGTTTATCCAGACAGTTCCAGCCCAAAATGGGCAGAGCTCCCAGTGTGACGGCTATCAACCAACAAGTCCCTATTAAGAGAAACACCCTGTATTTTTTGTTTGAATCATAAGGCCTCATTTTAATCATGGTGAGGTGGCGCTCAATAGCGATCGCAAAGAGGCTGAAGATGGAAGCGCTCAGGGCTACAAACGTGCTCCCTTCGCGCACAAACCACGCAGTAGTCGACAGATGAAACGTAAACTCTCCTGACATCATCAGGTTGACCATGTAGCTCACGCCGGCCAACAAGTCGCATAAAGCCAGGTTAGCGATGAAAAAATACATTCGGTTGTGAAATTTATGATTCTTCCAAATTGCCAACAAAACGATCAGGTTCTCCAAAACAATGAGGCTGCATACTCCCAAAATCACAGCTGTTTTGGGATCCTTCAGAGGCTCTTTGGTGGTGGTACGATTGCTTGACTTTCCCATGTAATTGTAATGTTTGAAAATAGTCTGGTTTATCATGTTGGTAGTGCTTCTTGTGATGGAGATGGGGTGAAAATGAAGCAGGTGAGATGAGTGGAGGACAGTGGTTGGACCTTAAACGGGTGAGTTGATGTTCTGCTTATCTTCAGGGTTACCAATCAGGCACCGTCATGTTGGTGGCTTACATCTTTCTAAGGAATAAACCAATAAAAACTCTTTACCAATGCACATTTCTCCTGTTCATTATACTTCATACAACACAATTCTTTTCATAATCTTTCAACATGGTAATAATTCTAACTTTTAGGTGACATCATCAATCTCCCCTTGACTCTTCCCACGTTATACATTGCATCAAATGATTACCATATTTATGGACTGTGAACCTTCGAGTACTACAAAAATTGCATAACCAAAATAAAGCAGAACCGGAGGTGTAAAGTACTTGAGTAATTTTACTTGATTACTGTACTTAAGTATTATTTTTGGGGATTTTTACTTTACTTGAGTACAATTTAATACTTAATTACGTTTTTAAAGAAAAAAGTAGTTTTTACTCCTTACAGTTTTATTTACAGTCAAAAACGACTTATTTTTTTAGAGATTACTTCATTCTATTTTCCGTGGCTCTTACCAAACCAATTGAATTGCGCTGATGGCCAGTTTCATTTAAAAAAAAATATATTTCATTTCATTTATTTATTTTTCTTTTCATGGTAAGTCAACACGAATGCCACAACAACGATCCAACAAACACAACAAAAATACATATCATGGCAAGAAGAACAGGAGTAGGATGAAGAAAAAAAATCGTATAAAGTCCTATTCCATTCTTATATTAAGAAAGTTACAAATTAGAAATTAGATGGCCTCACGGACATAACAAAAAATAACAACACCAAAGAATTAACAAAATAACCCTGACCAGATTTAATCTGCTTTCAATTTTAACCATTTTCATTTCTTTATTTATTTTTATTTTGTTTTTATTATAAATTCAACAACACTAAACAAACAAAAAACTACAATAATACAATGATAACAATTCTGGCGACGAAAACGACTTTGAGACCATCATTATTATTATAATTTTGACAATTTTCACATTCATCTTTATACAAATTAAGTATCTTCTGTTTATACTTATTTAAATTGAGTAATATTTAAACCAAATTTTAAATCATTATCTACGAAATTCCATTTTTTGAGACCAGAAACTGAAACACACAAATGTTTTTTTTATACTGGAGCCTTTAGACCACAATAAGGAATTGGCCAACAGTTTATCTGATGATGAAGATTTTTTCGCTTCCTTAAAACCGACAACACATGAAGGGTGACACATTCCCTGCTGTTTGTAGCCTCTCTATTAAGACTAAGACCTTGTTCACACTGTCAGTACAAATCTGATTTTGGTGCATATCTGATTTGACAGACTCGCTGTCTACATTGTGTATCAAAACTGTTTAGATCTGGGCCGGGTTTCCCAAAAGCATCGTAAGGCTAAGTTGATCGTAAAAAACGATCGTACGAATCATCTTAAAATTACGAGCCGTTTCGTAACTTAAGTAGCACTTGAAAATCATCGTAGATCTACGAGTGGTCTGGAGTAATCGTTCATTCATAAGTGCATCGTAAGACAACATTACAAGGTCACCTGCAGGACAACCAGCAAATTGCACTCCTGCAATGACGATAATGTAATGTTTTAAATGTATATTTACTTTAATATAATCTATTTCAAATTAAAACCAGAAATCAAATTTAAATGACTAAACATGAATTAATAAAGAAGGAAAACATATTTGGTAAATTTTGGTAAAAGTTGGTACTACGTAGCAAATTGATAAATGGTTCCTACCAATTGCTTCTATAATTAATCTACAGTAAAAATAATTGTTTTAAAGGGAAATTGCATCTGATTAAAGAAACCAAATAAATATGTACGGTACAATGCAATAATCCCTAATAATAAATAAACATAGATAATAAAAACAAATAATAATAATAATCTAAACTATTTCATAAAATGCAGAAGGCATTTCGCAGTGGGAGAAGTCCTAACTAAATACGGAAAATAATATTTCATTAGGCACAAATTATTAAAACATTTAAATTATTTAAACCAATAATTGTTTAATGACTAAACTTTATAATATTTACTCATTAAACAATAATGGAAACTATTATAAAAAAAACATTAGTGCACATCGGCTGAAGATCATTAGCCTAAACAAGCTTCTGCTACAAATTCGAGTCATTCCATTGGTGACATTTCGGCACTTGACAAACGGATAGCGACCCGTAAGTAGCACTTAAAACCCAGCTGCGAACGATCGTTTCATCTTTGGGAAACGCACGTAAATGAACAACGAATGTTCGTTAAGTAGCTCGTAGAAACCGCTCTTAAGTGCTAAGTTCAATCGTTATCGGAAAACCCGGCCCAGATCTGTGCGTCCTGTAGCGTTCTGCCGTTTTCGCGTTTCTATGGCAATGAAGTCACGCTGCCTCAACATCTGACGTGTTTACGTGACGCGACAGCATGACGTAACAGAAAAGCTAAACCGGTCAGACTGAAATGGATTTCCAAAAATGCGATTTGAAAAGGATTTTGGATGTAGCCTGAAACGGATTAGGAAAAAAGGATTTCATGTGTTTTTTGGCCGTTTATACGTTCTAAATTTGATTGGATTCCTATTGGATATGCACCAAAATTGGATTTGGACTGACAGTGTGAACAAGGCTGTGAGAGGCTTGATAGATCTTGAAATTTAAGTTAAATTCAAGGTATTACAACTTTGAGTAGCATGTTGCATACTGAAATTAGGTAGTAGTCTTATAGTTTGATAATTAAAAACAATTAAATACAAACAGTTGTAAAGCAGGATAAAACCTTTTATGTTGTTCATCGACTTTATGTTTTTAGAGATGGAAAGCTTAAACAAGAATCTCTAGTTTTCATTCTTCTTGTTACTTTTATTTTTTTTCAAGCACAATTTTAATGTGGTCCTTTTTTACTTTTACTCAAGTATGATTCTGGCTAGATACTTCTACTTTTAACTGAGTAAAATTTACACTCAGTACTTGTACTTTCACTTGAGTAACATTTTTCTAATCTAATCTTTCTTTATAACATACATTATGTATAATGTATAAAGCTAATATATATAATGTTATATAGAGGATTGCGCATCTTACTATGAATGATTAGCATATTTATGGACTGTGATACAATTAATTGAGGAACATTCGAGTACTATAAAAATTGCATAACAAAATAAAGCAGAACAAATTGTTTTACCAGCAGTGTGCTGACGTATTATAACATTATGTATAATGTATAAAGATAATATATACATATATAATAATATAGGGGATTGTTAATCTTACTATGCACGAAGTTAGATCAAACTTTGTTATTAATTAACCTCACAAACGCAATGATGCAACAAATAAACAATTACATGAAGTATAAATGATCATTAAATTTTACGAATAATGTATGGCGTGTCAAATCAATGCAGATGCGCGAGCTTTCAGTGCGTCATAATACTGTCAGAGTAAATATAGCATTAAATATAGTGAATATCTTTAACACCTATGTTAAAGGATAGTCGATACTCATATCTAGTTAAATGTAATTCAAACTCTTTGTTTGTCACAAGAAACATTGTTATAACATATAATCTCCGTCATATCACTCACCATTAGATACGTCGAGCGCGTCTTCACAGAAACCCAGATCGTGTGTTGTGTCCAAACTAAAATCCTCTAGATGAACATCATGTTTAATCTGTGATGTGCAGAGGTTCGATGAGAGAAGTTATTGTGCGCGTACGGAGGCGCGCGCGAGTCACCGGCGCATCTCCTCCTCCTTCCTCCAAAACACTTTCATGAGCTAAACCATTACTTAAAAATAATATATCTGTTATTGCATCGCTACATATGTATTATATATACTAATAACATTTTATAATGTCGTTAGATATTGATACAGCAACATTAAACAATCATTATTCATTATTAGTTAATGTTTATTATTTTACAAATATACTATTGTTGGTGATAGTCATTTCTTGTTTGTTTATTATATAACTTTCTGGATTTCGTATAATTTGACATTTATATCAAATGAAATAATACAACTGCAGTGGTTACAGGATATGTGGGTTATGGGTTTTTATGCGTGAGATGCTTTTGTTCATATGTGACAAATGTGATGTGTGCGTGTTTTTTACTTAACCATATGATAAATTTACCTTTGTGTTGGTTAAGAAACTCAATAAGTAAACCCACTGTGGTTACCTAGTCTGGTATCGTGTATTCATATTACTGTGTGAAACTAATTTCCCACTCTGTGTCACACAGTGTCTAGACACGACATACAAACTATGTAACATATATAGTTAAATAAAGAGGATATGTTACTGATGGACTGTTTTGTTATTTGACAAACATCCCTGTTGACTTTATTATTATGTAAAACAGTATTTTTTGTCTTTATAATACTACAAAAGAGAGAGAGAGAGAGAGAGAGAGAGAGAGAGAGAGAGAGAAATAGAGAAAGAATGTTAAGTTTGTAAGTGTGTGTGTGTGTGTGTGTGTGTGTGTGTGTGTGTGTGTGTGTGTGTGTGTGTGTGTGTGTGTGTGTGTGTGTGTGTGTGTGTGTGTGTGTGTGTTTTACTTTCACATAAAGAGTTAAACACAGTGGCCTTCTTTTTGCTGTACATCACTTCTTATTTTCTCTTTTAAAAAAATCTGAGGTGCAATTTGACATATAGAGTCTTTAGTGCAACCTTACGTATTACATAATCACACAGAAAGGTCACGCGTTACATATGTGAAATGCACACTTGTGGATCATTTCATTTTAAACAATAAATTGACACAAAGACATTAATTAGTATCATTCCACCTACAACAACGTCTGAACACTCCTCTTTCTCCGCACTTGTAAACACTGGAGCGGTACTTTCGCATACGTCATGCCGGGCCTTGACATTAACTTTTTTGCTCACCAGCCAAAGTGGCTGGTTGTTTTCCAAAGTTCCTAGCCACTCAGCATTTTTACTGTCCACAATTTTGTTGTTGGTAAAATACATTTTATATGATTAAACGTGACTTTGGCATCCTAAAATGACTTTGAGTAATTTTACTTGATTTTACTAGATTAGATGCAGATTGACTTTTAAATGCAGATTGACCACCCAAATTAAGATTATATTTATTCGCTGGTATATACAGTATAGATCATATCATATATGTATGTGCCTGAAAAACATGCTAGTAAGGCATAAATAGATTAACTTCTAATGGATATATTAAAGGTGGTGCAGGGGTGTAGAAGATTAACTGAACATATTAACACAAATACCCTCTTTAAATATTTATTAACAACAGCAGTAAATACTGTCAAGACATGTATTTTACTGTCAACTTGTTTATGCAGATTGTATTTTATAAGCTTGATCATGGTTTCTGTTTCTGATTTAAGAATTCATGGCGCTCTTTTACTGACAAATGTTGAGAGGTCATTATTGTTCCTCAAAGTAGCTTATATATGATGTGCGAACCTCTCTGTTTCCCTTGACTTCGGACAAAACTGGGATGTGTGCATTCAGGTTTGCGCTGTTCCTCTTGTCCAGAGAGTGTGCACACACTTTAAATCTCTTCAATCACTTACATGCAATTGTTTAATATTTCCCAAAGTCTATATGCAACCTGCCAAAGTGGCTAGAGAGATTGGCTGGCTGTTAATGTCAAGCCCTGGTCATGCGTGACCTTTCGACATGATTACGTAATACGTAAGGTAAATTACCGGGATTTTATCTGTATTTTTTTTTAGGTATAGTAATCTTTAAGGTGCATTCAATTGTGATTTTTTTTCTACACAAAATCACCCTACACTGTAAAGAGTGAAAGAATGCAAAAATGTTCTCACTTTAAGTTGCTTTTTAACAAATACTTCAGTTGTTGACACCATGTAAGCCAACCAATTGAAGTATTTGTTTTAATTTATCCAACTTTTACTCAGTGTGTACATACTGGAAATACCATTGTGTGAAAATATAATCTTAATATCTTTAATATTGACTGAGTAAGGTCATGTGAAAGAATGAAATCAGTGTAAAAGTCAATGATCAAAATGAAATGTTGATGGATTTCACAGACAGGATTACTCACATAATTCACAAAAGAAATAAGACATTATGGGGCAGTTTCTCGGACAGGGTTAAGGTTAATCCAGGACTAGGCCTTATTTATATTTGATCATTTAAGAAGTTTCTACAAACTTAAGACAAAACAATGTTACCGATTTATGTCAAAAACAAGTTTTGTATTCTGCATGAATCAGATATCTTATGTCAGAAATATTTTATTTGTGGGTACTTCACATTTTTATCCAGCAGGTGGCGCCAGTATACTGTTACTTATAAAGACTCTCTGTTAAACCCACAAACCTGGAACAGCCTGTTATAATAAATATAGCACTGGTGTTTATGCATTTAATCTTAAAATAGAGGCCTATAATTACTCCATACAGACAGATCTCATTTAAATACACATATTCTCTGATATTTTAACATATATTATACATAATTATAACACTATATACAGTTTATGACAGACTTAAATATAGTAGCACATGCACTACATTAAATACTAAGTCCAATTCTTACAGATCTTATTTGTTTCTATATTTTAGTTATGTGCCAGTATCAATAGATGTCAGCTTTTTATCTGCTCAAAACTTTAGTTGAGAATTAGTTTCAGTTTGACTTTGGAAATTCAATTTCTGAATTGGAAGTGCTGTATCAGTTTGAGATATAATACTCATGCATTCAGGCTTTATTAAATGCGCTAATGGGCTTTTAAACATATCAAGTGAAATAATCTCAACCTTGAATCCTGCCCATGAGATGCCCCACCATCACTTTTCCATTTTTTTTCAATTACTAACACTGTAAAAAATGGGTTGGGATCAGTTTGGTGGTTTTTATACAGTTACATTATATAAGTTAAACAAAGTGTGCATACTTTCAGTGCTGTGAGACGTGCAACCATGAGCCGTACTGTCCATAGATTCAGAAATGTTCATGCATTCTTCTTCTTTTAGTAATCCAATTTCCAGATTAAAATCGCATTTGTTTTTCGAATAATCCTTTTTTGTTTCTCAATTCACATGCATTCACAAATGCGAGTGAAATGCTCTGTAAAATTAAATAAATGCACTCAAATGAGTCATTTTTATGTAGCTGCATGCTGTGAATACATCCCAAGTCAAAAAATCATCTAAAGGAAGGGTCTCGCATACCCTCTTGAAACTGTTCATTGTGCCACTGCTGACAGAGTTTCAATGTGCATGCTTTTTAAAGACTCTTACATATGAAGGGCAACATTAAAACAGCTTCCTTTAGCATGCACTAATATTTTATGGGCACTTTAAAAAGTGCATACTATAGCTCTATAGTCTTTTCACTAATGCAGTTGTGTGCACTTTATTGAACACACAGACAGAGTCTTTAATTCTTTTACATCGGCTGTTGTTAAGAGTCAGCCGGTTGGTTTTGTGCATTGATGGTTTCTGGGCCGTCGGGTTCAGCCGCTTGCTGACTGTTCGAACTCGTCTTGCTTCTGCCGGGGTCTGTGTTCTGTTTGCTTCCCAACCCGTCCTCCTTCACCACACAGCCACAAACCAGCCTGTAAAAGGCACGGCGCATTTCCCTGCTTGCTAACGTGTATATCACCGGGTTCATGCCGGAATTCAACACTGCCAGGACTATGAACCAATGAGCTTCCAGCAGGATGGGACAGCTTTTGGCTCCCCCTTGGCAGGCCACATCGACGAGGAAAAGCACAAAGACGGGCGTCCAGCAAGCGATGAAGACGCCCACCACGATGATCACGGTTCGAAGGAGAGCCATGGAGTGCTCCGAGTTGCCGTGCTTGGTGACTTTGCTGCTGGTGGTTTTGACGAGGATGTAAATCCTGGCGTACAGCACGGAGATGGCCAGCAGCAGTGAAATGAAAATGGTGATGCAGAAGGCCACGTAGTATTTGCTGTAGAGGGGAAAGATGGTCGAGCACTCTTGAAGTTTATCCAGACAGTTCCAGCCCAAAATGGGGAGAGCTCCCAGTGTGACGGCTATCAACCAACAAGTCCCTATTAAGAGAAACACCCTGTATTTTTTGTTTGAATCATAAGGCCTCATTTTAATCATGGTGAGGTGGCGCTCAATAGCGATCGCCAAGAGGCTGAAGATGGAAGCGCCCAGAGCTACAAACGTGCTCCCTTCGCGCACAAACCACGCAGTAGTCGACAGATGAAACGTAAACTCTCCTGACATCATCAGGTTGACCATGTAGCTCACGCCGGCCAACAAGTCGCATAAAGCCAGGTTAGCGATGAAAAAATACATTCGGTTGTGAAATTTATGATTCTTCCAAATTGCCAACAAAACGATCAAGTTCTCCAAAATAATGAGGCTGCATACTCCCAAAATCACAGCTGTTTTGGGATCCTTCAGAGGCTCTTTGGTGGTGGTACGATTGTTTGGCTTTCCCATCTGATTGTAATGGCTGGAAATAACCTGGTTTATCATCCTGGTAGCGCTTCTTGTGATGGAGATGGGGTGAAAATGAAGCTGAGTGGAGACAGTAGTTGGACCTTAAACAGGTGAGTTTATCTTCAGGGTCACCGATCAATCAGGCACCGTCATGTTGGTGTCTTACATCTTTCTAAGGAATAAACCAATAAAAACTCTTTAGCAATGCACATTTCTCATATTCATTATACGGCATGCAACAACATTTGTTTTCATAATCTTTCAACATGGTAAACATTCTAAATTTTAGGTGATGTCATCAATCTCCCCTCCATGGCTCCGCCCACGTTATTGCATGGAATGATTATCATATTTATGGACTGTGATATAATTAATTGAGGAACATTCGAGTACTATAAAAATTGCATAACAAAATAAAGAAGAACAAATTGTTTTACCAGCAATGTGCTGACGTATTATAACCTTATGTATAATGTATAAAGCTAATTTATACATATATAATGTAATATAGGGGATTGTTAATCTTACAATGCACAAAGTTAAATCAAACTTTGTTATTTATTAACCTCAATGATACAACAAATAAACAATAACATGAAGTTCATTTACGAATACTGTATCAGGGTGTTAAATCAATGCAGATGCGCGAGCTTTCAATGGTGCGTCAGAGTAAATATAGCATTAAATATAGTGGATATCTTTAACACCTATATAATACGGATAGTCGATAATCATATAGACATAAATCTCATTCCCCAAACTCTCTGTTTGGCACAAAAATAAACGATCAATAGAAACATTGTTATAACATCTAAATCTCCGGCTTTCTCCAAGTCCTATTTTTACTCACCATCAGATACGTCGAGCGTGTCTTCACAGAAACCCATTCGTGTGTTGTGTCCAAAGTAAAATCCTCTAGATGAACATCATGTTTTATCTGTGATGTGCAGAGGTTCAGATGAGAGAAGTTATTGTGCGCGTAACGGAGGCGCGCGCGTCATTGGCGCGTCACTCTCCTCCTTCCTCCAGTTTAAAACACTTTCTTGATCTACTTAAATACTTTTTAATGAGCTAAACCATTACTTAAATATAATATTACCATTATTGCATCGCTACATATGTATCTATACTAATAACATTGTATAATGTCGTTCCATTAGATAAATACATTGATACAACATAAACATTTTTAGCATTAATTAAAGGTTCATAATTTTATAAATATACTATTGCTGTTGATAGTCATTTCTTGCTTGTTTATTATATAACTATATTATATATAATTATATTATATATCTGGATTTAGTACAATTTGACATTCATATTAAATTAAAAAATGCTCCTTGATGTTAGCTTCAGACCTGATTTTTCAGGTGTTTAATCAGTGTGCCTTATTTTGATTGGATGATCAGCATTTTTACACAAAACATGTGATGTCCATTCAGTGGAGGCAGGGTCAGAAGGGGTTAAGTAAGTCTAGTAAAGGTGTTAGGTAAACTGCAGTGGTTACAGGATATGTGGGTTATGGGTTTTTATGCGTGAGATGCTTTTGTTGTTCATATGTGACAAATGTGATGTGTGATTGTTTTTTACTAAACCATATGTCAAGTTTACCTTTATGTTGGTTAAGAAACTCAATAAATAAACCCACTGTGGTTACTTAGTCTGGTATCGTGTATTCATATTACTGTGTGAAACTAATTTCCCACTCTATAACACGGTGTCCAGACACGACATACAAACTATATAACATGCATAGTTACATTAAGAGGATATGTTACTGATGGACTGTTTCTTATTTGAAAAACATCACTGTTGACTTTTATTATTATGTAAAACAGTATTTTTTAGCTTTTGTTTCCACAGAAGAAAGTATACGTAATGGGTTTGGATGGATGTCATGTGATTTGAATAATGGAACAGTGAGGAGAAAAATGCTGTCTTAGATATGAAACATTTCACTGCCAGCAGACAAGAGCAATAAACATCAAGTAAAGTGACATTAAAATGAGAAGTTAAGCTTGAGCTCTGTGGTAAAGGTCTAGACGCTTACATGAGCGATGAGAGAGAGAGTGTGATAAAGTTTGTAAGAGTTAGTATGTGTGTGTTTAACTTTCAAGACTAACACACAGTGGCCTTCACCCTTAGCTGTACATCACTTCTTATTTTCTTTTTTTTTTAAACTAGGTGCAATTTAAGATTTTGTAAGATTTACAGAGACAAACGTTTAACCACTCATAGGAAATTATACTGATTCCAGAACTGTGGTAAAAAGTGTGGAATAACGCCAGTAAAACATATTATTACCCAAAACTTTGGCACTGTATCCAAACAGACATGGGTGTTTATACTGGGGTTGCACAGATGGACCATGAACACAGAGGACTGAATTCGGCATGTTTTTAACCTGTGCAGCAGATGTGTGTTTGTGTAGAATCATCATGGATTCTTAAAGGTGCAGTGTGTATTTTTCAGAAGGGTCTCAGACAGAAATGCAAAAGAATATACAAAACTATATTATCAGGGTTGTATAAAGACCTTTAATAATGAACCGTTATGTTTTTGTTAGCTAGAATGAGACGTTTTTATCTACATATATCGAGGGTCCCCTTACATGGAAGTCGCCAGTTTGTGCCGCCATGTTTTTACAGAAACCTTTAATGGACAAAGTTTTTTTTACTAAATTGTCTCCGATGACATGTTTGTCCAGTGGTGGCTACCGTAGCTTCTCTATGTGATTAAAAAACAAGGGTTTTGGACTGAGCCATTGGTTGCAATTCACCAGCACCACTAGATGCCGCTAAAATGTACACACTGTAACTTTAATATGAGTTTTAATATACATCTCCATTTTATACAGATAAACTTTGCTTTACTTTCTTACTTTGTTTATTTCTCTTAAAGGGGACATTTCGCAATACTTTTTTTAAGATGTCAAATAAATCTTTAGTGTAGGGGAGAGTGGGGTGATTTGTGCCAGGGGGGATGTAGTTCCACCCCTTGTTTCTGGAAAACCATAGAAGAAATTGGTCATGTGACCACATAATTTTTAAAAGCAATCAATTTTACTTATCCTCAAAAAAGAGAGACACGTGGCATGAGAGGTAAGCACATTTTAGCTCCAAAAACTGTTTTTTTCCTTTCAAAGTAAAATTTCTATGAATAAGGTTTTTTGATTGTAGTGTCTAAGCAATTATAGATAGATTTGAAAATATTTCACACATGTTTTAGTTCTTTAGCAGGCTACACAATGAGTCTATACAGTTAGCATAATGTTAACTGCTGGATCATGCTAATTGTTCAGACATGTAGGTCTGGGGTGATTTGTGCCAAAGGGCCGTGGTTAAATTGTGCCAGAGGTGATGTGCTCAAGAAACTACCCACACCAAAAACTTGGTGGTACAGCCATAAGACAGCATACGTTTATATTCCCCTGCAGTATTGACAAGTGAGATGTTAAATAGTAGGCCAGATCCAGACCACCGAGACCTACATACTCACAGGGGATAATCTGGAGAAGTGAGAAGATGGACATGCATCATTAGTGTTTGACTTAGGCCTACCTACCATTCAGTGGCGTAGCAAGTCAGTCCCGGGCCCATATGCAAAAAAAATTGACGGGCCCCCTTAAGCCAAAGCCCCCCCAACCTTGCACGTTGCCGCGCAGGTCTGTTATACATATACACAACATATACTTTTAATAAGGTAGTCAAATATTTTTACTTTACTTTTTTACTTTAAAGGGTAGATTTGAGTAAAGAAAAACGAAATGTTTTAGGTAGTTTTTGACTTGTGACTAACTTCTCCGCCTTCTCTTTTCTCTTTAAGGCCCCACTTTTATGATTATATTTGTCCATCCTCAATGTTCATGTAGATTGCCGCTATATTAACCTCTCACACTGTGTTTTCTTTTTTTTTGGCGCGGCGATGCGTCATGTAAAAAAATGATAGCGTTACGTAGTACTCTACGGCAGCCGAGGAGTGCAAAAAAAAGAATGAACAAGAAATGATGGAGAAATTAGACATTACTGAGAAATAAGAAAGCACTACACATGATATGCATACAAAAATATATTTATTGCAGCCAGAAATAAAATTAAATTGAAAAAAATGTTTTAATTAAAAGCTGTGGCGGGCCCCCTATTGGCCCGGGCCCATTTGCACATGCATACCCTGCATGCCCAGACGCTACGCCACTGCTGCCATTTGTTTCATTTGGCTAACATTGATTTCAGTTTTGAGTTTGCACTATTTTATTAAAGAGAAGTTTTATTAAGTTTTTAAGTGGCCAAGTCACAATAGGATGTTTAGAAATTATAGTCTAGTCACTTTATTCTTATATATACATAATTGACAGACAGCGTTCTGTGTATGTCAACAGGCATCTATTGCCAAAGCCACGTTGCCTGAAATTATTCATATATTGTGTTAAAACTTCAAAATATGACTTATTCCAACAGTTTAAAAGAGTGACAATACCTAAATAAACCTTTAATTTGCAATTTGTCTTGCTGTAATATAGCATTACAGTTCATAACATTAAAATGTTCGGTTTTACTTCAGAAATCACCGGCGTAATTTACCACAACTTATTTTTCCTAAAGGCACAACTTGCCCTGCACCAGGGGCAAGTTGTGCCACAAGACCACTTTTTTCCCAAAAGCTATATTTCTGAAACAATTTATTTCAGATCCAAAGTTATTGTTCTCATGGATGCACCACATCCTGAAATATATGAAGAGTTTGATTCCAAAACGAGATTCTTTAAAATTTTTGTCAAAACATGTTTATTATTATGTTATCATGTTATTCTTTTGTTTATGGTGCTACTTAGCTGAAAAGGTTATACACAAGGTATAAAAACAAACCAACTGCAGTTAAACTGATATTAGAATGCACAACCAAAAAATGAGATTTCTGAAAAATTAAAAAGAGAGTTATCTAGTTCTGGAACCGAACTCTTCATATGTACATCCTTAAGTTGAAGGCATTACTGTCATGGCCCAACTCACTCCACTTTCCCCATACGTATGTGAAGTTTTAGCTCAAAATATCTTATAGATAATTTATTATAACATGTTAAAATTGACACTTTGTAGGTGTGAGCAAAAAGGTGCTGTTTTGTGTGTGTCATTTAAAGGTGCAGTGTGTAAATTTTAGCAGCATCTAGTGGTGAGGTTGCAAATTGCAACCAACAGCTCAGTCCACTGCTCACCTCTTGCTTTTGAAACGCATAGAGAAGCTACGGTAGCCAACACTGAAAAAACATGTCATCGTTGGAGACAACTTAGTAAAAAAGTTTGTCCGTTAAGGGCTTCTGTAGAAACATGGCATCACAAAATGATTCCAAGTAAGGGGACCCTCGGTGTATGTAGATAAAAACATCTCAATCTAAGGTAATAAAAACATAATGATTCATTTTAAAATAATTATATAGTTAATATAGTTTTGATAATGTAGTTTTGTATATTATTTTGCATTTCTGTCAAGAGATCCTAAAAATTACACACTGCACCTTTAAAATGCAAATGAGCTGATCTCTGCACTAAATGACAGTGCCGTGGTTGGATAGTGCAGATTAAAGTCCAATCAGAGGTGGAAAAAGTACTAAAATATTGTACTCAAGTAAAAGTAAAGTTACTTTAATAATATTTTACTTAAGTAAAAGTAAAGTTACTTGTCTAAAAATCTACTCAAGTAAAAGTAAAAAGTAAGTCATTTTAACTTTACTCGGAGTAAAAGTTACTTTTTTTACAGCGGGGAGTATAGTTCAAAAACGACAAGGGAATATAAATCTCAAACTAGTTGTTTTTAATTGTAGGAACATCTTTACAATTAAAGTGCAATAACAAAAAGTTAATAAAATAAAAAGCTTTTTTAAAGTAAGAAACATTTATGGAATTATTTAATGATTTTACATGTGAGTTATGCACTTTTGAAGGTGGTCAGCAGCTTGTAAATACAATCACTATAGTAAGGTTGTAATTGATGTATTGCTGGTAACATACATTATTTTATTAAATTATATATCTAGTTTAAATGAGCATATAATGAGATGAGTGCCATGTCTATATACATTTGACACGTTTATTATCTTCTTACTTCCCTGACCTGGGTACCTGATTACCTTTATTCTTCTCTCTCTCTCTCTCTCTCCCTCTCTCTCTCTCTGCAATGTCTAATGACCTGCGCATTCTCGAGGACGTTTTGAAGTTCTGTCTGACTTGACGCGAAGCTGCTAGACCTCGGAAGATAATGCGCATGGTATTAAAAACGCGTCGTGCAATTTCGTACTTAAGAGCATGAATCCTACCTTTCATAGAAATGAAACACTCGCTTCGCGTCAGTGGAAAGTGGTCGCTTAAATATGACCAGGGGTTTCTTTCATAAGATTTGAACTGAGGCGGGTCTGCATTAGCGTGCGCCTGTCTCGTCCATCTCCATGGTTCTTTTTGCGCGTTCCCCCGGGCCCCGCCCATTTACATCCGTTGCGCGTCTTTATCATTTTGCTTTTTAAAATATTTTTTTACTCAGTAACGGATATGATTTAAAATGTAGCGAAGTACAATACTTTAAATAAAACATACTTAAGTAAAAGTAAAAGTACAGATTTTAAAAACTACTCAAAAAAGTAAAAATACACCAAAAAACTACTCAATTACAGTAACGTGAGTAAATGTAATTCGTTACTTTCCACCTCTGAGTCCAATTTATAGTCGCCTCTGCGAAGCTCTGCGTAGCCTGACGTGCACCTCGCCAAATTTTAATACCGTGTAGAGCGCTGTGATTGGTCAACCAGAACCCTCCCATCAGGTAAAAAACTGCGTCATAGGTATTTCCGTTTGCGATGGTAAGAACAAAGATGGACCAAGTTGAGGAGTGATTTAACTCAAACTGCAACATTAGTCGCTGTTATTTACTTCGGTCATTGCTGGTCATCTCAAAACATACACAACAAGTTGGTTTGTGGGTTAAACTGGCCAAGCTGCTTCTTCATTGCTACTGTAGTAACACGCGTGGATACTGCCTACCAGCGGTCTGCATGTGTGTTTGCATGTCGACACGGAAGTATAAATGAAAACCAACGCGTAACCTACATCGTCTTAGCTACGCCGTAAGACCTACGCACAACTATAATGAGCCCTTAAGGGGCGGTATTATCCCCTTCTGACATCACAAGGGGAGCCAAATTTCACTGACCTATAGTTTTACATGCTTGCAGAGAATGGTTTACCAAAACTAAGTTACTGGGTTGATCTTAATCACATTTTTTAGGATGATAGAAACATTGGGGACCCAATAATAGCACTTAAACATGGAAAAAGTCAAATTTTCATGATATGTCCCCTTTAAAACTCTTAGAGGAAGAATAATAATGAATAGCATATAACAAATAGCTATAACAACATGTCTACTAGGGCTGGGCAAAAAAATAGACTTTTCGATTAATCGTTTTTTTTTTAAACATGGTCGAAAAATCGATTCTCAAAGGCCACGAATAATTTTTTTATGAAATAACCTGATCCTGTTTGATCAAGGAATGCGACTGTTCTGACTTTTTTTCAGCTTACATTTTTCATCCTGCATCAAAATTGTATTGTATTTAACAAAATTGTATGCATTTGAAAATTAAAGATGGATTCTGTTTTAATTCCCAAAATAAAAGAGTTTAATATACAGATTTCTTTTTATTTATTATGCACTTGTAAACTTATGTTCACTGTTCTTTTTTATAAATATAGTATTTGTATTAAATCTATATTCATTGAGTTGAATTGAGAATCGAGTGTAAAAATCAATCCGAGAATCGGAAATCGGGCCGAGAATCGAAATCGAATCCATCTGGAACCTCTGAATCGATACCCAGCCCTAATGTCTAGTAGATCAGATTTTGTTTTGAAATACTTGGGTTTAGTTTAAATCTTTAAAAATCTACATGCACGCACGCACGCACGCACATACAGTAAATTAAAGGCTGTGTCTCATATTGTAATTGCTCAGGAGTTTTTTCCTTCAGGCACAGCAGTAAATGAAAGGTTTCCAGCTGAACCTCTCCAGTTCATGATTTCTGAGGTCAGTAAAGACGACCTAAACAAACATTTCTGTTGTATTAAAACAAAAACACCAGCCAGCAGAATTGTATTGCTCTTGCAAAACTCATGACATAACTGTGACATTTCTTCAGAAGTTACCCAGAAAAACTAAAACGTCAAATGTTGCTATGAGAGTGTAGATCTATGAGATTAATGAGAATCACAGAGCTCACATTTACAATTCAGAGAATTAAAAAATAAAATTTGAGATTTTTCTATTGCAGTTTTTTATTTCTTACATTTCACAACAATTCTTCAAACTGTGACTTGTCACATTTAGTTTTGGTCAAGGTATATGGCCAATTTTTACAATATATGAATAACATGCGTGTTAATAAATCTATTACAACATCACTGATGGAAACTAGAAGTCGTGAGTACGTGCGTACTTTTGTAATGTGATGTGTGAGTAAGAAACTTGTCAGGAAATGATGATTTCTCTGTATATAATTAGAAAGATTACAAAGACATCATTTAAATTTTTTCATAACATCCCTGAACAGCTATAAATAAAAGTTTTTATTAATTGTTGGCAAAGATCTGCCCATTGGTTACTAAGAAGAGCAGATAAGCGTTTATTATTCATACAACTTTTACTTTAAACATCTATCTGAAGTCTTGCTATGACTTTGAGAAGAACAGTTATCAAAATATTCAATGGTCTCCAACTTCTGTTGGTTTTGCCTATTATATGATTTGATTTTCTCCTGTCTGAAGAACATCTATTATTATTATTATTGAACAGTCAGATATTGTGAGTTGAAAGATCATCTAAAATGAGTCGACACTTAAATGAACACTTTTAGAAAAGATGTTCCACTAAGACCCGAAAAGATTTTCATTTTCTGATGTCACTATAGGGCAGTGCTTCTCAATTATTTTCTGTCACGCCCCCCCTAGGAAGAGGTAAACATTTTGCGCCCCCCCAACTCTCCGCCGCGACTGTAAATAGTATAATTTGTCTATAAAATTACACATCTGCAAAACATTGTATCCTTATTAACATTGAGAAAACATAAAAAGAAAACACAAAAAAAGAAATACCGATCAACTTACAACAAAGAATAACTTTATTAACATTGTTTTTTAGTCTGTAACAGAAAAGACTGAAAATGCATCAATTTGCCTGAAATAAAAAAATCAATCCTTATTTAAAGTATAATATTTTTTGACCATTTGATACTGAAAAATTAAATATAAATATAAATATAATCAATAAATAATAATAAAAAACACAAGCGGCTTATCAGCGTGATTGGGGTGTAATGTCTTTAAGTGACGGTGCAAAAAAATCCCTTCCTGAAAAAGTATTTTCCCCAGGATCTCGCGCGCCCCCCCCCCCCTGGTGTCGCTTCGAGCCCCCCCTGGGGGTCCCGCCCCACTATTTGAGAAGCACTGCTATAGGGGGACTTTACATAACTTTTCTCTAGTTCTTTGGAAAAACATCAATATTCTGGTGCTTTAAATTACTCAGAATTAAAAACACTGAACTTATGTTGAAAGTCATCACTTTATTTTCTTTTCAGAGAACCACACTGCAGAAAGAAGGTGCTTTTTTCTGAACTTTAAAACAGTTGAGGAACCTTTAACTTAACATGGTGACACGTACAGAAGTTTGTATATGTGATGTTTCACACTCAGAAACAAGATGCAATGCATGTCAGCAAAATCTTAAATAATGAAGTTGAAAATGTTACAGAAAGAAAAATGTTGAATGTAATCAAAAATCTATAAGGCATCAATCTACTTTGTACCTTTATTTAACTGTGAGCTTGATCAAAGGTGCTGGTTTTGCATGTGGTCTGACTGCACTTTATACACTTGAAGTCAACTTCCTTTTTACTGCTTAAATGATCAAGCCTAAATGTTTTTCATATGAATCTGAAAATCAAACATAAACATTACATATATGCATAAAGTATCCTGAACATATATTACCTTCAGAAGCGGTGTGTTGTAAATAATGTTTATACAGTAATGTATATTCTACCAGAGGTTTTAAACAGGTATGCATCACTCATCTGCAGATGTCTTGTAAATGTCTAATGATTGTGTTATGACTCAGCTTCCTGTGTGAATGTGCCGAGTTTAAGTGGTGTATGTGTTATAGCCGTAGGCCATATTTCTAATACTAATAATGCGTACATGTTTTAAATATCCCTTTACATAGGAGAACAGAAGTAACAGAAGATAGACGAAATGTGCAGTGGTGTGAACAAGTGTTGACCCCTCTTCAGATTTCTGTCACACTTTAATGTTTCAGATCATGAAACGAATTTAGATTTAGTCAAAGATAACACAAGTGAACGCAACATACAGTTTTTAAATGAAGGGAAAACTAAATGGCCTTGTGTGAAAAACTCCTAAACCTAATAACTGCTTGGGCGACCCACACCTGCAAACAAGCGTTTGGGCAATGTTGGTCCACTCATCTTTGCAGAATTGTTGTAATTCAGCTACATTTGAGGGTTTTCATGCATTAAAAGTCTTTTTAAGGTCATGCCACATCATCTCAGTAGGATTGAGGTCAGGACTTTGACTAGGCCACTCCAAAGTCTTCATTTTGTTTTTCTTCAGCCATTCAGAGGTGGACTTGTTGGTGTGTTTTGGATTATTGTCTTGCTGCAGAACCCAAGTTTGCTTAAGCTTGAGGTCACAAACAGATGACCAGACATTGTCCTTCAGGATTTTTTGGTAGACAGCAACATTCATGGTTTCATTTGCAAGTCTTCCAGGTCCTGAAGCAGCAAAACAGCCCCAGACCATCACACTACCACCACCATATTTTCTGGTTGATATGATGTTCTGTTTCTAAAATGAGGTGTTACTTTATAACCAGACGTAATGGGACACACACCTTCCAAAAAGTTCAACTTTTGTCTTGTATTTTCCCAAAGGTTATAGGGATCTGGCAAAACTAAGACGAGCCTTTATGTTCTTTTTGTTTAGCAGCGGTTTTCGTCTTGCAAAGTCCATTTTTTCCCGGTCTTTTTCTTATGGTGGAGTCATGAACACTAACACTGACCTTAACCGGCAGCCATATCACCCTGTAGCCCAAGACAGCTTGCCCACTGAAGCTGAGCCTGGTAAGTACTTGGATGGGAGACCACCTGGGAAAACCAGGTTGCTGCTGGTAGAGGTATTAGTGAGACCAGCAGGGGGTGCTCACCCTGTGGTCTGTGTGGGTCCTAACACCCCAGTATAGTGATGGGGACACTATACTGTCAGAAAGCACTGTCCTTTGGATGAGACATTAAACCGAGTTCCTAACTCTCTGTGGTCATAAAAAAAAATCCTGGATGTCCTTTGAAAAAGAGTAGGGGTGCGCCCCGGCATACTAATCATCCCTCATACTAATTGGCTATATCACTCTGTCTCCTCTCCATTAGTAAGCTGGTGTGTGGTGGGCGTTCTGGTGCAATATGGCTGCCGTCGCATCATCCAGGTGGATGCTGCACATTGGTGGTGGTTGAGGAGATTCCCCCGTTCATATGTAAACCGCTTTGAGTAAATGTAAGGAATTATTATTATTATTAACTGAGGCAAGTGAGGCCTGCAGTTCTTTCTAGATGTTGTTGTGGGGTCTTTTGTGACCTCTTGGATGAGTCCTCGCTGCGCTCTTGGGGCAATTTTGGTGGGCCGGCCACTCCTGGGAAGGTTCTCCACTGTTTTATCCATTTGTGGTTTGCTGGAGTCCAAAAGCTTTATATCCTTTTCCAAACAAATACAACGTGTGCACAATTCTTAGCCAAGTTGTATTTTTGAGGATTACTTTTGTTATTGTACAACTACAGTGCTCTTGGTCAATGAAAATGTTAACAAACCCTCAAACCTGAACATTTAAAGAGGAAAAGTGAAGTTTTGGCTTTCTTAAGAGAATATTTACATCATTATTAGGCAACTATTAGTGTGCAGAATTATTATGCAACTACATGAAAAACAAATAGTTTCCCATCTCGCTTGTTTTTTTTCACCTGTTAAATACTTTCTTCAAGCAGTGGTACAGGAAAAAGTTTGCATCTTTTTAGAAGACTTTTTATGCAAGACAACGCTCCATCACATGCATCAAAGTACTCTGGCCAGTAAAGGCCTTAAACATGAAAAACTAATGACATGGACCCCTTCTTCACCTGACGTTGTAAGAACTTTTGGGCCTTTCTTAAGCAGGACATTTACAGTGAAGGTAAACAGTACACCTCTCTGAACAGTGTCTGGGAGGCTGTGGTTGCGGCTGCACAAAATGCTGAATCCGTGAATGGAACGCTTGTGGCTGTTGTCGAAAAGAAGGGTGGCTATATTGGTCACTGAGTCTATATATATATATTTTTTTATTGCTTTATTAATATTTTTTTTTTTGTAAATGTAGAGTTTGTTTATTATTCTCACTTTAACAGTTGAAAAAAAAAACAAGTGAGATGGTAAAATCTTTGTTTTCATTTAGTTGCCTAATAATTCTGCACACTAATAGTTGCCTAATAATGCTGTAGAAATATTTTCTTAAGAAAGCCAAAACTTCACTTTTACTTCTTAAATGTTCAGGTTTGAGGGTTTGTTAACATTTTGAATTGACCAAGAGCACTGTAGTTGTACAATACCAAAGGAAATCCTCAAAAATACAACTTGCCTAATAGTGTATATCTGAATTACGTTCTTTCTCATTTGTTTATGAATATCTTTGGATCTCAACATGATGTGTAGCTTTTAAGGATCTTTTGGTCTACTTCACGTTGTCAGGGGGGTCCTATTTAAGTGATTTATTGACTGCGAACAGCTTTGGCAGTAATCAGGCCTGGCTGTGGCTAGAGATGCTGAACGCAAGTGTGATAAACCACAATTAAGTTATATTTAACAGAGAGGCAAGCACTTTTTCACACAAGGCCATGTGGTTTGGATTTTATTTTCCGTTAACAATACAAACCTTCATTTAAAAAAAACTGCATGTTGTTTTCACTTGTGTTATCTTTGACTAATATTTAAATTTGTTTTATGATCTGAAACATTAAAGTGTGCAATTTGCAAAAACATAAGAAATCTGAAGGGGGCAACACCTTATCTGTATCATTGGTGAGTTAGAAGAGTTCTGGTTGAAATTCAGCAATTACTGTACATTGGAGATGGATGGTCTCTGGTTAATGGGCATCTCTCTCTCTCTCTCTCTCTCTCTCTCTCTCTCTCTCTCTCTCTCTCTCTCTCTCTCTCTTTTCTCAAAGTATTGCCTGGACACTATAATTATAATGTCTGCGTCCTTGAGTTGGAGCCAAACTTCACTCGTCTAGACCTTGTAAAGATCGGATCCACATATTTGTCGTGCTCTTAGCAGGCAACCACGTCTCAGACTCGTTTTTCCTTCTGATCTGATCTGTTGTCCGTAGCATTGTCATCTCTCAGAGACATTTCATTTGCTTGGAGACACCAACATCAACCTCATATACTTATAGCAGGTATCTTAAATGGACAACTTCATCCTATGTAATATAATGTAATATGTGTGTATCAGATGACCTGATCCAGCCTAAAAACATTTGATTTTCATAAAAAACAGTCATGAAACCCCATCCCTAACCCCAATATCACAGGGGCGAAAGCAAAAACATGTGAATGTTGTCACGCAAATGAATGCATAGCCACGTTACCAGAATATGACAAATGAATTGCCATGAGATTGCATTGGTGTATCACAACATATAATAACAATATTTAATATCTTTCTGATTGGTTACTTTGTGTCATCAGTATTGTGATGTTATGCTTTAAGAAACATAACAGTGAACTCCACTATTATTAGTTTTGCAAGAGCAATACAAGTCTCCACCGGCCTCGTGTTTGTTTGTTAATATAAAAGAAATGCTTGCTTTTTTGTAATTATTGGAGTGTGAATGTTTAAACAATGATAGATAAACTTTTTTGTATCTATAGACGGTTTCATCAGACACGCGTGATACACGTCTGGATCCGAAACTTACTTCTGGTTTCGTTTTTTTGTAATGGTCTGACTAGTTGCTAAACTGATCTCTTGAACAATGCCTCGTCGGAAATAACAAATGTTTTGGTTTCCTAGGTAATCTATGTGTTGTTTTTTAGCTTGTTATATAAATAAACTACGTTTAAAGAACTTTGTTGTTATTCTTAGCGGAGTTTACCGGAAGTTACGTGCGGACCGCGGCAGCTGCTTGTTTATGTTGTTACTGCTGAAACGGTCTATAAAAAACACTCATGGGAATTGCTAATTCATAAGAATTTGTATGACAAAATTTTGCTTTCGCCTCATGATGTTAGGTTTAAGAGGTTTCATTATTGTATTTTAAATAATCGTACAATTCACTTTATACAAATGCTTATGAATTAGGCAACTTAAAAAAATACATATGAATTCCAGTGGGATCTTGTTTGTATGTTTTGTCTTATTTCATGGACCACAAAACCTATATGAGTCATGTGGGTAATTTATTTATTATTAAGATTTATACATCATCTAAAAAATTAAAGGTGACATAGATTTATCCTTGTTCTGTGATGTGACATGTAGGCAAAAAATGTTTTGTTTGGGTCTGTAATGTCTTAAAAGCTTCCTAAAAACCTCTCTCAGATAGCTCTATTAGGGTGGGGGATTTTAAACAAGTGGTTTTGCACCTATTTGGCTCCCCCTACTGGCTTAACTTGCAATCTCATTACTGATTGGCTGACTTTGCTGCCACTCAAAAAATGTAGCCAATTAATTTAAAGTGGAGAGGCAGTTAGATGCCTGTGATGTCATAAGCATCAGTTTTTCAGATTGGGCCGTTTTCTGGCTGACATTTCTAAAAGAGGAATTTCTATGAGACTGAGATGTTTAGCATGTTTAGCACTTTTTGTATGTTTGTGAATGCGGGTAGACTACCATTATTCAACAAAGACAAGGTAAAAATGCTTTTTCATTCTCCCCTTTAATAAATAAGCTTTCAATATTTGGCCCAAACTGTTTGAAAATCTGGAATGTGAGGGTGCAAAATCCAAATATTGAGAAACTCGCCTTTAAAGTTGTCCAAATGAAGTCCTTAGTCACACATATGACTAATGATGATACATAATTTTTGATATTATTTACACTAGGAAATATCTTCATGGACATGATCTTTACTTAATATCCTGACCCATACAATGTGTTGTTGACTATTGCTACCAATATACCCGTGCGGCTTATGGTTTTATGGTCCAAGATCACATTTTAGGTTCTCATTCCACAACTACCTGTCAATCACTTTTTATCTGTCATCTGACATCAGACTAAAAGACATGAAGTCTGAATGAGATGGATGTAAATGGGTCTGAATATGATGTAAGCGCAGATGATTTCCTGTAAACTCAACCAGGGTCATTTGAAATTACACACCGGTCCTTAAAAGCCCCTTAGTTTAGTGCTGCTGTGTATAGAGCTGCAATAATGCATTTCAGAGTCCTTAAGAGAAATCTAATGTCAGATGGTTAAATGTTAAGTTATGGAAGGTTAAGTTGTAAAGCACTATTGTGGTGGTAGAGAGGTATACTAGATAACAACGTAAAAGAAAATGAAACAGGACCATGAAGATGTTTTACACTATGACATTGTTTTCATGCTAAAATAATTATCATTGCAATTTTAAAAATTAAACAAAAAATCTTTACAATTAAACAACTGAGCACATTATATTCACCAAAATGTTACCTTCAACAGATATTGGATATAACAAGATTGGGCACTGATATATAAAGTATGAATAGGGGGACAATGCAATGCTAAATATGTCATAACATGTATTTAGCCCGTCATGTGTGCTCGTCATGTCAAAATATGTGTTTGGCATGTCATGTGAACCTATGTGCATCACGCGACATGTCAAAAAATGTGCTTGCTGCTTTATGCTCGCGTTCGCCAGATACTCGCTTAAACTCATGAGTATTTTGAGCATCTCTTTTATCATAAACCTTTTCCATGCGTGTGCAGCAGACACGTATTTGACATGACGCATGATGCACATGGTTCACATGATGCAAAAAAACACATATTTTGACGTAAAGAAGGTTTTTTTTCATTACGCTTCTTTCTTACAGTATCTTCTTTCTTTGAATGTGATTAATGTGTATTGCATCACCGCTGACACGTCAGCTGTTGGAGTAGCGTAGTATCCCTGACCGACAAGGTCTCGTATAAACACGTGTGTTCTTGAATGAGGAACCTTGTGACTGATTTGTTATCATTATGTTAAGAAACAATAGAGGGTGTTGAATATTTTCTATCCTGAGTTGCCGGAGGAAATGTGCCGTCAGGCCCTGGACAGATCCGAACTAATAATTAACCCCACCGGGATCTTCACTTCCACCTGTTCCCGGTCCAAACGAAGAGAGAGAGAGTCGGGATCAAACTTTAAAAAGCTCATGATTCAAGGTCTAAGTGTATTTGGTATGAGTTGATAAGATTACAAAAGCCATTGTAAGGGAATTTCCTGTGTGGTCCTCCTTAAACCATCGCCCACCCGTGATGACAATGTCTCTGCGTGATGATGTCAGAATGAGTCTGTGACATTGTTTCTTTAGTTTCCTCAGAGGATGAATTCAGGAAATCTTTTTGTTTGTGTGTCTAGTGTCACTGACTCATTCAAGTTTCATTACAGCAAATAAAATTTATTTTCTGACCAAAAATATGTTTTAAATATATAATTAAGCTCAATGAAATGTATTTTTGTATTTGCCATACATTTAGGCTAATAAAAGCAAATTTTGCCGTAGTTATGCTGTTTGCCAGTAACTTACTGTAAATTTAAATATATGTTATTTACTGGCAACAGTTTGTTTAAAGTTAAATTAACATTAAACATTAACAAGTCTTTATCTTTACAGAATAAAACCATTCATTTTACTGGATATGGCCAACTGCTCACATTACTACTTTAGTGATACATTTTGTGAATTTATGTATAAATATACATTAGAAAGGACATTAAAAAAAATATTATTTCAAAAATTAGATTTTTTTGAAGTTTTTGATGCATTTTGAAATGTCTGTTTTTACAAAATGCCACAGAAATTTGACCTAATGTGTGTGTGTGTGTGTGTGTGTGTGTGTGTGTGTGTGTGTGTGTGTGTGTGTGTGTGTGTGTGTGTGTGTGTGTGTGTGTGTGTGTGTGTGTGTGTGTGTGTGTGTGTGTGTGTGTGTGTAATAATTTTACTTAAAATAAACAAGAAAATATGTGTTATATGAACTTAAATATTTTGAGTTCATCAACATTCTTTACTTAAAATAGTACATAAAACACAGGTTTTCTTGTTAATTTTAAGTAAAACTATCAAAGTTGGGACTACTTAAAAAGTGTGATACAAAAATGGTGCATATATATTTTAAGTAAATCCAACACATAATTTTTTTAGAGTGTAGAAACTTAAGTATTACTGGGAGCTGTTTGCCAGTAACTTACTGTAGATTTAAATGTATGTCATTTACTGCCAACAGTGTGTTAAATGAACATTAAACATTAATAAGTCTGATAAAAGTCAAATAAAGCCTCATGCAAAGCATTCTGGGAACCAAAATCTGAAGGAAAAAAACAGAGGGTTTTTGAGGATTTATGGTTCCCAGAATGCTTTGCATAAGGCTGTTATTTTGGTTTTCTACGGCCCTCTGCTGGTTAAAGCTATTTCTTTTTAAACGGTTATTCCTTTATCTCTCTAACCAGCAAAAAGTTGAATTCTACACCCTATACATAGATCAACATCGAGAAACTATTTAAATTAAATTTAGATAATCATTTAAGTGATTTTTTTCTTAAAAATCTATATATCACATGCAAGCTAATGTATTTTTGGGGTGAATGGGTACCAAAAATCTCTCAAAACACAGCTTAATTGTATAGATAAGAAGTAAACAAAAAAAAAGATATATTATTTGTATAATTGAAAAATGTATATTTTTTGAACAATTACGTCTTTAATTTTGAGGTCATATAGACCCCAAGGGCCAGTATTGTAAACAGAAAATAAGAACCGTTTGAGGGTTAAGAATCTATTTATTTATATTTTAATAATATATTTATATCAAAATATATAACAAAAATAGCAAAAAATATATTTGGTCGAAAATCTATTTATGTTAATACATTACAAAATTTTAATTAATTTAAATAAGTTTAAAAGTATACTTTTTTTGCTGTTTATACCACGGGTCTGTTGAATGCTGCATTCTGATTGGCTGAGAAATGTTCTATGGGTGTTGATTATTTTTCTGTAAACCGCACACCTATCTTTTCAAATGTCTTAAAAATAGGCACCAGAGCAATGTTTGTGGTAACCGTGGTATAAGCGGAATAATTGACTCCGGTCCTTTGAATTATTTGAAAATAATGCACACCTGCGGTGTAACGGCACTCCGCTTCGCGTCGTGCCGCATTACCACCTTGGTGTGCATTATTTTCTTATAATTCAATGGCCCGTCGTCAATTATTCCTTACATATAGGACAAATAATTGAGATGTGTCGTGTCTCCATCAGCTCCTGACTGTGTCTCGAGCTCTTCCTGGTCAGGAATATCCCTGCCTGCCTGGATCTGGAGATTTTTTTCAGGGTTGATGTCCAAATGTCCAAGAAAAAACAATTAATGCGACAATTACCTTCAAGTCCACTAAATACTTTGTTTCTCATATTTGGAAGCAGCTGTGTTTTTGCTTCTCTCATCATAGGAACTTCTTTACATTATATTAAAACTGAAATATTATGTATTTGCATATTTTTATGTTTTAGCTCATCTATTTTTTTGATGCATCTCTCTGAGAGTTGTGGTAGGGTTTGGTTTTTGACTGTGTGGTCTCACATACTGTATGGGTGGAGACAGTTTTTGGCTCAACATCAACTTCACCTGAACTCTGGAAGACTGCAAGCTCTGGACAAAAGCTTTGGTTTCCTTTCTGGCACACCATGCAGATGTATACAGATTTGAAAAGCTCATCATTTACAAACTTCTACAATTGAAGAATATTCTGTCTGTGTTAACGCTTTGTAACGTTTAAAACTCTTTGATGTAGGCCATGGAAAGGCCTGTTTATACGATACTATACATGATGATTTTCCATGCGACATCAGTTAAGAATTTTTTCAGATGGAGCAGTCGGAGATTGAGGTAAAACCCAGTCTGTCTTCTGGTATGAATGAAAATAGAACGGCAGGAAGAAGGCGGGTAACATCTCTGTCAGCAGAAGGCCGCTGTATATTAGACATGCGGTCGGTCTCAGACCAGGAGCCACTCTGAGCCGAGGACTGGAGTCAAGAGGACCGACTTCAACATGAAAGGGATGTGGTTTTAATTCAGGGGGTTTACGAGACCCAAACTCTTCATCTGAACGCAGATGTGTTGGCTCTTATATGCTAACTTCTTTGTTTTGTGGTCAAAGACAAAAGCGTTCCTCTACAGACACTTATATTTATATCAGGGCCTGTTGTACAAAAGTAGGCCTACAGCGAGGACTTTTAACTGATCTAATCAGTTTGCAGAACAATAAAAATAATAAAGATGGTTTCCTGAAGATGTTAAAGGTTTGACAAATAAATATCTTAATCATCTTATCATCATTTGCTGGACTGTCTTTCAGCTCTTTGTATAAAACAGATGTTGTGCTCCCTCTGCTGGACAACTTTTTAACTAGTTGACGTTTGACAAAAGTTTGACAACTAAATTATTAATCTATGAATTATACAATTATACATCTATAATTTAATATCGTATAAAACGTAAATTATTTTTGTGTGCTTGCACTTACAAGCCACATGAATTTCACGTGTGCAAAAATACGTATGCACGCGCGATTAAACGTCCAATTTTGAACACATTTTCGCGTTGTGGTCAAGTGTTTTTTTTTTGTTTTATAAGTGTGGCTAAAATTTAAAAAAAATTGGGGACACACTGGACTTGTAATTAATCTTAGCTACCACATGAGGGAGATGCTTGACCATAGATGTCAAAAAACTACAGGGTGTCATGTGCGCATGTGCAGGTTTCCGTAGTGTAGTGGTATCACCAAAACCACACAAATGTAACTATAGGAGTTGTGTTGTGAATAAATAAACCCCAAATATCAAAACCATTTTATTTGGTGTTAACCCTTTATTTAGAAATGTTCTCTTGTTCTTGATGTCTCACCCCGAAACGTTATTTTAATAATGTTGAATGAGTTCCCATCTATTCTTGGCTTTCATTGTTTTTATTGTAAATTTTCTGTATTTTAAAAACTGTTTTAATTAATTTTGTTTCGTGATGAGTACAAACAACTTTGACAAGTGACTCTATACTCTTAAACGATAATGTACATTACTAGATAAGAATATACGTGAAAATGTAGGATCTCATTATATTAAAAAATATTACAAATAATGTAAAAAAGGAGTATTTCATTAAAGTCCCATATGGCCAAAAATTTGTTTTAAAATATATTTCAAAATATACAAAAAATTGCCAAAAATATATTTGCTGAATATATATATATATATATATATATATATATATATATATATATATATATATATATATATATATATATATATATATATATATATTGGAATCTGTTTAAAAAAAATATATATATATATATATATATTCAACAATGTAGGAATTCATAATATTAAAAAATATTACAATTAATGTAAAGAAGGAGTATTTCATTAAAGTCCCAATTTTTTTTTATATATTTCAAAATATACAAAAAATTGCCAAAAATACATTTGCTGAATATATATTTTGGAATATGTTTAAAAATATATATTTTCACCAATACATTTTTTGGCCTTTTTTGGAAACTTTGAAATGTATTTAAAAAAATAAATATATTTTAAAGCAAGGAAATATATTTACGTCGGATTTGAAGAAAAACTTTATGTTTATGTTACAAACCTGTAAAATTAAATATATAAATAAATCAAATTAGATTTTAAGTTTTAATATATTTTTTAGCATATATTTAACATATATTTTGACCAAGAAACATTTCTTGTAAAATTTAAAATGTAATTGCTTGCCCTTTGAAAAATATTTAGTTTTAACCTTCATATCAAAATATTTTTTATTTAAAAAATATATTTAGCATATATTAAAACCATATTTTTGGCCAGAAAAAAGTATTTTTTTGCCGTATGCGGTGTTTGTTTTTTAGCGTCGCTGCACACTCCAGCCGATAGGTGGCGCTTATGCAAAACTAGATGATTCTTCAACCGGCATAACACAGAAAAGAAGAAAAGTTGCTCCTTTCCGAGCGCTGTAAACTTGAGCGAAGCGGCGCATCAGACCATCAGATTCAATCCGACTTAATCTGACACCATCAATCGGTACCGAACCGGAGCAAAGCCGCCAAGATGACAGAGCAGATGACCGTAAGAGGAACCCTGAAGGGACATAACGGATGGGTGACGCAGATTGCCACGACACCGCAGTTTCCTGACATGATCCTTTCCTCGTCCAGAGGTATTGCACACAGAGACTGTCAGACAGCTGTCTGTCTCTCTGATCAAGTGTTTCAGTGCACAGCTGTCTCTCTGATCCAGTATTACAGCACACATCTGTCTCTCTGTCATTAGATATTACAGTAAACCGCTGTTTGTCTCTCGATCTGATGTTAAAGAGCACAGTTGCCTGTCTGATCAAATATTACAGAACGGATCTAGATATTTAAATTTAGCTTTCTTGTTTAACATGTAAGCTGTGAATATGTTCTTGTTTGTCTACTAGATAAGTCCGTCATTATGTGGAAATTGACCCGTGATGAAACTAACTACGGCATCCCTCAGAGAGCTCTCCGTGGACACTCTCACTTTGTGAGTGATGTGGTCATCTCATCTGATGGTCAGTTTGCCCTGTCTGGGTCCTGGGACAGCACCCTGCGTCTGTGGGACCTCACCACGTGAGTGTGGTGATAGAGAAGTGTTTTTTAAACTACTTGATATAAGAAGAAGAATGCAAGTAACTTTTTTTAACTATTTAATGTTCTTTGTAGTGGTACCACGACCCGTCGCTTTGTGGGACACACTAAAGATGTGTTGAGCGTGGCCTTCTCTGCTGATAACCGTCAGATCGTGTCTGGCTCTCGGGATAAAACCATCAAGCTGTGGAACACCCTGGGTGTGTGCAAGTACACGATTCAGGATGAGAGCTGCTCTGACAGACGGGCTTCATCGTAACAGTGATTATATAATTGCAGGTACGTCAGGGGCCGGTTGCACCAGCTAGACGTAAAAACGTTTGGTGTAAGCACTTTGTTAAATACATTTTTCAGCCTGTTGCACCATCTAATACTACGACCAGGTGCAGCTACGCTCAGTGTAGACGATTGTGTTCAAATTGATAGTTGATACGCCTTTCGTGTCACTACGTTTACAAACTCACATTTACTGCCGCTAGCTAATAAATAACAAATTAAAGCTTTCCCTCCTCTCACACATTTACAAGTACAAAATCCAATTCATTGGTGCAGTCTCTCACTCTGCATGCATGAAATATAGGGATGCACGATATATCGGCCGACATATCGTTATAGGCCGATAACTGCTTATTTGTAATATTATCGGTTATCGGTCTGATAGCAAAATTAAGCAGATAAATGAAAGCCGATAAATGATGTATTATTTTGGTTTGTTGAACCACTTCACTTGCTCATTGCTGGCCATGTGGAGTTTTGATTGGTGCTTTCTGTGACATAGCACGAAGATGACACGTGTTGCGGGCTTAAGAAGAGTATGCTAGTCTAGCACAAAGACAAGATGTCCGCGGTCTGGGAGTTTTTTTCATTGTGAAAATAATACGAATATTTATCGGCCTATATATATCGGTTATCGGCCCCCAAATATAAAGATTTATCGGTATCGGCCAAAATTTCCATATCGGGGCATCCCTAATGAAATATGTTAATTTTTATTGGCAGTACTTAAGGATTGTGGCTTTTTATGCTTAATGCAACCATTAATTTGTACATTAGGTGTTAAACCATTGTGTTTTTGTCCAATGTTTGTATCCTATAATAAAAGTCTAGTGCTCACGGATGCATTAGACGCACCAATGTCTCGTCAATTTAATTATTTCTATTTTGCCATAGAAACAAGTCAACACTTTAAATTTACGCCTACCTTTGACTAGACGTAATGCTCTGTTCACACCAGCCGCAGTAAAGGCGTCAAGCACGAGTGATTTCAATGTTAAGTCAACGTAAAGATGCGTTTACGCGCGTCTGGAGGTCTCGCGGTGCGAATGTAGCGTTTAGCGTGGCGCGGTAGACGCAATTCCGCCTTGTTCGCGTGTCTAGTTTGCGCGAATTGAGTGTCGCCGCGCGAAATGTGCGAGTTGAAAAATCTGAACTTTGCTGAAAAAATGCACCGCTTTAACCAATCAGGAGCCTACTCTAGTAGTGACATGATTACAGGAACGAGCGGATTCACAGAATCCCCTCCCATGACGCGATTTTCTGCGTGAATGACTAGAATTTCACACGCCAATAAACTCAAAATGTTTAAGCGTCCAACTACTCGCGATTAGCGCGTTTTTGCCGCCTCTACCGCGTCTGGGGTGAACCCATGGTAAGATTAAGTTTGGACATACGCTATGCCTAGACGGTGCAACAGGTGTAACTATTTACATCCTAGGTTAAATTTACACCTGTTTCACCATCTAGGCATAGCGTACATCCAAGGCTAAGTCTTACTAGTCTTACAGACTAGTCTTTAAAACCAGGTGCATGCCAAGCTGGTGCAACCGGCCTCTGGTGTCCGAAGTCATTGGAAAAAAAAAATATATATATATATATATATATATGAAGAGTTTGGTTCCAAAACGCAATAAATCCATTTTGACAAATTTTGGTAAAAACGTGTTTTCTATACCAAGAAAGTGACAAGATGAAAACAACTATTTTCTGTTACAAACTTTCACATAGCATCTTTAGGTTATAAAAACATAAAAAATTCAAATCCATAAGTTGATTTTCAAAGATTTATTATAAAAACGGATTATTTCTTCCACAAAATGCAATAAATCCATGACAAGTTTTTATTCAAAATGCTATAAATCTATTGAATCAATAGCCTATATAAATGTGCATTCATCTTTGCCATGTTATATTCATTTAGTTGACTAGTTGTACACACTAATTAAAAATATAAACATTAATGTTATTAATCAAAACACTTACTTTGTCATATTAAGAACCCTGTCATTGCGGTTACTTGACGTCTTCGCTTAACGTCTTTCACAGCGATCATCTGTAAAATGTTTTTGGTCCTGCTCGATTTTCGTTGACTTTGAGTAAAATAATGGAAAGTTTTTCATAAGATCCTCTGGGGTCAATGTGTTAGCATGAGAAGCTTGATGCTGTCGGGAGAACAAGCGGCCGTCTCCCGAGTGCCTTTCAGGGAAATTATTAGATGTTGATGGCTTACGTTTCTTTCCCATCACAGAAAACCATCACAGGTTTATCAATGCAATTAAAGTATTATTTTGTTTTGTTTGTTGATCACAAAGTACAAAGTAGATGAGGAAAACTAGGATTCCGTGTACTCAGCGCGCCGCCATGTTTGTTTACATTGCGTGAATGGTGCGCTGTGGGATTTATTGCGTTCTGTAAAAAAGGGGGAGTGGCGTTTATCGCATTTTGGGAAAAAAAGGGAGAAAAGATGACAGAATAACATGGCGGATACTGGATTTTGCGTAAAATTGAGAATTTACTTTTAATTACTGACCTGATATAATGCTGATTTTGGCAGTAACTCATTTTTTTCAAAAATGGCGTTTATTGCGTTTTGGAACCAAACTCTTCATATATATATAGATATATTTGTTTTTCTCTGATTTTTTAAATAATTTGATACTCATTCTCATGGATCACAAGGCCAAAACAATAGAATATTTCCTTTAAAAAGTCTTACATAGTTTAAAATTCTGGTTTGATCACACACACACTCACTCACTCTCTCTATCTCACAAACTGTCAACACTGTTGCTCTACCATATGCTTTTTGTATCATATCTGATTCCATGTTAATGCCAACTTGTAAATAAAATTATACAAAAAATCCTTTTCCAGAAGTGCAGCCAGCAGTATCTGATAGTCAGTGCAGTTAACAGGTCATTTAGCTGCACTTTTTCTCATCCACACTGAGATATTTTGTGTTGTGTTTCTCAGGATGAAAGTCACACTGAATGGGTTTCCTGCGTCCGTTTCTCCCCTAACAGCAGTAACCCCATCATCGTCTCCTGTGGCTGGGACAAGATGGTCAAAGTGAGTGATGCCAGGATATTAACAACCAACACGAGTCACTTGCAACTGTTGTATTAATGATGGGTGTGAGCTGTGTCTTATGTGTAATGTTTCATCAGGTGTGGAATCTGGCCAACTGCAAGCTGAAAACCAATCACATCGGACACACGGGCTACCTGAACACAGTCACTGTATCTCCTGATGGCTCTCTGTGTGCTTCTGGTGGAAAGGTCAGTTTCATGTCTTACAGATAATTGGGTTCTGAAACTTGGGAAGTCTGATTGTTTTTTGCACTTCTGTGCTAGTTGACTTTATTTTGGTTTGCGTGGAGGTTTGATGTTCCCTGTGTCTCTGTGTTCAGGATGGACAGGCCATGCTTTGGGATCTGAATGAGGGAAAACATCTCTACACGCTGGATGGCGGTGATGTCATCAACGCTCTCTGCTTCAGTCCGAACAGATACTGGCTGTGTGCCGCAACAGGACCCAGCATTAAAATCTGGGTATGAGCAGCTCTCTGTCATTCATAGCACATAATAGCTAAAACACGAGTTTGATATTGTGGTAATTATATTTTTGCCTCGCGTCATGAGCCTGTTACATTACTATTTGTAAGTGGGTGTGTCTTTAAAAATGCAAATGAGCTGATCGCTGCACTAAATGGCAGTGCCGTGGTTGGAAGTGTAAAGTATAAAATGCATGTTTGAGCTGCCTTATTTTAAAAACACCTTGTACTTAACATATATCAGTGCCATTGTTGTGTCTCAAGATGCACACCAGAAGTTATTTTTGTGAGGTTTGTTTGTGAAAACTACTTCAATGTCCTAGTATAGCTAAGGCCTAGTCCCAGATTAATCTAAACCCTGTCTAGGAAACCACCCCATAGTGTTAGTTAGGGTTATAAAACGTATTTTCTCAGACTTGAACTTGAGTCTGACTCAAGTCAATACAATCAAAAATCTAGTGTGATGGCCCTTTAGTCCCCGCCTCCACTTAATTGCACAAACTAGGACCATAGATGTATATGTTTACATAGATGCTACATTTGATGGTTTCAGGCTAAGTCTGGTTTCACAATGCATACATGAACTGCGTGTTTGCAGCAATATTTTTTATTTTAGCGCACTGCATGCACATGTGAGCATATAAAAATAAAATAGCATATAAAAAGTTTATGCGCAATATAAATCTATGGCTCAAAAGTTTTGATGTGACATGTTTGTGACATAGGAAACTGAGACGATTTGAAACTACGGTTTTAAGTCTCTGTTTTCGGTAAACTGATGAATTTGCACAACATTTTTCTTAAAGCAAATTTAAAACACAGACACACAAAGAACAATAGATACTTGATTTTCATCACAGGGGAACTTTAACGTACAGTAGATTTGCCCAGATAGTGGCATCGGCCAATTCAATGTTTTAAAATGTGCTACATAAATTCTGTATATATTCTTCTATTTTAAAGTCTAAGCATTTAGTAATATATTTGTGATTTAAAATAGTTATGGGAGTTAAAAAGACTAAGCCGATATTGGGGATGGTTTTTTGTTTATCCCTATCATGTTGTCACTGCAGATCTCTTACTTGACTCTGTCTGTTTCTCTCTTGGTAGGATCTGGAGGGAAAGATCATCGTTGATGAGCTTAAACAGGAAGTCATCACCACAAACAGTAAGGCCGAGCCACCTCAGTGCACATGTCTGGCCTGGTCTGCTGATGGACAGGTAAGAAATCCTACAGACAAATGTCGGCGCTGAAGCTGTTTGTCTGATAATCGGTGTCTGCTGGATTGGGTGGTAGATGAATGTAATGTGTGTTAGTGGATAATGTTAAATGTAAACCTAACGGACATACAGAGATATCTGGATTAATTACACTGATATATTTATTTTTTTCTCAGACTCTCTTTGCTGGTTACACAGACAACCTGATCAGAGTTTGGCAGGTGACCATTGGAACCCGATAAAGTCGTAAAATCCAAGAGCAGAATGCAAAGCGAATAAAAAATAAATATTAAAAATGATATTTGCAAATCTTGTTTTCATTAGTGTTTTTTGTGTTGGAACGTTTGAGACTTTTGTTGTTTTTTTGGAGGTTCATAAATCTTTGTTTTTCATGGAAGTTAAAGACACAAGTCCCGGTTTGATTTTATAATGATCTGCATGATGTTTAAGTGACACAATTTGGCTATAACCAGCAGATTTGGGATGAACCGCAGACCTTGATTCTGTGAATACTGTGTAAAAACATTTTTACATAAAATATTTGTTGTATATATATTAGGAAGTCTGTTTTATATGCTTTCTATAGTATCAGTTAAGATACACATGAAGTTCATATTAAATGCATTTAAAACACCTAATACTGATATAAATGTTGACTTTAAAAAACTAAAGTTTCATTGTGCAAGGTCCTGTTGCCTCTAATTTTAGTGTTGTGTTGTAAAAGTTTATGATAGCAAGGTTTTTTTTTTTGGTAATTTATGATGTCCTGATTTCAATGATTAGATGTTAAGATCTTTGTGAAAACCACAATTTATCTATTTTATTCATTTATTTAACAGAAACAATGCATGTCTAAGTGTTATGCCAGAGTTAACCACAGTGTTCAAATGATGTCAAAGATTTTGGGGTCCCTTAGCTAAGATACACCCCCCTCCCCGTAATTACAGGGTCCTGTGATTTCAAGATGTGATCCAACCCTAAACATTTTTTTCCCCTCAAATTAGTGTTAAATATTAAATAATTTTACCTCAATCCTAAATCTAACAATCTGTTAATTCCACCACAAATCAGGGTGTGGTGCACTTGAAATTTACATTTATTTCAGACAGGAATATTTTGGATTAGTTTATTGCGAATTTTGGACAATTAATCTACAGTATAACTTTGTGGCAGCGCAGCACAACAATTTTAAATGTATGTAGTATTTTAATTTTTATGAAAAACAGGGGACCCCCTCTAATATTTTTGTGCTTTATAGCGGGTCCCTGAATGCTTATAGGAGTTCTGGGACCCCCAGCCCCCCTTTATTTCGAACACTGGTTACCATAAAGCTAATTTACATTTATTTGTAAAAATGACCAATCATTATTTACTTTTTAACATGACGTCATGTTGTGACACACACACACACACACACACACACACACACACAAAAACAGTTATTCTAACAGTAGATCCACGTTAATTATGTTTTGTAAATAAGTACTTTAAAATGATATATTTATAAACGTTACATAACACATGTTTATTTAGTTTCACACATTTTCTGTTTGTCTCTTATTTACTGTGTGTTATCGTCCATACAGCTTCTTAAAATTGGCATCGGCCATTAAAAAAAACAAACATTTCGGTCGACCACTCCGGTATATATGAATAACAGGGTTACGCTATATGGGGGAATTAATTTTTTCGCAGGTCCGGTAAAGTAATTGAAATAAAATCTCAAAATATATTGGATATTTCTGTTGTAAATCTCTTTTTGCAAAGTATTCTCTTAAAATAATGAACGACTAAAAATATTAGGACGTCGTGTATTACTTGGTCAAACGTTGTTGGAATCATTAGTAAAAAATAAAATCACGGATAGTAAACGGTTTGTATAATCTTATTTGCAACAGATTTGGCTAAACAATGCGTTTGTGTAGCTCGTGTTCTTGAACACTATCTAGTGCTTCAGCATTTAAAGTGCGCAGCAGGAAACCGTAAAGAGGGCGGTGCCGTACCTGTCCTTGACCAATCACAGCACGCGATCAATGCAAGGTCGATCGCTTGCAACCAAACAGAACTCGTTTTATATCCCTGACCTCATCCGGTGCTATAAAAGTGGCCACGAGTTGGCACTGTAAGCGAGAGTCCATTTTGGAGTGTGGCCTTTTTAGCGCCTATATTTTACAGTAAGCCGGTAAATGCATTACATTTATTTCTTCATTTATTTCGCTTGCGAATTTAGATTAATTTGAGCGTTAAAAGAGGGAAAATTATGCAGTAGGTGTTTTTGTTTCAAAAGCAGTGTTTATGTATTCGGTGCGTTTAGTAGCTAAGTAAACGTTAACACGCTCTTTGAGACAGTTAGCTTGGCGTGCTGCTAACCTACTTTAGCCTTCGTCGCTAACCGATGAAATGAATTAACTCTTTGAAATTTCTTTGACTACGTATCTACAATTGAAAACACATTTGCACCACTTATGATTTGTTTTCTAACGCATTTGATTAAGATACGCTTAACTTAAATGTTGTTTAACCGTATCGCATCGCTGATTTACAGGGTTTGTGCATTCTGCTATTATTGTTCTAGCATCAGCCTTTCCATCATTTATCACTTAAACTGTTATTGGTGTCTATAGGTGATCAAAAACTAGAATGGCCGACGCTGAGAATCAGTTCATGGAGACCTCCGAGAACGGGAACGAGGATGATTTTAACGGAGCGGATACCACCACGGGGGAGGCCGCGACGGAGGAGGAGAACGGCGATGGAGGGCAGATCGACGCCAGCAAGGGCGAGGAAGATGCGGGGTGAGAATGTTTGCAGCTTAAATTGGTTTTTAATACTGTTAGACGAATTAACGTTAGTCAAATTAGTTGAGTCTTCGTTGACCCGATGTGTTTCGGTACCGGTGGGGGATGGGACGGGGCTCGGGTGTTCAACCAGGTTATTGTGCCCATTGTTGGGATGTGATCGGGCGTCATCAGGGTTTGAGTCGCAGGTGGCAGCTGCTGCTCTTTAATCTGAAAGCCTCCGAGTGGGTTATTGATTTTGTTAATCTGGGGCTAAAGCAATTTAATAATGAAATCAATGTTCAATTGTTTATATAAATCAGAATGAACCTTTTCTCAATGTAGTTCAGTAGCCATTTTGGGCTGTTATGGTTGCAGGGCATTGTAATGTTAATAGGTTTACGGTTTTTGGAGTAGTGTCCTACATTAATAACAATAGATGATGATTAACATGAATGGTGGTTACAATGTGGTTGTTGGTAGTCATTTTCAAGTTAAATTAGTTTAACTTAGAAATCACTCCAGACAACCACATTGGTTGCATTTAATCTCGTTTTTGTCAATTAAAGAGACAAATGTGGTGTGAAGCGGTGGCCTTTGCTGTTATGCATATTCCGAGCGATATTAAGTCATTGTTTTGTTCTCAAATGAGTAAACTCTTTGTCTGTCTTTTTAGAAAAATGTTCGTTGGAGGACTCAGCTGGGACACCAGTAAAAAAGACCTGAAAGACTATTTCTCAAAGTTCGGAGAGGTGACGGACTGCACCATCAAGATGGATTCCAACACGGGCCGGTCGCGAGGGTTTGGGTTCATCCTCTTTAAAGAAGCAGAAAGTGTAGAGAAGGTATAACTGCTATTTCTTCCTCAGTCTTTAAGTTTAGGAGCAGTTTTGTGGATTGGGATAAATGTCTAATGTTGTTGTCTTTTTTAAGGTGTTGGCGCAAAAGGAACACAGGTTAGACGGGCGTCAGATCGATCCCAAGAAAGCCATGGCCATGAAGAAAGAGCCAGTCAAGAAGATCTTTGTTGGTGGCCTTAACCCAGAGACCACTGAAGAGAAGATTCGTGAATACTTCGGAGGCTTCGGAGAGGTGGGTTTTATTGATTGTTCACAGCAATATTCATTGTTTTCGGTAACGTTAACACTTGGATTATGGCTGGCAGATGGAAACTATTGAACTTCCGACGGATCCAAAGACTGAGAAACGGAGGGGATTTGTTTTCATCACGTACAAGGATGAGTCTTCTGTCAAGAAAGTTCTTGAGAAGAAATATCATAATGTTAGCGGAAGCAAGGTAATGAACTTGAAGACTGTTTCTTCTGTTGTTGTGGGAGTCCATTTAAATCCAATGCAAAACGTGTGTGTTTCATAACTTTTCTCGTCTCTTCCCAACTTTTCCATGTCACTGGTTTTAGTGCGAGATCAAAATTGCCCAGCCTAAGGAAATCTACCAGCAGCAGCAGTATGGTAATCGTGGAGGCTTTGGAGGTCGTGGCAGAGGTCGTGGTGGTGGAGGTAAGATCTTGTTTATATATTTTTTAATATGCTGTTTTAGGAAAACCGTGACTTTAAAGTATCCTGGTTTAGTTGGTTTGTCGGTGGAGGTTTGCTCTCTAGATATCTGCATTGTTATCGGACATTAAAATGCTCAAGCGTATTAGTATTTACTTGTTTTAATGTGTCTTCCAGGCCAAGGCCAGAACTGGAACCAGGGATATAGCGGCTACTGGAACCAGGGCTATGGGAGCCAGGATTATGGCTATGGAGGTCAGCAGGGTTATGGTGGTTATGGTGGCTATGGCGGCTATGACTATAACCCTGGCTATTACGGCTATGGTGGAGGATATGACTACAGCCAGGGCAATACAAGCTATGGCAAAACACCAAGACGTGGCGGCCACCAGAGTTACAAGCCATACTGATCACACTTACACCAGGTAGCCTAAGCTTTATTTGGTACTATTAAAATTTTACAATTATGCATCTATTGAACACACATGGTCTGTCTTTATTGCAGGACTGAAGTATTCTCAAACCACGAGTCAAACACGATGACAACAGTTCAGAGACTCGCTCTCCCTCTACAGACAAGATCATGATCCATTTGTACAGAACAGACGAACTGGGGAAGCAAAGTCACACTTCCACGTTTTTTATTTTAAATTTATTTTCCTTTGTCCACATTTCCACAGGCGGAAGTGTAATTTTTACTGTACTTTTTGGTACCTTTTTTGAATAATGTATTGTATGGTTGTATTTTACATGTCTACTGGATTTACCACATGAGGTTCGGGAGCTGCCAGAGCTTTTGAAATAAAATGATTTTGAGTAATTTCCAGTGTTTGCAGACATTTCCTACGTGCCCAGTTTACTTCCTCCGTCTCGTAGCTACGAATCTGCATATAGATGATCCAAGTCCACTAAATGTTAAATGTTTGGGTATCGCCTAATGGAGCTTATCAATATGCTGGTTTGAATGAACTTGTTTTAACTTGCTTCATAAAAAAATGTTTGCGCTTTTTGTTGACAGGAGATATTTGGTAGGGACCAGAGTTGTTCATTGAAGTCTCATTTCAGTAGTGTTTTGGTAGAAATAAATGATTTTGTAAGTTAAATGTTCTGTTTACTGGCTGTAAATGAATTTCTTTTTTTGCAATACCGTTATTTTTATAAACTGATAACCCCAGTTCCCCTCAAAACACAAAGTACTGATACTTCACCATATTTAATTTAACAGATTCTTCATCCAACGTGACAAAGCACACATGGTGTTCCCTGCTGTGTTCCTCAAATTACATTTTGGCACCATTTGAAAAATGCTAGTACTTTAAGGAACAGTTTACTCAAATCATAAACCTAGGTTTATGTAACACAAGAGTTACATTAAGTAAGATTCAGATTCTTTTCAGCTTTGTAATAGCATTGGATAGTGCCCCAATTTTTTGTTTTACAGCTCCAAGAACCTTATCCATCAAAAGAAAACCCATAGAGTTATTGAATGTCTCCTAGGGTGAAATGATACATATTTTTTGTAAGGAAACACTTGGATTGAAAAGTAAACTACAGCCATATGTGAATAAATGACAGAAGATATATATATTTTAGACAAAAAATATACAATTTTAAGTGAATTTGTGCTTAAAACAAGCAAAAACTTATATTAAGAAAGAAATATTTTCTTGAATTAAGGGTTTAAAAGTTTTTATTACCCCATTGGCAGATTTTTAGCTTGTTTTAAGCACAAATTTACTTCCATTTGTTTTTTTTGTCTTATTTTCTTAAGTCATTTTGCTTATTTTTTTGCAGTGTAGTTTTTGATGGATCATGTTGTTTTTTGGAGCTTTGGACAAATGAGGCACTATCCAATGCTATTTTAAAGCTAGAAAGAGCCAGACTAATATATGTAATAGAACTATTGTGATATAAGCCTATGATGGCTTAAGGGTGAGGAATATTTTAGATATTTGTACTGAAAACAAGACAAAAATACTAAGAATTTTTTCCCTTGAAAATATATATATTTTTTTGCAGTAAATTGATGAGAATTGATTTTGTGCTTAAAGCAAGCAAAAATATTTGTCAAATTTTATATTTTTGGTCTTAAACTAGACTAATTTTCTTCGGTCTTTTTGCTCATAAAGAAAATGCATCTTCATTTAATTTTTATTTAGATATTTGTACTGAAAACAAGACAAAAATAATAAGAAAGTCATTTTTTTTGCAGTGTAGGGAAATTATTTTTTTTGTAACTTTAAATATTTTGGTGGAACGGACTATTTAATTCAGAGTTTAATTCAGAAGCACTGTGGTCTGCAGCATTAAACATTTTTTTAGCGAAGTTTTTTGGAAGACAATTACGTGATCCAAGGCTAACGTTATGTACCACAGATTCAACTTTAGATCTACGGTAGCTTACTTTATCTCTCTCACGTTTTACACATTTACGTTTCACTCACCTCACGGATTTAACCTCAAAGTTATGACAATCTAATGATGAACAAATGTTGAATCGGTTCGTTCGAATCATAAAACCTCGCTCTTTGATGCACTTCACGCGTCTCCACGTGTGAGAGAAAACAACACGGTCATGCCGCTAAACAACAAAGTAAAATCCAAAATGAACAGAAATGATGGACATGAAAAACAGTTAATGAAGAAGATTATTGAGTACAGGTGAGTTTATCGAGTATTGTTAGCAGATAAGGTAAGATGCTACACAGGTCATGGAGAAAAATGTGCCTCAAATATGATGAATCATATGAAAGATGAGGCGAGCTAACTTAAACATATCAGAATGTTTATTTTTTGATAATTACATTATTATCAGCTTTAAATATTCATTTGGCCCCATATTTACTTGTAATACAGTGGAAGATTAATTGTTTTCTTACATGTTGATATAAGTTTTTTGCTTTAGTTAAAATGACACACTTAACGTTAGTTTAAACCACAGCTTATGGTAAATGAATATTTTATTGGATTTCATAGATAAAACCCGATTTAAAGGCTTTCCTTTCTAAAGAAAATATTTCAGTCCTATAATTTATTTGTAAATAATGTGCAACTGTATTATTGTGAAGCCTGCTATATCCTGATGGTCGGTAGAGGGCGCCAAATAGCTATACATGTGGCGCTTAAACCATTAAAGGGGTAGTTCGCCCAAAATCAAAATTCTCTCAGCGTTTACTCACTCTCATGTTGTTACAATCCTGTATAAATGTATTTGTTCTGATAAACACAAAGAACGATATTTTGACGAATGTTTGTAAATAAACCGTTCATGAGCCCCATTCACTATCATAGTATTTTTATTTTCATATTATAGAAGTGAATGGGGCTCATGATCAGTTTGGATACAAACTTTTCTCAAATTATCTTCCTTCATATTCATCAGAACAAAAATGTATACAGGTTTGTAACAACATGAAAGTAAGAAATGATTACATAATTTTTATTTTTGGGTGAACTATCCCTTTAAAATGAGAAAATATACATCATAGATTACACACAAATATTGTAATTTAAAATACAATTTTAATCTGGATTAAGAGTAAACACTTTACCTAATGGACCACTCTTTTTAAACAGCACTAAGCCAACGACTAGTTATGAGTTCAATTCATCTAATTGGAAAAACAGATATTTTAAAAAATATATAAATTGTCTTCAAATATAAATTGTTTTTAAATATATAAATTTGAAAACAAGATTTAATTTGTTTTCTAAAAACAAGCATTGAACGTTTCACAATGTTTAATATAGAAATAAAATGACTTTCAATGTCTATATTTCGTATTTCAAAGACATAAAGAAATATTTTTTTATACTTTATTTGATTGTAAAAGGTGAGTTTGGATTGCAAGTTGGCACTAGACACAAATCATTTAAAAAAGTTTAAAAGTACTTGTGAGAAAATAACTGACTGTTTGGGGCTGTAAAACAACTAATTGCAACTAATCGTTTGCAGAATAAAAGTTTTTGTTTACATCATATATGTGTGTGTATTGTGTATAATAATTATGTATAGAAATACATACACATGTAGATTTTTTTTAAGAAGAATACTTTTTAGAAATATTTTTTTAAAAGGAAGTAAGAATTCATATTTAAATAGAATATAAATTATATATAAATATATACACATGTAAATATTTCTTAAATATATACATGCGTGTGTGTATTTATATATATACATAATTACAACACACACACACACACACACACATATGATGTAAACAAAACTTTTATTTTGCAATCGATTAGTCGCGATTAGTTGTTATGCAGCCCTGCACTAATTCAAATTTGGCCTAACTTAATGGGGAAAGTTCGTACCAATGAAAATTTTTGATAATTCAGCACAGGTTTTAGTGCTCAGGACATTGGCTGCTAGTTAAGCACAGTTAGAATGTGTGGGTTTAGATTACTCACTGATGGTTCATTGTGCCAGAAAGGCCTGTCTGTTGAATCCTTATCGCCTTGTGTCACAACAAACTACCACATGCTATGATTTCAGAGTAATTTTAGGTCGCAGTAAAGATCTGCGTTAAAAGAACAGGTCCCTCACCCAAAAAGAAATAGTCAGAAAAACCAAATATTTTTGAGAAAAGCTTCTTTTTTATTGTATTCCAGTCATTGAATTAATTTGATTCAGGGATTAATCTAATATACAAATACCACACACATTTATAAAAATGACTTTCACTGAAATTGTTCTTGTGTAAAGAGTAAAGTGCATATCTTAGACACGTTCTGTCATCTTTTAAGTTTAGATATCAATACATCATAATCAATATTGATCAGTAAAACATCATCAAACAAATAGTGCAAGTAAATTCCCACCATAGAAGGGCTTTACTGTATATATACACACAAATCTTTAAGCACCTTCATTGGCCATTAAAACATGTCTTTGCATTTTGCACACCAACATACGTGTCAAGTTCTGTAATAAATTATCTTTAATTTTCAGACAATTTTATGTAGCTTAACATTTACAATACATTGGCTCTTTCATTTAGTTTGGACTGATATTTTGCTTGTGCTTCCAAAGTATTTGAAATTGAACTGTTTATAATTAAAAAGTTACAGTTCTTCAGGAAAAAAATATGTGATTTTCCTCCTAACAACCTTTTGATGACTAAATGATATTAAATTCAAGAGGAATGATTTATGATACGGTATATACTGCATTGTCACACATTCTCTCTTTTGAAAACACAACCCCTTTCTGATAAACCACAACACAAAAGTGTTAGTGTCTTTATAAAACATCTTAGTAAAATATAGCCAAGGCTTTTTTAAATATACATAAATAGCATGAAAATATTCTTGTTTTAGTTCAAACAATGCAGATTTACAATTACCCAAGTGATGACCATTTTTCCTGTTTTATCTTCCTGTACACAAGCACCTCTATAAGACACTTTAAAATGGCAAGTCATACACGTGAAAGACTTCCTGCTTTGCAAAAAGTTGGAAAAAGTGATTTTGAAAAGACTTTCAAGTTTGCTCTCAGATGACACATCTTTGGGTATTTTACAAATTTCAGTATAGATATAATTACAACAATTACATCGTTTCACAATAGGATTTCGAAAGAGTAAATAATCTGTACAATTTATTTTCAATGCTGCAGACAGAAGTGATTTTAATCAAGAGTATTTTTTAGTTCCAGGTTTATATGACATTTTGCGTGTAATGTGTTATATTAAGGTATAGAAAAATCAAGATCATTTAATTTCAAAACTTTTTGGATCCTGAGATTTTTGTTAGATTAACAAATTGTTATTTTCATTCATAATCACTCACTTGATATTATTTATTTTGCATAGTGATGTACAATGTGTAGGTTTATGTGTAGGTAATTGTAATATTGTAATTTTCAGTAAGAAATGCAAACATTAGAGCTTATTTTAGCAGGGCTTTTTTTCACTTTAATACCTGATTGTCAAATGTTCGCATGAAAGTTTCACATACGATTGCACTGAACAGTTTTTGAGCGCATCGTACTTTAAGTTTTTGTTGTTGTTAGCAAACGTTGAATTATTAAACACTGTTTTAACAAACACACATCCAAAATATTAACAAATATTAAAAAAGTGTTCAAAATCCCTGTTATCCCATTGGAAGCTGTCTTATTAAACAAAAAATAAGTCTCCTTTTTCTGAATAATATTACACAGTCAGTGTATGCTGTCTGGGAAAGTTTGTGATGAGTTTTCCTTGTTATGTCCAACGCGAGCAGCTGTTTCAGGTGAGGCAGATGAACTTCTAGCTGTCCCATAACCCGTGAGCCAATCAGAACTAACAGAAAACTCTGAAAATCACTTTGCAGCCTCAGGAATGGGTGGGGCTCGCTCCAGTCTCACGGCCCAGGGGTCGGAGGTGGCACTATAGAAGGGTGGGTGAGGCAGAACATCCTCTGTTGCCACGGCGAAAGTGAAAATCCCCCGTTTCCTGTCCACATCCTCTGAGATGAACTTCCTGTCCATCAAACTCTCCCGGCTGTTACTGCTGCCATCTACGTCCTCCAGCCCCTGTCCACCTGGAGGGTGCTGTCTTTCAGTCAGCTGAGCCAGCAAGGGGGTACTGGTGACGGGAACCCGCATGGTCCTGTCCCCTTGAGGGGCGCTGGGGTCTGGAGGAAAGAGGAAGTTGGTGGACCGCCACGCGGAGGGCTTTCGGCCACGTCGCGGGCGCGAGACGCGGCAGCTTTGCCGTTTGATGTGTCTGTGCAGGTGGTCGGAGCGCGTAAAGCTCTTGTAGCAGTGCTCGCACTGGTACGGCCGTACGCCTGTGTGAATGCGCAAGTGGTTCTTCAGGTCGTAGTTGTGAACAAACTTAGAGTTGCAATGCAGGCAGATGTAGGGCCTCTCGCCGGTGTGCTTACGCATGTGAATCTTCAGCTTGTCTTGCCTGAAAGAATAAAGAGAAAGGAACATTTAAGAATGAGGTTTGAGTCTCGTCCACAGATAAGACTTGCTGACATATTTCTCACACTTGAAAATCCCTGTTTAACCTCAAAACACACAGAATCGCACACGTCTTCAGTCGTGCACGCAAGCAGGAACACACACACACACAGGTGCACGCTTTCGAACTTGAAAAGCAGACCGCTGCATCTTGCTCAACTGTACCAAAACGACAGATCAGTAGCAACAAAGCAACATGAAAATCGAAACACTCAGAGGGTTTTTTCAGGATTTAGCATTTCTGTTATGTGGTATCCAGATGAGTTATCCAGAAGCTAAAAGCCTTCTTTTGTTCTGCTTCTTACTCTTGATCTCACTCATTGAAATTTCATTCCGCGTTGGAGGTCAGGAGTAAAATGTAGGTCTTCTATTAACATTACTTTTCTTACAGTGTGGAAACCTCATGTGGCCTACCATGTACTGTTTCACTGTTGTAATACTTGTGCAGCTTCAAAGAGACTATTCATTTTGGCAACGAGTGCAATTTGCTTGATTGCAACATGAATGATTCTTACAATATTCTCATGAATCATTATAATATTCTTTAAACAAATCTCTCAACTTCATCTTTCTAATGTATACTATAAAACCCGACCCTGCATGGGACCTTAAATTTGTGACGTCTTTGGTCACCTTAGCCCGACTCACCTGGTAAAGCGAACCTCGCAGATGGTACACATGTAGGGTTTCTCTCCTGTGTGCGTTCTCATGTGTCGTGGTAGCTTTCCTGCTCCTTGAATGACCTTGTTACAGATTGGGCACTGCTGTGATGCTTTGGGCTTCATCTTCCTCTCCTCCTCCAGCTGCCAGGGAGGAAACAGCGTTCCCAGATGGGAGGCGGAAAGAAAACTCAGATAGGACCTGAGGTCTGCCCCATCTTTGATTTGACCAAGGGCAGGGTCAGAGGTCACGCCTAGTCCTGGACTCATGAAGTCTTTAAAGAAATCTCTGTGAATGGCAGGATTTAGGGGCTCATCTTTCAGCTCTTCCTTGATAACTTCTTTCTTGACGGCGAGGTCCAAAGGGCCATTTTCCAGCGAGCCACTGGGGAAGGGATGGGGGCGATGTCGTGGCTCCACAAGCTGAGAGTACCCTGGAAATTCAGCTGCCCACATGGGAGGATAGAAGCCGGGAAGGAGAGGTGAGAAGCCAGATCCTCTCTCGAGGCCTGGCACTTTTGGGTAGAGACCCTCCTGGAGCAGGGACTCTATCGAGAAGTCCTTCAGTGTCCGGCCCTCTAATCCCTCTGACCCTCTAGATTTTTCAGCGTTCTGGGCTTCTGGGGTGTTCGTTAGGGGTTCATGGACGTTCTGGTCCACTCCCTGTTGAGAACTGCAGGGCGGGCTGGCTGCTGCGCACTCATCCCAACCATTCTGGTTTTTGGACACGCTCGCCTGTGCAGATATCTCGCTGTTGTCGTCGCCATCTTTTGAGTCATTTTCTGCCTCCTCCATTTCTTCCTCTTCGTCCTCGTCTTCCTCATCATCCCCCTCAAACTCCTCTCCTTCCATCTCTCCCTCTGCGGCCACATCGTCTCCTCCTCCCCCTCCGCCCGTGTCCATGATTTCTAGGCAAACGTTTATGATGCAGGGAATTTCCAGCAGCCTCGCGGTGCTCAGGATCTCCTTGACATTTGAAGCCGTCACCGTCAGCGTCGACGTGTAGGCGAATTCTAAAATGGCTGTCAGCGATTCCGGAGCCACAAAGTCAAGTTCGTAGATGGCATGTTGGTTGGAGTCCCTACCGCTACCGCTTGCCACGGTAAAAAGTTTTTTGAAGTACTGGCTGCAGGCGGCCAGAACGGAGCGATGGGTACGGTACTCCTGGTCTCTGACGACTAGGACGACATCACAGAGCAACCCGTCTCGTCGCTGCTCATTAAGACTGCACAGGACGTCATTGCTGTGGTTTGGGAAGGGGATTCCAATCAGGTCCTCATCTGTGTGTGCCATCCTCTCTGAGGAGTCTGTAGATGGACAGAGAGAAAGAAAATACAAAAATTGAGTCCTGTATGTTCAAAAGAGTTATTGGCAGACAGTTTTATTATCAACTCGGTAGTTATCCAGATTAATTGCATGTAGTTGTAGTTTTGTGTTTGTCTGTGCATGTGTCTTTGCACGATGTGGTTAAAGAGGATCAGATAATTAATGAACTCCTGTAGTGTGCAAGGACTATTTCTCTATCTGACTCTTTCTGATTATAATCAGACACCTGCTCCACTGATTTCTTCTTTCCGTGGCATACATCGATACGCCTGTCCGCATTGTGTAGAAAGATTAAATTAAATCTGATCTTTTGCATTGTAAGAAAAGCTGACACTTATCTTTGTCACGTTCGGAAAGAAAAGAAAACAAGACAGGAAGACGAAAGGGGTCAGGCTCTAGTTTCTGCTTTCGGCGGGAAAAAAACTGCTAGGGCATGAGTAAACGTAACCCACCGCCCCCAGTTTACTTGCGTCGCATGAGAGATCTTAACCATCATTTAACTTCTATTTAACAGCGTTTGTTCTTCAATGACACACAAAACCCAGAACACCGAGTCATTTTGCAATTTAGTTTCACGTTGTTTATCTTGAAGTCTACTTTGAAGTGGATACAAGTCTTTTCTCTCTTCCTAAGATATTGGTGCATTTGAAAAGCTGTATTTTTCTGTAGGTGTGGACAGTGAATCTCCATTCAGATGGTTTTTAAACACAGGCCTACATGAATGAGCCTGAATTGTACCTGTGGATTCCCTAAAATGACTTTTTAAGAGGCATTTTGGCAACATTGTCTTTCATTCATGCCTATGAATAGAGTTTAATCTCAGTGTGTCTCATCCCCGTGGTCACCGAAAGCATGTGGACGGATGCTTTTTTACGTCCGGCCACTGCTGGGGCTGTTGACTTGCTTTCAGTGCTCCAAAAACAGCCACCACGCCAGAGTCAATCAGCTACTAGTGTTTTCGTCCTTATTGCCACAAATTGTTTCATTTATTGTCTTTCTTCATCTACTATAATATTTAGCTCGGCGCTTACCAATCAACATTTTAATGGTCTGTCTGCTGTTGCTAGGAGACAGTTGCTATAATTAAGGCTAAAACGTTTAACCTAGTAACGAGAAATGTATTTTAAACTAAAAGTAATTTGACCCATCAGGTAAATATAAAAGAAGCATAATTGCAAATGTAACCTTAATTCCCATTTGATTTTTTTTTAAATTGATCAAAAATGTCATGATGTGAATTTTCCTGAAAGCTCGCGCTTGATTGGTTTGTTCTCCGTGTGTTACGTTTATGGTTCGACTTGTGCATTGATAGGGAAATGCTGTAGACAGAAAAAAGGAAGAGTGCAGGATGAGATCTCTGTCCCTGACAGGTTGGGCAAAAATGAAAAAGGTGCCCCACCCTGGAAAGTCCAGCCAAGTTAAATAGGCGCTTGGAGCTAAAAACAACAGCGGGGAAAAAGAGGAAAAGAAGGAAGACAGACAGTGAAATCTCCCACCCACCCTAGAAGCACATATACATTTATCCTCCTGTCTTTTCCTCATTCAACCCCTCCGCACACACACACACCCTCCCATAATTATAGTGCCACATATACTTAACATCGACCTAACTCCTTTTAATCTTGAAAATGTACGTGCTTACGTGTATGCACTCACATAAACACAAAATCTATGTTTTTGATTTATTTGTAAAACTTAATTTTCCCCATTCTTCAAGTAAATTTAACAGATATTAATGTTGTGTTAAGATTGTTCATCAGCAGCATTCGTCGCGTGTGAAGTCTTTAGCGGCGCTATCAAATGTCCTGTTTGAGGTTGAAGGATGCTTTGAGATAATCTGAGGATCTGAGAACTACACTTGACTTTTGTTCTGGTGTCTGCACTAATCTACACAGTTAGCGGAAAGAAGTGACGACGAACCTATAAAATACCCACGCAAAAGTTTCTGCACTTTTGCACCACACACATTTCATTAGATAGACACAATTGTTGTCTGAAAAAGATGCACGGGTGCAAAAATTATACTTTGCATAATTTTGCGACGTTGGTGTAAAGTTGTGCAGTAATATTGAAGTGTTCGTACATTATCCCATTGTGTTCTCCAATTAACCATTCAATTGGCATGGGATGAATCATTTAAGCCAATCTGTGAAACGAATTGAATTGCAGGGCTCAACATAAAGGACTGCCCGTCTACAAATAGTATTGTCACTTTCCCGATCGGGCCAGTGCTTCACCCTCAGTCACTTAAAGATATTTTCATCAATGTATAAACATGCTGTTATATAATACTTGGGTAAAACACAACGAAGAAACGATGCAATATTTTGCACAGTTTCCTGTCAGTTTCCAGGTAAAGCAGAGAAGTTGGGAGCCTTTTTTTCGTTGGAACATGTCTGTTGTATATGTATACAATACTATTTGACTTTTGAATTATTATTTTGATATATGTGACACTGAAATTTTTTAATTGGGGGCCAGTGAAAATTTTGGCAGGGCAAGTGAAAACCTGAACCACTGGCCCGACCGTGTCAAACATTATTTGCGTTAAGCCCTGAATTGTTTGAGTTTGAATCAGTCAAACAATTAAAAACATTTGTAAATGCAAAAACGCCAAAATTGTAAAGTAGATAAATCAAATCGAAATAGTCCAAACTTAGTAAAGTGCAATAGTTTATAATTTGTCATTTTAATACAGTGGGTAAATTCTTTGGTGTTATTGATAATAACCTTGTTTGATGATATTTTTGTCTCGCATGCTATGAATTCAACATCAATCACAATGTGTCATGTTTCAAAACATAAATGACGCTACGGAGTAAAAACCCTACCTTAAAAACCCTAAAAACTACCTACTCACCTCTTTGATCTTTTAAAATAACACACACACACCTGTGCTTGATCTTTAAACTAAACGCAGACACGTATGAAAATGCTTTGATGGATCTCATAACTGGGCCAAAGCCTTTAGGTTTAAAATGTATTAAGATGACTAATATCAATCGGTACAAAAGCATTTCCTAAATAAAGTTTTAAAGTTCTCGATGGCCTTCTGATGCAAAGATGACCAACTATTGATAAACGGTAAAGTTACGACATCTTTTCTAAAAGTTAAAACCGTTGATATTTGCGAGCGATATTTCATCATGGCCTCTTTAGGGAGGCAGGGTTTGAGTCTAAGACAGGAGAGAGCGTATGTCAGACTTACGGCCACTCAGACTGCTGGTAAATTGGCTAAATCCAGTCGTGGGTTCGTGGGTCCTGAGGGACATCATTTAGCGGTCTCACCTGCAGCGGCACCTGTAGGTTTTACTCCATTAGTGCTGTGACTGTTTACGGTCTCTCCTGTGAGCTTCAGCTATGACCTGCTAATCCTCCAATAGAAAGCTCTGAATTTAAATATTTAAATATGGTTCCTATCTGTCCTCTTATGGATGAACTGTAAGCAGGTGAACAGTGCTACGTAAAATACTTTACTTGTTGTTATGTAGTACCGACCGGCATCTTTTTAACTTCAAGTATAATTTATACATGCAGATTTTATGACCTTTAAAATAGACTATGTACCAAAAATGTAATTTAAACCAAATGGTAAACTGCTAAAATAAACAATTATGTAATTTGACAATGTTAAATGTTACTCGTGAAATCCTCATAAGTTTTATTTTATAATCGATCTCTTGGAAGTTAAAATTGTGATTGTAAATATAACCCAAATATTCACTCATTTCACTCGTATACTAATTTACACCGCAATGCAGAATACGGTAAATGTCACTTCATTAGGATCACACACATGGTTGTGTAATGTCTGCCGTAATGCCTCTGTTTGGTAAATATATGAAGCAAGGTGTACAGACGCCTGCATCAGAGGCTTCACCTGTTGCAAACAGTAATTTACACCTGTTTATAATCTGTGCTCATCCTCTTTAAACACACACACACCGTTTACACTCCAACTTTTTTCTTCTAAACATTTAGTACGACTAGAAAATACAAGACAGATCTGTTGTTTGTATGATCACATAAATCACATCTGCATTACCACTTCTGATCCGATTCACTAAATTAATTATCAATATTTTTAGTTACCCATAATCCAAGATATAGCAGTAATTTTACATTTTAAATAACTTGAGATACATGATTTGAACTTTATGCAATATCACACAGAAAGACACAAATTTGATACATTCACATACATGTGATACTTCAAACAGAATCAAATGTTACAAATGTTACAATGTCCAAAGTCGTTCTACATGCAATGAATAATATATCAAATTAAACGATACAAAATATGTAGTTTGTGTTTAAATTCAAAGTTTTTAGACCAGCATCTAAAAAATGGTGAAAAGCAGGCCAAGTCTCACAATCAAATTCTGAGATAACAAGCATTAAAGTTTGATTTCAGCCATTCATTTCAATATGAATTTAATCTATGACTTTACTCCATTAATATAGATAAAGATATCAATTCATTTACATTAGGTAGTATGAGTTTATGTAGAAAACAGTAATTCAGCTGGGTTTTCACAGGCACGGTCACATAAGGGTCAAAATTAAATCTCTTGAAAAAGAACAAAACTGAAACTAGGCAGAAAACTTATTTTCAGTGCCACTGTTGCCTCTATATGCACTTCACAAATTTCACAATTTAGCAAACGTTTTTTATCCAAAGATAGCTAGAAAAGATATCTTAAGTGTATTTTTGTGTTTTGATATCCTGCGTTCACAGAAAGCTTTGCGAAGCTGGTTTCATGCAGAGAATTGACTTTGTCTTAAGTTTTTGGCCAAAACTTCACACGCTCATTTTCTGGAGACGACATCTAAAGAATGGCCCAAATAATTACATGAGTCATCAAATGACTGCCCACAGACGTGCTGTTCTATACCTGACACACGAAAACAAACAAACACGACCGCCACGATGAAGCGTTAAAAACTGTTTGTGCACGCACAGCATCTTCAGATGCCAAATATTACACTTAAGCAGACAAATCACTTTCTCCAAAGAAGTTCACTTTAATACACTCACCCGTCCAGATCCTCAGGTGTGCGCGAGTGTATGTGAGATTTATTCCAAGTGTCGTCTCAAATTCGAGCCGGTCTCATCTCTGTCTTTGAGGGAGATAGAGACGCCTGTCCATGCTGTCTGCCCTAGCCTGTCCTCTCCATTCACAAAAACACACAGCCGAGCATCCGACTACAAGCCCAAAACAGCGACACACGAGGAGAGACTGAGAGGTTTGTGTGGAAGCTGACAGCAACGGGGAGGGAGAGAGAGAGAGAGAGAGAGAGAGAGAGAGAGAGAGAGAGGGAGAGAGAGAGGAGGTGGATCTACTCTAGAGCAACCGTAGAGAGATGTAGTTTTTATAGCTGGGTGGGAAGCTCAGGATAATAATACCCATCCTCCTCCACAACACAGTTTAAGCTCAGTATGTAATAAAGCCCATGGTGCACAAACCCTCTGATTTGGGGTCAGACTAAATGAATTTTTAGTTTTATTCGTGAAGGATTTGCAACTCAGACTTGGGGACAAATGGACGGAGAAGTAGTTTAAATAGAGAGAAAAGTACCAGCGCTATTTATGTGCGCGCACTGAACTCAGAAGTTCAGACGTTGGTTATGTTCACATATGAGCACGCTAACAATCAGACAGGAATATATCTGTCATGCTTGATATTCATCATGAATGTGGACTGGATTTACCCTTACTGTGAATCATAAAACAATTTAGGATTTTTCTCATTTTAATGGACTTTAATGGACACCAACAATTAACACTTAACACGTAACAGTTTTTTTCAACGGAGTTTCAAAGGACTATAAACAATCCCAAACGAGTGTCTTATCTAGCAAAACAATTGTCATTTTTGACAAGAAAAATAACAAATATACACTTTTAAAGCACAATTTCTCGTCTAGATCCGGTCGTGATGCGCCAGCGTGACCCCACGCAATACGTCATGACGTGAAGAGGTCACAGAAGACTAACGCGAAACTCCGCCCCAGTGTTTACAAGTGCGTTGAAAGAGGACCGTTCCTACGTTGTTGTATGTCAACTGATACTAATTAATGTCTTTGTGTCAGTTTATTGTTTACAATGGTCCGCAAATGTGCTTTTTATATATGTTACACGTGACCTCCCTACGTCACTACGCATTTACGTTAGGTCGCGCTGGATCAGATCTAGACGAGAAGTTGTGGTTTAAAAGTGTATATTCGTTATTTTTCTTGTCAAAAATGACAATCGGTTTGCTAGATAAGACCCTTATGCCTCGTTTGGGATTGTTTATAGTCCTTTAAAACTCCGTTGAAAAAAACTGTTACGTGTTGAGTTAAGTATTAAATGTTGGGCTCTATTGAGGTCCATTAAAATGAGAAAAATTGCAATGTTTACCTCAGAAAGCATAGTTTCTTCTCGACTGGGCAAGGAGGGACGTCAACATTTTGGATGACATGGTGGTGAGTAAATTGTCTGGATTTTTCTTTTAAGAAAATGGAATATTCCTTTAAAGAAATTTTTATTTTCACAATGACATCCGGATGCCACTAACATTTAGCACAATGTATGCATTGCATACTACAGTTTAAAACAACTATTAATTTATAACAAACTGCTTCACTAACAAACTAACAGTTTACACAAGTCAGTTCAATTAAATTGACATTGTGATCAAAACTGACTTTTTTAGTTAAGTTAGCTTGTTTTATACACGTGGATTGACTTGTATCGTGCATGTGACGTTTTTTATTTCACCTTTGTTGAAACGGAAACCAAAGATTTAGGGTCTGATCAATTTGTGTGTAAATGTATTTAATTCAAATCTTTCAATGGACTATTAAATGGGTGTTTTATTTGGATCTGTGTTTGGTATACATCTAAAAATTGATTATTTGGATCGTAAATCAGGTGTAAGGTACAGGACAAATATAACAAACTTTTTTTTACTGTCAGTTGTGTTCGTCTTTTAACATTTTCCTGTGATAGAATAAAATGTAGCTGTGTTTCCATTACAGGTTTGCACAAAACTTTAGCGTTATTTTCTAAATGTCAAAAAAAATGCAATGATATGCGACTGAAGCGTAGTTTTTGCTCTCGCCGATAAGTCATTCAAAACATCACGCCGACTGATGTTGGTAGGCTTACTAATATTACATCCATGGCACTTGGCATTTTTTAGTAAAACACCTCTGGCCAATGGGGAACGTTGTTACACAAATTTGACGCTGTGAGAATGACGCCGCATTCAGACAGCCAGCGATGTTATCGCTGTGTGTCGCCCGTCTCTTTCAATGAGGCGTTTCTAAATCTGCTTGTCATACACAAATGAGTACCATCCACGCCGATAACTGACGAGAGAAGGATGACGTGAACTCCACTGCTTCGTTCTCATTGGTAGTCGCTCCCGAAATTCGCTCGGCATTTGCATAAAGTTAAACTTTTCTTAACTTTCTCGCGTCGCTGGACACGCCCATACGGTCGCCAACGGTCACTTTCTCTCGTCCCGCCGGAAGTCGCCCGGTTTCCATTGAAATTAATGAGATCGCGTCGCTCTGCTACTGCTAGTCGCTGGCTGTCTGAATGGGGGGTGAAAGGGACATGTTTTTATATTGACCAAATTAAATGTGTTAATGTATCTTTCGCGCTCTATGGCAGGCAGGGTGGACAGATAATAACTCAACATGTTTAATCTGAGTGATTTCTTAATTACGCCTACCGGGTGTGTACGAACGTTGCTTTGTTCCGCTATTTTGTATGGAAGTCAATGGGAAGTCTAGATTGTTTTCCCCCAAAAGTGGGCGTGAACCTGTTCAAAGACATTCTATGACATTGCGTCGGTTGTGCGTATAGGTGTTTCTTGGAGGTAATAGTACATTTATTTTAAATCAAAAGAGATGTAGGAGTGTTATCCAAACATTATTGGCAAGGAAAGCCTCGCAAGGAGCAGACACGTATTGAGGTGTTTCTGGGAGGTTTTAGTACATACCCTACTAAAAAATCATCAGCATAAGACCAGCATAAGCTGGTAGCTGGCCTCAGCTGGTTTAGGGTGGCAGTAGCTGGTTTAAGCTGGTCCTCTCAGCCTGGCAATGCTGGTGGGTCAGTTGGTCTTCCAGCCTGACCAGCTAAGTCCAGCTAGATCAGTGGCCGGTTGCATAAAATTTTAAGACTAGTCTTAAAAGTAAGTCATGATTTTTTTTCTTCAAGACTGATCATAACTGTTTTAAGTATGTTACATAGAAAGGTAGATTGGTCTAATTTAAATCCAAATAATAAGAATGATTAGCCCTAACTAATTGCTAGCTAGTCAGAATCATTCATAAGACGCAGTCTTAACGTCACGGCTATATTCATGCAACCGGCCACAGCTAAAAAGGTGACCAAAACACAGCTGGACCAGCTTGCTACACCAGCAATACCAGCTAAAACCAAGCTGGGAGACCAGCTAAAACCAGCTCACCAGCTTATGCTGGTCTTTGCTAGATTTTTCAGTAGGGGACCGCGTCATCTTCAAAAAATAATACAAATGAATGAAAAATGTGACTTGGTGACCTGGAAATGTGAATTAACTGTTTCCATTGCCGTTTTGCGAAATACACCTCATCCGAATTGCCTGAAAAACCCCCTCTTCAAGCATAAAAACTTTTTTGTGATATATGGGGGTTTTGCGAAATTGGCATGTTTCCATTGGCCATATTTTCAATTCACAATGTCAATTTGTGCAATTTGAAGGGTAATGGAAACGCAGCTTGTGATTAGTTCAGTCATGGTTCATTTGAGCGTCTTCTAGATTCTTGGTTATTTCTTGGCAATCTGTAAACCAACCTGGAATTGGACTAAAGATAAACATGGAGAGTCTCAGGCTGTAACATGGTATTCAAAGACCTCTCTTAAAACTGTTCAAATGTCTTTTCAAACTTAAAATGATATGATTTTTTCATTTTTCTGTGCACTTGCAGAATATGTTACTTAATAAACGTGACCTCTATCCTCACTATAAAAATTTGGATTTGGAGAGATGAAATGCTTAATATTAAGATCAATGTGCCTTTAAGGAATAACACAGGACATGATCTCTGCGTTTCTGTAAGTGTGATATTTCGCAGATTTAACTTGCATGCTGATCTACGGCAATGATAGCACACGCTTATTCAGGAGTAAAATAAATATATTGGTTTAAACGATTACAGTAAAGTCTCACTTTGGATTGTGTTTGTTGGCTCCGTGACATCGTCCCGCGGTGTCTTTTATTAAATCATGATTTGACGCTTTTAAACACGGACAGGATTTCCTAAATTACATTAAGAATCCACCTTGTTATGTAATACATCAGAGATTCATAGTGACTTGCTTTCCAACAAGCACGGTTACTTCATGCCAAAGTCAACGTTACACTAGTAAAATACATTTCTTACATTCCCAGCTGTAAAATGAGCAGTGACGTAAGAAGATTGAAAGATGGGAAAATAATTATGAACACATTTTTGGACATACACGTATGATTAATTGTAGGGATGCTCAGTCAGTTGTCATAGAAACGCCAGACAGGTAACTGGACAGGTTAAAACAGATTCTTATATTAGACACACAAAACAGTCTGTGACACTGAAATTCAGTAAAAATCTTGTAAATTGTAAAAGGGAAATTTTTCATTGTAGGTTCATAAAGCAATATTCCACTTTCATTAAAAAATCTGACAATTTACTCACCCCCATGTCATCCAAGATGTCTATGTCTTTCCTTGTTCAGTCGAGAATTTTTTTTTTTTAGGAAAACATTCCAGGATTTTTCTCCATATAGTGGACTTTAGTGGACCTCAACAGTTTAAAATTGCAGTTTCAATGTAGCTTCAAAGGACTCTAAGCGATCTAAACATTATTTTCGGCAATTAGCCTTGTCATTAGCCGTGTGATGCGCCAGCATGACCTTATGTATTACGTAATCCCTTCAAAAGGTCACGCATGACGTATGCGAAACTACTAGTGATGCGCGGGTCCAACCCACACCCGACTGACGTTTTCGACTAACCCGCCCGCAACTCGGACTGCAAAAAAATAATAATAATATTGTACCCGACCCGCTCCCTTGCCCGAATAAAAAAAAAAGAAATAGTTTAAATAGTTAATTGCCATTTTTATTTCAAACAACCTGACCGACCGCAATCCGAATATCATTACAAATATTTTTGGTAACTCGTAACCGCGGGTGACCGCAGGCCCCCGCTTATTTCGGATCAACCCGCGCATCACTGGAAACTACCGCTCCAGTGTTTACAAGTGTGGATAAAGAGGAGCGTTTAGACGTTCTTATAAGTTGAATGATACTAATTAATGTATTTTTGTCAGTTTATTGTTTAAAAGGTACGCAAGTGTGCATTTCACATATGTAACGATTCAAGTGAATTGAATAAAATTGAAGTTTCACATATGTAACGCTTGAACTTTCGACGTGATTACGTAATGCGTAAGATCACGCCGTTTTTACATTTTTTACTGAACAAAAAAAGACATAAACATCTTGGATGACATGGGGGTGAGTAAATTATAAGGATTTGTTTTATGATGGTTTCTGTTTTTTTGGGGGGGGGGATTAAAAGTACCTAAACTGGATCTATGCAAAATTCTCCTGTGGTAAATGTGTATTGTAAAATCATCCCATTCTCTCTATAAAGGATTCTGTCTGTGATTCGGGAGATTTTGCACAGATGCATTCTGGGTGTGGGGGCTTTATTGCTCCAGGGTGTGGGCTTATGGGAAAAATTGTGTCATCTCTGCCCACTTAAAGACAAACCCACCAACTAGGGTGGGAATCAGTTGTTCAAGGACATCCACACACATACACACACACACACACACACACACACACACACACACACACACACACACACACACACACACACACACACACAGAGTTTAAAATATGTGACAAGGTCATCTGTGAGCAGATTAAGGGGTTTCTAGGGGTTCAAACCCAGCAGCTCCTGTTTTTCTGGATGTGTTGTGTCTTATGGTCGGCTTCTTAAATTTTTTTCTGTTTTTTTGTGTACACACACACACACACATGTCAGGTTAAGTGTGTTTTTATTGTTATAAGAGATGGTCAGGAGGACTGTATCTAGTTCTGGAGTTCTCTGAGGTGTCAGCAAACAGTAGCCTATATTTTAATATTTTCCTCTATTAGTATTTTTGTCATTTTCCAGTAATTTTTTAAAACCTCCTCACAAGAAAATTACGCTGACTTAAAGGTGCCAAAGAATACATTGATACAATATGTCAAATCGTTCTTTGATATCTACATAGCATGTATGTGGCTTTATTAAGTGCAAAAATTATCCATACAAGTTTTTACATGTCTATTTACAATTCTACAATTTATCCCCAAAATGAAATAGTCTTTTATTACCTTATTTGAAAGGGTCATGATTAATAATGTTGAGCTCTGCTCTGATTGGCTGTTTCGCAGAGCAGCTCATTTAAATAGCTCTTTGTGTGTGTGTAAACAGACCTTATGTTTGAGCCTGTATCAGACAAAAATACAGATTTTGAGGAATAATTAATTATTCAGAGATTAGAAATGGTTGTTTTTGAATGGTATGTTTTTTTTCCAGTATGGACCTGCAAAACGTAACTGAAACGTTAATAGCGTCATTTAGCCTAAATGTACGCATATAGCATTAACTAGCATATAGCGCTTAATCAGCAGTCGCAACTTTGTTTATAGCATTGTAACAACATTGTAATTATTTGAATGTGTAATTAAATGATTGGGGCGTACATCTCGACTGTAGCGTCACAGGTGGTATTATGTTGCCTGTTTTTCAGCGGTGTTTTGCATGCACAAGGTTTACATAAGGAGGAAACAATCGTGTTTGAGGCTCACTTATCATTTACAGATTATTATTCATCTATGCCTACGCCACTTTTAAGTCGTAATATCCTGCTTAAAGTCACCATAAAAATGAAAATAAACGATAAATCTGTGTCCTGCGTTATTAATATTTTTTGTAATTCATGAACCCTCATAATCTTTGATAAAAAAAAATTTTACCTCCTCCCCTCCTCGAAACAACCTCACTTTAGTTCCTGTCATGAGGAATGAATAAAGGGCGGAGCTATCGAGACTTATTTCTGCCAGGTTAGCAGTTTGAAACATGTCCCAACTTCCAATTATCCAATCAGTTCTTCATGGATGAAATCAAGTCCCGCCTTACATTTTTTTCTCATTTCAGAAGTTTTTCACTTGGATATACAGCACGATAGGAAAAAATATTATTACTACTTATGGTGACTTTAATTTATGTTGCTTGTAGGATGTTTTGATTGTTTAGGATAACTGCAGAAAACGGTATATGGCTTATTTTTAATTTGGTGTTTTTGTAACTGTGGCAGGTTGGGTGGTACCTTGCAGTCTGATTGGAACAGAGATTTACATCAACACTACTTACTGATCATGGATTGAGAAAGCAACACCTTATGATGCTGTGCAAGATGTAAAAACAAGACACGCACGTAATTTATACAGGTAAGTATGCAGGTGTCTTTAAAACACTTTTAAAAGATATGCTATATTTGCTTGAGACGTCTTAAAAAGTGCAACGCTCATAAATCAAGATGAACATCAAGATGCAGGAGCCAAAAAAGCATATGTTCGAGGTCATGTTCATTTTATTTATCAAGCACTTTAAAGAAGGTAGTAAACAAAATAACACAGTAGTAAAACATAGACCAACGATTAAAAACACAAGCAGAACAGCGCCTCAAAAACCGGCCAAATGAGTTGCATTACTCTGTAAAACTATTGCTCTTCTACATTCCCAAAAAATGTATACTTACACTTTTAATGGTTAACAATTACAATTAATACTTAATACACAATAACCAATTATTTTCTGAAATGATTCTGCAGCCTTAAAAACACGATCATTTTAGGCTGTGTGTGTGTGTGTGTGTGTCAAGTGTTAAAATGCACATCCTTAATTTGTACGTCATTAATCAAACTAATCGTGCATAAAAAACACACACGTGTTTGTGACAGATGGAGTGTGTGTGTTTTTGAGATGCTGCTCCTGAAAGGATATTTTTTTGTGTGGAGGATTGTGAGGAGGAGGCTGGCCTGTGTGTGTGTGTGTATGTATGCGTGTGTATGTGTGTGTGTGTGTGTGTGTGTGTGTGTGTGTGTGTGATTATGACTCGCCTCTGTCTGCCCTCAGGCCCTTTGGCTCTACCTAATTAAAACCAACCAGGCTGCAGGGCACAGGAGACACATGTCTGTCAAACACACACACACAGACGCACACATTAACGCACGGACACACACACAAGATGCAGGCTTTCTTACTGATCATTCACACACTGTGATATTGTACTTGCATTCGTGCATGAATTGTCATGTGCATGCTATTCACACACTGTTCTTAAAAATCTTATTAATTAGGTTTTTGTCAATCACTCAATTCTGTGCTCAACTCTTTATTTATTTACACTCTCCTGAGTTGAATCGTGCTAATTATTATAATATAATGTCCATTTATTTATTTGGTAAGTAGCTGTGTAATACATGGGAAATTGAACCATCAGTTGCTTAGTCGCAAAATATAAAACTTTCTGATGATTGGTTTGAAATCATTATGACATCATTTAAAACATAATTTATTCTACGACCTATTTGAGAAGTAAAACCTCATTCACACAGCATTTCGTTCCCAGAAAATTTCCGTAAAATTAGCAGAGAGACTGCTAACGCGTACGTAAATGTTTTGGGATTGCTCCTGTAAAATGGACATAGTAACATTCACGGAAAGCATTCTGTGTGTACAAGAAGCAAAAAAATGCCGTAAGGGCCGTGCCGTAGGAATGACCTATGTGTCATTGCAACCAGAAGTTATGGTTCAACTTTTTGACACAAGGATTTAAACATATCAACATTCACGTCGAGAAATGTCGGCAAACTGGACTGAAGCAGAGATCAGGGAGCTCGTCAATATCAGTAGCTACGTTTACATGGACACATTTTGCCTTCATCGGATTAAAATCCTTTCCGATTAATAAATCCTATCATAGCGTTTACATGAACACTTAATAATGTGATCGGATTGATGTGCGTGTTTATATGACACAAGATTTACATCAAATTTGATCATTTGACATGCGCACATTGCACAAATATAGTTTCACGCTGTTTCAAGATTTGCTTTGTGCCTCACTGATTATAAAGCAGCAGCAAAATTGCCCAAAAAGCGTATTTTACTTCACGCGGTGCTGCAGGGACCGTTCGCGAGAGCGAGTCCAAACACACGCATTTGTGGATCAGAGAATAAATCATGGACTGACCGGACAACGCTGTCTTGTATCACTTTATGGGGAATTGGACGGATAATAGGAACAAGATTAACAAGACAATCACTTCTTGTGACTTCCTTAAACAAAACAAACTCGAGTTATTTGCGTCACATGTCATTACAGCAATTCTACATCATTGCACGTGTGAATATGCTCCACACTCCCGTCCTGTAGGTGGCGTAAATGCACCTTTCAGTGCGTTTGCCAACCGCCATTAAAAAAAGAAAAGATGGCACATGCGCAGAGCCTCCCAGTTTCAGTTATCCATCCGATCAAGTGTATACATGTCATTTTGAGCGGATTACAAATGGTATAAACCACCCCTAACAAGCGGATTAGATTTTTAATCAGATTGGCACTTTTTAGTCCGATTGAGGTGTTTACATGGAGCATTTTTATTCAGATTGATCATTTAAACGGATTACAAATGTCCATGTAAACGCAGCTAGTGTTGAAGCAGAAATCATTCACCAGCATCACGCTCACCTTATTATCTTCTCATAAACTAAAATGCACACGAGTGGTTTCTCGACAGAGAACACAACTTTCGACGCTGTGAAAAAATATGTCACGTGTCTTAAGGGATCTTTACGGTATGTGTTTGAATGCACACACAGATTCCAGAAAATCATTGGCAGTGTGAATGAACCACAAATTAAACGATCCTGGACAAATCCCGGAGGAATTTTCCGTGTATTTTCCGTAAACTCTGTGTGAAAAGGGCTTAAGAGTAATTTAGTTACAGTGAGTTGCAGTTTTTTAAGTGAAGAACATCAGCTTCCTGTTGTAAAATCACACTTGTGTCACACTTGGGTCTATGTGTTAATAAATCCCTTTAGGGTGATAGAAGATCTTTTCTAAGAAGTCCTAAAAGTCATTTGCAATCATCACCAGTAAATTGTACATTTCCTCTAACTTGTCCTAACCAGATGTCATCTGGTATCTATGACCAACACCCACCAAAATGATGAGATCTTTCTCGATCATGTGTATAGCGCTGCTCAAAGACAAACAATTACACCAAAACTTTTCAGCTGGGGTTTCTGTTTGAGTAAGTTTGCAAGGCATGTGGATGGGTTAGGGTGAGTTTGTGTGATGCAGGGCTGGGGTGAGTGTCTGTGTAATGAAAGGTCAGGGTATGTGTGTGCGCGATTTAGGGCTTGTGTGTGTGTGTGTGTGTGTGTGTGTGTGTGTTGTAGGGCTGTATTGAGTGTGTAAGTGATGTGGGGTGTGTTGGGTGTGTGTGTGATGGATGATGGGCCAGTGCGAGTGTTTGTGTGTGTGTGTGTGTGTGTGTGTGTGTGTGTGTGTGTGTGTCTGTGTGTGTGTGTGTGTGTGTGTGTGTGTGTGATGTAGGGTTGGTGTGAGTGTAAGCAGTTGGTCCACCAAGGGGGGCCAGGGGGGCCACAGCCACCCCTAAAAAGACAATGGCCACCCCAACCAGAAAGAGTGAAGTAATAACTTTAGTCAATGTCCATGTTAATTTATAAACTAAAGACTATATTAATATGAAATAAAGTTGCATGATATGTTAACCCCTTGCACTCTTGACCCGCATTGCGGTCTTTACTGTATAAATTACATGTAGCCTAGATCAGTGGTTCTCAAACTGGGGGCCGGGAGATGGTGCCAGGGGGGCCCCAGTTTTATGGCATTTTATAAAATACATTAATTTATCATGAATTCTGTATAATTAAAACCTAAAAAAATAAGGCTACTAACCAACAGCACTACTTTGTATACTTTAATATGTTTTGTCTATTTAAAATGTTACGTTTTAGAACAAAATTGTCATACATTTTCTTTGGGGGGGCCACAAAGGAATGCACCATACGCAAGGGGGGCCGCACACTGAAAAAGTTTGAGAACCACTGGCCTAGATCATTTACTTTAAAAGTACACAGATCCAATATAGCCTACTATTACACACGCGTTGGATTTCTCAACTGCTTATATTTACTTAATAAGATAATCACAGCATTTTGAGATAATATGGGTGCTGTCTTTATCATTTGCGCTTGTTGCGTACACAAACTTTATCAAATGGATGAGGAAAATGTTGAAATCTGTTTCGCGTCTTTAGTCAGTTCTGTCAGCTGGCCCGAGCATCAGGCTATGTTTATTGTGGAGAGAAAGTTAGTTTTTCGTATGTCAGTGGTTCCCAAACTTTTTCAGCGTGCGTCCCCCCTTGTGTACAGTGCATTCCTTCGCGGCCCCCCAAAGAAAATTTGTGACAAAAACTATTCTAAAACTCAACATTTTAATAAAAAAAACATGAAATTATACAAAAAGTAGTGCTTTTGGTTAGTAGCCTATTTTTTTTAGGTTTTATTACACAGAATTCATGATAAATTAATGTATTTCATAAAATGTCATAAAACTGGGGCCCCCCTGGCACCATCTCACGGCCCCCCTGGGGGTCGTATGTTATATAAAACATTGTTTATTGTATCACACTCACATAATACACGACTGCTTGGCTTTTATGTGTAAAATTAAGCACCACTTTTTTGGTTTAAATTGAGCGATTTCTCGAGAAGGGGCGAAAGTACCATTTTCTAAAAAAAAGTAATTTTAAAAGATATCTCTTTTCGACAGAGATATATTTTTGCTGTGATCAGTAACTCACAAGTGTTGTCTATCAATACCAGGTGTAATTTTGAACAAATGTAAAATGACTTCAGTATAATTTCACTTTGAACATAAGTAGCACATTGTTACATTTGACCCTGTCAGCACGGCTGAAAGAAACACACAAATGGGTCAAAAGTAACACAACAAAACAAGATAGATTTTTGTGGTTACATTTGTTTTTAGTAAATATACATGAGTGTGACCTTGTTAATATGTAACTGCAAACATATTTTGTCATTTATCTTTGCAAAAAATAATGAAATTACATTTTCATTTTAATTTTCAATTTTATCAAATTTTTCAAAAGCAACCTGTCAGTTCAAACTTGAATTGTTAAAAATAAAACATATTTTAACAGTTTAAACACTATGAAATTAAATTAAATCAAATTATAATAATATAATTTTTTTAACATAATGCAATAGTATTAGCAGCAGGACAAAAGTAACAAATGTTACTTTCGTCCCGGCAGGAACTCGTGACATTTAACCCGATTTATTTTATTTTGAAAAACTCTTAAGAAGTCAAACTTCAGGATGTGTTAGAGTACTAAATAAACTGTAGATTGATCAGTACTTTAACGTATGAAACCAGAAACACAACACTTGGAATTTTCTTATCATGGTTGAAAACAGCTTTCCGGACCTACACGCGCAAAACGGTAAGGAAATAACGTGATATCTGTCAGCTCTGTCAATGGTTACGTGCTAAAGATGCCGTCATAGTTTGGAATGCAAATGTTATCAAGGCTCCGAGAAAATCGCTTCGTTACTTTCGTTCCGCGTTACTTTCGCCCCGGTTCTCCCCTATATATGTTTTTTGGTATATATCATGAATTACTCCATCTGTTGATCTTTATTATTAGATTAGCAGTTTTTGGTAACATTTAATGGATTTCATTGGCTCTTAAAGTCACATATGTAGAACAATTAGCGAATTAGCGTGCAATGTATATAGAGCATGTAGATTAAACAATAACAATATATTAACGCTAGGGGTTTAAAAAAAATCACGTCATTCACGTCTATTTGCAAAGGACTATACTATTTAAAGAACAATTAATTGCTAATTAAAAAAATTTTGTTACATTAACCAGAAACAAAAGTACTCTGAATGATTTTTTTTTGCCACCCCGTGATTTGCCAAGCCTATTTAAATGGGGGCGCCACTGAGCGGGTGTCCATGATGTAAAGTTGGGGTGAGTGTGTAATGTAGTGTGTGTACACTTGTATGTGATGTAGTGCTGGGGTGGGTGGATCAGTGTGTCCTTATTTAAAGCTGAGAGAGTGAGGGAATGAATGCCCACACACTAATTTTTTCTCTTTCTGTCTTTCTCCCCCCCATGCTCTCCTCTCACATCAGTGGGTGGACCCAGTTTCAAAACCAAAATCTTACAGCAACATTATAAAACGGCCCGCTTTCCCCGTGTGTATGCGGACGGTTCATTGATCTCTGTTTCCTTGTACAAACGTGTGTTGAGGTGTGTCGCCCTCAATAACGCCTCTGACCATATGACGTGTGCGTGACAAAAGTGTCTGTTCTTCAGTTTTTACCATTTACCCATGAAGAGAGAGAGAGAGAGAAAGAGAGAGTCAGGGAGTTGCCACTGGTTACAGTGACGGTTCTCACACAGGAAACACCTACAAGAGTTTAGATGTTCCCCAATCAGCTGCTCTCATAACAAACTCACTTTTCATACAGTAAAAACCATTTAAACTCAAACCGGCCTTCACTGAGCCACAAAGTGTTGAAATCAAACACAACTTAAACCAAGTAAACTAAAACAAAGACGAGTCAACTAAAACTGAGCTAAACGAAACTCTGTGGTAGATAGTACAAAGAAGTATACAGTCATAGTTTACTACAGTAAAGTTACAGAATAACAAGGTCTTGTAGTTAGTTTACAGTATTAACATTTTGCATACAGTAGTTATAGTAAAGATCATGTCTAGTTAAACTCACTTATAGTAGTGGATACTTGAGAGTATAGTAGTATGTTTATAGTCTTGTAAAATCTAGTTAAGTTTAGCTGTTGTATTGACTGTTTCGACAGTAACAACATAAACAAGCGACTTTCGTGGTCAACACGTAACTTCCGGTAAACTCCGCTAAGAATAAATAACAACAAATTACATTACACATAGTTTATTTATATAACAAGCAAAATAAACAACACGTAGATTACCTAGGAAACCAAAACATTTGTTATTTTCGTCGAGGTATTTGTTTCGACGAGTTCAGTTTAGCAACTAGTCAGACCATTAAAAAAAACTGAAACCGGAAGTAAAGTTCGGACCAGACGCGTATTGCGTCACCGCACGTGCGTCCGATTATACCGTCTGATAATGGCTTTCGTGGAACATACGTAACTTATGGTAAACAAAGAATCAATAACAACAGATACCTTTAAGAGTAGTTTATTTCTGATAACAAGCAAAACAAGTATATGCATAAGTTCAATTCAAGTGTATTAAAAACTACCCTGAGCTAACTTTACTTTTTAAAATGTGTACTATATCATGTATACAATTTTAACTATCCATGATCTCTGTCTCCCCTCGTCTTAAGGAAACCATAACAGTTGTTATTTTCGACGAGGTATTTGTTCCAGAGTTCAGTTTAGCCACAGAAACCGGAGGTTAAGTTCCGTCCGATGAAACCGTCTATAGTTTAGTTAAATGTGATAATTGCAGAAAATATATGTGGATCATAGATAACATTTCTGAAGGATTAAACATGCTCGCTTCGGAGTTTAGTTTGTATTAAACAGATCTGTTATGCTGAGCAATTGCGTAAACAAAACAAAAAAAACATTTAAAGAAAAATAAAGAAAAAATGTACAAGTTTACAAAGGCTTTGAATGAATTAATTTCCTGTTTGTGATGAGGATTAATCATGTGACCAGCTCCACACATGTGACGTGTGGGAGGAGTTTGAGGAAAACACTTGTTGTATTCTCATAGAAAAAAAAGTTCAAACAACTTGGTTTTGCGAGTCAATTCAACTTATTTTAAGGTTTGACCTGTGATAAAACAATTTAATATAAACAATTTGAAATAGTTTAAAGGGGAAATCTGACCTTTTCCTTGTTTAAGTGCTACAATTGTGACCTAGAAACCTAGAAAATGTGAAAAAGATCAACCCAGTAACTTAGTTTTGATAAACCATTCTCTGCAAGTATGTGAAAAAAGAGCTCATTGAAATTTGGCTCCCCTTGTGATGTCAGAAGGGGATAATACCGCCCCGTAATCTGCACTATCCAACCACAGCACTGCCATTTAGTGCAGAGATCAGCTCATTTGCATTTTAAAAGGATACACCCCAAAACGGCACATTTTTGCTCATTTTAACATGTTATAATAAATTATCTATATGATATTTTGAGCTAAAACTTCACATATGTACTCTGGGGACACAAAATATTTATTTTACATCTTAAAAAAGTCTTGTGAAATGTCCACTTTAACTTATATTTTCATGTTACTTTCCCTTAACAAATTATTTTGTTTTGACAAAAATGCTGATTTTTTTTACAGCGTAGTTAATGTGAATATAATCTAACCGAGCACGGACCTATGAGTATATAGATAGGCATTTATATCACTTACTATGACCATAGTGATGCCAATTATATGGCTTTATAAAGTACACGTGACCTGGTGAATTACTATGAAACATTTGCATAATATTGCATGGTCTTTTGGCACAGGTCATTGGTGAATAGCTGTAAACATACAACGTTAGCTATTGCACTATTAAATAATAATAATGAGAGATTTCTTAACTAGTTTAGGGTGTTTTAATAGTTGGATTAGCGATAATAAAGGATTCCAGTCAGAAGACATTTAATGTTTTCTGCCGTTGATTAATCATAGCCAGGGAGCGTTAGTCTCTCTCTCTTTGTGAAGGTGAGGTAAGGACGTTCCATAGTGTCTGACAGATGAGAGTTAACTAAATTACCACACACGCCCCTCGGTTTCTGGTCTTTACTAGACCAGAAATGCTTTCATGAAAATTTGAGGAACATTTCGATACAGTATTTGTTTAAATCGCCAAACTTGCTCTTTGTGATGTGAACCGGACCCCCAAATCACCCATTTTAATATATTTGCTTCAACACACACAAGAATTTATACTAGTTCGTTCTACAAGTGAAATGATTCAGTCAGAAATTAAAGCGATGGTTCAGTTTCAGAGAAGAAACTCTTTCTCTTATGAGGTGAAACCAAGGAAACCAAAAGGTTTCACATATAAATCTATAAACAACTGACGGTTGAACAAATATAGCGTTTCATAGGCCAACTCCAAAAAAATTAAGAGAATGAGTGAAAACTTTAGATTTTGACTCTACAAAAATTTTTTAATCATCAATCAATATATTTTTTTAAATCTTTAGAAAAGTATTGAGTCCCAAAAAGTTCAACCCAGCATTGGGTCAGAAACGGACAAACCCAGCCGATAGGTTAAATTAAACTATTTTAAATTAAAATTTTATTTGACCCAACAATGAGTTAAAACAACCCAACATAGGTTAAAATACAACCCAGTGGGTTTTGTTTATCCCATTTTGACCCAAAACTCGGGTTGAAAATAACCCAGCATTTTTTATATTTTAAGAAAGTAAAATTTTATTAATAAATGACCTCATCTCTCTGTATTTTTTTTAATCGATTAGCTAACAAAAAATAAATACAATATTTTAAATGAAGTTACATATATTCAGTCAAATAAGTAAACGAAACTGAAACACAAAAGTTATCAAGAAGTTTTCCAAATTTATCAAATTTTTATTTATGACAGCGTATCTACTGCGTACAAACTACCAGTAAAACAGATCACATCTATTAGACATCACAACTTGTTTACATGTGACTTTGGTGTTTATAATGTGAATGATTCAGAAAAGCTGCACTTAATTTAAAATAATATTACTATAATGTATATTAATAAATGTGCAAAACAAACAAATGAAGAGTTTCGTTGCAAAACGAGATAAATCCATTTTTTTACATTTTTGTCAAAACATGTTTATTATTATGTTATCATGTTATTATTTTGTTTTATGGTGCTACTTAGCTTTATTTTTTAAGTTATGAAGGTTTAAATCAAAACAAACCAACTGCATTTGAATTTAAATTAGTTGGAATGCACAACCAAAAAACGAGATTTCTGAACAATTAAAAAAATTGTGGTTATCTCGTTTTGCAACAAAACACTTCAAATATTGATTTAACTAAACGTCGCTACATAAAAAACACAACACGTGCGGGCAGGGAGGTTGTTATGCATGTGCACATGTACTCTTTGCATGTTTAAAGTAGGGTCGCAGCATATCCGCACGGAGAACCCGATCATTGTTCCCTACTCTGTTCCCACACCCTCCTACGGGGAGAGCATGCGGTGTGCAGCGCACTTTTAAATGTTTGAGAACACGCCAGTGTAAAAGTATCCACAGTGTAACAAAAGAGCGCTTCGGATCAGGTTCAACATTGATAAACCCTGTGCCGGTGACTCAACAAAGGTGTGGCGCGTATCCCAGCATAACCTCACTCGCTCTCGTTTCTCTCTCACTTGATTCTGCTTTAAGAGTGACAGTGAGTGTTTAAGTCTTATCACAGAGGAGTATGTGTGTCATGATACAGGCCTGGTAATGTTAAACACAGGCAGATCGCAAACACATCGTGATCGATTGGAAAGCAGTTGCTTGGCATTGAAAGGAAATCTGGTACCCTGATGGAACGTCAATTAAAATGAATGAATAATTAATGGTGACAGTCATCTGACCATTCACCTGATATATGGTGTCCCTGACCAGTCTATACAAAGCTCTCTCTCTCTTTCTCTCTCTCTCTCTCTTTCTCGCTCCTTTAATGAGAATTGTGTACACAGTTTACCTGAGTGCACAAAATTCACATAATTTAATATTTCATCATTCACACATGAAGAATTAATTCTCAGCTCAGAAAACAATACGTTTTGTTTTAAAATAAAATTAGGGCTGACAAAAGATTAATCGCGATTAATCACATACAAAATAAAAGTTTGTTTTTGCATAATATATGTGTGTGCACTGTGTGTAATTAGTTTGCATATATAAATACAAACGCATGCATGTATGTACTTAAGAAACATTTACATGCATATATATTTTTTGATATATTTAAATTATATATGAAGAGTTTTGTTGCAAAACGAGATAACTCCATTTTTTAAATTTGTCAGAAATCTCGGGTTTTTTTTGGTTGTGCATTCCAATTAAAATCAATTCAACTGCAGTTGGTTTGTTTTGATTTAAACCTTCATAACTTAAAAAATACAGCTAAGTAGCACCATAAAACAAGTAATAACATGATAACATAATAATAAACATGTTTTGACAAAAATGTTAAAAACAGAGTTCTCTCGTTTTGCAACGAAACTCTTCATGTATACATTTTAAAAATTATACATAAACCAAATTTTTCTTAAATTTATACATGTATACGTGTATTTATATATGCATAATAATTACACACAATAAACACACAAATATATTATGCAAACACAAACTTTTATTTTGTATGCGATTAATTCACGATTAATCTTTTGACAGCCTTAAATAAAATAGAACAAATATTTTTAAAATATTATTTAATTTAGTTAATTATGCAATATATATAAACATTAAACATGCAATATATTGTTTAATAATATTATTGCATGCAATTACTTTTCTGAAGAATGCACTAAAATTTTATTTAATTTAATTTATTGGACAAAAGGTGAAATAAACACATTTGTCATTAAAAAAACTTATTTCCTTTGTGGTCCTAATGGTTAGATTTTAAAGATTTTAAAAAGATTTTTTGACGGATGCACTTCACACAAAAAGCTAAACTTGCAATGCTTCATTATTCAAGTGACATAACAACAACAACACTGAGGTCAAAAACCTGAAAGTTTAAAGTTAACGTTAATTCAGTATCAAGTGTCAATCTGTACATACTGTACATACTTCCCCCCCAAACGTCAATTTCGTTTGCTCTTTACATTTAATGACGTAATTTATAAAGTTCGCAGGATTCGCTTGTCCTGCCTACAGCCCTCAGATTTCTCTGAAATGCACGTCTGTTTGCAGGGAAACACTGGGCGATGCTGCGATAGCATCAGACCCCCGTACCTGACCTGTCATCTCATTTTACTGTATTAGACTTTCTAATTAAAAGTCACAGAGAATGAGGAGGTGGGGGGGTCCCACAGATTGCATTCAGCTTCGTAAGCTTTAGTGCCTGTCAAGCATGTTTAAGAGTGACAGACGCAAGTAAACCTCTACAGACCGTGATGGAGCGGTGAGACAGACAGAAAGCGTGTCAGAGGGAAACAAACAGACAGACAGAGAGCGAGACACTAGTGGTTTCTGACCTTTAGGTGTTGCAGGAGAAGTCTCGCCGTGTCAGGAAACTGCTATCCTCCAGCTCAAACATGTGAAAGTGAAGACAGACGAGAGAGAGCGACAGGGAGAGAGAGAGAGAGATAAGGAGAGGAGTTTTGCACAGAAGGTGTGTCGTGAATCGGAGAGTAAGAGAGAGAGAGAGACTAAACAAGAGTTCACACCCACCTACCCCTCCCTCCAAACCAGAAGTATTTGGCAACCAGCCGCACGTGTCCACCTAACATACACGCACATAAACCCTTCCGGCGTACCTGCAGTCAAACAGTGTTGGCATGTCATACATAATAAAAACATCCAGAAAACACCATGTTGTGTGTGTAGCGATATATATGTATTTATTTTATAGTTTGATAAACACATTGATTTACCATAGTACACTCAGACTTTACAAACACATACTCTTTAAAAGCAAAGTTTTACCATGGTCCCATGTGAACAAAGCATGGTAATACTATAAAACTTAGTACTATAAGACTAATGTAGCTAGTGATGCTGAATTTATATTTAATGTAAAATGAATCACAGGCCTGTAGAAACTCTATATGGGGTATACGTATGAAAGAACGCATTTAATTCTTATCATGGCTGAGTTCCCAGCGTTCATTATCTGTGCGGCTATCACATTAAATCCAGGGAGGGGTTCAGGAGCTCCATTAATACCCACCTAAAGAAGGGAGTGGGCATTTTTCTGTAAATCTCATGAGTAAGGTGTTTGTGAATGCAGGTGTGCGCCGCAGAGATTATTACACAATGAATCAGATAAACAGCGCTAAGACTTTACTGTGTCATTCACACTATGTCATTTTATCAAGATGCCAGGCTTAAATTGTGCACTTTAACGAGACACTCCATTTTTTTTAAATATGCAAATTTTCCAGCTCCCCTAGAGTTAAACATTAAATTTTTACCTTTTTGGAATCCATTCAGCTGATCTCCGGGTCTGGCGCTAGCACTTTTAGCATAGCTTAGCGTAATCCATTGAATCTGATTAGACCATTAGCATCGCGCTAAAAAAATAACCAGAGAGTTTCGATATTTTTCTATTTAAAACTTGACTCTTCTGTGCATCGTGTACTAAGATCGACGGAAAATTAAAAGTTGCGTTTTTCTAGGCAGATATGACTAGGAACTATACTCTCATTCTGGCGTAATAATCACGGACTTTGCTGCTGTAACATGCTTTCAATAGCAAAAATCATAACTTTTAATTTTCCGTCAATCTTAGTACATGATGTAACTACAGAAGAGTAAAGTTTTAAATAGGAAAAATATTAAAACTCTTTGGTTATTTTTTAGCGCGATGCTAATGGTCTAATCAGAATCAATGGATTATGCTAAGCTATGCTAAAAATGCTATCGCCAGACCGGGTTGCACTAGTCGTTCGTAAGTTCTTATTTAAACTGGGACGTAAACTCCAAACTAGAGGCTTAGTAACTACTAGCTAGTTTATAACTAACTTTTTACTTAATTCGGTTGCACCATTTGTTCTTAAGGCAGAACGTAGCTAGTAGATCGTAAGCTCTCCGTAAAGTAATGCGTTGTCGCATAGAATGACGTCTATTTTTCTTAACCCAATCACAAGCCTTATAATAGGTAAACAGGAAATAGTCTGAACAGTACGTAATTTCAAACTCATTCTTGTCTCGCCTAAACTGAAAGTTAAAAAAGACGTTAAAGCAAGCGTTATCAAACTTAAAACACTTTTTTTTAAATATCTATCCCACACATGGAGGAGAAAATAAACAGGAAGAAATGTTAAATTTTATTTTAATTGATGGATACACAGAAAATTAAACAGTTCTTGAAAACTCGTTGACAAACTTGCGACTCTTCATAATTTATATGAGCTCATCGATGTAATATAATCTGGCTGATATCTTATACAAATCGTTATTCATGGACAGAGGCTTCCGTAAATATTTAGTTACAACGTATTGTTACGTTTAAACTAAGTTTAATGGTGCAACGCAAAACTATTTAGTAGTGCGTAAGTTGTAACTTAGTGCCCATTTACGTCGTAACTAAGCTACGTTGTAACTTACGCACAGCTGGTGCAACCGGCCCCTGGAGATCGGCTGAATGGATTCCAAAACGGTAAAAATCAAATGTTTAACTCTAGGGGAGCTGAAAAAGTTTTTTTTTTTAAAGTGGAGTGTCCCTTTAAGCCTCGATTTCAATTCATTATATTAGAAATCAAGTGATGTCTAATATGACACTTAAGGGGTAAATTCCCCTTAACTAAGAGAATAATTTAAGGGTGTTGCATACAGTATAATCCCTTAAATGGTTCTCTTAGGTAAGAGTAATCGTTAAGTGTTTCACGACAGGGACCCAGGTTTGTCTTTATAAAATACTATTGTTGCCATGGAGACGCAACAGAAAAAACGTAAGGGTTTTTTTCTGCAACACCCTTAAGTTTAAGGGAAACATAAGGGTGAACTTAAGGGAAAATTACACTTGAGGTGCTTTATGCAACCGGGCCCTGACATTTTGAGTATGTGGTATGTTTAGCTGCGAATCAAAATTGTTACTGCTTTCGTTTCTATATAGAAGGAGCGTATAAATCAGGTGCTTAGATATCGATTGTCTCCGCATACACGCTTTGCATCCGTTTTAGTATACATACTGCCGAAGTCTTAATACTAATGTATGGTAGTATGCAATTTAACATTGTTAAAACTGATTCAGTAAAGAAAAACAGTTTTTATTCAGGTGTGAAAACCATAGTGCATCTAAATCTCATACTGCTTCTAGTCGTGACATTTCAGAAGTGTGAAAAATGCACGCAAGGTCAAGGTCGTTTCTCTCTTTGTGATCACCGACTGTCAGAAATGAGACTGAGACATAGATGAGCTCTCACTGTGTCAGCTGAAACTGCAAACACCAACCACTTCCTGCAGTGTGTGTCTATATATGTATGTGTGTGTGTGTGTGTGTGTGTGTGTGTGTGTGTGTGTGTGTGTGTGTGTGTGTGTGTGTGTGTTTCTTTCCCTCTGCACTGCATAAGTGCCAAACATCTTCATCCTGGTTTCACTATATTAGTGAGGTCATGTCATTGATTTTATATCAGGCTAATGATATTTTCTATTCTCTAACCTTAAAGGTGCCAGAGAATGTAAAACTGTATGTACCTAGGCATAGATGAATAATAAGAGTCCTGACCAGAGGTGGGAAGAGTAATAAAATATTGGACACAAGTAAAAGTACAGTTACTTTAATGAAATGTAACTTTAGTACAAGTAAAGTTACTGGTCTAAAAATCAACTTAAGTAAAAGTAAAAAGTAAGTCATTTTAACTTTAACTTTAAATGTACTTTTTTAGCAGTGGGGTGAGGTGGGGTATTCTAGCGTAGTTGAAAAAGGACAAATAACTAGTTGTTTTTAATTGAAAGAACACAATTTAAAATTAAAGTGCAATAACAAAAAGTAAATAAAATTAAAATCTTTTTTATAACTAAAAACATGCATGTAATGCTTTTTACAGGTGAATTATGCACTTTTGAGGCAAAAAATTTGGTCAGCTAGTAAATACGATCATTATAGTTAGTTGTAATTGATTTATTGCTGTTAACGTTACTTTATTTAACTATATATTTAGACACCATTTGCGTTTACTATGGTTAAAAACTTAAACTTACTGCCGCCAGCTAATATATCTTTTGCATATTGAGCATATAATTAATAAATTAAGCATAAAGCTTTGATGATGCGCGTCCCCGCGTATGCGTTTAATCAAAGTATTATTTAGACGCAATTCGCATTTACTATGGTTAAAAAATTAAACTTACTGCCGCCAGCTAATATATCATTTGCATATTGAGCATATAATAAATAAATTGAGCATAAAGCTTTGATTATGCGCATCCCCGCGTATGCGTTTAATCGAAGTATTATTTAGACGCAATTTGCATTTACTATGGTTAAAAACTTAAACTTACTGCCGCCACCTAATATATCATTTGCATATTGAGCATATAATAAATAAATTGAGCATAAAGCTTTGATTATGCGCATCCCCGCGTATGCGTTTAATCGAAGTATTATTTAGACACAATTTGCATTTACTATGGTTAAAAACTTAAACTTACTGCCGCCAGCTAATATATAATTTTTATATTGATCATATAATAAATAAATTGAGCATAAAGCTTTGATTATGCGCATCCCCGCGTATGCGTTTAATCAAAGTATTATTTAGACGCAATTTGCATTTACTATGGTTAAAAACTTAAACTTATTGCCGCCAGCTAATATTTAATTTGCATATTGATCATATAATAAATAAATAGAGCATAAAGCTTTGATGATGCGCGTCCCCGCGAATGCGTTTAATTGAAGTATTATTTAGACGCAATTCGCATTTACTATGGTTAAAAACTTAAACTTACTGCCGCCAGCTAATATATCATTTGCATATTGATCATATAATAAATAAATTGAGCATAAAGCTTAGATGATGCGCGTCCCCGCGTATGCGTTTAATCGAAGTATTATTTAGACGCAATTTGCATTTACTATGGTTAAAAACTTAAACTTACTGCCGCCAGCTAATATATAATTTTTATATTGATCATATAATAAATAAATTGAGCATAAAGCTTTGATTATGCGCATCCCCGCGTATGCGTTTAATCAAAGTATTATTTAGACGCAATTTGCATTTACTATGGTTAAAAACTTAAACTTATTGCCGCCAGCTAATATATAATTTGCATATTGATCATATAATAAATAAATTGAGCATAAAGCTTTGATGATGCGCGTCCCCGCGAATGCGTTTAATTGAAGTATTATTTAGACGCAATTCGCATTTACTATGGTTAAAAACTTAAACTTACTGCCGCCAGCTAATATATAATTTGCATATTGAACATATAATAAATTAATTGAGCATAAAGCTTAGATGATGCGCGTCTCCACGTATGCGTTTAATCGAAGTATTATTTAGACGCAATTCGCATTTACTACGGTTAAAAACCGCCAGCTAATATATCATTTGCATATTGAGCATATAATAAATTAATTGAGCATAAAGCTTTGATGATGCGTGTCCCTGCGTATGCGTTTAATCGAAGTATTATTTAGACGCAATTCGCATTTACTATGGTTAAAAACTTACACTTACTGCCGCCAGCTAATATATCATTTGCATATTGAGCATATAATAAATAAATTTAGCATACAGCTTTGATGATGCGCGTCCCCGCGTATGCGTTTAATCGAAGTATTATTTAGACGCAATTTGCATTTACTATGGTTAAAAACTTAAACTTACTGCCGCCGGCTAATATATCATTTGCATATTGAGCATATAATAAATAAATTGAGCATGAACCTTAGATGATGCGCATCCCCGCGTATGCGTTTAATCGAAGTATTATTTAGACGCAATTCGCATTTACTATGGTTAAAAACTTAAACTTACTGCCGCCAGCTAATATATCATTTGCATATTGAGCATATAATAAATAAATTGAGCATAAAGCTTTGATGATGCGCGTCCCCGCGTATGTGTTTAATCAAAGTATTATTTAGACGCAATTCGCATTTACTATGGTTAAAAACGTAAACTTACTGCCGCCAGCCAATATATCATTTGCATATTGAGCATATAATAAATAAATTGAGCATTAAGCTTTGATGATGCGCGTCCCCGCGTATGCGTTTAATCGAAGTATTATTTAGACGCAATTCGCATTTACTATGGTTAAAAACTTAAACTTACTGCCGCCAGCTAATATATCATTTGCATGTTGAGCATATAATAAATAAATTGAGCATAAAGCTTTGATGATGCGCGTCCCCGCGTATGTGTTTAATCAAAGTATTATTTAGACGCAATTCGCATTTACTATGGTTAAAAACGTAAACTTACTGCCGCCAGCCAATATATCATTTGCATATTGAGCATATAATAAATAAATTGAGCATTAAGCTTTGATGATGCGCGTCCCCGTGTATGCGTTTAATCAAAGTATTATTTAGACGCAATTCGCATTTACTATGGTTAAAAACTTAAACGTACTGCCGCCAGCTAATATATCATTTGCATGTTGAGCATATAATAAATAAATTGAGCATAAAGCTTTGATGATGCGCGTCCCCGCGTATGTGTTTAATCAAAGTATTATTTAGACGCAATTCGCATTTACTATGGTTAAAAACGTAAACTTACTGCCGCCAGCCAATATATCATTTGCATATTGAGCATATAATAAATAAATTGAGCATTAAGCTTTGATGATGCGCGTCCCCGTGTATGCGTTTAATCAAAGTATTATTTAGACGCAATTCGCATTTACTATGGTTAAAAACTTAAACTTACTGCCGCCAGCTAATATATCATTTGCATGTTGAGCATATAATAAATAAATTGAGCATAAAGCTTTGATGATGCGCGTCCCCGCGTATGTGTTTAATCAAAGTATTATTTAGACGCAATTCGCATTTACTATGGTTAAAAACGTAAACTTACTGCCGCCAGCTAATATATCATTTGCATATTGACCATATAATAAATAAATTGAGCATTAAGCTTTGATGATGCGCGTCCCCGTGTATGCGTTTAATCAAAGTATTATTTAGACGCAATTCGCATTTACTATGGTTAAAAACTTAAACTTACTGCCGCCAGCTAATATATCATTTGCATGTTGAGCATATAATAAATAAATTGAGCATAAAGCTTTGATGATGCGCGTCCCCGCGTATGTGTTTAATCAAAGTATTATTTAGACGCAATTCGCATTTACTATGGTTAAAAACTTAAACTTACTGCCGCCAGCTAATATATCATTTGCATATTGACCATATAATGAAATACGTGCCATGGATATATACTTTTATCCTTTACATGTTTATTGTCTTCTATCTAGTTTTCCTGACCCTGGCACCTGGGGCCGGTTGAACCAGCCGGACGTAAAAAAAGTTGTGTGTAAGTCGTACATCGGGCATGGTGTCAAAAAACATGTGCAAATGAGCAGTAAAAACCCGGTCGGCAATTCCAATTTCTGAAGCCTACTTTCCATAGGAATTAATGAAAACACTTGTTTCGCGTTAGTGCACACGCACATTTAAACTCTGAGTATCATTAACTTACCTGAACATGCTTGCGCAGTTTTAATGTCGAGTTTCTATAAGATGCAAGTGCACCTTAATTGTGCAAACACTGCACAAAAAAGCTATTGCCTTTCTTGCACCTATAGTCAAAGTGGTCGCTTAAATATGGCCAGGGGTTGCTTTCATAAGAATCAAATTCAGGGTCTGCATCTCTGGCATCATCTCCATGGTTCTTTTTGTGAGTTTAGCACGTTCCACCGGCAATCAATCAGTATCGCGCATTTTTCACCTTGCATTATTTTTTAAATCCATAACGGATATGATTTAAGTTACCGAAGTACAATACTTAAAAAAAATACTTAAAATTAGATAAAAGTAAAATAACAGTTTTTAAAAACTAGTTAAAAAATAAAAGTACTCAAAAAACGACTCAATTATAGTAACGCGAGTAAATTCTTATGTAAACCTTGTGCATGCAAAAAGACCACTGGACATAACACCGACTGTGACGTTACAGTCAAAATGTACACCCGCAACATTAAATGACACATTAAATTAATTACAATGTTGTTACAATGCTAAAAACAAAGTTGTGACTGCCGCTTTAGTGCTATATGCTAGTTAATGCTGGCTGAAGTTCTACTATTGATGTTACAGTAAAAAAAATAAATACTTGATTTACCCTACTTGACATTTTATTGTGGCTACACAATTATAATACAGTTATCAAAGCCACACCTCAAAACCACAGTCTGAGGTTAAACACAGTAAGGCCTTGTGATGTGTGTGGTTTAGGGTTAAAGGTCAATCTCCTGTAAATGTAAATATTCTGTACAGTTTAGATACACCCTGACACAGTCGGACCCACCCACCTGAATTTCGCACAATATCCAGCTCTCTGCTTTAAATAATATCAGTGCAATATATAGTGTTTAGTCTGACTGGGTGCGAGACAGATAAGACAGGGTGAATGTAATTTTTAAAGGTGTAATAGGGGAATACAGCCTTCTTTAGTGCATCCCTTCACCTCCCCCCAAAGAAAATGCATGACAAAACATCAAACTTAAGATTTAAATTTAACAAAATGTATTATAAGATAAATGGCACCATCGTGGGCCCCCTTCCCTCCAGTTTGAGAACCACTGTGTTAGTGGTTGTCAGTTCTAGCTACACCCCTGGAGTGGTCTGACTGGTTCACACTAACCACCCCTCATGTTCCCTCTCTCTCCGGTATACTTACCCACTGCATGAGAGGACAAGGAAAGGAATGTAATCCAACCACACACTCATAGATATTACCTCTCTCGCTCTCTTTCTCTCTTTCTCTCTCTCTCTCTCTCTCTCTCTCTCTCTCCCTGGTCTTATAACCCACTGCATGAAAGGACAAGGAAGGGAATGTAGTCCAACCACACAATCATAGATATTACCTCACCTCCTCTCTTTCTCTCTCTCTCTCTCACACACTCTCCCGAGATATTGCTGCCAGTCCGGAATGTTTTTCTTAGCCTCTCCTACACACTTTACACACACACACATGTACAAATCCCTCGCTCTCTCTTTCGGGGTGGGTGGGTCTAGTTTAGTCGAGTTTTACCATGATAAACCCCCTCACTGTGATCTTGCCCACTCTCATGTCTAAACCTGTCTGTTTTAGTTAGATGTGTTCTGATGTGTGTTTGGGTACGTTGTGTCTTCCTCTTACACACAGGGTCCAAAATTAACTTTCTGCCACACCTTTTATTTAACTTGAGAAAACTAAGAAAATGCATCAGGGAGACTGCTGACATCAACGTAACTAAGGACTTTCTTTTGTACATTTACGTCAATACTGCTTTCATTATTATGGTCCAGTAACAATCTTACAGATATCGCTACTTCACTTTAGTACTATTATTACCAAATACATCATTCTATCTGGAAATTATTTTGAATACGTACGTGTGCTTAATTTCCGGATGACATTCAAAGATATAGTTTGGAACGTTGGGTTGAAAATAACCCTGTGCACAATGTTATTGATATACATGTACAGATGGATAGATTATTTATTTAAAAAGCAATAAAAGTGAAAAAATTAAAAACCTTTTTGAGCCAGATCAGCTCATATTATAGTCAGGCCTCACCTAAATCCAGTGGCTGCAGGTGACTTCTTTTTTGAGGGTGCACACATGTATTTAGCCTTTCATGTCAAAATATGTGTTTGGCACGTCATGTAATCCTTTGTGCATCACGCGTCATGTCAAAATATCTGCCTGATGCAGATGCTTAGAAGGGGTTAATGATAAAAGATATTCTTGTGTTTGCCAGAAACTTGCTTACTCTCATGTGTAATCAGAGTTTAGTGTTAAGTTAGTGTCTTGTGAGTATTTTGTGTAGTGACGCATGATGCACAGAGGTTCACATGATGCAGCGAACACATATTTTGACATGACAGACGTGACACATGACGCATCGAACACATATTTTACATGAAGTGCCACACAATTGATGCACTGAACACAAATTTTGACATGACGGGCCACACACACGACGCATTAAACACATATTTTGACATGCCAAGCCACACACATGACGCACCGAACACATATTTTGACTTGACGGGCCACACAGACACGACACATTCAAACACATATTTTGACATGCCAAGCCACACACATGACGCACCGAACACATATTTTGACTTGACGAGCCACACACATGACGCACTGAACACATATTTTGACATGACGGGCCACACAGACACGACACATTCAAACACATATTTTGACATGCCAAGCCACACACATGACGCACCGAACACATATTTTGACTTGACGAGCCACACACATGACGCACTGAACACATATTTTGACATGACGGGCCACACACATGACGCACTGAACACATATTTTGAAATGACGGGCCACACACATGATGCACCGAACACATATTTTGACATGACGAGCCACACACATGACGCACCGAACACATATTTTGACATGACGGGCCACACACATGATGCACCGAACACATATTTTGACATGACGGGCCACACACATGAGGCACCGAACACATATTTTGACATGACGGGCCACACACATGAGGCACCGAACACATATTTTGACATGACGGGCCACACACATGAGGCACCGAACACATATTTTGACATGACGGGCCACACACATGAGGCACCGAACACATATTTTGACATGACGGGCCACACACATGACGCACCGAACACATATTTTGACATGACGGGCCACACATGACACATCAAACACATATTTTGACATGACGAGCCACACACATGACGCATTGAACACATATTTTGACTTGACGGGCCACACACATGAGGCACCGAACACATATTTTGACATGACGGGCCACACACATGAGGCACCGAACACATATTTTGACATGACGGGCCACACACATGACGCACCAAACACATATTTTGACATGACGGGCCACACATGACACATCAAACACATATTTTGACATGACGAGCCACACACATGACGCATTGAACACATATTTTGACTTGACGGGCCACACACATGAGGCACCGAACACATATTTTGACATGACGGGCCACACACATGAGGCACCGAACACATATTTTGACATGACGGGCCACACACATGACGCACCAAACACATATTTTGACATGACGGGCCACACATGACACATCAAACACATATTTTGACATGACGAGCCACACACATGACGCATTAAACACATATTTTGACTTGACGGGTCACACCATGACGCACTGAACACAAATTTTGACATGACGGGCCACACACATGACACGCCGAACACATATTTTGACATGACGGGCCACACACATGACGCACCGAACACATATTTTGACATGACGGGCCACACATGACACATCAAACACATATTTTGACATGCCAAGCCACACACATGACGCATTGAACACATATTTTGACTTGACGGGCCACACACATGAGGCACCGAACACATATTTTGACATGACGGGCCACACACATGAGGCACCGAACACATATTTTGACATGACGGGCCACACACATGACGCACCAAACACATATTTTGACATGACGGGCCACACATGACACATCAAACACATATTTTGACATGACGAGCCACACACATGACGCATTGAACACATATTTTGACTTGACGGGTCACACCATGACGCACTGAACACAAATTTTGACATGACGGGCCACACACATGACACGCCGAACACATATTTTGACATGACGGGCCACACACATGACGCACCGAACACATATTTTGACATGACGGGCCACACGTGACACATCAAACACATATTTTGACATGACAAGCCACACACATGGCGCACTGAACACAAATTTTGACATGACGGGCCACACACATGACACGCCGAACACATATTTTGACATGACGGGCCACCCACATGACGCACCGAACACATATTTTGACATGACGGGCCACACACATGACGCACCGAACACATATTTTGACATGACGGGCCACACGTGACACATCAAACACATATTTTGACATGACAAGCCACACACATGGCGCACTGAACACATATTTTGACATGACGGGCCACACACATGACACGCCGAACACATATTTTGACATGACAGACAAGACACATGACGCATCGAACACATATTTTACATTAAGGGTCACACAATTGATGCACTGAACACATATTTTGACATGACGGGCCACACACATGACGCATTGAACACATATTTTGACATGACAAGCCACCCACATGACATGCCGAACACATATTTTGACTTGACGGGCCACACACACACACGACACATTGAACACATATTTTGACATGACGGGTCACACACATGATGCACCAGACACATATTTTGACATGACGAGCCACACACATGACGCACCGAACACATATTTTGACTTGACGGGCCACACAGACACGACACATTCAAACACATATTTTGACATGCCAAGCCACACACATGACGCACCGAACACATATTTTGACTTGACGAGCCACACACATGACGCACCGAACACATATTTTGAAATGACGGGCCACACACATGATGCACCGAACACATATTTTGACATGACGAGCCACACACATGACGCACCGAACACATATTTTGACATGGCGGGCCACACACATGATGCACCGAACACATATTTTGACATGACGGGCCACACACATGACGCACCAGACACATATTTTGACATGAAGAGCCACACACATGATGCACCGAACACATATTTTGACATGACGGGCCACACACATGACGCACCAGACACATATTTTGACATGGCGGGCCACACACATGACGCACCGAACACATATTTTGACATGGCGGGCCACACACATGATGCACCGAACACATATTTTGACATGACGGGCCACACACATGATGCACCGAACACATATTTTGACATGACGAGCCACACACATGACGCACCGAACACATATTTTGACATGGCGGGCCACACACATGACGCATCGAACACATATTTTACATGAAGTGCCAAACAATTGATGCACTGAACACAAATTTTGACATGACGGGCCACACACACGACGCATTAAACACATATTTTGACATGCCAAGCCACACACATGACGCACCGAACACATATTTTGACTTGACGGGCCACACAGACACGACACATTCAAACACATATTTTGACATGCCAAGCCACACACATGACGCACCGAACACATATTTTGACTTGACGAGCCACACACATGACGCACTGAACACATATTTTGAAATGACGGGCCACACACATGATGCACCGAACACAAATTTTGACATGACGGGCCACACACATGACACGCCGAACACATATTTTGACATGACGGGCCACACACATGACGCACCGAACACATATTTTGACATGACGGGCCACACGTGACACATCAAACACATATTTTGACATGACAAGCCACACACATGGCGCACTGAACACAAATTTTGACATGACGGGCCACACACATGACACGCCGAACACATATTTTGACATGACGGGCCACCCACATGACGCACCGAACACATATTTTGACATGACGGGCCACACACATGACGCACCGAACACATATTTTGACATGACGGGCCACACGTGACACATCAAACACATATTTTGACATGACAAGCCACACACATGGCGCACTGAACACATATTTTGACATGACGGGCCACACACATGACACGCCGAACACATATTTTGACATGACAGACAAGACACATGACGCATCGAACACATATTTTACATTAAGGGTCACACAATTGATGCACTGAACACATATTTTGACATGACGGGCCACACACATGACGCATTGAACACATATTTTGACATGACAAGCCACCCACATGACATGCCGAACACATATTTTGACTTGACGGGCCACACACACACACGACACATTGAACACATATTTTGACATGACGGGTCACACACATGACGCACCAGACACATATTTTGACATGACGAGCCACACACATGACGCACCGAACACATATTTTGACTTGACGGGCCACACAGACACGACACATTCAAACACATATTTTGACATGCCAAGCCACACACATGACGCACCGAACACATATTTTGACTTGACGAGCCACACACATGACGCACCGAACACATATTTTGAAATGACGGGCCACACACATGATGCACCGAACACATATTTTGACATGACGAGCCATACACATGACACTCAGAACACATATTTTGACATGGCGGGCCACACACATGATGCACCGAACACATATTTTGACATGACGGGCCACACACATGACGCACCAGACACATATTTTGACATGAAGAGCCACACACATGATGCACCGAACACATATTTTGACATGACGGGCCACACACATGACGCACCAGACACATATTTTGACATGGCGGGCCACACACATGACGCACCAGACACATATTTTGACATGACGGGCCACACACATGATGCACCGAACACATATTTTGACATGACGAGCCACACACATGACGCACCGAACACATATTTTGACATGGCGGGCCACACACATGATGCACCGAACACATATTTTGACATGACGGGCCACACACATGACGCACCAGACACATATTTTGACATGACGGGCCACACACATGACGCACCGAACACATATTTTGACATGGCGGGCCACACACATGATGCACCGAACACATATTTTGACATGACGGGCCACACACATGATGCACCGAACACATATTTTGACATGACGAGCCACACACATGACGCACCGAACACATATTTTGACATGGCGGGCCACACACATGATGCACCGAACACATATTTTGACATGACGGGCCACACACATGATGCACCGAACACATATTTTGACATGACGAGCCACACACATGACGCACCGAACACATATTTTGACATGGCGGGCCACACACATGATGCACCGAACACATATTTTGACATGACGGGCCACACACATGATGCACCGAACACATATTTTGACATGGCGGGCCACACACATGATGCACCGAACACATATTTTGACATGACGGGCCACACACATGATGCACCGAACACATATTTTGACATGACGAGCCACACACATGACGCACCGAACACATATTTTGACATGGCGGGCCACACACATGACGCACCGAACACATATTTTGACATGGCGGGCCACACACATGATGCACCGAACACATATTTTGACATGACGGGCCACACACATGACACACCGAACACATATTTGAAATGACGGGCCACACACATGATGCACCAGACACATATTTTGACATGGCTGGCCACACACATGATGCACCGAACACATATTTTGACATGACGGGCCACACACATGATGCACCGAACACATATTTTGACATGACGAGCCACACACATGACGCACCGAACACATATTTTGACATGGCGGGCCACACACATGATGCACCGAACACATATTTTGACATGACGGGCCACACACATGATGCACCGAACACATATTTTGACATGACGAGCCACACACATGACGCACCGAACACATATTTTGACATGGCGGGCCACACACATGATGCACCGAACACATATTTTGACATGACGAGCCACACACATGACGCACCGAACACATATTTTGACATGGCGGGCCACACACATGACACACCGAACACATATTTGAAATGACGGGCCACACAGGACACATCGAACACAATGACGAGCCACACACACGACACTCTAAACACACATCTTAAATTTGCGCTCCTCAGAAGAGAAGTCACCAGCCACTAGCCACCACTGCCTAAAACTGAAAGCATTAAATCTTTTATTTAAAAAATTTGACGTTTCAATCAATAATTAAGTTACAGAACAACAGTCAAATATTGCTTCCTAAAGAAAATATGGTAACACTTTAAAACAAGGTTGTATTTAAACTAATAATAATAATGAGCAATATAGTCCTTCAAAATCTTTGTTACAGAAAAAAAATATTTCACCTACCGGAGTCAAATCCATACGCTTGATTCAGGAAAACACTGTTTAATATAAAGTTATATAGTAATAATGGTACAGAAAACATAAGGTTATTTCCTTGTTTTGAGATGTGAAACATTCAACATGCCACATTTAAGATAAGAGCATTTAGAGTTTCTGTTATTTAAGAGACAGGAAGTCTGATGTCATTTTTTAAAGGTTACGATGGCCTTTCTCTTCTTGTTGTGGTTTGTATGGCAGGAAGTTTACCACGTTACCCAACTAGGAATATATCCATAAAATCATTCTCCCATCATACAACTTTATGCAAAATGTATTTTTGATACCCTAGAAAAATTTACATCTTTCACTCAGATTAATAATAATTAATACCCATTGCACCATGTTTAAAATTATTCTTCAGATTTCCCCCAAAATCACATAAAAAAGTAAATAAAAATGATGTATGCCTCACACAGGTCTGCTTTTCTGAGAAATATGCATATATTTATAAATGGGGTTTTACGCATACATACGTGTGGGTGTGTTTTACCTTTAGATGTGTCATAAGGCATCTGGTGAGAAATCGTGCCCATGTAATCAGATTTTTCTGTTGTCCCACAATAAAGTCTACTGCCAGAATAAAACTGTGAAATATTATCAGAAAGACAACAAACAAAATGCAAACGTCTGTCAGGAAAGGGATAAGTTTTCCTTTATATTCTAAAGATGGGTGATATGTTTCTATTCTACACAGACAGTAAGCAGACTGTGGGCGTGGCATCTCAATGGGTGACCACATGTTGTTCAGTGGAATTTAAACACAGCTAGTAATCACTCCAGCTAACTATCAAAACCCCAGCCGGGCAGGAGGGCGTAGCTGGTCAGTAGAGGATTATGGGTAAGGCCATCTCAGTGGTGAGTTGTTAAAATAGACGTGCCCGTTTCGGTGCGGTGGAAGACAGTGAGGCGGGGTTGCTGCTCGCCGGACACACGGGCACGATTGCTCTCCGTTGGCAACAAGCACTTAACCGACCGCCGACAGAAAGGGATGACCTGGAGTTGCCTTTCCTCTTTCATCCGAGGCACCACAGTGAAGGATACGGAGTAATGTGGCGGGGTTAGGACAGGAGAGCCGTGTCTCCTGCAGCCTTTCCAAAAAATATGTTCCACTGTCTGTGAAATCCAGTCTCAATTCTTCTAATCTAATGATGAGATTTGGAGCATCAGTTAATGTACACACCTTGTATTTTGACGTTCGCCCTGAAAAATGCGTTTCAGTTTTCATTAACAGGGGACTAAAGCAAGCATGAATTTGTGTACAGATTGTAGAATAAATCCAAAAATTTTTAGGGGGTCTGTGCAGACATTTTTGGGGGCAAAAGCCCACCCAAAAAGGGCCTCCACTGCTTTGAAGACATCATCTTAGCCACACATTGTGATTTTGTCTACAAGGAGAGTAGGGATGTGAAAGTGAGAAAAGTTTCCCAGCAGTTAATCAATGTGAATGGCAGTGCAGCCGTGAGCCTTTTACTTTCACTTTTGATTTAGGGGCAATGAACTTGTTTGAATGAAGTGACCCGGTGTGTGCTGGTACTTCTGACATATTGTCTGAATGGAAGCACGCACGTCAAAAGCTTTATGCTGCGTTTACACCAACTGTGTTTGAGGCGTCAAAATCGCGTCTACCGCGTCTAGTTTGCCGCTTGAACAGTTTGAATGCATTTCACGTGTCTAGAGAAAAGCAAGCATTTGACGCGCGTCAAAGGCAAAATCCGCTTCTTGTGGGAGGGGCAAGTGCTATGCGATGACTGATGTTGATTGTGCATTTATCGAGAGAGTTACCAGTTTGTATTTGGTGACCTTACTATAGGGGGAAAATAAACGGCGCGGGTCGATAAACGTCACGTGACTCAAAAGTGAAATGTATTTACAACTTACCAGGTTGCCCAATGTCCTCACTGTCACTCTTCCAAGCGAGGTCCTTTTTATTCCTGTCTCTATAGAAATAAGAACTTGTGTCGTATAGCTCCGGGTGACTGCTCTTGGACAATATCAAGCGTTCCTTCATGTTGAATGAGTGACTTCGGGCGGGGCTGCAAGCAGGCTCCTGATTGGGTAACGTGGTGCGAAAATTGGCCAAAGTTCAAATCTTTCAACTCGGGCGTCAGCCGCAAATTCGCACCATTCGCGTGTACCGCGCCAGGCGCTCAATTTGCACCATTCACGTGAACTAGACACGCAAATGAGGCGGAATTGAGTCTACCGCGCCAAACGCCTCATCCGGGACGCGAGACCTCCAGACACGCGTCAACATCTTCACATTGACTAAACATTGAAATGACTCGCGCTTGACGCCTCTACCATGGCTGGTGTAAACGCAGCATTAGGAGTGCGTTTGGAATGAGCATCATGACAACTGGCACTTTTCTCCATTTCATGCGCTGCTTAAAGCTCACATAACACACGCTGTTTCTGCTTATCTCATGTTAACATTAAGTAAGTATGCTAGTCTAGCGCAAAGACAAGATGTCTGCCGTCTGCGAGTTTTTCATTGTGAAAATAATATGAATATTTATCGGCCTATAGATATTGGTTATCGGCCCCCAAATTTAAAGAGTTATCGATTATCGGTATCGGGCAAAATGTCCATATCGGTGCATCCCTACTACATACTGCACCCACTGAAAAAGCCCCCAAAAGTAAGCTGACCCAAACCGTGGGGTACTATCATAGACTGTAAAAAAAATAGACGTAGTGTCCGTGACGTCACCCATAGGTTTTTGAAGATCGTTTTTGAAGCTTAAAGTAGGCGGTGCTTGCCATCGCCATCTTGGCCGCGCATCACTTGCGGATATCTGAAAATGGATAAAAAGGCGGGACGTGGGTGACGCTGAGGAGACTGGTTGCTGAAACCACGGCAGCCTAGCTCGACTCTAGTGACAGCAGTGGCTGTTCAACCGTCACTCAAGTGGCCACGCCCTTAATTATGCAGAACTTTAAGGCTTAATATAATTAAGTTACAAAAAAATTCACCCCCCTCACAGTTGTCACAAAGGGCAAACTTAACTATACAGACCAAAAACAATTTTTGTACCAGGCTGTAAATATATTATTTTCTACTGTAAAGTTGTCCATTTTAACATGGAGGTCTATGGGAATTGACTCCCTTTTGGAGCCTCAAGCGCCCAGTCGATGATTTGTAGTTTAAATCACTTCCGTATTGGCTTCATCAGAGAGATTGGAAGGTTGCGCTCGGGTACTATGCAATGGAAAAGCGCAATTACTCGCCGATTGCCAACAAAACACAGACAGTTAATGCAGTTTTACTTACCGCCTGCAAGTCATGACCTGGTTGGGACCGCCCCATTTCAACGAAATCCAGCGTTACACAAAGACACACACACAACTCCTTTGCTATCCCGGATAAACAAACCATATACATTGTTTTCATAAGAATGGGTCCTTTGGAAAGCTAAACAAGCTTATATTTCACTCACAAACAACAACACACTACTTTGATGATGTTGATGTTCGTGTCAGCTCTTGGTTGGTGTGTGTGTGTGCGCGCCCTATTCTGGTTAAAGTGCCCATATAAGGACTTCCACTGTAACCGGGGGCTCTCTTACACAACAGATTCCGAAGTCAAACAAACTTGTAGGAAAGAGGAGTGGATTTGGCTCAGAAATACTCCATCATACATTCATCTGCTTTTTTGACACTTTGCCAATGTTTAGCATAAGGAATCCAACTCTTTAACAGTGTTAATAAGTCAGAATGCTTAAAATACTGTTAGACGTGCCCTTTAAATGTTGGATTAACTATTATTCTTAGTGAAAAACCAACAACGAACACAATGACGAACTCTCACTTATATTAGACATTAAACTTTATTAACAAAACAAATATTCACGTGACATTTCTCTTAAGAGTGAGACTTCATGATAACATTAGTAATGCACTGGAAATGCTTTTCTGATCTTTCTGTGTGTGTGTGTGTGTGTGTGTGTGTGTGTGTGTGTGTGTGTGTGTGTGTGTGTTATGTGTTATATGGCCTTATGTAATGCATGATTCAGAAGTGTGAGCGTACCGCTGGAGTTTGGGTGGTTGCTATGATTTGACCCTCTCTCAGGCGGGTGATCGCTCACTCTCTGGCTCAGAGTATATTAAACTAAGTCACCACATCTTTACAAGCTGACCCCCACACGGAGAGATGAAGAGGTGGAGGTGAAAAGTCATTGATAAAATTAGAAAAGTCATAGTGGTGAAACTATAATGATTTGGCCAAATGCACAAAAGCAGTAGCGGTGACATCACATGGGTTAGTGGCAGCCTCCCCTACACAAGATAAGACACGTGAGTTTACCAGGGTCTTTAAAATGACAAAAACTCCATTTGCTCTACCTTAACCCCTGTTTTCCCAGACAAGGCTTAAAGGATTAGTCCATTTTCTTAAAAAAAATCCAGATAATTTACTCACCACCATGTCATCCAAAATGTTGATGTCTTTCTTTGTTCAGTCGAGAAGAAATTATGTTTATTGAAGAAAACATTCCAGGATTTTTCTAATTTTAATGGACTTTAATGGACTCCAACACTTAACAGTTTTAATGCAGTTTAAAATTGCAGTTTCAACATAGCTTCAAAGGACTCTAAATGATCCCAAATGAGGCATAAGGTTCTTATCTAGCGAAATGATTGTCATTTTTGGCAAGAAAAAAAGCACTTTTAAACATCAACTTCTCAGCGTCTTCCGTTCATGTTACGCGCCAGCACGACCTCACGTAATTGCGTAATGACGTAGAAAGGTCACGTGTTACATATATGAAACGCACATTTGCAGACCTATTTAAACAATAAACTGACACAAAGACATTAATTAGTATCATTCAACATACAACAAGGTCAGAACGGTCCTCTTTCTCCACACTTGTAAACACTGGGGCGTAGTTTTGCACACGTCATTCGTGACTTTTTGACGTGATGGCATATTGCGTGGGGTCGCGCTGGCTCATCACATGACCAGAGGAAGACGAGAAGTTGTGGTTTAAAAGTGCATATTTTTTATTTTTCTTGTCAAAAATCAAAATGGTTTCACTAGATAAGACCCTTGTGCCTCATTTGGGATCGTTTAGAGTCCTTTGAAACTGCAATTTTAAACTGCATTATAACTGTTATGTGTTGGTGTCCATTAAAGTCCATTAAATTTAGAAAAATCCTGGAATGTTTTCCTCAAAACAATAGTTTCTTCTCGACTGAACAAAGAGGGACATCGGCATTTTGGATGACATGATGGTGAGTAAATTATCTGGATTTCTGTTAAGAAAACTGACTAATCCTTTAAGGCTAGACCTAGACTAAAACACATTTGAGCTGTCTCAACTAAAAATAACTTGCAAAAATAACTTTAAAATGTAATATAAATATATTTTTGGCATTGCTTTTTTTCTGTTGTTTTTCCTTTTAAGAGATTTATTGTTGGGGATGGGTTGGAGAGAGTTAAAAACTATTGTAGAGATCTCATTTAAAGACACACTATGCAGTTATTTTACCTTAATATAACAGCTTCAAAGTTATTGCAGAGGTAAACAAAGTCATAGTAAGGCGAATCATCTTCCTGTTGAAGCTCGGGGAGGACGCCGCTAGCAAAACCACAATTGCAAGCTTGAGAGAACCGCCCCTGACGAATCTCGCGAGAATCACGACTTGCTTTACGGCAACGACGTCACACACGTTAGGCTTGTTCGACTTCGTGTGGCGCTGCAAGAACCAATCGCCGGATGACGTCAAAGAACCACGAGAATAATCCGAGACGGCACTTTGACGTCACCCGGCTGTCGGTTCTTGCAGCGCTGCATGAAGTCAATCAAGCCCATAACAACAACTGTACGCACGAATTTGAGACGTGATGCTAAACGATTTAAAAGTTAAGAAAGAGCATTCGGAAGTGAGTTGGAAAAGGAAAAGAGAATCTGACCGCGTTAGGAACCAGACAAGAGTCCCACTCGGTCATGTTTTTACTCGTTGGCGTGAGATAAAAGACAGCACTGGATGGGATGCTGATCTGGCGATCTTGTTGATGGACTAGTAAGTAAATCTCTCATTTGTAAACTTGTTTGGGGTCTATGTTGTATGTTGTTGCGCTTGCTTGTAGTATGTCATGCGATTATCATGACAACAGTTATCTCACATAATTATCAGGACATAAATAAGCCTAGAGGTTGTAAATAGTGTAAACATGCACAATTTGCAAACTATTATGATAATCATAGCAATAATCATGTATAGTGACATTATCATGAACAATGTTATGAGATAATGCAACATACACAATTAACTTTGTCATGGCATTTTGTAATGTTTACTTGTGATTTAGCTGCAATCATGTAAAAACATTATAAGCTAGCAAACGCTGTACTTTATTATTATATGCACTCTACACTTGGAATAAACTTCTTATTATCCTATTAACATCATCTGTAGTGTAGTAGACTATGCAGTAGCCTAATATTTGTATGAAATTGTGAAACATTACCTGGTCATTATCTTCGGAGTACTAGAGTGGTAAATTACGACAGTTGCAAGTATTCTCCAGCGACTCTAGGGGTCGCTGTTTGACAAAAACGCCGACAATGCATAGAGCGGCTTTAAAGGGATACTTCAGCCAAATATTAAAATAATCTTTCAGACGAACACATTTTGAGTTATTTTAGTAAATGTCTTTGATTTTCCCAACTTATAATGGGAGAAACAGGGATCAGGAAACAACTTCTGACTTTAAACCCAAAAAGTGCATACATCCTTTACAGAAGTAATCCACAGGGCTTCAATGGGTTAATAAAGATCTTTTGCATGTAATCGATGCATTTTTGTAAAACAAAATATTTTAAACGTTATGTATTAGCAATTTTGTAAGAAAAAATATTCAAACATTTATAAGGGTGTCATGATTTCGATTTTAAATCGAAATAGATCGAAATTAAGTCACAAACTCGAACTTCGAATTTTTGTGCTTTCAAAAAAAAGAGTAAAAATCGAGAATCGAATTGAATCGAAAATGTAATCGAATCGAGTCATTACCAGAAGCTAGTTATTGTAGTTCATAAAGTTTAAAATATGGATATTTTTCTTACACATTTGCATCGATTACCCATAAAAGACCTTCTTTAACCCATTAGAGCCGTGTGGATTACTTCTGTAAAGAATTAATGCACTTTGTAGGGTTTAAAGTCAGAATTTGTTCCCTGATCCCTGTTTTCTACCGTTATAAAGCTTGGAAAAGCAAGGACATTTACTAAAAGTGTTCGTATGAAAGATGATGGACATGTGTATCTCGGATCATGGGGTCATTTTGATATTTGGCTGGAGTATCCCTTTAATTTTTCTTCTCCAGGTAAAAAAGGTGACATACTGTACCAGTGATCTATTGTTTCTGTCTGCCTAAGTAACCGATGAGTTAATTTGCAGTAAATTAAAATGATTTTCTACAATAATACACACACCCACATAAATGCACATGCTGTTAAACACTATTGTGAGTCTCCTGAGGGAAAAAAAAACTATAGTGGTGAAGTGAAGCCAGCTGCCAGCGTGTATCTAAACTCTGGCACACACACGCGCACACACGCTTAATTACAGGAGCACAGCAAACAAATTTAGCCAGGATGCTAACCAGAGAGAGGAGTATGCCGAGGCAGTCGGGTCTGGACGGTCTCTGAGCAGGACAGAACCGCAGAGGCGACGGGGGAAGCTATTTCGGTCGGCTTCGCTCTCATTATTTATCTTAGTTTGAGTCGCTGCGCTCAGACGCAACCTGCAATTCAGTCCTGCAGATGGGCTACGCCATCAGACCCTCCCACAACACGCCAACCCATGGGCAAAATCCACCTAAATATACAACACACACACAACTGGACCCTCCCACACCAGCCACCCCGCAGCCAGATCTGAGAAACTCACAAAGCATTATACAATACATATCCATACAGTCTGTCTATTTACATGTCTGTCTATTGAAGAGCACTCCAGCAAGCAGATTTGTGGTCTTTAGAAGAACACACATTTATTTATCATTTATAAAGAAATCTCTTTATTGATTAAGTTGATATCAAAGAGATTAAATTGAGGGCATATGGCTAAAATCTTCCGTTTCAAACTTTTCTCCTGAAGCTAAAGAGATCTCTACCATAAAACTGTGATCATATGTTACTCTGTAAAATCCAGACTAATCTCATAATCTAATGATGGGATTTAGGGCATCAATGTTTGATTTCACATTGATTTCAATTTTTGACATGATCTTAAAGGGATAGTTCACTTTAAAATGAAAAATCTGTCATCATTTACTCGTCCTCATGTTGTTCTAAATGTGTATGAATTTCTTTTTTCTGATGAGCGCAGAAGAAGATATTTTGAGAAATGATTGTATACACACACAGCAGATAGTGACCATGGACTTCCATAGTAGGAATAAAAAAATTTGATGGAATTGAATGGTTAACATCAACTGCGTGCTTACCGTCATTTATCAAAACATTTTCTTAGTCATTTATCACAATACTTCCAAAATATTTTTTTCCTGCTATGGAAGTCATTGGTCACTTTGTGTTTACCATCATTTCTCAAAATATCTTGTTTTGTGTTCATCGGAGGAATGAGGTTCGTGCAGGTTTAGAACAACATGAGGATGAGTAAATGATGACAGAATTTTCATTTTAAAGTGAACTATCCCTTTAACAAGAGCTTAGCCAGCATTTTAAAAGTGAGAGGGATCTGGGCTGTCAGTAGATTTTATTATTATTATTATTATTATTTTTCAATAATTCAACGGCCCGGAGTCTAATTATTCCGCTTATACTACGGTTACCACACCTCAAGACATCAATCACATGATATATTTTTAAAGGGATTCGGAGCCAATATGGAAGTGATTTAAACTGCAATTCGTCGACTGGCCACTAGAGTCGAGCTAGGCGGGCGAAAAAACTGTAGATCACTGATTGGTCGCTATAATGTAAAAGATTAGCTTTACCTTCATGCTAGCTTGCGCTGTTTCGAGTAAACCTGTTGTCATCTGTGCTTTGCTGTAAGTTCCCAAACTTCACAGAATGTTCCCAAACGCGCATGAAATGCTTCTGAGACTCCGCTCGTTTCCTGTAAGATCAAGCTCTTGATTGGTTAACACAGCGCTTTTTTCTGCCAAAGTTCACATTTTTCAACTTGCGCGTTTCCCGTGGCAACACTCAATTCGCGGCATTCGCACAAACGAGGCGGAATCGCGTCTACCGTGCCTCGCTAAACGCCTCATTCGCGCCGCGAGACCTCCAGACGCGCATCAATGCATCTTTACATTGACGTAACATTAAAATCACTCGCGCTTGACACTTCTACTGGTGTGAACGCAGCATAAAGCCTTGAGATGTGGTATTATGGCCAAGCGTCTATTTGTGCTTAAAGAGTAACTAAACCCTTAACCAACTTTTTTTAGTTAATGATCTGTAAGAATGGGGCTTTATTAGTGCTGTTCATTGATTTGAGTAAACTTCTTGACATTTGGGTATAAAGTGTTTCAGTGCTACAATATATGGTGTAAAAATGTCTGAGTGCTGCCCTCTTCAGGTTGAACGGTGGCTACTGCAGTTGAATTTTCCTATTGAATGTTGCGGTATGACGTGACATAAGCAGGTTCAAGCTCACCACGCCCTTGTTATGATCTCACCACACCCTTGGTACGAGCTCAGTTTGTCCCTCTATCTCCGTTGGAGTCTGCCCACTTTTCTTGCATTTTTTAAATATTGGGTGGAGTCAGGCTCTGACCAGGGGTTTAGTTACTCTTTAAATATTTAAAGTGACAATACCTGAAATTATGTGAAATGGTGGCTTGTGCCGACACAGCACTGCGTTTGAGACAACGCAGTGGCAGGTCTACGCTGTTCCTGCTCCCGTCCTTTGAACTTCGAAACTCCACCAGACGCGCGAAAGATGATTCGCCTTATAATGCTCACTTGTGATTGAGTATATGTTACTTTGCTCAAATTTAAGTAACAAACAAAAATCATGGGTGGGAACGGTGGCGGCCAGTTGAAGGCTAGAAGGGATACAACTACGGCCAAAATCAGAAATCTTGTGGAATGAGCACGTTTTTCATCCTTGTGAGATTTGGCCGTAGCTGTATCCCCTCTAGCCAGAACCTGAGTGCGGGGAACAGAATCATGTTTATTTCAAAGTGGGGGGACATATATCAAATTCTACACCCATGGATCTTAATCAGTCAATATTAAAGATACCAAGGTTATATTTTCACAGAATGTTCTTTATGCTATGATTTTATGTAGAAAACAGTAAATAAAAAAAACTTCAGCTGGGTTTTCACAAAATGGGTCACATTATTGCCACAATCCTGAAGTCTGCAATTAAAGGAACAGTATGTAGGATTGTGTCCAAAACTGGTACTGCAATCACAGAACTGGTGGCCAATACACAAAATGACAACATAAACATCAGTTGAGGGCTGCAACTCCACATTTTAAATGACAATATCCTGGCTGGACCGGTGTTGTCAGTGATATAAGTATTTGAAATGAAAATTATTTCTTAACTCTTTCACCGCCATTGACGAGATATCTCGTCAATTAAGAGAAAACGCTTCCCCGCCAATGACGAGATTTTCCGTCTTTCCGCAATACCGCTATTATCCACCAAGTGGCGGCCTTCCGCAACTTTTTAAACCCGGAAGTATTGCCCTATGGCAAGCAGCTGCATGTCCGTGTCTGTTTTAAAGATGGCTCTGAATGGGATCTCTATGAAGAGTCCGTCACAAAAATGGAATTAGCTTTTTGCTCAAAATGTGGTGTTTTTGCAGAAACCTACCCATATTCAAAAGCTGATTACAAAAGAACCACTGAAGGTAAGATGAAACGTTTTTTTTTGTTTGAAAGCAGAGGGTCTGTTCTTTCATTTGGTATATTGTATGTTTATATATTTAAAGAAGAACATTTTCTGGAAGGCATTAAACTTTGGTGAAAATCATGAAAAATGCTGGTGCTGGCTGGCAACTTTTTTAAAAAACGCTGGCGGTGAAAGAGTTAATGTCTAGTGACATATCAGGGCCATTTTATGATTAATTGATATAAATTTCTTACATACTGTTCCTTTAAATCTCAATATGAACTCATACATGTCTCAAAAAACTTTTTTAGGATTAAGTTATCGAAATACACTTTCCAGTTTCTTTTACCTTTCAACTCTCAATGTATGTGAGCAAATAATTAGGATAACAATACATTGCATGGGTCAATATTATCGATGTTTCATTTATGCAAAAAAAAAAAAAAACAGTAGGATATTATGTAAAGATCATGTTCCATGAAGATATTTTGTAATTTTGCACCATAAATATGACAACATTTTATTTATCATTAGTAATATGTGTTGCTAAGGACTACATTTGGACAACTTTAAAGGTGATTTTCTTAATATTTAGATTTTTTTGCATCCATTCCAGATTTTCAAATAATTGAAACCATGCAATGGAAAGTATCAATGGAAAGCTTATTCAGCTTTTAAAAAATTAACCCTTATGATTGGTTTTGTGGTCAAAGCTCACATTTTTTTATTTTCTTTCATAGACTTTGAGGAGAAACGTGTGAGACAAAGTTGAGAAAAACTATGAGAACATTGATTTCTCATGAGGACATTATTAAGCATATATGAATGTAGGATGAATGCTTAATAAAATCGTGAGTATTTCGAGTGGCGTTTCGTTGGAATCTAGTAAAAAGTCTAACGGCACATAAGGAAGCAGATGAGAGGTTACCTTTGAATTAATCTGTAGATATATTGGCTAGATAAAAGTGTTTTCACACTCGTGTTGTGAGCTGAGGGCTTCAGATCTTGATGAAGGTTTTTAACAGAACATTAGCGAGTGTAGTTAGTGTTGGTGAGTTTGCTAACGGCTGTCTGCCCACACCACATACACCCACTGTATGATCCATACACATGACCTTACAGAAACAACCTCACACCTCACTGCTCGCTCCAACTCTTATATCCTTCAGGATTTTTCCTGCTCGTTCCTTCCAAATAACGATTTGTAAAGATTATTTTAAATACAGTAATTTTGTCACTCATAGTGTATTTTAAAATTGTCCTCTCGAAAATGATAAACCCTGTTCTTTATTACAATAATAATGTCTGCTGTCTGATTTACAAATAATGAATTTAAGTTTTAAAGCCTGTTAACTGGCAAGCTCCTTGATAAACTAGGAATGGGATAAAAGGGTGGTTCTCTAACTATGAGACTACTAACTACCAAAAAATTGGTATTAAACTAACTTTTAAACTTGACTTTTATTAAACTAACAGATTTAAACCTTTTATCCCTTGTTATTATGCCAAATCTTATATTTTTAATTCTGCATTTACAAATGTTTCTTGTTTTTAAAATGCCTTTAATGCACAGCTTTTGAATCTTGTCACAGACATTTTTTATATGTATTCATTTTTCTATATCATCTATAAAGTGAATCAAACTACACTAGTGTAATTAATGTCAAAATATTTGATATTTACCTTCGCTGTGGTCACAACATTATCCCGCTTATTACACGGCTACTTGCCACATAAGAAAAAAACTGGACATGAATATGAATTTGAAACATTTTTATTGGCATATTTGTTTTAAATTAACATTTTTATCCTTCCGCGAAACTTTGCATAAAATGATCGTAATACCTTATTAAGATTCTCTGCTCAATACTTGTCTGTCTCCATTTTTTCTCTTTTAGCCAGTCTTTGAGAAGTTTTAATGCCCATTCTGTATTTTTTTGTGTGTTGGCTTCGTAGCTGTCATGCTCTATTTTGTCAAGTTCAGTCTCAGTAAGCTCTCTGTGTCTTGTCGTGGTTGTCCAGTGTGTGTCACAAGATGGCGCCAAACAGTAATCTTTATTGATCTTTATTGGGGCGAAGCAATTTTACTCGTACAAGTAGTCCGGCTATGCGTTATTATTTTGGAGCGGTTATTATTTGAAAAGAACGAACCTGCAAATGTCTCAACTGACCAATCAGAATCAAGCATTCCAGAGAGCCGTGTAATAAATGCACATAACTGCGATTACTTATATCTGTATCGCAAATAAAACAATAAATAAAGTGCCGCAGGGGTGACTTATTTTTTTAGGCTAACCTGGAAGTTAGCAGGACACTGCAGGGCTCCAGACTGCTCTCAAATGGTGGCATTTTGCCCCTAAAATTTGAGAGTGTGCCACTGAATTTTACATCCAGTCGCACATGTGCAACCAGTAAATTTGACCTTATTTTCCAAAAGTGCACAATAAAATGTGACACTGAATTTGAAACAGCACATTGTATTTTCTGTATCTATCATCAAGTATTTATTAGTAATACAGTGGAAATGAGAAGAAATGTGAATATTTGGTTAGCATGTTGTTTACAGTGTGTGCCCCTAAATTTTCTGGTTGCGCCCCTAAAATTTTCAGTTGGGGCCACTGTGCTCCTAGTGAAAAAAGTTAGTCTGGAGCCCTGCACTGGTTCTCTCACCAGAAAGCCCAAACCTAGACTTTTGGACTATCGCAAAAAAAGCTCTGTGTTAAAGGTGAAAGACACTTAAATGTCTTTCAAGTTAAGACAAGTTAATCTTTACAGATGAATACCAATTTTATGAATTTTCAAGTGTAAATGTGATTATTAAAAAAATAAAAAGACGAATTTTGACTTCTAAAGTCATAAATGTTGTGTTCATCTGTGAAGACTAACTTGTTGAACAAAACGAGTAAGTATCATACATTTTCTTTAAACACACATCTAATTTTTTGCGCTAATCTAAAGGCTATGGAAAAAAATGAATGGGCTTTTTTGTGAGGGAATCAGTATCGCGCTAACTTCTGAATTAGCCTACAACAATATGTCATCCCTGCGGCACTCTACAAAAAGTTTGCAATAGCAATGCTTCAATAACGAGTTATTATTCCTAATGCAAAATGTAAAAATAATTTTTGACATTTTGTGTATTTTTGATATATATATAACAAACTGCAAAATGTATAGTATTCTTTGATTGCCATTACAGTTTGTAAAAGTACAAGAAGCATAAATATCGTTTCTATTAATATAATAATTAAAAGTGCCACAGTAGGAGAGTTTTTGACCTTTTTTGTTCAGGGTGTTATAAGCATTCAAATTCATGTGAACTGATCTATATGTCCGCATTGAACCCATCCCTTCAACAGCTCCAGGGTTTGAATGAGGAGAGAGATTGTGGAGGAGTTTCCCAGAATTGGACATAAAGTTTTCTCTCATTAGCCTGTGGAGGTGAAATGTCTGATGATCTTCCGTCACTAATGAGCCGTTAATGTGCACATATACAACAATATAAACAATACGCTTCATTAAATCTCTGCAGCTGTAATTAATGCATCTAATTTATGCACCCATTCAATTGAATAATCTTTATCAACTTTGTGTGCGCAAACGTACATGCACACATGTAAGAAAAACCACCAACATCTTTTTAATGTTTAATAATTGCACCTGGAGAACAATGATATTAAATAGACAAATCATTTATTTTTTGTTTCTCCAGATGGTGTACTGAGAAAATAAACCCATCCTAAAGATAAATGCTCTTAGAAGAGATTTCTCAATGCTAAAAATCTCAAACAATTCCGACGCTATCTCATTGCAATTCGTATGTATTTTACGAGGTGCCTAATTCGTATGACCACGTACGTACATTTTTGTACGATTTGCTTTTGCCCCTGTGACGTTGGTTAAAGGTGGGGTTTCTTTATTGGTTTTTTTTGATAATCACATGTTTTTTTTATGATTCACTTCGTACAAATTCATACAAATTAGCCAAATAGTAAAATTCAGACTGACATTACAACAGAGTCATTTTACTGACAGTATTTACTGTCATGATTATGGTTTGAAACATAAACACCGTAGCAGACGACACTTTTTCAGTAAGTGTAAGTGTATTTAGTGTATTGGCTGTTGAAGTGACAGTAATCAGCTCAGGTTCGAGGGCATTTCAGTTCTGCCCAAAGGCTAAGAGCGTGCTCAGGGACCACCAATATCATTTCACTTGTCTTTCGGTCTGTCTGTCTTATTCTCTTGTTTCTAAGCCGGTAATGACCAATAGCTCATCCTGTTTATCTGAGGTCACTGAGGGATGGACAGACCATAAACCAATATAGACATACACACATAAAGTCAACATGAAGTCTAATCACTCTATCTTTATTGAATGTAGACAATAAAACATTTGCACATCTGTCTGTAAAAGCCTTTTTGGTTTTACACTGTCAAAAAAATGGCTCCCTTGCTGTCATCGGGCAAATCCAGTTATGCATTTTGCAGATTCTTTATCCAAAGTGCATTACAACGTAAACATGTTTTATAAGCATGTGAGTTCTCAGGATTTGAAACCCATGGCCTTTTGCGCTGCTAACACAATGCACTATTTTCTAAAAAAATTCATATTAGTACCTAAGTATTGGTACCAAATGTATACATATATCTGTACCGAAATATTAGGGGTGAAAGGGGGACAAACTAACGCAGGGTTAATTGTAACACGGCTACTTTATATATTTATACAGGGCCAAGCAATCTGTGCTTTTTTTGCTTACTGTCAGAAGATCTGCTGTGAATTTGTAAAACGTTTTGATTTGTTTTGGATATTGAACTAAGAGTGTTTTGGAGGTACATTTCTTCATCTAATGTTTTTTTTTTATTTCTGAGTTGTGTAAGTCACCAAATCCAACCTTATACTATTTTAATCACTGTCTTGTTACCTAACACATAACACCATTTTGAAACATGTCAGCAACTTCTAGTAACCGATAGCTGGGATTCATTTTTACACCGCGGAGTTGTCACACATTACAATAAAGCCTTAAGTATACAATGATAATAAAATGAAAATAATGTAAATACCAACTGTTAATATAATGTCAGGGGAAATAACTCACAATTGTGATTTTTTGTGTTAATTGTGTAAAAAAATCTATGCATTAATGCATAATATAAGGGTGATTCTCGCGAAATTAGACTTATGAGGTGTCATGAAACATTTTCATTGCTATCAAAGAAGCATACAGTTACAAACATCTCTTCATGTATTATTTTGCACATGATCTCAAATGACATCATACAAACCAATTTTGTTGTTTTTTCCACATTTAAGGGGAAAATTTTCATTACCGCAACGTGTCCATGAATGGATTTGGGTTCTTTGACATGGAAATATTTATAATTAAAAAATCTAAAAAATAAAAGCTTCAGTTCATGTTATACTATAAACATTTACAGTAATGAAACGTGGTTTTTGGTGATCATTGTTAATGTAGAGACAATAATAAGGAATATAAATGTGTCCAAGAAAAAATTTCTCATCCTCCGCAACAATTTTCAATCATTGTTTAAAGGTATAGCGGAAGATTTTCGTTTTCCGGGTGGATCACCTATATTATTGGTCATCCCAGATGTCAATCATTCTGATGATTTGTCGACGTATAACCGTGGTAAGTGCTCGCTTTCTGCACATGCGCACTTTCACGTGTATGTGTGTTGTGCTACGGTTACAACCATTCATTGAAGCTCGCGTTCTCACAGTTTTTTTTTCAAAATGTCTGCAAGAGAAATGTGTCTACGAATTGTATGACAAGAAGAGAAAGGACTATGAATAAAGAAACAAGACCAGAGTGTGGCGCGTGTGCATTTTTTTAAAAATGTGGAGGGGCGGTTCTTTTAAATAATTCGGGAAAATCTTCCGCTATACCTTTAAGTCCTCAAGGAACTAACATTTTCAAAAACAAAAAAAAAAATGTTGGAAGGGACATAATTGACTGTGACACTCAAGATGGCTACCAGTAAACAGTTGCGGTAATGATAATTTTTTTTATAATGATAATCTAAAAATTTTTTAATAATTCTATAGGAAATATGTTTTAAATCCTTAAAATATAATGGTTATAGTAAGTTCAGACCATAATCTTATATGTGCCAAAAAATCGGCTTCAAGGGCTTTTTAAAAATGATGATGCTGGACATCTTCTAAATCTGGATTTCGTGAGAATCACCCATAAGGATGGTTAGATGAAGGATCATGAAGGGATGAATGTGTGGATATCTATCTATTATAGGCAGATATATAAACAATGTCCACCTTTAGTATATAGACAGAATTTTTTTGAATTATTTGTTTAAACTAAATCTAGCAGGTGTTACAACAAACCCTCTGTTTGTTACAATGAACCCCACCTATGGGGTAAGTTGTCACGTTTCCACTCTTGGTACTTTCAGTGTAATTGTACAATAAGGGTAGGTCCCACGAACAAACTTTAAGTGTTCATTTGTACCAGAGATGTGTGTGTTGATTGTGTAAAAAAAATTATGAATCTAACTTAAATATTTTTGAATGATAGAGCCAAAAAGCGTTACTTTGTGTCCCTGTCTCCATGCCCGTTACCAGCTATGAGCCCACCAAGGTCCGGACCTTGGTAAATTTTTCATATAAAGAAATAAAATTTGAAGTTCTTTGAATGACTAATTAATTTTAAACGATTCATATTGGCATCCGCGTATATAATTAAGTTTGAACAGTTTACTGTATATTTTTGCTTAAAAAAAAGATGAAAACTGACAGCTGTGAGACACTGGCGGCCACGCGTGCAGCCGCAGTGTTGCCAGATCCCATTGTGAAAAATCCTCTTTAATGTTTGATGTTCTAGCAATTAATATGACAATTTGGGAAATTTATGAAGGGAGAAGTAAGCGATGTCTCTGATTTATTTCTGAAAGACAAAGTATAAATGTATTTTTTCTTTATGGCCCATTTTGTTTGTTTTCGTACTAATATCTGGCAACATGGGGTGACCACCTAAACAGTGCTCAAATGCTGTCATTCAGCGTGAGCAGGTTATTCCTGACATGATAATACATTTGGTAAGACACACGCAATACTTATCATGATTTTGTATTTAATAAACGCTTTTAACACTAAAAATAAGTAAAATATAACACTGGTACAATGTACAAAGATGTAGTGCAGTGAAATATGTAAGCATTGCCCTTACGAAAATTAAGGGTTTTGCTGATAGTAACCAATACACACACACACACACACACACACACACACACACACACACACAAAAAACATGGTTACTACACTTTTTACACCATAAATCCATGGTAATTTTCGTAAGGGTGGGTATGAAAAAGGTTATGTTATTTTATTCAGTTCAGGAGTCAGTTTTTAACAAAGTCATGTTAAAAACATTAATAAGAGCACTAAATAAAGTTCTTGTTTATATAATGTTGTTTATTGAAACGATTAATATAATGCTATGATATGCTTTGTTGCATGAAAATAAATTAAATATCCACCCTAACAGCAAAGAGTTTAAAATTGTGATATTATAAAATAGCGGATAATATAACAATATCCACCCCCAAAACGTATAGAAAGACTAAAGAGTGTGTATTTAAGTGTAAAATGGCAAAAAGGTTCAGACAGAATTCTTAAGATCCCAGGTAAAAAAATAAAGTAAACTTGAATGTACTAAGTATTTTGTAAATATAAGTATTATAAGTATACAATACCAGTAAATAGATTTCTAGTGTATTAAAAAAGTGGTGCCTCAAAATCGCACAGTTAAGTACACTTAGATTAAGTACTAAAGACAAATTTATGATATATTAACTACAAAATGAGTGCACAAAATAGTACATTTAGTAAGAGGATAGCATTTGTTAACTCTTAACACCCCTGGACTTCATTAATTGCCAAACCCTGGCTACGGCCATGCCTGTCTCCCCTAAATTAAGAGCTTTTTAAAGGATTACAGCTTCTTGGGACCATTATTTGACCTTTTTTGGACAGTGTAGGAACTTACTATTAATGAACATCTATGGGTAAAATTACGAACGTGAGAATGATTGCAAGACTACATTTGAAATCTCCCATGAAGAGATGCAGTTTATGGTTTTACAAAACATCCGAGATAAAAGGCTGAAGAAGAGGTTGTAATAAATTTAGGTTGTTGTTTTGAACACAGTTAAATCTCGACCCTGCACGAGTCTCAAAGCTGTCATTACAGAACCCTGCGGCTCACATCTAACCCTTCATCACTGGCCGTTTGGCTCGCACATCACTGTCGGCACGGTAACCAGGTCAGATTTTATCTGTCAGGGAAACATGGGCCAACTCTTCAGACATGACCGAAGCCTAAAGATTATAGTGTCAGATTCCCTGAGCTTTTCTCATAGATTTTTACCACAGACAGGAAGGTAAACTTTGATAAAGCTAATAGGTCTGACTAAAGCAGTTTATTTATTCTGCAGTGACAAAAACCTACACACTGAAAAAAATGATTCATTGAATTTAATCAATTTTTTAAGGTAAGTGGTTGCAATCAATTTATTTAAGCTACATTTAAACAAAAAAGATTAGTAAAGTAAAATAAAATATAAAACTTTTGTTTAACTTCTTCCACCCTGAAGCTATTTTGGGGATTTTCGCCTGGACTTGGCCTACCCAATTTCAAAAGCTTCCCATACCCACATGCAGAGGTTTACATACAAATGTTTGGTATCATTTTACAGGAAACCCTTTGAAATTACATAAAACACTGTTGAAAGTGCTAAACATGGTTGTATGTGATGTCAGTCCTCTAATAAACACAAAAATAAATAGGCGCTTTTTGATGTTTTTTTTTTCTAAAGTTTTTATTTGAAAGTGTAGAACTCTGGCCCTTAGTGCCTCAGCTCCCTGCAGACAGTTTTGTTTGATTCCAGCAATTGCCAGCATTTTTTTCTCTATCGTAATCTATACAAAAGTTATTTTACTCCAACTGAAGGGAGTAATAATATTATTTTTGTATTTAATTTCCACCTAAAAATATTTGAAGTGCTCCCATAACCACATACAGTGGAATAAATGCAATTGCTTTATATCATTTTAAAGAAAACACTTTGAAGTTACATAAAAAGCTGCTGTTTGTGACAAATAATGTTATTTATGTTGTTTTTCATACGATGAAACACCAAATTTTCTTTTTTTTATGTTGTAAATACTGTCTCTGATAGTGTATAACTCTGGTTCTGTGTGCTCTAGTAGACTGCAGACAGTTCTGGTTGTTAACAGCAGCAGACAGTAAACACCCAAAAAAAGAATGATCTCTTTAGCATGTCGCATTCAAAATTTATTCTTATTTTACTGAAGTGTGCGAAAATACATTTTTCATATAAATATTAATTTTTTGTTTTGCACATATAATAAATAGCAAGGGATTATTCATGCACACAACCAAAGAAAATGCTGTGAATGGACTCATTGTTTAGAGTAGGACCTAAGAGAAAAGATGGTGTATCATTTGTGGCTATCTGTGCTATCTGAGGCAGTTCACGCTCAAGTTTCACATACGTTTACAAAAGACGATTTTTTACCTTATTATTCATTCAACTATTGTTGGATATGTGTTAATAATAGAACAAAAATAACGCTGTAGCCTTATTCCTGAGAATGAGAGCTTTCATTTGATATAAGACTTGCCCATGTTTGTCATATTTTAAAAATATGAAATATGTGAATATTAAATCATATACACAATTATGGGGGGGGGGTGATAGTGTAAATTAAGTGTAAATAACTTTCTTACAGTAAAAGATTTCTCAAAGTGATGCATATCTGCAGAAAGTAGAGACTCTAAGCTTTCAAACAGTATCTCATATATGTTACTGGGGTCCATTACAGACCATTAACAATTAAAAGAATATTTTATATTAAGTCAAAATGAGAAATTTTGGACCCGGGACAGGGTCCTAGGGTTGAAGAGGTTAAATGTAGCTTAAATAAATTGATTGCAACCACTTACCTTAAAAAAATGGATTAAATTCAATGAATCATTTTTTTCAGTGCATATACTCGCAACCGCGATGTAGAACAAAATATAAAAATAAGAAAGTGTGATTATTCGGATATTGATACACACACACAAACAAAAAGATTTTTAAATGTTGTTTGATTAATCCTACACCTTTGTTTTAGTCTTTTTTAAACACAATGGCAATGCATAATACTGACATTTCTTTTTGAAAATACTCAACTGCTTGCTCAGTTTATTCAGATGAGTTGGGAAATTTACTTAATCCATTTGTGTTGGGACAACATCAATCATTTTCATTGAATAATGGAAACTAGGTAGAGGACTGAGTTCCCAGCATGCTTTGCTCTCATGACATATGAAGACAGTAAATGTTAGAATTTAGTACTAAACTGTGTGTTTTTAAGCAAGATGATGACATGTTATTGTTTGTTATTCTGTGAATGGGTGATTCTCACAAAAACTTGGTTTTAAAAATGTCAAGCATGAAAATGTAAAAATTGCTTACATATACTTTTTTTCCCACCAGACATTGAAAAACAAAGTCTGGAGTAAATGGGAACATTAATTTAAAAACTTTTACTTATCATTTAAAACTTTTTGTAACATAATTTTAAAAATTAGTCCTAAAAAATCTCATTACCGCAACAGTCAGAAAACATCAACACTGACATATTTTCAAAATGACATGACAAACCTGAAAGAACATAATTTGGAGATTCTGCACATGCATTTAAAATCAAAGTATTATGCTTCTATTAATTAAATTAACATTTAATAAGCATATGTTGCGGTAATGATAATCAAAATGTCGTGTAAGCATTCTGAAAAGACAATATTTCAAATTAACTGTAAAAAAATGATCTTACCTGGTAGCCATCTTGAAGTAACTGGTCCATGTGCTTGGTCACTCAAAATCAAACTTTATTAAAATTCTGTATGTGTGCTTAAACTGTTCTCAAAAAGTGTTGCGGAGGATGAGAGCATCAGGCATGGACACATCATTTTCCTTATTTTTCTTCATTATTATTATACATGAATATTCAGTAAATATTTTTTCTGTCATCTAAAGTAGTCTAGCAAAACATCCATTTTTTTTTCTTAATATTTTTGTGTTAATTTGATTAAATTACAACATAACGCATGTTCAAACACAGCCGGACACATTGCGGTAATGAGAATTTCAGCAGAAAATGAGATAAAATTTCCAATTATAAATTCTTATGTTGAAATCACACATTGTGCAAGGTAGAACACAGTATTGTAATAATTCTGATGCTTTTTAATGTTACTATATTACACATTTTAAAGCTAAAATCATTAGTGCCGTGGTGTTTCAATGGTTTCGTGAGAATCACCCGAATAGTTATTCACTTTGGTTTCAGGACGATCATGTTCATACCATTTTGACATGCATGCAGCTTTACTCAATAAGTAAATCATATGCAAATGAAGAGTTTGGTTCCAAAACGCAATAAATCAATTTTTACCAGTTTCGGTAAAAACTTGTTTTCTATACCAAGAAAGTGACAAGATGAAAAACACTATTTTCTGTTACAAACTATCACATAGCATCTTTAGGTTATAATAACATAAAAAATTCAAATCCATAATTTGATTTTCAAAGATTTATACTAAAAACTACTTTTTCCGCAAAATGCAAGTTTTTTTTTTCAAAATGCTATAAATCTATTGAATCAATATATAAATGTGCATTCATCTTTGCCATGTAATATTCATTTAGTTGGCTAGTGGTATACACTGATTAAAAAATAAACCTGAATGGCATTCATCAAAACACTTTGTCATATTAAGAACACTGTCATTGCTGCTGTCATCCTTGGGACGTTGTCAATGAACTTTTTTTGACAGGAATCAGTTTTAGTCCTGCTCGATTTGAGTAAAATAATGGAAAGTTTTTCATAAAATCCCCTGTGGTCAAAGTGTTAGCATGACAGAAACTTCATGCTGTCCTGTGAGATTTGTCAGTCGCCCGAGTGGCTTACATTTCTTCCCCGCCACAAAAAAACACCATAGGTTTATCAAAGCCATCAAAAGTATTATTTTGTTTTTGTTTGTTGATCCCGAAGTACAAAGTAGATGAGGAAAACTATTCTGTGTGTATTTAAAGTACTGCCATTGTTTACAATGCATAGAATGGTGCGCTGTGATTGGATGAGTGGATTTATTGCATTCTGCAGAGAAGGAAGACTGGCGTTTATTGCGTTTTGGGAAAAAATGGAGAAAAGATAACAGATATCGGATTTTGCGTAAAATTAAAGGGATAGTTCGGCCAAAAATGATATTAAACCCATGATTTACTCACCCCGAAGCCGTCCGAGATGCATATGTCCATCATTTTTCAGACGATGACATTCCCAGCTATTCTAGAAAATGTTCCAGATCTTTCAGCTAACCAAACGTGAAGCCATGGGGTCCACGACCCCCAAGTCCAAAAAATGTGCATCCATTCTTCACAAAACAAATCCAAACGGCTCCACGATGACAAACACATGGAGCTTTTCCATTGCATAGTACCCCACGGTTTGGTTTAGTTTGGGTCGGGTCAGCTTACTTTTGGGAGCTTTTCCATTAGGTGCAGTACATGGTACCCGATACTTTTTTTCGTACCACCTCGGTTGGGGTTCCAAGCGATCCGAGCTGATACCAAACGTGATATGAAAACACTGTAAATCACTGATTGGTCTAAGAAAAACGTCACTACCTGCGTCATCGCTATAATGTAAAGATTAGCTTTACCTTTTACTGCTAGCTTGCGCTGTCTCGAGCAAACATGTTGTCATCTGTGCTCTGCTATAAGTTCCCAAAACTCCCTTTTAGCGATGAAAAACATCCACATGTTGCGAACCCGGAACACCATACCAGTGTTTTTTCCAGGCTTGCAGTTTGTAGCGGCACATTCGCAACGCACGTGCGCATAATATGTGTATATTCAACTTAAATGAGGCTCAGCAGAGCGCATCGACTGACGACGCCACCGGTGTTTCTACAGAATACAGAGGTAGTGATAAACATGATGTGCAAACATATTTGTGGTGGTCAATTTTGATTTTGTGGCGGACTGAGAAATAAATGAATGTATGGGGATGTTTAGCATTCAAACAACGCTCTTGCTTGTATGATACAGCAGCAGGCAGCGCAAATATAACGACACGCCTATAATCCCTCCCACTGCGAAGTGTTACTAAACTCGATGGAAAAGCTAACCAAGCCAAACTGGGGTGAGCTGACTCGACCCAAACTAAACTAAACCGTGGGGTATAGTATGCAATGGAAAAGCGCCAAAAGTCCTTCTGAGGGCAATCCGCGCAGTTTCACTGAAGAAATATCCACACTCAAAACCCCATAAACGAAAATAACTCGCATCCGGTAATGCCGCCATCCCAGTCGCGTCCGCACTCAAGATCAGAGCTTTAGGCAGCGTACGGAGGTTTCTCTGCTGCTGCTTTGTGCCCCCGCCCTCCGAAGGTAGTAATTTTGGTTTATAAAGTTTATAAAGTTTTAAGTAAGGGATAATGTAGAGGCAGCCGGTAGTTATCGGGAAATAAGCCCCGACAGTGTGATCAGGACCCGACGCGAAGCATATTGGCATATTTGTTTTAAATTAACATTTTTATTCTTCCGCGAAACTTTGCACAGATGCATAAAATGATCGTAATACCTTATTAAGATCCTCTGCTTCATACTTGTCTGTCTCCATTTTTTTCTGTTTTAGCCAGTCTTTGAGAAGTTTTAATGCCCATTCTGTATTTTTTGTGTGTTGGCTTCGTAGCTGTCATGCTCTATTTTGTCAAGTTCAGTCTCAGTAAGCTCTCTGTGTCTTGTCGTTGTTCGTTCTTCTATCCACTGTTTAAATGTTTTGTTTTTTCCGTACATGTTAAAATTAATGTCAAAATTTTCCATTCTTAATTGTGGTTGTCCAGTGTTTGTCACAAGATGGCGCCAAACAGTAATCTTTATTGGTCTTTATTGGCGCGGAGCGATTTTAATCGTACAAGTAGTACCCGCTATGCGTTATTACTTTGGAGCGGTTATTATTTGAAAAGAACGAACCTGCAAATTTCTCAACTGACCAATCAAAATCAAGCATTCCAGAGAGCCGTGTAATAAATATGCATATTTCTACAACAACGGAACATTATGAAGTGACATGATTATGTGACGCTGAAAACAGTTTTGCAAGTTCCCGCAATTTTTGCAAGTTCCTGCAATTTTTGCAAGTCCCTGCAATTTCATTGCATAAAATTGCATAAATATCCCGCATATTCCATCGCATTTTTTTAAAAAAACGTGCCGCAAGATCAAGGATTTTGCCCAATCACAAAAACTTGTTTTTCTGGAACGAGTGAACAAGCTATCTTCTTGAATGTATGCACACTGTAAGAAATTCTTTGCTGCCTTAATTTTTTTAGTTGAGTCAACTCAGATTTACAAGTCATTTTAACTTACTGTTAATTATCTTGACTAGAGATAGGTTGTTATAACTTATAAAAAATATAGTATAAGTTGTAGCAACTTATGCTGGTTTTAGTCAAAAGTGCAAAGCATTTATTTCCCACATTATGATCCTGAGGCTCTGTGCATTGAGTTTGTGTGTTTGGTCTCTGCTTTTGCAAGCCACAAAAAATTTCTTATCACAGTGCATCATGGGATGGATCACTGTGTTATCTTTTTTTGGCCCCTAAACTTCATCCTGTTCTGATACAAGCAAAACAAGGGGTGATGACCTCTTTAGATAATCTCATCTGCACATATAATCATGTCAGTCTTCCAAATGTGTCTTAAATAGGTTTCCTATATTCTGGTCTCAATGTATTTAGCCATAATTGTCATTTTTAAATAGATAAAAAACAATAGATTTATTTTGCAATTAACGTATTATTGCTTTTTGCGGACATGTCAATAATTGTCATAACATCAGTGTGATTTAATTGTAATTTAATTTCATCAAAAGTCGAACCCACTGCAATTCCCTCGCGAACCACCAGGGGTTTATGAGCCCCAGTTTGGAAAACCCTGAAATATGTTATAGGGTCACTGTGTACTGTATGCATGAATCATTTAGGCAAATATTTGGCTTTAATCTTCGAAATACCTCCTTTTTTTGCAAATCTGTATTTAAATGGGGTGGGGGGATCGATTCAACCACTTTGGTTTCTCAGGCTTTCTATGCAGCCGCCTCTGTGGTGAGTTTTATTTGAACAGGTTTTAATGTTCAAACGAGACCACTTTCTACGTTTTTGTTTTCGGCTTTGGTTTTTGTGAGAGGCAGGCTTGTAATTTGTGGTCTCAAATGGTGACCATCACGACCAATTTCCTTTTGCTCATACATGAGAAGGATAAATATAAAGACTTTGCCACCTCACTTCGGTGAATCCGCATTTTCACTTTGAAAAATAGTGTAATTATTGTTTTCTCTGTCATGGGGTTGTGTTTGAAAACGCAAACAACAGAGAGAAATTACAGAAGAAACCAATAATTCATAGGCGGTAATTCCAAACGTCTTTGTTTTGTGGAAAAGAAAAGATGTTTGCTCAAACATGGCACATGTTTAAAAGAGACAAGAGTTTCAGTAAATGATGCATCATTTATGTTTTGGGTCTTTCTTGTTCAAATCTCTTGTGTGACTAAGCACATGTGATTGTTATTGTGCTTTATTACATGGCTCATTGGAATGCTTGATTCTGATTGGCTACTCGCGACATTTGCAGGTTTGCTATTCTGAGATTGGTAACCAGGATGCAGCAAATCATTGCAACAGATGCAGTTCAATATAACAAAAAATGTAATATAAATATGTCTTTTAATAACATAAATATATTTACAAATGATTAATCCATATAGTGTAATAGTGACATTTGAATGTCCTGTCTTATCTTAAAACAAATACACACTTATCTTAGTGAGGGTTTCCTCACTAAAGGTCTGCATTTATTAAAAATTAGCAAATAAAATAATTCAAATTAATATTTAATGCTTCTTACCTTATTTAAGAGGTAAATAGCTGTGTAATAAGCAGGATAATGTACAGACGGCAGGTTGTTATTGCTTCGCTTCGGGTCCTGAACGTACAGTCAGGGCTTATTTCTGTGATAACAACCCTTAAGGCCTCTTTATATGTGCTTTTATTGTAAAGAGAAAAGCTAAAATAAAATACTGTATTTGGAGAGTCTTTTTATGTGTTTGTTTACATGATTATGAATAAACTTGAAGGTGACTAAACGAAGACAGAAATTCAATTTAGTTTAAAACGGTCAACTCAGAAAACACAAAATACCAAATCTAGATATTGTCACTTTTATTGTTTGTGTCTCTCGTTGCATCATTCCTATTTTAAGGATACTTTTCCAGTTTAATAAACCAATATTGTGTGCTTGAAAACACCTGCTAGGAAACCTTTGGGGTAACGTTTGCACTCCTGTCACTTTCGGTGTAACTGTACGATAACGGCAGGTCCCACAAACAGACTTAAAGTTTGTATGAGTATGAGTGCATTGATTCATTTTAGGTTATCGTCATGGTGATACACTTGGACTTCCTCTTTGACTTCCTGGTTAGATTGAACTTCAGAGAGTTGTCTGATAAGTTTGCTGGGCACACAGTGGCAGGTTTGCTCTCATGTGTCCTCTTTCCATCATCTCATTCTGGTGCTGTGGGAATCAGGGTCTTACGTGTGACCTTCCAGATGACCTTAGTGAGAAAATTATTGTTATTTATAGCGCTTTGTCTTTATCTGACTAGAGCTGGAAATAAACTGAGGTACACACGCGCACACACACACAAAACACACAAACACCTTCATTTATTGGTATCGGTATATGTCATTCTAAGTCAGTAATTCTTAAAGTGTCGTCCGCGGACCACTAGTGGTCCACCAAACCCCCCCAGTGGTCTGCCAAAAGATTACCTAAACTAGGCAAGTTTTTATACAAAATTATCACTTATTTAAGTAGATTTTTAATGCACTTGCGAAACTGTGATATCACTTCTTGCCTTTCTGTTTTAATAACGTAAAAATGGATCGGTGGCAAAACCAAAGAGGAGTCAAAAGAAAAGATAAAGCGTCAACTGAAAGTAGCTAAAGCAGTTTGTTGTTTATATTAAACTGCAACTCATTTCACATTTACTTTTTCAAATGTAATACAATTAAAATCATTTCTGAACATAGCATTGCATTTGAGTTTACAAACTAAGTTTTTGACTTGAAACAGTTGCATATTAAACTTAAATTTAGCTTATCCTTCCTTTTTTGTTGTGTTTTGGGGGCGTGTTAGAGTGGGATTCTGTTAGGTGGTCCTCAGAAAAAAAATGGAAGATAAAGTGGTCCTTGGGCTGAAAAAGTTTGAGAAACTGTATCGGTGCATCCCTAATATACTGTATATATATATATATATATATATATAGGACACACTTGACTAAAATGTTAACTATGATCTTAAAAATCATTTAAGCTGAAGGTGTATAGTTAAATGCTTAAAATTACTTTTGTAGACAAAAATGTACCTGTGCCATTAGAAAACTTAAATTTTATTAAAAAAAAATATTTTTGAAATGGATGACTTACACTGAATATTGAAGAAAAAGCAGTCAATAAAAGCCCAGATTATATATATAAACTCTTTCTATACTCTTTAAAATTCATCCTAAATTGAAAATTTAAGAAGGTACTTAAAAAAATGACAGGCTTACGGTTCAACAGTTTCTAGGCAAAGGGTGACTGCACTTCAAATAATAAAATATAACAAAGTTTTGGTTTATTTTGGATGCTTTTATATATATATATATATATATATATATATATATATACACACACACACACACACTATATATGGCTATATCATTCAAAAAATATTTAAGTTAGATTAACAATTTTTTTACACAATCAACACACACATCTTTGCTACAAATGAACACTTAAAGTTTGTTTGTGTGACCTACTGTTATTGTACAATTACACCAAAAGTGACAGGAGTCCAAACATTAAAACTTAATCTGTAGGTGGGGTTATTTGTAACAAAATTTAGTTATAAAATAATTTAATACAATTCTGTCTTTATACTAAAGGTGGATATTGTTTGTATATCTGCCTATAATAGATAGATATCAACACATTCATCTATCCATGATCCTTCATCTAACCATCCTTGTATTAAGAGCTGCACAATTAAGACAAAAAATCATAATTGTGAGTTAATTCCCCTAATATTGTACTAACAGTATTAACCATTTTGATGAACAGTATTTACATTGTTTTTATTTTATTATCATTGTATACCTGAGGCTTTATTGTAACACTGTGTGACAACTATCCCCGCTGTGAAAAAATGTTTTCAATCCCAGCTATCAGTTACTAGAAGTTGCTGAGATGTTTCAAAATGGTGTTATGTTATAGGTAACAAGACTGTGATTAAAATAATATAAGGTTAAATTTGGTAACTTACACACCAGTGATGCGCGGGTCAATGTATAAACAACCCACACCTGACCGACGTTTTCAACAAACCTGCCCACAACTCGGACCGCAAAAAAATAAATTAATATTGTACACGACCCGCTTCCTGGCCCGCATTTTTTAAAAGTCGTAATTGTTTAAAATAGTTAATTGGCATCTTTATTTCAAACAATCCAACCGACCCCGACCTGAATATCATTAAAAATATTTTTGGATGACTCGTAACCGCGCATCAGTGTTACACACCCAACTCAGAAATAAAAAATTAAACATAAGATGAAGAAATTTACATCCAGTCCTCCAAACCTCTTTGTTTGACATCTTAATGAAAACACATCATAACCTTTCACAAATGAACAGGAGATCTTCTCATAGTAAGAGAAAAAAGTTGAAAATATGTTAAGTAGCCGTGTTATAATAAACCCTGCGTTAGTTTGTGCCCCACTCACCCCTACAGGTTATAGCCTTTCTCTTTTGCTGTTATGACAATTTTTACCTAATATCTTGATCCTGAGAAGAAATTTTTTATTATTTGTCAACTACTCATATTTTTCATGCAGCATTTAGAGACACACTATCATTGCAGCCCATAAATTAATTTACATTGGCATAAAGTACCCATGGGATCTGTGCATATGTTGGCTAAAACGCAGACAATGGCCTGCTTTTCTAGAATCTTCATTAGATATTCATCTCATTCGTAAGGTGGTCTGCTGTACTGTAAGATGACCTGATTTTACCCAAAACTTTAATCTGAATAGTGGCCCATCCAACAGTCACCAGTCATTACAGAGCAGTTTCACCTAATACTGCATGCAGCGTTGCAAATGACTGTCAGAGTAATGAGACCTCCAAACTCTCTTTCTCTCTGTGTGTGTGGACAATGTCATGCATGCATATCATTGGAGATATGTGTGTGTTTCTGTAAGACATGTCTGAATGTTCACTAGGGCTCCTCCAGGCGACGGGGGTCTGTAAACAGCTCATCAGTTGATTAGCCAGTCTCAGTTAACACACACTCACACATGCTGTCATAGAAACAGGACTGGTTTATGTTATGGCACGATAGGCTGAACTAGGTTACACCTACTAAATATACAGGACAGGTGCCACCAAATGTGTTAGATGTAGAATCAATACAATAACTTTTGCAAGGTCATGATTAAACCCTTTTCATAGATTCTCACACACAGAGTTCATCTGAAGAACTCTTCGGCTAAAGCTGAAATCTACTTATACACTGTACAGGGAAACATTTTACATCTATAATAGTACTTCTGTAAGTGTATTATATACCATTTAAGGCTAGTTGTTTCAAAAGCGTCTTCAACTGAAGCGAAAAAATCCTATGATACGAACTTAAACCACGCGAGTAATCTAGAGCAAGGAACGCGATGGTTCGCTTTTGGTGTGTACACAGCATTATAGGGCATACACATCAAATGCGAATTCGACGATTTGTGCAAGTACTTTACATACAAACTAAATGCAAAGATGCAAACTTGCACGGGCGATGCGAATGACGCATATCAGGCGGTGTGATTGCTGCGAAACACGCGCTATTTGCCTCAAAAGCGTCTTTGTGCAAGTTGAAAATATTCAACTCAATTGAAAAATTCCCATGATACAAACTTAAATCTCGCGAGTAATCTAGAGCGAGGAACGCGATGCTTTGCATTTGGTGTGTACGCAGCATTATGGGACGTACACATTACATGCGAATTCAACGATTTGTGTGAGTAGTTTACATACAAATTAAATGCAAAGATGCAAACTCACGTGGGCGATGCGAATGACGTGAATCAGGCGATGCGATTGGGGCGAAAACATGCGCTATTTGCCTCAAAAGTGTCCTTGTGCAAGTTGAAAATGTTCAACTGAAGCAAAAAATTCTAATGATATGAACTTAAACCCTGCGAGTAATCTAAAGGGAGGAACACAATGCTTGGTGTTTGGTGTGTAAGCAGCATTATGGGGTGTACACATCAAACGCGAATTCAACGATTTGTGCGGGTAGTTTACATACAAACTAAATGCAAAGATGCAAACTTGCGCGGACATTGCGATTGACATGAATCGTGTGGTGCGATTGCTGAAAATCACGCGCTATTTGCCTCAAAAGCGTCTTCGTGCAAATTAAAAATATTTAACTAAAGCGAAAAAATCCTATGATACGAACTTTAACACCACGAGTAATCTAGAGCGAGAAGAACGCAATGCTTTCGCGTTTGTATGTATGCCGCATTATGTGGCGTACACATCAAACAAGAATTACAACAATTTGTGCAAGTAGTTTACATACAAAGTAAATGCAAAGATGCAAACTTGCATGGGCGATGCGAATGACATGAATCGGGCGGTGCAATTGCTGAAAATCACGTGCTATTTGCCTCAAAAGCGTCTTCGTGCAAATAAAAATATTTAACAAATGCGAAAAATTCCTATGATCCGAACTTAAACCCCGCGAGTAATCTATAGCGAGGAACACAATGCTTTGCATATGGTGTGTACCCAGCATTATAGGGCATACACATCTAAAACGAATTAAACGATTTGTTGCGAATAGTTTACATGCAAACCAAATGCAAAGATGCAAACTTGCACGGGCGTTGCGAATGACACGAATCGGGTGGTGCGATTGCTGCGAAAACATGCTATTTGCCTCAAAAGCGTCTTCGTGCAAGTTGAAAATATTCAACTCAAGTGAAAATGCAGCATTATGGGGCGTACACATCCAACGCAAATTCAATGATTTGCGTGAGTAGATTACATACAAAGTAAATGCAAAGATGTGAATAGACGCAAACTTGGCACGGGCAATGCAAATGGTGAGAATTGGTTCTGCGATTGCTGCGATTCCTGCCTTAAACCTTCTTCGCGCATGTTGAAACTATTCAACTTGAACGAAAAATTTGCATGGCATGAAGTTAAATCTTGCAAGTAATCTAAATTTAGGAATGCGATACTTCGCATAATATATATAATTTCTCAAAGTAAGTCAAGATCAAATCAGTCAAGGCCGTTGAGTGCATGGCATTGATACACTATTTCACGCTGTGTCCTCCGTTTGTACGCTGAATATTTTAGCAAATATTACAAATTATTCCATGAATACGGAAAATATGCATATTGTGCACAGTATACATACATCTTAAACTTACTGGAAAAATGTGAAGCACACATTCGTAATTAATTCTGTACTTCAACTCTTGCCTGTTCTTTTCCGAGAACTATATTTGGCACAACTTTCATTTTTGGCCACCGTAGCAGCAGACCCCCCGTCGGTCCAGAGTGGTTATGGGTTCTCAGGACGCGAGCATCGAAGGGTAACGACAGCGTCCGGATACACGAGGTCGCCACCCTTCAGTTGCCATGGTGTCGGAGGTGAAAATTAAAGAAGGTGGGAGGCGTCTCGCGCCTCCTTTCCTTCATCCCCAGAGAGAGGGAGGGTGTGGGGGGACGACAGACAACAGTCATCTCAAGGGCCTGGTCACCCAACGAGAAAGATGAGCCACTTGCATATATCAGCCAGGGTGGAGTAAGACACCCTCCCTGTTTTTATATTAGTGAAGTCTCTGTCTATTGTTCTGGGTTAATACTCACCGGCGACGCTCTGACTGCCGTTTAGTGTGTTTGGCAAGTTATTGTCACTTGTGTTCAATGTAAACGTGAGTCTATACTGACATAAAGAATTAATGGTTTCAATTTCTCTTTTCGAAAACACAATGTGATAAAAATAAAAGAACAAAAGAAAGAAAGAGTGATGGGGAGGGGTGGCCAGCAATATTATGTGTGTCTGTTGTCATTCATCCAGGTGTCTATGAGAACATTCCCAGACGTTCGTTAAATCCGGCATTCAGTGCACTGTCAAACATATATTTGTCATAGGAAATCCTTCAGTCTGGTACTAGGATTATTCTGTGTTTGTAACACCAGGCTTTAAGGAGATTTTAAGTGATCTTGGGTCCTCACAGAGTTGTGTTTTACCAAACAATACCTGTATTGTTCAGAGATTACCCTTACGTACAGTATCTTAAAGGATTACTGCACTTTCATAAAAAAACCCAATAATTTACTCACCCCCATGTCATCCAAGATGTCGAGAAGAAATTAAGTTTTTTTGAGGAAAACATTCCAAGGTTTGTTTTTTCATATAGTGGACTTTACTCAACAGTTTACAGTTTCAATGCAGTTTCAAAGGACTGTAAACGATCCCAACCGAGACATAAGAGTCGTATCTAGCGACACGATCATCATTTTTCATTTTGCGGACCATTTTAAATAATAAACTGACACAAAGACATTAATTAGTATCATTACACATACAATAACATCTGAACGCCCCTCTTTCTACACACTTGTAAACACTGGAGCGGTAGTTTCGCATACTTCATGCGTTACCTTTTGCCGTGATTATGTAATACGTAAAGTCACGCTGATGCATCACATGGCAAGTCCAAGAAGAGAAGTTGTGGTTTAAGTCAGAAATAATTAACGCCGGGTCCTATAAAAAACATAAAGTTGGTAACACTTTACCTGAAAAGGTGTTCATAAGACTGACATGACACCTTCATTATCATGACATGACATGTGCTATGAACATGAAAGAGATTTTATTCATGTTTATGACTATGACAACTGTCATTAAGTGTCATTTGTTCAATGATGTCATTTTTAATGAAAAGATTATATTGTTTGAGATGTCTTTATGACGAGAACTTGACATTAAACAATACATCATAACTTGTCATGAAAATTTGACATTACCAAGATAACATAACTGACCACTTTTTACCAGCGATACAAATTGAATTTGTCATTAAAATGTCATGTAAGTGTTAATACTCTGTCATCGTCATGAATATTTCTCTTGACCTCAACTAAAGTGGTACAAATATAAATTGTCATTAAAATGTAATTTAGTGTTAAAGGATTAGTCAATTTTCTTAAAAAAAAATAAAAGATCATTTACTCACCACCATGCCATCCAAAATGTTGATGTCTTTCTTTGTTCAGTAAAAAAGAAATTATGTTTTTTGAGGAAAACATTCCTGGATTTTTCTCATTTTAATGGACTTTAATGGACCCCGACAGTTAAATATTTTTTAAACAGAGTTTTAAAAGACTCTAATCGATCCCAAACGAGGCATAAGGGTCCCATCCAGCGAAACGATTGTCATTTTTTGACAAAAAAATCAAAAATATGCACTTTTAAACCACAACTTCTCGTCTTCCTCCAGTTCTGTGACGCACCTGCGACCTCATGTAATACGTTTCCACGTCAAGAGGTCTCGGAGGACGAATGCGAAACTCCGCCCCAGTGTTTACAAGTGTGGAGAAAGAGGAGAGTTCTGACATTGTAGTATGTGGAATAATACTAATTAATGTCTTTGTGTCCATTTATTGTTTAAAATGGTCCTCAAGTGTGCGTTTCACATATGTAAAAGGTGACCTTTCCACGGCATTACGCAATTACGTGAGGTCGCGCTGGCGCTTCACAGACCCCAGATAGACGAGAAGTTGTGGTTTAAAAGTGCATATTTTTTATTTTTCTTGCCAAAAATGACAATCGTTTCGCTAGATAAGACCCTTATGCCTCGTTTGGGATCGTTTAGAGTCTTTTGAAACTCTGTTGAAAAAAAATGTTAAGTCTTGGGTTCCATTAAATTATCTGGATTTTTTTAAGAAAATGGACTAATCCTTTAATAATCTGTGAAATAGTTTTATAACAACATCATGCATATTTTCAGTTCATAATGGGGTTTTTTAAGTTTCCTCCATGTGTTCAACAAATAAAATCAATAATTCAATAATAATAATAATAATAATAATAATAATAATTAAAATGTATAACATTATATTTTATTGCATTTGGAGACCAATTTACCTAAAATTAAATGAAAACAGTACAATAATGGGTTAAGCAATGCAGTGTTGGGTCAATATTGCTGCAAAGTTAATAACATTAAATTAAATTGATTAAATGTTTTGTTAGTTTTTTCTTCTATGTCAGAAAATTTCAGAACCCTCTGTGTGAGGAAAATCAAGTTCTGTTCTTTTATGTATTGTGCATTTAAATAAAGTTAAGTATAATATTTTGATGTGCCTGTTGCATTATGTTAAGGTATTTAAAATTATTTAACATAGTATTAACACTTAATGATATGTATATGACAGTTTAATGTAATGTTAACCCATAAACCTAAGTAGTTTCTTAAGTTTGATAAATATTCTGCTATGTCATGTTTATGACAGAGTTATGATGGTTTATGTCAAGTTGTCATAACAATGTCATCTTTGCATTAAGAAATAACATAATTGAACAAATGACACTTAATGACAGTTGTCATAAATATGCATAAAATTTCCTTCATGTTCATGACGCGTCATGTCATGATTATGAAGGTGTCATGTTAGTCTTATGAACACCTCTTCAAGTAAAGTATTACCAAAAAGTTTGCTCTTCATTTATTCTCATTGGCATGCAAGATATATTAATGTACTTCATTGTAAATTATGTGTGTGTGTGTGTGTGTGTGTGTGTGTGTGTGTGTGTGTGTGTGTGTGTGTGTGTGTGTGTGTGTGTGTGTGTGTGTGTGTGTGTGAGACAGTATGAGTCAGTGTGGGCGCTGTGGTTGTCCTTTCTAAATGCCCTTATTGCTCAAAAACTATAATCGTTCTCATTTTCGTTTCTCATCAAAAAGCCAAATAACATTTATTGCTAGATTTCTCTTCCTCTGCTTTCTTCATAAACAAATGTGGTTTTAATTATGCGACATTCAGGTGTCCAGACCTTAGCAAAATGTAGAAATGATCATACTGTATAGCCAGATCGGAGGGACACACGAAATGATTTTAACACATCGTGTTCACACACAAACACACACAGTGGGAGCATCTGCATATTCATGGGGCAGTATGGGGTGCGATTCGTTAAAAATGTAAATCTCTGCGCCTGAAAAACATAAGATTGATTTACATCACTCACTTATTCAACTACAGTACGTGTGCCTGTGTATACATTTATAGTGCGTATGTATGTAAACATTAAAGCAATATTATATTAACGTATTTTAATGTAATTCTATTTTTGACACATTACATTTTTCTGCAGTGTCACAAAACATGTAATATATAATATATGTAAGAAAGAGAGGAAGAGTCTCTATGCTGAGGGTGGGGAGATCTGGATGGCCGTGATGCCGTTGTTTCCCTTAAGTCGGGCCAGCGGGTGGTTTCACAGAAGGATGTGAAGCGGGCAGTTACACCCTTGTGTTTAGCTTTGTTGTGTGTGTCACACGCTCAGCCCACCCCAACATTCCAGCTGCTAAATGTACAGCTCAGTACAATTGCAGGTTAGCAGAGTTACAAACGGGAGCAGTGTTAGTCTCAGCTACAAACAGACTTTGGCACATTTTTAAAATGTATTAATCAGTGTTGGGTGTAACTAGTTACTAAGTAATTACTTTTCCCTTGAAGAAGTAAAGTAAGAGAAATTGAATTACAGTTACTTCTGATGTAACTAAATATTGTGTGTATGCATGGCTGTAGCCAGCTATGAGGTCACAGAGGTCCGGAATTTTTTCATAAATTTTTTTTTTTTGAAGTTCTCTGAATGACTAATTCGTTTTTCAAAAAGAATCTGCATATATAATTAAGTTTGGACGGTTTAATGTATAGTTTAGTGTAAAATGACGAAGATTGGTTTAAGCTGCGACGGCGCGGATACAGAATTTGCAGTGTTGCCAGATCCTATTGTTAAAAATCCTCTTTAGACGTAGGGCCCTATTTTAACGATCTGAAACGCAAGTGCGAAGCGCAGAGCGCAAGTGACTTTGTGGGCGGATCTTGGGCGCTGTTGCTATTTTCCCGGCGGGAGAAATAAGTCTTGCGCCGGGCGCAAATCAATAAGGGGTTGGTCTGAAGTAGGTTCATTATTCATAGGTGTGGTTTGGGCGTAACGTCAAATAAACCAATCAGAACGCTATCCAACATTCCCTTTAAATGCAAGGGCGCAAGTTCCATGGCGGGTTGCTATTATTATGACGGATTTACCAGGCGCACCCCAGGAGCGGTTCACAGCCGAGGAGACCCACGTTCTTGTAAGAGCAGTCAAAGACAGAGAAGTTGTTTTGTATGGGGATGGGAGAAACCCACCCGAATCAGCGTCGCGGTTAAACAGGCGTGAGAGGAAATAGTCGCAATTGTCTCATCAGCTGCGCCAAGCACTACAATGATGTCAGGAGACGGGGGGATCCCAAGCTTGCCAGCATAAATCGGGCACGCCAGGCACACAGGAGGACATCGCTGCGTCCACCCTCACAGCTGAAGGGGTTTGGGGGCTTTGAAATCGGACACAAGAAACGCAAGGTCCAACCCCAAAGTACACTTACAAATCAAGTTCATATACATAAAGGTTTCTTATGAAAACATTTTAATTATTATTTACATAAAATAACCGTAATACAGTCACACAACAAACTTATGAAAATATTTTAATCGTTATTTGCATGATAATTGTTTAACGCTGCCACACAAAATAAATAAAAACTATCACCACAATGCTCACCACTATGATTTCCCTTATCTCATGTGTTAATATTTTTTATTGTAACAATTTATGATGATTTCCCTTATCTTATTTTTTTATTGTAAAAATGTATGATTTGCAAAAATAACTGTTGCATCTGTGTAGATTAGATAAGCAATGCGCGTTGTGCACGCTATACATTATGGTCAAGCATGTGCCCTTAAAATAGCATAATGAACCACGCGCAACGCGCCACTGACTTTAGACTAGTTTTTTTTGGTTAGTACACTGTAAAAAAAATCTGTAGAAATTGCAGCTGAGTCGCCGGTAATTTACCGTAGATTTAAATTTATGTTATTTACTGGCAACATTTTGTTCAAAGTTAAATGAACATTTAACATTTACAAGTCTTTGTCTTCAGAGAGTAAAACAAAAAAACAGCATCAAGCAAAACATTCTGGGAAACAAAATCTGAAGCAAAAAAACGAAAAAGTTTGATGATGATTTCTGGTTCCCAGAATGCTTTGCATGAGGCTGTTATTGTATAGTTTTATTCTGTAAAGATAAAGACTTGTTAATATTTAAAATTAATTTAACTTTGAACAAACTCTTGCCAGTAAATAACATAAATGTAAATCTACGGTAAATTACCGGCAACCCAGCTGCAATAACATTGAAATTTTTACGGACTTTTTTTACAGTGTAGCGCAATTGTTTTTTGAAACTGCAAAATAGCATAAGAGATGGTTTGCGCCGGAGCACGCCTCCTTTTTTCCGCTGAACCGCCCAGAGAGCGCAAGTTCATTCCCTAGTTTGCCGACGTGCGTCTGTGGAGGGAAAAACCCGCTATGCGCCGGTGCAAAATACGAATGATACATGCGTCACTGACAAAGTCAATTGCGCTGGGTGGAAGATAGGGCCCGTAGTGTTTTAGCAATTAATGTGACACTTTGACATGATCTATAAAGTGATTGTTAGGTGTAGGTTTGTATTAGAGATTTTTCTGATTTATTTCTGAAATACAAGGTTTGGACGAACTTTGTTTTTTAAGGCCAATTATTTTTGCATATTTCTCGTACTAATATCTGGCAACATGGAAACTGAAAGTTATCAAATAAGACGCATCATTCAGCGCGAGCAGGTTATTGCTGATACTACATTAAGATAAAAGCAGTAATAATCATAATTGTGTCTGTAAGAGTATTAACAGTATCAAACAGAAAATAACTCTGGTACAAAGATGTAGAAGAATTGGGTTTAAATAAAATATGCCAAATATGTTAAAACACGTAGCGTAAAACGGTAAAGCTAATCTCAACAAAACATAAGCATTAAGAATTCTGTTATTTCATTTAATTTAAAAGTTAACCAAAGTCATGCTGAAAACAATAAGAGCACTAAACAAGTTCTTGTTTAAAATCTTGTAACGTTTTTGTTATATATAATATTGCTTATTAAAATGATTACAAGTATAAACATTGTTGCATGAAAAAGTAATAAATAATCCAGCAGTCCCAGTCCATCCCCCAAAACAGAGTGTGTACCCAAAGTGTAAAAAGGTTAAGACAGAATATTTTAGATCCCAGGTAAAAATAAAGGATGCTTCAATGTACTTAAACCACTTAAATACTAAGTACATTTGTAAGTTATGTAAAGTTATGCTACAAATATACTTATTAAAAGTAAAGTTACTTGAGCAGTACTTCAGTTTACCTGAAAAAGTAAGAATACCACCAACTAGATTTTTATTGAAATAAATGATGTCTCAAAATAACACTTAGATGTTCTTAACATAATTTTAAGAAGTACCAAAAACAAATGTGATATATAAGCCACAAAATGAGTGCACGAAAATAGTACATTTACTAAGTGTACTTAAAAAGTGTATTTTATATGAGTGCACTTTTTTCACCTGGGATAGCATTTGTTAACTCTTAACACCCCACCCTGGACCTCGGTAATTTTCAAACCCTGGCAACGGCCATGTGTATGGACTGTAAAACAATTATATATATTACAACAGTGGATTTAACATCAGTCTAATTTGAAAATGCATGTTTTTTTATGTATCCTTCTCACTTGAAATACTTTGGTAAGTTAATAAGATTAATGGTAAACTATTGTTTTCACATTTTTTGCAAACTGTACCCTTCGCTTAGTCAGTCTAACATTTAAACCACTTTCTTCTGTGAAATGTTTTGTATGCAAATAAAAAATACTTTTTAAGTGTCCAAATACTTTGGAGACCATAAAATAATTATCTGGTTGGGAAAGTTTTGGGTTAAAGGTTTTTATAAACTCAGAGAGCACATGAAGGGTTAAATGTTCTCTAAACTAAAACCCCAGGCCTTAAAACAACGTTTACCTTTGTGTGTGCGTGTGTGGATTAACCTTTGGTCTGTACAATGATGGTTTTTAGTGTTTGAATTTGACATGTGGATAGGCACTTCAGATATTTTTGGGGAAGAGTAAAGGGTGGGTGCAGTATTTGGGTGGAGGGGTTTTGACAGTGTTGTGTGTGTGTGTGTGTCTGCAGACAGATGTTGAGACCCACAATGTGGTGTGCCATGGAAAGGGTGTGTGTCTGCTAACCATGGCTTATTATTGAGTCTGTCTATAGAATATGTGTGTGTGTGTGTGTGTGTGTGTGTGTGTGTGTGTGTGTGTGTGTGTGTGTGTGTGTGTGTAATATATATATATATATATATATATATATATATATATATATATATATATATATATATATATATATATATATATATATATATATATATATATATATATATATATATATATATATATATAAATCCACAGGTCTCTGCTGAAGTGTAAAATGTAAACGTATTTGCAACATTTCATCGCAGCATTATTACATTTTTACAGCTACAAAACGTAAAACATTCACAAATCTTTCATACCATAAAGATTGTTGTATAAATTCCCTTTAAGCATTTTCTCGATAATGTTACCACCGTAACCTTACCCCAAACCTTACCCTAAACATTTTTTATAATTTATTTTTAATATGATTCATTTTAAGGTTTTAAAGTTTAGTCTTGAACATTTCATTAGATAAATAAATAAATAAGTAAAAAAATATGTCTGAAAACACTTAAGGGTCCAACAATGGCTGCTATTTTAATATTTATAAATAGAAATTTGTACGTCTGTAAAGCTGTTAATACGTAAAAAATTAACATATTAGTCATGTCAATACGTCAATATTATACGTTTTAGTGTGTATGAAAACGTAAATGTAGATGTATGTGTGTAAAAATACACACGTATTCTCATAAGATCAGGTTTCTTTGAGTAAAACATATTTTATAAATGTTTATATGATATTAATGATACACTTTTGTGTGTTATTTTACCGTAACCCATGTCACTTTATATTTATGTTGTTGTTCTGCTCGTAGTCACCTTGTTTTTAAAAGCCACATCACCTGTTCTGTAATTATAAACTATCACACCGTCAACAAACTCACACTGACTTCACATACAGATTTTACATCAGCGTTTCCATACTTTTAACAATGCCATACCTCCAATAAACGTCCTTCTGTATAAAGGTGCGGTGCCGCAGAAGAACCATTTTTTGCCTAAATCGTTTTTTAAAGATCTTTTGGCATCTGAAGAACCTTTCTGTTGTTCTTTACATTATAAAATTAACATTTGACTGAATGTTTCTTTGAGGCTTCTCCTATAGCATTACTGTAAAGGACCTTTCAAGCGCCTTTATTTTTAAGAGTGCAGACAACAGTCACACACCTACTATATTAATACAAGTTACTCAAAAAGGTAAATAATACTAGTTACTAATTAAATCTTCAATCCTGTAATTATATTACTGTACAAATTATTCTCACCAAAAAGTATTTAATTACTTTTTACTAATTTCTTATTTAGTAAATGATACAAAGATAGGCTTGAAAAGGATTGGATAAATCATATAAAAGTACAATTATTCTGGTCCCACTTAAGGGTCCAATTCTCTCTATTTTTGCCTCAATATACTCAAACTACTTCTTATTAATACTTATAGGGGTGGTTTGGGACAGGGATTAGACAAATCTTGGACTAAAATAAATGTAAAAGCTGTCCAAACTGAAAACAAATTGCACTGACATATCCTTAAATACATCAGTGCCCTTTGTTTTGCCTCAAAATGCACGCCAGTAATGTTTTTAGTAAGGCATGTTTGTTAAAACTAGTTATATTTCCTAATTAAACTAAGGCCTAGTCCTGTCTTAAGCTAATCACTGTCCACGAAACCACCCCATTAAGTAATAAGTACTAAGTATTTGTAGAATAAGGGGTTACACTTTATTTTAAGGCGTTATATATTTAAGTACTAAGTAATAATCATCAACAACATGTACCTACTGTAGGGTTGGGGTTAGGATTATGGTTTGGTTTAGGATTAGTTGCATGCTAATGCATAATTAACTGTTATTACTATAATGTAACATGTGTAACAAAGACACCGTAAAATAAAGTGTTACCGAATAAGGCATTAATATGTGCTATTTAAATACTAATAAACAGCAAACATCTCAGTAAAATGAATGCTAATAAACAACCAGTTCACTGTAAAAAAATTGCTGTAGTTATGCAGCTGTTTCCCAGTAACTTACCGTAGATTTAAATTTATGTTATATACTGCAACAGTTTGTTCAAAGTTAATGAAACGGAAGTATCAATTGCCTAATTTTCCCCGTGGTGACGTGTATCCGAGTAAAACCGGCCTCTGAAATGAAATAAGGCAGGGCTGGATTTGAATTTGTCCATCGAGATCTGATTGGATCATTTGAAGTTGGGTCGTGTTGCTAATTGCTAATCGCAGCGATATTCTCCTGGACCCCGCCCACCTGCCGTACTTATGACCGGAAGTGAAGAGAGATCGTTTTTAGGAGGGGAGGAGATTTGCATTTTTGTTTTAAGGTTATGAGGGCACATGAATTTTTAAAAATGAATGAAGCTTACAGATAAATCATTTGTAAAAAAAAAAAAAACCCACAATATTACAAAACAAATTACAGTTTTTATTTTACTTTCATTGCGACTTTAAATGAACATTAAAGGAACACGCCCAGATTTTGGGAATTAAGCTTATTCGCCGTATCCCCCAGAGTTAGATAAGTCCATAAATACCTTTTTCATCTCCGTGCGTGCTGTAACTCTGTCTGATGCAGCCCCCGCTAGCTTAGCTTAGCACAAAGACTGGAAGTGAATGGCTTTAGCTAGCATACTGCTCCCAATTAGTGACAAAATAACGCAAACATTTTACTATTTATGTGTTGTGATTTGTATAGTCACACGTGTACACTGTAAAAAAAATCTGTAGAAATTACAGTATTACCGGCAGCTAGTTGCCAGTAACTTTCTGTAGATTTTACATTTATGTTATTTAATGGCAACAGTTTGTAAACTGTTAAACGTCGCCGTCCCGAATACGGGACACCTAAGTTTGCATTAATATTGTTGTTGTAAATTTTTATCTATCACTACAAACTATATATCGTTGGAAAGGTCTAAGCCTCCAGAATAGACATTTCAACAGTGTTTTATAAAATAAATTATGTAGGGAGAGTAATTGATTCATTTATCAAGAGAGTGTGCCTCAAAACATTTATTTTCTGCTAAATGTCAATGTCCCACCAGCAGGACGACTACATTTGCTTCAATGTTTGCATATGAATTCTTATCTAATCATGACAAACTGTATATTGTTTGAAAGCTCCAAGAGTGTAGATTTAACTCAATAGGGTGCGGTGACGCTTAAAAGGTTAAAGCTAAATGAACAAGAAACATTTTCAGTCTTCATCTTCTACAGTAAGTTACTGGCAACCAGCTGCATAATTACAGCTACATTTTTAATACACAAAATCTTTATGTTTTGCATAATATATTAAGGTTTAGGACTATTGTGTTTCTTTATTGTGACATTATTGTCAGGAAAATGTTTCATGTTTTCCACAAATTTCTCATTACTTGTAAAAATGTAGCTGTAATTATGCAGCTGGTTGCCAGTAACTTACTGTAGAAGATAAAGACAAAAAATGTTTAACTTTAAACAAACTGTTGCCAGTAAATAACATAATTGTAAAATCTACAGTAAATTGCTGGCAGCTAGTTGCCTGTAATACCCATTAATACTGTAATTTCTACAGAATGTTTTTACAGTGTAGGAAAAGTATGTTGTATTTTCTGTAATCTTTGTTAATTAAAAAAGGAGTTGTGTTACAGTAATTAAACAAAAAGTACTGTAATTACAATGATTGAAGAATTGTAAAATAATGCCATCATGTTATTTAATTTTTAATTTTTCTTCACATCCTTTATAAAGATCAGAAAGAAGAAGTGGATGTGAGTAAATCATTCAGCAGAAACGTTAGATTGAGTCACATGGAGGCGGTTTGTGTTTCAGCCCGTCGCTGGGGGTTATTGTGTGCTGTATTTCAGTCTGTTTGGGGCAGGAAAGGAGGGCAGGGGTTTGGTCTAATTAAACATTAGGCTGGTAAAGTCGTTAGTATTTATGTGGGTTTGGTTTTGGCGAGCTTTCGTGAAAGCCTGTGTATCCAGTGAGACTTGATTTAATTTTACACCCCTCTTGACAGACCAGGGCATGTTTATAAGACATGAAGCGAGGGTGTGGGGTGAACGCTCGTTCGGTCTCCAGTACAGATTGGTCTACAACCTGGTTTGACACGATCACAAAGTGTTTTATTTAGATTTCACTTCTGCCTCATGTCGCGGTTATTGACTGCATGGTCATCTGAAATCCACAAACCTTTTCTGAAGTGCATCAAATGAGTGTGAATTTTTCCAGAAGGAATAATAACATAAAAAGTGGTACTCAATGTCAATTGTGATGTCTGTACAGAGGAGTTCAATTTAATGTGTGAATGTTAGGGTGTACAAATAAAGTAGTTGAGTACAGATTAATTCAGATCTTTACTGTTAACCGACAGGTTTTAGATAGCGCTCCTGGTTTCATGGGTTTGGCTGTTAATCTCCATTTTTTAAATCATCTGTCACCATCATAAGATCATAAGGGTGTGTGTGTGTGTGCACATTTGTCTTTTATGTTTTATACTTGTTAATTTACAGTAATTGTCTTTTAAGTGACACACTGATATTCCTGCACCTGTGACTGTGTTGTGTGCTTTGTTAAAAGCAATGTACTCAACACATGGTGTGAATTTGAAGCATCTGTTTATCTGACCAGTAGGACTAAAAACTGGAGGGCTGTTTGGGAAATCTGACAATTGATATTTTCACAGTTCTTTTGCCTGATGCTACACTGTAAACAAAAAGCAGAATGTAGTTAAAGGGATAGTTCGGCCAAAAACGATATTAAACCCATTATTTACTCACCCCCAAGCTGTCCAAGTTGCATATGTCCATCGTTTTTCAGACAAACACATTTTCGGATATTTTAGAAAATATTTTAGATCTTTCTGTTCATTAGGGGTGGGCGGTATGAGCAAAAATTAATATCAAGGTATTTTTCACTCTTCAGCCGGTATACCGGTATTACGGTATGTTGCCATATGAGATAAAACATTTTGGCGTCACACTGTAGTAAACCTTAGTTAAATTACGGACAAAATTAGTATTTTTAACCTTATTTTACTAATAAGTGAGGGATTGGACATAGACATGATTTTTTATCTTTTCCCATTTTTTCCTTTAAAAGTGCCATTGTGTGGATGGGTGGACTCATCTGCTTATGCGTATTGTCACTAATATGGGAAGTATGAAAGTATGGAAATTAGTATGGTCATTTGCTGGTAGGCTATGTGCCTTATTACAATGTTTTACGCTACATCCAACAACTTTAAAGCTGTGTGCTGTGTATATCTTGTGTCTGTTTGATTTATAAATATACAAAGAACAAGATTTTCTTTTTGTTGTTAATATGAACATCTGATGGGAGATGCCATCTCACTTTAAATTAGTATTAATCTTTGAACGCATTAATGAATTCAGTTTATTAATACAAGTTAGTTATATTAATAAATGTATTTATTGCATTTAATTTAATTAACCAGCAGATTCACATTGCCAAAAACACTCCACTCATACGTTGTATTGTTTAATAGCCTCTCTAATTAATAAATCTGCATTAAGAAAAGGAAATTTACCATTAAAGGCTGTTTTTAATGTGTTTGGTATTTTGTTTACGTTATCCGCTAAAGGACTCGGAAAGCGCTATTCATTTAACCGTAACTCCTCGACCATTTGCGCTATCAAAAAAAGAATGGTTGCTAAAAGAAGATAAATTGCACTTTTTGGCAAATTATGGTTTATTACGGTAATTTCTTGCTTTCCGTCCTCCAATCGCTTACCTGGAGAGCGTGTGCAGGGCGCAGTAGAGAGAGCAGATCTGAGTGAAAAGGGAGTAACACCGTTAAACGAAGCAGTGAAGCAAAAAAAGCCTCCCTAATGTATAACACTGTTGACGCGCTGTTGGTGCCTTGGGACTCGACAGCCCGACTGTTTAAGTTGATTTTCAATAAAGCAGTGTTGATTTTGTTCGCTTCTGGGTCCTGTTTCAGAACCTGGTAACTTAATGCTTAGGTAAGCCACGGGTTTGTTTCTCGCCAAACTCGCTGTACAGATCACAACACCTGAAATATAGTCTTTGGCAGGATTTGCGTGGACTATGTTGTGCATCCTCTTAAAAAAATGATGATTAAAAATGGATTGAAGTGCGATCGGAGCTTTTCGTTTTGTGTTTCTGTGGACAGTGCATCTCGGGAACGGAGGTATGACTTTTAAGACTTGAGTAAACTCCCGCGGGGTCTTAAAAAACAACATTCATAAAGTTACATTTAAGTCCTAGGATGAAGATCTGGGCATTTTAGGGCCATGGATGTAACTTTCTGAAGGCCAGTTTCTCCAACACCCCGCGGGAACCCTGATAAGTGCAAAAATAGAATTTAAAATATGTAATCCCGGTATCAACGGTTTTGCAAAATCCATATCATGGCGCGACACAATACCGGTAATTACTATCATACCGGTTTATTGCCCACCCCTACTGTTCATTAAATGTAATGTTACGGGGTCCAGCAATAGTCCACGACCTTCAAGTCCAAAAAAAGTGCGTCCATCCTTCACAAATTAAATCCAAACGGCTCCAGGATGATAAACAAAGGTCTTCTGAGGGTAATCCGTGCGGTGTTGTTGTAGAAATATCCATATTTAAAATGTTATTAACGTAATTAAATACCTTCTGGTAGCGCCGCCATCTTAGACTCAGGAGAGAGTATTAGCGTAGTGTACGCACTTTTCTTAGTGACATATGACAAATTCGGAGGGCGGGGGGACAGAGCAGCAGCAGAGAAACCGCTGTATGCTGCGTAAGCGCTCATCCTGAATGCGGATAACTCTAAAATGGCGGCGCTACCAGAAGCTAGTTAATTACGTTTTTTAAATATGGATTACCCTCAGAAGACCTTTGCTTATCATCCTGGAGCCGTTTGGATTTAATTTGTGAAGGATGGACGCACTTTTTTTGGACTTGAAGGTCGTGGACTATTGCTGGACCCCGTAACATTACATTTAATCAACAGAAAGATCTAAAATATTTTCTAAAATATCCGAAAATGTGTTTGTCTGAAAAACGATGGACATATGCAACTTGGACAGCTTGGGGGTGAGTAAATAATGGGTTTAATATCGTTTTTGGCCGAACTATCCCTTTAAAACAATTTGGTTTTGCAAGTCAAGTCAAGCTAATATTTGAAATTTTGACCTGTGATAAGTTGACATAACTTTAATACATTTTTTCACTTCATTTGTTAAGTTAAAGTGACATAAAAATGCTGCATTTTTTACAGTAAGTGATAGAACCTATTGGACACACTGTAAAAAATATTTTTGCACTTATATTTTTAAGTTTAGGACTTATAAGTTTTTTTACCTATCTTGACAAGTTATGAGTTGCTGTAACTTATTAAATTAAGTTGAATTTGCTTTAGTTATTTTATAAGTTACAGCAGCTCATCACTAGTCAATACAGTTGAAATGATTTGTAAATCCAAGTTAATTAAACTTAACCCGAACCCTTTTCTTCTTTGGAAAATTATGAACTATGCATTAAATTACTGCTATAAGTTCACCAAACACCCAAATATCAACTTTTTCAATTTGAACCCTTTATTCCCTAATTTAGAATTTTTTTTTCATTTTGGGTAGCAGCAATTAACAGCGGCCAATTTTGACCCTGTGTGTTCTCCACACTGTAAAAAAATTCAGCAGAAATTACAATGTTATTGCAGCTGGGTTGCCGGTAATTTACCGTAGATTTAAATTTGTTATTTACTGGCAAGAGTTTGTTCAAAGTTAAATCAATTTTAAATATTAACAAGTCTTTATCTTTACAGAATAAAACTATACAATAACAGCCTTATGCAAAGCATTCTGGGAACCAGAAATCATCATCAACCTTTTTCTGTTTTTTTGCTTTAGATTTTGTTTCCCAGAATGTTTTGCTTGATGCTGTTTTTTTTTAGTTTTACTCTGTAAAGACAAAGACTTGTAAATGTCTAATGTTCATTTAACTTTGAACAAAATGTTGCCAGTAAAAAACATAAATTTAAATCTACAGTAAGTTACCGCCAACCCAGCAGATTTTTTTACAGGGCAGGGTTAAAAAATTAAGTGCAAAAAGATTTTCTTACAGTGCAGCTTTATTTGAACCATCTCATATGTTTTGAGCCTACACTGTTATAAAAATTTACCAGGACTGTTATTTATTTATTTGTTGTTACAGAAAATAAAGTTTGATGAGTCCAATATAAGTGCAAACAATGACAACTAAAAGAAAAATGCATTTTTAAAGCATACAGTCACAAAAATAGTTAAATAAAACATATTTTAAACATACATATTTTAATTTAAAACGTATCAAATAGACATGCACCCATATTATTCATTAAATGTACTCAATTTTTTAAGGTAAGTGGTCGCAATCAATTTATTTAAGCTACATTTTAATAAAAATTTGTTTTGTTTTTCTAATATTTTTGATTTAAATGTAGCTTAAATAAATTGATTACGACCACTTACCTTAAAAAAAATTGTAGTAAATTAAATGAATAATTTTTTTCAGTAGCCAATTATTCAGAGTGATAACGGCCGATATACCGATAGTTTGGTGGTTACATTAACTAAATTCTGAAGATTGAATTTTCTAAATGGTTTTCATTTACATAATAATCATTAATATTTAACATTAAACTTGTAATGTTTCTTTACATTTTCTATACACAGAGCTCAAATTCATTGCATTTTCTTGTTCTCTGTTTGATTAAGAAGATATATCGGCTGATAGCCGATATTGAGAAAAATAGCTTTTATCGACCGATACCCATTATTGTCACATATATCGGTGGATCTCCAATATAAAATAATCTGTTCATTTTAGTATAACTCAACACATACTATATGTATCAAAAAACGATCACTTCAAATCCGCTTAATCCTGGCCTCAGGCCATTTAGAAATACCGGTTTGTTGACAGAATCCATTAAGAGTCTGATGAAAGAAAAAATATATCATGTCAGGCTCACTAAAACCTCATTTGAACGCACACAAAGATTCTGTAAAATCATTTTCAGTGTGAATAAACCAAAAATCCCGGATGCATTTTCAGTATTTTCCGTGTGACAAGGGCTTTAGAGGGTTTTGCATCTGAGCTCTTTGAGTCTTTGCTAACATGAAACATCACAAATCATAAAACATGTAGCACATGTTTGTCTGTCACATCATTGATGTGTCTTGTCTTTAACTACAGCAAAAGTAGTTGCTAAATGAAGCTCCAGGCATCTCTGCTTTCACAATATGAAATGTCACTAAACGGGTAAATGTGTTGAACAAATAGACATATGGGTCACTGAAATGGGGGACAGAATGTGAAAATTTGGTCATTTTAAGATTTTAACAAGATCATGACATGATTCTCTGTCTGGTAGCAAGACACTGAGGTTTCAGGGCTGTCTACACACACACACACACACACACACACACACACACACACACCGATCTGTGCATAACAAGGTGTCCAGACAGGCAATGTAATAGAAAACAGCAATAAAATCTGACTGTCCGACAAAGTACGACATTGAATCCAGCATCAGCCTCTCAGGAATGCTCATTACAGCAGTTTATTTAACATCTGTTAACTCAACTCTCATTTTATTGGCTGTGCGTCATTAAAAAAAAAACTTCCAATTTTTGCACAAACCTCTGTGGGTGCAATAATAATATTAGACAATTATAATAGAGAAAAAGGGCAAAACTCGATTTGTACATTTTATGAAGATAATGGGATTGTTGCCCACGATGCTGGGGTGTTACGGGCATTGCTTTTCAGTTGCTTAGGGATTCCGAGTGGTTGCTAAGGTGTTGTTGATTGACCCCATCCCAAAAAAAAAAACACTGGAACGTCTCTATGATATAACTTATGTCCCTCCTATAAGTCTGTTAGATTGAACTCTTCATGTTCAGATGAAATGATGAGTCTGTTCATCTCACATCTCAACAAACAACATGAATTTAGGATCGAAGTCGAGCTACAACCTCAGTCGGATATGCAATAGGAATGATAATCACCAATTAAAGTAAAAGAAAGATTTCCAAAGTGCCTAAAGAAATATTTTTGTTATTGATTCTTCAGAAAAGCACCACAGATACTTCCTTAGAAACTTAAGATTATCTAAAAGCTTACAGAGTTTATCTGCTGTCACATAAACTGTTCTTTGCTAAATGAAAACTTCGGCATCCGATATATTAAATCTGTAGGTTGAGAAGTGTGTGAGGAAAAGTCTCTCTCTCTCTCTCTCTCTTTCTCTCTCACCCTCCTTCTCGTGTACCTGACACCTTCTCGGTCCTCCATGAACTTCTCTCTCCGGCCCATCTGCCCCCTTACCACCTCTCCCACACTCTTCCAGCTCACCCACCTACTCAACGGGTGCTCACACACTCACCCAGCGGACGCAGCGGGGGGCCGCACTGCAGTGCCACATACAGCCTGCAGGGGGCAGCATGACACCTTTCTCACCACTCATACGTGAAGACTTTAACTCTGGTGTGAAAGGCTGACCCCAAAACCATTTTCAGTACTTGTAATCACAACTAACATTTTAATAAGGGTCAAAACTGAATATTAACAAAACTTCTGGAATATGTAGATTACAATCAAACAGACAATTGCTTTTAGAGACAGCATCATTAATATATATCTAAGGAAATACATACTTGATTGATAGAGCTATAAATATATAAGAGTCTTATTGTTATTGGAGTTTTTTTAATAATATTATTTATTTTCTAAAGTGATTGTATTAATATGTATTTACTGGAAAGCTGCTTAGTAACAATGCAAAATTGCAAAAAAGTGCTATAGAAATAAAAATGGATTTTTATTTTAAAAGGAGAATATTTTCCATAACATTTTCAATCTATAAAAATAAATATGAATGGACATTAAAACTTTGCTAACACCTCATTACAACACCTCACAACACCTCATTGTCACTAAATCAAATAAGCAAAAGATTAAGGGAACATGTCATTATAGATTATATTGTGCGTTGGTGTTTAGTTATTGTTTAGATGTGTATTTATATAACGCAGTTATGTTATATCACTGCTGTAGTTCTCATTCGTGTCATTATCCTGTACTTTCAGCTTAGCAGAATTGTTAACATTTCTATGAATATTGACGGTGGACACATGTTCATGCCCCTACTGATGTGTTTGGTGAATTTTAGTCTTACTCCATCCCTGATGGATCATTTTGCAATAATAATTATTTTAAGAAACTAATTTTTATATCTGTAGTACTCTGCTGAAATAACAATAGAAACCATTACTAAGAATTTCTGTTCATTATGAACCATTAGCTTAATTTTTGTAGTGTATTTTGGGCATTATTCCAATACGATGTATATTAGTTCCCACCTGCCATCCTCCAAAATAATTACATTACGATTAAATTCCAATAAAATGTGCATTGAACATGTCTTGGTTTGGTGTTCATTTATTTGTATGAGGTATAGCTATAAAAATCCATGAATTATTTAGTGTATACATTTTTTAAACCACTGCTTTTATCATGTTAAATGGTCTGAAAAATCTTCAGGGAGGTCGGTATGTTTGAGTCTGTAAAAGTATGGAATTTTGAAATGAAAAATGTGTAGGAACCCTGAATTATGCAATGATATTTTTACACATACAGAACCGGGAGCCTAAAAGATGAGTATTGCAGAGTTAATATTAACAGATCAGAAGTACAAAAAACTAACAAACAAACACGGCCACTACTTTCTTAATTATAAATATGCAGTAATAAACATATAATTCAGTCTTAATGAGGTGTAGGAAATATTGTAGCATACTGGTCAGTTCTGTCTATAGTAGGCGCTTTTACAAAATAAAACAATTACAATCAATACAAAAATCATTTTAATAACTGGGTCTCTGTTAATGACATATGGAGGACAGAGATAAATGAGCAATAAATGAACTCACATGTGCACACACACACACACACACACACACACACACACACACACAGATTGTCTGGCTGGTTTTCTGTCCCCACCTGCTGGCTAAAGAGTCAAGCACACACTGGGTGAGTAGTGTTATAGTAACACCCAGTAATCTTCAATTACTTTTAAATGTTCAGCTGTTTAGTCCTACAGTCCACTGCCTGTCTAACAGCATCTCTCTCTCTCTCTCTCTCTCTCTCTCTCTCTCTCTCTCTCTCTCTCTCTCTCTCTCTCTCTCTCTCTCTCTCTCAGAGTAACAGAGTAATACAGTATTGTAATGTGTCGTTGGTACTCGTTGGGTTGATGCTAAAGGGTTTCCAGGGCTTTGAGGTGTTGTTTGAATTTGCCAATTTTTTATTACCCTACTGTAAAATCCAGCTAAAACCAGCAAAAGCAGGTCAGCTGGTTTTAGTAGGTCTCACAGCTTGGTGTAGCTGGATTGGCTGTTGTAGCAAGCTGGTCTAGCTGTGTTTTTGTCACTTTTTAAGCTTGTCTAGTTGTGTTTTGTTGCTTTTTTGGTCTAGCTGCGCTTTGGTTGCTTTATAAGCTGGTCTAGCCGCGTTTTGGTCGTCTTTTAAGCGGGTCTGGCTGTGTTTTGGTCGCCTTTTAAGCCGGTCTAGCTGTGTTTTGGTCGCCTTTTAAGCTGGTTTAGCTGTGTTTTGGTCGCCTTTAAAACTGGTCTAGCTGTGTTTTGGTTGCTTTTTAAGCTGGAATAGGTGCGTTTCGGTCGCTTTTTAGGCCGGCCTAGCCATGTTTCGATCGCTTTTTAGGCCGGTCTAGCTGCGTTTTGGTCGTTTTTTAGGCCGGTCTAGCAGCGTTTCGGTCGCTTTGTAGGCCGGTCTAGCTGCGTTTTGGTCGCTTTTTAAGCTGGTCTAGCAGCGTTTCGGTCGCTTTTTAGGCCGGCCTAGCCATGTTTCGGTCGCTTTTTAGGCCGGTCTAGCTGCGTTTCTTTTGCTTTTTAGGCCGGCCTAACCATGTTTCGGTCGCTTTTTAGGCCGGTCTAGCTGCGTTTCGGTCGCTTTTTAGGCCCGTCTAGCTGCGTTTTGGTCGCTTTTTAAGCTGGTCTAGCAGCGTTTCGGTCGCTTTTTAGGCCGGCCTAGCCATGTTTCGGTCGCTTTTTAGGCCGGTCTAGCTGCGTTTCTTTTGCTTTTTAGGCCGGCCTAACCATGTTTCGGTCGCTTTTTAGGCCGGTCTAGCTGCGTTTCGGTCGCTTTTTAGGCCCGTCTAGCTGCGTTTCTGTTGCTTTTTAGGCCGGTCTAGCTGCGTTTCGGTCGCTTTTTAGGCCGGTTTAGCTGCGTTTCTGTTGCTTTTTAGGCCGGTCTAGCTGCGTTTCGGTTGGTTTTTTGGCCGGTCTAGCTGCGTTTCTTTTGCTTTTTAGGCCGGCCTAGCCATGTTTCGGTCGCTTTTTAGGCCGGTCTAGCTGCGTTTCGGCTGCTTTTTAGGCCGGTCTAGCTGCGTTTTTGTTGCTTTTTAGGCCGGTCTAGCTGCGTTTCGGTTGCTTTTTAGGCCGGTCTAGCTGCGTTTTTGTTGCTTTTTAGGCCGGTCTAGCTGCGTTTCGGTTGCTTTTTAAGCCGGTCTAGCTGCGTTTTGATCATTTTTTAAGCCGGTCTAGCCGTGTTTTGGTCACCTTTTTAAGCTGGTCTAGCTGGACTTAGCTGGTCAGGCTGGAAGATCAGCTGACTCACCAGCTTTGCCAGGCTGGGAGGACCAGCTTAAACCAGCTACTGCCACCTTAAACCAACTACCAGCTGATGCTTATTTTTCAGTATAGGATATACCGTTATCCAGTTGATCTGTGATTGCTAGCACTTTCCCAGATGCTAGTTGTTAGGTAAAACTAACTGACTCAAGTCTAAAGAGTCCATAAGTCTCTATTATATACTTAAATTCAGCAAAAGTCTTTGGGATTCGGTTTAATCATCCTTCATGAGTCATTTAGAAGAGTAAAAGGAACATGAAGACAAATACTGTTTTAATACAATTTGTTCAAAAGCAAACTTTTAGAAAAGGCAGTAAACGCCACCAATACAAGCAGCTGTGTCCTGTTCAGATAAGATGTGGTGTTTATGTGAATGAATGAGTGATTTGTAACGAGCAGGTGCAGAGATGGTTAAATCCCCAGTCTGTTGTGTGTATGTTTGGGATGGGGCTGTGGACCAGAGGACAGGGAGGTGGCCGTACTGCATAATTCTACGTTTCAGTTTTTAAACGCAGGCCACAGACTCACGGAAATATCATCATGCTGGCTCTCGCTCACTAATTACTGCCTTCAGTACCCTCCACCAGCTCAACTCCACACCGCTCTGTCTGAATCAAGCTGTAATATTCACAGAGAAAAACAAACGCTAAACATCACTTCACATCTGTTGTGTCTGTTAGGTGTGGCCATTTTGGATAATACGAGTGAATATGAATCAAAAGATGAACAATTGCAGTGATTCAGTACTGAAAATTGCTGTGAAGAATTGTTTTTTTTTATTTCTGTGGATGGCTTACATGAGTCTTTCAACTTAATGACGCTTTCATTTTTATCATCTAATAGCAGTGCCGGCTCGTGACTGCTCTTTCGAGGGGCACAAATTCAAAATATGTGTTCGGAGTGTCATGTGTGTTGCTCGTGTTTTCAAAATGTGTGTTTGTTGTGAACCATATGCATCACATGTTTTGTCAAAATAAGTGCCTGCTGCACACGTATCAAAACCGTTTATGATGAAAGAGACGCTCATGTTCACAAAATATACGCAAGACACTCCCGTAACATTAAACTCTGATTACGCATGAGATTATGCGAGTATCTGGCAAACGCGAGCGTCTCTTTTATCATAAATCCTTCAGACGCGTCTGCGGCAGGAACTTATTTTGGCAAGACACGCGATGCACATAGGTTCACTCGACGCGCTGAACACATATTTTGAAATTACGAACCACACACATGACGGGATACATACATGTTGTGACGAACTTCGCATCGAGCGCCCTCGAAAAACAGAAGTCACCGGCCGCCACTGTCTAAGAGAATGGAAAGTCATATTTTAGACATGCTCTGTATAACACATTTATAAAATAAGTGATCTTATTATCTTTTATTTAATTAATATTATTTAACACATAGGTCTGGTATCACAGACAAAAATGCATGTTTAAGCTGTCTTAAATGAAAATAATGTGAGATATCTTAAAATATATCAGTGCAATTGTTTTGCCTCTAAATAGATAGATGGGTGATTCTCACGAAAACTTGGTTTTAAAAATGTCAAGCACGAAAATGTAAAAATTGCTTAAATTTACTTTTTTCCACCAGACATTGAAAAACAAAGTCTGGAGTAAATGGGAACATTAATTTAAAAACTTTTACTTATCATTTAACACTTTTTGTAACATAATTTAAAAAATTAGGCCTAAAAAATCTCATTACCGCAACAGTCAGAAAACATCAACACTGACATATTTTCAAAATGACATGACAAACCTGAAAGAACATAATTTGGAGATTCTGCACATGCATTTAAAATCAAAGTATTATGCTTCTATTGATTAAATTAATATTTAATAAGCATCTGTGGCGGTAATGATAATCAAAATGTCGTGTAAGCATTCTGACAAGACAATATTTCAAATTAACTGTAAAAAAATGATCTTACCTGATAGCCATCTTGAAGTAACTGGTCCATGTGCTTGGTCACTCAAAATCAAACTTTATTAAAATTCTGTATGTGTGCTTAAACTGTTCTCAAAAAGTGTTGCGGAGGATGAGAACATCAGGCATGGACACATCATTTTCCTAATTTTTCTTCAATTTTATTATACATGAATATTCAGTAAATATTTTTTCTGTCATCTAAAGTAGTCTAGCAAAACATCCATTTATTTTTTTTCTTAATATTTTTGTGTTAATTTGATTAAATTACAACATGACGCATGTTCAAACACAGCCGGACACATTGCGGTAATGAGAATTTCAGCAGAAAATCAGATAAAATTTACAATTATAAATTCTTATGTTGAAATCACACATTGTGCAAGGTAGAACACAGTATTGTGTTAATTCTGATGCTTTTTAATGTTACTATATTACACATTTTAAAGCTAAAATCATTAGTGCCGTGGTGTTTCAATGGTTTCGTGAGAATCACCCAGATAGATAGATAGATAGATAGATAGATAGATAGATAGATAGATAGATAGATAGATAGATAGATAGATAGATAGATAGATAGATAGATAGATAGATAGATAGATAGCACTTTATTGTCCGTGTACATTTGTCTTGCAATAGTATGCACACCAGTTAGTTAAATTATGTCATCATTTAACTAAGGCCTAATCCTAAACCCAGTCTGTGAAATCACACCATACATTTATTAGCTATTAAAACTTTAGCTATTTATTTCAAAGCATTTTATTTTTTCAAAAAAGTAAACTTAAAAAAACTAAATATTTCTTAATAAGTTTTTTTATTTTTTATTTTAGAAGTTAGAAATAAACAAATAGTTTCTAAATAGATTCTAGGCTATTTTATAAATTATTTTTAATTTTTAAAGGGATAGTGCACCCAAAAATGAAAATAATGTCTTTAATGACTTACCCTCATGTCATTCCAAACTTGTAAGACACAGTTTAAGATGTTTTATATTTAGTCCGAGAGCTTTCTGACCCTCCATTGAAAATCTATGTACGATATACTGTCCATGTCCAGAAAGGTAATAAAAACATCATCAAAGTAGTCCATGTGACATCAGTGGGTCAGTTAGAATGTGTTGAAGCATCCAAAATACATTTTGGTCCAAAATTACAACTTTATTCAACATTGTCTTCTCTTCCTGAGACTAAAGTCACGTGACTGCAGTGACGCAAATGACGTACGCACGGCTGACGTGTTATATGGTGCGCCCCAGCTGTTGTTTTTGTACGCCTGAGCTTCGTTTACATTTTGAAAAAAAATAACTTCGCAAACACGTCTGAGGATTACACGTCATCCACATCACTGCAGTCACGTGACTTTAGTCTCGCGCATGTGCTTCACAACAGAACCGGAAGAGAAGACAATGCTGAATAAAGTCGTAATTTTTGTTATTTTTGGACCAAAATGTATTTTCGATGCCTCAACACATTCCAACTGACCCACCGATGTCACATGGACTACTTTGATGATGTTTTTAATTAACTTTCTGGACATGAACTAGGGCTGTCACGATTATGAAATTTGGCTGACGGTTAATTGTTTAATAAATTGTGACAATTAATTACCTGTTTATTGCTTTGACATTTAATTCTCATACATTTTTTGTTTATGAAATAATTTTCACAGAATGTTGTGATTATTTAAATTAAATCTTTTGCGAGGTTTATCTGGCAGTAAATATTTATACACATAACACATTTTTAAAAGTAATCTGACACCGTCTCGTTTATACAGGCGCTGCAGCTCCCCCTTGTGTTCTTTAGAGAGATGTGCAATCATTGCGGTGATCTGAAATCATCGCGATGAGGTCAAACAATTGAGATGAGACAATTATTTAATCTTTGTGACAGCTCTAACATGAACAGATATAACTTTGGACATAATTTTGGTTTACCTCTATCTTCACTTAATTCAGAAAAAATGGTCAAACAAATGGTCCCTATCTGTGACTGGGGCAGTACCCTTTCCTAAAAAGTACCATTTATTTACAAAGGTGTATACATTTGGTACTAATATGTACATTTGATGTACTTATTTGCACTGTTTGGTATAATTTTGAAAGGATAAATGACCATTTTTTTTTCTGACAGTAAACTCCATAGTTTGAATGGCCCGTGCACATGCATTTATTGTGTGTGTGTGTGTGTGTGTGTGTGTGTGTGTGTGTGTGTGTGTGTGTGTGTGTGTGTGTGTGTATATATGTGTGTGTGTTTGCATGTCACCAGCTCAACAATTTAAACAGGGATGCACACAAAGGTTCATGACAAATAAACAGTCAACAAATCGTCCCACACACAGCCTGGCACGACGCCTGTGTGACTCATTGAGCTAATGACAGACTATTACAATCACTGAAACGAAGCCAACATTAAGATGGCAAATACAAAACACAATAAACGCCTCACCTTATAGCTGCCGATGATGATGATGTCATATCATCCTCACTCTGTGTTTGTTGCTTAAAGGAAAATCATACCCTGTAACAGACCCAGGCATTGCAACCAATGCGCAGAGAAGATTTGAGTTATATGACTAAATACAAAGTTTTGTTGTAAAGTGACTTTTTAAAGAAGTGCTGTTGAGTAACATCCTGACAAACTGCAAGTAGCCAGCGGCGTCAGTGATGCTGATATTTGGCATCCTTGTTTCTCGGAGGAGGCCGTGGAGGATGCTGGGTTTCTAGGGTTACGTTAGTGACAGGCTGTCCAGGACGGGCGAGAGATGGAGTGATAGAGAGGATGGAGGAAGAGAAAGCTGCAGTCTGCAGGAAGATACATCACACCAGGAACATTAATTAATCTCTGACAGTGACAGCTAACGTGTTATTGCCATCTGGAGAGTGAGGAACTTCAGGAGACTTCTGAGTGTGTGTGTGTGTGTGCGCGCGCGCGTGTGTATGTGTTTGTGTGTGTGTGTGTAAGACTTGGAGCTTGGCAGTGCTGTTATTGATGAAAACAGTTCTCGCCAAAATGGCAAAGCGACTAAAAGGTGTTGTAGAAGGACATCACATGCTATGACCTTCACAAACAACGTGATAATTGTGTGTCTGTGTGTGTGAACATGTGTTTTGGCATATAGAGGGCATGACTTTTAGATTGTCTCAGATGCAATAGCCACTAAACGCCACTTTTATCAAAAATTAGATTATGATGCTCTCGGTGCATATTATACGTTTATTAAATACTTTTATTTCAAATCTGCTTAATCCTGACCTCAGATCATTCAGAAATACCAGTATGTTTGCATAATATGTTAAAAGTCTGATAAAAATGCTCATTTATAAGAAAAACATGCCAGACGCACTTAAAGAGTTTTGCATTTAAAGCTTTTTAATTGTTCATACATATGCTGCCCCATCACATGACCTACTGGTCTTAAAATAGACCCAGTAAGATCTATTATAGTGTAGCTTAGTCATTAAAAAACTCATTGACACATAAATTGTCATATATTACAGATTTTTTATGTATCTGCTTAGTACAATTACTAAGTTTACTGAACTTGAGTATGATCAATCTGTTTTTAGTTCTTGAATATTGTGTGTCATTTACAGGTAAACCACAAGAGGGCGACAGAACTAAACATATAATAATCAAGTATAAAGATTAGAGGAACAATATACCCACCAGAGGGCATCAGATATCACAAAAAATAATGACTTGTTGGGATTTTTGTTTTGTTTTGTGGTCTTCAAATACATGTGTAAAATAAAGAATAATATAAACACATGTTATACTATGTGTACTATGTTAATTGTTGTAAAAAAAATGCTGGGTAGTTTCATTTAATGGTTGCGAGAAATATGGACAAATTTAGCTTTTTGGTTCCCATACACCAAAAAATGATATTTCCAAATTTACAAAAATGGCCAAAAAAGATATTTGTTGAAATATTTTTGGGAATATGTTAAAAAATATATTTTTCACAAATATATTTTTTGTATATACAGAGGCGGACACCAGGGGCGTAGGCAGAAATTGTATTTTGGGCGGGCCGGGGCAAAACTGAGTGGGCCTATAGTTTATATTAGAATAAAATGACTTGAATAATAATTAAACCTTAGAGTAGAAAAAAAAAGAATAGACAAACTGCAAAGCAGTTACATCTTTACTTTGCAATTTTCGGCAAAGGAAATAATAAAACACTGTCTAAACATGTTCAACCAACACAGAGCTCAATAAAGGACAAACCAGGCCAGCATAGACAATAAACTGTCTTATTCAGGCTAATCAGCAGTGCAAAAACAGTTCACCTGAAATAAAGTAGGCTAAACGTAACAGAAAATTGAAAAAAATGAAAACTCTCAGCAGAGCACGGTTTGAAATAAATAAACTTATAGCAACTCATTTAAATTAAACAATGTAAGTTAACCTATAAGGCGTACATCTATACACAAAACACATTATTAGATCACTTCAGGAGCAAAAATAAGGAAACGAGTTAAACAACAGGCCTACCTTTGTTGTTTTCATTCTACAAAACAAGATGCAAGCGCCTGGGTTTAATGTTGAAAACAGCAATGATCTCATTATATTCCAAAGAGTCACAGAGTTTTTTCTCAAAAAACAAAAGGCACAGGTTTTTGAGGCGAGTAATCGAGTCATGGATTCAAATTAGGTTGTGAGGGTGGTTTATCAATTGCCGTTGGCGGGTAAACCTGTGTCAGGCTGACCGGGAGAGAGCACTGGAACTGCCGCCAGGGAGCAAGCGGCAACCGGCACCACCAGCGCCTGACTAGCCTTCTTGTGGGTTAATGAGTCTATAGAACTGCGCTGGTAGGACTCGGCAGATGGAGGCAGTGGCGTATCTTCTTCCTCAACACTTGCGTTTTTAAATAACACATTAAAGAAACTTTAGCCATTATTGTGGCAATGTTAATAATATTAGCTAAAAAACGCAGTTAGCAAAGTTAGCTGGCTGGCTGCCTAAGCCCGCCGCTTCCCACTGAGTCTACCTGTCAGAAGAACCCCTAGCAACCAAGCAACCAATTACGTTCCGGCGGCTTCCTACAACTTGCTTCAACAATTCCATTTTATTTAGAAAGCAAATTAAACACACACCAGTCAAAGATAAATCAGGTTTATATTAATATATTTTCTTAAATACATTTGAATAATAAAAATAAACTAAAAGTGTATTTTGATGAAACTTGCCTGGGCGGGCCAGGGAGTTAAGTGGGCGGGCCAGTGCCGCCCTGGCCCATTACTGGCTACGCCCCTGGCGGACACTACTTGAGTATTTTAAGTAAATTTTTTAAGTGTCTTGGGAAAAAAATTACTTTACTAAAAAATGTTCATATATATATTTAGCCCTCCATATATTTCAAAGAAAGGAAATATATCAACGTCTCATTGGAAGAATGTTGTTACAAACTTGTTGGAGAAGGTTAAAATTAAATATATTTTCTACTTATATATATTATATTTTATATTAGCTTTACATTATAAAATTAGCTTGTATGTGGCATAATTTTAAAATATATTTTGGCCAAAAATACATTTCTTGCCATATCGGTTGTAAAATGATCAATGTAGGCTATTTGCTTGCCTTTGAAATACATTTTGAAATATAAACTAGATATATTTTCAAATTAAATAGAATGTTATATTTATATATAGTTAGCATATTTTTAAAACATATTTTTAGCCAGAATATTTTGTTTTTGCAGTATGGGCTTAACTGATAGGCCTACATAATAATGTAGGTTTATTTTAACCCAGCAGTTGGGTTGGTCCAAATTTTTCTCAACCAAGAGTTAAAACAACCCAGCATTTTTTTTTTTTTTTTTTTTGAGTGTGTAATTTTTATTGTTCTTTAAAATAAAATGTTAAATCCACCCTCGTTTGTAAATTGCTTTGGATTAAATGAATAAATGTCAAAATGTAATGTTAATACATTGCAATTGGCCTTATAGTTTTTAATAAACAAATATATAGACAATATTTAGCAGCACCGATACAAAAACTTACGTAGGCCTACTTTTCTTTAGTTTAAACTCTAATTCCCACAATCCTTGGTTGCCACGTGCGCGTCCTGTCAGCAAACCGGACTAAACGTCACATTCCAGCATTCTCCCTCCCTGCGCGTGCGTGCGTGCGTCTGTCTGTGTATGAGGGACGCAGGCTAATCTCTCACCCCGTACACCTCTCTGTCCCCGGGAAACCTTCTCATGACAGGGCGGATCTGAGCCCGGTGGACACCCGGCGACCCCCGCAGAACCGATCGCGGATATCTGGTGAGTATTCGCGTGATTTCTCCGGGCGGGTTTGGGTGTTTACGCGCTGATCCGCCGTTTTTGCGCAGCCTGTAGTAACGCCGTGCGGCCGGGTGGCACGCCTGTGATACGTTATTGTAACGCTTTACGCTTATGATCGCAACTTTGTGTCTCGTTATTGATACACATATTGTGTCTTTGATCCTCCGCGCTCATTGAACCCGCTGACCGTCTCTTCTGCTGAGTGTCTGTTAGCTTTTTGTCTCATCATCATGTTCGGGTCCCTTTAAAAAGCAACAAAGACACAAAGCGCATTGTAAAGAGAAGTGTCCAGACATCTGCATTTCACCTCATACATGTATACACAGAGGATTTGCTGCGTGCTGTCCGGTTTTGGACCGTACCGGTATTGTTGTAGGGTGGTTGCATCAGCTCAGTTAAGAGATCATCTATTAGTTAAACAGCTGTGGTCTTCTTCAGCTGCTGCTGCTTCTATCATCATCTTCCTCGCCCTTCAGGCGTGTTTTACACGGGCTCTGTCTCGTGTCTGATCACTAGACTGATGATGGATAACACATTTAATGTATGGTTTAGTCTTTCATTAGCATTGTTAACTGATGGTAACGTGATATCACTTAGAACACGTTATTCATCTTGTACCATGGTAGCAGAGATTGAATTAGCTGTAAATGTCACTTTGCTAAATCAGTGCACATTTGCTGTGTCATTATTGCACAGTTGTGACCCGATGCAATGCAATTTATACAACTAATAAAGATGTGACTGGATGTGTATGTGTATAATATATGTGTAGTGTGCATAGTTTTGTAGTCATTAATTTATGCATGTTTTGGTGATGTAATAGCAGGCAACACCGTGATGCTCAGGTATGACGGGAATTTAGCTTGCGTAATACATTTTCTCAGGATCTATAAAGGAATGTGTGTAGAGACGGAGACGTGTCTACACGGGAATACATCCTATAGCAGCATATTATTAGTGCTGGTTAACCCTTCATTGACACCCAAAAACAAATCACTGCAGTTAATAATAAACCCACTCAGAATGTAGTTAAAGATTGTCTGTGAATCAGCAGTCTGAGTCAATCAATCTCAAAGCAATACATTCACTGTCAATAGATTGATGGGGCACAATCTGACCTCTGTGTGTGTAATGGCTCTCTTTAATAGTCTCATGCTAAACAAGGTTAGATTCAATGAAGTGTGTTTTCAATGAAATAGTTTTTGATTTCAGCTGTAGAAGTCCAGCAGCTCAGTTTAACACAGTTTATGATGATTGTGATTAAAGAGCACCTATTGTCCGATTCACGTTTTTCTTTTGGTGTGTAAGTGTGTGTTAGTACAGGTTAAAGGAATAGTCTACTCATTTTCAATATTAAAATATGTTATTACCTTAACTAAGAATTGTTGATACATCCCTCTATCATCTGTGTGCGTGCACGTAAGCGCTGGAGCGCGCTGCGCCTGCGACGCTTCGATAGCATTTAGCTTAGCCCCACTCATTCAATTGTACCATTTAGAGATAAAGTTAGAAGTGACCAAACACATCAACGTTTTTCCTATTTAAGACGAGTAGTTATACGAGCAAGTTTTGGTGGTACAAAATAAAACGTAGCGCTTTTCTAAGCGGATTTAAAAGAGGAACTATATTTTAAGGCGTAATAGCACTTTTGGGAGTACTTCGACTCACCTGAAAAGTCCGCTCCCCTTCTCTCTCTCATAATGGGAGAGGGAGGGTGTTACTGCGCCGAGTCGAAGTACTCCCAAAAGTGCTATTACGCCATAAAATGTAGTTCCTCTTTTAAATCCGCTTAGAAAAGCGCTACGTATGTATGCGGATGTATCAACAATTCTTAGTTAAGGTAATAACATATTTTAATATTGAAAATGAGTAGACTGTTCCTTTAACAATATGCAAAAGGTACAAGTCCCAAAGTAAATGATGACGTGCATTAGAGTTTCCGACGTAAATCTCTTTTCTTGGACTACAACACACACACAGATTGTAGGCAACAGTTTACTTCCTCGGCTGTTTTATGGACACGACAGTCATTATCATAATTCTGCCCGCTTCTGACTCACAGTCGATGTTTTCATTTTTAAAGTATTTACTACTGACTTAACCATGACTTAAACACAAGTTTTGTGCAGTGCAGAGTAGCGCTTGCTGTTTGTCGTTTCTACGATCACAAATGCAGACATGGTTTTATGTTTTAGTAATCCTTACCTTACCTCCTGCTCAAGCTACACTGGTAAAGTTGATCGATCAGCTTAGTCATCTGCATCTTCCGGATCAGATTTGGCTTGTATTGATAAGGTAGTAAAGACGATATTAACTCTTGTCAGTATTGCATTGTGAGCGAATCTTTTAAACATAGTAAGGAACATCACATTCTCAGTAGGGATGTCACGATTAAAAAAATTTGGCTGACAGTTAATTTTTTAATAAATTGTTATGATTAATCGTCTATTTTATTGCTTTGACATTTAATTCTCATCATTTGTGTTTTCAAAAACTGCAAACTCACGTTGCACTGTCAGTTAAGGAGCGCCATCTAATACCGTCTCGTTTATACAGGCGCTGCAGCTCCCCCTTGTGTTTTTTAGAGAGATGTGCAATCATTGCGGTGATCTGAAATCATTGCGATGAGGTCAAACAATCGCGATGAGACGATTATTTAATCATTGTGACAGCCCTAATTCTCAGGTGACGTCAGCGGTATTCAGGCCAATCACAATGTACAGCTTAGCTGGCCAATCAAGGACACAACATTTATCAGATCGATGAGGTTTGTATTGTACAAAATCAAATCGCTTGAGGAAGGCAGGCATGCATATCTAGAGCAACAAAAATGTACGGTATGTGGAAAAGAATGTGTTTTTTAACCAAAACCATGCAAACACATTGTATTATACACAAAAATACACAAAATAATTGTTTTTTTAGCAATTAAATAGTTGCACTTTAAATGAATGCGACAAAATTCCAAAGATTTTCCCTGGATCAATTCAGGACAAGCTGTGTTCAACTTAATATTATCCTGTGTAATCTACTTAAATTTGTAAGAAGGAAATTTACTTTTGTGTGAAACTATATGAATGATTTTGGTACTTATAAATATTTTGTGTAGAGATTTTTTTCAAAAGTAGATATCACAATTTGTTTTAGTGATTTTTATTTGTCTATTTTATTGCTTTGACATTTAATTCTCATACTTTGTGTTTTTTTTTTTTGCTTTTTTTCACACAAATATATATTTAAAAAACTGCAAACTCACGTTGCACTGTCAGTTAAGGAGCGCCATCTAATACCGTCTCGTTTATACAGGCGCTGCAGCTCCCCCTTGTGTTTTTAGAAAGATGTGCAATCATTGTGGTGATCTGAAATCATTGCGATGAGGTCAAACAATCGCGATGAGACGATTATTTAATCATTGTGACAGCCCTAATTCTCAGGTGACGTCAGCGGTATTCAGGCCAATCACAACGTACAGTTTAGCTGGCCAATCAAGGACACAGCGTTTATCAGATCGATGAGGTTTGTACAAAATCAAAGCGCTTGAGGAAGGCAGGCAAGCATATCTAGAGCAACAAAAATGTACGGTATGTGGAAAATAATGTGTTTTTTTTATCAAAACCATGCAAACACATTGTATTATACACAAAAATACACAAAATAATTGTTTTTTTTTAGCAATTAAATAGTTGCACGTTAAATGAATGCGACAAAATTCCAAAGATTTTCCCTGGATCAATTCAGGACAAGCTGTGTTAGCTTAATATTATCTTGTGTAATCTACTTAAATTTGTAAGAAGGAAATTAACTTTTGTGTAAAACTATATGAATGATTTTGGTACTTACAAATATTTTGTGTAGAGATTTTTTTTCAAAAGTAGATATCACAATTTTTTACAGTGCAAAACTAGAGTTTGTTTTAGTGATTTTTATGTGTATCGCATCGGGTTAGGGTTAGTAATTTAAGTAAGCAAAAGCAGTATCGGCTCACGAAAATCAGCAGCCTGTATCGGTCATCGGCTAAGGCTGTTAAAACAAAAATCGGTATCCGAATCGGCACAAAAAGATCCATATCGGTCAATACCTAGATTGTTTCATACGGTGTATTTGACTCTCCAATCAGATTGAATGTTAAAAAACAAATACACACGTCTGGTCAAACCTGCCTTACAATAAGTAACATTTCTTCATTTTTATTTCTCACGAATATTTTTTAAATAAGTAAACCAAGGTATCTGATAGGCTCACAGAACGATACATTTCTGCTTGAACGTTTATGAAGAATGTGTTTCAGAATTTTGTATCTGATGATGGAAAGATTTGGTTGTTTTTGGAGTGCGTCTATGTTAAAATTTCTTGTATTTGCTTTTGGATTAGTGTGTGATATTCGTATATAAGTTCACTGTTGACACTGCAAATATGATTAAACCATGATATATTTTAAATACGACATGAATGTTAAACATCAAAACAGTACACATGTCATTTCAGTAAGCTCTGCTTCAGTCCTCTGTATTTGTATCTAACAAGAGGGGCTTTGTTTTTAAATAGTACAAAGCTGATTGGGCTGCTTTCAGCTTTGGCCCCGCCCATCAATGTTTTTTCAATCCCTGCTAGTTTGCATTATGATTCTGATTGGCTCATTCTGTGTGAGGTGGAATGTGTGAGCACTTCCTGCTTCATCAGCCAATCAGAACAGATATACAATCTGTGGGAATTCAGTTCACATCATGAGAAGCAGAGCAGAGATTTGTGTGTAATTGAGTTTGTTGCGACTGTAGTTTTAAGGACTGGTCAATTTTATCACATTATTATTTTTATGTTTTGTGATGACATCATCTGGACCAGAAGCTCATATGACATTTATAGTGTAAATATTGATTTTCTTTTTTGTGGGGCATGCTCATGTCACATCTGATCACGTGTGTGTTGTGTGACTGACTTTGACTGCTGTAACCTTCATATTTGACATCATGTTATGCATTTGTTGTGTGTGTTTGTTTGTTTGCTTGTTTTGTGCTGAGGCCAGTGTTTCGCAGGGCTTGTGATCCTTTGCTATCCAACAGAACCGTCCTTAAACCCCTAGTATTGATAATATAAATAGATATTACCAAACTAGCCGCTAAGAATTAAAGTCAGCTGCTGTTACTTTCTTTATACAACACGAGCTTCATGTTTATCAGACGCTGATTCTTCTCAACGCACGACCAGCTTGGTTAAAGCAAGGCAGCGTTGCCACGTCCTCTGCCATTCGGCAAAGTTTTGAATTGGGCTACTTTTAAACTTTTTCTGCAGGTTGATGTTTTCTGCGGGTTAGAGATGAAAGGATTTGGTTCATTAGTTGTTGGTATTTGGAATGTGAATAGTCATTGGGATGCTAATTTTAAATGGCCACTGACCTGGTTTTGTTACGCAGATCTGGCAACTGTAAACGGACGCAGGTTAATTGTTCTTGGGTTTTCTTTTCATAAAAATTCTATGATCTAACTAAGTATCTGTTTTAAGGGGGAAATCCAGGTTTTTATGACTGTAACAACGCATGTGTGGCACTTTCATATCATGATGGCTTATTTATTTTGTTAATAACGAATAATGTTTATTTTCATCAAGGTCTAAAGTTGAAGATTATTTAATGCTATTCAAAAGTTTATTCAATGTCTCGTTTTTAATACTTTGACATTTTAAAGCTCCACAAACTTTTTATTTCAAGGCTTTAAATATCAAAATCAAAAGTTTATCTTAGTAAAACTTGTAGTATTGTGACTCTTTTTTTGTGTGTTGCAATGAGATTTGGCTTGTAAGAATGTGCAGTGAAATGTTTGTAGTTTTGCATCGGCTTCATTCAGTGCCGCTTCGTTGTCGGAGAACAATACGTCTTTTGTTTCAGTTGTTTTGCTGCTGGTGGACTTCAGTTTTGTCATCACCAAACTCTGTTTTACTGCGTCCTCTTTCTCTTTAGGTTTCCTAAATATCTCATCTTCTGTCTGGATGCTTAGATGTTGCTCAGGAAGATGTTTTTGGCTTCTCAGCTGGTATTTTGAGACATCACATTGAGTGACATGTTATGTAGTCAAGATAGACACTGAACAATTTGTCTGTTATGTATTACATCACAACATTGTTATTAGAAAGGATCCTAATCTGTTTTGCAATGAGACGCGTGCACATCCATTCTCTTAGAAAGCTCATTGACTTGACATCCTGCCGTCAGCATTGCATTGGTGCTGATGTGACCGATGGGTTGTCCTGACAACCAGCTGACATCATCAGGGTTGTCAATCACATGACCAACTTTTGCATCAGGTGTTAAACACGCTGACACTCTCCAAATGAGCGTAAACCCTTAAACACAATGCATTAATTCATGTAAAGTAACTTTGTTTGAAATGATACTTGATAGGATTTGTTGTTGAATTTAAAAATGATGGGAATGATGATCTGAAATTAATTTATTCACCTTAATGTAATGAGACACTCTGTATCTCTGTTTCTAACCCCAGTGAGATGCCTCCTGACTGGAAACTATTCATCATTAAAAACTGTGTTTAAAGTGGTTTGCATGTCTGGGTGATTCTCACGAAAACTTGGTTTTAAAAATGTCAAGCATGAAAATTAAAAAATTGCTTAAATTTACTTTTTTCCCACCAGACATTGAAAAACAAAGTCTGGAGTAAATGGGAACATTAATTTAAAAACTTTTACTTGTCATTTAACACTTTTTGTAACATAATTTAAAAAATTAGTCCTAAAAAATCTCATTACCGCAACAGTCAGAAAACATCAACACTGACATATTTTCAAAATGACATGACAAACCTGAAAGAACATAATTTGGAGATTCTGCACATTCATTTAAAATCAAAGTATTATGCTTCTATTAATTAAATTAACATTTAATAAGCATCTGTTGCGGTAATGATAATCAAAATGTCGTGTAAGCATTCTGACAAGACAATATTTCAAATTAACTGTAAAAAAATGATCTTACCTGGTAGCCATCTTGAAGTAACTGGTCCATGTGCTTGGTCACTCAAAATCAAACTTTATTAAAATTCTGTATGTGTGCTTAAATTGTTCTCAAAAAGTGTTGCGGAGGATGAGAACATCAGGCATGGACACATCATTTTCTGAATTTTTCTTCATTATTATTATACATGAATATTCAGTAAATATTTTTTATGTCATCTTAAGTAGTCTAGCAAAACATCCATTTATTTTTATTTTCTTAATATTTTTGTGTTAATTTGATTAAATTACAACATAACGCATGTTCAAACACAGCCGGACACATTGCGGTAATGAGAATTTCAGCAGAAAATGAGATAAAATTTCCAATTATAAATTCTTATGTTGAAATCACACATTGTGCAAGGTAGAACACAGTATTGTGTTAATTCTGATGCTTTTTAATGTTACTATATTACACATTTTAAAGCTAAAATCATTAGTGCCGTGGTGTTTCAATGGTTTCGTGAGAATCACCCGTCTATGTCTATCAGTCAGTTTTATAATGAACATGTTCCCATAGTCACAGACTGAAAGTAAACGCTAGTATTTCCTTATCTCGCACAAGGGCAAAGTTTACAAGTGATTTTGGACTAGAGTACATTTGTGCATGTTTGCTTTTGTGACCATCTGTATGTACTGTGTGTGTGTGTCCTCTTGATATTTTCTATATAAAGATATTCAAATTTGTGACCCTGTCTCTGAAATCCAGTCTGAAGTCTGAGAATGGACTATTACTGTTAGCACTTCCATTCCAGTTACCATAGATGACAGCGTGTCTAGGTTATGCCATGATCCTGTTTTAATCCATGCCCAGCTTTTTTACCATGTCACTATGCACCAGCATGTACTGACCATCAGGACAACCAGGTGATTCCTGGTGGGCCGCAGGCTTCGTGGGCCTGTGGGCGTGTTAAAACTTATTAGATGTAATTATATGGTTTTATCAGTCAAACTTCACCTTTTGCGTCTCTCACTGGATAAAAGAAGCTAACGCAAGCTGTGAGACTGAGAGGTAAACAAGCGTGTCAATTGCATGACCTGCATGTCACACTGGCCAATCAGAATGAAGTTATTAAACAGTAGGTGCAGTCGATGCAGTACAGTGCTGTGCAGACTGATTAGTCAATCAATCAATTCGAAAGCCGTCCTCTCCTAATCATCCCTTTCAGCAAGAAAACAAAACAAAAAATGCAATGCATTATCATTGTATTTTACAGGACTGTCACAAAACAAGTCCAAGAATTACTACCATTGGGAATAAGACAGCAGTAACCTCCGTCGTGAGAGGTGGAGGCCGAGGAGAACTCCCAAGATGATATGTTGTGCATTGCATTTTGCAATTTCTTCTATTAAATACTATTATTGTTATTATTATTATTATTATTATTATTATTATAAACAAGTGTTTTGCATGCCTAGGTAGGGCTGTCACAATTATGAAATTTGGCTGACGGTTAATTGTTTAAAAAATTGTGACAATTAATTGCCTGTTTATTGCTTTGACATTTAATTCTCATACATTTTTTTGTTTATGAAATAATTTTCACAGATTGTTGTGATTATTCAAATAAAACATTTTGCAAGGTTTATCTGGCAGTAAATATTTATACTAGGGATGCATATCAATTAATCGCGATTAATCTATAGCAGAATAAAAGTTTTTGTTTACATCATATATGTGTGTGAACTGTGTATAATAATTATGTATATATAAATATGCACACATGCATGTATAATTTTAAGAAAAAAATATATTTATATATTAAGTATTTATATTTATATATAATATAAATTATACATAAATATACAAATGTATATACACATGTAAACATTGCTTAAATATATACATGCATGTGTGTGCATTTAACTATACAAAGTTATTATACACAGTACACACACATATATGATGTAAACAAAAACTTTTATTCTGCTATAGATTAATCGCGATTAATTGATATGCATCCCTAATTTATACACAACACATTTTTAAAAGTAATCTGACACTGTCTATTTATACAGGCGCTGCAGCTCCCCCTTGTGTTTTTTAGAGAGATGTGCAATCATTGCGGTGATCTAAAATCATCACGATGAGGTTAAACAATTGCGATAAGACGATTATTTAATCATTGTGACAGCTAGGCTTGCCGCGATAGTCGGTGAAACGGTGATAACCGATGCTTCAGCCTCTCACCGGTTAGATCACTTGCCCACCGCGACACCGTCTTTCACCGTCGTTTTGATATTTTCATGTAATTAAATAATTTCGTTTTGTTAGAGAGAGCAAACACTAAAAACTGAATGTGTCTGCTGCCTGAATTCAGCGGAGCTGAACGCCCGTCACATCACAGAGCAGCAGGTGTCAGGTTTCATTTATTTCTGTCAGTCAGTGTGCGAGGCGAGCTGACCAACCAGACGATGGCAGAAGCCGCATGCTTACTTGTTTTTGTTATAATATACATTTGATGTTAAATATAAGAGATTGTTTTGTTGTTGTGTTTTTCATCAAGAAAAATAATAAACCCATCATTCAAGCAGTACTTTATGGAGAAGTAGCCGGTTGCTCTGCTTGCGACTGGTGGGTTCTGTGAGAATTACCTGCGCACATTGACTTAAACCAGCTGTTGCACTCTCATTTCACGCAAATTCATACGCGATTTAACGCAGCGTACGCAAGCACTGCATTTAAACAGTTGCGTGATTCAAAAGTGAAAGTAAAATGTCTGCATGCGGATTTATAAGCTCCTCCCACCCGGTGATACCGGGATCACCGGGTTTGTGACGCGCCGATTAACCGGTGGGAAAATTCTGTCACCGCGGCAACCCTAGTGACAGCCCTATGCTTAGGGGAAAAAATAAAGAAGGAATGCCTTCTATTATATAAAGTTCAGATTCCGTAATTGTTTTATTATGTTTCAGTCGCCAGAAATAACTTAAAACACTGAATAATCAATATATAATATAATCTTTTTCACGAATTTTTCATGAATTTTCCTGAATGAAGCAAAAACATCCTCAACATTTTTTCACAAATCTGGTTATAACCACAGTAACTTGAGTTATTTATTTGAAACAAGTTGAAACTCTATTAGATTGGGTTGTAAATGAATTTAGTCCATTTGTAATAATTGTTGTTTTTGAATCACTTTGATTTATAGCAGTATTGTAAACTCTTATCTGAAGTTAAATAGTTTTGTTAGTGAGTTTGGGTGAAAGGTTTACAGGTGACTGTAGTGGAGTCAGTAGAGGTGAAGATCTGTAACTTTAGACTTGATCATTAAAGCACTTTGCTATATGCAAGCGTTCTCACACTGGAGATGTTGGCCTGCTGATGTCTTTGTGGTCTTCAGCTGTTCTCATCAGTTTCATTCTTTTCTCGGTGTGTTTTAAATCACAGTGGTGTTACTTTGAACAGCTGGTGTTACAGACCAGATTTAGCTAAATAAACAAACATCAAACATCAGCGTTAGCTAAATAAACAAACATTTCAAATAGTTTTTGGACATTTTGGTTTGTCTTTTGTCATGACTCTCGAATGTAATGCTCAGTTAACTGAAATAAACCAGGTTCGTATGCAGCCTGCATATGCGACCTTCAGAGGATGCAGCTTTCTGTTTGAGAAACGGCCACTGTCCTAATATCAGCATAAAGTTACGTTTCTGGCTAAACCTTTTCAAGTGCAATGCATGTGATTTTTTTTGTGATTTTTTGTTTTTGTTTTGGGTTGCTAATAATGTTTGTCTGAGGCGCGTTGTGTTTTTCTCGGTGTCAGATGTGAAGTGTCTCAGCAGATTAAACCCTGAGTTTACATGATTTTATCTTTGCATGTTCTTGCTCAAGAATAACAGTGGTTGTATCATTTCTATTGTAAAGAATTGGACAAATATGAAAGATTTCAATGGATGTAAACGATGTTGGCTAAAAGTAAGCATCTAAAGTGAAAGTAACAGAAGCCTATCCGTTAGCACCCCCTGCAGGCATTTGTTATAATACATAATGCTGTTTTTTATAGGCTACATATTACTGTAATGTATTTACTTGTTTTGATGCTTAATTTGAACCAATTATTATTGCATCATTATGTAATTTTAAAGGTTATTGCTCACTTGGGTCTATATTTATTATCAAAAAATATCAAATTACTTCATTATCAATTAGCAAAATAATTGTTAGGGACAGTCCTAGATTAGTTAGCACAGTTCAAAATAATGTTATTTCAGTTTCCCATTTATTTTATCATTGAGGATTTCTTAAAAAGTGTACAATTCTCGTCTCGTTCTCATGAAACCAATCTCAAGTCTCGTCTCGTCTCGTGGATTAAGTGTCTCGTCACACCCCTATAGATTAATGTTTTTTATTCAGCAAAATTAGCTTATAACTCATGGTTTCGAACCCAATGAGCACACATACTAATGAAAATGTAAAATGCACTGTAAGTCACCAAATGCATAAATGTAAACGTTTCGGAACATGGTGCGTTTTTCCCTTGGTTCGGTTCAGGCAGTCCGAATGAGGTGCCCGACTCCAAACGAACTCTGGAGTGGTTTGGTATACGTGTGAAAGCAATCCGACCCCAACGGACCAATGAACAGGCTATCTTATTGCTTTATTAACCATACCTGATAGTAGCCTGGTGCAACCAGACTCTCGTACATTCATTTCATTTGTACAGAGAGTCTGGCCACGCTCAATTGCAAAGCGTTACTTCCGTTAAGGAGGGTCCTCTGTTGAAGTTTAAAACTATTGGATCTGCCCAGAGTCACTCTGAATCTGCCATAACCTATCGCTAACGTTTGGTCGTGACGTATGTCACTCAGTCTGGCGCACGACCTCAACGTCTGCGTTCTTAGCCACTCCCTGCTGTTCGCTGATTGGACCTGCAGATTTTTGCCGGAGAAAACAAAACTCTACACAGCAGTCCCAGACGTTGTCCTGAAGCGAAATGAAAATGAAGCGGAAGAACGTAGGAGGGCGGAGCCAGGCTAACCTGATAGCTCTTTGATGACGAATTCTGGTGAGCATGACAGCGCCATTCAAAATTAAAGTGCACCTGTTCCTCATAAAATTGCTCTTTCCTGCAATAGGTACACAATAATGAAGTAATATAACCACAGTTACCCCCCCCCAAAAAAAAAAAAATCCCCCAAAGCTGCTGTCTGTCCATCCTGATAGACAACTTATTAGAATCACGGAAAATAAACAGATGCACTCTGACCAAAAAAAGGAGAGTTTACTCGCACGTGACTTGTATTACCAAGTTAGTTTGGTTAGTTGCAATGCAAACCGAACCGATATGAAATTTCAACTTAGCCATTTAACCCCTGGTTTCGGAACAAAGCAATTGATCTCAGGTCTGGAAACACCCTTAGATATGCGAGTACACCATGTGAGTTTTAGTGCACACATGGTAACTGAACAGAAACAGATGTTGTTCTTCTTCCTCGTATATCCAGCACATTTATTGTCTCCCAGCAGTTACTTCCTGCCATATGCTTGGACTTCCTGTCAATCATGACAGTCTTCCTGTGTCTGTTTCCCCGGGTTCTGGATCTGTCAGTGCCGTCCATTTTTTTTTTAGCTGTGTTTGTCTCTCTGGACTTGGATCGCTGTAGATAATCTTGAGACTATTTACCCATCAGTTAAATAATTTATTTATATTTATTGCATATGCATTGGATATTTGTACTTTTAAAATTGATTGTTAAACTGGAGGATGAGTTGAAACAAATTAGTGGAGCACCTAATAATATACAATATCCTTGTAATGTTCATGTAAAATTAAATTGAAGCTGGCGCTTACACAAGTGAGGAAGAACCGTTAAAATAAAATTGAAATAAAATCTCATTGGCATGTTTTGCATCATTTTCAATCCTTTTCTTTTCTGATTGTAAATGCTGTGAATGATGTAACCATTCCTATCACATTATAGACATACAGAATTCAGTGTTCGTATGTTTGAGATGTTTGCACAGGTTCTGGGTTCACTGAACAGCTGATGAAATCAAACAAGTGATGGTAGATAATGTGATGTTGTTCTGCGTGTGGTTTAAGACGTTGGTAAAGTTGTAAATCCTATTTGCTGAGTCTGACCTACAGTAACACCCGATTAAACTCTCACTTTCTCTCTTTACCTGCCGACTATAAACACTGCACACAGCTTTCACACAGAGAGTAGATATCAGGAAATAAACTATCCAAAGAAATTATCCAGTCACTCTTACATTTCCCATTGTTTTTCTGAAGCAAAAACAAAATTTAAATACCTCATAATAAAAACATTTTCTTGTATAATTGCACTTAACTCTTGTGCTGCGTTCAAAACCCTATGTTACCTGGTGTTTCCGGTTAAAAATGACCATGACAAATCACTTGTTATGCTACATTAGCACCATATCTTGGATTTTAATCTTTTTGTCAACTTGTTCTCTTTAAGATAGGACGGGATTTGCATTTATTTATTGCATTATTTTTAAATTAATTAATTAATTATTAATCATAGGCTTAATTAATCTAAAATGCTTATGCACCTTAGTTTTTTGTGAAAAGAGCATTATTTGTTTTCTTTTTTAATCAAACACTAAGGTGCATAAGATCAGATCAATGGCTATGTTTACATGCACAAAATTCTGTCAATCTGACTGAAATTAATCTGATTGCGACTGAATAATCCATCTAAACAACTGCGCAAACGCGCACAGGGTTGCCAGATTTGCATAACAAAGCCAGCCCAACAGACATTCAAAATGATGCCAAAAGTATCCAAAAGTCTATTCAGCCCAAATGCCAATAACTAATTAACAAAATCCTTTGATTTTTTTTTAACTCACAGAAACAGTTTGAAAGTAACCTAAATCTGAACTCCACCAAAAAGCAGAGGACTTTGCAGCCCCTGGGAAGTTTTTGAAAATAAACATGCATAGACACAGATCGTTGAAAGTGCTTGAATCTATTTTATACAAGAAGTTTTCTGGAAAAAATCCATATTATTCCCTGTGTAGTGTAGGATAATATCATAAAATTCTAGACTTTAAGCACACTTGCTAAACTGTTCACTTTAAATGCTTATATCTCCTGTATGTGAATGTTGATTTATACCCAAATGATTTTTTGCAAAGTTGTGTTTGACACATGAAAACGTCTCGGATTAAGTATGTAACTGTTGTTCCCTGAGAAGGGAACGAGACGCTGCGTCTCTCTTGCCATACTTCCTGCGTCCCTGTAGCGCCATCTTTGGCAATATTTTAGATAGCGATATACTTCCTGTCTCCCTCCGCACCCTGTCTTTGTCGTTAAGCCTCACCATTGGTTGAATTTGATATACACATTCAGACGCACTTACCCCTGGAGGCGTCCCCAAAGTTTCACCGCAGTGACGCAGCGCGAGTTTCCTCGAAAGGGAACTGTAACAATGTATCTTTAAAGGTAACACAATGTAACATTGTTCTCACTTGAAATTTATCCCCACATTTAGTCCTTGAATTTGAGGGTACAGGGCTCCAGACAAATTTTTTCACTAGGAGCACAGTGGCCCCCAACTGAAAATTTTAGGGGCACAACCAGAAAATTTAGGGGCACACACCGTAAATCAACATGCTAACCAAATATTCTGATTTCTACTACAGTGTATTACTAATAAATACTTTGATGATATATGCAGAAAGTACAATGTGCTGTTTTAAATTGTTTCACATTACAAAAAAATGGTCAAATTTACTGGTCGCACATGTGCGACTGGATGTAAAATTCAGTTGCACACTCTCAAATTTTGGTGGCAGTCTGGAGCTCTGGGGTATTGGACCTGGAAAGTCCTTGAAAGGTCATTGAATTTGAAGTTAACTTAGGTGTGGGAACCCTGATTTATGATACGTAAATAAGAGGTAAAGGTGTGAACTTAAGCACAAGCAAGGTATTTTTGCATCTGATTGAGAAAATACTACAATACTGTTCTCCTGATGATCGAATCACAGATCGGACTGCACCACCCCTTTCAATACAATCGAAATTTGCATCCATTTAACCTCAATCATATTGATCAAGGTGTTTACCTGGAGGATTTTCAATACGATTGATCCATCAATACGATTACAATCTGATTTTTTGGTTGCATGTAAACAAACCTAATGAGGCCTACGATTAGCCAGTTCAGAAAAAAAAATAGAAAACCAGTCCTTGAAAAAAGTTGACAAAAAGATTGAATCCAATATTTGGTTATATTTTGCATAATGGCTGATTGATAAACTATTTTCTGTAGGCCACACATTATTAACCATTATGTGTTGGAAAGGTGGAAAAGTGACAAAAAATTATATTTTTTTATATACCTGTATTTTGTAAAAAAAGTCACCACACTTTAGTCCAATGCAATAACATTAACTTGTATTTTGGGTAAAAGAAAATCTCTCTAGGTCTAATAACCCAAACCCAACATAAGGGTTAAGTCCATTTTGCGTATAATTGCTATATTTTTATATTTAGTTTTCTTATATTTTTGATAAAGCAGTGTTCCTGGATGTTTGAAGAAAATAGCAGAAGTTGTCACGTGCTAGTAACAGTTTTTACTAAATGGGTGAATCTCACAGAAACCGTTCAGCATCTTGACAATATATTGGATACGGTTGTCTCAGTATCAGTATTTGATATTCATTTCGCAATGTGTTATTTTCAGTGTCGTCTAATTGTGTATGATTATGACAATTCATCACTTTTTATTTGTTTTGCTCCGCCCACAGCTCCCCTCCCTCCCCCTACTGTGGTCCGGTTGCCATGGAGAGCTCATCGGTGGCATCAGCATCGTCGGAGGCGGGAAGCACTCGCTCGCAAGAGATCGAGGAGCTGGAACGCTTCATCGACAGCTACGTGCTCGAGTATCAGGTGCAGGGACTTCTGAGCGACAAAAACGACACGGACCAGGATGTGGACAAGACCCCGTCCCACACCTCACAGGTGACATCATCACAATGATTGTGTGGGAGGAGCTTTCTAATGAATCATTTAAGCGCACATTATTTATGGGATGAAAAACTGCTGTTCATTTACTCAACATAATTGATAGATGTCAATAATATGATAATCATATTTATAATGATATTGACAAATGAATTTTGTCTTTCTCTCTCTCTCAGTGGACGGAGGACTGCAGTGATAAGGTTGATGGGAGCTGGTCATCGTCGAGGGGGAGGGGTTCATCCAAACCAGTAAGTTTCTAATCCATAACCAGTTTATTTTAATTAACGCATATTAATACTATTAATCTACTGAAGCAGTGATGTGTTTTATGTCAGACTAAACAAGCAGATAAAGCCATTTGTTGTGACAGTCAATTTAGTTTTTCATGTGAACTTCACAGCTACAATGTGTTTGATATACAGACACATTGCATCCTTTAATAAGTGATTTAAAAACCGTCTCAATAATGCTGATGTTGCAGATTTTTGTTGCTCACAGACTAAGACTTTAAACCGTATGCTTACTTTGTGTTTACATTAAATATTAAAGACAGTGTCAAGGTGTTTGGCAAACATGAGAAGGGCGTTTCATTGTGTGCTGTCCTGCGGGTTGCTATTTTTGTAAGTCATGCGGTTGCTTTATTAGGCAGTTCAGGTGGATCTCTGTTACAAATCTGTGTTTGATGTGTTTATATCAAGAGCGAGAGACCCTCAAGACCTCATTATAAACTAGTTGTATCAACAAATTTCCATTTTGTAGTTTTGGGTTCATGTCTACAGTAGCTTTGACACTATCCGAGGACACTTTTAAAAAGTTAAAGTCCCCCTGTAGTCGATAATTTTATTACTCATCTTTGAGCCTTATAATAACAAATGTAAAAGTTTTTCCTCTGACTTCAATTTTTTTCTTGTTCAAAAACTCCTTGAATGTAGCTCTACACCCTTGCCTCATTTAGTATATGCGTTTCTATGAATATGTAAATTAGTCCTCGTTAGGGATGTTCATATTGGTTAACCGAAGGTACAAATTTATGACTTAATTTATGAAAGGGACACTCCACTTTTAAACATTTCATTTTTACCGTTTTGGAATCTATTCAGCTGATCTACGGGTCTGGCGCTAGCACTTTTAGCATAGCTTAGCATAATCCATTGAATCTGATTAGACCATTAGCATCATGCTAAACTATACTCTCATTCTGGCGTAATAATCAAGGACTTTGCTGTCGTAACATGGCTGCAGGAGGCGCAATGATATTACGCAGCAGACGAAAATAGTCCCTTTAGTAACTTTTAATAGCAGGGGACTATTTTCGGGCAGTGTGTAATATCATTGCGCCTCCTGCAGCCATGTTACGGCAGCAAAGTCCTTGATTATTACGCCAGAATGGCGTATAGTTCCTAGCCATATCTGCCTAGAAAATCACTTCTTTTAATTTTCTCTCGTCTTAGTACACGATGTAACTACAGAAGAATCAAGTTTTAAATAGGAAAAATATAGAAACTCTTTGGTTATTTTTGAGCGCAATGCTAATCAGATTCAATGAATTATGCTAAGCTATGCTAAAAGTGCTAGCGACAGACCCGGAGATCGGCTGAATGGATTCCAAAACGGTCCTGCTTTAGAAATTGTGGTAGATAAAAAAGAGACACTCCGCCCCCTTTAGATATTAATCCTCGGGACTGATCGCGTGCTCACAGACAACCCTCAACTGTTTTTTTACTCAATGACAGTTTAATATTTAAAGATAACCGTTAATGTTCGATTAACAAGCTGCGGTTGTCGGTCGGGAGAGTTGAAATGAACATCCCTAGTCCTTGTCTTTACTTAATCACACAGCTCAGACCATAGATGTAAATTTAAATAGATGCTACATTCGGCAGTTTCAGGTACGGTTTCACGCAATGCATGTGTGAACTACACGTACACAATTTTTTTAGCGCTGATGTCACAGAAGCAGAGCTGTCGAGTCTATGCGACATCCGTACATAAAATCTATAACTCGAACAACTGATATGTGTTGATATGATTGGTTGTGATATAGAAAACCAGACAATTTTAAACCACGAGAATGAGACGAAAACGTTGAATTTGCACATGATTTGCATATGTGGTAGACATATAAACAACTATAAAAAAAGTAATTTTCACCACAGGGGACCTATAAAACTTGCAGATATAGCATTTAAAATGTTACTTCAGATTTATTTTGCATTGATGAATGAAACTGTTGCTTTGCTTTTGAGAAAAGTGTTCGTGTTGTGCTTGTGTGCCGGTGTTTGTTCTGCACATGCTCAGTAGAGTTTGATCCTCTCTTTCTCTCTCAGGATGAATGGGAGCACAGCAGTAATGGCAGCACAGGTTCTAGACCCAGTTCAGGTTCTCGACCCGGTTCTGGTTCTAGATCAGGCAGCAGAGGACAAAACAATCAGTTTAGAGCTAAGGTGAGAGAACTCTTATAAAGGAGTAAAAACACTTATTACATGCCCTATAAAAATAAAAAATAAAAATTTTAATGCAACATCTGCATGTTTGCCTGTTTGTTTTAGAATGGAAACCGAGATCCTTCTCTTGACATCCTGGGAACGGACATTTGGGCTGCTAACTTGGAATGCCATGGGTGAGATACACAAATACACATTTTTTAACCTCTAAACTAAATTGTTACAAGCTGGGTTTCCATCGAAGCGTGAAACCCACGTCTCCATCTCCCATTATTTGCATTGTCACATAAGTCAAAAACCACCTCAAGCTTTTTTGCAAATTAAGGGATTTAATTTAAAATTTGGCATGCACATCACTCGTTTCTTATGCAATACTTAAAAATGCGCATAAAGTTGCATACAGGTACCTTTTTCATTTATTTTGAATAAAAGCATGACTTTCTTGTTTAATATGTTTAATGTATCTTTCCATGTACATGTTTGAATATGCATTGTTGCAGTAAGAAAAAAATAGGTTTGCTCAGACTCATATCAGTCTTATGTGGATGTGTATTTAAAACTGTTAGCTTAAAATGTTTAGTGTGTTTGGTGCTGATTCATGGTCTCATTTAAACTTTGCCAAGTCATGAATCTTCGTTGCCCTAAGGTCTCTCTCTCGCTCTCTCTCTCAGTCTCTCGCTCTCTCTGCAGACATTTGTAATCCCTTTAGATTTTCACACAGCTTTCTAAAATAAACTCTTACGTTTTTGAAGTGGATTTTGTAAGGAACACATTGTTCTGACTAAATCAGTGTTATGTATGAGATCAAGAGTTTCAGGAGATTAAGAGTTGTACACTTCACTGAAACAGCTGATTTGTGTCGCAGTAGTTTGTGTATACTAGCATACCACTGTTACTGTTTCTCAAGTATGCGCTATGAACCTGTATGATTAAAATACCTGGATGGCACTATACACATAAGACTTTAAGTGGACATTTCACCAGACTTTTTAGGGTGTCAAATAAATCTTTGGTGTCCCCAGAGTACATATGTAAAGTTTAAGCTCAAAATACCATCTAGATAATTTATTATAACATGTTAAAATTGCCACTTTGTAGGTATGAGCAAAATGTCCTTTTAAATGAGCTGATCTCTGCACTAAAATGCAGTGTTGTGGTTGGATAGTGCAGGTTAAAGGGGCGGTGTTATCCCCTTCTGACATCACAAGGGGAGCCAAATTTCAATTACCTATTACACATTTTCTAGGTTGACAGAAGCACTGGGGACCCAATTATAGCACTTAAATATGGAAAAAGTCAGATTTTTATGATATGTCCCTTTTAAAAAATCCAGATATAACATGAATATTGTTTAACTTCTTGTGAACATTGTGCCTTATAAACTCTTGTGTTCTGATGTATGTTTGATCTATTAGGGGACAGTAAGAACTGTAATGCACTATATATTCTATTACATATGCTATTTATATATTAATATGTATATAATAATTTCCAGCTTTTCTGTTTTTTTCTTCTTGTAAAGCTGCTTTAAAGCAATTTAATGTTGTAATAAATAATTGAATACAGTAAATAAAAAAAACAATAAATGTTTGCTGCATATGTCACACATAAAAAATAATGACAAAAAGCAAACCTTAAAACTTTAAAATAATAATAACAATAAAATAATGTTTTATTTAAGGCTATATTTTTCCCTTAAAAAAACTTTCCCAAAAAAAATAATAATAATGAAACAAAGTTTGATTTTGGGATCAAATGTTTCAGGATAAAAGTCCCTGATTAAGCACATTTCTTTTGGTATATGTTTATTAAATGTTTTTAATGTGTGTTACATGTTTTGTGTGTGTGTTAATTGTTTTTTGTGTGTATTTTCAGAGGTGCTACGTGGGACATGCAACCAGAGAAACTTGATTTCTCACAGTTTCACAGGAGGGCGTATAGAGGGACACCAAAACATCTTCCACACATCGACAGAGAGGGGTGAGACGACTTTAACCCTCAATAACACTGACCTCAGATCAGAAACATACAGACTTTGTCTAAAACATATAATATAACACCAGTCAAAACATATCACTGTTTCCTCATATTCTTGTTCACATTTGTGCCATGTCTGTCTTATGGTTTTAAAAGTCTCTTTATCTTAGTATTTAAAGTCTGGTGGTGTTTGGGTGGGGTGTGGTGGTTCCTCTTTGCTGTCCTCTAGTGACTGTATATTGACATGACATAATACAGAGTGATTTAAAGGGGACATTTCATAAGCTTTTTTTAAGAGATCAAATAAATCTTTGGTGTCCCCAGAGTAAACATGTAAAGTTTAAGCTCAAAATAAAATACAGATAATTTATTATAACATGTTAAAATTGACACTTTGTAGGTGTAAACAAAAATATGCCGTTTTTGGGTGTGTCCTTTAAAATGCAAATGAGCTGAAATTTGCACTTAATGGCCATGCTTTGATTGGATAGTGCAGATTAAGGGGTGGTATTATCCCCGTCTGACATCACAAGGGGAGACAAATTTCAATTATTTAGAGTTATTTTTTCACATGCTTTCAGAGAATTGTTTACCAAAACTAAGTTAATGGGTTATTTTTTTCACATTTTCTAGGTTGATAGAAGCACTGGGTACCTTAAACATGGAAAAAGTCAGATTTTCATGATATGTCCCCTTTAAGGTTTAATTGCTTGATATAATTTAGCATGAAATCTGTCTTTTACATTAGAACTTTTTATACACAATGTACAAACAATAACAATACTCTTTTGTTGCTTACAAAATCCCAGCTATTTTGCAACTATTAACATGACTCTTAAATCTGATTGGATAAGGCACATTTAAACCTCCTAAAATTATATTTGATTACACATACAATATTCGTTTATATTGCCGTAACATAAACATGCATGTTTAAAAAATATTGGTTATTGTTGGGACTATAAATGGTCAACAATAAGGCTAATGTCCTGTGTTGTTTATATATATTATTTATTGAATATTTTTTATTAATATCTAGCAACCACTTTAAGTGTGGTTAATATCAGTGTAATAAACATCCTCTGGTAAATTATTGATATACTTTGTTTGCTTAAACATCTAGTCAAATTACGTCTGTCTCCTCACAGGATGATGAAGGGCAAATTTGACGATGATGATGGTATTGACCTGGAGAACATGGACAAATTCCTGCCCACCCTGCCGGTAAGAAACATACTTCACTTAAACACCTTTGGGTGGTTTCCCGGACAGGGATTATCTTAAACCAAGACTAGGACTTAGTTTAAAGGCGGAGTCCATGATGTTTGAAAGCCAATGTTGATATTTGAAATCACCTAAACAAACACGCCCCTACCCCAATAGAATCTGGAACTTCTGTTGATAGACCCGCCCCACACATACGCAATCCGGCATTTTATTTGATTTGATTGGCTATAAGTGTGTTTTGGTAGACGGCCCGTCTAATTTTCCAAAGCGTTTTTCAAACATCGTGGACTCCGCCTTTAATTAGGAAATATAACTAGTTTTAACAAACATGCCTGACTAAAAACAATACTTGTGTGCATTTTAAGGTAAAGCAAAGGGCACTGATGTATTTTAAGATATGTCAGTGCAAGTTGTTTTCAGTTTGGACAGCTCTTACATGATTTTAGTATAGGACTAGTCTAATCCCGGCCCCCTTAAATTTTTGCAAAGTTGTAAAAGATCTTGCAAAGATCTGGGTCTATAGCAGGTCGCCTCCTGGTGGAGGGATGTTTATATTGGCTTTATTGTAGTAGATGATCCCACACTGCCATCTAGTGATGAAGAGTTTGTATGACAGTTTGGAGAGATGTTAGCAGTTTTCTAGCAAGATTTGCTGGATGAAGAATCCTGTGATTTTTCTAATGTGTTTGCACTGAACTTTAATTTGACATAAATTGTCCTGGCACGGTGTCCTACATAGTAGTCTATTAAAAGCAGCTTGTAAATAGTGTTTGAGTTTTGTCCTTTAGACTCCTTCAGTTTGAAAAAACGTATTATTAACGTATGTGTAATGTGACTGTTTTACAACTTAAAATGTATACTTCTACATTGTCAAAACATACATTTGTGTTTTACCGGTGTAAATTCTACTGAAAAACAACAGTTAAGTGGCGCCATCTGGTGGTGTCATGATGTTATCACATTTCAGCATTATACTGCTCGCTTTCTCTTAACTTCCGGTAAACTCCGCTAATAATAAATAACAACAAAGTACTTTAAACGTAGTTTATTTATATAACAAGCAAAACAACAACACCACATAGATTACATAGGAAACCAAAACATTTGTTATTTTTGACGAGGCATTTGTTCAAGAGATGAGTTTAGCAACTAGTTGTTAGACCATTAAAAAAACGAAACCGGAAGTAAGGTTCGGATCCAGACGTGTATCACGTGCGTCCGATGAAACCGTCTATACATGTTTCTATTTTGATGTACTTTATATTATATAAAAATATTTATTATATAAATATATTTTTGTCTTAAAATTATACATGTATGTGTGTGTATTTATATATACATAATTATTATACACAGTACACACATATATTATGTAAACAAAAACTTTTATTCTGCAAACGATTGTGAGGCAGCACTAATTAATATTGAGTAGTTGATCGATGACCTGCTGATGAAAAACAGGAAGTTAATCAATGCATCTGTGAAGTTGAAGTTTTACAAATTTATATTTGAATGTAGTTTGTTATTATATATAATTTGTTATATAATGTTATTTAAATTTTTTGGTATTTTTTAATAAAGAGACATTAATGTCAATTTAAAGAGTAAATTTCAATTTTAAAAGTCTCTCTCTCTCTCTCTCTCTCTCTCTCTCTCTCTCTCTCTCTCTCTCTCTCTCTACCCAGAGCAGGATGTTGGTAGTTAGGTACCATACGGTTAAATGGTCCTCTGTGGACCCAGCCCATGTGTTATCGTCTAGACATGAGTCCATTATTAATTTCAGACAGGGTGTGTGTGTGATATCTGGCATTGTTTCAGCCATTTGCCATATTTGTCCTTTGTCTGTGTGACTTTACATAAATGGTAGTGTTTTGTTTTAGTGTAAAGCTTCAGTTTAATGTGTGCATCTTTACACATAGAATTTGGCTATTGAAGAATGCATTATTGGATATCAAATATGCATGCATGTGAATAAACCCTCCAAGTCTGCAGATTTCTCTCTCTCTCTCTTTTTCTCTGTGTGTGTGCGTGCGTGCGTGCGTGTATAAGGATGTTCATGAACATGTGAACTTATATTGTGTTTAATAGCGAGCTTAAGGAAGTGATAACGCTCGGTGTGTGTGTGTTTCATCACGTTCACGTCGAGTCTCACACAGATTTAGCTCCGTTTCCAATAAAGCCAGAGTCAGTCTGTCTGTTTCCGCTTTTACACAGGTGTGTGTTTGTGTTTGTTGATTGTGTGGATTTATTTATAGTTGTCATTATAAGTGAGCCAGATCTGACAGGGGATTTCCTTAAAAGTGAAAGTGATTCATAAATATCATTTACAATTAGGGTTTGAGTCACTACAGAGACATAAAACAATTGCAGTCTACAAAGTGGAAAAAATGACTTTCGTACTTAGTATTTTCGTCTAGTTTTAGTACAAATATCAAAGAATTGCTCTTGATCAAATTGATGAGCAGAATAACCTAAGAAAATAAGTCTATTTTTAAGACAAAAAACATAAAATTTAAATGAATTCAAGCCAATGGGTTAAGTACATTTTTCTTGAATTAAAACCTAAGTTTATGTCAATATTTTTTATGTAAATGTTAGTCTATCATGCCAAACTATATATTAATGGAAAGGTCTAAGCCTCTAGAATACATATTTCAACAGTGTTTTATAACATAAATTATCTTAGAAAAGTAATTGATTCATTTATGAAGAGAGCATATAAACATTTATATCCTGCTAAATGTCACTGACCCGCCAGCAGGACGCCTACATTTACTTCAGTGTTTTGCATGTGAATTCTTATCTAATCTTGATAAACTATATATGATTGGAAAGCTCTAAGAGTGTAGTCATCATATATCATCACCATTTTGGGAACAAAATAACGTAGTCAGTTTCTAAAATGTCACAGGCCCACATGTAGGCCCAATTTCTTTATATCACTTTATATCACTGCATAGCTCTCAGAATGTAGTTTTTAGGGCTGGGCTTATCTCATACAAAATAAAAGTAATTTTTTGCATAATATATGAGTTAGTGCTGTGTATAAATATTATGTATATTTAATTACACACACATACATACTGTGTATATACGTTTAAGAATTTTTTTTATCGTTTTTTATTTATATACAATATAAAATATATATACATGTATGTATGTATGTATTTATTTGAGAAACATTTACATGTTTATATATATATATATATATATATATATATGTAAATGTTTCTCAAATACATACATACATACATGTATATATATTTTATATTGTATATAAATAAAAAATTACACACAGCACAAACTCATATGTTATGCAAAAAATTACTTTTATTTTGTATTAGATTAATCTATGCCCAGCACTAGTAGTTTTCATATTTTATCTGATGATAGAAATAATGTAGTGACAGTTTTTTGTTACATGACCCCCCCATATGAATGCATATTAATTAATATATATTCATAACGCTATATCATAGTATAAATCTACAAAAATGTTGACAAACTATATCATTGGAAAGCTCTAAGAATGTTGTTTTCATATTTCAAAAATTTTCGCAGTAATAATAATGCACAATGACAGTAATTTATTAATTTGTGACGACTTTGCAGCAAACCCTTGACATCTAGTGGCTGTTGTTGGTAAAATAATTAAAATGTTGACAAACTATATCGTTGGAAAGCTCTAAGAATGTTGTTTTCATATTTCAAAACATTTTCGCAGTAATAATAATGCACAATGACAGTAATTTATTAATTTGTGACGAGTATGCAGCAAACCGTTGACATCTAGTGGCTGTTGTTGGTAAAATCATTAAAATGTTGACAAACTATATCATTGGAAAGCTCTAAGAATGTTGTTTTCATATTTCAAAGCATTTTCGCAGTAATAATAATGCACAATGACAGTAATTTATTAATTTGCAACGAGTATGCAGCAAACCATTGACATCTAGTGGCTGTTGTTGGTAAAATAATTAAAAGTGTGACACAAACCTCATTTTTTGTGATTTTAACTTGGAATTTGGATCACAACTACTTGAGACTTATGTCTTGAAATTTGTAACGTTTCTGATGTTTATAATTTTTATAATTGAATGTATAAAATATATAATTTAATTATTTTTTTTAAACAATACATTTAAACTGCTATAACAATGTTTAATTAAAGCTTTTCAACTCCAGACACTTCATTGAAAAACTTTAAAGTGTCTTCTTTAAAACAAGACCAAGATTAGGCTTTTTTGACTGTTAAGGGGCTAAGAAAACTTTTTTTAATGCACAAATTCACTTAAATTTGATATTTTTTGTCTAAAAACTAGACTTATTTTCTTAAGTTATTTTGCTCATCAAGAAAATACATCCTGATTTAGGACTATTTGTACTTAAGACAAAAATACTAAGTAAATGCATGTACAAGTTTTGTTGTACTCGTGAGGACCAAACGTTTTAAAAAGGTCTCACAGATACAGTGAAACATTTCAGAAATAATGTGTTTGACTTTTGAGTCCTCAGCTTCTAAATCAACTAAATGATATTGATGTAATCCAATAATGTTTGTGAAAAGTTGTGAAAGTTACTTTTGAGGTTAGATTATTATATGTGTGCGTGTTTAAAGCAGACCGTCTATGATGGGTCAGATATTGTAGATGTGTTCAGTTTCTGCAAAACAAAAGACCTTAACTGGGCCAGAAACGGACTGGCTTGACCCGGGGCTACGTGCAGCACTGCAGGCCGAAAGAGAAAGAGAGAGAAAGAGGGAGAGACCCCTGCACTTCTCTTACAGAACAATAAGGAGGTCAGACCGCCTCCCTCATCCTGTGATTGTCAGCCAGACGAGAAACTCGGATCAACACACACACACACACACACACACACGCACACACACGCTTACCTGCTCTCACCATCTCTCTCTCTTTCACGGTTTATTTAATACGGAGGTCTCTCTCCCTGACTCTCTCTCTCTCTCTCTGTCGTAATCCTCAGCTCTGGAATGATAAGGTCAATCAGGGAATCTTGGATGCGGAATGATCCGTTGGGAGTTGTGGAATTTGTGGGTGGATGCTTGTTGGCTGATTCAAGCATCTTTATGACGTGTCACATTACAAAACCCCACTGCACATAACTATAACAGCTTATGTGAAGTGACAGCACAGGTATTTGCGTTTCCAGCGTTGTGTTAGTTTGTTTACTAAAGCTGATTTGATCATAAAGTATTTGTGTACTGTCACTCAGAGAGAGATGAGACGTGATATAGCTGGCAGTGAAACGAATGGTCAAGACCGATATATCGTATTTACGAGATAAATGCACATTAACGTCATAAACATGAGTGGGATTTTCTTTAAGCCAAGAGTTTATAAGTTGGCCTGATCGATTCTCTTGGACCAATCAGTGATCTAGAGTGTTTTCACGTCAAGTTTTAGTTTTAGCTCGCTTAGATCCTCAACTAAGGTGGTACTAAAAAAAGTGGAAAAGCCCCCAAAATAAGCTGACATACAGCTGATATATCTCTCTCTTTCTCCAAGCGTTCAGCATTGACTGATGGTTTATTTTCTTCCTGATTCCTCCCCGCTAACAGCGCCGGAATTCCTGTGTCACTTTCCCTCTTGGAATTCTGCTTCATCATCCGGAATGTCTTGACTTATGAACAGGAAAAGGGTCGGGTTAATTCCAGAGGTGATGGCTTCCCTCATCCTGCGTTAGTGATGTTGACAAAGAGCCATCTCTGTAGGTGCTGGATTTAGAAACGTTTTCATGTGAGATCCAGTAACGTTTACAATGACTGGATAAAAATCCCGGCCAATCAGAGTGCGAGAATCAACCGAGCTGTCTTCTGGGATCTGTTGTGTGTGTCTGGCCGGTTCGATGGGACATTTAATAGCGTGAAGTGGGTACAAGCACTTTCTCGAGTGGAAATCAGCAGTCAGGATTATTTACAGATGTTTTACGCTCAGTTTTCAGTTCCACGTTAAGGCTTTCAGAAGTGATGGAGTAAAATATTGACATGTTGAGCCTCTTTGGCTTAAATCAGAGGGTGTAATATTCACTCTGTCACGCTTCATGTCCTCATTCACTTCAGGTTCATGTTTTTTCATAATCCTCACAGTTTTTTGAATATCATCTCGACAGGACAAGCTCAGCTTGAATTTTGTGGATTTTGCCTTGATGATGCGAAATTCAACCCAACGCTGCTTCAGCGCTACTAAAAGAAATTGTAGCTAGCTTGATAAATAATTATATTTGATCTGACACCACAAACTGAGCTTTAAATCTCTCCAGTGCATTTACTTAACACACATCTAAGTTCTACGTCATTATGATGTCATCGCTGCATCTCTGATCGCAGCCAATCACGGCAGAGTGGGAGGAGTCTCTATAAGCTGCTTTGCCAGCGCTGATTCCGATATGACCTTTGAACTCTGGAATGCGGTGGTATGCAAACGTTTCCTGCCGGGGTCGACTCACCCTCCACCCCGCCCTCCACAGTCACGTCTACAAGCTGACCGTCGGTCCTGCTGCGTGTGGGTCAAAGGTCAGACTCAGCAGGACGTGCTCAACTCAGTGTCTCACTGGCTTTGATCTGTACTCGGTCACATACAGGATATACAAACTCATTCTCATTGTTTCAGATAAAAAACATGCGCTCCTTTATTTAAAACGAGTTGAACGATGTTCTTTGTGTTTTTACTAATATACAATTAATTTTCACTTCTGTGTTTGTCTAATTATCCAAATCAGATGAATTAAAGGGATAGTTCGCCCCAAAATGAAACCCACTGTGCTTGCAGTGATATCACAAATCTCTTTCCATCTTATCTGATTTATTTTTGGCAAAACATTATTACCTTAAAAACACAACTAGATGATTTATATACTTATTTTATTCCCAAATAGTTGTGTTTATAGGCTAGGAACTAGTTTATTAAACATTTCAGCATTATCTTTAATTTGTTAACAATATCTTTACTACAATAAAAAATTTGACCTTATGTGGTGGTCCCGGATCCCCCCAGCCCTCCCACAATTTAAGCCCTTCCAAGGTGAATAATTGTGATTTGTTGTCTTTGGCACGTCATCGGTCGCGGCCCAAGTACTGTTCCAGTTCAAAGTTCACACCAAGCCAAGTTCACATAACATCTCCTGATGTGTTCTTGATCCGCCCATTTTATCGAGGTTGCATCAGGAGGTGACTTGTGGGGACTTCTGACAGTCAAGTTTCCCAGAATGCATTTCGCGTCAACAGCAGTAGAGCTTAAAACTTGCGCAATATTCGAAATATTACTTTTTCTGTTCAATGAAATGTAGTTTTAAGAGCTTGTTTAGTCGAAATATAAATTATAAACTTTAAGTCTGTGGTCACTTAGTAAAGATAGCGCTTATTTAAACTCTTTCCTCGCCAGCGTTTAAAAAAAAAGGTGCCAGCCATTGCCGGCATTTTTTATGATTTTCAAAAAACTTTAATGCCTTCCAGAAAATGTTCTTTTTTTAAATATATAAACATGCAATATATCAAATGAAAGAACAGACCATCTGCTTTCAAAAAAAAAAGTTTTATCCTACCTTCATTTGTTCTCTTTTTATCACCTCTCAAATATGGGTAGGTTTCTTGAAAAATACCTAAATACTTTCTGATTTTATAAGTTGGGTAAGTGCACACCTGGTGGATAATGGCAGTATTTATTCCGGAAAGCCGAAAAAACTCGTCATTGGCAGAGAAGCGTTTTCTCGTAATTGACGAGCTAACTCGTCAATGGCGGGGAAAGAGTTAAAATTTCCTCTTTCTTCCTCTATTTCTCTTTATTTTTCATATGAAGTCTGTTATTTGTTTTAACTGTCATAACTTAAATAACATATATTTATATATAATCTTAACACTGTAATAAATCACACCCTTTGTACGTTAACTCATTTTTTTTCTTGTTGCTATTTCATTTTGTACAAATGTTTTATAGTATTAAAATAAATAAAATCATATTTTATTTTGTAAAAAAATACATTAAGAGGGACATATCATGAAAATCTGACTTTTTCCATGTTTAAATGCTATAATTGGGTCACCAGTGCTTCTATCAACTTAGAAAATGTGAAAAAGATCAACCCAGTAACGTAGTTTTGGTAAACCATTCTCTGCAAGCCGAGATTGAAATCTGGCTCCCCTTGTGATGTCAGAAGGGGTTAATGTCACCCCTTAATCTGCACTATCCAACCACGGCTTTTTAAAGGACACAACCAAAAACAGCAAATTTTTGCTCACACCTACAAAGTTACAATTTTAACATGTTATAATAAACTATCTATATGATATTTTGAGCTAAAACGTCACACATGTACTCTGGGGACACCAAAGATTTGACATATTTAAAAAAAAGTCTTTTGAAATGTCCCCTCATCATATGCATTTTTCCTGAACCACATACTCATATTTTCAAAACGAAAACAAGCAGTGTTTTTGCATTTGAAATATTTAGTTTTATTATAAAAATATGTATCGGTTGAGCTTGCACGTATTGGTTAGACTGAATGACGACCTCAAGTACTCTGCATTTCCATTTGTAATATAACTCCCGTCTTCGGGAATTCGTTCTTCTGAACTTGCAAGTCCGAACTACGAAGGACGTGAGTCCTAACTTGGCGTTCTTGGTGTTGAGAAACGGCCTTTCTCATTTTTGTGACAAACATTGGCTCTGTCATTTTGTGGAGGTGGGCTTAAGTGTTAGAAGCCTTTATTACAGAGCCCACGAGGAAAGCAGCCAATTACACTAATCTCTCCCAACATCTGTGTCCAATCAGAATGAGCCAATCAGCATACAGCGGTTTTGGCTTCAAAAACTCAGTAAGGCAAAGAGGACACAGAAACTCAAACCCCGAGCACTCTTGTGTGTGTCACCGCTGCTCAGAGCTCAAGAATGTTCAGACTTTAGGGTTTTATTACCCATCATGCACCAGTAGTTTCCCTTCCCAAAAACTTTGGTGCTTAAACCTATTCCGGTCCTGACGAGACAAGACATTTTTTTCTTTAAAACTTTGATTTTTTTTGCTTATAGCAGACACTGTGGTTGTCTGGAGATAGTGTCTGCCTGTGCAGATTGATCTCTGAATGTATTATTATTATTTATACTTTTAACATTGTTGCATTGTATTAAATTGTACTTATAGTTGAATTAATGCTATAATTTAAAATGTAAGCTTTTAATTATTATCTGCTATTTGTGACAGACTTTCTCTCTTTCTCTCTCTGCAGGTCTTTCCTCCACTGCCGAATGAAGCTGAGATCGCACACGCAAAAAAACTGTTTCGCCGGCGCAGAACCGACCGTCGGTGAGTCACGTCACATAAATCTGAGATGAAGTTCTTGTTCTCTTGCTGTCGGCAGCTCAAACATCAAACGCAGATGTGAGAGTCGTAAAGCGGACAGCACACACTTTTCACACGTGTACGAGTTTTAATCGAGAGCGTCAGGCTGTTGTGTTTGGAGTCAAGCGTACAGTAAATCTTCATATCTGCCCATTAAACCACTTCCAGTCGCTTTCTTTTGCATTCGGTCTCGACGTCACTGGAAAGTTGGGTTGCAGTTTGCCGTTGCTAAGGAACGGAAGGAAAAAGAAAATATTTTGGTCTGAAGACGTACGAAAGAAAAGCAGAGAGCAGAGCGTGAAAGAAAGCAAAACCCCTCTTTTATTTGCAGCTTTGTTCAGGTAGAAAAAAGGTCTCGTCGCCGTTGATCTGATCTTCTTGTGTGTGTTGAACCCAGTCTGACTGGATGGCTTCAAAGGACTCGGATGCCGGACAATTTTTTGGGTTTATCTTTTCTGATGCCTGTCTAGTGAAGGGTGTTTCTGATGAGGTTTTGCTTTGACGGCTTGCTGTGAATAAAGGCAACTAAACTCCTCGTGGCCCAGAATGCACTTGGGTTTATCTGTTTGACTGAGAGGTTAAAACTGTTTTTTGTTTGCGTGTCAGCTCTAGTGAAACTAAAGTGTTTAAACGCACTTAAAAACGGCAGGCGGACACCGACTGTAGGTGCTAGCCAGCTTTTTTCAGCTGAATGCTTAAATTTTATTGAAACTGATTACATCAAAAATTTTAAGTAAATCAACTTTTTCAAATAAAAAAAATCAGTTAATAAACAGAGTATGTGACTCATGAAAATTTAAGACCAGTAAAAGTGTGCTTTCGTATTGTGGGCTCATGCCAAGCATGCTGGGAACTGGAACCTCCTCAACCAATCGTGTTGACTTAACTTTAAACTAAAGGAAATGTGCAGTGCCAGACTCTTTCTTAGCTTACCTGGCAAATTGAACTCATCACAACCACCAAAAGGTTTAATTATTTGCAGTGTTTGTTAGAATGAGGCTGTGGTATTGAAATGACTCCGTTTGAAGTAATGAATAGGGCTGTCACGATTATGAAGTTTGGCTGACGGTGAATTGTCTGATAAATTGTGACGGTTATGATGATTAATTGTCTGTTTTAATGCTTGACATTTAATTCTCATACATTTTTTTTGTTTGTTTATGAAATAATTTTCACCCGTTGTGATTATTTTAATTAAAGGAATATTCCATTTTCTTAAAAGAAAAATCCAGATGGTTTGCTCGCCACCATGTCATCCAAGGTGTTGATGTCTTTCTTTGTTCAGTCGAGAAGAAGTTGTGTTTTTTGAGATTTTTCTGATTTTAATGGACTTTGGTGGAGCCCAGCTCTTGACACTTAACTCAACACTTAACAGTTTTAAGAGTTTCAAATGACTATAAACAATCCCAAACGAGGCATAAGGGTCTTATCTAGCAAACCGATTGTAATTTTTGACAATAAAAATAACAAATATACACTTTTAAAGCAAAACTTCTCGTCTAGATCCGGTCGTGATGAGCCAGCTGACCCCACGCAATACGTCATGACATCAAGAGGTCACAGAGGACGAACGCGAAACTCCGCCCCAGTGTTTACAAGTGTGTTGAAAGAGGACCGTTCCTACGTTGTTGTATGTGGAATGATACTAATTAATGTCTTTGTGTCAGTTTATTGTTTACAATGGTCCGCAAATTTGCGTTTTATATATGTAACACGTGACCTCCCTACGTCACTACGCATTTACGTTAGGTCGCGCTGGACCGGACCCAAACGAAAAGCTGTGGCTCAAAAGAGCATATTTTCCATTTTTCTTGTCAAAAACGACAATCGTTTCGCTAGACAAGACCCTTATGCCTCGTTTGGGATTGTTTATAGTCCTTTGAAAAAAAACTGTTATGTGTTGAATTAAGTGTAAAGTGTTGGTGTTCATTAAAGTCCATTAAAATTAGAAAAATCCTGCAATGTTTTCCTCAAAAATCATAATTTCTCCTCGACTGAACAAAGAAAGACATCAACATTTTGGATGACATGGTGGTGGGTAGATTGTCTGGATTTTTCTTTTGGGAAAATTGAATATTCCTTTAAATCTTTTGTCTTATGTCTGTAGTGGCTGCGAAAAATCAATTCCTTACAGATCCTTAAGAATAGCATCCTTCACTTCCCTAAATTTAAAATTGCTGTTTCGGAAATGTATGTTGTACTTGGCAGTTCGTATTGCTTATCAAAGTTTTGAAGCATTTCTTAAGATACAGTTTTTTCACTGTATTGAATGGCTTTGTAATGTATCACATTACACTGTCAGTTAAGGAGCGCCATCTGATACTGTCTCGTTTATACAGACGCTTATACAGCTCCCCCTTGTGTTTTTTAAAGAGATGTGCAATCATTGCAGTGATCTGAAGTATCACGATGAGGTCAAACAATTGCAATGAGATGATTATTTAACCATTGTGACAGCCCTAGTTAATAAATAATATTTTTGAGTTCTTTGAGTCATTTTATTTGAGTTTGTGGAACTTAAAATGGTGAACTCATTGACTCGAATGCCTGATTCTGCAAAACCTGATTCTACATATTTTATCCTACCCAATTCCTACCAATACTTAAACTTAACACTACTTTACTTGGTATGAATAAGCAGTAGTTGGAGTATATTGAGGCAAAAGTAGTAATAGTTAGTTAATAGTGAGACCCTAAAGTGGGACCGGAATAATTGTTGTACTTTTATCTGATTTATTCGAGCTGTTTTAAGCCTATTTTTGTATCATTTACTAAATGGGATTTAGAAAGTTATAAGCTGATTCATGTATATATGTTACGGGTTACATATGAAGAGTTTGGTTCCAAAACGGGATAAACGCCATTTTAAAAAAAAGAATTACCGTCAAAATCAGTATTTTATTAGGTCAGTATTAAAAAGTAAATTCTTAATTTTACACAAAATACAATATCCGCCGTGTTATACTGTCATCTTTTTTCCCAAAACGCAATAAACGCCAGTCCTCCTTCTCTGCAGAACGCAATAAATCCGCTTAACCAATCACAGCGCGTGATGATATTGTTTGATGACCTGTAGTGGTGAGCATCAAGCTTCTGTCATGCTAACACATTGACCCCACAAGATCTTATGAAAAAACTTTTTCATTATTTTACGCGAAGTCATCAAAATCGAGCAGGACCAAAACATTTTACAGCTGATTGCTGTCAAAAAAGTTTAGCGACAACGTCAAGTATAACCGCAGCAATGACAGTTTTATTAATATGACAAAGTAAGTGTTTTGATTAATGCCATTAATGTTTATTTTTTTAATCAGTGTATACCACTGTTAAACTAAATGAATATAACATGACGAAGATGAATGCACATTTATATTGATTTAATAGATTTATAGCATTTTGAAAAAACTTGTCATGGATTTATTGCATTTTGCTGAAAAAATTATCAATTTTTAAAATAAATCTTTGAAAATCAAATTATGGATTTGAATTTTTTATGTTATTATAACCTAAAGGTGCTATGTGAAAGTTTGTAACAAAAAATAGTGGTTTTCATCTAGTCACTTTCTTGGTATAGAAAACACGTTTTTACCGAAATTAGTCAAAATTGATTTATTGCGTTTTGGAACCAAACTCTTCATATGCAGATATTCTGTATTTAAATGTATGCCTTTGGCAAACACTTTTATACAAAGGTATACATGTACAAGGTATACATAATTTATCATTATATGTGTTCCTGGTTTTAAACTCATGACTATTTACGCTGCTATCGCACTTCTGTACCACTGAACTGTACATGAGATCAGCTATGTCTAAAAACAGATATCAGAAGGAAGTATTGTTGCAAGTGTCTGCGTGCAAGTCTGTGTGCGTGCGTGTCTGCATCCATGTGTGCGTGCACGCGTGTGTGTGATCCCATATCATGGCACACATTTTGTAGTATCTAAACACACAGAATGCCGGATGGCAGATGACTTTGTTCTGCTTGGTCAATAATCTGATTCACCAAACTCATCTGAACAGCACAAGAGAGAATTTACAGGCACACGAGCAAGAGGGGGTGATTTTAAATTGAGATTACATTTCTGAATGAACATTTTATAAAAATGGTTTTTCATTTAGACCTTTAGTTCTGAACCTGTTCTGAACCTGTGCTTCATTGTGTCCTGTGTTTGCCACAGCTTCTTATAGCTTTCAGTATTGAGCTGTACAGTAGTTACCATAGTGTTTGTAGTCACTTTAAAGCAGTGCTTCTCAAATAGTGGGGCGGGACCCCCAGGGGGGGCGCGCGAGACCCCGGTGAAATACTTTTTCAGGAAGTGATTTTTTTGCACCGTCACTTAAAGACATTACACCCCAAACACGCTGATATGCCGCTTGAGTTTTTTATTATTATTTATTGATTATATTTAATTTAATTTTTCAGTATCAAATGGTCAAAAAATATACTGTAAATAAGGATTGATTTTTTTTTCAGGCAAATTGATGCATTTTAAGTCTTTTCTGTTACAGACTAAAAACAATGTTAATAAAGTTATTATTTGTTGTAAGTTGATTGATATTTCTTTTTTTGTGTTTTCTTTAATGTTAATAAGGTTACAATGCTTTGCAGATGTGTCATTTTATAGACAAATTATACTATTTACAGTCGCGGCAGAGAGTTGGGGGGGGGGAGCGAAATGTTTACTTCTTCCTAGGGGGGGCGTGACAGAAAATAATTGAGAAGCACTGCTTTAAAGGGATAGTTCACTGAAAAAATCATTTACTCACCCTCAAATTGTTCCAAACTTTTTAAATTTCTTTTTTTTGGTGTACATAAAGGAAGATATTTTGAAAATGTTGAAAAGCCGATTTTTTCCGGCAATCCATATTTCTATTCCTACTATCCACCAGGTGGCGCTCTTACCTAACTTATAAAACCCGGAAGCAACCCCTTACCATGGGTTCACGCCAGCCATGTTTGAGGCATCAAATTCACGTCTACCGCGTCTAGTTTGCCGCTTAAACATTTTGAATTTATTGGCTTCATTTGCGCATGAAATTCTAGTCAGAGACATTCACGCAGAAATTCGCATCATGGGAGGGGCTTCTCACTTCCTGTAATCACGTCACTACTATAGCAAGCTCCTGATCGGTTAACGCGGCTCGTTTTTTCGCCAAAGTTAAAATTTTTCAATTCGCACGTTTCCTGCGGCAACTCTCAATTTGCGCTATTCGCGTGAACTAGGCGCGAAATTGCGTCTACCGGGCTAAATGCCTCATTCGCGCCAGATGCATGTCAACACATCTTTACATTGACTTAACATTGAAATCACCCTCGCTTGACACCTCTATCGCGGCTGGTCTGAACGCAGCATTAGGGCAAACGGTTCAAACTCTGTGTATGTTTTGATCATCGCTCTGAATCTGATATCTATTAAAAGTCCTTCACAAAAAGGGCAATTATCTCAGATTTTTGCTCAAAATTTTATATATTTGAAATAAAACTACATTTGAGAGGTGATAAAAAGAGAACAAATAAAGGTAGGATGAAACTTTTATTTTCATTTGATATATTGTATCTTTAAATATTTAAACAAGAGCATTTTCTGGTAGGCATTAAACTTTTGTGAAAATCATAAAAAATGCTGCCGCTAACTGGCAACTTTTTTTTTAAATGCTGGCTGGGAAAGAAAAACATCTAAACGGATCTGGGGCATCATTCACTTAGTATCTTTTTTCCTACTATGGCAGTCAAGCACAAAGAGATTTATACAAGTTTGGAACAACTTAAAGGCGGGGTGCATGATCTCTGAAAGCCAATGTTGACATTTGAAATCATCTAAACAAACATGCCCCTACTCCAATAAAATCTGGACCTTCTTTTGATAGATCCGCCCTACACATATGAAACCCAAGCAACAATGGCGGTTAATAGACACACCCCTTACTGCTGATTGGCTACAAGTGTGTGGTACTTGGCCCAACTCCCTTTTCCAAAGTGTTTTTCAAAAATCATGCACCCTGCCTTTAAGGGGGAGTAAATGATTACAAAATTTAAAAAAAATTGTTACTTTCACAGCATTTTGTAGTCTCATTCTAGTAGATTTGTCTGAATCATTTTTGTTCTTTATTTACTGTTTAGGTTATTTATTTTTTATCCATTTCACTTTTCTTTTTCCCTTTCTTGTTTTTATCTGTTTTTCTTTTTTTTTCTATCCACTATCCCTTAATTATATGTCATGTCATTATCACATCCGTAGCCGAACTGTCCCGCCCCAGGAACAACTCACAGTGCTACTGTCACCTGAGGGAAAGCGGCATGTGTCCAGGTCAGTGTCTCAAACAGGTCCTGTAGCAGGAATTGTCTTCGCTCACTCATGTGCTTTCCATCTCTTAAGCTTGGTTCTCTTTGAATCGAGCCGCTGGATTGAGGTGGAACGTTCACTGTGGATGTTTCTGACAATAATGCTTGGTGATGATCTGCTCTTGGGATTCAAACAAACCTACTGGACTCTCATCACTGCTATTAACTTTCATTTATTTATTGTCCATTAAAAGTGCTGTCACATAAAACACCGAAATTACATGTGCAAATTGCACATAAAAAAGAAAAGACTTCTGATTGGCTATAATCTGACCACACCCACATGTCTAGTGATGTCACAGAGTGATGTTCCTGTCACAGGAATGTTGTCTGTGTGTCATTTTATAACAGATCACTTAAAGCACTTTTAAAGGGTGATGTTTGTGAATCACAGGTATTAAGATGGTTGGAAGGTGGAGCTAATTCACAGTCATTATGGTGTTCAGTAGGAGTGGTTTGGTGAAGGATGTGCAAAATTAAACCCACAAAACAAAGAATTGAATGTTGATGTCCAGTATCTTTTGATCTGTTATCTTTTATGAGTTGGTTGATTAAAGACATTCATCACAATAGCGCCTGTAAAATCTTTTCATTGGTCAATGGACGGATGCCCTTTTTTAAGTTCTTTTTTGGGCCTTTTGTGCTTCAAACTCTCGTCACCGAAAGTGTGTCTGCCAAAAGTGTGTCATAGTGTCTGCACTAAATGGCGTACTGGAATAATGCTCACTATGCCTGCCTATCTAAATAACTAACTTTGTTGTCCTTTCTGTGTAGCTTTGTCTTTACTTGAAGTATTTTTTTTGTTGGCAAAAGACAACTCAAGGTATCTTAGTCAAGTTTTAGTCAACTAAAAGTCTCGTCATTTTAGTCTAGTTTTAGTCAAAAGACAACTCAAGGTATCTTAGTCAAGTTTTAGTCAACTAAAAGTCTCGTCATTTTAGTCTAGTTTTAGTCAAAAGACAACTCAAGGTATCTTAGTCAAGTTTTAGTCAACTAAAAGTCTCGTCATTTTAGTCTAGTTTTAGTCAAAAGACAACTCAAGGTATCTTAGTCAAGTTTTAGTCAACTAAAAGTCTCGTCATTTTGGTCTAGTTTTAGTCAAAAGACAACTCAAGGTATCTTAGTCAAGTTTTAGTCAACTAAAAGTCTCGTCATTTTAGTCTAGTTTTAGTCAAAAGACAACTCAAGGTATCTTAGTCAAGTTTTAGTCAACTAAAAGTCTCGTCATTTTAGTCTAGTTTTAGTCAAAAGACAACTCAAGGTATCTTAGTCAAGTTTTAGTCAACTAAAAGTCTCGTCATTTTAGTCTAGTTTTAGTCAAAAGACAACTCAAGGTATCTTAGTCAAGTTTTAGTCAACTAAAAGTCTCGTCATTTTAGTCTAGTTTTAGTCAAAAGACAACTCAAGGTATCTTAGTCAAGTTTTAGTCAACTAAAAGTCTCGTCATTTTAGTCTAGTTTTAGTCAAAAGACAACTCAAGGTATCTTAGTCAAGTTTTAGTCAACTAAAAGTCTCGTCATTTTAGTCTAGTTTTAGTCAAAAGACAACTCCAAGGTATCTTAGTCAAGTTTTAGTCAACTAAAAGTCTCGTCATTTTAGTCTAGTTTTAGTCAAAAGACAACTCAAGGTATCTTAGTCAAGTTTTAGTCAACTAAAAGTCTCGTCATTTTAGTCTAGTTTTAGTCAAAAGACAACTCTAGGTCTCTTAGTCAAGTTTTAGTCAACTAAAAGTCTCGTCATTTTAGTCTAGTTTTAGTCAAAAGACAACTCAAGGTATCTTAGTCAAGTTTTAGTCAACTAAAAGTCTCGTCATTTTAGTCTAGTTTTAGTCAAAAGACAACTCTAGGTCTCTTAGTCAAGTTTTAGTCAACTAAAAGTCTCGTCATTTTGGTCTAGTTTTAGTCAAAGACAACTCAAGGTATCTTAGTCAAGTTTTATTCAACTAAAAGTCTCTTCATTTTAGTCTAGTTTTAGTCAAAAGACAACTCAAAGTATCTTAGTCAAGTTTTAGTCAACTAAAAGTCTCGTCATTTTAGTCTAGGTTTAGTCAAAAGACAACTCCAAGGTATCTTAGTCAAGTTTTATTCACCTAAGTCTCGTCATTTTAGTCTAGGTTTAGTCAAAAGACAACTTCAAGGTATCTTAGTCAAGTTTTAGTCAACTAAAAGTCTCGTCATTTTAGTCTAGTTTTAGTCAAAAGACAACTCAAGGTATCTTAGTCAAGTTTTAGTCAACTAAAAGTCTCATCATTTTAGTCTAGTTTTAGTCAGAAGACAACTCCAAGGTATCTTAGTCAAGTTTTAGTCAACTAAAAGTCTCGTCATTTTAGTCTAGTTTTAGTCAAAAGACAACTCAAGGTATCTTAGTCAAGTTTTAGTCAACTAAAAGTCTCGTCATTTTTGTCTAGTTTTAGTCAAAAGACAACTCAAGGTATCTTAGTCAAGTTATAGTTAAGACATTTTTGTCTTTTTATAAATAAATTTTTTCTGAGATTATTTCTGATAGCCATTTCAGTCAAATAGTGTTTCACACATCTCAAATAGCCACAGGCTGGCAGCAACAGGAGTACGAGATGGCGGATTTTGAAGACGTAACATAGAGACGATTGTAGACGAAAATGAAGAGAGATTTTATCTTAGTTTTTACTTTATGCAAAACATTTTAGTCTCGTCTTTTTTCGTCAACAATAATGCATGCTAATTTAGTTTTAGTTAGAGTTTTTGGACATCTGTGCAGTCTTGTCATCGTCTCGTCTTAGTCATAGAAAAAAGGTAATTGACGAACATATTTAGTCTTGTCTCGTTTGACGAAATTAACACTAAAATCTGCACACTGCACCTTTAAGTGAATGTGGCTGTACCTATAGAAATGCACAATAGCTGTTTCACATTTTGAAGGAGATGCATGTGTGTGGTATTGCTTATTTGAGATTGTAAACAAATTTGTGTGTTTAACTTGAAGTTGATACGCCAGCAGATGATGTAAATTGGGGTTGGTAAGGAGCTGTTGAGCTGTTAAGGTTGTGTGTGTGTGTGTAAATGAGAACAGGGACGTTCGGGTGTGGACACTATTGAGTCAGTCAGCTCTGTACTTTTAAGTGTCTGACGATGAGAGCCGGACAGATTAGAGAACACACGCACACTCATAATGGAGAGATGCCAAGGGCGGGCAGACGGGAAAAAACTATCATGATCACAAATAATGAACTTGAATAAGAGCTGGAGTTAAATGTGATTTTTGCACTTACTAAAACAAGAAAAGAAATAAGAAATTATATTTTGCTTATAGAATTATGCTGTCTTTACCTGTTTTGCTTCTCAGTACTGTAAAAATGCAACATAACTGTACATATACCGTTTATGTAATTGTGTTACGGTAATGTGTATCTAATAAAAACATCAATTTTATTGATGTATCGATTTTATTCCAACAGTATTAGTGTGTCAACATTAAAAGATTAAATGTTTAGATACTATAAATATAATTCCCATTTTCTCATATTAACTTTAAAGAGCACCTATTTTCCGATTCACGATTTTACACATCTTTTGGTGCAAAGGTACAAATCCCAAAGTAAACAATGAGTTATCGTCTCTAACGTAAATCTCTTTTCTTGGACTACAACAAACACACAGATTGTAGGCAACAGTTTACTTCCTTGGTCTGTTGACGTGAACACGACGGTTATTAGCATAACTCCGCCCACTTCTGACTCACAGCCTGTAAGTCGTCTATTTTTTCATATTTAACTACTGACTAAACCATGATTCAAACACAAGTTTTGAGCAGTAGAGAGTAGCGCTTGTTGTTTGTCATTTTTACGATCACAAATGCAGACATGGTTTTATATTTAAGTATCCTTACCTTACCAATCTGTTACGTTCTGCTCAAGCCGCGCTGGTAAAGTTGATCGATCTGCTTCTTCATCTGCATTTTCTGGAACGGATTCGGCTCGTATTGATAAGGTAGTAAAGACGACATTAACTCCTGTCAGCATTGCATTGTGAGCTAATCTTCAAAACATGGTAAGGAGCGTCACATTTCCGTCTGACGTCAGAGGTATTCAGGCCAATTACAACGTACTGGTTAGCTGGCCAATCGGGGACACTGCGCTTTTCAGATCGATGAGCTTTGTACAAAATCAAGGCGTTTTAGGAAGGCAGGGCATAGAGGGGCAACAATAACGTATGGTGTGTTAAAAATAATGTGTTTTTTGAACCATAAACCATGCGAACACATTGTATTACACCAAATACACAAAATAATGTTTTTAGCGATGTAATAGGTGCTCTTTAATGTCTTTGGGATGTGAATTGTATCTCACTTGCTGTATTTAATGCAATGAGTGTCTTATCTTTTGTATGTCATTGTGTTTGATAGAAAAGTGCTTCATTCTTCTTTAGAAACACATTCAAGGACATATAATAAAAGCTAACATGTATTCATAGATGCTTTTTAACCAGAAGGTTTTCTCGTTTTGATGAGATTTGCAGTTTGAAAAGGATAAGTTTAGTGTTTTCTATAGAGAATCTGAAACACAATTTGCACACTTCATAAAACATTGTAAAATGTTTTGTAAAGCACAACGGCCAGCTGAAATACATCTACTGTCTGTAGAACTGTGCCCTTTCCACACAGAGATTACGGAAAAATCACGGAAAATGCGTCTGGGAGTTGTCTGGGATTCTTTGATTTATGGTTCATTTACACTGCTAATGATTTTCTGGAATCTGTGCATGCATTCACACACACACACACACACACACACACACACACACACACACACACACACACACACACACACACCGTAAAGATCCTGTAAAGGCACATGACGTTTTTAAAGTCCTGCACTTGGTTGTTTTTTCCACAGTGTCTGAAGTTTGTTAATTATTTGTAATATCTCTCTCGAGAAACCATGCGTGTGCATTTTCATTTATGACAATATCATAAGGCGCGCGTGATGTGCTGTTCTGTCATGCTGGTGAATGATCTCAGCTTCAGCGCTGATAGTGATGAGCTCCCTGATCTCTGCTTCAGTCCAATTTGCCGACATTTCTTGTTGTGAATGTTCATGTGCATGTAAATCCCTCATTTTAAAGAGCTGAACCATAACTTCTTGTTGAAATGACATGTGGGATTTCACTACGGCCTTGTTTTGTGTCTTGTTCACACAGAATGCTTTCTGTAAATGTAAACATCAATGTTACTACGTCCTTTTTACGGAGCGATCCCAGAACATTTACAGGATGTGTTTGTGCACACAGAAGCTTTTCTGCCAAATTTAGGCAAATTTTCTGGGACCAAAGTGCTGTGTGAATGGGATTTAGATGTACTGTTTATTCAAATCCTGACAAACCGAGTTGTTTGAATACAGGGATTATTTTTACAGTTTGGTGTTGGTGATCATATTGAAATGTATATCGCGTGTGCATATGTTGTGTAATGTGTGAACTCTTGTAAACCTGAGGAATGTCACGCTCTCCACCTCCACTGTTTATTTTTAAAACATCATTCAGTGTGTGTCCCCTAAAATTAACCCTCATAAAACCCCAGAACGTCCCCATCAAATGTGACCTTAACATGATGTCTTACTTTAAAGCTGTCAATCAAACAGAAAGACTTCCCGGTTATGTGTGCGTGAGCATTTTAAAGAGCAGAAATATCATGTTTTACAAGGTACAGAGGTGACTTCGTGTTTGCTCCTTAGTGGAGATGTTAAGCTTTGATGTTGTTTGATTTGTGATGGCCCATGACATCATGGAGCCCAAGCCGGCAAGTTATTTACATTACGCTTGTGACCGAACTTTTAACAATACTGTAACATTAAAGTGTTTTTGATGTGAACGACTCTTTCAAACAGATTTAAACGTACTATTCATTTCCCAAAGGTACATTTTAAATTTTTGCAAGACTTTGCAAGTCTTATCTACTTGAATGGGGAAAGACCGATATCTTTAAAATACCAACAAATAAACCTGTCATCAGATGTACCTCTCACGGTTATGAAATTTGGCTGAAAGTTAATTATGACAATTATGACGATTTATTGCTTTGACATTTAATTCTCATAAACTTTTTTTGCAGTTTGTTGTGATTATATATATTAAATCTTTTGCAAGGTTTATCTGGCAGTAAATATTAATACACAACACATTTTTAAAAGTAATCTGATACGGTCTCGTTTATACAGGCGCTGCAGCTCCCCCTTGTGTTTTTTAGAGAGATGTGCAATCATCGCAGTGATCTGAAATCATCATAACTTTTGTTTTTTCGAGGTCAGTTAGCTACTGCACATGCACCGTTTAGCAAGCGCCTAATGCGACTCCATACAGAGCTCCTCCCCCAGCGAATAGTTATTGTTTGATGATTGGTTCTTTTAACTGGAAGGTGGGACTTCTGTTATAATGAACGATGCATTGTCCCCTCATTCATAGTGATAGCAGTTTTAAATCTAGTTATCTCTGAAATCTAAATACTGACCTACATACAGTAGATGTGTTCTGACACATACAACACACGCCGGTGTTTACAGTATGGGCACGTGTGTAATGTACACACAGACAGTCTCATAATGACTGAACCTGAATACACATCCTGTCTGTGTCTTTAGTATTTGTTCAAGCTTATGCATTTGGCAGACAATTTTATCCAAACTGACTTGCAGTACATTTAATTTCAAAATTTTTTCAGTATGTGGGTTCCCTGTGGATCAAACTCACAACCTTTACACTCTTTTCTACTAATATATTCTTCATCTTCAGTGTTGGGGTAACGCATTACAAGTAACGTGCATTACGTAATAATATTACTTTTCTGAAGTAACGAGTAAAGTGATGCATTACTTTATAAATGTAAACATTAATATTTAAGTTACTTTTTTAAAAAAAGTAATACGAGTTACTTTTCAGTTTAATTAATTAAATTTAAAAATAATGTACTGAATTAAACTGAACATATTAATGTAGAATTACGCACTCTGTGCATCTGAGCGGGAACAGTTTGAATTAGAAACGGAGATGGCAGGCCACAGCTTGACATTTTTGCGATCATAAAAAAACCTACAAGGCCTGAAAGAGATCAAGCCTCAGCCAACTAAGAAAAAGTTACGCAAAAGTAACTTAAAAGTAACCTAAGCATTACTTTCCATGAAAAGTAACTTAGTAACGCAATGAGTTACTTTTTTGGGAGTAACTTAATATTTTAATGTATTACTTTTAAAAGTAACTTTCTCCAACACTGTTCATCTTTTAGGAGACAACAGCGTCCACCTGGAGGAGGAGGAGGGGGTGGGAAACCCCAGATTCCTCAGCTGCAGGGACCCCAGCAGCAGCAGCAACAGCAGCCGGCCAATCAGACGCAACAGCCCAATGCAGACCACCAATCGGGAATCTGCGCTAAGCACGGGGGGCGGGGATACCAGGGACAGCAGAACCAGGGCGGGCGGCAGGGCGGTCCGCATCACGGCTACAGTCAGAACCGTCGCTGGCACCAACATCCAAAACACCAGACGAACAATTTCAATCAAGGGCCCCCAGGGGCCGACAGGGCCCCAACACGTTATACCAAAGAGACCGAGAATGTGAAACAGGAGGAGCCGGAGCTTCAGACAGAGAGAGGAGTGAAGGACGAGCCGGTGAGAGATCACAAACAGAAGAATGAGAAAGATGAAAAAACAGAAGCTGGGAAGATCTGCTTACTACAGTCCTCAAAAGAGAGACTACAGAGAAGATTAAAAGAGGAGGTGAGAGAAGTGTGTGTGTGTGTAACTCTGTAACTCTGTGTCTCTTGTTGTGTGTGTGTGTGCGTGTGTGTGCGTGTGTGTGCTTGTGCGTGTCTGCGTGTGTGTGCGTGTGCTGTCTGCGTGTTTGCTTGTGTAGTTGCGTGTCTGCGTATTTGCTTGTTTCATAGCGTGTCTGCGTGTTTGCATGTGTAGTTGCGTGTGTGTGTGTGTGTGTGTGTGTGTGTGTGTGTGTGTGTGTGTGTGTGTGTGTGTGTGTGTGTGTGCGTGTGTGTGCGTGTGTGTGCGTGTGTGTGCGTGTGTGTGCTTGTGTGTGCTTGTGCGTGTCTGCGTGTGTGTGCGTGTGCTGTCTGCGTGTTTGCTTGTGTAGTTGCGTGTCTGCGTATTTGCTTGTTTAGTAGCGTGTCTGCGTGTCTGCGTGTCTGCGTGTTTGCATGTGTAGTTGTGTGTGTGTGCGTGTAGTTGCATGTCTATGTGTTTCTTGTGTATGTTTTTTCTTGTGTAGTGGCGCGTCTGTGTGTTTGCTTGTGAATGTGTGCGTCTATTAATTTGTGTTTGCTGTATGTGTGTATCTGTGTATTTGCTTGTGTATTGCGTGTCTGTGTGTTTGCTTGTGTAGTTGCGTGTCTGTGTGTTTGCTTGTGTAGTTCCGTGTCTGTGTGTTTGCTTGTGTATGTGTGCGTCTATTAATTTGTGTTTGCTGTATGTGTGTATCTTTGTATTTGCTTGTGTAGTTGCGTGTCTGTGTATTTGCTTGTGTAGTTGCGTGTCTGTGTGTTTTCTTGTGTAGTTGCGTGTCAGTGTGTTTGTGTGTGTAGTTGCATGTTTGTTTGTGTGTGTGTTTTCTTGTGTAAGTGTGTGTTTGTCTGTGTGTTTGCTTGTGTAGTTGGTGTCAGTGTGTTTGTGTGTAGTTGCTTGTTTGTGTGCATGTGTTTGCTTGTGTAGTTGCGTGTCTATGAGTTTGCTTGTGTAGTTGCGTGTCGGTGTGTTTGCTTGTGTAGTTGCGTGTCGGTGTGTTTGCTTGTGTAGTTGCGTGTCTGTCTGTTTGCTTGTGTAGTTGCGTGTCTGTGTGTTTGCTTGTGTATGTGTGCGTCTATTAATTTGTGTTTGCTGTATGTGTGTATCTATGTATTTGCTTGTGTAGTTGCGTGTCTGTGTATTTGCTTGTGTAGTTGCGTGTCTGTGTGTTTGCTTGTGTAGTTGCGTGTCAGTGTGTTTGTGTGTGTAGTTGCTTGTTTGTGTGCGTGTGTTTGCTTGTGTTGGTGAGTGTATGTGTGTTTGCTTGTGTAGATGCATGTCTGTGTGTTTGCTTGTGTAGTTGCGTGTCTATGAGTTTCCTTGTGTAGTTGCGTGTCGGTGTGTTTGCTTGTGTAGTTGCGTGTCAGTGTGTTTGTGTGTGTAGTTGCTTGTTTGTGTGCGTGTGTTTGCTTGTGTTGGTGTGTGTCTGTGTGTTTGCGTGTGTAGATGCATGTCTGTGTGTTTGCTTTTGTAGTTGCATGTCTATGAGTTTGCTTGTGTAGTTGCCTGTCGGTGTGTTTGCTTGTGTAGTTGCGTGTCGGTGTGTTTGCTTGTGTAGTTGCGTGTCGGTGTGTTTGTGTGTGTAGTTGCGTGTTTGTTTGTGTGAGTTTGCTTGTGTAAATGTGTGTTTGTCTGTGTGTTTTCTTGTGTAGTTGCGTGTCAGTGTGTTTGCGTGTGTAGTTGCTTGTTTGTTTGTTTGTTTGTTTGTGTGTGTGTTTTCTTGTGTAAGTGTGTGTTTGTCTGTGTGTTTGCTTGGGTTGTTGCGTGTCAGTGTGTTTGTGTGTGTGTAGTTGCTTGTTTGTGTGCGTGTGTTTGCTTGTGTAGTTGTGTGTCTGTGCATTTGCTTGTGTAGATGCATGTCTGTGTGTTTGCTTGTGTAGTTGCGTGTCTATGAGTTTGCTTGTGTAGTTGCGTGTCGGAGTGTTTGCTTGTGTAGTTGCCTGTCGGTGTGTTTGCTTGTGTAGTTGCGTGACGGTGTGTTTGCTTGTGTAGTTGCGTGTCTGTCTGTTTGCTTGTGTGTGCGTGTTTGCTTGTGTAGTTGCGTGTCTGTCTGTTTGCTTGTGTATGTGTGTGTCTATTTTTTGTGTTTGCTGTATGTGTGTGTCTGTGTGTTTGCTTGTGTATGTGTGCGTCTATTAATTTGTGTTTGCTGTATGTGTGTGTCTGTGTATTTGCTTGTGTAGTTGCGTGTCTGTGTATTTGCTTGTGTAGTTGCGTGTCTGTGTATTTGCTTGTGTAGTTGCGTGTCTGTGTGTTTGCTTGTGTATGTGTGCGTCTATTAATTTGTGTTTGCTGTATGTGTGTGTCTGTGTATTTGCTTGTGTAGTTGCGTGTCTGTGTGTTTGCTTGTGTATGTGTGCGTCTATTAATTTGTGTTTGCTGTATGTGTGTGTCTGTGTGTTTGCTTGTGTAGTTGCGTGTCTGTGTGTTTTCTTGTGTAGTTGCGTGTCAGTGTGTTTGCGTGTGTAGTTGCATGTTTGTTTGTGTTTGTTTGCTTGTGTAAGTGTGTGTTTGTCTGTGTGTTTGCTTGGGTAGTTGCGTGTCGGTGTGTGTGTGTGTGTGTGTGTGTGTGTGTGTGTGTGTGTGTGTGTGTGTGTGTGTGTGTGTGTGTGTGTGTGTGTGTGTGTATGAGTGTTTGCTTGTGAAAGTGTGTGTTTGTCTGTGTGTTTCTTGTGTAGTTGCGTGTCGGTGTGTTTGCTTGTGTAGTTGCGTGTCGGTGTGTTTGCTGTATGTGTGTGTCTGTGTGTTTGCTGGTATATATGTGTTTGCTTGTGTAGTTGTGTGTCTTTGTGTTTGCTTGCATAGTTGCGTGTCTGTGTGTTTGCTTGTGTAGTTGCGTGTGTGTTTGTTTGTGTTTCTCTGTGTGTGTAGCTGTATACTTGGATCGTAATATCTGAGAACACAAGTACTGGATTGAATATTAACTTTAAATCTAAATGTTTTCGATTATTAGAATAAATTGATTAAAGTTTTGATGTAGTAAAAAATGAAGATTTGTGATGCATTCTCATGTTAAAATCCATAATTATATGTGTAGTTTCCTAAGAACTGTTTTCCGCTTTAATTGTGAATGAATGTGTGTACTGTATGATATTTTTAATTTCTTTGTGTGTAGTCCTGATCTGCTACTTTCTTTAATTCCTCAACACTATCCAGCAACATTTTGTCATCCATTCATTGTCATCACATAATCTGGTATTTTCTGATTGGCAGGAGGAAGTTCCCGTGGCGACGGCCGGACCTCAGCAGAACCGAATGGATCGATTATTAGAGATTTTGAACAGTATGAGAAACAACAGAAGTGATGTGGAGTCCCAGCTCACCACGTTTATGGAAGAAGCGCAGAGCTCGGCAGATTCAGAAGAGACTCTGAATGAGATCGTTCACACCATTTATCATAAAGCCATCAGCGATCGAAGCTTTGCAGCCACTGCGGCCAAACTCTGTGACAAGATGGCACTGTTCATGGTGGAGGGCACCAAATTTCGCTCTCTGTTACTCAACATGTTACAGGTGAGGAGATTGGCTGCAGGTTTCTACATCTGCATTGATTGATGAATGTTTGTGTGTATGGTTTGTCCAGTTTATAATTCACTTCAGACTATACATGCTTTTATAAGAGAGTACAGTATGTCCTTTACCTTTCTGAGGGGTTCATTTGAAATGTAGGTCATATCTGATGACATTTACTTAGACTACAGCTGTCACTCACTCACACAGGTCCTTCAAATCCTTAAAAAAGTTTCAAGGCCCTGGGAAGTTTTTGAAAATATACATAGATACAGGTCATTGAAAGTGCTTGAATCTATTTTATGCAAGAAGTTTTCTGGGAAAAAATCCATATTATTCCCTGTGTAGTGTAGGATAATATCATAAAAATCTAGACTTTTTACGCACACGTGCTAAACTGTTTCATTTTAAATGCTTATATCATATGTATGCGAATGTTGATTCATACCAAAATGCTTTTTTGGATAGTATGTAACTGTTGTTCCCTGAGAAGGGAACGAGACGCCGTGTCTCCCTTGCCATACTTCCTGCGTCCCTGTAACGCCGTCTTTGGCAATATTTCAGATAGCGATATACTTCCTGGCTCCCGCGTCACCCTGTCTTTGTCGTTAAGCCTCACCATTGGTTGAATTTGATATACACATTCAGACGCACTTACCCCTGGAGGCCCCCAAAGTGTCACCGCAGTGTGACACTTCCCTTGAAAGGAAACTGTAACAATGTATCTTTAAAGGTAACATGATGTAACCTTGCTCTCACTTGAAATGTGCCCACATGTAGTCCTTGAATTTGAGGGTATTGGACCTGGAAAGTCCTTGAAAGGTCCTTGAATTTGAAGTTAACTAAGGTGTGGAAACCCTTGAGTAAAGAAAGATTGTTTCGAGAAGGGGAGCAAATTGCGTTTTTCATTTAAAGATTATGAGGGCACATGAATAAAAAAAAATTGTATTTTTTTAATAGAGTAATTTGTAAAAAAAAATGGGAACAATATTCCAAAACAAATTTCAATTTCATTTTGACTTTAAACTTAAAGTTTCTGAAAACTAAAATTTTTGAAGACGGGTTTCAAAGTTCAAAGGGCTTATCAACGTAATGATTTTTTCATAAATGCAAATCTGTGATAGCAGTGACATCATGTGCATGTGTTCATTCAGGCGAATGGCATGCGCGAGTATAATCAAAACGGTGGCCTACAGGACTGTGTTTGTGCTACTCAAGATACTGAGTTTATTAAAGGGGCCATTTCACAAGACTTTTGTAAGATGTAAAATAAATTATTGGTGTCCCCAGAATACATATGTGAGGTTTTAGTTCAAAATACCACATATACTGCAAAAAAAAAATTCAAAAAAAAAATTCTTAATATTTTTGTCTTGTTTTCAGTAAAAAATATCAAAAAGTTCTTCAATTAAGATGCTTTTTCTTGATGAGCAAAACAACCCAAGAAAATAATTCTAGTTTTTAGACCAAAATATCAAATTTAAGTGATTTTGTGCATAAAACAAGCAAAAAAAAATCTGCCAATGGGGTAAGCAAATTTTTCTTGAATTTTTCTTGAACTAAGTGTTTAAAATTTTTTTAAAATGTTTTTACTTACCCCATCTGCAGATTCTTTTGCTTGTTTTATGCACAAAATCACTTAAATTTGATATTTTTGGTCTAAAAACTAGACTTATTTTCTTGGGTCGTTTTGCTCATCAAAAAAAGCATCTTAATTTAAGAATTTTTAGATATTTTTACTGAAAACAAGACAAAAATACTAAGAATTGTTTTTCTTCAAAATCATTTTTTGCAGTGTAGATAATTTATTACAACATGTTAAAATTCCCACTTTGTTTTGGGTGTGTCCTTTAAAATGCAAATGAGCTGATCTCTGTACTAAATGGCAGTGGCGTGGTTGGATAGTGCAGATCAAGGGGCGGTATTATCCCCTTCTGACATCACAGGGGGAGCCAAATTTCAATGACCTATTTTTTACATGCTTGCAGAGATTGGTTTACCAAAACTAAGTTACTGGGTTGATCTTTTTCACATTTTCTAGGTCGATAGAAGCACTGAGACCCAATTATAGCAACTAAACCGACAAAAGTCAGATTTTCACGCTATGACCCCTTTAACACTTCTCTAACAAACTTTACTTTTTTTTTTTACATTTTCACTAGTAACAAACCTACCTCATGATCGGTCTTAACCAAACTTAATAACCTGCTTGATTGTTTGTGTATATTTCTCTGTAGACAAATGCGTATGTGTCAAATCGTGTACTGTTTCTTTATAAGCTAGCATCGCCATCTACTGGCCTGGCATAAATAATACAGCAGATTTAGTTGTCTTTGCGAATCCTTGTAAACGCGAATCTTTGTGACAGCATTGTGGCTGTTTTTAAACCTCCGTCTCTTTTATTTCCTTCGGCAGTGCATTACCGAAACTGTATGAAGTTAGCAAATGTGTCAGATGTGCTCTCTGTGGTGATGCTTAGATTATAGGAAGCTCAACTTCTGCTGAACCCGGAAGATTCATTTACAGTCAGTGTCTCTCTCTCTCTCTCTCTCTCTCTCTCTCTCTCTCTCTCTCTCTCTCTCTCTCTCTCTCTCTATCTCTCTATCGCTCGCGCGTTCTCACACCACAGGCAGACAGACACATGGTTGCCTGTCTCTCAGGTCAGGTCAGACTGTCTGTACTGTGGTTTTGGTGGTGAAGCTGAAGTGTTTTGTCATTGTTTTAGGAAGTGAGTTTCAGACTTATTTCTCTCTGTGGTTTGACATCAGAACTTTGTGTTTCTACTGCTGCAAAACACACATCCTGTTTAAGACAAACACACACTAACTAAACTAAAACACAAACTCAACTCACAGACCTACTATCTTAATCTTTTCTTTATTTTAACTTGCATTTATTATCATCTTTCAGATCTATTCGACAGTATGCACGTAATGTAATATGTAAAGTTTTCTTCTGAGTTACATGGAAATGCTTATCAGGTTGATTTGCTCAGTTTGGGGTTTTTTTGTGTGTAAATGTAACACATGTCCTCATGTAAACCAGCTCTCATCATCAATGTTATGTTTGAACAGAGTCGCTGTAATGCTCGCTTTACTTTAACGTGAAGCTGCTTTTAAACAAAACAATGCATGTGTCTGTGTATTTATTTATACATAATTATTATACACACGCATATATGATGTAAAAAAAAATTATTCTGCAAACGATTAGTTGCGATTAATCGTTATGCAGCCCTACTGTAGAATAAAAGTACATTTGTCCATCACAGATAAAACACTCCCAGAATGCATTGTTACAGATTCAGGCATAAAAATGAATTTAATATAAACCTTTTAATGCCACTGTGTTAGTTTAAAATAAATGGTGTGGTCATGTGGGTTAGGGTTAGGTGTGATGTATGCGTACTTAAATTGTAAACACCTTTAATTTTTGTTTAAACTGTGAAATATGGGTACACATATCTTTTATTCTTCGTATTTTTTAATTTAAGTGCGATTTATTTGCTTTATTGCAACTAGGCTGCATACAATGTGTGCAATGTAGATAACAGTAACAGTTAGGGCTGTAACGATTAATTGTGCAAATGTGCGTTTTCTCAATTAATTAATTTTAATGAATTATGGTGATATCCCGGCACATCCCAAAGCCAGGGGGCGCTCTCGTGCAGAAACTCCCTTTGTGCCACAGAAGAAGTAGCATTACAAACGCTATTCCAGTAAATGTATATAGGAATATTTATATCGGTCTTTTTCAAATTGTTTCAGGTATGTTTATGATAATAAAGAATATTTTGAATGATTTTTATTTAACGACTCCGACTCATAATGATTTTAGATTGATAAGGACTTCCTACTGACCAAATGCCGTAGTACACGCACAAGCTTCAAAATCGATTCTGAATCGATTTCAGAGACATTTTAAATGGGACACGCGATTAATCGTGGCGGCCCTAGTAACAGTAGTGCAAAAACATGTTGTGTGTAGTGTGAAATTAAATTAAATTTCTCTCTCTCTGCCTGTCACTCTATCCAGAGAGACTTCACGCGTCGTGAGGAGTTGCGCCAGACGAATGTGGAGTGCTGGTTGGGTTTCATCACATTTTTGTGTGAAGTGTTTGGCACCATGAGGAGCAGCGCTGGAGAGCCATTCAGAGTCCTGGTGTGCCCAATCTACTCCTGCTTAAGAGAGGTACACAACACAACATCACACACCCTTCAGAGCGATGCTGGGCATAATGTACTTCTGTTTAAAGGGATTCATAGTTTGGTGATGCATAAAATGTTACGGCTGCCGTCAATGGGAATCACAACAGCAGATCTTTATAATCTGTAGTGTGATACTTACAAATTGTACGTATAGTTCTGTATGGACCACAAAACCAGTCATAAAGGTCAATTTTTTTATTGAGATTTAGGGATGCACCGATCCGATATTGGGTATCGGGGATGATCCCGGCTTTTGGGCTGTGTGTGTGCAATTTTAAATTGTTTAAGAAAGATACACTGCAGTAGCGTCGCATCGGCAGGTATTGGTATCGGCTGGTACAAAGAATCCTGGTATCGGAATCGTATCGAAAATGGAAAAAGTGGTACTGGTGCATCTTTAAGATTTATACATCATCTGAAATGAATAAATTAGATTTTCATTGATGTATGGTTTGTTAGGATAGGTTAATATTTAGCCCAGATACAACTTATCTGATTTGAATCTGAGTGTGTAAAAAATATTGAAAATAAATATTAAGAAAATCACCTTTAAAGTTGTCCAAGTGAAGTCCTTATAATCTGCATCAACTTTATGTATATATATATATATATATTTATAGTATATATATATATACACATAATATTTTATAAAAGTAAAATAGATAATTTTGACCCATACAATATATCGTTGGCTTGTTACAAATAAATGTATAAATATATGCGACTTATGACTGGTTTTGTATATATGGCTGCGTTGCCCCATCATGGCAATTGTCTTTCTCATATGAAGTGAGATTTATTTTAGTGATTCAGTTTCATGCAGATTTGTTTGCATTGTCATGCTTAGTTCAGCCTACAGTATGTGTTTTTTTTGTATTGTTATTATTTTAATTGTGTGTAAATCAAATTTAATGGATATTTTGATTGTTTGCGTTCCAGATAAATACTGCAGAGATTATCCAAATTAAATGATATAATCTGATATAATTGAGTACAATTATAATTATACAATAATTTACAAAAGTGATACAATAATTATTATAAAATTAAATTGGCCACTTAGAAAAATTCTGAATGTATTTTTTTCTCAGTAATGTATTGTCTGATTGATGAAGATTGAGCATTTTTTGCGCACGCAAATACATTATTTTGGATCATAGATATATACACTAGATGTCGCCTTGGGGTTCTGAGCATGCGTCAAAACCGCCGCCATCTTAGGACAGGGGTCTTGTCATAGGAAGTATATGGGTAAAGCTGCTATCTCTGCCTGTACTTCGAATTCATCGACGATGCCGGACTTTTGTGCTGCGTATGGATGTTAGCGATACTAGCACTATGCATACAGTTAGAAAAAGTAAATTTTCATAAAATCAAAAGTTTTATTTTTTCCTGTACTAAATGCTACATACATGTCTGACTGTTGAAACGAACCAAAAGAAAACCAAGAAAAACGCATTCATGACGATTTATGTTGATTTTATTTCTGTTGCACCATTGCCTACAATGACGCTGATGCGGGATTCCCATGTTTCAAGATGGCGGCTCTGTTTGACGCATTCAGTCCAAAGAACTGCTGTAGCCAAGGCGACATCTAGTGTACATATCTATGATTTTGGATGTAGACGTGCGGCAAGCACGCTCAATCAGAGAGCGTCACAGTCTCGACACGTAGTGCGACGCACTCTTTTTTCTGGCCCGGTGATGCCGCCGCAATTTGAAAATATTAGGGCTGTCAAAAGATTAATTGCAATTAATCGCATACTAAATAAAAGTTTTTGCATCATTTATGTGTGTGCACTGCTTGTAATTATTTTATACTGTATATAAAATACACACATGTTAATGTTTGTATTTAAGAAACATTTACATATTGATATATTTATATATATTTTTTTATTTATTTTATATTATACATATAAATAAAAAAATACCTAAATAATTTTGTTTTAATTCATACATGTATGTGTGTATTTATATATACTATACATAATATATACACACAGACACATATATTATGCAAACACACATGTTTATTTTGTATGTGATTAATCGCGATTAATCTTTTGACAGCCCTAGAAACTACTAACCCAAACTTTTCAGAATGCCGAGTTGGAAAGAAGGAGGAGAGTGGTGAGGTCACGTTTTCCGTGCTGTTTTAGACCTGAAATGTGAACCGGCCCTAAGGCGGCTAGAAAACTTGACTATAGTTGACTATCGTTTTGATATTTTAAGTAATGAGAGGTTTGAGAACTAACGCTGCACGTCAGGATATAATTCTGCATAAAACCTTAGGATGAATGAATAATAAAAGACAGAATTTGACTTTTCCCTCATTAAAAAAGTAAACCGGATAAACTGTCCTTTTCTGGAAAGAATCCATGCAGAGATGTCTGCTGCAAGACACAATCTGTCTAAAGTAAAGTTTGATTGTTCGCGGGGTTAACATCAAAGAGCTAAAAGCCGTCAGTGATGTGGGTGAGAGTTTGTTGTGTTTGTTTGCATTAATGAAGAACATCACAGCAACATCCCGTTCAGCGTGTCTGGACCTGAACGTCTGGAGGGTTTAACAAGCACTTTGTGTGTTTTTGACTGTGTTTACAGTGTGTTTTCGCTGTGATCTGTCTCAGTCAGGTGTGAAGTGTGTGTTTGTAGAGCGGTCGAGCAGGTTTGATAATTACAGGTGATCCCGGTGTATGTGGAGCTCTGAGGGTGTGGAGAAAAGAAAGGGAGGAAAGAGTTTGTGTGCATATTCTTCATTTAAACTGTAGGGTTGGAGACATCAGAAATATCCTATCAGAGTAATCAGACAATCCTTGAAAGTTTGTGAATCTGTGGAAAAATTCAAGGCCCTGTGAAGTTTTTGAAAATATACATACATAGATACAGATCATTGAAATCGCTTGAATCTATTTTATGCAAGAACATTTCTGGAAAAAATCCATATTATTCCCTGTGTAGTGTAGGATAATATCTTTTTAAGCACACGTGCTAAACTGTCCGCTTTAAATGCTTATATCTTCTGTATGTGAATGTTGATTCATACCAAAATGCTTTTTTGCATAGTTGTGTTTTAAACATGAAAACGTCTCGGTTACGTAAGTAACTGTTGTTCACTGATGAGGGAACGAGACGCTGCGTCTCCCTTGCCATACTTCCTGCGTCCATGTAACGCCATCTTTGGCAATATTTTAGATAGCGATATAATTCCTGACTCTCGCATCACCCTGTCTTTGTCGTTAAGCTTCACGATTGGTTAAATTTGATATACACATTTAGACGCACTTACCCCTGGAGGCGTCCCTAAAGTGTCACCGCAATGACGCCGCGCGAGTTCCCTCGAAAGGGAACTGTAACAATGTATCTTTAAAGGTAACACAATGTAACCTTGCTCTCACTTGAAATGTGTCACCAAATTTAGTCCTTGAATTTAAGGGTATTGGACCTGGAAAGTCCTTGAAAGGTCCTTGAATTTGAAGTTAACTAAGGTGTGGGAACCCTGAATGATGTAGAAACGCTGAGGTGTGTGGTGTTACAGGTGCATATTAATAGCAGAAATATTTTTTGTCAGCAATGCGGAGGGCATGAGTTTCAAATGAAATTTTTTTGCAGAGTGCATACCAAAATGTGATTTCACATATATACTTCATTTCAAATAGACACGGGTAACATGCATAATGTATTCTTCTGATATGTATGCATGTTATATTGTGAAGCTATGCATTATTTTATTTATACCGGTATACTTTCTTGTTTACATATGTCAACAAGTTTATTGTGTGTATGACTCTTTTATGAATAGGAAAAAGTCTGATTATATTTTTTTTAAAATAAGCTTTGTCATTTGAAACAGTACATACCAGGGTGTGTTAATTAAGTGATGGATTATCAGGCATTAAAACTAGAAACATTAAAGCTTACATAGCACACGCTTATCTCATGTTACGCTGCAAAAAAAGATTTTTAAGAAAAAAAAAATTATTTGTCATTTTGTCTTGTTTTCAGTAAAAATATCTAAAAATTCTTACATTAGGATGCTTTTTCTTTATTAGCAAAACGATCCAAGAAAATATGTCTAGTTTTTAGACCAAAAATATCAAATTTGTGATTTTGTGCATAAAACAAGCACAAAAAAAATCTGCCAATGGGGTAATCAAAATTTTCTAGAATTTTTCTTGAATTTAGTGTTAAGTGTGAAAAATGTTTTTGCTTACCCCATTGGCAGATTTTTTTGCTTGTTTTATGCACAACAAACTCACTTAAATTTGATATTTTTGGTCTAAAAACTAGACTTATTTTCTTGGATCGTTTTGCTAATAAAGAAAAAGCAGCTTAATTTAATAATTTGTAGATATTTTTACTGAAAACAAGACAAAAATACTAAGAATTTTTTTTCTTGAAAATCATTTTTTGCAGTATAGTACATATAGTAGTATTACATCCTTCATATCCCTGAAGAGTCTTTAGTTTTATCAGATTTATAAAAGACAGATTATCTTTACTGAATCTTTTCGAATAAACCCGAGGTTCTGGAGGCATACCACGGGCGGTGCGAGTCACGAGCAAGCAATACACAAAAACATAAACACATATCTCTGGATAACTTATGATTCACTACATGTTCGTGTCGTTTACATTATATGCACTTACACGCCGATTGCCAACAAAACGCAGACATTTGATGCAGTTTTACTTACCGCCTGTGACTCATGACCCGGTTGGGATCGCCCCATTTCAACAAAATCCAGCGTTGCACAAACACGCACAACTTCGCTGCTTCTCCGGAGAAACAGACGTTCTTAAATACCCGAATTTAAGACGACCCTGAACATAAGACGACCCAGCCCATTTTCCAGACTTATTTTCGGTAAAAAAAGAGATTTTGTGGAAAAAAAATGGTTTTCAACAGAAAATTATTTTATTTGAAAATTCTAGTGATAATTCATTACACCATTCATTAATATTTGGATTAATTTGTCACAAAATAAAGTGCACTGAATGAATGAATGAGCACAAAAATGCAATAGTTATGTAGGCCCATGTATGTATGTATGTAAATGTGTTATGTGAAGATGGAAAGAAAATAACCATCTCCTTTTAATCAAACACATCTAACCTATCATGTTGGCGGCGTCTACTGTTTGCCCCTGCTTTTTCCTTTTCTCCCGTGATTTTTTTCTATATCGCGAATATAAGTCGACCCCCCCATTTTTCAGCCTATTTTTACAACAAAAACCTTCCCTTATATTTGGGTTTATACGGTATATCCTTTGTTTCCATAATGCTGTGTTCTTTGGGAAGCTGAACAAGCTTAAATTTTGTCTCACAAACAACAACTATGGAAGGTGACGTTAATTTTGTGTCAGCTCTTGTTTGGTGTGTGAGTGCGCAATTCCAGTAAGACGCCCATATAAGGACTTCCACTGTACTTTCTGCACTGAAATTGCCTGTAAAAAAAGCAAGATTATGAGGTATGAATCTTTCATGTACAAAAAAAAAACTTTCCGAAATTTGTACGAACCCTGGCGAAGTGCATTTGGCACGGAAATACGCTGTCATATGTCCAGCTGATTTTTTGACACTTTGACTATGATAAGCATGAGAAATCCAACTCTTAAACATTGTTAATACGTTTTAACCCCCTCAAACTATTTTTTTAATATGACTTAATGATATTTTTATTGTGTGTGGTGATGTGTTTAGTTCATTTTAGGAGAAGGATATGAAAATGTTTTTAAAGCCCTTAACGATAAAGTTTGCACATTATTGTACAGTTGCATTATTTTATATAGTATTGCAGGAGTTATAAACTCTGTATGTTCTGGTTCTTGAGTTGAGTTTTATAAATATTTCTGACTTTGTCTTTGAGTTACTATGGTAATGGATTTGTGTAATGTGATCTCAGAAGCTTTGGTTCTCTAGGGATGTCATTATGGAGCATATATACATATAGCATACAAAGACCCCATCAGTAATTACTCCGGACCACCAGGACTACAATCCTCTAGACACCCATATACATTTACACTTCATCAAACACTACATACTGTGAATTCAGACCTGCTGTATCTAAGGAACGTTGCTTTGGAAATGTTGGTGTTTTAGCTAAATGTCAGTTTTAGCTGAAACTTGATAACAGAGCAGGCTTCTCACAGAAAGTTGTTTCTTGTATTTGTAATTTTTATAGAATTCATCGTACGACAATGTCTGGGTAACGCTTTACAATAAGGTTGTATTTGTTAAAGTCCCTCTAAACAGGAAATAACAATCGAGTTTACTTCCATATTGCAACGTATTTCCGAGTCAAAAGGAATGTCACGCAAGGAAACTAGTGGGTGTGCCTTGTGTTTTCCATTGTAAATGGATCAGACAGTAGGCATTTCATTTAGAAATAGAACTAGCAGCAGACTGATTTGTTGGGAGGGGGTGGGGTTACTGGATGCTCCCGCCCAAACCGTCTAGCTGACATCACCAGAAGAGGTAAATTTTCTGATTTTAATTAAAGTTTAGGAGGACATAAGACTAAAAAAAGTAATAATAATAATGACCCACACAGTTAAATGATTTATAATGAACACTGCAATATTCCGTTAAAAAATAAGAATTGTCAGTTTTAATTTCATGGGGACTTTAACATTAGTTAAAGGCTTACTCCACTTTCTTTAAAAAAATCCCAATAATTTACTCACCCCCATGTCTTCCAAGATGTTTATGTCTTTCTTTCTTTGTCCAGTCGAGAAGAAATTAAGTTTTTCGAGGAAAACACACCAGGATTTTTCTCCATATAGTGGACCTCAACAGTTTACAGTTTTAACGCAGCTTCAAAGATCTCCAAACGATCCCATCCGAGGCATAAGGGCCTAATATAGCAAAACGATCGCCAATTTTTGCCAAACATTAAAAAAAAATCTCGCTTTGCACTAGCCATGTGATGCACCACCGCGACCTTACCTATTATGTAATCAAGTCAAAAGATCACGTGTTACATATGTGAAAGCACACTTACAAACCATTTTAAACAATATACTGACATAAAGACTTTACTTAGTATCATTTCACATACAACAACGTCAAAACGGTCCTCTTTATCAAGTCAAGTCAATTTTATTTATATAGAGCTTTTAACTATTTAATTGTTTTAAAAAGCTTTACATTTATAAAAGCAGGAGAAAACACAGAAAATCTATGGACAACAAACGTTGCAAAGTACAGTGGCTAAGATTTAGAGATGGGACGGGATGAAAATTTCATATTATGATTATAGTGACCAAAATTATCGCGGTTATCAGTGTTATCATGATTTTGTTAAAATGAGATGGAAATGTTCAAAAAGAACTGATACACACACTGAAAACATATGAACATTTTTTTTTCCGAAAATCACAATTTAATATTTCATGTCCCTGAAATAATTTCTGTGGTAAAAAAAATCTGTCTAATAAGTTTACCGTGAATGAATACAATACATTTTCCCTTAAAGGGATAGTTCGGCCAAAAACGATATTAAACCCATGATTTACTCACCCCCAAGCTGTCCGAGTTGCATATGTCCATCGTTTTTCAGACAAACACATTTTCGGATATTTTAGAAAATATTTTAGTTCTTTCTGTTGATTAAATGTAATGTTACGGGGTCCAGCAATAGTCCACGACCTTCAAGTCCAAAAAAAGTGCGTCCATCCTTCACAAATTAAATCCAAACGGCTCCAGGATGATAAACAAAGGTCTTCTGAGGGTAATCCGTGCGGTGTTGTTGTAGAAATATCCATATTTAAAATGTTATTAACGTAATTAACTACCTTCCGGTAGCGCCGCCATCTTAGACTCAGGAGAGAGTATTAGCGTAGTGTATGCACTTTTCTTAGTGACGTATAACAAATTCAGAGGGCGGGGGGACAGAGCAGCAGCAGAGAAACTCTGTACGCTGCGTAAGCTCTCATCCTGAATGCGTATGATACTAAGATGGCGGCGCTACCGGAAGGTAGTTAATTACGTTAATAAAATTTTAAATATGGATATTTCTACCACAACACCGCACGGATTACCCTCAGAAGACCTTTGTTTATCATCCTGAAGCCGTTTGGATTTAATTTGTGAAGGTTGGACGCACTTTTTTTGGACTTGAAGGTCGTAGACTATTGGTGGACCCCGTAATATTACATTTAATCAACAGAAAGATCTAAAATATTTTCTAAAATATCCGAAAATGTGTTTGTCTGAAAAACGATGGACATATGCAACTCGGACAGCTTGGGGGTAAGTAAATCATGGGTTTAATATCGTTTTTGGCCGAACTATCCCTTTAAATGCCTTCTTCCGCAAAACAACTATGTGGCATGTGCGCGCCTGCATCAAACTGATTCTGGCTGGACAGGATTTACAGCGAGTTTTTTTAAATCACGGTAATCAAACACGATTGTAATGATAATTAAATTTTAAACGATAATACTAACCGTCAGGACATTTTATTGTGGTTAATCGTGAAACCGGTAATTCTCCCATCCCTACTAAGATTAAACTGTACTAGTGAGTGTAGTAATAATGTAACATATAAAAGTTAAGCCAATGTCAACTGAATCCCTAAGGGTTGAACACACTCCTAGGAGAAAAAAACCCTAATTTTATTAGAGGGAAAAGTCCTTTGGGGGAAAAAACCCTTGAGAAAAACCCAGACATAGCTGATTCTATAGAAGATATACTACATATTAAATACTATATTATACAATTTTATGGGAAGAAAACATTTGAAATGTGCTGGGGATTACGTTAAAGGAAGGCCTAGTGGTGTGATGAGCTTGAACTGGGTCTGTTAGTCTCAGTTTCCTGGGGTTCGAGGATGAGACAGGGAAAGAGAAACAAAATCCTATTAGCGTAGGGGCCGCTCGCATGTAATGCAAGTGTCATACACTATAATTGTTGAATACCTGCTCGGTTCTGGACAACTTAACTATTGCAGCATAAGTATATTTGCAACATATCTTTCTCCACACTTGTAAACACTGGAGCGGTAGTTTCGCATATCCGTCATGTGTGACCTTTTGATGTGATCACATAATACTTAAAGTCACGCTGACGCATCACACGGCTAGTGCTAGAAGAGAAGTTGTGGTTAAAAAGTACTTATTTTTTATTTGTTTAGTGAAAATGACAATCGTTCGCTTGGACAATAAGACCCTGGGATCGTTAAAGCTGCACTGAAACTGTAAACTGTTGATGAAAGTCCACTATGTGGAGAAAAATCCTGGAGTGTTTTCCTCAAAACACTTAATTTGTTCAAACCTGAACAAAGAAAGACATAAACATATTGAATCACATGGGAGTGAGTAAATTATCAGGATTTTTTTATGAAAGTGGACTAATCCTTTAAACTTAACTAACATGAATAATACTTCTGTAGCGTTTATTAATTTTAAGATTCCTCCACATATAAATGCAATTTTGTAGTCCAAACAGAGATGGCGATAGAGAGGCAAAAGTTACAGACTGCAGCTTTAACTATTGCTAATATTAAGATTTTTGAATACATTTTTAAAATAAAAAGTTGTTGCATAATGAAATCACATGAACAATTGAAGAGTTTTGTTGCAAAACGAGATAACCACGTTTTTTTAATTGTTCAGAAATCTCGTTTTTGGTTGTGCATTCCAATTAATTTCAATGCAACTGCAGTTGGTTTGTTTTGATTTAAACCTTCATAACTTAAAAAATACAGCTAAGTAGCACCATTAAACAAAATAATAACATGATAACATAATAATAAACATGTTTTAACAAAAATTTTAAAAAATGGATTTATCTCGTTTTGCAACGAAACTCTTCAATTGTACTGGCATTAACAAAGATTAAACCACGGGGCTGTTGAATGCTTTATTCTGATTGGCTGAGAAGAGAAATGTTTCATGGGTGTTGATTATTTTTCAATAACCGCACACCTAAACTTAAAAAATGTCTTAAAATTAGGCACCAGAGCAATATTTTTGGTAACCGTGCATGGTATAAGCGGAATAATTGACTCCGGTCATTTTGAATTATGTGAAAATAATGCACACCCAATGTATAACAGCACGACGCTAAGCATGGGTGTGCATTAATTCCTTATAATTCAACGGCCTGTCGTCAATTATTCCTTACTTAATAAATGCTGTAAAAATAAAAAGTTTATTGTTTATGTCAGCTAAAGTGTTTACTAGTGTTAAAAAATATATAACCCTACTGTAAGGTGTTACCAATGTCTGTTATCCAATTTTATTAGAGCTTATTACATAGAGGTGTCTTAAAGGTGCAGTACCAAAAATAGCCTGTTTAAATTTGAGGTTTGGTACAAGAAACTTGACTAACATTACACTGTAAGTGTACTTCAGTGGAAAGATAAGAGGTTATGAAGGTGATCAGTGTTTCTTCACATCTGCTCTGATGTTATGGTGGTGGTTAGCATTAGCTGTGTTTTAGCTTAGAAGTATTTTTAGGTTGTGAGTGTGTGTGTTGAATGAGATTTGTGGTTTGTGCCGGCGCTGTCAGTTGTGTGACAGTAAGCAGAGCCGCTCGTGTTCACTTTGATCAGCGCTGTGTTCGGCCCCTGCAGGCCCCTGACTTACAAAGAGCTTTCTGTCTCAGTACCCGACCGACTTTACCCGCCTAGCGTTCTGTTAGTTATCGCAGTCGATCTCTTCAGACACATATACAGACTAAAATCTGCCCCCTCCAATCTCGCCCCCGGCAGCAACTCGCACGCACGCAGTGTCAACCGAATCTTTATTCTTCTTAAAGGAACTGAAATCGTGTCTATACTGTATGTATGCTTCTGTGTCATCATTGAAATCTTCATTAGTAATGTTTTGGCATGAGAGCTCTGTGTGAATTCATGAATGAATCTTTACTGTGAGTCATCTGCGGGTGTCTGGAGCAGATCAGCGTCTCATCAAGATTTCACACGTTTTGGCCAAAGCAAAAAGTACATTCTTACATAATCATATTGTCAAGTGACACAATCGCGTCTTTTACAAGAATAGCCGGTTTAACATATGAAAAACCAGACCTCGCAAGACACACAAGGTCTGCTACACATGAATGTTTTATTTCAGCTGTATTGAAGATGAGAAAGTATGCTTATTGATCAAAGCATTACAGGTGCATTGTGGGAGAAATGTTAAATGACACAGAGGAGATGTGCATTACATTGATTATCTCGAAGAGAGAAATTCTGTGTATTAAAGTGATTTTGGCATTTTGTGGTCAATCTGAGCTCATTCTTGTCTGTCACAAGTTAATATTATTCTTGCTTTTGTCTGTCTGGTGGTTTTCTGAGTAAAATAGGAAATGAAAGAATGGTTTGTTTTATGGTATGTTGTGTGTATATTTAGGGTAGATTACCAGCAGTGACGTCACACAAAAAATGACTTTCTTACTTAGTATTTTTGTCTTGTTTTTAGTACAAATATTATGTATTTTCTTAATGAGCAAAATGACCTTAGGAAATAAGTCTAGTTTTTAGACAAAAATATACAATTTAAGTGAGTTTATGCTCGAAACAAGCAAAAAAAATATTTATATGAATTATGATTTTTTTCTTACCCCATTGATACATTTTTTTTTAGCTTGTTTTAAACACAAATTCACTTAAATTTTATGTTTTTGTCTAAAAATTAGACTTTTAGGTGATTTAGCTAGATAATGCAACTTAATTTAAGACTTTTTAAATATTTGTACTGAAAACAAGACAACAATACTAAGTAAAAAAGTATTTTTTGCAATGTTGATAGTGATTGGTCAATCATTGCATTGCATTATTTGCTGAAATATATCTGTATTATGGTCTTTTTTATATCTGTATTATATCTTTCTAAAGCTGTGCTAGATTAAAGGATTAGTTCACTTTCTTCAAAATCCTGATAATTTACTCACCCCCGTGTCATCCAAAATGTTGATGTCTTTCTTTGCTCAGTCGAGAAAGAAATTAAGTTTTTTTTTTTTTTTAGGAAAAAATTCCAGGATTTTATCATTTTAATAGAGTTTATTGGACGCGTTTACAGTTTAAAATTGCAGTTCAACGCAGCCTCAAAGGACTCTAAAGAATCCCAACCGAGGCATAAGGGTTTTATCTATCAAACAATTGTCATTTTTTGCAAGAAAAAGAAAAAATATGTACTTTTAAACTACAACTTCTCGTCTTGAAACAGCAGTGTGATCATGCGCCAGCGCGACCTCGTGTAATTGCCTAGGCATCCTGCAAAGGTCATGCATTACATATGTGAAATGCACATTTGTGGACCATTTTAAACAGTAAACTGACACAAAGACATTCATTGAACAACAACATCGAAACAGTCCTCTTTCTCCACACTTGTGCGGTAGTAGTAACACTGGAGCGGTAGTTTCGCATACGTCATGCGTGAACTTTCCACGTGCTTGCGTATTACGTAAGGTCGCGCTGGCGAGTCCCAAGGCTGGTGCAAGACAAGAAGTTGTGATTTAAAAGTGCATATTTTTATTTTTCATGCAGAAAATGAAAATCGTTTTTCTAGAAATACATCAACATTTTGGATGACATGATAATAAGTAAATTATTTGCAGTGATTACTCAAATGTGCTGATGAAAAATCTTCGCGTATAGTTTGCTTCTTGAACATTTTGAGATTACTTGCTTCATTTCCGCATGAAATTCTAGTCATTGAGACATTCACCCGGAAATTTGCGTCACGGGAGGGTCTTCTGCGACTACGCTCGCGTCCTGTATTTACGTCACAACTAGAGCAAGCTCCTGATTGGTTAACGCAGCATGTTTTTCCGCCAAAGTTAAATTTTTTTACCTCGCGCGTTTCCCGCGGCAACGCTCAATTCGCGACATTCACGTGCACTAGACGCGCGATTGAGGCAGAATCGCGTCTACCGCACAGTGATAAACGCCTCATTCGCGCCTCCAGACGCGTGTCAACGTGTTTTTACATTGACTTAACATTGAAATCACTTGCGCTTGACGCCTCAACCGCGGCTGGTGTGAATGCAGCTTTTCTACTAGTTGGTTAGAAGATGTTTAATATTTTGTGCAAACCTCTGTTGCAAACCTCCATTATCTTAATAAAAATCACTTTCACTTTGAAAATGATGCGCTGTCAAGTTAAAACCAGCTGTTCGTTTACATAAGAGTTCTCAAACTAAAACAAAGTCTGCACCGTTTATGAACAACTTCGTTCGTCGAAGTCGAAAACGGAGAAGTAGTCTAAATTAAAAGGATAAACGAGGCAAAAGTAATGCGTTTTAAAAGGTAAATACGTTCATGTAAACATGGCCTAAATGAAAGGCGTAAACATGGCAAAAGTAATGCGTTTTAATAGTTATTCACGTTAATGTAAACACGGCCTGAGTGACCTGGGTCACCAGTGGCAAACATGTAGCGTATATACTGTATCTGCGACTAGGGCTGTCACAATGATTAAATAATAGTCTCATCGTGATTGTTTGACCACATCGTGATGATTTCAGATCACCGCAATGATTGCACATCTCTCTGAAAACACAAGGGGGAGCTGCAGCGGCTGTATAAACGAGACAGTATCAGATTACTTTTAAAAATGTGTTATGTGTATAAATGGTTACTGCCAGATAAACCTTGCAAAAGATTTCATTTAAAAATCACAACAATCTGTAAAAAATATTTCATAAACAAATTTTTTTTATAAAAATTTCAAAGCAATAAATAGGCAATTAAACTTCATAATTTATTAAACAAATAATCGTCAGCCAAAATTCATAATCGTGACAGCTCTGTCTGCGACAAGCTCATATCGGCCAATAAAACCGCCAAACTATAAATCGGTCGGCCTCTAGTCATTAATTCCCTCTCTTAATTCCTTTATTAGGCAGTATAGGCTGTAGCGGGTATAAAAGTTAACAATTAATAAGTTTGTGTCACAGAATGTAAACAAAACTATTCGGCACCAGCAGAGAAACCCGAGATGACCTAATAAACCAAAAAGTTGCATTATTATTATTTACTTTTGAACAAAGTCTTATTTCATGCATATCTCTCTCTCTCTCTCTCTCTCTCTCTCTCTCTCTCTCTCTCTCTCTCTCTCTCTCTCTCTCTCGTAGCTTCTGGAGTCTCCTGAGGTTAAGGAGGACGCTGTACTTTGCTGCTCTATGGAGGTACGTTATAAAACTCATGTTGAACTGTACTCGGGTGCATCATTTAAGGAGTTTTGTTCTTACAGAATAGATGGGTCTCTTAATAAACAATTCTGAATAAATTAATTAAAATTCTGAATAGCAGACGCACACGTCTCCATCACATCTTCATTCAGTCAGTGGATGCAAACTACATGCAATAATTTGTCAGCAGGAGACAGACTGACACAATCCAAACTGTGTCTCATACTCAGACCAGCATCTGTCTCCCTCCTCCCTTTGTGTTTGACCTCTGACCTCTCCTCTAGCATGAGTCTGTCAGTCTCTTTGAACGTCTTATTTCCTCTCTGTGATTTCTGTCGCGTGTCTGCCTCATTGTGTTCGTATGGGTCATTTACAAAGAAACGTCTGTGTGCTACAAATGTAACAATTCTGCGCTACCATTCATTTCTCATTAATGTGTCTGCATTCTGTAATGCATCTGTATACATCCTACACGTTTCCCTTACAACTCTCTGTTGTTGTAGCTCCAGAGCGCCGGCCGGTTGTTGGAGGAGCAGCTTCCCGAAATGATGACCGAGCTGCTGGCCGCCGTGCGGGATAAGATGTTGTGTCCGTCCGAGTCCCAGCTGACGCGCTCTCTCCTGATGGAGGTTATCGAGCTTCACGCTCACCGCTGGAGTCCACTGGAGGCTCTGACCACCGCTTACTACAACAGAACCATCCAGAAACTCACGGCATGACGCAAACACAACCCAACAACTAACTTAACTTTCAGACAAACCACTAGAGGCCATAAACACGCAGAACAGACACACGTACACATACAGACGACACACACCGTCAAACACAGTACTGCAGCCCAACATGAATGAGAGGGGGGCATTATGGGATGGGGGTTGGCCGAATGGTCAAAGTTCAGAGGGTGAAATATGCAGATTGAAATGAATATGTATTTGTTTTCACTTCAGACCTGCATATTCATGAGTAAATCCAGACATGAGGACACAAAACCAGACAGTCATTACACACGACGCAGACAGACAGTCCGTCATGTTTGGGTGTGTGTGTGTTTTAGAGGAGCGTCTCATAAAAAACATGGTCACATTTTACACCGAAATCAAAATAAATATTTTCAATCTATATAGAGAAAATAAAACCTGTTTTAAAGACATTTTTTGCATTAGGATATGTATGACTATTAAGCATATTTTGCCACAAATTTGCATCTTTTTTATTGTGATTATTTACAATGGTACTGTTATTTAGCTGTATTTCTAGCAAATACTGTTTTACAATTATTATTTTTAACACTTAAGCTGTGTTTATACTCGCGCTTTGGTCCGCAACGCAAGCCTCCACGGATCGCACGTGCGTTTCACCAAACGGACGATGCGTTTATAGTTGACACGCTCGCTGTTGCACTATTTTTTTTAACCGCCAGGGGGCAACGCGAGCAATCAAGTCCAAAACAAACACAAAGAAGAGAAGTCGTCCTCCACTGGAACAATATATTGATATATAAATATGAGAACATGAATAAAACAACAATCTCTTAAATATGTCTTTATTTAATTCATGTTTTTACTAAACAAACAGTACAGACATCTTTAAAGTTTGTATTTTATTCCTCGTCCAGTGGTTCATTCAATACAAAAATAAGCCAAAGAGATACGTCACAGGCTTGCCTGCTCGGAAAAAATCTCCTCGAGTTCGGTCATTTTCGGATGCGGAGCCGCGCGCGCAGTTACAAAAAATGCCGTGCATACCTCCACGCGAAATTGGGTCTCGCGCACCCAACACGCCCGCCCACTCCGTGTTGACGTCATTTTTGCCGAGCGCACCAAGGTGCCCGTGCGGACGCGGCAAGTATAAACATAGCTTTAAATCAACGCAAGTTACAGAAAACATTATACTATGAATAAATGTTTTACAATTTCATTCATATTACAGTCATAATTATTTCTGCTTTAAACTGCAGCCATTTTTGGGGTGAAAAGGTGATTTACAACTTGAAATTAATATTACTCTGGCATTTCTTTTGTTCTTGTTTTAAAGAAGACACTTTAAAGTTTTTCACGGAAGTGTCTGGAGGTGAAAAATTAAATAAAAAATTGTAATAGCTGTTTACAATTATTCTATTAAATAATGCAGTAAAGTATATATTTATACATAAAATTATCACAGAAAATGAGGTTTGTCTCACACTTTTAGTGGTTTTACCAACAATGACCACTAGGTGTCAGCGGTTGCTGCATACTCCTGTCACAAATTCATTAATTACTGTCACTGCAGTATTATTACGGCTAAAATGTTTTGAAATATAAAAACTACATTCGTAGACCTTTCCAATGCTATAACGTTTTTTAGTGATAGATTCAAATTTACATGCAAAATATTGAAGTAATCTCACGTGTCCTGCTCACGGGACAGCGCCATTTAAGGCATTTAACAGTTGTTATCATTAGAAAATTATGGTTAAGAAAATCTAATGGAAAACAAAAAAAATATTTTCATTTTGGTGTAAAATGTGCCACATGTTCCTGAAGGGTTCCTAGAGATTCATCCTCACAATGATAAATTATTAAGCGAAGGGCAGTTGTGTCTGCAGACAGTTTGTAAGCCTGAGGGTTGAGCTCAGTCCGTCCATCCCACCCCCCTTCGGTCCCTCGGGTATCGGGAGCACGCCGTCTCCCCACGGGGGTGTCCAGCTGGGGTCACGTCAGCTCCAAAGAGCGAGACCTTCTTTTGTCATACACACGGCAGATGGCTGAAAGACTCTGAAAGGCTTGGACGCACACGGTGTGTGTTTGTGATGAGGACACATTGAACATAAAGTGCTCAGATTCTCTTCACGAACGTCAGTTGGATCTTACCGTTCTGGCCTCTCGTCCTTGTTTATAATGTGTTATATTATTATGCATTATTGTTAATATTATTACTCTTTTCTTTTATTGTGTTTTGTTTTTTTACGAAGAGCGTATAAATGTTTGTGTAATGAACCTCATTTATGAACAAAGCAGAATGCATTTCGTCCATGAAACCATTTTTGCAATTGCATACTGTTAATGAAAAAATGGTTTTACAGACGAATACTTAAAAAAAATTTCTGTGGGAATTGTTGATATGAACATACGTAGGAATTGAATTTTTACAGGCATGTCTTTTATGAATGAGGTTCAGTGTTTGTAGCCGTAGATCTGTTGCACAGGATTCATTTGTTTTGCACTGTTTTAAGACAATTGCTTTAAAAATCGAAAAAGAAAAAGTGGGTTGTAGAGGATTTCGAATGTTAAGCATTTTTTGCTCTAAATGAATTTTAGGTTTTAAATGGTTTTGGGGAGATACTAGTGGCCTTTAAACCCCTGCGAGTGTAATGATGAATCTTTGAGAGACCTGTGCAGCGAAGAGGATTTTGTTTTTTGCCCTGCGGCGTTCAGTTTCCTAAATAGAGAAATCTAAAAAATCAAGCATGAGTGAAAACTAAATATAAAGACCATGTGCAAGTCGTTCTGTTTGAAACTGTTTACTTTAACAAATTTGTTTGATGAAGATGGCGGTCAAATCTTTTAACAGTATATATATATAATATATATCTAATAAGTGTCAATTTCTCTGGCTTTGATGATGACTGTGTGCATTATGATATTGAATTAATACGAGCCAGTCATCTAGTTCTATATAAGCTATGTAATCTTGTAAACGGCATATGAATTTGAATATTAAACATAGGAAGTGTTTCGAATTCATTGGTGGACTCGTTTATGGAAGGAAACACAAGCAGAACCTCTTATGTGTTGTTGTGGGCTTTTGTGTTTTATTTGTCTTGTATCAAGAATTCAAATATGAAGATGAACACACGCTCATGAAAACATGAAAGGTCACATTACTAAATCAAGTCTCATTTTTGTATTGACAGTACACAGTTTTTATTGATTTATTGTTTTGATGGTTAGGCACATTCTTTATCTCATGACATTTTGATGTTTTAGCTTTAATGCTTGTTATTTTCATTAATTTTATTAGATTTTCAATGCTGTGATTTTGTTTCTAATTTAGCATTGGTAAAAAAATCACTTTTTATCATGAGAGTATTGGGTTTGTGTTTAATTGTCAATTCAAAATGTCATTATGGTACTGTAAGATTAACATGTAATAGTTTCATGTGAATGATTTTATGTGCACACACAGGTGATGTATTGAAGAACGGATGCATGTTTGTGAGCGTGTGTTTGTTTCTTGAGTTTATTTTAGTTTTTAATTGAATTGGCTCCTGACTTTAGCTCTCAGCACTGTCAGGGTGTTTATGTTGTTTGTGGCAGACTCTCTCGAACCCTTTGACTCTTTAAGCAGTGCGAGCCACCAGGATTGTTGAATGCAAATCATCTTCATTTGCATCTTTTAGATGTACAAAGCAGGTGTGAAAACAATGTCAGCTGACCGAACTGTAGATTTGGGCTTATTAAAAAAAGATGTCATCAGAACTTTTTATGCAAGTGAAAATAAATGAAGGGGTGTAAAATGGAGAGTTTGTCTTTTTTATGGTTCAACTGTCACATCTTTGATATTGTCTTTACTTAAACATTGAAGTAAACATCACTTCTTATTTTGTGTTTTGCACAAATACTTAACAAAGTCTTACTTATTTAACTTATAAGCATATAAAATTCATTCAACTAGAACATTTCAGTGAAATTAACTTAAAATTATGAGTACATGTTGTAAGGAATACCCACAATACTTGGCAATGGCCCGTCGTCAATTATTCCTTACATATATATTATAGGTATATATATATATATTATAGGTGTATATATATATATATATATATATATATATATATATATATATATATATATATATATATATATATATATATATATATATATATATATATATATATATATATATATATATATATATATATATATATATATATATATATATATATATATATATATATATATATATATATATATATATATATATATATATATATATATATATATATATATATATATATATATATATATATATATATATATATATATATATATATATATATATATATATATTATAGGTGTATATATATATATTATAGGTGTATATATATATATTATAGGTGTATATATATATATTATAGGTGTGTATATATATATATATTATAGGTGTGTATATATATATATATATTATAGGTGTGTGTATATATATATATATATATATATATATATATATATATATATATTATAGGTATATTTATGATATATATATATATATATATATATATATATATATTATAGGTATATTTATGATGTTGTTTTGTTGTAAATGATAATTTTGTGAAGTCACTGTTCAGGTGATCAGTGTTTATTTACATGAACCTTGTTCAGCACATTTTATTATAGTGGAGATGTTGAACAGAGCAATTGATATTACAAATTATTTTAAGTTAAATCAACTTAAAAGAAATTTTATTATAATACTTGCTGAAATATATTGGAATTACTAGAAATTTTAAGTAAAATGTACTTTTTAGGGTAATTCCAAGTAAATCCAACTTGTCCGGGTTTACAATCAAATGTTGGGGTTGCTTAATGTGAGTGCAATTTTATGTACACTGAAAAACACTACACTGTAAATAAAATTTTGCTGCCTTAAAATTTTTTGTTCAATCAACTCAGATTTGAAGCCATGTCAACAGAAATTAGTTATCACAACTTTTAAAATATAGTTGAGAAAAGTCAACTTAAATTTATCAGTTATAACAACTCACCTGTAGTTATAACAACTCATCTTTAGTCAAGATAAATAATAGTAAGTTGAAATCACTTGTAAATCCGAGTTGATTCAACAAAAAATTTTAAGGCAGCAAAGTATTTTTACAGTGTACTTTTAAAATGTACTTAATATATCTTTGTAACAACTTACCTACACTGTAAAAAAAATGCTGCATGAAGTTAAAACAATTTGGTTTTGCAAGTCAGTTTAACCTACTATTTTAAGTTAAGTTAACATAACTTATAAAAACAAGTTAAAATGGTCTAACGTAAATTTTTAAGTTAAAGTAACAACAATATATGGTGATTTGACAAAAATACTGCATTAAATTAAAATATTCATGCACAAAGGATTATGGGTATTCCTTAATTTTAAGTTAATTTTACTTGAATGTTTTAGTTTAATGGAACAGTTAAATAATACAAGAAAATATATAATATGACTTACTATTCCCACACAGTTCATTTTGTACATGAATTAATTGTGTATTTATTTATAATTTTACTTAGTAAATCTAGTTCTCAATGAATGTTAATACAGAAATTATGAGGGTTAATCTAATATATTTTACTAAACCAAAAAGTTATTTTTTTCAGTGTAAAGTTGGATATATTTGTTATTACAGTTGAAATTAAAATAACATTAATTTATACCACAGGGCTGTTAAATGCTTCATTCTCATTGATAAACATTTAAACAGTTTGCATTATTCTTCAGTTCCAGGTCTGTTGTCCAAATTACAGTTTCATATCAGTACACCATGCAAGTTTAATGAAAATAACAGATTGATTTAATTTTAACAAATAATGCATAAATATATGTGTGGTAGTGAAATACCTGATAATATAAAACATAATAAGTTATAAATAAATACTAAAGAAAAAATGATATATAAATATTGATAGGCCAATTGAAATGCTTAAGAAAATATTCCTACTCACAGAAAATTGTCAAATGTCTTATAATAAAACATCTGCATAATGTCTTATTGTGTGGTAACTGTGGTATAAGCAGAATAATGGACCGTTGAATTATTAGAAAATAATGCATTACGACATTGGCTGTGCATTATTTTCGAATAATTATTCCTTACTTGTAAATGCTGCTTCATCTCATCTGTCAACATTATAATAGACACTATAAAACATTTGTTTTCACGCGGACGAGGATGCTCTTAACAGAGCACAGAGTGTAATGTAAGTGATGAACTGTCCGCGTGCGTGCGTGCGTGTGTGTTTGTGTGTGTGTTTATGGGTTCATCTCCCGCCTCATTCGTCCACCCCCAAGGTTGTGTGATAAATTGGCCACGAGCGTGTTGCCGTTTGTTGCTTTTGTCTGTGAATGACAAAGAGAGTATTTGGCTCCAGACACACACACACACACAGCTGGGTTCTCCCTGCAGCTGCCACACAGATTTACACACACAAATCTGACAGCTGTGCAGGAGAAAGCAGCAACCTGCAGAGTGTTTGTGTGCATGCGTGTTTGTGTGTGTGTGTGTGTGTACACTGTCTTTTTGACTTTGTCTCATTCTATCATACCAGTGTGTTTTCATTGCCCTGGTATCACAGGCAAGGCTTAAACCAAGTCCCAGAGTAAAATGCATAGTCTTAACTGCAAACAGTTTGCCCTGACTTAAAGGTGCACTGTGTAATTTTTAGAAGGATCTCGACAGAAATGCAATATAGTATACAAAACTACATTATCGTGGGTGTATAAAGACCTTTTTATAATGAATTATGTTTTTATTTTTCTTAGAATGAGATGTTTTATCTACATGCACGAGGGTCCCCTTACGTAAAAGTCGCCATTTTGTGCCACCACGTTTATACAGAAGCCCTTAACGGACAAACATTTTTGTCTCCGTCGATGACATGTTTTTCCGGTGGCGGCTACTGTAGCTTCTTTATGCGTTTCAAAAGCGAGGGGTGAGCAATGGGCTGAGCCGTTGGTTGCAATTCGTAACCTCGCCACTAGATGTCGCTAAAATTTACACACTGCACCTTTAAAATATAGTATAATATCAATGTCATTGATGTATGCCAGTAATATTTGTGTAGGAAATATCATACGAGCGAAAAAAGCACAGGCAAAAAAAAACGTTTTCCTCTTGACTAATATCGAAATCATCCGTCAATTTTTTTGAAATCCCCATTTTAGATTTTTATTTCCTGACTGACGTTTTGTTGCTCACTGCGCTTGCACATTCATCACTACGCCACTATTTCTCGTACGCTACATTCTTCGCTTGTGAATGCGCAAGTTAATTTAGTGTAAAATTTAAAATATTGATACGTTTCTTACAAAATCGCATTGATTGACAGAAGGCCTTTACTAACCCCATGAAGCCGTGTGTTTTACTGCTGTGAAGGATGGACAAACTTTTTTTGGGCTTCAAATCCAAAGCACCATTTACTACCATTATAAAGCTGGGAACAGACAGGACATTTTTTAATAAAAAAATGTGTTCTGAAAAAATATAATCATATACATCGAGGATAGCTTGAGGTTGAGTAAATCATGGGGTAATTTCCATTTTTGAGTGAACTATCCCTTTAATTTAAGCCTTGTCTCTGATCCGGATCATTGCTATTTAAGAAATCTCTTATAAGAGTGGCCAGCCTAATAGAATAATTAATTGTTAATGAATTGTATTGGGTCAACTTAAAGTGATACTCCAGCCAAATATCACAATTATCCCATGATTTACTCATGAGATTCATCTTTCAGACAAACACATTTGGAGTTATTTTAGTAAATGTCCTTCCTTGTCCAAGCTTATAATGGAAGAAAACAGGGATCAGGGAACAACGTCTGACATAAAACCCCAAAAAAGTGCATCCACAAAGCTTCAATTGGTTAATAAAGGTCTTCTGCGGGTAATCGATGCGATTGTGTAAGAAAAATATCTATATTTCTAAACATTGTAAACTATAATAACTAGCGGTAACAACGACATCTTGGACTCTTGCAAGAGTCACTGCGCAACATACCTACGGCAACCAACGCTCACTACGTTAAAACTCTTGCGTGAGTCCAAGATGCCGTCGGTACCGAAAGCTAGTTATTAAAGTTTATGAAATTTTAAATATATATTTTTCTTAAAAAATCACGCTGATTACCCACAAAAGACCTTTATTAACAACATGATCTCACGAAAAGTCGTGAAAATTTTTATTTATTTATTCATGTCCATGGCACGAAATGCAGGTTTTTTCATGCCTTGAGCACAAATGTCTTTTTCGTGTCACTCGCACAAATTTCTATAAATAGTTTTTTGTGTTCGTGGCACGACTTTTTTTTGTGTCATTTTATGTGTTTTTTCGTTTTTTCCCTATATTTAAATCATTGTCGCTTAGATTTGGTTTTTTTGACACAGTTGCAAATTAATGAAAGTTAGTTGACACGTAGCTGCAAAGTTATTAATAGTTGGTGGAATGTCTAAAGTGGACTATCGAAATAAAGTGTAACCGAAATGAATTTTAACCCCAAGCGACAATGGTAAGAAAATAAGAAAAACCTATGAGAAACAACACAAAAAAAGCCGAAAAGAAAGTTGTGCAATGGACACGAAAAACTATTTATAGAAATTTGTGCGAGTAACACAAAAAAGCTAATGGTATAATGGTTGAAAACAGGAATCAGGGAACAACTTCTGACTTTAAACCCCCAAAAAAGTGCATTCATTCTTCACGGTAGTAATCCAAATGGCTCCAGTGGGTTAAAGGATTAGTCAATTTTCTTGAAAAAATCCAGATAATTTACTCACCAAAATGTTGATTTCTTTCTTTGTTCAGTTGAGAAGAAATTATGTTTTTTGAGGAAAACATTCCACGATTTTTCTCATTTTAGTGGACTTTAATGGACACCAACATGTAACAGTTTTAATGCAGTTTAAAATCACTTATCTAGTGAAAGATTATCATTTTTGGCAAGAAAAAAAATGCACTTTTAAACTACAACTTCTCATCCGGTCCTGTGACGTGCCAGCGCGACCTCACGCAATACGCCATCACATCAAGAGGTCACGGATGACATATGTGAAACTACGTCCCAGTGTTTACAAGCGTTCCGACGTTGTTGTATGTGGAATGATACACTGCAAAAAATGATTTTCAAGAAAAAATGCTCTAAATTATTTTTATCTTGTTTTCAGTAAAAATATCAAAAAATTCTTAAATTAAGATGCTTTTTCTTGATGAGCAAAACGACCAAAGGAAATAAGTCTAGTTTTTAGACCAAAAATATAAAAGTTAAGTGATTTTGTGCATAAAACAAGCAAAAAAATCTGCCAATGGGGTAAACAAATTTTTCCTCAAATTTTTCTTAAATTTAGTGTTTATCAAGATTTTTTTGCTTACCCCATTGGCAGATTTTTGTTTTGCTTGTTTTATGCACAAAATCACTTAAATTTGATATTTTTGATCTAAAAACTAGACTTATTTTCTGGTCCGCAAATGTGCGTTTCTTATATTTAACATGTGACTTTTCCACGTCGTTACGCAATAACGTGGGATCGTGCTGGCGCTTCACACAGCCGGAAGAAGAAGGGTGGTTGTGGTTGGGGGTGCATTTTTTTATTTTTCTTGACAAAGTGACAATCGTTTAGTGGGACCTTTGTGCCTCGTTTGAGATCGTTAGAGTCCTTTGAAAGTGCAAGTTTAAACTGCATTAAAACTGTTAAGTGTTGGGGTCCATTAAAGTCCATTCAAATGAAAAAAAAAATCCTGGAATGTTCTCCCCAAAAAACACAATTTCCTCTCGACCGAACAAAGAAAGACCTCAACATCCTGGATGACATGGTGGCGGGTGGGTTGTCTGGATTTTTTTAAATCCTTTGGCCCATTGGAGCCGTTTGGGTTGCTGCTGTGGGGGATGAATGGACTTTTTTGGGGTTTAAAGTCAGAAGTTGTTCCCTGATCCCTGTTTTCTACCAGTATACAGCTTGGAAGAGCAAAAACATTTACTAAAATAACTCCAAATGTGTTGATCTGAAAGATGATGGACATATGTATATCTTATATTGCTTGAGCATGAGTAAATCATGGGTTAATCTTGCTCTTTGGCTGGAATATTCCTTTAATGTATAAATGTCTAAATATGAGTACATCTAGTGATGTAGTTTGAAAAGTGTGAGTGTTTTCATCACAAGCTCAAGTATTTGAGGTCTTATGAAGTGAAATAACAAATGTGCATGATGTCTTCGTAAAGTTTCAGTCTCTTATTTCATGCTATTGTAGTCGTTTTTTATTGCCTATGGAAATAAATGCAACTGATTGCTTTGAAAAGTAACAGTGAATCTTCAGCGATGAATCTTCAGCGAGCTTCATTTATGTCCATCAAAAAGACGAGCAGATGGATGAGCACGCTGAAGTTACCGCGATCGGTTGTGTTGTACAGGTCTGTTTGTAGTTCATATTTCTTTCTCTCTCTCTCTGGAGGAACTGAACAAGCGTCGGCCCACATCCTGCCCCTGCCAACCAGGAAATGATGTCATGACCTGTTCACTTCCTGAATGAACTGTTTAATGATTCTGTTTTTCAGTCACATAACTTAAAGCTGCTGGAGCCAGGAATTCTCTCTCTGCTCTGTTTTTCCAACTTTCATCTTTTCAGCTCATCCACACACACCCCCCCTTCATCTCCGCTCAGGCTCCTTGTTATAAAGCCAAACCCTCTTCATTTCCAGCCAGGCCTGATCTGTGTCCAAACCATCACTGCCCTGCCTGCCAACAGCAACAGGCCGGACGCTCGGCGGTGAACGGCGTTTCTTGCTCAACCAGGGGTTTTATTTTGTAGCCTGCAGAGAGAACTTGCATGAGATCATTTGCATTGTGTTTAAAACCTTTTCTTTTTATGTTCCACAGAGCAAAGCAAGTCAAATGAGTTTGTGAAGTGACCGATTTCATTTTGGTGTCGACTGACTCTTTTAAATACAGATTGAATTATCTGCATGGTGGAAAAACCGAAGGACGGCGTGTGCCAGAAAGGTGCGTCTGTTTATTTTTTCCTTCGTTGCGAGAAAGATTTGTTTAGTCATTTTGGTGTAATGTTTCGGGAACACGCGCGCACACACCTCCTTCAGTGTGTCAGTATGTGGTTAAGGTGTGAGTTCATGAGCAGCAGGATGCAGCACCCGATGTCTTCGTTGCTAAGCTCTTGTTTCTGTCTAGCAACGGTCACCGTGGAAACTATTCTGGGAGTGTTCTCCTGTCGCTAGGCAACATTGGTGACAGTCTGATAGTTTGACCCCTGCTATGCTCGGTCGTGATGGCAACAGTGATGATTTTGGCTATAAGCTTAAGTCTCGTCATCACTGTTTTATAATTCACTCAGAAACGAAATGTTCACTACACAAAATGATTTTCAAGAAAAAAAATTCTTAGTGTTTTTGTCTATTTTTTTAGTAAAAATTAGGGATGCACCGATTGGATTTTTTTTGGGCCGATACCGATTTAAACAGACAACTTCTGGCCGATACCGATGCCGATATTAAACACTTGTATACAATACTATACAGTTGGTCTATTAGCTAGTTTATTTCTGCATCAAATTATTTTGACTGAACATGGATTGGATCTAATTAACATTCAACTGACCAACATAATAAGAGAGGCACAAATTAAGCTAAAACAAATATAATAAGACAGCATGACAACCTTCAAAGGTGGTTTTTGCTATTCAGCATTTATTTTATTAACATCATCAACTCATTTTTTTTACATATAATGGATTTCTTTTTGCAGTTAATTAATAAACAATCGGTATCGTGCTACTGCCGATATGCCGATGGTTTCAAATTTCAAATTCATCAAAAATCGGCCGATAAATATCGGTGGCCGATACATCGGTGCATCACTAGTAAAAATATAAAAAAATTCTTAAATTAAGATGCTTTTTCTTGATGAGCAAAACGACCCAAGAAAATAAGTCTAGTTTTTAGACCCAAAATATCAAATTTAAGTGATTTTGTTCATAAAACAATCAAAAAAATCTGCCAATGGGGTAAGCAAAAAATCTTGAAAAATTTTCTTAAACACTTAATTCAGGAAAAATTCCGATTTTTTTTGCTTGTTTTATGCACAAAATCACCTAAATTTGATATTTTTGGCCTAAAAAGTGGCCCATCATTTAAATAAAATGAAAGAGAAACAAAGTGTTGTCAGGTTTCATAATTACAAACAGATCATTTAAAGATGGCGTGTAGTTTGTTCTTTCTCTAAACTTAGAGGAACATGTCAAAGTTAATCTTCACAAATACAAAGTTGTTGACAATAACTATTTAATAATATTTATCAAATTACTTTTGGCTGATGTGAGTTTAACATACGAGCAGCCGTGAGACTTCAGAGTTTTTATGTCGGTCAGGAGGTTCTCAAAACATCTCCAGCTTTACACACTCAGGCCATTGATTTGTGAGGTGTGTTGTTTGTGTGTGTTTGTGTGTTTAATGTAGCTTCACATGAAAGCTTCAATCAAACGCCACAGTCATGTGATCAGTTGTACAAGGAAAGCTCTTGTTTGACTGTAGTTTTCATTTGGCTGCCTGTCAGTTATAGCACATACAAACACACACACACCTGTGTGTATTTGTGTGTAAACGGCCTTCACCTTGACCGTGGTTTCTGTCATAGTTTTATATATTTATCAAGTCATAAAAGCCACAGATGTAAGCGGTGTTTGTTAGACTTATTGACACTTTTATAATTCTGGGTGAATTTCAATCTTTGGCACCTTACCATCCACAACATCATAGCGAGCATCTTAGCAACTGCATAGCAACAACCTGTTAACTCAGATTGATTTAGCTTTATATGCTTGGTGGTTGTATGTTTACATAAACCTTACAGAATCTGCTAAACGTGTGTGTGTGATACGTATATGAACATACTGTAAATGTATTTCAAATATATTCTGTATATATTTCTCAAAAGAGAACATCCCCCCACAAAATCTCATACTGATGTTAATGGGAAGAGTTTAGGGCTATTCATTGTTTTCACTTCCCCTTTATACAACAATATCACTATAGCTCATTTGCTGCTTCTGTATCTGACATTTTATGGATAAACACCTGTGGACATTAACACATATTGCTTCCTTGTTTGTGTTACTGATGTCACTTCCTATTAAAGGACCAATAGCTTGTGCTTCTGTGTTAAAGCCACTGCTTCGAGTTCAGGGGCTGGTTGCACCAGCCGGACGTAAAAAAGTTGGGTGTAAGCCCTAACTCGGGCTTAGCTACGTCCGACATTGTGAAAAATATTTACGACTGTTGAACCATCTGAAACTATGCTCAGCGTAGATGATGCGTGTCCTCGCGTAGGCATTTAACCGCAGTGATATTCAGACGCCATTCGCGTTTATTATGGTTATTAACCAGCTAATAGATGACAAATAAAAAAGCTTTCTCTCCTCACACTTACAAGTGCGCTCTCTCTCTCAAGATGTGTGCGTCGCATGCAGACGCTTCAAACACAACCTCCACATTTACTTAATAAAAGCCTTTACTATTTGCACAAAATGTAATTATTTGCAGATTAATTCTAACAGCTCTGAAATAAAATTTAATTAATCGAAAGCTTTGTCTTTGTAAATATTTATGTATTAGTTTATTAATGCGGTCTCTTACTCTGTCATGAATAAAAGCACACTGTTCGTGTATCATGTGCATTAGACGCGCCAATTTCTCATCACATTTCATTATTTCTATTTTTGCCATAGATAAAGTTAGGACTTTATACTTATGCCTACCCCAGACGTAAGATTTAGTCTCAGACGTGGGCTACGTCTATGGGGCAACAGGTGCAAATTCTATGTCCGACTTAAGCGCAATTTAATTTAAGCATCTCGAGCCAGGATTCCAACTCGGGTTGCTGAAAGTGCATATGCACGATATGTCGAAGCACTGCCCACTACACCATCAACTTTGGGGATCTTTCAACGCTATCTCACAAAAAATGTGTACATATTTCACGAGTTGACTAATTCGTATTAATTCATACGACCACATTCGTAAGCAGTGTTGGGTGTAACGCGTTACAAGTAACGTGCATTAACTAATAATATTACTTTTCTGAAGTAACGAGTAAAGTAACGCATTACTTTCTAAATGAAAACATTAATAGTTACTTTTTTTTAAAAGTAATGCAAGTTACTTTTCAATTAATTAATTCGATTTAAAACAAAATAATGTACTGAATTAAACTAAACGTAGTCACATAGAATTACGCACTCTTTTTATGCGCGCCTGAGCGGGAATAGTTTGAGTCACAAACGGAGATGGCAGGCCAGAGCTTGACATTTTTGCGATGGAAATATGCAATTTCTGAATGCAGAACTTACATAAAAAACAACTGCAAAGCCTGAAAGAGATCAAGCCTCAGTCAAGTAACGAAAAGTAACCAAAAGTAACATATGTATTACTTTCCATGAAAAGTACTAGTTACTTTTTTGGGGAGTGACTTAATATTGTAATGCAATACTTTACTTAACACTGTTCGTAAGTTTTTGTACGATTTGCCTTGACCCCTTTGACGTTAGGTTTAGGGGTTTTGTTTCGTTGCTGTTTTTTATGAGAATCGTACGTTTTTGCACGATTAGCTTCGTATGAATTCATACAAATTAGCCAACTCGTAAAACATTCTCGTGAGATAGCATTGAAAGATTCCAAAAGTTGATGGTGTATTGGGCAGTGCTCCGACATATTGTGCATATGCACTTTCGGCAACCGGAGTTCAAATCCTAGTTTGGGATCCTTTGCCGATCCCGTACCCTTCTCTCCACCCTATACTTTCCTGTCCTCTCCTATCTATTGGTTAAACAGGCCATTGGGGACTTATATTAATGGATCATGTACTTGTGTTGTATTTTAATTTGCATATCTTTTAGAGCTAAATAAATAAAATCAAGTTTACATGGGTAGAAACATTTGCATTGAGATTCTGGTTCAGAGTTTGAGTTTTTGCATGAAGTTGATTGTTCTGTGTGTTTGTGATTGTAATGTTGTTAATTTGATTTGAATGTTACAATACTCTTCAGTATTGTATTCTAGAGTCAAGTACTCTTCTGGCCCGTCGCTTTGGGTCAAGGGTCGTTCGGCTCGACTGAATCTGCACTGCCACGTGAGTCAGACAAAGCCACATTCACACCCTCAAAATTTTCACATATGCCTTATCTCTCTCACTCTCTCTCATTATTAGCATAATGTTCAAACTTACCAATCAGCAACATTCAAACCTTCAATATCTTAAAAAAATTTTCAAAAGGTGAGTAAAATCGTGAGAGCTGCAGTCAAGGGGAGATTTTTTGTGAGGTTTCGTTTCCATTAGTTCATCGCACAAAACTAAAATCTGTGTAAAATAAAATCAGCACTGGATCTTTAGTAGAGGATGGGGCAGAGTAGATATCTTGGTTTAGAAATATTTATTTCCTTAAATTACCAATAAACTCACCATTTAAAGTGTTTACTTAAGTCAGGTCGTATAAAATCACAGAAACTCCCACTCAAGAGAAATGAAAACATTTGTATAATGTTCTCACCTTGTACACTGTTTAGCTGAACCGTGTGCAGGACACCAGATTGAATGTGTTTGGCTTTCACTGTTTAACAGATCGTGAAGGCCAAGCAAATAAGATGGTGTGAAAACACACACATTCACATTCAGAGGTCTGGTAAGGACTGATGTGTAGCTGTGAAACACAATGTAAACTCAAGAGTGTGCGACGGTTTGTTAACATAACCTGACCTCTAAATACTGCATCTAGCCAGCATCATTTCACAGCTAGAAAAACATTAAAGGGGACGTATCATGAAAATCTGACTTTTTTCATTTTTAAGTGCTATAATTTGGTCCCCAGTGCTTCTTTCAACCTAGAACGTTTGAAAAAGATCCAACCCAGTAACGTTTTGTAAACCAGTCTCTGCAAACATGTGAACATTTGGCTCCCCTTGTGATGTCAGAAGGGGATAATACCGCCCTTTAATCTGCACTATCTAACCACGGGACTGCCATTTAGTGCAGAGAGAGAGAAAATAATTGACAGCACAGTTGTTTCAATAAAGAACACCATTATGGTGATCAGTGTTTGCATTTCATCAGCTCATTTACATTCAAATGGCCCATTTTTGCTGACACCTACAACGTGTCAATTAGCATTTTTGTAAGATTTGCATTTTTGTCATTTACACAGAAACAATCATGGCATAATTTTCACTTGCACATTGAAACACATTTTTAAATGTTTGCTTTTCAGGCTCCAAAGCGTCGTTGTTGTATAAATGAGCAACCAAAACACGGCCTCAAGCCGCAATTATAAATGCTTGCATGACATTGTCTTAGATGAATTATCCAATTTTAAAGTGCACCTATTTCATTGCTAAATATTTTGTGTATTTGGTATAATACAATGTGTTTGTGTGGTTTAAAAAAAAACATTATTTTCCACATACCGTACATTTTTGTAGCTTCAGATTTCACTCTCTTCCTGAAGCGCACAGATTTTGTACAAACTCATCGATTTGAAAAGCTCTGTGTCCCTGATTGGCCAGCTAATCTGTATGTTGTGATTGGCCTGAATACCTCTGACGTCAGCCGGAAATGTGACGCTTCTTACCATGTTTGAAAGATTCGGTTGCTAACAGGAGTTAACTTACAGGCTGTGAATCCAAATTGGGAGAAATTATGATAATGCCGTTCTTGTCTATATCACCAATCCCAGAAAGTAAACTGTTGCCTACAATCCGTGTGTTTGTTGTAGTCCAAGAAAAGAGATTTACGTTGAAGACGATAACTTGCATGACGCAAGTTATCGTCTTCAACGTAAATCTCTTTTCTGCAAAAGGTACAAACCCTAAAGTAAATGATGACCATTTACTTTAGGGTTTGTACCTTTTGCATATCGTTAAGGAAATGTAAAATCATAAATCGGACGATACTTGATCCACTGGAATGCTTTACTGTTGATCTGTAACAAAGTTCTCAGAAAGTTGTTTGTTTGCTGGATGTAATGTTTATGAATTTGCATGCATACATTTTTTTTTATAATAAACGCACATGCTGAATCTTTGACATTAAATTTTATTTACCCACAAGAGTAATTCTTGGGACACGTCTTAGTTTTCATGTTACATTTACATTACATTTATTCATTTCCCAGATGTTTTTATCCAAAGCGAATGCAGTGCATTACAAGTATACATTTTTTTCTCCGAATTTTTGCTTCCAACGCAAGAGTCAGTTTGTGCAATTACAGTAAACAATTACATTTTAACAAGATGAGAGAGAGAGAACTTTGATTAACCTCATTCTTTGATTCACTTCCCCCTCTACATTTTTGTCGTCTTTTCTTCTGAACTTTTCTTTTCCCTCTCTTTCTTCTCTTTATCCCGTTTTCCATCTTTTCGTCATTCACATACTCAGATTTTGTCAGAGCGTTTGCGTTTCTTTCTGCTAAATGGTGTCTGGCGTGTGAAATTATTGCCAGCAGTTCAGTAATGGAGGAAACATTTACGGCACACAAATGTGTTTGCTGATGTGTGCACTGCATGCCCAGTAATGCTACACAACACCAGCACAACTTTCCTGTTAAAACTGTATTTTGCAATATAATTTAAGGTGACAAATCTAAGACAAAGCCCCCTATACGCTCAAATTAATGGTGATTTAACACAAGAGTGCATGAAGGATTGAAACACTGATAAGTGCACACAGAATGTCTGCTTAATGTTGACTTAATGCTTATTATACTGTGATAATGATATTTTCTTACCCTTAAAGACATTACTTCGTGAGTTCTTAAAACCTTTACATTTTAACAACATTTGGGGTGCCTTTATATATATTATCTGGTTTCCTGAATTGGGAGGTCATTTTCATCCTCTCTTACACACACACACACACACACACACACACACACACACACACACACACACACACACACACACACACACACACACACACACACACACAGAGTAAAAAAACATTGTAGAAATTACAGTACTGGCAGCTGAAGATTTTATGAACATTTATGACAACTGTTATTAAGTGTAATTTGTTCAGTTATGTCATTTTTAATGCAAATATGACATTGTTTGGATGTCTTTGTTACTTGTAACTTGACAATACCAAGACAACATAAATTACCAATTTTTACAAGTGAATTTGTCATAAAAAAGTCATTAAGTGTTAATCTGTCAAATAGTTTTATAACAGCGTCATAAATATTTTTCTTGACCTCAACTACACTGGTACAAATATAATTTGTCATTAAAATGTCATTAAGTGTTAATACTCTGTCAAATAGTTTTATAACAGCATCATAAATATTTTTCTTGACCTCAACTACTTGTAATTAAAATGTCATTAACAACATCATGAATATTCTTCAGTTCATAATGTATTTTTTATTTTATATTTTTGTTTCCTGTGGGTGTTTAAGAAATAAAATCCAATAATAACTAAAAATTCATCAAATTATATTTTATTGCATTATCACCTAAAATTAAGTATAATCTTTTGACGTGTCTGTTGCATTTTGTTAAGGTGTATACATTTATTTGACATGGTACTAACATTTATTGACATTTTAATTACATGTTCAATTTGGACCACTGTAGTTGAGGTAAAGAAAAATATTGATGCTGTTTTAAAACTATTTGACAGAGTATTAACACTTAATGATATTTAAATTATTTGTATTTATATGTTAAAATGTATGTTTAATACATGGAGTAAAGTATAAAAGCAACCAGCTTAGGAATATTTATAATTTTAAAAAGAAAAATTGCAATGTGATGCAAAGAACAAATCTTTTTTGTTATTACACAACTCTCTGAAATACTTGATTCTGATTGGTCAGATGCAGTTCATTCCTCAATAAAAACTGATAACACATTGCTCATGACAACTACTACCAATATATGTAATGTATTGTTTGTTTTCTCATGCACGCCTTGCATTTTTTACATAAAATATAACAAAATTTTCAATATTTCATGCATGTTTATTTTACTTACGTGGTAAGTAGTTGTGTAATTAATAAGTGGGATAATGTACATCGATCTAGCGTTTATTGCAAATCCTTCAGGGTCCTGCTTCATGTGTGGGTTCTGGTCAATATAATGAGATTTATTCTGCAATAACAACCGACTGAATGCACATAAACGTTTGCTTGTTTTAGGTCACTAATCAAATAAGAAAATGTATAATATAGTTCTCTAGAATATTCGGTTGTGACTGGTCAATTGATGCATTCAGCATTTAACATTACACTGCAAAAAATGATTTTCAAGAAAACATTTTCTTAGTATTTTTGTCTTGTTTTTAGTAAAAATATCTAAAAATTCTTAAATTTAGATGCTTTTTCTCGATGAAACAACCCAAGAAAATAAGTCTAGTTTTTAGACCAAAAGTTTCGGGTTTGAGTGATTTTGTGCATAAAACAAGCAAAATTGGCATTGGCAGATTTTCTTGCTTGTTTTATTCACAAAATTACTGAAATTTTATATATATATTTTTTAAAAACTAGACTTATTTTCTTGGGTCGTTTTGCTCATCAAGAAAAAGCATCTTAATTTAAGAATTTTTAGATATTTTTACTGAAAACAAGACAAAAATACTAAGATATTTTTTCTTGAAAATAATTTTTTGCAGTGCACACTTACCAAATAATTTCATTCAAATTAATATTTTTTATTAATGTTTCTTAATTTCATGATCATTTTCCATTCAAATTTTCTTTTAAATTGTTGCTGATAATATTATTTGTAGTGATAGACCGATTTATTGCAGTGGCCGATATTTCGGCCCATATTTGTAACATTTTAATTATTGACATCAGCCGATAAATCTTTTTAATTGAACAATAAATCTTTCTGTTACTTATATTTGTTGCATGTTTGTAATGTAAATCCATTCTGATGTAAAGCCAAAGTCTGACAGACAGTAAAATAATCAATCATTATTCACTTTTTATTGTCAAGTTACACACAACAACACTTTGGTGTGCAGCAAAATCTGTCATCCAAAGTTCACATGTATTGTAGATATTTTTCAAGTACTTAAAAAAGTATGTTTATAAATATTACACATAAAAAATGTATATGCATTTTTATGCATAATATTTATTACCAGTTTGTCTATCTTTTGTTGTAAATAAATTGGTTATATCGGCCAATCGGTCATCCTACTTTCTCTATATCGATATTGGCATCAACCATAAAAAAATACTCATATCGGTCGACCACTAATGATTTGTCATTTAAAATTTCCACTTAAACAATGTTTATTGTTGCAAACTCTTTTTTTTAACAAACCATACTCTAGAAAGTTACTTTTAAAAGTAATGCATTACAATATAAAGTTACTTCCCAATATAAAGTTGCGTCACTTAGTTACTTTTCATGGAAAGTAATGCTTACGTTACTTTTAAGTTACTTTTGCGTTACTTTTTCTCACTTTGCAGGTGTTTTTGTGACTGAGAAGTTCTGCATTCATAAATTGCATATTTCCATTGCAAAAATGTCAAGCTCTTGTCTGCTATCTCCATTTTTGACTGAAACTGCAAATGCATGTTTCTGGGTTAACCCCAACACTGGTCATGATGACAGTACTTATTTTATTGTAGTAAAACAATTGCATCAATGCGTTTATTGAGGTACATTACCGTAATTTTACACACTACCATCAAACCCCTGGTGTGTTTTGGTCCCGTGTGAACCAGTCTTTAGGCTTAAACTGTACCAATTATACCTGTCTTTATTCAGATTTTAGTATTGTAGTCTATGGGCAGTATTGACAGGTGTCAGTATATACAGTTGTGTGTGTGGTCGTACTTTATGTACAACATTCCTTTCATGTGGTGAAACATTCATTCTCACAGTGTACATGTTAAACATACATCAAACATCCCTCTGTATCAACCAATCACATGCCGTTTGTCCTCGGCTAATCTCCTTTACCCCTGCCGTACACGCGAAAACACGACATAGACTTAAACTGCACAGACACTCATTGTGTGTGTTTGTTTGTGCGTGTTTTTCTCACACTAATTATATTTAATTGACCTGAGGATAATGTCAATCCTGTATTAACACTGGAACAAATGGGAAAAATGCGTGTAGAAGACGACTAGATGATTTAAGTGTTTTTGACGCACACACACCCTCTCTGCTATTGTTCAGAGATGCAAAGAAGACTTTTAAGAGATACTGTCAGGTTAAAACACATGCCTTTCTGAATAACCTGTCAACTAACCCACTGTTGTTATTCATAACCGCCCGGCACCATCGATCAACAGACAATAGTCAACTAAACCTGAACCTGTCAGAGCATGAGACGTGAAGATGAATGCAGGAGAAACCTCTCTGTATCTGCACCAGAGAGTCATCACATCTTATACGCTCATTGAATTTTCAGTCTAAAATGAATGATTAGTGATAATTTAGCAGATTTTGATATCAACATATTACACATTCATAACCTTACAAAGTTTTGTGAATATAGTTAATGGTTCAGTAACGTCCAAACATCTTTCAGAGAATTGTGAAAAAATATTTACAGGTTGAAGAACTTGTGTAATTTTTTTATCATTTGTTCATGTTTTTTTAATGCATTTACTATTTATAAAATGTTGTAAAGTTCTGAACGAAATTTGGTCAGGTATAATTTTTTTTGTTTATTATAATTTGTTGTGACGTGTATAGCAACCCAGCCTGAAGTTGTCTGCTGTCTGGGAACTACATTTTTATTGTAAATATTTAAATATATTTTGCCTTTCGTTATGCATTCCCATCAAATTATTCACTTTTATTAAATACTAATCTTTATTTTAGTTTCTGAACCTCTTCCTTGTTGTTTTTTAGATATCAACTCATCAGTCCAGAATTATCGTAGCGCGCTCTGATTGGAAATCATTTCGATACCAAAATTCCTGCGATATAGATGGGCCTCAAACATTAAAAATGGTGGATGGGAGAAAGATTTCTGCTGTGTTTTATGCTTCATTTCATTATTTAATCCTTATTTAATTTGTTGGTGGTTAAAGTAGTACATGTAGGGGTGGTTTTCAGGACAGGGTTTAGTGCCAGACTAAAATCAGCCTGGTCTCGCTGTTAAGACATAGTATTAACATGTAACTTTCAAAAACACAAAACATACTCTTTTGTACGTTTAAATAAATGCGGAAGCGTACCATGTAGAAGTATTTGCAACATTTAATCGTAGCATTACTACATTTTTACAGCTATAAAATGTAAAACATTTACAAATCGTTCATACCATGAAGATTGCTGTATAATTTTCCTTTAACCATTTTAACGATAATGTTACCAACCTAACCCTACCCCAAATATATACAAAATGTTTAAAATACGTAATGTATTATTTTTATATTATGCAACTTAACGGACAGAAATGTGTAGAAAAAATTTAGTAACAAAATTGCATTTAAAAGAGATATTTTACGCCTCTAATACAGTCCTACCCTATACCTACCCAAAACAGTTTATTAAAGTCATTTATTGTTATAAATAAACAGCATAACAAACATACAAGTGTAATCAGAATAATTAATTTATTGTGAAATTTCAAAAACATGACCAAAAGTAGTAAAAATGACAAGAAATATTAAAGGTTTTAATCGACGAGAACGTTAATCCAGCTTCTCTCTGTTAAGGCGCGCATTTCAAATTTCAAAAGTACATCGACTGAAAGACTGAATGTCACAAATCTGTGACGTAGCACGCAAGAACCAATGAGCGTTTGATGTGTCGTAAAGCTTCTTGAGGCGCAATATTTGAATTCAAATTTATAATGCACACAAGATTTGACGTTTAGGGTCGCTGATGTAAACTGGGATCAGGATCGCTGGATAAAGGGCTGAATTTGGATCTCTTTCTCGCAACTGTATAAATTTTAAAGATTTGAAATACAGCGAATTAATAAAATTGACAATTTATGTTGTGTTATGGTGTAATTATTATTGCATATGAGAAGACTGCATAGGAGAAAACTTGTTTTTGTGTGTCATGACAAACAAACTAAATATTACAAAATGGATAAATGATTACAGAAATCTTATTCATTTTAAGGTCTTAAAGTGTAGTCTTGTTTAATATTGTGTAATTCATAAACATTTCATTAGTTAAAGGAATAGTCTACTCATTTTCAATATTAAAATATGTTATTACCTTAACTAAGAATTGTTGATACATCCCTCTATCTGTGTGCGTGCACGTAAGCGCTGGAGCATGCTGTGACGCTTTGATAGCATTTAGCTTAGCCCCATTCATTCAATGGTACCATTTAGAGATAAAGTTAGAAGTGACCAAACACATCAACGTTTTTCCTATTTACATATTTTAATATTGAAAATGAGTAGACTATTCCTTTAATGAGTAAACAGTCTTAAATAAATAAGTCGGATACGACTGAAAACATGTCATTAACATGAGTAAGAAACACCAATGCTTGCAATTTTAATATTTATGAATAGGAATACGTACAAATTTTTACATTTGTAGAGCTGGTAATACGTAAATAATTAACATATTAGTCCTGTCAGTACGTCAATATTATACGTTTCATTGTGTATGAAAACATAAGTAAATGTGTGCTACAACCAGTGTTGGGGGTAACACATTACAAGTAACGTGCATTACGTAATAATATTAGTTTTCTAAAGTAATGAGTAAAGTAACGCATTACTTTTTAAATGTACACATATGAGTTACTTTTTCAAAAACGTAATGCGAATTCCTGTTTTCGTGTGATTATCACGTATTGGTTACTCGACTGTTTTGTCCTATTTTTAAACCATTGTCGCTTCGGTTTAGGGTTAGATTTGGTGCTTGCATTATGTCACTTTATATATTGATCTATACCATTTTTTCAGATTTATTTTTTTATATGTCACCTGGCGTTAGGGTTAGAGTTGGGTTTGGTTAAGAAAAAGTAACGCAAAAGTAATAAAAAAAATAACGTCAGTAATACTTTCCATGAAAATGAACTAAGTAACGCAATTATTTATTTTTTGGGGAGTAACTTAATATTGTAATGCATTACTTTTAAAAGTAACTTTCCCCAACACTGGGTACAATCACACTTTACATAAAAAACATGAGATCATGTTGACTAAAATGCATGTCTCATAAAATATATCAGTGCCATTGTTTAGTCTCAAAATGCAATGTTTTTATAAGTTATGTTTGTAAAAACTCCTTTTATAACTAAGGCCTAATCCTTAAGCCTTGTCTGCGAAACCGCCTAATAGTATTTAAATAACATTTTCTGAAGACACACGCAAGTGTGTACGTGATGTCCTCCATTGTTTTAGACGACAAAGCACCTAAACCCAACAAGCTCTTAATCACAACTTCAGAAGTGGAAATGATCACATTTTTGATGGCACATAAGAGCAGCAACACCTTTCACAACAGAATCCACTAAAAGATCTGCAGATGTTACCCATCATCACACACAGATATGTTAATATTCATCAAAAGCAACAGAATTACGACAAACAGAAGGAGACACTTTACATTAAACCCACAAAAACAACACACACGTAATCTTCTGGGATCTCTCTTTTATATCTCCTGCACAGAGCTTCTGGTTTGATTGTTTTAATCAGTCAGAAGCAATCAAACATCCACAGACAGAGCTGTTTGTGTGTAATATTCATGATGAATGCTGCTCTGCTGTGATATAATATTACATTTCCGTTATTGAAGAATGGATGATCATGCCAAGACATTCGAATGATGTATGTTTTTAATACCTCTGGAGTCTAAAGTCTGTGTGTTCTGTTCGTATCAGTAGCAGAAATAGTAAGATCTGAATTTAGGATGTTAACCAAATTGTATATTATTTATTATTTATTAAAAATGTACATGATAGGAAGTTTGGGAAATGATAGATGTTCATCTGTCCAATCCCTGCACCTTAGCAACCATTTAATAACAATCAACACCCTAGCAACCGCTTTGCTTCCTAAGTATTAAAATGAGATAAGGTCAACCTGCAGACTCAGAAACTGAGTTTAAATGTTCAGACACAATTCTTTTTTTTTTCTTTTATGGGTAATTTTTTGTTCATTTGTACATGTCAGCCATCAGACATCACTGTGGTTTCCTGTCGGCACGGCAACTGTCACCATCAGAGACATGATGTTCAAGAGCCGCTGTTTTAGTACACGTAACTTTAAAAAAACACAAAACGTACGTTTAAGAACATGCTGATGTGTACAATGTAGACGCTCTCTCTCTCTCTCTCTCTCTCTCTCTCTCTCTCTCTCTCTCTCATTTCTCTCATTTCTTTGTCTGTCACCATCTCAGCTCACTTTAAAACTGTGAAACTGAAAAAAATGCTGATTTTGTAAATCTTTATATGCATTTCTGGATTGCATATCTTAAAAAAACTCTAATTTAAGATTTTCATCTAAGCTCAATTCACATATTTTGCTGAAATAACTGTTTATAATAAGGTTTATGGTTGTTTGTGGTTTCAGTATGGCATCTTTGCATTGTGTGAATGTTTTGTGTTTGCACTTAGAAAGTTTAATGTTGTTGTTTTTTCCATGTGTTTCTTTGCTGTGTGTGTGCATTTGCGTGCGTGCATGGATGTGTGTGTGTGCGTGTGTAAATGTTGCATGAAATCGCATCACATTGCATTGCATGTGTTATCTTCAAATCAAATTGTAATGGAAAGTTGTAGGTTTATCTTTGCTTTGATTGTAATTCCTGCTGGTTGATGTTTTGTGCAGTGATCAGAGCAGGTAGATTGAGTTTTTATCTGATATCCTTGCAGTCATAAGTTCACTTCAGTCTGTCCGTGGATGAAAGACTTTTTTGCAAAAAAAATACCCCTTTACATTGCATGTCTGTACATTTATATGCTTTTACATCACTTTTAAAAACTAAAATCTACTTTAAATTGAGCACTATGAGTAAACAACAAAGTATCTGGAGTTAAAATGATTTTACTATAGATGTTGATGTGGAGTCCCTAAAATGTGTATTTATGCGGGTCAGTGACGTGACGTTAATTATTTTGTGTCTGTATGGATAAATTAAATGTAAAAGGATTAAAATTTCAAAATAAATTTGCAGATTACTTGCATACATTCTCTTTTTTGAGGACCAAGTCTAAAATTTCTGGTTTTATTTTATTTTGAAAGAATATTTGCGGGGTTATTGCAAAAATGTCAATGTGGTGTAACCGGTTTGTGTCAATTGGTGTAACTAGTATTTTTTTGTTAAAATGTAAATATATTCATGAAAATTTTTGAATAAAGTATAATCATCTAGTTTAGTGTAATATGATTTTTTTACATTTTTACATCATTTGTCAAAGATTATTTAGAAAACAGAGCATATGTGTCGCATTAAAATTTACATTTAGAAATAACTAATAAAATTATATTTTAAAATTATTAGTATTATTAGTATTGATGATTATGCTTACATCAAGGTGGATAAAATATTTAATATTTCTCATTCTTTAGCTCAATTGGCGGTTACACCATTTGAAATTTTCAGGTCCATTCAGTAATAACTTTCATAAAAATGGTGCAAATGTAATTTTTTATTGCATAAAATTAACATAAATACACTGTGCATTGACATAAACCTGATGCATGCTTTTAAAACCAGTTTTAAAATTTATTTCTCATCTTGCCAAACTTATTTTGTCACTGATCCATGCATGTGTGTTATGTTAATATAACGTAATGTTATTAATATGTGTTTTATTAACGTGTATTGTGCAATGCATTCATTTGTTTATTTGCATTGACAGGTGTATTTATAAACATGTTTTTTGCTCTTAACTTTAGACATGGTAAACTGGTTATTAATAAACAATGAGCGTTTAGCCAAACTAACCCACAGATGGATTGACTTGTCAAACTAAGTTGATAAATTTGTAGGTTACTGTTGGTATGTCGTTGAATATTAAATCTGCTTGTACAGTTTTGGATGAGAGGCTAAAGGATAAAAAACAAGTGATGAGTTACGTCTCCATTGTCAAAAATAACTTTGGTTATCACTTCTATTTTCAGGCGGATGGTTGCTTGGTAACTGTATGGAGGGAATTTCATTGTGGTCTTACTGGACACTAATTGTGGGAATTCAAAACCAGGCTCCATAAAAGATGCACGGCATGTTTGTATTAAATATGATGGATGATGCTATTATTAAATATATAATGATATGTAGACCCAGAGCCATAAATGAAACACTGTCTCTATGGTTCGTCTACATAAAACAATGTTTTATGTTTCAGATCAAATACTTCATGAAGCTCATATGCTGTGGGATGAATGTTAAAGTCTTTGCTTCTGGTTTCAAGAGTCTTCTCGGTGGTTGATGGATGTTTGATGGCCCGAAGCTTCTCGTTCAGGTTTTTGTGATGTTCTGGACAACATCTGCCTCGACGTGAGTTCACCTGTTGTGACTATTATGGGATTTTATTATTTGAGAGTGTTTGTGGATCAGACCCATCGATCAGATGATCTGCTAGAATCAGATCAACATGATGTTTGTTTATGCTTCTGTCTCATAAGCAGGTGTGACCTTCTGCTAATGGCATCAATCACATATATGTGTGTGACATGACATCAACATTGTGCATGTGTGTGTTCCCGTAACATCCCATAATCTGGCCTCTTCTTTACTGCGGTGACGTGTTGATGTGCATTATAGAGATTCATTCAACCTTTTATCTTGATTGTTGGACTGTCAGAACATCCATCATGTGTAGAGGCATTCACACAAACACAATAAGATGTTTCATGTGTGCATTTTAATCTGAAAGATGGCGTTTAAAGAGAATTTGACAGTGTAGGATGTTTAAATAACGTTAAGTAAAAACATCAAAATTAAACAGACTTTTGTATAAAAAACCTTTTCATACTGTATGTGCAATAACCAACAACACGTCGCCGAGTTGCCTATTCTTATCTTTCTTATTCATTAAAGGGGACATATCATGGAAATCAGATTTTTTTCCCATGTGTTTTTTAAGTGCTATAATTAAAAATGTGAAAAAGATCAACCCAGTAACTTAGTTTAAGTAAACAATTTCCTGCAAGCATGTGAAAAAATAGGTAATTGAAATGTGGCTCCCCTTGTGATGTCAGAAGGAGATCTTATTATAATAATACCACCCCTTAATCTGCACTATCCAACCACAGCACTGCCCTTTAGTGCAGAGAGAGAACTAAAATAATTGTCAGCACAACTGAGATTCAATTTCGACAAACCACCATTATGGCGATCAGTGTTTGCATTATCAGCTCATTTGCATTTAGAAGGACACACCCGAAAACGGCCAATTTTTGCTCTCACCTACAAAGTGCCAATTTTAACATATAATAAATTATCTGTGGGGTATTTTGGGCTAAAACTTCACATACACAGTCTGGGGACACCAAAGATTTATTTGACATCTTAAAAAAGTCTTGTGAAATTTCCCCTTTAATATCAGCTAACAAAGCATTAAAACAATGAGTCGAGCTGTTAATATCAGACTACAATGATCTGAACGGTGTGTTTCTGTCTGCGTGTAGCACAGGTGGTAAACAGTTTTTAAACTGAGATTTTCATATCATGTGTGTTTGTGTTAGGTAAACTAATCACCCAAAAGTTGAGTAAACTTAAAGAAGCTGCACGGCAAGTTGCCTTGAAAATCTAAGTTGTCAACTTTTTATTTTTACATTGTGTGTTCGTAACAGTGGCGGCTGGTGACTGCTCTTCAGAGGGGCGCAAATTCAAAATAAGTGTTTGGAGTGTCATGTGTGTTGCTCGTGTTTTCAAAATATGTGTTTGTTGTGTCATGTGAACCATGTGCATAACGTGTTTTGTCAAAATAATGTCTGCTGCACACGCATCAAAACCGTTTATGATAAAGGAGACGAATCTTTAAAAAGCCATTGAAGCCAATTTTTTGCACATATAAGATTAAGGTCTGAAATTACTATTCCCCATTATTTTTAGAGGATTTAAAAAATATTTCCTATAGAATTATCATTATCAAATATGATCATTACCACAACATGATATTACATTAAATATATGCATTTACAAACTCATGTTTCGGTAATGAGAACTAAAAAGTTGTCTAGGTATGACAAACAAAATTTTAACTTTTATCTGGAGAGAAAATATAAGAACTGCTTACCTGGCAGCCATCTTGAGTGTCACAGTCAATTATGTCCCTTCCAACAATTTTTTTGAAAATTCATTGAGGGCTTAAACAATAATTGAAAATTGTTGCGGAGGATGAGAAAATTTTTCTTGTACACATTTATATTCCTTATTATTGTCTCTACATTAACCAATGATCACCAAATATCACATGTTTCGTTACTGTAAATGTTTAAAGTATAACATGCAATGAAGCTTTTTATTTTTTAGATTTTTTAATTATAAATATTTCCATGTTAAAAAAACCAAATCAAGTCATGGGCACGTTGCGGTAATGAAATATTTCCCCTTAAATGTGTAAAACAACAAAATTGGTTTGTATGATGTCATTTGAAATCATGTGCAAAATTATACATGAAGAGATGTTTGTAACTGTATGCTTCCTATTTTGATAGCATTTACTTTTTTTATTAAAATGTTTCATGACACCTCATAAGTCTAATTTTGCGAGAATCACGAATCACACACATGACAGCTACAAACATGTTGTGACGAACTTCGCATCAAGCACCCTCAAAAAAAGAATATTATATCATAACCCAGAATATTAGGACATGAACAGTGTGTGTGAGAGAGTTTGTGTGTTTGTTTACTGGCACACACATGTTTCTACTTTTCAGCTATGTGTGTGTGTGTGTTTATGAGCATTACATGTATATGTGTGTGTATGTTTGTTTACTGGCATTTTTGATTGTTTGTTACGGGATTGTGTGTTTATTTACTGGCATGCATATTTTTCTGCTTTCCAGCATTTTGTGTGTGCTCGCGCGCGTGCTTGCGTGCATTTTGTGTATGTCTCTCTCTCTCTGTGTGTGTGTGTGTGTGTTTCGTGTCTCTCTCTCTCTCTCTCTCTCTCTCTCTCTCTCTCTCTCTCTCTCTCTCTCTCTCTCTCTCTCTCTCTCTCTCTCTCTCTCTCTCTCTCTCTCTCTCTCTCTCTCTCTCTTTCTGTGTGTGTGTGTGTCTCTCAGTGTGTGTGTGTGTGTGTGTGTGTGTGTGTGTGTGTGTGTGTGTGTGTGTGTGTGTGTGTGTGTGTGTGCGCTGGGTTATTGTCGGCTCCCTACAGCTCTTCTTACAGACACTTTAATAAGATAAAAGGCGTGTGGATTAAAGTCAACCTCTCCTCCGGTGTGACTGTGAGCTGATTTACAGGCCATTAGCAGACAGTGCAGTCCAGTCAGGAGCTCCACAGGTGGGACAGACAGTCGTCCTGCACCTCCTCCACCCTCCAAACATAAGCGTGCTGTCACTCAAAAACACAGCACCACCATCAAAAAACAAAGAGAAGTGACTTTGGTTTCCTCTCTCAGTCCAAAACAGTCATATTAGGTGAATTGGCAGAGCTGTGTAGATTACTTATAAATTGTAATCCATTACTGATTACGAATTACATGACAAAATTTGTAGTCAGTAATATATCTCTAAAATTACACATCATTGGTAACGTAATCTGACTACTTTTGGATTACATTTTGATTACTTTTGACATCTTATTTGATTTCTTGTTTTTCACCAACAAGAGCTTTAAAAACTCATTTTTAAAGGTGCAATGTATGGACAGTTGATATTTTACAAAACTAACACTGATTTACTTTGTTATTAGTGTCAACTGATAGTAACAAACTGAATAAAAAAATCACTCTTTATGAATTTAAAACACATTTACCTAATATTAAGTAAATAAAAATAAAAATAGCTACATTGCAAAAAACAATATTGAATTTCACAAAATTCACTGCAACAACACTGTTGGGTCTAAAATTTCATCTCACAAAGAAAACTGAAGTGTTTCTTTAAACCGCGAGTTTCTTTAAAAATTAAGTGGTGTCTATACAGAAGTTTGATTTTGACATTGGTGGGGAAATAAATAAAATTGTCTTCAGAGCCACATTGTCACAAACGTTTATCGCTGTTTACTTGAACAATAGTTAAAATAGTATTTTTGTTATCATAAACTTATTTATTAAGGCTACAGGCAAAAAACTACGGAGCCGCTAAGGGGACTTGGAGCAAAAATTAAATAAAGTTTAGTTTTGCGTGCGCACGTGAAACTGTTGTGTGCTCACGTGAAACTATCGCGTGCTCACGTGAAACTTTCACGTGCGCACGTAAAAACTATCACGTGCGCACATGAAACTAAACTTAAAAAAAATTCTGCACATGAAGGTTTCGCGTGAGCACATGAAACTAAACTTTAGATGTATTTTTACTCCAATGTCACCCAGGGGCTCGGTAAAAAACAACAAATATACAATCATTATATTTAGGGGTCAAGCCCAGAATGGGCGAGACCCCTATTGGGATTGTTAGTTTTCTTATTATTATTATTATTATTATCTATTATTCTTCTTCTTCCGCCATTGCGTCTATGGCAGTCCATAGAACCGTACGTAGGAAAGTTATGAAATTTGGCACACTCATAGAGGACATTCCAAATAGTCACCACACCAAATTTGGAGTGTCTATGTCAAACCCAATAGCGCCACCAACAGTCCAAATTTTCACTTACATTTTTGGTTATAACTGCTGACCCGTACGTCATAGAAACGCAATTCTTGTTTCTTCTGATTCCTTGGCTCATGCCGATTCGATTGCACCATATGACGTCATTTCCATCATGCTAATTATTTAGATATTTTGAATTGTTTGTAAAACCTACTTCTTCGAACTCGTCCTAGAGCTTTTGTCCAATTTGCTTAAAGAATGGGTGTGTAGCATCTATAGACACTCATGGCAAAAAGTTATGGAATTCGTGTTGATTCACCAATCCGTTACCGTATAACGCGTCAATGAATTTTACGTAGAGCGCGAAAAAACGGATTTGAGGCTGTATCTTCACCAAAGTTAAGCGTATTCATACGAAACTTGGTAGTTTTGATGGCAGTCACGACCTGAGGGTCCATGCCCAGTTTCGTCACAGCGCCACCTAGTGTTCACGAGATTTGAAAAATTGCTGTTTTTGCTTATAACTACTGCAAAGTTAAGTCTAAAATTATAAAAGTGCTGTTGTTAGATTCCTTGAGGCATGCCGAGTCAAACGATACCAAAAGGTTTTCGGTCGGCCATTTTGGGTGTCGGCCATTTTGAATTTTATCTTTTTTTGTAGGAAAGTTATGAAATTTTGCACACTCAAAGAGGACATTCCAAATAGTCCCCACACCGAATTTGGAGTGTCTATGTCAAATCCGATAGCGCCACCAACAGTCCAAATTTTCACTTACATTTTTGGTTATAACTGCTGACCCGTACGTCATAGAAACGCAATTCTTGTTTCTTCTGATTCCTTGGCTCATGCCAATTCGATTGCACCATATGACATAATTTCCGTCATGCTAATTATTTCGATATTTTGAATTGTTTGTAAAACCTACTTTTTCGAACTCGTCCTAGAGCTTTTGTCCAATTTGCGTAAAGAATGGGTGTGTAGCATCTAGAGACACTCATGGCAAAAAGTTATGGAATTCGTGTCGATTCGCCAATCCGTTTCCGTACACCGCGTCAACAAATTTTATGCAGAGTGGGAACAAACGGATTTGAGGCAGTATCTTCGCCAAAGATAAACATATTCACATGAGATTTGGTAGTTTTGATGGCAGTCATGACCTGAGGGTGCGTGCACAGTTTCGGTACAGCGCCACCTAGTTTGAGCATGTTGATGAGCATGCCGCAATGGATTTGCGGCTATATCTTCGCAAAAGTTTTGCACATTGGCAGTGGTTCAGTGGTTCAGGGGTTAGTGGTGGTTGTCTACAAATCGAAAGGTTGGTGGTTCGAACCCCAGCTCCACCTGACCAAGTGTCAAAATGTCCATGAGTTATATGTCATAACAGTCATTGAAAAGTGATTTTTTTTTGCAAAATTGAGTCTAAATTCATGAAAGTGCTATTGTTAGATTCCTTGAGGCATGCCGAGTCAAATGATATCAAAACGTTTTCTGTCTGCCATTTTCAATAACAAAGCATACCAACTTTTTCAAAACTCCTCCTACAGCGTTCATTTGATTGGCTTGGATTTGGTACACACAATCTAGACTCTAGAGAAAAAGTTTTTGTCAGTTGTTGTATAGCACATCAACAAATATAATGGCGAGCACGAAAATGGATTTAAGGCTATATCTTCGCAAAGGTTTTGCACATTGATGTGTGTATTGGCAGTGGTTCAGTGGTTAGTGTAGGTTGTCCACAAATCGGAAGGTTGGTGGTTCAAAGCCCAGCTCCACCTGACCAAGTGATGAGGTGTCCATGAGTGAGACATCTAAGCCCAAATGCTCCCGATGAGCTGGATGGCTCTTGTGTGTCTGACACTGTATGAATAGGTGAATGTTTCACAACTTCTAAATGTCGTGAACTGATGGTGTATGGAATGTTTTGTTACAGCACCACCTAGTTCATCAGTGACATTTTTTGAAAGCCCTTGTAAACTTTTCAGTGCCCCTACTGGTTAAGAGTTTTGAGGCTTTATCTCCAGATCACTTTATCGTATGTACACCAAATTTGGATTTGTCATCACAATCATGACCTGAGGCACCATATTGTTTCGGTGCAGTTCCCCCAGTGGTCAAGTCATTTGAGGCTATATTTCAACATTGCTTAATCATATGTATATCAAATTTTGTGGGTGTCATCACAATCATGACCCAAGGCATCATCTACTGTTTCGGTGCAGTGCAACCTAGTGGTCAAGTCATTTGAGGCCATATCTCCACATTGCTTAATCATATGTACACCAAATTTGGTGGGTGTCATCACAATCATGACCTGATGCACCATATTGTTTCGGTGCAGTTCCCCCAGTGGTCAAGTCATTTGAGGCTATATATCAACATTGCTTAATTGTATGTATATCAAATTTGGTGGGTGTCATCACAATCATGACCTGAGGCTCCATCTGTTGTTTCGGGGCAGTGCCCCCTCGTGGTCAAGTCATTTGAGGCTATATCTCCACATTGCTTAATCGTATGTACACCAAATTTGGTGGGTGTCTTCACAATCGTGACCTGAGGCACCATCTATTGTTTTAGTGCAGTGCCCCCTAGTGGTCAAGTCATTTGAGGCTATATCTCAACATTGCTTAATCATATGTATATTAAATTTGGTGGGTGTCATCACAAACATGACCTGAGGCAAAACCCATTGTTTCTACACAGCACTCAAGATTTGAAAAATGGCTATATTTGCCTTAATCTACTGAAAACTTCTTAAATCTTAAATCATGACGGTCATCAACCAATACTTCATTCTGTGCCCTTTTCGGCTTGACCCCGGCATCGCTGCTTGCAGCTATATTTATTTTATTATTTTTGTTAAATTTTTGGTTAATTTTAAAATTCTGGCATAGCAAGTTAAAGACTGAACCAAAATATTTCCCCCAGATCTGCTTTATTTTAAATAAAATAAGTAATACCTAAAAAACAAACAGACATCAGCGGTTATATGTACATATAGATTCACAATTTAGTGTTTCCTGGATATTGGTAGGGACATGTCCCTAGTGTCCTTACCCAAATCAACGCCTTTGCATCCAATGACCAAACGCTGAGTGCTGCTCCATTTTGCATCTTGTCTAACGTAAGCGGTAGATAAATTTATCATGAAAAATGTAAAAAAAGGAGATTTACAAAATTGTGAACATCATACTGCCATAGTGTGAATAATGTGTAATCCATAAAAAATAATTACAGTCTGATTACAACTATTAAAATGTAGTTTAATCCAGGGGCGTAGCCACAAGGGGGCCTGGGTGGGCCTTGGCCCCCTCATTTACATGTCCGCCCCTCAGATTGGCGTCCCAGTCTCATGTAGATGCGTATAAATAGCATGAAGTGTAAAAATCGTTCAATACATACGCCAAATTCCACTTTGGCTTGCATATGATATGCCAGTCCTTTCCATTCACTTAAACGGCGCATCTTTTTTGTCGTTTTATTTATTGCTTTCTCAATTTTTATCAGTTTTTTAAACAATTTTGGCTTGGGTTTAGGGTTAGATTTCATATTAGCTTAATAGGGTTATTTAATATACAGGTTTCTCCGTGTTTTTGTCTATATTTAAGCCATGGTCGAGTGGAGTTGGGGTTAGAATTGTATTGGGGTTTGGATTAGGATGTCATTTTTATATAACAAAAAGTTCTTTTAACCCTAAACCCAAAATGGAAAAAAAAGTTGAGAAACCAGTAAATAAAACGACAAAAAAAGATGCGCCGTTCAATTGAATGGGAAGGACTGGCATATCATATGCACGCCAAAGTGGAATTTGGCGTATGTATTGAACGATTTTTACACTTCGTGCTATGTATACGCATCTCTGTGAGAATGGGTTGCAGATTTCCAATTGCTTAAAAAAAATAAGAAAATGTTGATTTCTTAGTCTGATTGATAGATTGCCCAATCAAAATGCTGCACGGTAAAATGCAGCTGTTTTCAAACTTGATTGGATTAGCTCATGTCATGTGTTGTTGTGCGTAACTTATGCTGTCATCTTTGCATGAGAGTTCATTAATTTTCTGTGACAATGGCGTACAATATTACGCTTTTTCAAAAAAAGCACGGAAAGATAAACGAGAAAGAGAAAATGTGCCATCTACATCATCTGAGTCTACTTCATGTTCTGCTGAAACAGTGAAGTAAATATGCTGATTTAAATGTGTTCGGGTGTTAAGCAGTTTTATTTATAGGTGTTAAGCTATTGCCCCCTCATTTTAAGATGGGACCCCCCAAAAATAAAATTCTAGCTACGCCCCCTGGTTTAATCCAATAACAAGTTCTTGATTTTTGGAATCTGATTACGTAATCCAGATTACATGTAATCCGTTACTACCCAGCTCTGTGAATTGGAGATGCCAAATTGCCCTTCGCCAATGTGTGATTCTCACCATGAATATAACCATAGATAGATTTTATTTATATTGCATTATGTTAAATGACAGAACTACTGCTTATTTTGAACGTTTCACATTGAGGTTTTATTGAGTCTGTAGCTCAAGTCTGATTCAGGTCTGATGTCATTAAGCATGAATTCACACACATTCATTATTCTTCCTCTAACTGCGTTTACTCATCTGGTTTATTGTTTACAGTGTTTGTTGTTTGAACATTCACTGCAGATTTTATGAGTGTTGGTTTGAAAAAAATGGCAGCTATTGGTTAGATTCGCTGTTTAATTGAAAACAACAGAAGCTAAAAACCTAAAAGGCTCGTAAAGATTCTGTAGCGATGACATCAGCGACTTCATTTGCATTGAAATAAATGCTGCTCGTGTGAACCCTTCTTCATGTTTGGTGAAGTATAGAAAGTGAATAAATAAAGGTAGCTGAAGATCTCGTGAGTAAGTTTTTCCAGACTCTCTGTTTAAGAAACTGATGGTTTAAAGGTATAATCAGTCGAAAAACGCTTTCAAGTCCTCAGTGTTATTTACAGTTTTGAGTGAGTGAGAGAGATGGAAAGACAGCAAAGGCCCACACAATAAGTGCTGTTCGTTTCTGTGTGTGTGTGTCTGACTGTTGTGTATCTGTGATGTGTGTGTTGTGTGTACTTCCTCGCTGTAATTTATGGCAATCCACTGAGGAATTCACACAACTCAGCTTTTCCTTAACAACGGCCAGAGAACAACTCTCAATCTCTCTTTTCCTTTTCTTCCCAAACACTACGTTGATTTCTCAGGCCAGTTTTAGTGCAGTGTCACACACAGAGAGAGGTTTATTACTGGTTTGTTCATGTCCAATCACTTACAGATGTATTAACTTATGGTGCGTGACTGCTTAGCTGTCTTTACAAACAAACCAATGAAGATGATCCTTAAAACATTTAAGTGTTAAAAAATGTCAAACTCAACCCATTCGTATAAATAGCACCCAGTTCAAAAGTCGTGCAATACATACGCCAAATTCCAATTTTGCTTGCATAGGATTCAGCAGTCCTTCCCGTTCACTTATATGGCGCGTCTTTTCATGTTGTCTTATTTTTTCGATTTATTTTGTTTTTTATAGTTTTTTTCCATTGTCGCTTGGGTTTGGGGTTAGATTTGAGATTTGCTTTAGGATGTAATTTAATATATAAGTTTCTTCATGTTTTGTCTATTTTTAAACCATGGTTGGGGTCAGAATTGGGGTTTGGGTAAGGATGTTATTTTATGTAACAAAAACTTGCTCTAACCCCAAACCCAAGCGACAATTGTGAAAACAAAAAAACGACCAAAAAATAATGAAAAGATGCACCAGATAAGTGAACAGGAAAGACTGGCGTATCATATGCATGCAAAATTGGCATTTGGCGTATGTATTGCACAACTTTTTAACTGCGTGATGCTATTTATACGCGTTTTATGAGAATAGGTTGGTAAAAATAAATAGAGTATCCCAAATGGTGAAAAAATATTTCTCTAGCCAAAAATATGTTTTAAATATATGCTTAATACATTTTTTAAAAGTTTCATTAAATATATATTTTTAATTTGAAAATATACAAATCAACATAAATGTCAAAATGTATTTCAATGGCAATAAATACATTTCTACTTTAACAACCTATACGGCAAAAAAATGTCATGGCCGACATATATTTAAAGTTTATAAATTATAGTTTTGCAGTTAAAAATATATTTAATTTGAACCTTTTCAAACCTACTATGTTTATATGTTATAATATAAAAAAGTTTTTCTTCCAATGCGACATGAATATAAATGCTTTAAAATATATTTATTTCTAAAATATATTTCCAAATATACAAAATTTTGATGAAAAATACAAACATTATGTAAACATATTTTAAAATATATTTCAGTAAATATATATTTTTGGCCATTTAAATTTGTATTTGAATTATTTTTGTATTTGAGAAAAATCCTGTAAGGTTTCCCCTAAAAACGTAATTTCTTTTCGACTGAACAAAGAAAGACATAAACATCTTTTGATGACATTGGGGTGAGTCAATTATCAGAATTTTTTCATGAAAGTGGAAAATTCCTTTAATGTAAGAAAATACACACTTAAACATGTTTTTAAGGGCTTTTCACAATTTAAATAGTTAACCCTGGTTTATTCTAAACCCCAGGTCAACAGAATCCTGGGTTATCCATTTCACACTGTTCATACTTAACCAGGGGTTAAGGGATAACACTGGGTATTCATAATCTGACGTTTCACGCTGTCTATTTTTAAACCCTGGGTTAACATTTTCATTTGCATATTTGCGGTGTCAACAGTCATAAAAAGCGATGTCAAACTGACTGAATTAAAAAAGCGCGCTGTCGCTTTGTGATGTCATTTTTACTCCAATTCAATTGTTTTCAGTACATAGATGATAATATGAGGTATGGGCTCTTCAGTTTCTGATTGCAGGGTTAACCCCATAAAATTTGTTTCATAACTCTGGATTAATTTCAGGGATAACCCCGCTTCTAAATTACAAGTGTGAAATGATTCTTAACCCAGGGTTAATCGCAGTGTGAAAAGCCCTTTTGAGTGGTTTCAGTGGATTATGTTAATTTGGTCTGTTGTCATTGATGATGTGCTTCAGTCTGGAGCAGGTGAAAGTGTTTTAGTTGTTATGTCTGTGACACATGACTCCAGTTATTCTTAATCAGATGATCGTCTGTATTGTTTTATTAATCTAACATCAGTCTCATATCTAAATAATGACTACAGGAAACCACAAACACAAGACCAGTTTGACCTGTCTTACTTAACGCATGCAACTCATGACTCGGTTGGGACTTCCAGCGTCAACGAAATCCAGCATTAAACAAACAACTCCGCTGCTACCCCGGATAAACATACGATATCCATTGTTTTCATAAGACTGGCTTACTTCTCCATACATCCAAAAACACATTTCTTCTTCTTTCGTGCGATTGTTGAGTCTTGATATAAAACAATGTTGTCGCGTGAAGTGTTGCCTGTGACTTCTAGCGTCCTCGGTTTTCGCTCTCTTGCTGATTGACGTGCTGGCGTGCTTTTCCGGGGGAAGTGTCATGATACATAAGATGTACCCGTGTTTGAAAAAAAACTTTCTGAAAATTCTACGAACACTGGCGAAATGCATTCGGCACAGAAATACTCTGTAACACCTTTTTTGACACTTTGCATTTGTTTAAACAACTCTTAAACTTTGTTAATAAGTCAGAATGCATGAAATATCGTTACCCCCCCCCTTTAATACTCCACATGTCGGTGTCAAAATATGTAACATAAATGAAATATTTAGTCAATGGGAGTGTTTTTATTGCCTGAAGTGGGCTACATGTGAGAAAACCTTTTTTTCCAAAGATAAAATGATTAATGTATATAATTTTATCATTTATTGTAGGGTAGGGTTTGGGTTAGCCTGTATTGAATTTGAGTCATATACAAAACTATATAATCTCTAAGTCATATCCACATTTAGATTACTGTCTGTCATCTGACTGGAGTCATCATTAAAGTCACAGCCGTTTACACTTAAGCAACAGACATCTCTTATTGTAATCACGGAAACATTTACACTGATGACCAAATCACCTCATCCACCTCCTGATAGTTATGAACATAACTAGCACTGTTTCCTAACCAGGTGAGATGTGACAGATTTTATTAGATTTTTGGCAGAAGAGAGAGAGAGAGAGAGAGAATGAGAGGGTGGTGTCTTACTAACACAGACAGATCGGCTCCAGTCGTCTGGTCATTCATAGCGTGTGAAGAGCAAATGAAAAACATTCGTGCTCATGAGGGCAACAGCGTTATCACAAAAAAATGAAAAGAAAATGAGATGTGATAAAGTTTTTCCTGGTGTCTGTCAGGTTAGGTGAGAGAGACCCCTACTGCAGGTCTACAGATGCTGACATCTTTAAACAAAATATACATTTTAAGTTTTCATGAAATTTACCCAAATAAGTGTTTGAAAGAAGGAATAAATTACCAATTGATGTCATTAAAGAAATACAAAGAGTCTTTAGTTTGATCAGATTTATAAAAGACAAATCGGCTCTTGCGATTGTTTCCGGTAAGCGCAAAATCCCAGAGGCGTCCAGCGGGAGGAGCGAGTCACGAGCAAGCAACACACACAAAACATTATCCCACTATCTCTTATGATTCACTTTATATTTGTGTCTTTTTACATTATATGCACTAACGCACCGATTACCAACAAAACAGACATTTGATGCAGTTTTACTTCCCGCCTGCGACTCCCGGTTGGGACCGCCCCATTTTTTAAGAAATCCAGCGTTAAACAAACACACATCCGGATAAACAAACTATATCTAGTTTCCATAATGCTGGCTTACTTGGAAAGCTTAACAAGGCTTTCTAAACACACTTTTTCTTTCATGCCATTGTTGAGTTTTGATTTAAAACGTGACGTGATGTCGGTGACTTCTACTTAAAGAAACAATGCTAATGAGCGTCCTCGTTCTCACTCTGATTGACGTGTGGGCGTGCTTTCACGGGGGAAGTGCCCATAAAAGGAATAGGGGGTCAGTGTTGTGTAACAGGTACCCATGTTCGAAAAAAACTTTTCGAATTTTGTAGGAAATAGGTGTCGTAAGTTTGGCCCAAAAATGAAATGAAAAAGCAATAAACCCTCCTTTAAAGGGGTCATAGCGTGAAAATCAGACTTTTTCCATGTTTAAGTGCTAATACTGGGTCCCCAGTGATTCTATCAACCTAGAAACGTGAAAAAGATCAACCCAGTTACTTAGTTTAGATAAGCCATTTTTTGCAAGCATGTGAAAAATTTGTTTGTTCAGATTTCGCCTGTTTTGTGAGGTAGGTAGCAAGGCGAATTACAATAATACCACACCTTAATCTGGACTATCCAACCACGCCACTGCCATTTAGTGCAAAAAAAGAGAGAAAAAAATATAATTGACAGCACATTTGAGTTTCAATTGCAACAAACCACCATCATTGTGATCAGTGTTTGCATTTCATCCACTCATTTGCATTTTAAATGACACACCCCAAAACATCACACTTTTGCTCAGGCCTACAAAGTGGAAATTTGAACATGCTGTAATTAACTATCTGTGGGGTATTTTAAGCTAAAACTTCCATGTTTTCCATATTTAAAAAGATGAGTAGTGACACGAGTAAGTATGGTGGCACAAAATAAAATGTGGCAATTTTTTAAGCAAATAAAAATGAGAACTATATTGTATGGTAGTTTGCAGCACTTCTCATGTAAGAGTCTTTAAATAGGGAAAACATGGAAGTGTTTGGTGGCTTCTAAATTCATTGCTGTTTGGATCCTAAGGAATGAATGGGGCTACGCTAAATGCTAACACATTCATGACATGCTGTACAAAGATTAAGTGCATGCATTGAAAAAAGATAAGTATGTATTAATTAGTCTAAGTTGAGGTAAGACCATAGTAAAATGTTGAAAAATGGTGGTGTTTTCCTTTAACATTAATAAATGCATTAGATAACATGAATGAACAATCAGTTTATCAGCATTTATTAATCTCTGTTTACGTTAGTTCATTGTGCATTAACTAATGTTAGTTCATGTTAACAAATGCAACCTTATAGTAAAGTGTAATCAAGTTTTTGTTCTCTAGATCTTTACATAAAGTTGGCACTATGGTCTGCAGATCTGTGTGCACCAGTATCAGAACCAGAACCTAATACCTGAAATATTAAAAACCTTTTTTTATCTTCAACCAAGTGACGAACCCCACCAAGAAATGTTCTTGATAAGAAAGATTTTTGTTGATCCCAAAAGTTGATGTCAACAAGTCTGTTTTGTCTGAGCAGGGTTGTTTTTAGCCATCACAGGATGCCTGACTTATCAAGATGGACAAACGGGCGTCCCGCTGGACAGGAGACACACTGGCAGACACCAGCAGATCTTTCTCGTCTTGGCCGATAAGCGAGTCTGTGATCAGTGAGCTTCTTATGTCATATCCTACACAATAAAGCCAATACAACGATTTCACTTTCATTGACCTTTACAGCAGGGCTTTGAACCAGAATTTTTTCCCAATTGGTTTGTATTTTAACGTTTCCGGGTTAACAACGTTCCATGTCAGCTGTGGGACATTAAAATAAGTAGGCTGATCATTGGGAGATTAAACTTAAATTTATTAGTCTACATAATTTTCCCTTTTTTTCCTTTTTCTATCTTGTCATCGAACATTAAAAAAGGCTAAATTATGTAAGCGGCATAACTGACATGCCTACATTTGTTGAGTGCACTTAAATGCACACACACAGACGGAGGACGAATTCCAAACTGCGCTTCGGGAAGAAGATGCAGCATAAACAGTCGTTCCACATAAAGTGAAAATTACGTTGTTTTTCAGTGCTTTATTCGGCAAATGTATTTTACACATTAAGAGTTCTGGGGCCTCATTTATAAAGCGTGCGTACGCACAGATTTGATTGTGAAGTGTGCGTAGGCAAAAATCCATGGCAAAGTCCATATTTATAAAAACCGTCATTGACGTGGAAAAGTGCTTAGCGCCACGTCAGGGTCTGAGCAGACGTACGCACTTTTGCTTGTCTGACTGCTGCAGGTTTTTGGAAATATGAGCCATTCTTGCTGTTTGAAATTGGGTTTAAACATTGACAAGCACTCTTTTATATGTCTGACATAAATTACGCATCGTTTAAAGGCAGAGATCTGAAACTGCTCGGCTGCGTGCACAAGTTCAAGTTCATTTGCGATGTATAGATTTAAAGGGGTATGCGCGTTTTCTGCACGTACGTTCGGTTTATGAATCACAAGTACGCATTTTTGTTAAATGATCGTAAGATTAAATTTAGGATGGTTTTTACGCAGCATTTTAAAAATGAGGCCCCTGATCTTTGAAGGGCATAGGGATAATCACGTTTGATTGGAGTTGGGCCGGACACATTCAAATGCATGTGCAAATTGTTCACTTTAGCGCCTTTTTGCAGTTCAATTGTTTAAAATCACTTAAGTGTTAACATTTGCAAGCCTTTGAAACACGTGCAATTATCAACTTTCACCTTATTAAATTTGCGTATTAATCCACAAATCGCATGCGAACCGAACTGTGGGTCGTGATCTGTACAGATCACGGACCAACTGCAATCCGTTACACCACTAATTAGTATTAAAAAAACAAAAACATCTTGAGATACTTGGTAGCCTACAATATTAAAGTCTTATGATTGAGCATTAGAGACTTGGGCTTGAGTAGGCTACCTGCTGGTGGCAAGCTTCTCATTTCTCTAATGAGTCAACGACGACCGGAAGTGAATTTCACAGAGTCAAATTGCACAGAAATCTTGTCAAAGAACTGAAAAAATAACGTTATTAACCAGTTACCATTATTTTCCATTAACGGTTCTGTTCCGGAACATATATTTTTGGAAAGTTTCTGGTTTCGTTTCTGTTCCTTGAACCGGTTCAAAGCCTTGCTTTACAGTTTTGAGAACTATGCAAGACATGAGAATTTTTTCTGGCGGCACTTCATCAGATCAAAATCTCATCTGATGAATTAAAAATAGCACAGATAAGAAAACTTTACTGTAATATAGAAAATATTACGGTAATGTAAAAGCAACTCATCTTATGTGAAAGCTACTTCAACATATTTAGTCTCTTTTGTCTGGACACATAAAAAAATGTATTTTAGTAATTTAGTAAATTTAACATATTAATTCACTGCATTAGTCTATGTATTCATACATTGGTCCTTATGTTGTTGTTTTTTAAGCACAGTAATATGACCTAATAGTCTGTTTATCTGATAGGAATAAATCGTCTCTCTGCAGTCGTGTGAGGTCGAGACATCTGTCCGGGTATCTTGGTCAGCACACGATTTAGACGCTTAAGCAATGTTTGGATTACGGCACCAGGAGCGCATCATGACCCAGAACAGCCTTCAGACAAAACTGTGATCTGACCCGAGAGACAGACAAATATTTTCAAGACTACTTTATTTTTTTATCACATACTCAACTTTGGATCTATCTGGGTTTGGACAGAATCTGGGTCTTGTGCGTTTAGGTTTTGTCTCTGTCGGGGCCGGTCAGGTCAAAGCAGATTACAGCTTTAATCCCCCAACCAGACGGCCATATCAGGAGAGACAGGAGGAGGTGTGGCTGCAGTCTAGACGGGGACGTAGACGGCCCCTCCCCAAGAGCCAAACTGTTCCTGGCACACATTCGCCCCCGGGGCCGGTGATTTACACACTGGGAGTCTGCTCTCACATTCACTAAATCACATCGTGTGTACGTCATTTGGTTTAAAGACAATTCCTACGATTTCAAAAGAATAGGTAAAGTTACCTAGAATTGTCTACGATCATTTAGTTTGAAACAACCAAGTACTTGTAGTGTAGTAAGATGCCTATAAAGGGAGTATTTTAAGGCAAATTAGCAAACAAACACGAATTCAAGAGCAGCATTCTGTATTTTTTGTTTTATTTTGGCATTTCTTTGTTTGCATTTATATTAAGCAAAGTGCATCTTCTTATTGTCCCATCAACACATTGCACAATACATAAATAACAATGCATATAAAACTTCATATTTACACGTAATAATATATTTATATTTAACATAAAATACATTTTAGCTTTAATTTCACTTAAATTCTCAATAAAGTCATTTATTAAAGTTAAGTCCGAGTTTTCTTGCGCATTCCCTCCGGAGGTCTCGTCAGCGTCGCGCGAAAAAAACAACATAGTCCGCAAAAGGTAAGGGCTAGTCCGTTTCAATGGCGATGAAGGAATGGGGCGTTATCGATTATTAAATATGACCTCCAGCCAGCAGGGGCAGCTACTGATGAACTGTCTCGTGTAGCATTGCCCCCAGCCCTTTACGAAACTGATCTGCACGGTGAAACCCGTCTGCGGCTGCAGGCTGAACTCGTGGTCGTTGGGTCTCTGCAGGCTTCCCGCCTTCTCGAAGTCGAAGGCCTTTATGGAGAATCCGGGAAAGACTTTATGCACCAGAAGCGTACGCGAGTCTGGGTTGTCCAGTGTGGCTGACTTGATGAATATCGGATAAGAGCTCCGGTTGTACACCCAAACGCCGTCGGCTTCGCGACTGAGCTGGATGCCGTAGCCGATCTTGGCCCGAACCTTTTGCACCAGTTGACTCTTGTTGTCGGAGGCGAGTTGGCCCAGGCAAAAGCCCGTGCCTTGAGGTAGGTCATAAAAAATGTCCAAAGACGACTCCTGGACGGAATAGAGACGCCCCACGCGGGTCTTTTCCTCCCAGTACGCCACTACACACCAGTGAGGCTGTTCTCCACGTTCCTGAAGAGCCAGAGAATCTGCCAAAACACAAAGAGAAACTAGAGATTAAAATCTAATACATTTTTGTTAGAAAATCACATTTAAATGATCTTAAAGTGGTCAAGCTTTTTTTGGACCTCATTTATAAAGCGTGCGTATGCACAGATTTGATCGTAAAGTGTGCGTACGCAAAAACACTCGGCAAAGTCTACATAGCTGTCAAAGGATTAATTGCGATTAATCGCATACAAAATAAAAGTTTGTTTTTGCATAATATTAAATATATGCATTTAAGAAACATTAACATGTATGTATATTTATTTCGATTTTAAAATACTTTATATTTAATATAAACAAAAAACGTATAAATATAAATATTTTTTTCTTAAATGAATACATGTATTAGTATATTTATATATGCATACACATAACACACACACAAATATATTATGCAAACAAAAACTTTTATTTTGCATGCGATTAATCGTGATTAACTGTGATTAATCTTTTGACAGCCCTAATAAAAACTGTTAAGCGCCACGTCAGGGTCTGAGCAGATGTGCGCACTTTTGCTTGTCCGATTGCTGCACGTTTTTTGACATATAAGCCATTTTTGCTGCTCAAAAAGGATTTAAACATTGACAGGTGCTCTTTTATATATCAATGACATTAATATGGGACATTAATAATTGTTTAAAGGCGGAAATCTGCTAAAAATTTCAAGTTTGATTTATAGATTTCACGTCTGAAAGTACGCGCGTTTTCTATGCGTACATTAGTTTTATGAATCACACATGCGCGCTTTTGAGGAATGATCGTAAGATCAAATTTTAAGTTTTCTACGCAACATTTTATAAATAAGGCCCCTGATGTCTGGTTTGTTTCTGGTCCAAGGTGGTCTACAAGGTTTAAATCAGGTCCACCATTGGGAAGATTACCCATCTAGTCTAGCTAATGACCATGGAAGACTTGCTTAGACCAGTAAGAAGCCATGTGAAACCAATTTACTGTAGAAACTGGTTTTAGCTTGACATTTCAATTAAAAATAAGTTTTAAAGTACAAATAACAAAGTTAAGAAGATTAGTAAGACTAAAGTAATGGGAAAAGTCAGATCATCATCCTTCATATTATCGTTCATGAGACAATGTGGGAATGTCAGGAATCTAAACATTGGCTTTCAGGCAATGTTTACATGAGCGGCGCTGCCAATCATTCGTCTGTTCCTTATGCCAACCAAACAATAAATCAACCGCAAACCAGCCAATCAGAGAACTTTACTTGAACTTAATTACGAATACAATTCATTACAACATTAAAGTCACATGCAGCTATTTTTGCAAAACTGCAAACCAGGTTATGTGGAAAAACTCCCAGAATCCTTTCTGTCTTTAAGTCTTTAATCTTAGAGAGGGCGAGCAGGCCGTCATTTAACCGTGTAGTTAATTACGCACCAGCGTTCATAATAACCCTTACAAACGTGGTATTACCATGGTACCATTTCCAAACAACTATGTTTTTTGACACATATGTCAGTGTATATATCAAAATAGCAGATTATTATCATATGATGCTATTACTGAAGCACGCTATAGAGATCCAGCCGAGTCTTTCCTCTCATCTGTATGTGATCATTATAATACGGCTATCTGTCTGGACTTGTCAGCGTGTTTTAAACCACTATGGTATTTATCTCGCACACGTATCCAGGACAGACTCCAGATCACCTCACGACTCCTCTTTAAGAGGATTTATGTTACAACACTGATCTGAAATCAGTCCTCAAGAAAATGTCACTCACTTAGATACAGACAATAAAATGTTTAGTTGTGTGTTTGGTTGCTATGTGCCAGACCGATGCTATTTTAGTTGTGATAGTTTACTGGTCTCTGTTGTGACAGCATTAACACTTACGCACATCATATCTAAAACTCCAGCAGTAAGCAGACTGTGTGTGTGTGTGTGTGTGTGTGTGTGTGTGTGTGTGTGTGTGTGTGTGTGTGTGTGTGTGTGTGTGTGTGTGTGTGTGTGTGTGTGTGCCCGTGTGTGTGTGTGACAGACACACTACAGGTGCAATTAAACACAACCATTACACAGACACACACAGGTAAACACATATGACTGGATGTGTGTGTATAGGTTATAGATTTATAGCGATATGTGTGTGTGGCGTCTGTGTGTCGGTCGGTTGGGTGAACATGGTGTCACCCCGACTGACATGGTGACAGCCAGACGCAGAGAGTGTCCCAAAATAGAGGGTGCAACATGACACACACACACACACACACACACACACACACACACACACACACACACACACACACACACACACAGTGGGTCACTGGCAGTTCTGGATAAGATCTTGTGTAGCTTCCAGCATTCAATGGACATCCTGAACGTTGTTAGCTCAAATGCTATCCGTCTCTCTCTCCCTCGCTCTCGCTCTCTCTTTGCACTCCCTCATGTCTCTCTCCCTCTCCAAACCAAATGTGCTTTATTGACAACAGTTACAATGTATCGCCAAGACATACAAGTGTTACAAGTATCTCTCTCTCTCTCTCTCTCTCTCTCTCTCTCTCTCTCTCTCTCTCTCTCTCTCTCTCTCTCTCTCTCTCTCTCTCTCTCTCTCTCTCTCTCTCTCTCCAAAACCAGCACAAAAAAGAGGAAAGTCGTCGTTCGCTGGAACAACCCTGGTATTTGTTGCATCAGAGCTCTGTATATATATATGACAACATGAATAAAACAGCAATCTCTTAAATATGTATTATTCATATTTTATTAAACATATCTGAATCATATGTAAAATAATTCATGTTTTAACTCTTTCCCCGCCATTGACGAGTTATCTCGTCAATTAAGAGAAAACGTTTCCCTGCCAATAACGCTTCCATTACAAGTTTTTACGGTAATCTGTAATTATGCTATTATCCACTAGATGGCGGTCATACCCAATTTATAAAAAATGAAGGAAAAACTAATTCAACAACATTTTAAACTCCGTGTATGTTTTGATCATTGTTCTGAATCTGATCTCTAAAAAAAAAATTGCAATTATTTCAGCTTGTTGCTCAAAATGTTTGTATTTTTAAAGAAACCTATCCATATTTAAAGGTGCAGTGTGTGAATTTTAGCAGCATCTAGTGGTGAGACCCGGCTTGGTCCACTGCTCACCCCTCGCTTCTAAAACACATAGAAAAGCTACAGTAGCCGGCACCAGACAAACATGTCATCGTCGGAGACAACTTAGTACAAAAAATTGTCCTTTAAGGGCTTCTGTAGAAAAATGGCGGCACAAAATGGCGACTTCCATGTAAGGGGACCTTCTGTGTATGTAGATGAAAAGGTCTCATTCTAAGGTTATAAACACATAACTGTTCATTATAAAAAGGTCTTTATACACCCCTGATAATATAGTTTTGTATATTATTTTGCTTTTCTGTCAAGAGATCCTTCTTAAAATTACACACTGCACCTTTAAGAGGTTATAAAAAAGAACAAATGAAGATAGGACAAAAAGTTTTTTTTCATTCTGTTTGTTTGTTTGAAAGCAGATGGTCTGTTCTTTTATTTGATATATTGTATGTTTATATATTTATAGACGTTTCATCAGACGCAAGTGCGTTGTCGCGGTTATGCATCTGTTCGGAACTTTACTTCCGTTTTTTGTTTGTTTAATGGTCTGACTAGTTGCTAAACTGAACTCTTGAACAAATACTTAGTTGAAAATAACAAATGTTTTGGTTTCCTATGTAATGTGTTGTTTATTTTACTTGTTATATAAATAAAATACTTTAAAAGGACTTTATTGTTATTTTTATTCTTAGCATAGTTTACAGGAAGTTACGTGATGACCACGAAAGCCGCTTGTTTATGTTGTTACTGCTGAAACCATCTATAGAAGAAAGATTTTGTGAAACTTTTGTAAAATCACAAAAAAATTGCTGGCAGGAATCTTTTTAAAAAAAAAGGCTGGCAGGGAATGAGTTAAATGGCAAAGTTTAACACTTAACAACTTACTTTTTAGATAAATATTATATGCATTTTTTGCACGGATCGATCAAAGAGATGCGTCGCAGGCTTGACTGCTCAGACAGAATCGCCTCGTCATTTTGATTGCGGAGGTTACAGAAATTGGCATGCACACCTCCACGCAATATGACGTCTCGTGCACCCAACGGGAACGACGTCATTGATGTCATTTTTGCCACGCACACCAATGCACTCATGCGTCGAGTATAAACAAGACTTTAGTCTGGGCGCTTTAATACCAGACACACATGATAGTGAGTTTCATGATAGTGTTTTCAGAAAAGTTTTTCCTTTTAAGGAGCCTCAGATTTTTAAACACATTTGGACATCAACTAAAAAAAGCGTCTGGCCATTTAATGGAAACACACACACACGGATGCACACAGCAGTCTGGAAAAGTTAATGATTATTTCTGTCTGTCTCCACACACACACACATAGAGAAGGAAAGTCTGTGGGTTTTATCGATTGGTTGCCGTCTGGCTGAGGTTCACAGGAGGTGACGGCGTTCTTAACCTCTGCAACAGTGCGTGTACGTGTGTGCGTGTCTGTATACGTGCATGCATGCTCAAAGCTTTTGTATTGTAGCCTAAACCTGTGACCCGAACAACGCACACATGCACAACAATGGCAAATGTACAACAAACACACAGACACAATGCTTAGTCAACATTCAGCATCTGCCTGCTCCTCTTGTAAACCTCATTTATTGTGTTATTATATTGACACCCGGTCATATGTCCAAAACTCACTTTAACACTAATGCTGTTATACTGTAGCAGTATTGTGTTACATTATAAACCACATTGTGACACGACATTAAATCAAGCTTTTGTAGAGACAGCCGTCTGTCTACACAACCTCCAGACATTAATGAGCAGTCATGCAAAATTCCAGCTAAACAAATAAACCTGCCGGCAGATCCCTCTGATGTGCGTGTCGGTTACGGCTCTATAAATATGATCTTTTCCCCGGGCGTAATCTCACAGACACACACACACACGCGCGCGCGCACGCTTTCAACAGAGAGAAAGACACGCAGACAGACACACGGAGGCCAAGAGACAAATGTTTGGCTGAGCGTCTTTGTTTGGAAGTCAATAAAGGAAACTGCCAATTAGTGTGAGAGCCGTTACATAACACAAAGGAAATACTTCACATCGGCCTCCATTGTGCGCTAATACACCGATCAGACGTTAGCAGATCGCTACGATTTTACGACGTACGGATTGTTTCTCGCTTACTGTATACTGTACATAGGTGTGTCAGGGCAAAGGAAATGGCTGTTTATGACATCACGGTCAAAGATCAGACAACTATCACCACCATTCAGTATTTACTAGTTAGTCCCTGTATGCTTGACCCTGATTGGACTCATTGTCTAGATGATCCTGATAAACTAGACAATCACTGTGTGACCCATCCCTAATAAACGCCATCATATTCTTGTCTCTCATCCAACTTAACCACTTAAATTTGCATTTGTCTGTGACGGTGCATCATGTCTACGAATGACATCCAGCTCTCATATCAACCCGTACATGGCGGTCAGAAGAACCGATAACTACCGGAATTGTTCTTAATCCAGGATGTTAACAATCACCGTGGGAACCAAATCTCATCGTCTATGTGTGTATTTTAGACAACCAGTCGGGCGAGTCGATTGCAAAAAGCTTTTTATTGTCAAAGCTTTGTGCTGTGTTTAGATAGCATTAAATTATACCGAATTCAATCCTTCATTCATCACCCGTCGAGCAGACAGTCGGCCCGGCGACGTTCCTCTGAATGATGTGAGAAAACAGATCGTCTGTTTCTCTGTTTAGGTAAGTCAATAGATTGTGGTTTAAGGAAATGTTTGTGGTTTGAGGCGTCTGACGCTGCTGTTTGTCTGTAACATACACGCTGGAGACCTGAGGGCATGCAGAACGTGTCATTATAAATGATTTCTCTTTCCATTTCCTTTTAAGTTTTAATCATTCTTGTTCCTCTTTGCACAATCGTTTCAGGCGCTTTCTCTTAGTGAATAAATTTCATTACATTCGTACTTCAAAGTGGCTCGACGCAGCTTCAAGTAACTTCTTTGTGTCAGTTTCTTGAAATGTTTTCTTTCCGCTTTGCGGAGGCGACCGGGAGGCCCTGCCCAAAACTCAAGGCTTTTTCCTCTGAGGCATGATGTCATTTCCTGTGCTGCCCTTTCCTCCTTGGCTAACCCAAACAACCCGGGAATGAGACGGGAGGTTGTCACGGTAACTCTGTATAGGGCCTGTAAGGGGGTCCAGAAACATTCGCAACCTGCCGGGGTCTCTCGGCTCAAACATTCATGGGACTTTCATAAAGGACTGATTGTGGATTGGCGGAAATGTTTTAAGAACGGCCGGGTCCTGATGCAACAAGTTTCCAGCGGCAAATAACCGTCCTGTCCTCACCGACGAAAAATTCAGCCAATCAAAACATGAGGGTGACGCAGATCAGTCTTATCATAAAGAGACAATCTATCACCACACAAACACACATCTAAAGATTATACCTCCCTAATTCAATTTTAACCAGAGATGCAAAATATATAACCATAAAAAATATAGGCCATATTCTCTACTGGAATAGATTAAAGGATCAGAATCAATCAGTATACTAAGGCAACCATGTTGTTGAATAACTGCAACACAAGCTAACAAACAATAAATAACGATGCTAATATTTTCTTATAAAACTAATATTAAAACAAGATCATGTACACAACCATAACTGGGGACTGTAAAACAGCAGATTTAGCTTTTATATCAAGAGTTAACAAATGTTGGTTTATTTTATGAACATGCCCAAAATAAAATGATTAATCGCGATTAATCTATAGCTGAATAAAAGTTTTTTGTTTACATCACCTATGTGCGTGAACTCTGTATAATAACTTTGTATAGATAAATACACACACACATGCATGCATATATTTAAAAAAAATTACGTGTGTATATACATTTGTATATTTATGCATAATTTATATTATATATAAATATAAATACTTTATTTATAAATATATATTTTTATTAAAATTATACATGCGTGTGTGCATATTTATATAATTTTTATTCACAGTTCACACACATATATGATGTAAAAAAAACTTTTATTCTGCTATAGATTAATCGCGATTAATCGTTATGCATCCCTAGTGTCAGGGTTATTATTGTTTACCAAAGTTAACTAAAACTATTAAAGCATGTAATAAAATATAGGTCTACACTGTAAAAAGTGAAAGTTGGATGTCCTTAAACAAATTAGTTTGATTGTTAACACCTAAAATTTTTTGGTTTTTACAATTTAAAGTGAGAAAATTTAAGGTTAGGTGTTACCAATTTAAGTTATTTTTTAACTAATCCAACTTTCACTTTTTACAGTATAAATATTAGTTGGAAAAAAAAATAGTTTAGCGCTAGCAAAAAACTGTAATAAGTTAAGATGAGGACTAAATAATTAACTGAAACAAAATTACAAACTAAAACTAAGACTCAAATAATTAAATAAAAAGTTCAAATAATTTAAGTCAAAATAACTTTAACTTAAATAGAAATATTATTGTGAAAAAAATTAAGAAAAAAAACTAATAAATAACAAAAGCTCATAGTAAAGTTAATAAAAATTAAACTAAAAAATATTAAAATAAATGCTGAAAAAAGAATTGCGGACAACGGTTGCACATAATTAAATTAAGTTTTCTTAAATTAAATTAACATTAATTTCATTTTTTTACTTGATTCAATCATGTTGAACTGGTGAACATAATTGAATTACATAGATCCAACAAGTTTTAAAAAAACAAATAATTTAATTCAATCATATGGAACCGGTGTTTTTTTTTCAGTGTAAAATATTAACTTAAACTAATTTTAAATTAATTTCTTTCTCCTCAAACAACAACGCACAAAAAACAAGCAAAAATATAAACTATGTATAATGTTAAGACTGTGGCAGTAAAAAAAAATTGTGCAATCTCTCGCTCTCTCTCTCTCTCTCTTCATTAAAAAGCCAAAACAGAGAAGGATAAGTCCAGAGAGAAGCTATCAGCGGGAACATGTTTCCCTGTGTGTGTGTTTGGACTTTTCTTCCCCTGCCAAAAAAACCGACAACCAACCCCCCAAACTCCTCCCTCGACCCGTTTTCCTCTCTGAGCTTCATTCACTCAATCCAGCAGGAAAACCACACGCACACCTCAAAACCTACAAGTTCTCCTAGTTTAGCGAACTTATTTTAACATCTAACGTTTTATAATTCACCATCTTTACACTTCACATACAGTCCTTCAAATAATAATGAATACGATTCACAGCAATCGATTGAAACATAAGATGATAATAGAGGAGGTGTTTGTTGTTTGTGTTGTTGTGTGTCAGTACGGGAGCGCTTGTGCTTTCATCCAACACACACACACGAAAACTTAAAACAAATGCCGGGGAGGCCGGGAAAGGGGATCTCAACACACACATAACCTAAAGCACACATTGGTATCTGTACTTTAACATGTGTTTATGTAAAGCTACCATCAGTTAACCTCTCTTATCTGAAAAGCCATCTAAAGACCCCTCACGCACACACATACGCCCAGCGCTGAATTAAACACCATCATAAAAAACTCTTTAAAGCCCTCGTAATGAGAAACATCTGTACGCAGGAAGCCAGCCTGGAACTAAAATGCACTCGCTCGCTCTCTAGTAAACACATTTGTCTCTGTTTGTGCGTATTTAGAGGAACGGATGAAGGAACGGATCTATACATGACGACAGATGAAGGAACCGATGAAGATGATTTCGGGTTCTTACCTGAAAACCCCATAGGGGCTGAATAAGTCGTTCCCCCGGTTTCAGTGGAAGCAGGGACCGAACCTGGAGAATCTGTGGAGGAAGAGAACGACAGCTGTCAATCACAGGATCACATGATGCGATTACCCCTTTGAACATCATGTCAAATAAAAGTACGATTTGGGTAAAAGTTTAAACCCCAGCGAACATTCAGTTTCCTGTTACTTGTGCTTTTCTGTCATGCAAAATAAATAAACCATTTCTGAGGTTAAACTCTTTGCCAAGAAAGCGGTTTGTGAGAGCAAGACGTTTAGTTTTAAGGATCTATTACAGCAAGTTAAAAACAACGAGGTAGTCAGGAAATCTCTTCTAGCCTTGAAATGATTTAACTGGCGTACTTGTGTCAGATATTATTTTCCAATATGTTCTGATCTTGAGTCAGTTTTGCAGTGTTGCACATCATATCAGATGCTGATAAACAAAATCCCAGCAGCTCACGCACGCTAGTACTGTGTTGTTACCATGGTAATTTTGGCTTTAGATCTGTTAACCATTCAATTGACCAATCAGACGCTGAACAAACCATGTGGGCGCTAACTTGCTATTTCTGTGTTGCTGACAATAAGCCTAAAATTTGAAGGTTTTAATTTTAAGGTGACCTGTTTTCTGGAAATGTTCCCGTTTTACAGCACGTCCTAAACCAATACTCTGAAAAAGCCAACCTGCGGAGTACCAGAGTATAGAAAATAACAAATTATGTTTTAACTATTGAACTAGGGCATGTTTTTATTTGAAAAATCTGGTCACCATGTTAGCGTTAGCACGCATTGCTGTCTTTGACTAAATTTGTCATCAGTTTAACAAAGGTGACTAAATTTGTGGTCACTTGTTAATCAGATCATGGACAAATAGGGCAGTCACAATGATTAAATAATCGTCTCATAGCGATTGATTGATCTCATCGCAATGATTTCAGATCACCCCAATGATTGCACATCTCTCTAAAAAACACAAGAGGGAGCTGCAGCGGCTGTATAAATGAGACCATATCAGATGGCGCTCCTTACGTGATACATTGCAAAGCCATTCAATACATGTGTACTAACTGTACTAATATGACCTTAGTAGGATTGGCTACTATTTAAGGCCTGTTCTGGTATAGTCAGTTTATTTTGATTGCATTTTATTTTTCAGACACTTTCTTATAAAGAATTTTCAGTTTTTTAAATATATGTTTGTGTGAAAAACAAGCAAAAAAAGGATGAGAATTAAATGTCAAATCGTCATAATCGTCACAATTTATTAAACAATTAACCGTCCGCCAAATTTCTTAATCGTAACATATTAAAAACCATGGTATAGCTTTGTTATAATCTGAACAACCTTGGAATACCATGTTAATTTGATTGCATACGAATACAGTCCGAATACCACGGTATTACTATCTGACATTCTGCAGTAAACACAAAGTTTTAGGTTTAGTTAAGTATATTTTGAAAGTCTTTGTGCCTGGATAATACCTTAAAAATGCTGTCTAGGTAGGCACCACGCAAGCATCTGACACAGATTTGTCTCTCTCTGTGATTTTACGACTGCTATTTCTCAATCAAATGATCTTTGTCATTAAAAAGCCTCTATTAGCATAAACATTCGACAAACCTACTTAATCTTGTTTTTTCTCATTGGTGCTGCTTTGATTATGAGCTGAAACCAATTGAAATGCAAATGCTTTACAACAATGACGTCTCTTCGCACCTCACCGTCACCAAAGTGTGAACGTCGGACAGTTACCACGGCGACAGACGCATGTGTGTGACAGCGTGACTGACAGACAGTCTTCATCATCTTGACATTATCACATGCGCTAATGAATCTACACACACACACACACAAAGCATAGTATCACAACCATGAGTGACAAATAACTTCCTCTCGGTGTAACTCTCTCTTTCAGTCTGGCTGACTTCTATTGTCTCTCGTCCAAGAGCCGAACACAGCTAATGGAAGTGTGTATGTGTGTGTGTCCCCTCAGGAAATGTCCTCCCCGAATTGACTTTCCTGTCCTCCACCACAGTTTCTCTCTCTCTCTCTCTCACTCATACTTTCTCACTACCAAACTCAAAAAATGAAAAACTGAGTCAAAGAGCCAGAGTTAGTCATTCCCACACACGCACATCTTTTAGTAATTCCCATTATAAACATCACCAGACGAACAAATCAACGCAAAGAAAGAATTTTAACACAGATATCCGTTCAGGCTCAAGCCTGGGCTGAAATTCTCCAGCGTAAGCGATACCGCTTGGGTCAAATAGTGTGAGGACTGAAATAAAGAAGGATCTTTACGAGACCAATCGGCAGGAAACTTCTCTCTGGACTTTGCCAAACACAACACGCTCTCCGTGTTGCTTATCTGAAGCGAATACACGCAGGGCATACTTACCAAACACACTGCATTATGGGTAGAGACTAAGAGAGTTCACTCGGAGGAAAGACGCAAACAGACACTCCCAAAACCTCAGATTAATTCGACAGATAAATCAACTCTGAGCTGTTCCCGGGTTTCCGCTTTTATACAAACTAGTCATCTACTCTCTCTCTCTCTCTCTCTCTCTTTCTTTTTCTCTCTGTGCTCGGCCCTGCGGCAAAACATCCAGGCAGACAAACCCCCCATCCAAAAGTGGCGACTGGCATGGTGCCACCCTATGACCGCAGCTTCATTCTGTCCAAACTAAATCATAACACATCACATACGGAGAGCTGCTGCTGCTTTACTGTCACTATACTATGAGTGCTTTTCCTATAGTATTTGCAAGTAAAACAGAAACAAGAATGGAAAATTCACTTTAGTGTTTCATGGGAAAGTAGTCACAGGAATGTGCTTTATGACATCATCAGTCCAGTGTTACATCATCACTTCCACAAAACTACTGAGATATGAGCCTTAAGATTTTTTTTATTATGAAACTTCAACTTACCAGGTGGTTTAAGAAAGTCGGTGGGATATCTTGAGTAGGGGGGTGGGGGGGATTCTGGAAAAAGAGAGAGAGAGAAAGAGAGAGCAGTATAGTGAGTTGAGATGTATGTTGATGATAAGGCCTGGTATTCTCCAGCAGAAGAAGTGTTTGTGTAGTGCTGAGGGTTAGAGGCAGGACAGCTCTGATAAACACACAGCCGACTGGCGCCAGACACACACACACACACACACACACACACAAACTTCAGAGGCCATCCAGCCCATGAACCACACAACAGATTTAAAACATTGTACTGTATACAAATAAACGCAAATTGTGGACCCTGAAACTACAAACACATTTAAGTCTGACTTTTTAAGTTATTGGAAACTATAGTAACAATAACCTATGCAAACATATCATGTTTATAACAAAATTCATAAAAACCCAAACTCGTTTGCAATGTTATGCCAAAACCATTAAAAATGTATGCATGTGTGTAATTGAAGCATACATCACAGGCTATACTGTGGAATGTGAATTGCATTAAATATTTAAGTGATAACAATTTATTCTTATCATTTTAAGTAATTTAACTATAGACTACATTTACCCTTAAGTATGCTTTCTTAAGTACATGGCCTGGCGATTATCTATATAATCTATATTTACATTTATGCATTTGCCAGACGATTTTATCGAAAGCGACTACAAGATTTTATCATTATGTGTGTGTTTCATGAGAATCAAACCCATGACCTGTCCGTTGCTAACGCAATGCATTAATTGAGCTACCACATATTTATATATAAATAATATATAGGCTTACCGAGCTCGCACAGTCTGCTCATATGATGCGGGTTGCAGCACACGAGCTCCGGGTTGATTTTCCCATAAGATTCACAGCACGAGAGTCTTTTTAATTCCGTGGAATGCCGGAGGTCCGGCCACCGGAACACTTTATAGAGCAGCAGCGGGAGCGGGTACGACTGTTGACCCAGTCTGGCGTCTACTTTAGCGGGCAGGAGGAAGCAGGAGCTCCGCGCTCCCCCCTTGGACTCCACCGCCTGTAAAAGCAACTCCAGCTGTTTCTCTTTGATCTTCTTCAGGATGGAGTATGTCAGGGCTTTCAGTTCGGCCTCGGTGCCGGGGTTCGGCTTACCACCGACGCCCGGTTTACCGAGGCAGCAGCCCGCGGTGCCACTGCCGCGCGTCCCGGTGTCCGCGTCGCCGTCGCCCTCCACGGGCGCGCGGCTCCTCCAGAGTCGCCGGACGAGCCCCGATCGTTTGGTCCTGAACATGCGGGACGGCAAGAGGGTTCCCCGGCTAAAAAACGGCCATTTTGTCCGCAAATCATGAAGATCCCGGGGTCCGAGTCCGCAGCCGGAGAGTACGCGGCGGAGAAGCGGCGAGCACGAGACGCGCAGGCGATCTGTTTCATGCGCCAGTCTTTATTATTTCACCAGCCGAACCGACACCGAAGGAAAGTAAAAACCTTGTGCGATCCAGCAAAACCTAAAATCTTCCCGCACCCTGCAGATAACGCGTTCGCACTGATGTCAGGGTATAACCTAAAATAATTAAACATCCATACAGTGGTCCGATATTAATCCGCACGATCTGATTTTATGTCGACCCGGTTCCTCTGGATCTCATCGTGTTCCTTTTTCTCCAAGCAGACGCGTTTGAAACCAAATCCGCAGCTCTGATCCAATTGGCACCAGCGTATAAATCCACGTCTGAGAAACTGCAAAGTATCTTAAGCGCTTGTGTTTCCTGATGAATGTGTGCTTTAAAATATTACGACGCTCGGAATATCCAGAAAAAACCTTTAGGACGCAGATTCTTCCCAAATGATAAATGCACACACAGTTACCGAGCCTGAGAAACAGCAAGCGAGTCGATCAGAACTAAAAGACTGAACGACACGAATAAGATCAGGCGCCTGCCTCTCTCTCTCTCTCCCTGTGTGTCTGTCTCTCTCTCTCTCTCTCTCTGTCTCTCATTGGCGCGCCGCGGGTCATGTGGTTGTCTAGACACCCTGTCGCTTAAAAAAAAGAACAAGCAGGAAAAAAGTGATTGTGTTGCGCAAATATGAAACAAAGTAACATGAAACATTAGACTGGATACATTTGTCCGTTTACAAAGTAACAGCGGTTAGAGAAGCGGGAATGAGCTGAAATTTGTTGTGTTAGTAAGTAAAGTCTAACAAGAGCAAAGGACAGAGGAACACACACAGACACACACACATACACAGGCGCCAAGCAAACAGGTAAATTCACATTATGAAGCACACACACAATACACACAACAAATATTTATCACAATTGTGAGACTCCAGGACGCTTTTGGACGGGACACACATGTGGGTGAATTTGAACATTAGGTTGTGAAATTTAAATACAGGACACAAAATAGTCTGTTAACATTAAAAGAGACACGATAAGTACATTGTAAGCAAACAAAACGATGCATTAAATATCTTTACACAATGACATTATGAAATCTAATTCTTTATAACAATATAAACATGTAGGAATATAATCACTCTTTTGGTTGTGTTTGTGAATGAGTGAATACTACTGCCGCCTACTGGTGAGAAATATAACACCTCTCAAATACAACTGGCGTCACTGGTTTAAAGAGATAGTTCACCCAAAAATGAAACCTCTGTCATCGTTTACTTATTTACAGTATACATTTCTTTGTTCCGATGAACACAAGGGAAGATATTTTGAGGAATGCTTGTATCCAAATCGTTCTTGCGCCCCATTCACTTCCACAGCTGTATACAAATAAAAGAGTGCAAAACTGTGAGGAGCAGAATAGAAAAGGAAAAGAAACAACATGGTAATCAATAAAGATATGGCTTGATATGAGAAATACGGGTAGGCTTAAAAAGTTATATGAAAAATATGGAAAACAGCTTAAGGAAGAAAATGTCGAAAAACAATATTAGTATTTTTCCCACAGTAAATCCATAAGGAAAACTTTAACTGGCCATTCACTTAAAGGTCAAAACCCCCATCAAGCAAACAGAGTCAAGTCGTTACGCAGGGTTTTTAAAGGGATGAGAGAGGTCGCGCCCTCTGATCAATGGAAAGACACAATGGCGCGCGCCGGGTAACCGCAGGGTGACAGACGGGCTGCGCGCGGACACTGTCTATGACGCAGCAATTGCTGGACGTTTCATGAGCTTTTTAATAACGTAATGACATCTTTCTGAAAGCCAAACACATTTCATATACCAAGAAATTAAACATAAGTTTTAGTTGTACATTAAAATGCAAACACTGACTGGACAAAGAAAGTTGCCAAGAAACAGTGCAGTGGGAATTTCTTCAGACTTCAGTATAATGGACAGAGGGCGAGAGAGAGAGAGGGAGAGAGAGATAAGATCAGACAGAGAGCTGTTGTATTGCAGACAGTCTGCGTGGCTGCAGGGCACTGAAGAGGAAGATAATGACGATGATGATGATGATGGGCCGCTATTGTTCACGGATTCCCCACTGGCGCCGCGTGAGCTCATGAGGATCTGCTGGCGTCACACATTCTCATCTCAACAAGAAAACTGCGCACTTTCTTTTTAATAAATAAATAGCCTACATACATTTTTCATTTCTTTCTTTTAATGTTTTCCTCCTTTTGTTCCCTTGAGTGTTTAACTAGATAAATATTTACCGTAGGCTATGTCAATTATTTCTAAATTTGATGTCATTTAGTATTTTCTTCCTGAATTTTTTTTTCTTTCCCTGAATTTTGTCTCAGCTGTAGAGATGCTGTTAGACGTGATTTATGGCCTGCTATTGTAGTGCCACATCTGTTTCCCACAAGCATCATCAAATATATGTGCAACCCTTTAGTCAGAAGAGTAAAAAATACATTTCAGATAAGATGATGTTTTTGTTTGTCTTGATGTTGCTCTTAGTGCAAAATACTCTTTGAAATAAGCATATGCTGAATAAATGCAAATGTGAAACTTATATGCAGTCATAAATTATGTTCATATCAAACATATTAACTGCATTAAATTTATGAGTTTCAGAAAATTACTGCTGTTTCACACAAAGACAGATCAATGGACTGCTGCCAGTTTAGACATTGAGCTGAATATGACGAGACCACAGGAAGTCCAAACCATTGATGAGGTCAGAGGTCACACTGGTGTGTCTGTGAAATTAAACCTGACCATGTTGAGAAATGTTTAAGTGGACTCTGTCAAACAGCAGGTCTCTTTGACATATATATATATGTATTATTTTCTTCACTCTTAAAATTTGTAATGAGAATGCTTACAATGAGAATGCTTTTCAAACTTTATGATGCCAAGGACCCCTAAACATAATGATTTTTTTGTGAGGGACCCCCTACCTAAAATATGTATCAAATTATATATTTATTTTGCATAAAAACAGAATTGGCTACACTTCGAATAATGCTGGATGTATAAATCTGAAGAAAAAAAAATATAAAAATTTATTTGCACTGCAGCAAATTTGACCAAAAAAATCTAAAAAAAGAATTTCGCTTTACAAACTCCAGTAAGTGTGATAAAGGAAAGTGTACCTGAATATTTATAGCAGAAATAAATAAATTATAAACAATTCTGGAATGTATGGAGCAAGAAATGAGAGAGAAACAATTTTTTTGACAATTTTTTTCTCCTGGACATTTTTTGGGGACTCTCTAGAACCTCATGGAGACCCACTGGGGATCTCTGGACCCCAGATTAAAACTCGTTTTTAAAAAATTTAAATTAAAAAATGTCAGATTTTCAAACAATATGAACAAAGGGATTTCAATTGCTCACTCACCAGCACGCTGTATACCAAACTTGTTTGACTTTCTTCTGTGGAACACAAAATGAGAATTGGTCCTCTAATTTTTATCAATATTTATTAAACCGTTAATTGGCTACGTTTATTTCAATATTTTCTATGTAAATGTTAATCTATCACGACAAACTATATATTGTTGGAAATGTCTAAGAATGTAGTTTTCATATTTCAAAACCTTTTAGCAGTAATAATAATGCAGTAACTGTTATTTATTCATTTTTGACACAAGTATGCAGCAAACCTCAAAGCAAACCAGCACAAACCTCAGTTTTTTGACAATTTTATGTATTAAAAATTATACTATATTGCATTTTTATTTATTACAAATAAATGTAAACTGCTTTAAAAAAAATAACATTTTCACCTCCAGACACTTCCCTAAAAAACGTTGAAGTGTCTTCTTTAAAACCAAAAATTACCAAAATTAAAACCAAAATAAAGCTTCTAGACCAAAAAAAAAAAAAATGCCAGAGGTATATTAATTTAAAGGTGTATATCACCTTTTCACCAACCCCCCACTCAAAAAGGGCTGCGCCAGTTATAGGGTTAAAGGATTAGTCCATTTTCTTTAAAAAAATCCAGATAGTTTACTCACCACCATGTCATCCAAAATGTTGATGTCTTTCTTTGTTCAGTCGAGAAGAAATTATGTTTTTTGAGGAAAACATTCCAGGATTTTTTTTCATTTTAATGGACTTTAATGGACCCCAACACATACAGTTTTAATGCAGTTTAAAATTGCAATTTCAAAGATCGTTTTAAAATTTTAAAAGATCCCAAACGAGGCATAAGGGTCTTATCTAGCGAAAAGATTGTCATTTTTGACAAGAAAAATAAAAAAATGCACTTTTACACCACAACTTCTCGTCCAGCGCGACCTCACGTCATTGCGTAATGCCGTGGAAAGGTCACGTGTTACATATATGAAACACACATTTTGCGGACCATTTTAAACAATAAACTGACTTGTAAACACTGGGGCGTAGTTTCGCAAACGTCCTCCGTGACTTCTTGACGTGATGACGTTTTGCTTGAGGTCGTACTGGCGCGTCACAGGACTGGAGATAGACGAGAAGTTGTGATTTTAAAGGTCATATTTTTATTTTTCTTGTCAAAAATGACAATCGTTTCGCTAGATAAGACCCTTATGCCTCGTTTGGGATAGTTTAGAGTCCTTTGAAACTGCAATTTAAACTACATTAAAACTGTTTAAGTGTTGGGGTCCATTAAAGTCCATTAAAATGAGAAAAATCCTGGAATGTTTTCCTCAAAAAACATAATTTCTTCTCGACTGAACAAAGACAGACATCAACATGTTGTATGACATGGTGGTGAGTAAATTATCTGGATTTTTTTGAGAAAATTGACTAATCCTTTAACTTTGGGATGTAACTGTAAATGAAGACAGCTTACAAAGGAAACCTTTCATCTGTGATCTGTTGTGATGAATCAAAGACACAAACATAATTGAATGAAAGTCATCTTTGTAGAGATTCAGTAAAGAGTTTTTGTGGTGTTTGTGTAGAAGGCTCTTACTGTTAGTGATAAACATTTACAGAATCAGAGCAGCACTTTCATGTTTTAAACTATGGGTCTGTATGCCATTATCTCATATAATTACACTTCTCTATATGAGCTTCAGTAAGCTAATAGAGCTGCTATAAAAACCATCACATCCCCAACCCTACGTGACCTTTATAAAGATATAAAGAGCAGGGTGAGCGAGAGAAAGGGCGAGAGAGAGGAAACGTAATCAAAGGGAGAGAATGAGGGCAAAAAAAGATTATAAAGACACAAAAATACACATCTGATGTTTCTTCTTCTTTGAAACACAAAAAGAGATGTTAAGCACCTCATTTGACCTTCTGCTTTTGTACAAGGAAAATAGATGGTGGTTTATGACTGACTTCAGAAAACTTGGTATACAGCAAGCAAACTTCTGCTACAAAATGAATAAACAGCTTCATTTGCGAGGTTTGATGGCCTGGCACGCTTTAAAAGGGAAGCTTGCTAACAACAGAGAAGTACACGCTGCAGTCAATGTCATCACGTCTAGTACTGAACATGAGACTTAAACGTCCTCTCGTCACCCGTCACCCCAGATGGGACACCATATGCTGAGCTCTGTCTGCAGGCTGAATCTCTCTGTCAATGCAAGACATCGTAAAGACGAAACTTCTGAGAGTCAGTTGACCTCTAGACCTCAGTTTTATGAGTCTTATACGGCATCGAATTGCTCTGTAAAACTTCAGGCCGTTCACTCGAGTCGTTCAGAAAGATCTCACGGCTGCTCAGTGATGCATTTAAACAAGATGCGCTTTTAGATAAAAAAAGTGAAAGATGAAAAGATACAATAAATGCAATGGTTTGAACCATGTGAGTCGGTCACAGTTAAAGTCTCAGGCCTGTTTCTATCAAGTCACGGATGGCGATGAAGAAATGTCAGTGCAAATCCATCTTTAAAGAGATGAGAAAGCATTGCTTATGTTTGGTTGTTAATGTCAACAGCTTTTTGTCCAAGTCACTTGAAATAAGCAAGATGATAAAGGATAGTATTTGTATACAGGTTAAGATCTTAAAATCTATGAGCAAAATTTGTTATTTTTTGTTGGGTCGATACTTGATGTCTAAAGTAGAAATCTGCCAATGTAAAACACTTCAGTACAGTGTTGGGTTGCTATACTATTGCTAAGGTGTTCTGAGAGATTAACTTATCAAAAGAGACCAATTCTCAGATATGTCTGAGACTTCTGTTTTATTGTCCATCAAAGATCTTAGGTTGGATAATCTGGATAAGTTTTGACCACAAACAGTAACATGATGCTTCCTCAAACAAACAGCACTAAATATTAAACTCATTGCTTTTAAAATTAAATTCAGTGCTTGAACTGTTCTCTGAATCTGAGTTCTCTGAGGCTCTCTGACGGTACTTTTAATAAAGCTTCTTTGTCAAACATCAAAAAATGCCAATAGCATCACTATCGTCATGGTAATGACCCAGCCGTGTCGGCACAAGTGGAGTGGGTGGAGATTATAGACTGACCCAGACGCATGACCTGCTGTCTGCTGTCTCCAACGCATGTACCAGGAAATACCCAGACACACAGAGATATCCAGAGACATCCTCAGAGGCATGCAGAGACACAAAGAGATACGCAGACACATCACAGAGACATCCAGAGTCTCATAGAGACACACAGAGATATCCAGAGACATGCAGATACACACAGAGATATCCAGAAAAATGCAGAGATTCATTGAGACATGCAAAAACACACAGAGATATTCATAGACATGCAGAGACATTCAGAGATATTCATAGACATGCAGAGACTCAAAGACACATGCAGAAACACATAGAGACATGCAGAGACACAGAGAGATATCCAGAGACATGGAGAGACTCATAGAGACACGCAGAGATATCTAGAGACAGACAGAGACATGCAGAGACACACAGAGATGTACAGAGACACGCAAAGATTTACAGAGACACTCAGAGACACAGAGAGACATGCAGAGAGACACGCAGAAACACACAGAGACACGCAGCAATATCAGGAGACAGGCAGATACACACATAGACACACAGAGTTTTACATAGACATGCAGAGATATCTAAGGACACGCAGAGACACACAGAGACATGTAGAGATATCTAGAGACATGCAGAGACCCACCGAGACACACAGAGACATACAGAGACACACAGAGACACGCAAAGACACACAGAGACACGCAAAGACACACAGAGACACATAAAGACACGCAGAGACACATAAAGACACGCAGAGATGTACAGAGACACGCAGAGACACACAGAGACATGCAGAGATATCTAGAAACATGCAGAGACACACAGAGACACACCGAGACACACAGAGACATACAGAGACACACAGAGACACACAGAGACACGCAAAGACACACAAAGACACACAGAGACACATAAAGACACACAGAGACACATAAAGACACGCAGAGATGTACAGAGACACGCAAAGATACACAGAGACACGCAAAGACACACAGAGACACATAAAGACACGCAGAGATGTACAGAGACACGCAGAGACACACAGAGACATGCAGAGATATCTAGAAACATGCAGAGACACACAGAGACACACGCCGAGACACACAGAGACACACAGAGACACGCAAAGACACACAAAGACACGCAGAGATGTACAGAGACACGCAGAGACACAGAGAGACATGCAGAGACACACAGAGATATCCAGAGACATGCAGAGACTCATAAAGACACGCAGAAATATCTAGAGACACACAGAGACATGCAGGTACACACAGAGATGTAAAGAGACACGCAAAGATTTAGAGAGACACAGAGAGACACGGAGCAATATCAGGAGACAGGCAGAGAAACACAGAGATATCTAAAGACACGCAGAGACATCTAGAGATACACAGAGATGAACAGAGACATGCAGAGACACAGAGAGACATGCAGAGACATACAGAGATATCCAGAGATATGCAGAGACTCATAGAGACACACAGAGACATGCAGAGATGTACAGAGACATGCAGAGACACAGAGAGACATGCAGAGACATACAGAGATATCCAGAGATATGCAGAGACTCATAGAGACACACAGAGACACGCAGAGATGTACAGAGACACGCAGAGACACAGAGAGACATGCAGAGACATACAGAGATATCCAGAGACATGCAGAGACTCATAGAGACACACAGAGACACGCAGAGATATCTAGAAACACACAGAGACATGCAGGTACACACAGAGATGTAAAGAGACAAGCAAAGATTTAGAGAGACACTCAGAGACACAGAGAGAGACATGCAGAGACACACAGAGACGCGCAGCAATATTAGGAGATAGGCAGAGACACACAGAGATATACAGAGACACGCAGAGATATCTAAAGACACGCAGAGGCACAAAGAGACACGCAGAGATATCTAGAGACACACAGAGACACGCAGATATATACAGAGACATGCAGAGACACAGAGACATGCAGAGACACAGAGAGACATGCAGAGACATACAGAGATATCCAGAGATATGCAGAGACTCATAGAGACACACAGAGACACGCAGAGATGTACAGAGACACGCAGAGACACAGAGAGACATGCAGAGACATACAGAGATATCCAGAGACATGCAGAGACTCATAGAGACACACAGAGACACGCAGAGATATCTAGAAACACACAGAGACATGCAGGTACACACAGAGATGTAAAGAGACAAGCAAAGATTTAGAGAGACACTCAGAGACACAGAGAGAGACATGCAGAGACACACAGAGACGCGCAGCAATATCAGGAGATAGGCAGAGACACACAGAGATATACAGAGACACGCAGAGATATCTAAAGACACGCAGAGGCACAAAGAGACACGCAGAGATATCTAGAGACACACAGAGACACGCAGATATATACAGAGACACACAGAGACATGCAAAGACACACAAAACATGCAAAGACACGCAGAGATATACAGAGACACAGAGACACACAGATATACAGAGACATGCAGAGACACGCAAAGACACGCAGAGATGTACAGAGACACGCAGAGACACAGAGAGACACGCAGAGACACACCAATTACACGCAGACACACACAGAGACAAGCAGAGACACACAGAAACACACACAGAGACACGCAAAGATATCTAGAGACACACAGAGACACACAGAGACACACAGAGACACGCAAAGTTTTCTAGAGACACACAGACACGCAGACACACAGAGAGACATGCAGAGACACACATAAAGTCACCCAACAGCAAATGTAAAAGACAGAGCATGACAAAACCCATGAAAGATCTGACTAAAAATCACATTTTGAATTTTTCCTAAAACACATGTTAAACATAAGTATTTTGTTAGTAATTTGAACTTGCTTTCTTTGCAGTTTTCATTAAAATTTTCAGTAAATAAATGCTAATAAAAACATTATTTTATTAGGAATTTGGCAAAAATGTTGTCGTAATTGCCAAAATGAAACAAAAATATTCATTTTACTTAAACATAAATAGTAAATCTAGAAAATCTCTTAATTGACTCCGGTTAACGATTTCAAATAGAACATGAATGAGCATGCAAATTACAAATAAATACATCATGATGACAAATGCAGCCTGTGCAAAAAAAGAAAAAGCCATCTTCTGGTTCCTTGTGGGCAACGCTGACTGCTAATGAAAATTCATCTTATTAATGAAGAAGATGCCACAGTCTGCTGGAAATATAATACCCACAATCCCACAGTGCATTTATCTAAAGCTGTCACCTGAAAGACAGAGCCAGGAATAGAGAAGGTGACCTCACAGGTAACAAAAATAATGTTACTGCGGTAAAAACCTCTGAGAGAAAACACAAGCAGATACCAACATTACATGCATCACTGTTCAAATATGAATGAATACACACATAGCTGTTTTAGATTTAGGGTTTGGAGTTTAAACAAATAAAAAGAATTCAAAATGAAAAGACATTAAACACACACTTCTGACACTGTGAACTAACATGAGCTTTTACAAACAGATTTTTTCTCTAATGGAAAATTTTCTTTCTCCGTGACCTATAATTACAGTAAATGTCGACTTCCTGTACATTCCTGCAGTGGAACATTAGAACCTCAGGAGAGGAACCAGCAGGACTAAAACTCCTCTTAGCTTTTATCTTTTAAATGCCTCATTTTAATGGCAACAGAAGGATAAACAAATAAAACAAACCTTTAAGCAAGAGTCGTTAATGTAATGCTTTATTCAATCAGAAGAGAAAACATTCACGCATGTAAACGCCTGTGAGCACAATTTGAGTCATGAATGTTTTTCCCTTAAGAGAAATGCTGTATATTTTTTATGCATGTTATGATATTTTTAACTTTCACAGATCTTCAAGCTCCAATTTTGGGGGGTCTTTAAGGTTCATAGCAATCATTCTGGACTTTATATCACCTATCACCAAGCTGCTGTTGTAAAAATAATGTATATGTATATCTGGACGACTCAACACCGCTTCCTTCCACTGTAATGAACTGAGCGTAAAATGTATGTCGATAGGTGCTGACGCTTTACGCAAAAACGTCAGTTTGGAGCCAGGGCAAGCGCAGAAGGAATCGAAGACAGAGGCCCTGTCCCAAATGGCACACTCCGGACTTTTGGTCCTACTCAGAGCCCACACTTTGATGACATCATGTAGTGCAGACTTTAGGGACTAGTGATGCGAGTCCACATGGTTGCACCGGAGTCGTATTTTGGGACAGACTCAAGCATCAAGCCGGAAATAGGAAGAGAAGTTGCCCGTCAGTGTGACTTCTGTTTCTGATTGGTCTGATTGCTCCTTCGTAAGGACTTCTGGGTTGGTAAAGTGCGTGAAGCCTGCTGCAGTGTGGGCTTCGCCAAAGACCGCATCAAGGTGGCAAAGGGGGCGCTAATGAGCACACTTCGAAGCGTAAAAATGACAGATGAAACACCCTACGGACTCGTAGACTAAGCAAACATGCGCAATTTAAGCCCACGAGACCGAAAGTACACATGAAGTGCGCCATTTGGGACAGGGCCGGAGCCGTGGTATCAAACTTCTGCCACGCACCTTCAACGTTTCATTTGATTGGCTTGCTAAAATAAGGTAAGTTAAATACAGCTCATTTCGTCAGTGTGAAATAACACAGAAATCAAAAATTGATAGTCAGTTATATCTTCAATCTTCCCTCGATGCTCCGACAGTCCGCTCAGAGAAGCTGTCAATCAAAAATGTCGTCATAACGACATGCCCCATTTCTAGGTAAAATGAAACTTATCACAAAAATGATCAATTGAACATATTTCAGTGTGATAACGACTACCTTTAAGGACCAAAACCATTTTTTGGAAAATTTTATTGGAAGTATAATTTATTTTTTTATTTTGACCCGAGTCCCATTTGTTTGCATAGAGAGGGCGGGGTTTATGACTTGTACTGCACCCAGCCAGCAGGGGGCAATCAAAAAGCCAGCAGCTTAAGTTTTTAGGATGTATGAGGCACACCTGGTTGTGATTCAACATCAGCAGCTTAGCGCATAGACATTATATACATAGACACCTCATAACGTGCTGGAACGTAATCCAGCATCGCTGCCATATTGGTTGGTTCTCCGCCACCAATATGAGTCAATCGGAGTAAACGGAGAGCGAGCAACTATGCCCGTATTTTGTGCACATAACCAGCGCAGTATTGATACTAGATCGAATGGGATTACCTTTCACAAGTAAGATCATACAATAATTTTTTTACCATTTATAATTAGTCCCTCCAGAAAAAAACGCAATTATGCGATTGCATGATTAAACGCATAATCAGCCAAAGTCCGCATATTTATGTGGGAGCCACATTTTTTTCAAATACGCTGCACTTTCGCAGCATAAATTTCAGATTTTTGTGCGCAAAATAGTCGGGGCTTGCATGATTTGATAATCCCCGCATTTTCGTAGTAAGAATCACATGCATCTTAGCAGAAATTTGAAAAATGTTGCATTTACCTCACACAAGCGCAGCCATGTCCCCTGTTGCCATGGGAATGTTATGAAGTGACGTAATTACGCGACGTGAACATCATTGAAAATCTGCAAAAGCTTCAAACAGTTTTTGCAAGTTTCCGCAATTTTTGCAAGTTCCCGCAATTTTTGCAAGTGTCCGCAACTTCATTGCATAAATATCCCGCATATTCCATCGCATTTTTTAAGAAAATGTGCCGCAAGAGCAAGGATTTTTTCCCGCAACAATCACAAAAAAAGAGTTATGATAATTGTAGTTGGGGATACACATTCCTCAGCAGTAATAGATGCAGGGGGGCGCACTGGGGACCTATACAAGATGGCGGCCGTGCCGATACGTCAGCTCCTAAAGGCAGGGTTAAGTCTATAAGGTGTCTATGTATATAATGTCTATGGCTTAGTGCGCGTTGTCTGGAAAGGTCATGCTGTCCTCAGCAAAGACCAAACAAATGGTGATTTGACTCTGGGATGAAAATAACAGCGTCTTGATGGCATGGCGTCAATAACATTCTACTAGCTTCTCCTGTAGGCGCAGGTTAATCAAAAATTCAAAATATTGTTGTCATACAGATGAGAAGTAGAGGACCTTGAAAAGTGAATTGTTTTATAGAAAATATATTGCTTTGCATTGACCTTTGAGCTTTATAGTTTTGCAGGAATTATTTTTGCTTTAACAGCAACTAAAGTTTGAAAAATGGGGTCAAGAAAATGAGCACCTTTAACATCATTATTCAGCAAATTTCTTTGTTAAGTTCCCTACCAAGAACCACACAAATGTCCAAAATTATGATTGTAAAGTTTGCTTTTTATTGGTTGTAATTAACATTATAGAAACTGAATCTGAAACTAACTAAAATGACGCCCAGAAAGCAAAACAAGCTGCTTTTTATAGTCAACATTCTTAACTGAAGTGTGAAAAAATGCATCTTAAACTTGACTCTGAATCATCATCCATTTTGATCAATTTAAACAATGAATTAAATTAATGTTATATACTGAAAATAAAAGATAAACAAAGAGCAACAACATCTCTGGGTGGTTGGTTTGTGCTGTGTAACAATGATAAAAAATGAAGTAACAAGGACGGTGGCTGATTTCTCAATTCATAAACTCAATTCATTATATACTGAAAGATATCATCTGACCTAAAAATAAAAACAAACCCAACGAATACAAAAAAATGATTTCTATTACAAAAACAAACGAATGCAGTTTATATATCATCTACATGCAGTTTACCAAATTTATATATAGCCTATATACACATAAATCAGACACCAGGCTGCATTTACAAGTAAATGTTGCTATTTTATTATACAAGTACCTAAATATGTTTTAATAATTTGTATATTTTCCCTATTGGGAGGATAAACAGCAAACAATGAGCATCGAAATCAATATAGAAAAAGGTTTGGTTTATCTTTGTGCAGACGGTCATGTGAAGATTACATAAGAGTAATATTTGAGCAAATAAATAAATTAATTTAAAAGAGCAAAGCGTCCTATAAAACAACCAACAAAACATACGTTACGTGTTTAATCTGTGCATAATATCAATAATTATAGTCATAATGGGGTTTAGGGAGGAAAAAACAAAGTCTACTTGTAATCCCAGCATTAGCAAACAAATAACTGAGAAAAAGCTTTGGTTTATTTTTTCCCTGATGACCCCTCTCAAGTAAACAAACTAAATTATTCTGATTATCACTACAAAGTAATAATTTGTAAAAGTATTTGTATCATTCCCAAACGTCAGTGCAGCCAGAGCGAGCCCATGCTAGCTGCGCAGAGATGAGTAAACCTTATATCATAAAGACACGGATGGAAGCCCAGGAGTCCCACATGAACACGCAAAATATATGAAAACCATTCCTTAACGCTCACCATAGAGGCACTTCAACGTCCGACTTGCACTAAAAGCTGTAGGCAGTCCAAAAAAAAAGCCCAACACACACGTCTGCATACACACACACACATCTGTACACACAACATCACACGCTCGGTTTAAGGTGAGTCCATGCTGAACAGCTCGATGCCCTGAGAGTTCCAGTAGAGACCGACGCCGGAGTTATAGACCAGCGACCAGACGTATGGAATGAAGAAATCTTCAGGCTGCTCTTCCTCCACGTATTTAAACTTCAGCTCTGGAAACTTCTGCAGGAGACACACACACACACAAACATACAAGATCTCTGAAATGCTGGATTGTCAATATAAGCATTCATATTTGTGTACAAGGAACAGTGCTACACAACTACATTTTGTCAGAAGCAACCTATTTCAGCATTATTTCTTTGTCTATACAGTATATTATTGTAATCTTAATGGGGTCATGGCGTGAAAATCTGATTTTTTCCAATAACTGGGTCCCTAGTGCTTTTATCAACCTAGAAAATGTGAAAAAGATCAACCTACACTGCAAAAAAAAAAAAAGACTTTCTTACTTAGTATTTGTGTCCTGTTTCAAGTATAAATATCAAAAAATTCTTAAATTAAGATGTATTTTCTTGATTAGCAAAATGACCTAAGTAAATAAGTCTAGTTTTTTGACAAAAAATATACAATTTAAATGAATGTGTGCTCAAAACAAGCAAAATATCTGCCAATGGGGTGGGAAATTTTTGCTTGAATTATTGTTTAGGAAAAAAGAAAACTTAATTCAAGATTTTTTTGCTTGTTTTAAGCACAAACTCACTCAAATTGTATAGTTTTAGACGTATTTTCTTAGGTCATTCTGCTTATCAAGAAGAGGAATCTTCATTTAAGAATTTTTCGATATTTCTACAGAAAACAAGACAAAAATACTAAGAAACAAAGTCATTTTTTTTGCAGTGTAGTAACTTAACATTTATGTATTGTTTTCAATAAAAATATAAAAAAATCTTAAATTAAGTTGCTTTTTCTTGATGAGCAAAACGACCCAAGAAAATAAATCTCGTTTTTAGACCAAAAATATCACATTTAAGCGATTTTGTGCATAAAACAAGCACAAAAATATGTTGAATTTAGTGTTTAAGAAAAATGTTCAAGATTTTTTGCTTAACCCATTGCCAGATTTTTTTGCTTGTTTTGTGCACAAAATCGCTTAAATTTGATATTTTTTTTATTGGGTCGTTTTGCTCATCAAGAAAAAGCATCTTAATTTAGGAATTTAAGATTTTTTTTGGTTGTAATTTAACATGTTATAATAAATTATCCATGAGATATTTTGAGCTAACACTTCATATATGCACTTTGGGGACACCAAAGATTTATTTGACATCTTTAAAAAAATCTCATAATATGACCCCTTTAACTACATTAACTTAAATAGTTAAAGGAATAGTATGTAGGATTGTGGCCAAAACTGGTATTGCAATCACAAAACTTGTGGCTAAAACTGGTACTGCAATCACACAACTGGTGGCCAATACACAAAATAAATCACCATAAACATCAGTTAAGGGGTCCAACTCCACGTTTTATATGACAATATCCTGGCCAGACCACTGTTGTCAGTGATATAAGTATTTGAAATGAAAATGATTTCTTAATGTCTAGTGACATATCAGGGCCATTTTATGATTATTGGTATACATTTCTTACATACCGTTTCTTTAACTATTAGTAGGAATGTTGAAACTAAAAAGCAAAGCAGGGGTACAAACAAAGACTACATAGCTACTATGCTATTAGTTAAGGTTTAAAGAGGGGTTTCAAAGTGCTGGTTTTGATAACAATGCATTGATATTACACACTGCCCAAAATAGTCCACTTGGTAACTTTCAAAGCCAGGGGACTATTTTCGGGCAGTGCCCGATATCACTACGCCTCCTGCAGCCATGTTACGGCAGCAAAGTCCTTGATTACGCCAGAATGAGAGTATAGTTCCTAGACATATCTGCCTAGAAAATCACAACTTTAAATTTTCTGTCGGTCTTAGTACACAATGTAACTACAGAAGAGTCAAGTTTTAAATAGGAAAAATATACAAACTCTTTGGTAATTTTTTTGCGTGATGCTAATGGTCTAATCAGATTCAATGGATTGTGCTAAGCTATGCTAAAAGTGCTAGCGACAGATCAGCTGAATAGTTTAAAATCAAATGTTTAACTCTAGGAGAGCTGGAAAATTAGCATATTTAATAAAAAAGTGGAGTGTCCGTTTAAATTGTTTCGCGGTTACCTGCACTCGCACATAATGTGGACTCCTAAATTATGCCTGATGTCATACAGTAGCATGAGCAATTTGCGCCGAACAATGTCCGCAGTTTTGATCAGCTGTTTTTGTAATTTCACCCAAACATTCATTATAAACAGGTAGGTGACCAGCACGGTTTGGATTTTTACCCAGAACCGTTACACCCCTAGCAGGCGTGTGGTGTTTTTTACAAGGTAACTTCGCCATCTACTGGCCTGGCATAATACAGCGTTATTAATTTGTCTTTGTGGATACATAAATGCAGATCTTTCCAAGTTAAAGTTTTTTTACTACATCGCTGTCGTGTAAACATAGCTGAGCTGAAAAACAGAGTCACAACATGGTATCTTGTACACCGAGTGCAGTAAACCTGCAGGTCAAGTGTCAAGGTGCGAGATCTCATTTCAGAAGAAACGGTTCGAGTTTTGACACAGGTGTAATTCCACACAGCAGTGAGGTAAATAAACTTGAGTTTGATTGATGATGTGACACACGGCAAGACCTCAGACGCTTCTCTTCATGTTTAAACACAAGACTCTTAACCTCTGGTAAAACGACACGCAGGGCTTAAATACGAGACGACAGCTTTATTTCTCCTGTGAGGACGTGAGGTGTTATTGAACTGAAGACTGAGCTTCACGGTTTCAGCTTGCTGTGTTTACTAGAATAAAATAGGACTTTATCAGCAGCGTATATTTCTTCTGTATTTGTCTTCTAGACATAAGATGAAAAAATAAATCAAACACTTTGAAGCTTGAATAGACTGTAAGGAAACAGGAAGTTGTGCGTCTGTGCGTGTGGCTAACACCGATCCTTCTCGTGACCTCATTCATGTCTTTCACTTCATTTTTAAAGGACACAGGATGTAAAGATCCCAAGATGATGCATGAAACCTCCCAATTCCTCTGAAATGCTTTAGCAAAAAAAATGCTATAATTTCTCATCAGGCAGTTCTGGTGAAATACTTCAGCGATCATGAGGTCAATCCCAGGAAACACACACACGCTGATAAAAATGTTTCACTTGAATGCACTGTAAGTCGCTTCTTGGATAAAATCACACGACCAGCCGATCCGGCTCTAGCGGCACGAGTACCTGACCTTGATCCGACTCAAAGCTTCACAATACCCTTCATACACCGTACAGGATCAAGCGTGGCGGCCAAAACCAGCAGCTGGAGGATGGCAGTGACCTGACCCGATCTCCATCAACCCGAGCCCACGCTCAGGTGAGTCAAAGAGCAAATCAACAGCAGGTAAGCTGTCCGTCAGCATTAATAATGCAGTCGGGTCCTCTCATATTCCCCAGCGCTCTCTTTGTGCGAGACAGAGGCCGCATTGAAAAGCCTTCATATCAGACTCGATAGAAAAGACTCGGAACTTGGCTGGACTCCGTGACTCCGGGTCTGCTGGCTCGGCTACACTGCGGCTCTATTCACGGGACGCCCGAAGGTCCATCTGTCGCTTTCAGAGGCCACAGAGCAAACTGACCCGTGCTGTCATCCAGAGGAGGACACGGAGCGTGGCGTGGGATGAGCGAGGACGGGTCAAAGGGTCAGGTTCGGCCCAATTGGACCAATTCTTACAACAAGTTCAACCGACTTGTCAATCAACAGAAACAATACATTAGAATGCGGCAGTGACAATTATACAATCTCATTAATGTGAAATTTACATAAAATATGTCCAAGCACACATGCGCAATTTTAATCAAAAACGCTTTGGAAATTCGTGATCCTCTCTGATTGGTGGATCTCACAAGGGGTACTTTACATTTTGTGTCTAAAACTACGCAGAAAATGTGACTAGAGCACCCACCGACTTACGTTTGTTAACAAATGAATATCTGATCCTTGTTTACATTTTTATATTTTAAAATATATGTATGCATTATATTTAAGCCCATATGCATCAATGTGCGCGTGCACGCCCCCACGCACACACACATGGGTGATTCTCACGAAACCATTGAAACACCACGGCACTAATGATTTTAGCTTTAAAATGTGTAATATAGTAACATTAAAAAGCATCAGAATTAACACAAAACTAAGTTCTACCTTGCACAATGTGTGATTTCAACATAAGAATTTATAATTGCAAATTTTATCTCATTTTCTGCTGAAATTCTCATTACCGCAATGTGTCCGGCTGTGTTTGAACATGCGTTTTGTTGTAATTTAATCAAATTAACACAAAAAATATTAAGAAAAAAAATAAATGGATGTTTTGCTAGACTACTTTAGATGACAGAAAAAATATTTACTGAATATTCATGTATAATAATAATGAAGAAAAATTAGGAAAATGATGTGTCCATGCCTGATGTTCTCATCCTCCGCAACACTTTTTGAGAAGAGTTTAAGCACACATACAGAATTTTAATAAAGTTTGATTTTGAGTGACCAAGCACATGGACCAGTTACTTCAAGATGGCTACCAGGTAAGATCATTTTTTTACAGTTAATTTGAAATATTGTCTTGTCAGAATGCTTACACGACATTTTGATTATCATTACCGCAACAGATGCTTATTAAATGTTAATTAAATTAATAGAAGCATAATACTTTGATTTTAAATGCATGTGCAGAATCTCCAAATTATGTTCTTTCAGGTTTGTCATGTCATTTTGAAAATATGTCAGTGTTGATGTTTTCTGACTGTTGCGGTAATGAGATTTTTTTAGGACAAATTTTTAAATTATGTTACAAAAAGTGTTAAATGATAAGTAAACGTTTTTAAATTATTGTTCCCATTTAATCCAGACTTTGTTTTTCAATGTCTGGTGGGAAAAAAGGCAATTTAAGCAATTTTTACATTTTCATGCTTGACATTTTTAAAACCAAGTTTTCGTGAGAATCACCCACATACTCCATGACCACCACAGTAAACTGGTGCATTACCATCACGGTGGTAAAATACTGCCACCGTCACAGCCCTGTATGAGGTTTGTATGTGCATGTGTGTGAGTGATGTGTGAGGTCAGTGTTGACTCTTTCATCATCTTTATAGGAGCCACAGTGTCTCTGTCTTATCACCACACAACACACAACAAATTCCAGCGCCTCTGTTACCCTGCACACATCACACACTGCTTTCACTGTTTATATTCAACACAGAGAGAGAGACAGACAGACAGACAGACAGACAGAAAGAGAGAGATAGAGAGAGAGAGAGAGAGAGAGAGAGAGAGAGAGATTATGAACAAATAAAGGAAGAAAATTGGTGAAAAGCTCTGGGGCAGACTGACCGGCCAATCATGCTGCCTTGCTGTGTGTGTATATGATGTGTGTGTAATGTGTTTGTTCGAGTGTGTGATGTTTGTGTGATGTTGATGAGACTGTGTATGATGTGTGTATTTGTGTTCCAGGACAGGAACATCACAGTTGCTCTTTTGAGAGTGCAATTCTGATAAACACTGCCCACTGCATTGCTGGCGTGTGTGTATGAGTCTGTGTCTAGACAAGAATTTTGTAATCTCAGTCATGGGGGACGCCACACATCCACACGCGCACACAAACACACACATCTCCTATATACACGCATGCAGACAAACACACACCCACACGCACACACAATCATTAAAGGTTAAGGTAGCTGTAAGACATGTAGAGAGTGAATCAGCTGTCCATATAATAACTATAAATGTTTGTATAGATCTTATGCTGCGTTTAGACCAGCCGCGGTAGAGGCGTCAAGCACGAGTGATTTCAATGTTAAGTCAATGTGAAGACGCGTTGATGCGTGTCTGGAGGTTAGCGCGGTAGACGCGATTCCGCCTCAATTGTGCGTCTAGTTTGCGCGAATGCCGCGAAGTGAGCACTGCCGTGGCAAATGCGCAAGGTGTAAATTTGAACTTTGGCGGAAAATTGCGCCGCGTTAACCAATCAGGAGCTTGCTGTAGTAATGATGTGATAACAGGAAGCGAGCAGAGTCGCAGAAGCCCCTCCCATGATGCGAATTTCCGCGTGAAAGTCTCTATTTCATGCACGAATGAAGCGAGTAAACTCAAACTGTTCAAGCTGCAAAATAGGCGCGGTAGACGCGATTTTGACGCCTCAAATGCGGCTGTTGTGAACCCACGGTTACGGCAATATATTTCTTGCTGTTTTATTAATGCAGATCTTATAACTCTTATAAATACGACCCAAAGCTTAGCCATTAAAGCAAATGACAGAAATTTCAGTAAGTAATAACAACACAATATAAAACAACTAACACTCATTGATTACTCTTAAACCCCATTCACACAGATCTTTGGTCCCAGAAAATACACGTAAAATTGCCAGACAAGCGCCTGTGAGAACGCAAACATGTCACGTAAATCTTCTGAGATCGTTGCTGGAAAGAGGACCTAGTAAGATACACGGAAAACCCTCTGTGTGAACAACAAGCCGAAACATGCCGTAATGGGCGTGTCCTAGTGACGCCCGCGTCATCACAACAAAAGTTATGGTTCAGCTCTTTAAAACGAGAGATTTACTTGCAGATCAACATTAACAACGAGAAATTTTGCAAACTAGATTGAAACAGTTATCAGGAAATAATAAATGAGATGCATAAACAATGCTGTAAGGGGTGTGTCGTAGTGAGGACGCGCGTGTCATGGCAACATGAAGTTGGTTCAACTCTTTAAAATGACGGATTTACATGGAGATCAACAAATTGCTACACAAATTTAATTGTCGCGACCTCAAAATATATTTAGGAGCGTTTGTGCAAGTGCAAATGATTGTTGCGGTGCGACCTGTTTTCGTTTCTTTATTAAACGTTCGCATATATCGAAAGCAATAAATCTTTACATGGATGACTTCATTTTGTGCTTTTTTAGCACCCGAGGACACGAAAACGTGAAGATCATATTCAAGAGTTCACGCGGATTTCATTGTTAAATTGAGAAATGCGATAGTCAAAATAAAAGTCTGTTAAAAGTAATGAAGTTGACAGAAATATATAATTATTGTTTGGTAAAATCTACTTTTAAAATAATAAAAAAAATTAAAAAATATATTTTCATTTTTTAAATAATATAATTACCTTCAAAATGTTTGTACTTTCATTTTTAATTTAAACAAGGTTTTGTTATGCAGCACTTTGACAAAAAATAAAAATTAATGAATTTGTTTTATTTTTATTTGATTATTTTAGAAAAGATTTACATTTTGTGAATTCAGTTTATTAAACATACTGTTTGATAAGTAAAATGTAATTAACCAATAAAGTAAATGAAAAGTGAATCCAGAATCTAGAAAATTAAAACAGAAAAAATGGGATTTGTGAAAATAAAAAACTGAATTTAAAAATAAATAATTTAAAATGTTTTATAGGTCCCCATGAATCTTCACATTAAGCATAACAGCTTTTTTAAAAATGTGCCATGCACAAGTCACGTGTGTGGCAAATAATTTAAGATCAAGTTTGATTGTTCAAGCTTTTAATCTTCAGAATGATGAAGTTGTGGTGCTTCTATAATTTTTAATGGATGCTCCCAAATGTTTGCTGGTGCTCCTAACTTTTTAATTTGGGAGCACCAGTGCTACCTACTAAAAAAAAAAAAACTCGAATAAAACTTTGAGCCCTGATTTACAATGAGAAATGTCAGCAGACTGGACTGAAGCAAATATCAGGTAAGTTATCTCGTCACTTACCGGGCTGAAGCGGAGATCATTCAGCAGCATAAAAAATATTGCATCACGTGCTCATTTGAGCTTATAGTAAACAAAAATGCCTGCGCGTCACCCAACAAGATATATCGTTCATCTCCTCAAAACGGTGTTTTTAAATGCATATATACAATCACGATGACAAATGTCTGAAAACTGGAATAAAGCATCCGTGTATTTTATGGAATGTCTGTGTGAAAAGGGCTTTAGTTTGATGCAATATTTTCAAGTTGTTTGAGAGTCTAGAGAGAGAAAAACTCACATCTTTTTCAATGCTTTACACTAAAATTTCCATACCAATAGTAACAATGATCCAATCGATTAGATCTTAATGGGATTATGGGTAATGTAGTTACACATGACCTGTGAAATCTTTCATCATCACTTCATCTGGAAGCTGTTTTGAATGGTTTACACATTAATCGTTAAAAGTCAATTTCACTGGAAAGAACCAGAATGAGATTTTTACTGTCGAAAATCTCCTTCCTGAGCCTCATTCACGTGATCATAAAAATGATAAATGTCATCTGTGAAATCTAAAACCCTGAACATGCAATTAAACGACGGATGAACGCCACACGCCGGCCACATGTCCTGTGATTTAGTAGGAGCAGAGGGGATTGTGGGTAAGGATGGGTCCTGAAGATTTGTGTTGAATCCAGTATATCAGTAGCAGATATGAGAGTGTATGTGCGTCACGTCCTGATGTCATTACATCCGTGTCTTGTAAAGGCGTAATGAACGACCCCGCTGGAGTCGTTTGTGATAATGAAGATTACATTTGACCTACAGTCACCATCACTCGGGTGCTTTGAAGCAAAAGCAGCTTTATTCAACCAGAGATTAAGATTCATTTGTCTTAAAACCATAAAACTACATTTGGATTTACTTGGTTAAAAAATTTGTCAATATTATCAACAAAAATTCCTCACAGGGCTAAAAGTAATAGTCAAGTCAAATATGTTGGATCAAAGTCAAATTCATCGTCATTATAGTGTGCTGCAAGGATGAAGTTACCGACTACCGAAATGTTGGTACCGCGATAACACTAATTATACATAAGTATAAACGTAATCGTACCTTCAGTCGATCTTTGGGTAGAGCCGCAGCGCCCTTCTTGATGACCTCTTGAACTCTCTCCACTGACAGATCACTTCCTGCCTGTTCCAGACGCTGACTGAAGAAACCAATCACCTGCAAGACACAAACACACACGTCGTCACCACGGCAACATTACTGCAACATCAGGACCACAGAGCTACTGTATCACCCAGATCTCACCGTGTCGAGGTTCTGCATGATGTCCTGGAAGGAGGGGTGAGATCGGAACTGCTCGAAAAGTTCACGTTTATACAGCAGAGCGTACAGCAGGTTAGGGTTGTGATGAAGCGAGTTACTCAAGCAGGAGTTTATGATCTCCAGCATCATTCTGATCACCTCCTCAATGACATTCAGATCCTGAGCCTGAGGAATACATATGAGAGTATCAGTAAACAAACAAAACCATCATTCCACCCTTCAAACTGGTCCTACCACGTCTTAAGGGTCAATTATGTGTGTATGAATTAATGGGTTATGGCTGTGGACTGGCTGGTCAACCTTTTTCATGGTTGCATGTAGGGCTGGGCATCACGATACATTACATATCACAATACATGTAGCATGATACAATGTATCGCGATGCAATGCAGTGCATGTTTCTATACATTGCAATACTTTTTCTTTTTTTTATCAAAAATGTAAAAAAAAATTAAGCTTATTTTTTAAACTTTTTTTAAGCCAAAGTGCTTCCACAAGTCGTCTTTGAAAGCTGCAGGCTTTTTAAAATTTTCTGCCATTTTCTCAGTCTCACTAACTTCTGAGACATTGGCCGAATGGCCGTATATGACTGGACAGTGACAACTACAGCAGCGGCGGAGGAATTTGATGTTTCGGGGGAAAAAACGATACTAGAGATTGAAATATCGATACACTATCGTGGAAAAATTTGTCACGATAGTTAGCTGTATCAATATACAGTATTGTTCAAAATAATAGCAGTACAATGTGACTAACCAGAATAATCAAGGTTTTTAGTATATTTTTTATTGCTACGTGGCAAACAAGTTACCAGTAGGCAGAGATGGGGACTCGAGTTTGAGACTCGGACTCGAGTGCGACTTAAGTCGCACACACAGTGACTTCAGACTCGACTTGAGACTCGACCCTCAAAGACTTCAGACTCGACTCGAGCCGCGCGACTCGTGAACAATGTTTATTTTTAGGAAACGTCTGATGAGCTCGCTGTCATACCCCTCCCTCCGTTACCTACAACCTGCCCACGACGTGACACGTGACGTATCTGCTCCGAGCGCGCGGCCGCGAATCGAATGCACCGGCTGCTGCTGTCCCACTCGTGTTGAGTTAAATGTTAATTGTTGGTGTCTATTAAAGTCCATTCAAATGAGAAAAATCCTGCAATGTTTTCCTCAAAAAACATAATTTCTTCTTGACTGAACAAAGAAAGACATCAACATTTTGGATGACATTGTGGTGAGTAAATTATCTGGATTTTTCTTTTAAGATAATGGAATATTCCTTTAAGTAGGTTAATTGAGGTAACTGTCTCTTTAAAAACAATTAGCACAGACTGGTTTCTGACTGTAATCTATACATACACTTAAGACATAAACATTTTGTTTTTATTAGAAAAAGAATACTGTGGAGATCATGTTGTTTGTATGTGCCCTGTCAATAACAGAAAGATTTTATGTTCGCTTGTTTTTTGAAACGCGTCTCTCTCGTATGTGCACTACTGATTGCCCTTAAACACGCACGCACACAGAGAACGAGGGTGAATCCCAAAAAGCGCAGCACATAAAAATGTTACGTTGTTTTTCATTGCGTTATTCGCCAAATGTATGTTAAAGGACAGTATGAGACACATTAGCGCAAATCTCTCTAAAGTTTACACATCAAGGGTTCTGATCAATCACGTCTGACACATTCAACCGCATGTGCCTCTGTGCGTACAGAAAGCTGCCCACTTTAGCGCCTTTTAGCGGTTAAATACGTCCACACCAGACACATGTTGATTCAGACAAGCACGTGCAGGTCGCGGTTTCTGTTTGCGTCATCACAACATTTCAACCGGTGATACAAGTCTTTCGGTCGAAAACTGAAAATGCTCTTTTGTGCCATTTTCGGCCGAATCACAACCTAATGCTTTTTGGTTTTGGCTCAATCATTCAAAAAATATTTTTACACAAGCAATACGCACATCTCTGCTATAAATAAACATTTGAAGTTTGTTTCTGTTACTTTACATTCTTGGACAATTACACCAAACATGACATAAGTGCAAACGTTATAACTTACCCCATAGGTGGGGTTCATTGTAACAGGCAGGGGGTTAGTTGTAACACTTTAAAATAAATTTGCAGGGAAATTTTTCAATACTATTTTGTCTATACACTTGAAGTGGATATTGTTTATATATCTGTCTATAATAGACAGGTATCTATTTCAAAACAATGTTTTAGTCAACAAGACACTGATTAATATGACATAGCATTGGATTTGGTATCTTACACACCCAACTTAGAAACCGAAAAAAAAAACATGAGATAAAAAATGTACTTACATGCCACCAAAACACTTGTTCATCAATAACTCTCTGGAAAAACATGATACATTTCCAATAATTTGCGGGAGATCGTCTTTTGGCTGCGTGAAAAAATACCGGAAAATCAAAACGCTCAACCTTGTGCAACAATGTAAACAGTCTGTGTTACAACTAACCCCGCATTACTTTTTGCCCCGCGCACCCATACAGTTCATGCATCATGTTCAAAGCATGTTTATAAAGGCTTTCGATGGACATAGAGAGATGGGAAATATCTGTGGTGATGTTAGTGGTCAAAACAGACAGTCTGGAGTCACTCTGAGACCACCAGTCTTCACATCAGCACAATACTCAATGAGACACACACAGGAACTCTTTTATAACACAAACAGAGAGAGCGAAAAACATGGGTTGTTTCTGTGACGTATGGGATGTCTGCGGTTATAAAGTAAGCCCAGCTCCCCGTTCCTCACACCTTTCCCTGCCATTAGACGAAATAAATTCCTGCCCTCTGTTCCCATGACGACCCCCTACACGTGGGAAAGATGTGCGGACGCAGCGGTCGGGAATATTAACAGGGTGGGAGACTGTCGCCAGTGTTATTAACCAAATTCAAGTAGATGCTTATGAAACCCTTACACTAATAACAAAAGTGCATGCAGACGGGAAATACTTGTCTAGACCAGCGGATCCTAACTCTTCACACAAAAAAGAGGCCTGGGAATGAGTAGGAGAGTGTTGTTGTGCAGTATTAGAATAACAACAAAACAAATACAAAAAATAAACAACACAAATTTTACATGAAAGAAAGAGAGAGAGGGAGGGGAGAGAGAGAAAGAAAGAGTGTGTATGCGCACGGTCAGCTAATGACAAAGATGTCAATAGCATCAGTAAGAGACTCTTGTCTCTATGGTTACAAGGCCATAGGTTCTCAGGCTGAGGTCCTAGGTCACGTCTAATGCTTTAAGCTTACAGTGATGCTGTGAGGTCACCATGGCAACAGACAGGTAATGATCAACATAACCAAGCTGTACCATTTTCTCTTACAGGTGAAGAACGTCTTTGGTTATAAGACGTTATAACGTTAAGACGTGTTATCCACCTTTTTCTCGAACGCGGAAGTGAGTGATATGACGTATTTCCCTTCCTGTGTGAGACTTCCTGTTCAATAGCCAGCCGGTAAAAAACAGTGTAGTTGGAGCACGCATAAAACATGTTTTAAACAGTAAATATTTACTACATCTGCCATGTATGAACCAGTGTGAGGATGAAATTAAGAAGTGGCTTGATATATGAAGATATATTCAATCATTTAGTGTTGCTGATCAGAGGTGATGGGTCTTCAATGCGCAAATATAAAAGCACAGAGACATACCAGTATCTTTACAATGGGAAAGTCATTCGAGAGGTTGTGCATGGATTTTACCAAGACTTCGTGTTTTTAACTTTTCAGGCGGTGGTTTAAAGGTGCAATTTGTACGATATTTGCAGTTAAATTGTCCAAAAAACACTAGGCCAGTGTTATATATTTTGTCCAGCTGATTACTATTAATATCTGTAATGTTTTCAACTACTTGTAAACCGTGAGAAAATTTCCATTTAAAACATTGACACGGGGCAGTGCAGTCTCCTGTCAATGACGTTAATATCCATGTGATCCTTCGTCACCGCCTTTACTGATGTAAAAACCACATGACAACAGTGGTCGAGTTCAAAAAAATAAAATGGCGGCCAAGGAAGCGACTGGAGCACAAATTTAGTGTAAATAAGGGTATATTTTCACTTTTTACACATTTTAATTGCATTTCTAGCGAGAAATTAGTATTGTAGTTTTCAAATATGTGATTAGTTATCATAAAGGCACTCTCTGTTTATATTTCAAACACGCTGCCTTTGAAGTGCGTCCAAAAGCCTTTCTCTGAGCTGCCGTCATGCCTCCGAAGTCATTTCCTCATGAGGGAGCAAGGCAACAAGCCTTGAGTTTTCGGACGCAGCCAGTGTCGTGGACAAATGCGGAACTACACGTTAGCACCTGTTGAGCTACACGCTTGCTTATGGACTTATGGATTCCTCTTTACCGTCTGTCAGCAAAGACAGCTCCCGTAAGCATACGGGCCAACCAAACGACCCAAGAAGAGTTTGGAACAAAACGGGAGAAAGAATGAGGATCAATTTGGTGTTGCATTATCTGGATAAAGAGAGCTTTGCGACAACATTTAACTAGACAGAGATTCTGATCCTGCTTGTGTTTTACGCGATGGGTAAGTTGTTTTGATTCGTAACCCTTCAAAAAACGTATGCTATTATATTGATCACAACATAAGTGTGTAGATTGTAATCAGCGCGTCTTCCCGCGGACGATATGCACATCAAGAGGTATTGTACAGCAATATAAATGGTCATTTTAAGACACTTCACAATAAGATTTATACTGTCAATACATTATGTGAAAAATCATTGTAGATTATAAGTTGAAAACTTAATTCTGTGCTGTGTTAACCATCGAATTACATAATGAAGTAAACAATGTCATCAAACGCAACATTTATAAGACTTAATTACCTTATCCGTCAACGTGATTTCGCGTCTGATTGATGGCCATCAGCGGTTGAGTTAAAGACTACAAATCCCATAATTCCACGCTGCTTCAGAGCGTCATTAAACAACGTCATTGTTACTGATTTGATCTGGCGCCATCTAGCGGCGCAGATAATACAAATTGCATCTTTAAAATGTCACAACTGTCCCTCTGGTGTGAAGTTTTTTAAACAGCAATTTTTAATCGACTTGTTTTTATGGTGACACATCAAGCTTCACGCAGTCTGACAGTCAGCAGTATCTTTCTCATTCAACACATTGTAAATTATTTGAACAAACCATAATAAACATATTAAACTACTACATGTATTGAGTGTATTATTCCATCACTGTGGAGACATGAGCTTATGAAATTATTTGCTTACTTTTTAAAGTATTTGCTTTTTCATTTAAAACATAACAAAAGTACACGCAAACACATTACGAACTATTATGCTACGTACACACCAAGGTTATTATAGTTTTGCATTTTTCATTAGTTTTTATTTTTATTTCGTTTTGACTTTTTGTTTTCAAATTCAGTTTAGTTTTAATTAGTTTTTAAAGTGGGTTTGCTAGTTTAGTTTAGTTTTTATTTTATGAAAATGCTTAGTTTTAGTTTAGTTTTTATTAGTTTTAGTGTTCGTTTTAGTCTTTTTCGTAATTTGGGTTATTTGTCAGGGGCAAGAATTAAAAAAGGTCAGAAAAAGAATTGTGTGATAATAACTCAACAAAAACGTCATACAATTTTAGAAAATATTAATTCAAAAATAAAACCAGTTCATAAAATGTACATATGGGCACAAATATGTAAACAGTCTCAAGTTCAACACTCCATAGTAAGATGTGATGTGTGCCAGTAAAAAACTTAAAGAGCCAACAGACTAAAGAAGACATACATGAACCGCATGTATTCAACCCATTTTTAAGCCACAACAAGACATTTCTGTCAGATTGTCAGGGAGCTCAATCTGAGAAAAGAACATGACAAATAACCAGAGGTGGAAAGAGTAGACAAAAACTTTACTCAAGTAAAACTACAAGTAACTAAAGAAAAAAATACTCAAGTAGCAAGTTACTTCTACTTGAGAAAAAATATACATGCACACACAGTACACACCACAAGGATCAGGACAGTAAAAGTTTGCTGTGGAGACCAGAAATTGGTAAGATGAATATCAGTGTGTCAGAAGTACAGAAGTCACATTTTATTAACCTTCAACACATACATGCTTTAACAACTAAGAAAAACAGCCTTTAATGCTGAATTGTATGTTGTGCCCAAACGCAAAACTCGAAATAAATGGATCAAACTGACACTACATACTGTATGTGTGTGAACAATTAATGCATTAGGACAGTGGTTTTCAAACTGGGGGCTGGGGCCCCCTGGGGGGCCGCGAGATGGTGCCAGGGGGGCCCCAGTTTAATGACATTTTATGAAATACATTAATTTTATAGGAATTCTGTGTAATTAAACCTAAAAAAATAAGGCTACTTACCAAAAGCATTACTTTTTAGTATAATTTAATGTTTTTTTTTAGTAAAATGAGTTTTATAACAGTTTTTGTCACAAATTTTCTTTGGGGGGGGGGGGGGGGCGCAAAGGAATGCATCGTATACAAGGGGGGCCGCACGCTGAAAAAGTTTGGGAACCACTGCATTAGGACACAGTTCATTACTTGAACACTTCTGAGTCAATGGTCTCAATGTGGCCACATTAGATAGTATTAAAATACAAACGTGTTGTGTCATTGAGTTGGAATATTGTGCATGTTAAAACAGGTGACATTTCTGTACTTTTTTATTCATCTTTTAATGTTTAGACATTTCTTGACTCCACAGCAAACTGAGGACTTTTGCATGTTTTGTCTGAAAACTTTTGAAATGCACGTAAGCCTACAGTAGGCTATGTATGTGTAAAATTGCAAAATACACAAACATTACATATTAAAGAATACTTTAGACAAGCACAGAATAGACAAGCATTTCTATGAAATTAACTTGTGTCTTAAGGTTGATGTATACAGCTTATAGCTGAAATATCAGACAAGTTAACCGACACAGTTTTGCATTCAGTTATGCATATTAAAGTTAACTCAGAAAATCTCTTAGATGGTCTGAGGACATCGACAGTTTACACTTACATGAAATACAAACTGATTTTAGACAAAACTCATGTTTTCTTATGTTGTGAATCTCATGTCACGTGTGTGTGGGTGTTGTGAGCACTTACATTATACACAGTACAGTATACAGCGAATCAAACGTCAATCATAGATGGACTTTCTTCATGCAGTCATGTGTTCACACAGTGCTTCTGGAGGTTGCGCGCGTTTAAATGTTTCTGACGACGAACAGGTCCGCGCATATATAATGGCGGGTACACGTGTGAAGCTTTGCTTTTAGTTAAAAGATTAGTTAAATCATATTCACGTAATCCAACACTCTTTATGTGCTGCGTGTTTCTAGACACGAGCAAAACCGCATCAGACGATTCAGTTTTTCCAGCGATCGAAACAATTCATTTAAACTGATTCGCGAACCACTTCAAACAGTTTGACCCGTTTGCTTTGTAAAGAATCGACTCAAAAGACTCATTTACTTGCAACACCCTGTAAGGAATCAACTTAAATGAGTCATTAATTCGCGAATGTGTGTGTGTGAAGCGCGAGTGAGAGACGCATGGAAAGGAATTTGAAGCTTAACGTAATTTGCTCTATGAAAGACATTAACAAAGACGAAAACTAAGGACATTTAATCTATAATTTTATTTTATTTTAGTTAGTTTTGCCAGGCACACATTACAGTTTTAGTTAGTTATCGTTTTTTTGTAATGCCTCGTTTTTATTTTTATTTCAGTTAACGACAATGTTTTTCCCCACCTAGTTTTCGTTTTTTCGTTCGTTTTCGTTAACGATTATAACCTTGGTACACACCAGATGCGGGGCATCGCGTTACTCGCTCTAGATTACTCGCGGGATTTAACTTCGTGTCATGCGACTTTTTCCCCCGAGTTTAATATTTTCAACTTGGGCGAAGACGCGTTTGAGGTGAATAGCGCATGTTTTCGCGGCAAATGCGCCACCCATATCGCATCATCCGCATCGCCCCACGCGAGGAAGTGTCTGATCGCGTCTTTGCATTGACTTTGTATGTAATCTTCTCGCGCAAATCGTTGAACTCACATCTGGTGTGAACCCACAGTTATAAACATTAACTAAGCAGTTTATGTCGTATATATTCTGTACTGTAATCACAGTTTTGTAATAATATATAGCAGCAGAATAAATAAACCAGCTAAATCAGCATATTTTTATCAGCATGCTATTAGTTGTTTTTAAACAATTATTGTATTTATTGTTTACTGGCAGTTCTATACTGGATGGATATGTGGATACAGTTAATAGATGCACGTGCGCCACATACACATTCAGTTCTTGTGCATGTATTATGGTTAAAACAAATGTTTTGTAGAGATTTACTGCGTTTGTATTTGCTATTATGGCAACCCCTAACTGCACAAATTATGTCGGTCTTCCTGGATTTCATAATAAACATTAAACAGCCAGTCAAAATGGCACACTTGTGTCCTTTGCAATAGACTACCATTAGCTTTACTGGCTCACCAAAAGTCATAAACAGGAAAGCTCAAAGATGGTGCTCAAAGATGGCGGCGCCCACATTTACGCTTACATTTATACATTTATATGCAAACAAACAAGCTCAACAAGTTATTAAAATTTTTACAGGAAAATGAGGGAGGATTATAATGGATAAGCAATACCATTAAAATCACAAACGGCGTGTATCTGTTCCCATTAAATGAAGGAAATCCCATGGTGATAACAAACCCGGCAGACAAAACCAGTGTGTGTGTGTGTGTGTGTGTGTGTGTGTGTGAATGTTTGTCTTATGAGATATGACACAAGAAAAGCTTGCGAAATCCAATGTAGTCTAAACTCTTTCTTGATAAGTGTGGTTTAGGAAATCCTTCCCATGAAGATCACAGCAATGTGGAAACTGTTTGGGTGACCGCACACTTGCAACACAAGAGACTCTTCTGACCTGATCAGCATAATGAAAATAAATACAAAATTCCAGTATCTAGATAGTAAAAGCCTGGTATAGTTCACTTTTATGCGAGGGTCTGTACGAAAAAAATTCGTCATCAGAATAGTACGCCTTCTTTATGCCCATTTTTTTTTACTTTGTATGTGCAAATCGCACATGCACATTTCATTTTGTTACAGCAATTAATTTATCCACAAAGAGGCAATCGTGCACTGTGGGCACCAATTCACAAGGTAGTTAATGAAAAACTGCATAAATAAAATGGATTGAAACGCAAGCTATCGACAATGGAGTCTGTACATTGTAAAAAAAAAATGCAGCATGAAGTTTAAAACTTTCCCCGCCAATGACGAGTTATCTCGCTTAATCACATTACGAGAAAACGCTTCCCTGCCCATTTTTTCGCTATTATCCAGTAGGTGGCATTCTTACACAACTTATAAATCACTAATGCATCCACTGGTCCAAAAACAGTAAAAAACTCAACAAAAGTCCTTTACAAAAATGCAATCATCTCAAAATTTGGTATTTCTGAAGAAACCTACCCATATTTGAGAGGTGATAAAAGAGAACAAATGAAAATTGGATGAAAAGTTTTTAGTTTGAAAGCAGAGGGTCTGTTCTTTCATTTTTATATATTGTATGTTTATATATTTAAAATATTAAACTTATGTGAAAAATCATAAAAAATCTGGGTGCTGACTGGCAACTTAAAAAAAAGCTGGCGTGGAAAGAGTTAATTATGCAAGTCAAGTTATCTTTGTCAAGTTTTGACAAGTTGACATAACTTAGAAAAACAAGTTGAAATTGTTTAACTCTTTCCCCACCATTGACGAGTTAACTCATCAATTAAGAGAAAACACTTCCCTGCCAATGACGAGTTTTTCCGGCAATCCGTATTTCTGCTATTATCCACCAGGTGGCACTCTTACCCAACTTATAAAACTCGGAAGTATCCCCTTAAGGCAAACGGTTCAAACTCTGTGTATGTTTTGATCATCATTATGAATCTGATCTCTAGCAAAAAAAGAAGTTTCTCAGATTTTTTGCTCAAAATTTTGTATTTTTGATGAAACCTACCCATATTTGAGAGGTGATAAAAGAGAACCAATAAAGATGGGATGAAAAAATTTTTTTGAAAGCAGATGGTCAGTTTTTCATTTGATATATTTTATGTTTATATATTTAAAGAAGAACATTTTCTGGAAGGCATTAAACTTTTGTGCAAATCATAAAAAATGCTGGCGCTGGCTGGCAACTTTTTTAAAAACGCTGGCGGGTAAAGAGTTAACGTATTTTGTTAAGTTAAAGTAACATACAAATATTTCTTGATTTAACAAAATTTTTACAGTGTATCATAAAAGAGTACAATGATGTTTACATTACAACTTACAGCGTCACTCCATGGGATCTACATAACTGCTCCCTACAAACCCCTGTAGGCCATGAGAGGTATTGCATGCGTTCAATGCCTATGTACAGTTTAAGTCAAATGATAAAAAAATTACTATACTCCCAGCTTTAGAGTGAATATTTAACTTGTTTTATGCATAATCCTGGAAAAATTGTAACTAAACATTATTATGCCAGTCAGGTACTTTAAACTGAAATTGGAATAGAAAGACAGATGGAGAGATGAAGAGGAATAGATGTGAATAGAGCAGTAGACACAAAGGACGTGTGTGATATCTAATGAGGACAGCAGACAGCAGTCTGACCAACCCAGACACACAACAGACATCTGCAAGACACCAGCCTGAGGCACACACACAACTCCCCCCCCACACACACACACAACATCAAGGTTACACACTGAACTGAAGACTCCACACAAGTACACACTCCATTTACATCTCTATTGTCACACACACACACCCTCTCCCCTGAGTGTGGTCTGGCAGGTCTGATGACGCACCTCTAGGGTCGAACCCGAAAAGTGCCTCCCCCCATTACTCCCAATGGATAGGTGATAAAATTGTTTACCTCATAATAATGCTGAAACATCTAGTCTTGCGAGTAGCATTTAAAGACGTTATTGATTCATAAAGAATTGACTCTTTACAATTTAGGAAGCATCATAAAATGTAGCGTATAAATGTGACGCAGCCATACGTGTTAAAAAAGCACAATGCACAAAACATATTTTAAATGAGTATGTTAATCAGTGAATACGGATATCAATGAGTCAACAAATCATGCAATATCAATATCTCCGCAGGGACATAAAGAACTTACATAATCGGGCAGAATCGTCCCATCATCCGCTCCCATAGGCAAGGACTGAGTCGCCTGCTCCAAAACTTTATTGTGCTTCTTTGACAGCAGTGCAAACAAGCTGAAAGAGAAACAGATGATAAGAGGTAGTGAAGTAACATGGGTCACCAATTTAATAAATGTGATTGTGACTTATACCATGAGGTTGCATGTAAACATTTTTCCACTTTGTAGAAACACTGAAGTATTGTACAACTAATCAATAAAATCGATAAAAATCGTTAATGAAATCATTTAGTCTGTGACGTCATATGCTCATACACCAATGTCGGACAGCGTGGACACGCGTGCTTCATACAGCGCGACCTGTGCGCTTATAATTAAAGTCAGGCGCTGTGTCTTCATAAAACGTGAGCTGCACATTTATCAGGTGCTTCTTCTTGACGCGCTTGTTTAAAAGCAATGCAGCGTTGCCAGGTCCTCAGCCTTTCGGCAAGGTTCTGAACTGGGGAACTTTAAATCGTTTCCACAGGTTGATGTTTTCTGCTGGTTAAAGATTAAAGGATTTGGTTCATTAGATGTTGGTATTTGGGCTGTTAATAGTCATTTTGGACTCATTTTGAATGGCCATTGTGCTGGTTTTGTAACGTGGATCTGGCAACCCTGACAGGACAATGATGGAAACAGAAGCACAAACGAATGTTGGTTAATAAAGGTTTCATTTCGTCCTTTGGTAACACTTTACAATAAGGTTTATTAGTTAACCTTAGTTAAAGGGACACCATGAAACTTTTGGCCACTAGGGGGTGCTAGACACGTATTTTTCACTTCTAGCGCCCCTAGAGCCCACAAGCGCCGCAGCACTGTCGCAAAGGAAAGGAACTGGCCAACCTTAAAACTAAACTAAAAACTAAACATTTAAAATGCTAAACGATCAACATTTTGAGACAACAGGGAGAAACGCAGTCATGTTACAACTTTCTGATGAGGAACTCGTCGTGGCAGAAGCCATTTCTCAATCTGAAGGTTGCAGCCTCCGGATGTCCTATCCCCAAGCTGCACACGTCATCAAGACTGTCTTATTTCACAATATTAACAATTACAAAGTTGACTATTATACTTAGTGAATCGTAAATTGTTGCAGTATGCTTATGACTTGCGAATGTAATGCTCAGTTTACCTTAATAACCCAGGCTTGATGACGTGTGCAGCCTGCATATTTGACCTCCGGAGGCTGCAGCCTTCCAATTCAGAAACGACCAGACGTATTTCCTTGCCTTTTTCCAAACAAATATTGTTGCATCCTCTCTCTCTCCCTCGCCACCAGGATTTTCCGCAATGGCGCTCGTTATTCCTCTTTTTTGTGTGAAAATCGCTCCAAATCCAAGTAAACCGATGCGTTTAGGTCTGCCGCTTTGTAATACGTCACGCGAGTGACAGCGGAACGCAGCAAATGAGGAAGAGAGAAGAGAGAAACGCTCGGATCTGATTGGTGAATGAATAGGGTTTGGTTTTACACTGTGAGCAAGTTTGAGTGCTATAGCAACATGGATTGTATGTAAATATCATAGACACAGTAAAAGAAAGGTAAATACGTGAACACAGCATCTGAATACAGGGAACCATATGCAATATAATCGCCGTAATTTATAAAGAACATCGCATTTATGTATGAATCAACAGTTTATATAAAAAATTGCCTTAAAGGGGAATCAAACCCGGGTCGCCCGTGTCATAGGTCCATGACACTAAAGACTGTGCCAAAATTCACGTTAAAAACAAATTGTGTGGAGGAAGTGACGTATGCCGTAAAGCAGTCGAATTTTGTAGTTTGTTTTGTGCTCTGGTTACTACCAGAAACCCTAAGTTTTAAAATACGAGTAAAAGTGATACAGACCCCGTCAGGCTATGGTAGACATGTCATTCAACCTATTTAAAGTCGATGTACTATCACAAGGGTCTTGAAAATGTATTATGAAGGTTGAAAAATTACATGGTGTCACTTTAACTAACATGAACAAACTGTGAGCAATACATTTGTTACAGTATTTATTAATCTTCGTTAATGTTAGTTAATAGAAAAAAAGCTTTTTATTGTTTGTTCATGTTAGTTCACAGTGCATTAACTAACGTTAACAAGATTTTAATAAAGTGTCAGTAATTGTTGAAATTAACATTAACAAAGATTAATAAATGCTGTATAAGTGCAATTCATTATTAGTTCACTAGTTAACTAATGTAGGTAACTAATGAACCTTATTGTATGTAAAGTGTTGCCCGTCCTTTATTATAAGTGAGTTGGTATTTATTTAATTGTGGTAAAGTTTTCATCAAAATAGTATTGAACCAAAAACTAAGCATCTGTTTTAAAGTAAGGGGGAAATTCAGGTTTTTATTAAATGTAACAGTGCAAAAATGATTTTTAAGTAAAAAATCTTAGTATTTTTGTCTTGTTTTCAGTAGAAATATCCAAAAATTCCCAAATTAAGATGCTTTTTCTTGATGAGCAAAACGACTCAAGAAAATAAGTCTAGTAACCAAAAATATCAAATCTAAGTGATTTTGTGCACAAAACAAGCAAAACAATCTGCCAATGGGAAAAACACTTTTTTTTATTTTTTTGACTTATTTTATGCACAAAATCACTTACATTTGTCGTTTTGCTCATCAAGAAAAAATCTCAATTTAAGAATTTTTAGATATTTTTACAGAAAACAAGATAAAAATACTAAGAATTTTTTTTCTTAAAAAACAATTTTTTGCAGTGTAATGGCTTATTTAATTTGTTAATAACACATAATAATACTCATCAAGTTGTAAAGTTAAAATTAGTTTATTAATCTGTAGCTAAATTTCCTCATCCGCACATCTGTAAAGACTCAATTTGTTTTGTTTGTTCATGTTTTGACATTTAAAGATGCTTAATTATTTAAAAGCATTTAATTATTAAGAAAAAGATAATATTAGTAAAACTCTGTAGTAGTGAGTGGCTTTGCACTTTAAAAGTACACTTCTACACGTGAATACCCCAATTTAGTGCCTTATGAAAAATCTAATTGAGTAAACATTTAAGTTTTTATCCGATTAGTCGAATAATCGAAAAATAATCGCCAGATTAATCGATTATGAACCTAACCGTTAGTTGCAGCTCTACATCGTACGCCACATATACATTGAAATGCATAACAGAAAGCTAAATAAATGTTTAAGCTTAATAAAAATACATTTTATTCATCAATACACATATGTGCACATTTCACCTGCATTTACACCCTGTAGGAACGTGAGATAAATAGCCATACTGAGATGAGCCGGTGGGATGCTTTATGTTAAAGGCAATATTAGGCATGAATCATAGGTTCATGGTCCTACACCCCCACTACAATGACCTTCAAATGCTTCCCATCTACCAGAGTATGGTGAGACTAAAAGGCAATTGAAGACGTCATGCAGAACATGTGAGATGATTGAGAACAGCAGACATGATAGGAAGGATTAATGCGTCACATAAGGATGACCTTATCAATCACTAAAGGACAGCACGTGCCTTGACCTCAGTCATACGACACACACGCACACATATATTGTATATACTCTTAAAGTCCTATCCTTAGGGATGCTCAGAATTGCATATAACCATACTATTCCTGCTTAATGCTGGATGATCTACTATAAGTGTCATAAATAAATCTCTCTTTAAATTTGACAATGAGACAAATAGAACAAAAGTAATATTAAGCAATTCAAAATTTGATACTGAACATCTTTTTGACTGAACATCTTTTTTAACAAAGGTTAGGACATTTTACTGGATTAACTCGAAAAATGAATTTCCTTAAAAAAAAACTCATATTAGACATCAATCATATTTTATTACCCTGCGTGTGAGCGAGACTATATGTACATGCAGTATCGATCATTTAATTTTCTTAATGGAACACAATCACTGCTATGGGAATCATTTTTGTCATAAGCTCACAGATAAAACATTTATCATCTTGTGTTATAAGCAACGTCGAAATCACTGCTTCCATACAATATAGTAGGTAAAAATCAGTATGCGAGACGTGTAATATGTCCAATTTTTAAAAAAGTAACACTAGGCGAAAAATACCTAGATGACCCTCTACTTCTGTCTAGATTTTTTAAGTGTGTTATCAATGGTCACTTTACTCTCTAGTGAGGCCACATGAGCTGAGGAGCCACCAAACTCAAAAAGTAAATAAAAAAATTGCGAATCTATGAATCGAGTGTCTCTTTAATTCTTTCCCCGCCATTGATGCGTTAATTAAGCAAATTAAGAGAAACACTTCCTTGCCAATGACGAGTTTTTCCGGCAATCCATATTTCCGCTATTATCCACCAGGTGGCGCTTTTTGCCAAATTATAAAACCCAGAAGCAACCCCTTAGGACAAACAGTTCAAACTCCGTGGATGTTTTGATCATCGCTCTGAATCTTAAATCTATCAAAAGTGTTTCACAAAAACGCAATTATCTCTGAATTTGGTATTTTTTGAAAGCAGAGAGTCTGTTCTTTCATTTGATATATTGCATGTTTATATATTCAAAATATCATAAAAAAATTTCGCACTGGCTGGCAACTTTTTAAAAAATGCTGGCGGGGAAAGAGTTAAGTGATTTAGGGGCTGGACACACAAAAGCTTTTAAGCCTGCGGCTGGCGCATGTTTTCAATAGTTTTCAATGGAAGCTGTGTTTTTCAAATAAGCCAGCAGCTAGCGGTTTTCTTCTGCGCTGAAAACTGGCGCCCGGTGGTTTTTCTGCCCTCAGCGCTGAGCACCGAGAGTTGAAAAATGTTCAACTTTGGAAGAAAAGCTCAGCTCGTCAATGTCAGTTCTCACGCGGCCGTCCAATCACAATGGAGGTGGGGCGGGACAAGTATCACTGCAACCAACCGTCTCACAGCTGACGTATCAGAGCTACCAAAGCGCTTAGCTGAAGAAAGCTGGCACTCAGTTGAAAAACAGCTGGCATTCGGCGTTGTCCAGGCGTTTTCAGCCGCGTTTAAAAGTTTTGGTGTACACAACCCCTTAGATACCAAGAAATGTATTTCTTGTGATTTAATTGTACTTGTTAAACAGCAGTCATCATCACTATTTGCATTTCCAATACACTTCAAATTGCGCAAACAGACAATGCAAATTGAAAATACAGCCAATGGAAACCCGTCAATTTCGCAAAAACTCCCATATATCGCAAAAAATACGCTTTATACGCTCGCATTAGGTGATTTTTCAGGGAATATGTAAGAGGTGTTTCGCAAAGCTCCAATATTCACATTGTCAGTTCAACTGATCTATGTAAATCACATGACGCGGTATGTACTAAAAACTCTCAGAAACACCTCATACATGTTTGCCCGCTTTTTCTTGCCAATAATATTTGGATAACACTCTGATGTCTCCATAAATAAAATGGCTTAAAATAACCAATTTCCGTCAACGTGATGTTTGGAATAAAAATACATTTTAGTCGCATATCATCGGTTAGTGGAAACGCTATCATTTAAAAAAAGTTTTTATCGACATTCAGAAAATATCGCATAAGTTTGCGCGAATCAGTAATGGAAACGCAGCTACTAGTTTTTTGGTTTTACGTTTTGAGTAATGAATACCAACTACTGCCACCTGCTGGTATGGAAAGTAGGGCTGGGAAAAAATAGATTTTCGATTAAACGTTTTTTTAAGTGCTCGATTTAAAAGGCCACAAATAGATTTTTTTTTCTTCGCAAAAATTGAACGTAAGATTAACATTAATCTAATTACAAGTCTTCTCCACTAGACTGTTCTGACTTTTTCAGCATACATTTTTCATCTTGCATCAAAATTGTATTTTATTTAACATAATTGTATGCATTTGAAAATTAGAGATGGGTTCTGTTTTAATGGGTTCTGTTTTAATGTACCCAATTGTACCTAAAATATAAGAGTTTAATATACAGGTTTGTGGCTCTTAATTTCTTTGTATTAATTACCCTTGTAAACTAATGTTCACTGTTCTTGTTTATAAATATAGTATTTGTATTAAATCTATTTTCATTGAGTTGAATCGAGAATCATGTATAAAAATTGATCCGAGAATCAGAATCGAAAATCAAACTGATAGCTTGTGAATCGAAATCGAATCGATCTGGAACATCTGAATCGATACCCAGCCATCAGTGTTGGGGTAGTTACTCAAAAAATGTAATTAGTTACTAGTTATTAGTTACTTCTTAAAATTGTAATGAGATTACTTTACTAGTTACTGCATTTGAAAAGTAACTTCACTACTTATTACTTTACTTTCCTTTTTCTTAATTTACCACATAGATACATGGACATGGTTTAGGCGGGGTCGGCTGATGATGAGTGACTACTTTAAATGACCGGCCAGGGCTCTAGACTAACTTTTTGCACTGGTTGCACTGGTGCGTTTTTTCTTAGGTGCACCAGCACAAAAATTAGGTGCACCCTAATTTTTGACCCCATCGGATTTATAGTTCGCCCAAAAATTTAAATTCTGTAAAATTTATTTGTAAATCAGGTTTGTAACTCTCATGTTGTTGCAGACCTGTATAAATGTCTTTGTTCTGGTGAACATGAATGAAAATATTTTGGGGAATGTTTGTAACCAAACCATTCATGAGCCCCATTCACTTCCATAGTATTATTTTTTCCTACTATAGAAGTGAATGGGGCTCATGCTTGGTTTGGTTATTAACATTTCTCAAAATATGTTGCTTTGTGTTTATCAGAACAAAGATATTTATACAGGTTTGTAACAAAATTTACAATTTATTTTTGGGTAAACTGTCACTTTAACACCGCAAGTTTAGCGCCCATGGTGGTTTCATACAGAATATAAACATGTAGGCTATTTTATAATTTTCATGTTGTCATTCCATTTTCCTTATACGAGTCATGCACAGTCCTGTTTGATAACCCGCATCCGCGCGATTAAAATAACAGTTGACCCGTTATCCGACATCAGCATCAATTTATTTCATACCCGTTTTACATAACTGCGACCGGCCGCACCGCAAATCGTGATGTAAGTAGAAACCTTTAAAGATCTTCATGCAGAACATTGACAGAAATAAGCACAGGACCATGCATGTTCAAATATATTATCATTTAATGTGAAACTTTGTGAGGGTCGGCTGATTGACAGCTGAGCGGTCAGCAGTGTTTGAACACTCATAAGCGCTGCGCTAATATTTACTATTACCTTATAAATTGATGATATGATTGCAGTGATTCCAAAGGGATGTCCAAAAAAACTCAAGTAGAATGTTAAATGTTTAAAGTTTAATGTCTCTTTCTCGCTGCCCTGTGTAAACCCACGCGGGTGATGGCATGAAACGCGTGAGGAGCTTGCATTTTGCATTACCTTAAATTATGGTCATACAAATAAAAGTTAAACAACATTCAAAACTGTAATGTGTAAATTTATTTATGTAAAGTTACACTCGCAATAATAACAAAACATTGTGCTTTTAAATAGGTAAAAAGTGTTTTGTGCTGCATCGGTTTTGGAGCGCGTCACACAATAAATAAACTCATATAGGCTACTTTTGAATTCGTTTTGTTAATTTGCTAATTATTTAAGGGAAACACATTTAATATAGGCTTATTTATTTTATTATTTTTCACCAAAGAAAGACGTAATCATCACGTTCTATTCATTTTAATGCTTTTTGCGCATAAACTAAACCCTTGGGGGAATTATTTATAAATGAATCAACAACGCAAATCAAGGAATGAACTTATTTCTCTATTTAAGACAGTCTGGCAGGGCGGTAACAGCGATACATCAAACACCGAAAAGTTTATAGGATTAGATTTGGAAGTAAGATTATGAAGAAAACAGCGATCCTGACTCCTGGCTTTTTTTCTATAAATTGAGCGCACGCGACATTGCTGTTCGGGTTACGTTCAAATAATTTCTTTAAAAGAATTATGCTCTGGCTCTGACTCGATTGAGGTTCATTACCTAATTCCGTCTTCGGGTTCAGACCTCTCGATCCCTGACCGGTAAGTTAAGCAGGATCTTTCGCCACAAGTGTTGTACTGCCATGCTGGGCTTACAAATGCTCAGACAGGTTGCTCATCGCGTTGTCAGCAGTTGAAAGACACTTGTCGTGTGGGCATAGTGTGCATTTCACACGAATATTTTTGTCCTTTCGAGCAATACGCTGAAAGTTATGTGAATATCGCCCCAGTGGCTGCAACCCTCCGTCTTCATTTCCCGCTCCCCTTTGCACCAGCAGCTCCTTCAAATCAATCTCTATGGCAACGGCACACGTACAGGGAGGGACACGCATGCACGCACCACTTAAATAGACAGAACTTTACACCCAGGCAAACACTGCTTGGGTAACGCAGGAAAGCGCGTTCCTATAGTCTAGTAAAGTAGTGTAGTTACCAATATTATTAGTGTAATGCGTTACTTTACTTCGTTACCCAAAAAAGTAATGTAGTTACTGTAATCCGTTACTTTGTAACTCGTTACCCCCAACACTGCCAGCCATAGTGAAAAGGTAACACACCTGGGCACAGAACAGACATGCTACTCGACCGACATCTGTTTGGTATGTCAGGTCAACTTTGAACCCAGACGTAGCCAGCATGCAAGTAATGCGAGCCTAACTCACAGGCTGCGCTACTTTGGTAGACGGTTTGAGAACGAAATAAATCATAAATATTATTGGCCTGATCTGGTCTTACCATCACCTGTTTTTTTAACTCCAACACTACACAAGCTAAAGAAACAGTCAGACACTTAAAAAATTATTCAGATTAGTATTTTTGTGTGAGAGTTTAAATCTCTGTGCCAGCAGCCGACAGCAGTATTGAATGTGTGTAGTTGAAAGCTGATGAAACATCATCATGTCACAGTGACCTACTGAGAGAACATTAAAAGCCCGCTGGCACACACAACAGAACTATCTGTGCGTCTAGTCTGGGTCTTGATCTGTCTGATAAACACCCTGACACACGCGCTGTCTGGTACACTCTGTCTGCCTAAATCTGTCTGCTGCCAACTCAAGTACTTTATTTGTTGACTCTTTTGTGTCTGTCAGGAGCAGGTGGCGTTTTCTCTGCGCTAATGGGACGCACGGACGGCACTTTGTTGACTCTTAAAACACTCGGAGCTAAAATTACCTTTGTGTAAATCTTTAGCTGGGTCTCCTTCAATCATGCATGTATACAATTGTGTGTGTATGTGTTTCTCTGATCATGATGTTGACAGATTAGCAGGTCTATGAGTTCAGGTGTGCTTGTGCGTTTAGGCAGAACCCTGTGGTCTTATTGTTCTAGGCTTACTGAGATCAACCATACACAACAACACACACACGTGACAGGTTTAGTCTTTAACAATACAATAATCCTTAAGGGTAAAAAGGGTATAAACGCGGAATAAAAATCGTTCAGATCGTTTCCGTGTAAACGTAGCCTAGGACTATTTAAAGATTTTTTCGTCATTTTCTTCTATTGACATTATTTTCATGACAATTAAACACATTCTCGCCTTTTCTACAAAAAAAATAAGAGAATACTTCAACAATTTCCTTTTTAGGATCATTGAAGGTCCAGTGTGTCCATTTTTAGCTGCATCTAGTGGTAAAACTGTAAATTGCAACCATAGCTCACTGCTTACGCATAGAGAAGCTACGGTAGCCGCTATCATCTGGCTTGCGCATGTGTAGTTCGATAGAAATTTTTAACTAGGCTTTTCATGATGGAGGGCCCACATTCGAGCAGATGTAAAAATAACGTCAAAAACTTAATGGTTATAGAGAGGGCATACAATATATGATAGAAAAATATTAAGTAATATATGATTTATACGCCTTCTTGGTATTTGTCGGCTGCTTACCTTGTTTATTGGTTAAGTCCGCCAGTGCCTACATGTAAAAGGATGAAGGTTTTTTTGGGTATAAAACCTTGAGACTTAATGATTTCAATAAATCTACATCTTACTTGTAGCCTGGGAAAACCCAGAGTCGTATAATAACGTTATGAAACGCTTTGATCTCGCCGCTGCGCGGTCACGTGATTCATGTAACGTTCTACAGTTCCAAACCAAGCAGGGGTGTCAATCTGTTTGCATAGGTTACAGCTATTTTAGGTAAATATTAGTGTAATGTGTATTGATTACTATACTTACTATGTGTATAACGTTTTTTTTACTAGGGAGTGATGGAAATACAGTAAATCAGTTAATACAGATAAACAATTAATGGTGACCAAAAGACAACTGTGGTTATCTATAGCAACTACAGCAACACAGTTTATCTTTTATTTTTGTAGCAAAAATATGGCCATATAAATGGCTATCAATCTGCTAAAAACATAATTCCTACACTTTTACTGTATTAAAATCACAAAAAAGATCGCCAACCTGGTTATTTGTAACAGTGAAGCATAACAGAAACACACTAAATTCATGTTTAATTGTATTTGTAGTACACATTAAATGTTAATATAATTATACATGATTTTCGAGGATACATCACTCGTATTACTTACCAAACACAATGAAACACATAGCAGCATTGTGAAGCAGTGTGACTTTCTTATGAGGCATTTAGCTTCTCGCTGTTGCCCCCTAGTGTTACTCGTAATATATAAAAAAGATAAGTATAAAGTAGATGGCCACCAGTAATAAAATATTAAACCATTAAATCTATATTATTCACACATTATACACAACTCATTAAAATATAAAAAATTTACTAGTTGTTATTATTAACGATAATCATTATAATCATCCTACAGCAGAGTTCATAAAATATCACTCTTGACTATATTCATAAAATGTCTGAAAAGGTAAAGAGAAACGGTAATTTCATCGATTTACCAGCATGTGCCATTGAAATGAATGGGCTTCAGTGCTGCGTTTGTAACTATGCGTCACTCCATGACACGCTGTTACTTCCGCATTCCATTCTTACAACGGTCGTCTATGTGAGTGTCGTAACTCTATTTTTATACGACTCTGGGAAAACCCAAACGACTTCCGGCAAATTTAGATTTTATCTGCAAGTAGTCTGGCAAAGAGGCCATTCAAGCCTATTTCTAATGCCGAGAAATTGCGGCACCAATCAGAAACGTTGGGGCGCGCTTTACACGATGACGACATCACAGCGGATTTTTGAAAATTACAAAGAGGATGCCGCCGTGGAACATCACGAGTGAACCAAATTGTTTTTAACGATTTAAACTTTTCCTTTTCGTTAAAACCTGAGCAAAAAACAACACTCAAAGCCTTCATATCTAAAAAAAAAGATGTTATCGCTGTCTTACCGACTGGATTCGACAAAAGTCTGATATAGCTTTGCATACGTCATCTCCTTCATTGCTGTGATTGGTTTAAGGTTTATCCAATTGGACACAGAGGCATTTGAGAGACGTCCGTTGGTGACGCCCCTTTGGAAATGATTTGCCTATGAAGCTTTGCCAGACTATAACTCAGTTACTACTGAGAATGGTCTGGTTTTAACCAGGCTATCTTACTTGTTCATGAGAATTTCAACAAGCCAAACTGAAAGGTTAAATAAGTTCATGGTAGTGCTGCACAATTTTGAACAACAATGTGATATGCGATCTTATGGTGCAGTTAACAATTTGCAATACGATAATGCTTTACATTTGTAAATTCAATTTCCACTTATTAAAATATGTTTAAAAATCAAAAAATGACATAACAAACATATGTTTGATCATGAATCATCTTTCACACGTGAGAGCATACACAAGCACTCATTCGTCTCTTTGCTAAAACGTTGACTATATCTAACCTTTGGAAGTAGTAAAATCATTAAGTTACTGCAAACTATATGAATATCACCTATTATTTTGATAATTTTGCTGTCCTTGTTTATATATAAAAAAAGCTTCTGGACTCCATGTGGATCACAGCAGGGTTTGGGATTATTGGTGCTTCTTTTGTTAAGTGTGGTCAGGAGTGTATTAGTTTAAAATTTAATGATGATATAGTGAGACTGTGAGAGGCCATGAACATCCCTGTTAAAGTAACCGAGCCATCAAACACATTTAAAGTGCTGTAATTGACAGCTTTAAGACCAAAGCAATCAATATCTGCTTCAAAATAACAATCGGAGCTCCAATTAACACAGCTCATGTCTATCAGTCCACTGAGATCCATTCACACACTGATAGATTAATCTAGATGAGCGATTTTACTCTTTCTGAGGGTCCCAGTGGAAACACAAACTAACAGGACTCTCAATAACGTATCACTTAATAAAGCTCCTTTATTGATTAACACTCACGTGTTAATAGCTGCTCAATACCACAGTGTTTATATAACAAATGCATACATATATGGGCAATGCCATGCAAATGTCAACCTTATCATGAAAAGTGATGTTTTTAACCCAAAGTTTTTAACCATGTTGAAATCTTCGATGTAAATATTTAAATACAAATAAGCATTTAGGGACTCCCTATAAAGCACAAAAATATAAATAATGGGGTACCCTGGTTTTATTGAAATACAATATGAATTTAATAATCTTGTGCTACGCTGCCACAAAGGGATAATGTTCATTATTTGTCCCAATAAACGAATCCAAAAGATTTCTGTCTGAAAAAAATGGAAACTCTCAAGTGTGCCTCACACTTTTTTCTGAAAAAATTTACAGATTTTCTGAAAGTAATGCTTAATTAAATAAATTTCTTAATTTGACAATGTATTTAACCTTCATATATTAACATACTTTTTAAAAATGTTTTTCAGAGTAACAAATATATTTCTAATTTTACAACCTATATGGAAAAAATATTTTTAGAATAAAAGTATTTTTACAGTTGACTATATACTTTTAACCTTATTAAAACTTTTATGTTTACAGGTTTGTAACAAAGTTTCTCTTTAAGTTTGATGTGAATATAAATGCTTTAAAATAAGTACATTTTTTATATATTTCAAAATATAAAAAATGGCAATAAAATATATTGGTCAAAAATAAATCTTTGTAAACATATTTCACTTCTTTTTTTAGGATATTTGGAAATATTTAAAATTATATTTAAATACATATTTTTTGCTGTATAGGTAATATATTTCTAATTTTACAACCTATATGGAAAAAATATTTTTAGAAGTTTATAAAAGTATTTTTACAGTTGACTATATACTTTTAACCTTATTAAAACTTTTATGTTTACAGGTTTGTAACAAAGTTTTTCTTTAAGTTTGATGTGAATATAAATGCTTTAAAATAAGTACATTTTTTATATATTTCAAAATATAAAAAATGGCAATAAAATATATTGGTCAAAAATAAATCTTTGTAAACATATTTCACTTCTTTTTTTAGGATATTTGGAAATATTTAAAATTATATTTAAATACATATTTTTTGCTGTATAGGTAATATATTTCTAATTTTACAACCTATATGGAAAAAATATTTTTAGAAGTTTATAAAAGTATTTTTACAGTTGACTATATACTTTTAACCTTATTAAAACTTTTATGTTTACAGGTTTGTAACAAAGTTTTTCTTTAAGTTTGATGTGAATATAAATGCTTTAAAATAAGTACATTTTTTATATATTTCAAAATATAAAAAATGGCAATAAAATATATTGGTCAAAAATAAATCTTTGTAAACATATTTCACTTCTTTTTTTAGGATATTTGGAAATATTTAAAATTATATTTAAATACATATTTTTTGCTGTATAGGTAATATATTTCTAATTTTACAACCTATATGGAAAAAATATTTTTAGAAGTTTATAAAAGTATTTTTACAGTTGACTATATACTTTTAACCTTATTAAAACTTTTATGTTTACAGGTTTGTAACAAAGTTTTTCTTTAAGTTTGATGTGAATATAAATGCTTTAAAATAAGTACATTTTTTATATATTTCAAAATATAAAAAATGGCAATAAAATATATTGGTCAAAAATAAATCTTTGTAAACATATTTCACTTTTTTTTAGGATATTTGGAAATATTTAAAATTATATTTAAATACATATTTTTTGCTGTATAGGTAATATATTTCTAATTTTACAACCTATATGGAAAAAATATTTTTAGAAGTTTATAAAAGTATTTTTACAGTTGACTATATACTTTTAACCTTATTAAAACTTTTATGTTTACAGGTTTGTAACAAAGTTTTTCTTTAAGTTTGATGTGAATATAAATGCTTTAAAATAAGTACATTTTTTAATATATTTCAAAATATAAAAAATGGCAATAAAATATATTGGTCAAAAATAAATCTTTGTAAACATATTTCAAATTATTTTTAGGATATTTGGAAATATTTAAAATTATATTTAAATATATATTTTTTGCTGTATAGGTAGGTTTGAGTTAAGAATAATTTGGGATTTTTTTGATTAAAACGTTGAACAAAAAAAATGTTTTTCCATGATCGCATCTCACTTAGTGAAATCTCCGCACCCCTTTAATGACTTTTGGCTTGGCCAGGGGGCTTAGCTACCCCCATAATCTTTTACATAATTCGAACACTGTCTATTCAAAGTATCTATTAAAGTTTTTTTAAGCTTTTTTATTATTTTCCATGGATAAGTAAGTGCAAATTTCAGAATTGTCACATCCATAATGGAGAAACATCACATCTATAACACCAGATACGTTTACATGCAACCAAATAATCTGTAATTGTATTGATGGCTCAATCATATTGAAAAGCCTTCATGTAAACACCTTAATCAATATGATTGAGGTCGATCGGACGCAAATCTCGATAGTATTAAAAGGGGTGGTGTACTCCGATCTGTGATCCGATCATCAGAAGAAAAGTATGCATGTAAACGCATGAATCATAGTATTTTCTTAATTGGATGCAAAAATACATTGTGCACATGCACAGATGGTTCAATATATTGTTAATGAATGCACTCTCTGAGAAGTTCTGACTGCAAATGTCACATCCATAAGAGTAAAAAGTAAAAAATCACTATGAGGTTTCCTGCTTACTTGTAAAGAAGAAATATGCTTGAAGATTTATTTTAAAACCATAAACGTCCAGCACTTATACTTTATGTATACAGTATATTTACTCACCAATAGAAACTAATTCTGAAGTCTGGGAATGAGTTTGTGTGTCATCTTGTGGCTTTAGTCTTTTATAGGTAATGACCATTCCAGCATAAACATCCCATTACACAATAAACAAGAAAAACAACCACAAACACGAAACACACACTGTGTGTGGTCTTTAACTTTAAACACTTCCTGTGCACACAGGAAGCAGAATCCTACTAGAGCTCCTGAATGGGTGGTTTCCCAGACAGGAAATAGCTTAAGATAGGACTAGGCTTTAGTTTAATTCGGAAATATAACTAGTTTTTACCAACATGCCTTACTAAAAACATTACCTGTGTGCATTTTGAGGCAAAAGATATAAGATATAAGATATATTTTAAGATATGTGAATGCAAGTTGTTTTCAGTTTGGACAGCTCTTACATTTATTTTAGTCTAGGACTAGACTAATCCCTGTCCGTTAAACCGCCCCTAAGTCTTTTAATACTGAATATTTACCGAGAATAAAGCTTTAGTGTTCAGCACACAATGTTCTTGCTCATTACTGAAACAGCTGGGTGTTATCTACACCCACCACACGAAACAAATAGACATCACACTGAGCCAACTATATCCTCAATAGTCTCAATAGAATGAAGACTATTAACTGCAATATAAGCAACTTGTTAGTTTTAAAAATGAAGAGTTTCGTTGCAAAACGAGATAACCACCGTTTTTTTTTATTGTTCAGAAATCTCATTTTTTGGTTGTGCATTCCAATTCATCTGCAGTTGGTTTGTTTTGATTTAAGCCTTCATAACTTAAAAATACAGCTAAGTAGCACCATAAACAAAATAATAACATGATAACATAATAATAAAAATGTTTTGACAAAAATGTTAAAAAATGGATTTATCTGGTTTTGCAACAAAACTCTTTAAATATACATTCATATATATCTTTAATATTGAATAGCAATAAGAAGCAAAGATGTTTTAATGCTATTACACTTTAAAATAATAGATTCATGGATTTGTACTTGGGAGAATGACAAAACGAAACAAAAAAAACAGACCTGCATTAAATGAGTAGGAAAACAAATACAAATGGAAATCAATGGGTACCATCTATGATCCAAATATCTTCTTTAGTGTTTAACGATATAAAAAAACTCATTTAGGTTTTAGTGCTTAGCGGTATGACCAAAAATGTATATCAAGGTATTTTTTTAAATTATGCGGGTTTCACGGTATATGACAGTATTTGTTTTTCATGCATGACTGAATGTTAACCAAGGGGCAACCTTCCGATATCTATTGTGAAGCCAACACCGAGGTGACTTAAACTACAATTCATCGACTGGCTGCTAGAGGCTAGCTCCAAAAGGGAGTCAATCCTTACAAACCCCATTTTAAAATGCCCACCATTACAGCAGAAAATAATGTGTTTTCAGTCTTGTACAAAAAGTGTTTTTGGTTTATATAGCTAATTTTCCTTGTTTGTTTAGCCCAGACAGGCGTGCGTAACATAAATGGGGGCTCGTCCGGGATATGAACTTGGGACCTCTCGCAGGTATGAACCTTTTCTACATGAAGGGAGTGTGTTTGGGTGATTCTCATGAAACTATTGAAACACCACGGCACTAATGATTTTAGCTTTAAAATGTGTAATATAGTAACATTAAAAAGCATCAGAATTAACACAATACTGTGTTCTACCTTGCACAATGTGTGATTTCAACATAAGAATTTATCATTGTAAATTTTATCTCATTTTCTGCTGAAATTCTCATTACCGCAATGTGTCCGGCTGTGTTTGAACATGCGTTATGTTGTAATTTAATCAAATTAACACAAAAATATTAAGAAAAAAAATAAATGGATGTTTTGCTAGACTACTTTAGATGACAGAAAAAATATTTACTAAATATTTATGTATAATAATAATAATGAAGAAAAATTAGGAAAATGATGTGTCCATGCCTGATGTTCTCATCCTCCGCAACACTTTTTGAGAACAGTTTAAGCACACATACAGAATTTTAATGAAGTTTGATTTTGAGTGACCAAGCACATGGACCAGTTACTTCAAGATGGCTACCAGGTAAGATCATTTTTTTACGGTTAATTTGAAATATTGTCTTGTCAAAATGCTTACACGACATTTTGATTATCATTACCGCAACAGATGCTTATTAAATGTTAATTTAATTAATAGAAGCATAATACTTTCATTTTAAATGCATGTGCAGAATCTCCAAATTATGTTCTTTCAGGTTTGTCATGTCATTTTGAAAATATGTCAGTGTTGATGTTTTCTGACTGTTGCGGTAATGAGATTTTTTAGGACTAATTTTTTAAATTATGTTACAAAAAGTGTTAAATGATAAGTAAAAGTTTTTAAATGAATGTTCCCATTTACTCCTGACTTTGTTTTTCAATGTCTGGTGGGAAAAAAAGTAAATTTAAGCAATTTTTACATTTTCATGCTTGACATGAGAATCACCCACCCGTTGCTTTAATACACTTGGTAGACGTTTTTATACAAAGAGACTTGCAATGCATTAAAGCTGTACATTTTCTCAGTATGTCTATCTCTGAAAATCAAACCCAAAACCTTTTGCACTGCTAACACAATGATCTAGCAGCACAAACGTCATGGATTTGTTTCCCAGGGAACACACATACTGTACACCTCTTAAAACTGGCTTTGAAACGGCAAGATTGTCAGAAATAATAGCCGATTATTTACATAAGCACAACTCCACCCTTAAATAAAATCCACTGACCTTTGCTTACTTAACCAAAAACTGTCGCTTGGCACGCACAGCAATGCTATCCTATGAGCTAACCGCCAGCGTACCACAGCTCATGAAACAGGAGGATGTGTGGTGCCACTATAATGTACAATTAGCATTTGGCCCTGTGTTTCCTACTCATTAGCACTGTTGATATGGGCATTTATGCAAGCGGTATGTGTTGGTAGTGCTGGCAAGCATTATCTACAACTATGCCAAGAGCACATGAGCATCGCCTGCCAATACAGCTGCAGGAAAAAATAACCTTAAATGAGAAAGGAAATAAAAGTGAAAAGAAGGAGCAGGAACAAATAAAAACAATACTGACATTTTAGCCGTACAATTATGTTTCATTGCTGCATTTTTCTGTTTACCGTGACCGGGAGAATATCGCTTGATATAAATACATACACATATTCATGATAAAAGCAAATAGTGCCGTCTAATAATAAATTACTCTTATGACCTGGCTATTTGTTATTTTATCAATCTATGAAATAACACAAAAAGGGAACTATGGTAAAATAATGGTAATCATAATAGTTAAAGGAATATTCAATCTTCCCAAAAGAAAAATCCAGATAATTCACCCACCACCATGTCACCCAAAATGCCGATGCCCTTTTTTTTTGTTCAGTCGAGAAGAAATTATGTTTTTGGAGGAAAACATTGCAGGATTTTTCTCATTTTAATGGACTTTAATAGACACCAACATTTACTACTTAACTCAACACTTAACAGTTTTTTTCAACGGAGTTTAAAATGACTATAAACGATCCCAAACGAGGCATGAGGGTCTTACCTAGCGAAACGATTGTCATTTTTGACAAGAAAAATAAAAAATATCCACTTTTAAAGCACAACTTCTCGTCCAGATCCGGTTGTGATGCGCCAGCTGACCCCACGCAATACGTCATGACGTCAAGAGGTCACAGAGGACGAACGCGAAACTCCGCCCCAGTGTTTACAAGTGTGTTGAAAGAGGACGATTCCTACGTTGTTGTATGTCAACTGATACTAATTAATGTCTTTGTGTCAGTTTATTGTTTAAAATGGTCCGCAAATTTGCGTTTTATATATGTAAAACGTGACCTCCCTACGTCACTACGCATTTACGTTAGGTGGCGCTGGACCAGACCTAGACGAAAAGTTGTGGTTTAAAAGTGCATATTTTTTATTTTTCTTGTCAAAAATGACAATCGTTTCGCTAGATAAGACCCTTATGTCTTGTTTGGGATCATTTATAGTCATTTGAAACTCCGTTAAAAAAAAATGTTAAGTGTTGAGTTGAGTGTTAAATGTTGGGCTCTGTTAAAGTCCATTGGAATTGGGGAAATCCTGGGATGTTTTCCTCAAAAAACATAATTTCTTCTCGACTGAACAAAGAAAGACATCAACATTTTGGATGACATGGTGGTGAGTAAATTATCTGGATTTTTCTTTAACAGACCAAAATCCTTAACACTTAAATTAAATTATTGTCCATAACAATCACATTGTGCACCTATTACATGCTCACATATGCAAAATTTCATTGCCGCTACATTTATTCTCTTACAGATGAAGTTATGAGAAATCTGTGCACCCAGAATTAATGCATTTACAATTACAGGGCAATTCAAACTTAAAATACATAAATACATCAAAACTGATGACTTTTCTGTATTAAATTATCCACTATGCCAAAAGGCATCAATTATTTTACAACGTGGCAGCAAACTCAATGTTTTTCTGTTATATCATGCAGGAAACATCAGCCTCATGTTTTCGACCAATCAAGATTGCTCATTTTCATCAGCTTTTAAAAACATCCTTTCCGTGCATCCGAGGTGAACGGCGTGTTTTTCTAACAAGATCAACAAACATTTAATTCGCTTCTACTCAGTGTGCGTATCAGGACTATCGTGCAATGAAACCCAATCTGTTTGTGTTCAACTCTGGCTAAATCAAACTGTTCGAAGCGGTCACAATGTGTTGTTGTGTTCCATAACAGTTGCCCACCTTTCTGATCTCAAACAGATCCAGTTTCTGGACCGATGCAAATAAGCCCATCTGTGATACTGGCCCACGGCCCGACTACACTCATACTCCACACGGACACAAATTGACTCACCTAACAACAACTCGGACACGCACACACTCCTACGAGGGATGTGCAAAACCCTGGTAGGTGGGCTGTCTGAATAGTTGGTCTTAAGGAAAGACAAATGTTTGGTCCCCCCAAAATTCCTAAATCCCTGGTAGCCCTTCCAGTAGGCACTCTTCAATTTTTAGTAGCCCAAAATGAATGCAAGTAGCCTAAATAAAAAAACATTATTTTTAAATATAGAATATTTATAAGCTAACTACTCCTCCACACTGGATCTACTCACCATTTAATAGTGGTTCAATGGGTCACAAAACTCACAGTTTGGATCATAAAATAGCCCTGGGACGTTGGGCTAGCAATTTTGCGAGCTCTGAATAATGTACTAAACACAAGATGCAGTCAGTATGTTAAAACACCTGCTGAAAAGTGTATTGTACGTTTGACCCCTTTATATAAACTCACTGCTGTTTACACTTGGTATTAAGATGTGTTTTCATCGATCGGATCACAAGTGGACGAGAGAGACACATTACGTTTACACCTGGTATTTAAATCCGTCTCTTTTGTCCACTTTCGACCGCTTCTGTGCTGAATACTATGAGGGGGTGTTCTGTGAGACGGTGGGCGAGTCTCTCTGCTGTCATTCAAACCCGAGCGGGAGTAATTATGAGTTTATATGGACGCAAACTAATATTATGTCAGAGTCCACTGCTTGTTTAGCAAGTAAACATGCTGCACAGTGTTTTGTACATGAGTATGTAAGAGCTTTCTTTGAATTTTCAGCGCAATTGATGAAATAGGATCGCGCAACTTTCACACGCTTTCAAAACGAAACTACGGAGATCAGCCGCTTAGTTTTATCAATGAAAGGCTAAAAATAGCGCTGCTCACCGAATGTTCACGCCAGAAGTCAAAAAAGACGTAAAACTTGTGTTTAATACCTCAGATTAGATAAATGGGCGGAGAGAAGGCGGTCGCGTGTGGCTGTTTGAACGCATTCAACCACATGTGCGTTCCGCAACTCCAAAGCGATCCGATCGAAAGTGGTTTCGACCACCTCTGGATGTGGTTGAAAGTGGTCGAAAGTGGACGAGCTCAAAACGTTTTGAACACCGTTTACACCTGGCATTAACGTCGTCCACTTGTGATCCGATCGACGAAAACACATGTTAATGCCAAGTGTAAACAGCCTAATAGATGTTACAGTATTAGTCCAATACGATTGTTTGGTAACACAGCACAGAATTAAGTGTTCAGATGAACAAACTTACCATAAAAAAGCGAGTGGCCCGACAGAAGCTATTACTTTAGCTTTTGTCCACAACACTGTTGTCATGTGGTTTTTATGTCAGTAAAGGCGGTAACATAGGGTAACATAGATATTAACTAGACCCCGACCGATATATCGGCAGGCCGATATTAGGCATTTTCCAAACTATTGGTATCGGCATTCATAACCATGTCATTAGTGTTGCCGTTGTATAGTTTGTCCACCAGAGGGCACTCTACAACCTGAGAGTCGGGCTGAGAGAACAATGGTTAAGTGAGTTCATGGTCACGAGACAATAAAAGAAACAAGTTTCTTTTTAAAATGCATTATCATGTTATTTTAGTTAAAACTCATAAATGACTACAAATAACTAATGTTAGGGAAATCTGTAAATGTTTTGTTGCACGTTTCTGAAAAAAAATCGGCCGATATATCGGAATATCAGATTTTAAAACCAACAAACATTTGTATCGGTATCGGCCTTCAAAATCCTTTATTGGTCGAGCTCTAATATTAACGTCATTGACAGGAGACTGCACTGCCCCGTGTCACTGTTTAGGGCAGCAATTTTCTCATAATTTACAAGTAGTTGAAAACATTATAGATATTCTTAGTAATCAGCTGGACAAAATATATAACACCGGACTAGTGGTTTTTGGATATTTTACTGCAAATATCTTACAAATTGTACCTTTAACAACCATCCTTACTCGTCATCACTCACTCTTACCTTATAATTCGCTGTGCGGCGTACTGGTGGAGGTTGCGAAACTGGGCCGACATGTTGGCCAGGGCGGCCAGGCAGTTTGTGTGGAGGTATTTATCCTGAAATAGAGAAATCGATAAAACATGAATAAATGATTAATTCTGTTTCTGGTTTTGGGATAAACAGAATGAATTGACTGCAATATTATTTTTGATAAAAAACATTTGCATTCTTTGGACTTTTTGGAAATTATCAGTTTGCCGATCAAGTATAAAACTTTAGCAATCTTGTGAAACTGGGTCTTGTTGTTGTTGTAAGGCTGTTTCATCATAATGTTTTTATTCCAATCTATTACATAACAAATTGAGCATGAACTAAGACCTAGAGGCTGGAGAAATCTTGAATTATATAACCATAAACTGGATAACGACTCTTTTTAAGTTAAAAGTGTTTGTCACTCAATACCTGCGTTTTCATTAAAGATTTGCGCAATACTTCAGCGTTATTTTCTGAATGTCGACAAAAAACTATTGCAAAATGATGGCGTTTCCATTAACCCATGTTATGCAACTAAAACATAATTTTGTTGTCTCGTCATTCCAAAAACGGTGCCACATAGACATCAAAATACTGCGAGATTGGGTGAATTTTTTTTCCACTACTTTAATGGAATGGAAACGCAGCTAGCTTATCGGAGTATCTAGCGTATTCTAGTCTCACCCTTGTTCGTGTCATGTTAAACTGGATGGTTCGAATCACAACCAGGATCAACAAACTGCCAAGAGAAATCTCTGTTAGGACCCGCTCGGTGTACCACGAGATGTTCTTCAAAATCTGAAACAAAAAGACAGTAAGATATATAAAGTTAACGTTTAAAATGCTTGACATAGAGGGCTACTGTCACATACTTTAATAACATTAAAGAACATATGAAGAGTTTGGTTCCAAAACGCAATAAACGCCATTTTTGAAAAAGATGAGTTACTGCCAGAATCAGTATTATATCAGGTCAGTATTAAAAAGTAAATTCTTAATTTTACGCAAAATCCAATATCCGCCGTGTTATTCTGTCATCTTTTCTTGCATTTTGTGGAACAAAATAATCTGTTTTTAAAATAAATCTTTGAAAATCAAGTTATGGATTTGACTTTTTTATGTTTTTATAACCTAAAGATGCTATGTGAAAGTTTGTAACAGAAAATAGTGGTTTTCATCTTGTCACTCTCTTGGTATAGAAAACACATTTTTACCAAAATTTGTCAAAATGGATTCATTGCATTTTGGAACCAAACTCTTCATATTATTTTGGTTAAATTAAATTAAATTAAATTAAATTGTTGCAGCAAAGTAAACAAAAGAAGCAACCTAAGCAGACACACCACATAAACACGGTTTGTATACTTAGATATCATCGCTTACTAAACAATAGTTTTGAGAGTTAGTCTAAAGATCAGATTTAAAGGCAAATCAGATTTGCGTACATTGTGAACAAAGCTTTTATCTCTTACTGTGTAATAATTTGTAAACCACAACCTCCAAACTAAGTAGTCGCAACTCATGCATTCATACAACACACAAATAAATAAACATATAGTCACAAAAAAGACATATAGTCACAAACATCACCACTTATCAGTTATTTACATAATACAATCTGTCCAGCATCACACTTACACAAACGTACAACAAGAACACAAAACAAACAAAAAAAAAACACACACACACACACACACACACACACGCGCGCATGCGCACACACACACACTTGAATCATTCATACAGCAGAAGTGAGTATTTGAGCTTAAAACTATGTATATTTTATAATTTCATATAAAACAATAAGATGATGTTTTAGGACTGATTATAACTTAGATTATAAGTTTATAACCCTTGATTCTCCTGCTTAACTCTTTCCTCGCTAGCATTTTAACTCATTCCCTGCCAGACATTGTTTGAAAGGTTGCCCGCCAGCATTTTTTGTGATTTTCACAAAAATTTCACAAAATGCCTTTCAGGAAAATTTTCTTTTAAAAATATATAAATATAAATATATCCAATGAAAGAACAGACCCTCTGCTTTCAAACAAACACGAAACAAACAAACAAAACGGGGAAAAAAGTTTCATCCTATTTATATTTTTCGCTGCTTATAAACTCTTAAACATGGGTATTTTACTTTAAAAATTACATTTTTAGCAAAAAGCTGACAATTGCATTTTTGTGAAGGAATTTTGTTAGAGATCAGATCAGAACTATAATCAAAACATAAACACAGAGTTTAAAATTTGTAAATAACGTTTTGGCTTCAGTTTTTTCATAAATTGGGTAAGTGCTAGTGGACAAAAATTTTACAAAAATGAAATTATCTAAACTTTTTGATCAGATTCAGAATGATGATCAAAACATACACAGAGTATTAACTGTTTTTGTATCCGTAGATGCTTTAGTGTTTTATAAGTTGTGTAAGTGAGCCACCTAGTGGATAATAGCGGAAATATAGATTGCCGTAAAAACTCGTCAATGGCAGGAAAGCGTTTTCTCTTAATTGAGGAGATAACTCATCAATGATGGGGAAAGAGTTAAATCATAGTGTAACAAATTAAAACTAGTTTTAGGTCAAAATATGCTAATTAAACATTTCAGTTTTGATCTAACAATGAGAAAATACGACTCATTTATACAACAGATAAAGATTATATTAAATTACTGGACCATAACCTAATTACAGATTAATATTCATGGGCTAAAAATTTGCCATTTTATGCACCCTGCCCTATCTGTTCTCAAGTTTTTGGTTAATCAAATACACATTTATGCATTTTGCAGACAATTTTATCCAAAGCAAACTTAGAGTACTATACATATCAGCATGTGTGTTCCCTGGGAATAAAACACAAAAATTGCTATGCTAACGGACTGCTTTACCACCTGAGCACATTTCAAATGACAAACCAATGAACCAATAAGAGTAAAGAGGTGAGATCAGGGACCGCAAATTACTGAAGAGCAGTGCGTGACCTCACCACTTCATGTATGGAGCGATTGAAGGCATCGTCCTCTGTGAGGATGAGGAGGATGATGAGGGCCATGTAGACATGATGAGAGTTTCTTTCCTCTACATGATACAAGATGTCTAGAATTGGCAACACCTGCACAGAGAAATACAGAGTAAGTATGTGAGTGTGTTTATGTGTGTGTAGGCACGTGTTTGTGTGTGTGTGTGTGTGTGTGTGTGTGTGTGTGTGTGTGTGTGTGTGTGTGTGTGTGCGCACTCACCAGGTTCTCCATGTCTGTTCGGGACAGTATGTAGGTCCTCATGTTGCTGTTTTGGTGCAGTAACGTGTATAGCAGTAACGTCGCCTGATCTGATTTCTGCTGTTCACACAGAGCCGTATACAAACTGTTAAAGTTGATCTGAAACGAGTGAGGCTGCGGGGACGGGAAAGACGACGAATCTAACGCACAAGACACCACAAAATTAGTATTTCACTTCAAAAATAAATCAAACATTTGTTATTTCATAGACTGGAAAAAAACATACTAAACCTTTACAAAGCCTGTTCTTAAACATAGGTTCTTATAGTTTATAATATTGATGTAAATAAATATGTACCAATACAAAATTTCTGTGCTGACACAGATTAACGGGTTGGCGTGTTTCATTCTTTTTTAAAGACTGGATGGGGGGCCCCATAGATACCTTCGCCTTGGGTCCCCAATTTGCTAAATCCTCAATTGTGGGTAACATACTTATGCCGCAATAGTTAGCCTGTCTGGAAACAAGCTGATTTAAACCACATCTCTGTGTGACACTTGCATTACATGTGAATGGCCCTCACGCTAATGGGATTTTGTTTCTCTCTCCCTGTCTCGTCCTCAACTCCGAGGACAATGAGACAAACAGACCCAGTTCCGGTAAATGTGAAGGTCGGCACACTTCTGATCTACTGGCCGTCCTTCAACGTGATACCCTACTGATGCCTGACCAACGACCACCGACGTAACCCGCTTAATCTCCTTTTTCATTTATATATAAATAAGGGTTTTTTCCTCCTAGGACTTTTCCCCTGGCTAAAAGTCAGGAGGTTTTTCTCCTAGGGTTTTTTTTACCCGGGGAGTCAGCCGTCATTGGCTTAACTTAGCACCCTCTTCTATAAGTTATATTATTAACATGCTCGCTTATAATGTTGATTCATAGCCGCAGCAAATTTAGCTGCTTATGCTATCTGTATTATGTTATGTTATCTGTCGATTTTTCTATGCTTTTCCCTGCTTCTATTAATGTAAAGCTGCTTTAAAACAATTGTTAAAAGCGCTATATAAATACAACTGAATTGAATTACCACCGATATCGATTGATGACCAGGATATAACATTCTGAAATTTGTTATTTCTTGATAACAACTGCTATAACAGATGACACATCGCTTATCCAGGTCATCTTGCTGTCTCTTTTCTCATACAACATTAATAATACCTACATGCTGTCAAATCCAAGTATTTACTTATGGTGCTTGAGTGATTTATTTAGCATATCAGGGTGTTTTTGTGATGACATCTGGGCGGATGTACACTATCCCTCATAACATAATTTAGTTATGAAATGTTTCAATTGCTTTCATTTTTGTGTAAGTGTGACCAATCTAAATCACACTAGTCTAGCTATTTCAGTAAATATTGCTGGTTTAATCCAATTTTCAAGTAATGGTAAAATAACAAGTGAATTTAAGAGTAGAGCCCAGGTGTGAAGACACGCTTCACCTTGTGTGTTTTTGAAGCAGGTAATGGACTGGCGGTATGGGTTCGGACAGTCTGGTCCATCAGTCAGATTGGCCAGAACCAACAGTAATAACAGACTCTGATTGGACAGTGGAAGAAGATTTCGATCCTGCTCCGTCCCCGTCTTGCTGGCAACCCCGCCCAATGTAAACACGCTCCATAATCCACCTGAAGAACAAAGATACATAAGGAGCGTTTAATCGTAAGAGTGCAAAACTTGAGTGCGAGAAACCTTAACAAATATTATAAGTACAGACAAGAAGAAAACTAGTCATAAAGAAACATTGGGCTTTAAAACATGACGTTCACGATGTTCTCGCACATGTTGCTTTAGGCTAAAAACAAAACGATTGAGGCAGAAGATAATTTTACAGAATGTAAAGGATGTGCGTGAAAGAGCAGATGTGAATGACTCAATAAAGGACAATCTTCTGCCTCAAAGCTTCTTTTCTTGCGCTTTCTATAGTCCTACGTATGACATCACAGCCTGTCATTTGCTCATTTAGGTGAAAATAAACGTGTCTTATGGCAATAAGCTGAGTCAAGCAGAAGTTATACAAACACGCAGATTTTACGGCTTAACATACACAACACATCTGTCGTATGAATGATATAACCTGACATGTGTGGAAAAATAAGCAAGACCTTCTGTCTTTCTTTAACATACAGATTATACCTATACAGATGCTTGTTTTGACATTTATTTGATAAAATTGTGCAGATTTGAAGATTAGAGAATGATGACATCATCTACATACACACACGCTTAACAAAGGTGACCCATGCTGGGAAAATGAGTCAGAATGCGCATCGTCTAATTTTGAGCTACAGGCAAAAGAAAGTATAAATATCGTTTTTGGTCGAAATTTAGGTTTTTATAAAAATAAGTACATTAAAGGACAAGTTCGGTATTTTACACTTAAAGCCCTGTTTTCAGATTGTTTATGATGAAATAGAACGGTTTTGACTGAAATTTGGACATATGTGCTGGCCCGAGAATTTTCGGGTGTTTGATCTATCACCTCCCACCTCTACAATTGCTGTATAGGTGCACAGGAACAATCCTTCCTAAAATGCATTAAACTTTCGTTTACAAAGACGTGAAACTCAGCGAGTGGTCAGGGGTGTTCACTTATATGCTCACACAAAAATCACTGCAAATGATTCGTTACAACCATTTTTTGTAAACTTGTGGACCTATTTTTCCAAACGCCTCACACTCGTATATTCTTCCGTTGAGAGCTTGAATAATAAACAATCCAGCCCAGTTGGTGGCGATAATCCACCTTTGCCAATTGCAAGAATAGAAACAAAGTTCCCAGCGCGGAGTAATACCGTACCTCACAGCACATCTAATACAAGTCAATGGAGTTGGCAAAAACTACGATAAAACCTGTTGGAAAGCATCGTTTGCAGCGATTTTTGTGTGAGCATATCAGTGAACACCTCTGACCACTCGGTGAGTTTCACGTCTTTGTAAACAAAAGTTTAATGCATTTTAGGAAGGATTGTTCCAGTGCACCTATACAGCCATTGTAGAGGTGGGAGGTGAAACAACAAACACCCAAAAATTCTCGGGCCAGCATCATATGTCCAAATTTCATTCAAAACCATCATAAACAATCTGAAAACAGGGCTTTAAGTGTAAAATACCGAACTTGTTCTTTAAGCCTTCGTATAGTGATCCTTGTGCTATAAATTGTCATTAAACATTTAAAATGATCTTTATTTGTGCGTTTTCTAAGAGGTGTACCATCCTAAATGCTTAACCAGAAAAGATGCGTCCACATGCGCGTCTAACATTTTGGTGTGGGTTTTAAAACATGCAGGAATTAGAAAATAAAGTGCATGACTCATTTAAAGAGTTTTTAAGAGAAATAAAATTCGAGACCTGATTGATGTTAAAAGAGTTATTAAAAGTGACAAGACTCAAAAACAATCTTCCTCATGCTGACTGACAGATCGGAAGCATGCACACAGATGCGCGAGCGCATGACCCCAATATATACACAGAATTACAGTTTTAAACATTTGAATAAAGCATCTGAATAAAAAATGTGCTTTAATATTTTTTCTGCCTTCCTTGTAAAACAGTAAATGTGGAAATTCATGGATTAGAACAATAAATATATTTTAGCATTAGAACTACGACTGTGAGACCTAAAGAGCTTACACCTACGGATAGATAAACCATTACATAAGTATAAACAAATGATTTTGGCGAACACCACTCTGGTTAGTTTAGAGAAGCTGTGGTGCTGGTGTAACTGTGGGTTCACACCAGCTGTGTTTGAGGCGTCAAATTCGCGTCTAGTTTGCCGCTTGAACATTTTGAGTTTACTCACTTCTTTCGCGCGTGAAATTCTAGTCATCGAGAGATTCACACGGAAATTCACGTCATGGGAGGGGCTTCTGTGACTTTGCTTGCTTTCTGTAATCACGTCACTACTAGAGCAAGCTCCTGATTGGTTAACACAGCGCGTTTTTCCACCAAAGTTCAAATTTTTTAACTTGCGCGTTTCCCGCGGCAATGCTCTATTCGCGCCATATATATATATAATTTATATGAACATACATGTATGACATACATACATACATATTATAATTTGTAATTTATTTATTGTAAATATTATTCATTTTAGCATTTTAATTTGATTTTAGCATTTTAATTTAAATCAAATTTGAAACTGTTAGCATTAGTTAATGCAACATCAATTACTAACACCAATTACTGTAATGACATAAACAAGAATTAATAAATGCTTATATACAATATAATGTTCATTCTTCGTTCATAATGCATTTACTAATGTGAACAAATACAACCTTTTTGTAAGGTGTTACAGAAATTTGCATTTTTATTATTATTTAGTAGTACACATAAACAAATAATTTAGTTTTTTTCTGTTCCACAGTCAATAGCTCTAATAGAATATGAACCCTGAACGAGCACTCGAATCAAACTCGTGTAAAATTCGACGTACAAATGTTATTAAAGGTAGAAAAGTGATTTAGTTAAGAGCAGTGAGAGATTTTCTCTCAATACTGTTTGATTAACACGAGTCACAGACAACAGCAAAATTAGGTAACTTCCCCTTTAAGACCAAAGTCCGAGATCTAATATACTGTTTCAGATGTGTTTTCTCTTTTAGTTTTTTACTTTCTCTTAAGCCCTGAATTGTCGTGTTTATGAGGACACTTGCAAAAACCAGGAATTTTGACGCATGTGTGTATTAGGCTAATACAGTGGCAAAAATACTCACAAGCTTAATGAGAAGCGGATACGCGGCTTCCACGCTCCTCTCAAACAGATACAGGTATATAGCGCATATAGCACTGTTGTTTGTGTTTCAACGGCTTAAAATCACTTAATTTAAAACTGCGGTGTACAAATGTTAAGCTTTTATGACCACGCGCACGGCAACGTGACGTGGGCGCGTAACCTCGAATGAGAAAGTGCGCTCAATCTGCAGACTGCTTAAACTTCGGCAGCAAATGAGATGACTATAAATTGTAAAACATAACCCGCCAAACTGACATCATTACCACAATAGCTGGACATGATTTTCATAATTTAATTTACTGCTACCCTGTCGCAGACCCCCCTCACCCCTCATTTTCAAAAACTCATTGGATCTAGACGAATCACAAGAATTACCTATTTTGGATCAAAAACTGCGAATTTCGCCGAAAGGTGACAAGTTTGCACCCCTGTTTATCCAAAACAATATAAGACCAGATTTCCTAACAGCTTGCGCCAGTGCAAACCACCATTTTGTTGTTAAATAACGACTGTCGATATTTACTAAAAATGTGCTGTGGATCATTAGCGCTGAAAAGATGTATTCTAGTTATTTTTTGTGACTGACCTTATTGCATATGCATTTCTAGGAGTTTCCCTTTCAGACGCAACATTTTTGGAAGGAGAATATTTAAATGATTCACGCAATTTGCTAAAGTTTGCAGGTGTGTTATGACTCGTATTTGGGCCATTATTAAACGCCGTAAAAAAACACATCTTAAATTACTTTGCGCTTGAAATGGCTGCAATTGTTGCTAAAAAAAAAGAGGCATCAGATCATAGAGCGGATGATACAATGCAGAGGATTGCTTTAACTTGTAACAGTTTATTTGGAATGCCAGGGGAACAAATTATTCAAAAATATTGCCATGTTATTATTTATTTTCTTAAGTAAATAAAAGAGGAGTCACTAGGAGAAGTCACACAATACCAGATGTTTCAAAACTTCTCGTAAACCTTCATTTTTTGTCCTCCAGTACTATGGCTTTGTTAGCTGGGATTACACACGCCAAATTTACCCTTCGATGTCCGTGGTACTGAATCAAGCGCACCTCATCAGATCTGCTTATTTGCGACCCTAAACATTGGTCATTGTGTTGGTCATTATGGAAATCAGCTGTTGTGCTTGTGTTATTTACATTGCGCGTTTTTAGTAAATAACCCGCAGATATTATCGCTCCCATTAGCGCTTTTATGGAATTGCGCTCTTATGCTAATTTGCCCCATTTAGTAAATCTTGGTGTTTGTTCCCTGTGAATCTCATGTGGTTCACTTCACATGGCACTTCAATATTACTTCACTCAACACGAGGGAGAAAATGCGATCTTTGTATCCACAGAAAACCTCTTAGCAAGTCCAGTCACTGATTTTATCGCAGCACATATAGTCAACGTCAAGTAGGAAATGTTAAGAGGTCTATTGTGTTAATTCTCTGTGCGCACACAATCAATAGACAATGGCAGTGAAGTGTAATTGATTTTAAACCACTAATCACTCAGCCATCATATTGGGTGGGTTGGAGAAAGAAAGCGAGATTGGGAATTGAGCTGGAAATGAGATGCCTGTCTCCACTTCTAATCACTTGTGGCTGGACATCACGGCCCCAACGAGAGTCAGACTCAACCAAACATCCACCGCAAAGAAAAACAACAACATTCGCAGAAAAAGTTGCAGGGAAACAAAAACAGCCCCCTGGACGAACATCCTGCCCTCCGCTGCCTATCTCTGCTGGAGTCTGTTTCCAGAAACTACCGCCATACAGAGATACCGTTAAGAGAGTCATAACATTAAAAGGTCATCGGAATGATTTTATTGGCTGTAGTGTTATGTTCTGTAGGAAATGAGGTCATGTCGAAACTGAAGTCATACTGGAAACAAGGTCATTATAGACGCCACGGCGACATCAGTTGACCAATAAGAAGGAACGCAGACGCCGTCTACAATCTATTCAAGCGGAGCCAATCAGAACCCTGTAATCTGTCTTAAACACAGACACATACAATGTATGAAAAAGCAAGTGAAGGTTTCTTGTATTTCTTGTAAATTGTTGTGGTTGTGCGCCTAGTTTGAGAATGTAAACGTTCA